>NC_140052.1:5343493-6543493 GCF_963513975.1 Fringilla coelebs
CCTCCTGGAATTGCGCCTCTCGCAGGATGCCTCCCAGACGCAAGGGGACACCAGTTCCAACTTGGTCTGGTTTAAGAGTGCCAAGTGGGTCCTGAAAACTGACACCCAGAACAGTGGCTTGTGAGTTTTTTTTCCCAGGGAAAAAGCCTGTAAAATGGATTAGGTAATGCCGCCTTTAATAGCCGGGTGCCACCTGGAGATCCGCCTCTCGCAGGATCCCTCCCAGACTCAAGGTGGCACCAGTGCCTACTTGGTCTGGTTTGAGAGTGTCAAGTGGGTCCTGAAAACTGACACCCAGAACAGTGGCTTGTGAGTTTTGTTTCCCAGGGAAAAAGCCTGTACAATGGTTCAGGGGCCTGAGGCCTTAAATTGCCGGGTGCCTCCTGGAATTCGGCCACTAGCAGGATGCCTCCCAGACGCAAGGTGGCACCAGTTCCAACTTGGTCTGGTTTAAGAGTGCCGAGTGGGTCCTGCAAACTGACACCCAGAAAAGTGGCTTGTGAGTTTTGTTTCCCAGGGAAAAAGCCTGTACAATGGTTCAGGGGCCTGCGGCCTTAAATTACCGGGTGACTCTTGCAATTCGGCCTCTCGCAGGATGCCTCCCAGACACAAGGTGGCACCAGTGCCAATTTGGTCTTGTTTAAGAGTACCAAGTGGGTCCTGAAAACTGACACCCAGAACAGTGGCTTGTGAGTTTTGTTTCCCAGGGAAAAAGCCTGTAAAATGGTTTAGGTAGTGCCGCCTTTAATAGCCGGGTGCCACCTGGAGATCCGCCTCTCGCAGGATGCCTCCCAGACGCAAGGTGGCACCAGTGTTAACTTGGTCTGGTTTGAGAGTGCCAAGTGGGTCCTGAAAACTGACACCCAGAACAGTGGCTTGTGAATTTTGTTTCCCAGGGAAAAAGCCATTACAATGGTTCAGGGGCCTGAGGCCTTAAATTGCCGGGTGCCTCCTAGAATTGCGCCTCTCGCAGGATGCCTCCCAGACGCAAGGTGGCACCAGTGCCAACTTGGTCTGGTTTGAGAGTGCCAAGTGTGTCCTGCAAACTGACACCCAGAACAGTGGCTTGTGAGTTTTGTTTCCCAGGGAAAATGCCTGTACAATCGTTCAGGGACCTGCGGCCTTAAATTGCCAGGTGCTTCCTGGAATTCAGCCTCTCGCAGGATGCCTCCCAGACGCAAGGTGGCACCAGTTCCAACTTGGTCTGGTTTAAGAGTGCCAAGTGGGTCCTGAAAACTGACACCCAGAACAGTGGCTTGTGAGTTTTGTTTCCCAGGGAAAAAGCCTGTACAATGGTTCAGGGGCCTGCGGTCTTAAATTGCCGGGTGCCTCCTGGAATTGCGCCTCTCGCAGGATGCCTCCCAGACGCAAGGGGACACCAGTTCCAACTTGGTCTGGTTTAAGAGTGCCAAGTGGGTCCTGAAAACTGACACCCAGAACAGTGGCTTGTGAGTTTTTTTTCCCAGGGAATAAGCCTGTAAAATGGATTAGGTAATGCCGCCTTTAATAGCCGGGTGCCACCTGGAGATCCGCCTCTCGCAGGATCCCTCCCAGACTCAAGGTGGCACCAGTGCCAACTTGGTCTGGTTTGAGAGTGCCAAGTGGGTCCTGAAAACTGACACCCAGAACAGTGGCTTGTGAGTTTTGTTTCCCAGGGAAAAAGCCTGTACAATGGTTCAGGGGCCTGAGGCCTTAAATTGCCGGGTGCCTCCTGGAATTCGGCCACTCGCAGGATGCCTCCCAGACGCAAGGTGGCACCAGTGCCACCTTGGTCTGCTTTGAGAGTGTCAAGTGGGTCCTGAAAACTGACACACAGAACAGTGGCTTGTGAGTTTTGTTTCCCAGGGAAAAAGCCTGTACAATGGTTCACGGGCCTGAGGCCTTAAATTGCCGGGTGCCTCCTGGAATTCGGCCACTAGCAGGATGCCTCCCAGACGCAAGGTGGCACCAGTTCCAACTTGGTCTGGTTTAAGAGTGCCGAGTGGGTCCTGCAAACTGACACCCAGAAAAGTGGCTTGTGAGTTTTGTTTCCCAGGGAAAAAGCCTGTACAATGGTTCAGGGGCCTGCGGCCTTAAATTACCGGGTGACTCTTGCAATTCGGCCTCTCGCAGGATGCCTCCCAGACACAAGGTGGCACCAGTGCCAATTTGGTCTTGTTTAAGAGTACCAAGTGGGTCCTGAAAACTGACACCCAGAACAGTGGCTTGTGAGTTTTGTTTCCCAGGGAAAAAGCCTGTAAAATGGTTTAGGTAATGCCGCCTTTAATAGCCGGGTGCCACCTGGAGATCCGCCTCTCGCAGGATGCCTCCCAGACGCAAGGTGGCACCAGTGTTAACTTGGTCTGGTTTGAGAGTGCCAAGTGGGTCCTGAAAACTGACACCCAGAACAGTGGCTTGTGAATTTTGTTTCCCAGGGAAAAAGCCATTACAATGGTTCAGGGGCCTGAGGCCTTAAATTGCCGGGTGCCTCCTGGAATTCGGCCTCTCGCAGGATGCCTCCCAGACGCAAGGTGGCACCAGTGCCAACTTGGTCTGGTTTGAGAGTGCCAAGTGTGTCCTGCAAACTGACACCCAGAACAGTGGCTTGTGAGTTTTGTTTCCCAGGGAAAATGCCTGTACAATCGTTCAGGGACCTGCGGCCTTAAATTGCCAGGTGCTTCCTGGAATTCAGCCTCTCGCAGGATGCCTCCCAGACGCAAGGTGGCACCAGTTCCAACTTGGTCTGCTTTGAGAGTGTCAAGTGGGTCCTGAAAACTGACACCCAGAACAGTGGCTTGTGAGTTTTGTTTCCCAGGGAAAAAGCCTGTACAATGGTTCAGGGGCCTGCGGTCTTAAATTGCCGGGTGCCTCCTGGAATTGCGCCTCTCGCAGGATGCCTCCCAGACGCAAGGGAACACCAGTTCCAACTTGGTCTGGTTTAAGAGTGCCAAGTGGGTCCTGAAAACTGACACCCAGAACAGTGGCTTGTGAGTTTTTTTTCCCAGGGAAAAAGCCTGTAAAATGGATTAGGTAATGCCGCCTTTAATAGCCGGGTGCCACCTGGAGATCCGCCTCTCGCAGGATCCCTCCCAGACTCAAGGTGGCACCAGTGCCTACTTGGTCTGGTTTGAGAGTGTCAAGTGGGTCCTGAAAACTGACACCCAGAACAGTGGCTTGTGAGTTTTGTTTCCCAGGGAAAAAGCCTGTACAATGGTTCAGGGGCCTGAGGCCTTAAATTGCCGGGTGCCTCCTGGAATTCGGCCACTCGCAGGATGCCTCCCAGACGCAAGGTGGCACCAGTGCCACCTTGGTCTGCTTTGAGAGTGTCAAGTGGGTCCTGAAAACTGACACCCAGAACAGTGGCTTGTGAGTTTTGTTTCCCAGGGAAAAAGCCTGTACAATGGTTCACGGGCCTGAGGCCTTAATCTGCCGGGTGCCTCCTGGAATTCGGCCACTAGCAGGATGCCTCCCAGACGCACGGTGGCACCAGTTCCAACTTGGTCTGGTTTAAGAGTGCCAAGTGGGTCCTGAAAACTGACACCCAGAACAGTGGCTTGTGAGTTTTGTTTCCCAGGGAAAAAGCCTGTACAATGGCTCAGGGGCCTGCGGCCTTAAATTGCCGGGTGACTCTTGGAATTGCGCCTCTCGCAGGATGCCTCCCAGACACAAGGTGGCACCAGTGCCAATTTGGTCTTGTTTAAGAGTACCAAGTGGGTCCTGCAAACTGACACCATGAACAGTGGCTTCTGAGTTTTGTTTCCCAGGGAAAAAGCCTGTACAATGGTTTAGGTAATGCCGCCTTTAATAGCCGGGTGCCACCTGGAGATTCGCCTCTCGCAGGATGATTCCCAGACGCAAGGTGGCACCAGTGCCAACTTGGTCTGGTTTGAGAGTGCCAAGTGTGTCCTGCAAACTGACACCCAGAACAGTGGCTTGTGAGTTTTCTTTCCCAGGGAAAAAGCCTGTAAAATGGTTTAGGTTAATGACGCCTTTAATAGCCGGGTGCCACGTGGAGATTCGCCTCTCGCAGGATGCCTCCCAGACGCAAGGTGGCACCAGTGCCAACTTGGTCTGGTTTGAGAGTGCCAAGTGGGTCCTGAAAACTGACACCCAGAACAGTGGCTTGTGAGTTTTGTTTCCCAGGGAAAAAGCCTGTATAATGGTTCAGGGGCCTGAGGCCTTAAATTGCCGGGGGCCTCCTGGAATTCGGCCACTCGCAGGATGCCTCCCAGACGCAAGGTGGCACCAGTGCCACCTTGGTCTGCTTTGAGAGTGTCAAGTGGGTCCTGAAAACTGACACCCACAACAGTGGCTTGTGAGTTTTGTTTTCCAGGGAAAAAGCCAGTACAATGGTTCACGGGCCTGAGGCCTTAATCTGCCGGGTGCCTCCTGGAATTTTGCCACTAGCAGGATGCCTCCCAGACGCAAGGTGGCACCAGTTCCAACTTGGTCTGGTTTAAGAGTGCCAAGTGGGTCCTGAAAACTGACACCCAGAACAGTGGCTTGTGAGTTTTGTTTCCCAGGGAAAAAGCCTGTACAATGGTTCAGGGGCCTGCGGTCTTAAATTGCCGGGTGCCTCCTGGAATTGCGCCTCTCGCAGGATGCCTCCCAGACGCAAGGGGACACCAGTTCCAACTTGGTCTGGTTTAAGAGTGCCAAGTGGGTCCTGAAAACTGACACCCAGAACAGTGGCTTGTGAGTTTTGTTTCCCAGGGAAAAAGCCTGTACAATGGTTTAGGTAATGCCGCCTTTAATAGCCGGGTGCCACCTGGAGATCGCCTCTCGCAGGATGCCTCCCAGACGCAAGGTGGCACCAGTGCCTGCTTGGTCTGGTTTGAGAGTGTCAAGTGGGTCCTGAAAACTGACACCCAGAACAGTGGCTTGTGAGTTTTGTTTCCCAGGGAAAAAGCCTGTACAATGGTTCAGGGGCCTGAGGTCTTAAATTGCCGGGTGCCTCCTGGAATTGCGCCTCTCGCAGGATGCCTCCCAGACGCAAGGGGACACCAGTTCCAACTTGGTCTGGTTTAAGAGTGCCAAGTGGGTCCTGAAAACTGACACCCAGAACAGTGGCTTGTGAGTTTTTTTTCCCAGGGAAAAAGCCTGTAAAATGGATTAGGTAATGCCGCCTTTAATAGCCGGGTGCCACCTGGAGATCCGCCTCTCGCAGGATCCCTCCCAGACTCAAGGTGGCACCAGTGCCTACTTGGTCTGGTTTGAGAGTGTCAAGTGGGTCCTGAAAACTGACACCCAGAACAGTGGCTTGTGAGTTTTGTTTCCCAGGGAAAAAGCCTGTACAATGGTTCAGGGGCCTGAGGCCTTAAATTGCCGGGTGCCTCCTGGAATTCGGCCACTCGCAGGATGCCTCCCAGACGCAAGGTGGCACCAGTGCCACCTTGGTCTGCTTTGAGAGTGTCAAGTGGGTCCTGAAAACTGACACCCAGAACAGTGGCTTGTGAGTTTTGTTTCCCAGGGAAAAAGCCTGTACAATGGTTCACGGGCCTGAGGCCTTAATCTGCCGGGTGCCTCCTGGAATTCGGCCACTAGCAGGATGCCTCCCAGACGCACGGTGGCACCAGTTCCAACTTGGTCTGGTTTAAGAGTGCCAAGTGGGTCCTGAAAACTGACACCCAGAACAGTGGCTTGTGAGTTTTGTTTCCCAGGGAAAAAGCCTGTACAATGGCTCAGGGGCCTGCGGCCTTAAATTGCCGGGTGACTCTTGGAATTGCGCCTCTCGCAGGATGCCTCCCAGACACAAGGTGGCACCAGTGCCAATTTGGTCTTGTTTAAGAGTACCAAGTGGGTCCTGCAAACTGACACCATGAACAGTGGCTTCTGAGTTTTGTTTCCCAGGGAAAAAGCCTGTACAATGGTTTAGGTAATGCCGCCTTTAATAGCCGGGTGCCACCTGGAGATTCGCCTCTCGCAGGATGATTCCCAGACGCAAGGTGGCACCAGTGCCAACTTGGTCTGGTTTGAGAGTGCCAAGTGTGTCCTGCAAACTGACACCCAGAACAGTGGCTTGTGAGTTTTCTTTCCCAGGGAAAAAGCCTGTAAAATGGTTTAGGTTAATGACGCCTTTAATAGCCGGGTGCCACGTGGAGATTCGCCTCTCGCAGGATGCCTCCCAGACGCAAGGTGGCACCAGTGCCAACTTGGTCTGGTTTGAGAGTGCCAAGTGGGTCCTGAAAACTGACACCCAGAACAGTGGCTTGTGAGTTTTGTTTCCCAGGGAAAAAGCCTGTATAATGGTTCAGGGGCCTGAGGCCTTAAATTGCCGGGGGCCTCCTGGAATTCGGCCACTCGCAGGATGCCTCCCAGACGCAAGGTGGCACCAGTGCCACCTTGGTCTGCTTTGAGAGTGTCAAGTGGGTCCTGAAAACTGACACCCACAACAGTGGCTTGTGAGTTTTGTTTTCCAGGGAAAAAGCCAGTACAATGGTTCACGGGCCTGAGGCCTTAATCTGCCGGGTGCCTCCTGGAATTTTGCCACTAGCAGGATGCCTCCCAGACGCAAGGTGGCACCAGTTCCAACTTGGTCTGGTTTAAGAGTGCCAAGTGGGTCCTGAAAACTGACACCCAGAACAGTGGCTTGTGAGTTTTGTTTCCCAGGGAAAAAGCCTGTACAATGGCTCAGGGGCCTGCGGCCTTAAATTGCCGGGTGACTCTTGGAATTGCGCCTCTCGAAGGATGCCTCCCAGACACAAGGTGGCACCAGTGCCAATTTGGTCTTGTTTAAGAGTACCAAGTGGGTCCTGAAAACTGACACCCAGAACAGTGGCTTGTGAGTTTTGTTTCCCAGGGAAAAAGCCTGTACAATGGTTTAGGTAATGCCGCCTTTAATAGCCGGGTGCCACCTGGAGATCCGCCTCTCGCAGGATGCCTCCCAGACGCAAGGTGGCACCAGTGCCAACTTGGTCTGGTTTGAGAGTGCCAAGTGTGTCCTGCAAACTGACACCCAGAACAGTGGCTTGTGAGTTTTGTTTCCCAGGGAAAAAGCCTGTACCATGGTTCAGGGGCCTGAGGCCTTAAATTGCCGGGTGCCTCCTGGAATTCGGCCTCTTGCAGGATGCCTCCCAGACGCAAGGTGGCACCAGTGCCAACTTGGTCTGGTTTGAGAGTGCCAAGTGGGTCCTGAAAACTGACACCCAGAGCAGTGGCTTGTGAGTTTTGTTTGCTAGGGTAAAAGCCTGGAAAATGGTTTAGGTTATTGCCGCCTTTAGTAGGCGGGTGCCACCTGGAGATCGCCTCTCGCAGGATGCCTCCCAGACGCAAGGTGGCACCAGTTCCAACTTGGTCTGGTTTGAGAGTGTCAAGTGGGTCCTGAAAACTGACACCCAGAACAGTGGCTTGTGAGTTTTGTTTCCCAGGGAAAAAGCCTGTACAACGGTTCAGGGGCCTGAGGCCTTAAATTGCCAGGTGCTTCCTGGAATTCAGCCTCTCGCAGGATGCCTCCCAGACGCAAGGTGGCACCAGTGCCAACTTGGTCTGGTTTAAGAGTGCCAAATGGGTCCTGAAAACTGACACCCAGAACAGTGGCTTGTGAGTTTTGTTTCCCAGGGAAAAAGCCTGTACAATGGTTCAGGGGCCTGCGGCCTTAAATTGGCAAGTGCCTCCTGGAATTGCACCTCTCGCAGGATGCCTCCCAGACGCAAGGTGGCACCAGTGCCAACTTGGTCTGGTTTAAGAGTGCCAGGTGGCGCCTGCAAACTGACACCATGAACAGTGGCTTCTGAGTTTTGTTTCCCAGGGAAAAAGCCTGTACAATGATTTAGGTAATGGCGCCTTTAATAGCCAGGTGCCACCTGGAGATGCACCTCTCGCAGGATGCCTCCCAGACGCAAGGTGGCACCAGTGCCTACTTGGTCTGGTTTGAGAGTGTCAAGTGGGTCCTGAAAACTGACACCCAGAACAGTGGCTTGTGAGTTTTGTTTCCCAGGGAAAAAGCCTGTACAATGGTTCAGGGGCCTGAGGCCTTAAATTGCTGGGTGCCTCCTGGAATTCGGCCTCTCGCAGGATGCCTCCCAGACGCAAGGTGGCACCAGTGCCGACTTGGTCTGGTTTGAGAGTGCCAAATGGGTCCTGCAAACTGACACCCAGAACAGTGGCTTCTGAATTTTTTTTCCCAGGGAAAAAGCCTGTAGAATGGTTTTGGGTCTTGCGGCCTTAAATTGCCGGGTGCCTCCTGGAATTCGGCCTCTCGCAGGATGCCTCCCAGACGCAAGGTGGCACCAGTGCCAACTTGGTCTGGTTTGAGAGTGTCAAGTGTGTCCTGAAAACTGACACCCAGAACAGTGGCTTGTGAGTTTTGTTTCCCAGGGAAAAAGCCTGTACAATGGTTCAGGGGCCTGAGGCCTTAAATTGCCGGGTGCCTTCTGGAATTCGGCCTCTCGCAGGATGCCTCCCAGACGCAAGGTGGCACCAGTGCCAACTTGGTCTGGTTTGAGAGTGTCAAGTGGGTCCTGAAAACTGACACCCAGAACAGTGGCTTGTGAGTTTTGTTTCCCAGGGAAAAAGCCTGTACAATGGTTCAGGGGCCTGAGGCCTTAAATTGCCGGGTGCCTCCTGGAATTCGGCCACTCGCAGGATGCCTCCCAGACGCAAGGTGGCACCAGTGCCACCTTGGTCTGCTTTGAGAGTGTCAAGTGGGTCCTGAAAACTGACACCCAGAACAGTGGCTTGTGAGTTTTGTTTTCCAGGGAAAAAGCCTGTACAATGGTTCACGGGCCTGAGGCCTTAATCTGCCGGGTGCCTCCTGGAATTCGGCCACTTGCAGGATGCCTCCCAGACGCAAGGTGGCACCAGTTCCAACTTGGTCTGGTTTAAGAGTGCCAAGTGGGTCCTGAAAACTGACACCCAGAACAGTGGCTTGTGAGTTTTGTTTCCCAGGGAAAAAGCCTGTACAATGGCTCAGGGGCCTGCGGCCTTAAATTGCCGGGTGACTCTTGGAATTGCGCCTCTCGAAGGATGCCTCCCAGACACAAGGTGGCACCAGTGCCAATTTGGTCTTGTTTAAGAGTACCAAGTGGGTCCTGAAAACTGACACCCAGAACAGTGGCTTGTGAGTTTTGTTTCCCAGGGAAAAAGCCTGTACAATGGTTTAGGTAATGCCGCCTTTAATAGCCGGGTGCCACCTGGAGATCCGCCTCTCGCAGGATGCCTCCCAGACGCAAGGTGGCACCAGTGCCAACTTGGTCTGGTTTGAGAGTGCCAAGTGTGTCCTGCAAACTGACACCCAGAACAGTGGCTTGTGAGTTTTGTTTCCCAGGGAAAAAGCCTGTACCATGGTTCAGGGGCCTGAGGCCTTAAATTGCCGGGTGCCTCCTGGAATTCGGCCTCTTGCAGGATGCCTCCCAGACGCAAGGTGGCACCAGTGCCAACTTGGTCTGGTTTGAGAGTGCCAAGTGGGTCCTGAAAACTGACACCCAGAGCAGTGGCTTGTGAGTTTTGTTTGCTAGGGTAAAAGCCTGGAAAATGGTTTAGGTTATTGCCGCCTTTAGTAGGCGGGTGCCACCTGGAGATCGCCTCTCGCAGGATGCCTCCCAGACGCAAGGTGGCACCAGTTCCAACTTGGTCTGGTTTGAGAGTGTCAAGTGGGTCCTGAAAACTGACACCCAGAACAGTGGCTTGTGAGTTTTGTTTCCCAGGGAAAAAGCCTGTACAACGGTTCAGGGGCCTGAGGCCTTAAATTGCCAGGTGCTTCCTGGAATTCAGCCTCTCGCAGGATGCCTCCCAGACGCAAGGTGGCACCAGTGCCAACTTGGTCTGGTTTAAGAGTGCCAAATGGGTCCTGAAAACTGACACCCAGAACAGTGGCTTGTGAGTTTTGTTTCCCAGGGAAAAAGCCTGTACAATGGTTCAGGGGCCTGCGGCCTTAAATTGGCAAGTGCCTCCTGGAATTGCACCTCTCGCAGGATGCCTCCCAGACGCAAGGTGGCACCAGTGCCAACTTGGTCTGGTTTAAGAGTGCCAGGTGGCGCCTGCAAACTGACACCATGAACAGTGGCTTCTGAGTTTTGTTTCCCAGGGAAAAAGCCTGTACAATGGTTTAGGTAATGGCGCCTTTAATAGCCAGGTGCCACCTGGAGATGCACCTCTCGCAGGATGCCTCCCAGACGCAAGGTGGCACCAGTGCCGACTTGGTCTGGTTTGAGAGTGCCAAATGGGTCCTGCAAACTGACACCCAGAACAGTGGCTTCTGAATTTTTTTTCCCAGGGAAAAAGCCTGTAGAATGGTTTTGGGTCTTGCGGCCTTAAATTGCCGGGTGCCTCCTGGAATTCGGCCTCTCGCAGGATGCCTCCCAGACGCAAGGTGGCACCAGTGCCAACTTGGTCTGGTTTGAGAGTGTCAAGTGTGTCCTGAAAACTGACACCCAGAACAGTGGCTTGTGAGTTTTGTTTCCCAGGGAAAAAGCCTGTACAATGGTTCAGGGGCCTGAGGCCTTAAATTGCCGGGTGCCTTCTGGAATTCGGCCTCTCGCAGGATGCCTCCCAGACGCAAGGTGGCACCAGTGCCAACTTGGTCTGGTTTGAGAGTGTCAAGTGGGTCCTGAAAACTGACACCCAGAACAGTGGCTTGTGAGTTTTGTTTCCCAGGGAAAAAGCCTGTACAATGGTTCAGGGGCCTGAGGCCTTAAATTGCCGGGTGCCTCCTGGAATTCGGCCACTCGCAGGATGCCTCCCAGACGCAAGGTGGCACCAGTGCCACCTTGGTCTGCTTTGAGAGTGTCAAGTGGGTCCTGAAAACTGACACCCAGAACAGTGGCTTGTGAGTTTTGTTTTCCAGGGAAAAAGCCTGTACAATGGTTCACGGGCCTGAGGCCTTAATCTGCCGGGTGCCTCCTGGAATTCGGCCACTTGCAGGATGCCTCCCAGACGCAAGGTGGCACCAGTTCCAACTTGGTCTGGTTTAAGAGTGCCAAGTGGGTCCTGCAAACTGACACCCAGAAAAGTGGCTTGTGAGTTTTGTTTCCCAGGGAAAAAGCCTGTAAAATGGTTCAGGGGCCTGCGGCCTTAAATTACCGGGTGACTCTTGGAATTGCGCCTCTCGCAGGATGCCTCCCAGACACAAGGTGGCACCAGTGCCAATTTGGTCTTGTTTAAGAGTACCAAGTGGGTCCTGAAAACTGACACCCAGAACAGTGGCTTGTGAGTTTTGTTTCCCAGGGAAAAAGCCTGTACAATGGTTTAGGTAATGCCGCCTTTAATAGCCGGGTGCCACCTGGAGATCCGCCTCTCGCAGGATGCCTCCCAGACGCAAGGTGGCACCAGTGCCAACTTGGTCTGGTTTGAGAGTGCCAAGTGGGTCCTGAAAACTGACACCCAGAACAGTGGCTTGTGAGTTTTGTTTCCCAGGGAAAAAGCCTGTACCATGGTTCAGGGGCCTGAGGCCTTAAATTGCCGGGTGCCTCCTGGAATTCGGCCTCTCGCAGGATGCCTCCCAGACGCAAGGTGGCACCAGTGCCAACTTGGTCTGGTTTGAGAGTGCCAAGTGTGTCCTGCAAACTGACACCCAGAACAGTGGCTTGTGAGTTTTGTTTCCCAAGGAAAATGCCTGTACAATGGTTCAGGGACCTGCGGCCTTAAATTGCCAGGTGCTTCCTGGAATTCCGCCTCTCGCAGGATGCCTCCCAGACGCAAGGTGGCACCAGTTCCAACTTGGTCTGGTTTAAGAGTGCCAAGTGGGTCCTGAAAACTGACACCCAGAACAGTGGCTTGTGAGTTTTGTTTCCCAGGGAAAAAGCCTGTACAATGGTTCAGGGGCCTGCGGTCTTAAATTGCCGGGTGCCTCCTGGAATTGCGCCTCTCGCAGGATGCCTCCCAGACGCAAGGGGACACCAGTTCCAACTTGGTCTGGTTTAAGAGTGCCAAGTGGGTCCTGAAAACTGACACCCAGAACAGTGGCTTGTGAGTTTTGTTTCCCAGGGAAAAAGCCTGTAAAATGGATTAGGTAATGCCGCCTTTAATAGCCGGGTGCCACCTGGAGATCCGCCTCTTGCAGGATCCCTTCCAGACGCAAGGTGGCACCAGTGCCAACTTGGTCTGCTTTGAGAGTGCCAAGTGGGTCCTGAAAACTGACACCCAGAACAGTGGCTTGTGAGTTTTGTTTCCCAGGGAAAAAGCCTGTACAATGGTTCAGGGGCCTGAGGCCTTAAATTGCCGGGTGCCTCCTGGAATTCGGCCACTCGCAGGATGCGTCCCAGACGCAAGGTGGCACCAGTGCCACCTTGGTCTGCTTTGAGAGTGTCAAGTGGGTCCTGAAAACTGACACCCAGAACAGTGGCTTGTGAGTTTTGTTTTCCAGGGAAAAAGCCTGTACAATGGTTCACGGGCCTGAGGCCTTAATCTGCCGGGTGCCTCCTGGAATTCGGCCACTAGCAGGATGCCTCCCAGACGCAAGGTGGCACCAGTGCCAACTTGGTCTGGTTTAAGAGTGCCAAGTGGGTCCTCAAAACTGACACCCAGAACAGTGGCTTGTGAGTTTTGTTTCCCAGGGGAAAAGCCTGTACAATGGTTCAGGGGCCTGCGGCCTTAAATTGCCGGGTGACTCTTGGAATTGCGCCTCTCGCAGGATGCCTCCCAGACGCAAGGTGGCACCAGTGCCAATTTGGTCTGCTTTGAGAGTGCCAAATGGGTCCTGAAAACTGACACCCAGAGCAGTGGCTTGTGAGTTTTGTTTGCTAGGGAAAAAGCCTGGAAAATGGTTTAGGTTAATGCCGCCTTTACTAGGCGGGTGCCACCTGTTGATTCTCCTCTCGCAGGATGCCTCCCAGACGCAAGGTGGCACCCGTGCCAACTTGGTCTGGTTTGAGAGTGTCAAGTGGGTCCTGAAAACTGACACCCAGAACAGTGGCTTGTGAGTTTTGTTTCCCAGGGAAAAAGCCTGTACAACGGTTCAGGGGCCTGAGGCCTTAAATTGCCGGGTGCCTCCTGGAATTCGGCCACTCGCAGGATGCCTCCCAGACGCAAGCAACACCAGTGCCAACTTGGTCTGGTTTGAGAGTGCCAAGTGGGTCCTGAAAACTGACACCCAGAACAGTGGCTCGTGAGTTTTGTTTCCCAGGGAAAAAGCCTGTACAATGGTTCAGGGGCCTGAGGCCTTAAATTGCCGGGTGCCTTCTGGAATTCGGCCTCTCGCAGGATGCCTCCCAGACGCAAGGTGGCACCAGTGCCAACTTGGTCTGGTTTGAGAGTGTCAAGTGGGTCCTGAAAACTGACACCCAGAACAGTGGCTTGTGAGTTTTGTTTCCCAGGGAAAAAGCCTGTACAATGGTTCAACGGCCTGAGGCCTTAAATTGCCGGGTGCCTCCTCGAATTCGGCCTCTCGCACGATGCCTCTCAGACGCAAAATGGCACCAGTGCCAACTTGGTCTGGTTTAAGAGTGCCAAGTGGGTCCTGCAAACTGACACCCAGAAAAGTGGCTTGTGAGTTTTGTTTCCCAGGGAAAAAGCCTGTACAATGGTTTAGGTAATGCCACCTTTAATAGCCGGGTGCCACCTGGAGATTCGCCTCTCGCAGGATGATTCCCAGACGCAAGGTGGCACCAGTGCCAACTTGGTCTGGTTTGAGAGTGTCAAGTGGGTCCTGAAAACTGACACCCAGAACAGTGGCTTGTGAGTTTTGTTTCCCAGGGAAAAAGCCTGTACAATGGTTCAGGGGCCTGAGGCCTTAAATTGCCGGGTGCCTCCTGGAATTCGGCCACTCGCAGGATGCCTCCCAGACGCAAGGTGGCACCAGTGCCACCTTGGTCTGCTTTGAGAGTGTCAATTGTGTCCTGAAAACTGACACCCAGAACAGTGGCTTGTGAGTTTTGTTTTCCAGGGAAAAAGCCTGTACAATGGTTCAGGGGCCTGAGGCCTTAAATTGCCGGGTGACTCCTGGAATTCGGCCTCTCGCAGGATGCCTCCCAGATGCAAGGTGGCACCAGTTCCAACTTGGTCTGGTTTAAGAGTGCCAAGTGGGTCCTGAAAACTGACACCCAGAACAGTGGCTTGTGAGTTTTGTTTCCCAGGGAAAAAGCCTGTACAATGGTTTTGGGTCCTGCGGCCTTAAATTGCCGGGTGCCTCCTGGAATTCGGACTCTTGCAGTGTGCCTCCCAGACGCAAGGTGGCACCAGTGCCAACTTGGTCTGGTTTGAGAGTGCCAGGTGGCTCCTGCAAACTGACACCCAGAACAGTAGCTTGTGAGTTTTGTTTCCCAGGGAAAAAGCCTGTAAAATGGATTAGGTAATGCCGCCTTTAATAGCTGGGTGCCACCTGGAGATCGCCTCTCGCAGGATGCCTCCCAGACGCAAGGTGGCACCAGTTCCAACTTGGTCTGGTTTGAGAGTGCCAAGTGGGTCCTGCAAACTGACACCCAGAACAGTGGCTTGTGAGTTTTGTTTCCCAGGGAAAAAGCCTGTACAATTGTTCAGGGGCCTGAGGCCTTAAATTGCCGGGTGCCTCCTGGAATTCCACATCACGCCAGATGTTTCCCAGACGCTAATCAACACCAGTGCTAAATTGGTCTGGTTTAAGAGTGCCAAGTGGGTCCTGAAAACTGACACCCAGAACAGTGGCTTGTGAGTTTTGTTTCCCAGGGAAAAAGCCATTACAATGGTTCAGGGGCCTGCGGCCTTAAATTGCCGGGTGCCTCCTGGAATTGTGCCTCTCGCAGGATGCCTCCCAGACGCAAGGTGGCACCAGTGCCAACTTGGTCTGCTTTGAGAGTGTGAAGTGGGTCCTGAAAACTGACACCCAGAACAGTGGCTTGTGAGTTTTGTTTCCCAGGGAAAAAGCCTGTACAATGGTTCAGGGGCCTTAGGCCTTAAATTGCCGGGTGCCTCCTGGAATTCGGCCTCTCGCAGGATGCCTCCCAGACGCAAAATTGCACCAGTGCCAACTTGGTCTGGTTTAAGAGTGCCAAGTGGGTCCTGCAAACTGACACCCAGAAAAGTGGCTTGTGAGTTTTCTTTCCCAGGGAAAAAGCCTGTAAAATGGTTTAGGTAATGCCGCCTTTAATAGCCGGGTGCCACCAGAAGATTCGCCTCTCGCAGGATGCCTCCCAGACGCAAGGTGGCACCAGTGCCAACTTGGTCTGGTTTGAGAGTGCCAAGTGGGTCCTGCAAACTGACACCCAGAAAAGTGGCTTGTGAGTTTTGTTTCCCAGGGAAAAAGCCTGTAAAATGGTTCAGGGGCCTGCGGCCTTAAATTACCGGGTGACTCTTGGAATTGCGCCTCTCGCAGGATGCCTCCCAGACACAAGGTGGCACCAGTGCCAATTTGGTCTTGTTTAAGAGTACCAAGTGGGTCCTGAAAACTGACACCCAGAACAGTGGCTTGTGAGTTTTGTTTCCCAGGGAAAAAGCCTGTACAATGGTTTAGGTAATGCCGCCTTTAATAGCCGGGTGCCACCTGGAGATCCGCCTCTCGCAGGATGCCTCCCAGACGCAAGGTGGCACCAGTGCCAACTTGGTCTGGTTTGAGAGTGCCAAGTGGGTCCTGAAAACTGACACCCAGAACAGTGGCTTGTGAGTTTTGTTTCCCAGGGAAAAAGCCTGTACCATGGTTCAGGGGCCTGAGGCCTTAAATTGCCGGGTGCCTCCTGGAATTCGGCCTCTCACAGGATGCCTCCCAGACGCAAGGTGGCACCAGTGCCAACTTGGTCTGGTTTGAGAGTGCCAAGTGTGTCCTGCAAACTGACACCCAGAACAGTGGCTTGTGAGTTTTGTTTCCCAAGGAAAATGCCTGTACAATGGTTCAGGGACCTGCGGCCTTAAATTGCCGGGTGCCTCCTGGAATTGCGCCTCTCGCAGGATGCCTCCCAGACGCAAGGTGGCACCAGTTCCAACTTGGCCTGGTTTAAGAGTGCCAAGTGGGTCCTGAAAACTGACACCCAGAACAGTGGCTTGTGAGTTTTGTTTCCCAGGGAAAAAGCCTGTACAATGGTTCAGGGGCCTGCGGTCTTAAATTGCCGGGTGCCTCCTGGAATTGCGCCTCTGGCAGGATGCCTCCCAGACGCAAGGGGACACCAGTTCCAACTTGGTCTGGTTTAAGAGTGCCAAGTGGGTCCTGAAAACTGACACCCAGAACAGTGGCTTGTGAGTTTTGTTTCCCAGGGAAAAAGCCTGTAAAATGGATTAGGTAATGCCGCCTTTAATAGCCGGGTGCCACCTGGAGATCCGCCTCTCGCAGGATCCCTTCCAGACGCAAGGTGGCACCAGTGCCAACTTGGTCTGGTTTGAGAGTGCCAAGTGGGTCCTGAAAACTGATACCCAGAACAGTGGCTTGTGAGTTTTCTTTCCCAGGGAAAAAGCCTGTAAAATGGTTTCGGTTAATGACGCCTTTAATAGCCGGGTGCCACGTGGAGATTCGCCTCTCGCAGGATGCCTCCCAGACGCAAGGTGGCACCAGTGCCAACTTGGTCTGGTTTGAGAGTGTCAAGTGGGTCCTGAAAACTGACACCCAGAACAGTGGCTTGTGAGTTTTGTTTCCCAGGGAAAAAGCCTGTACAATGGTTCAACGGCCTGAGGCCTTAAATTGCCGGGTGCCTCCTCGAATTCGGCCTCTCGCACGATGCCTCTCAGACGCAAAATGGCACCAGTGCCAACTTGGTCTGGTTTAAGAGTGCCAAGTGGGTCCTGCAAACTGACACCCAGAAAAGTGGCTTGTGAGTTTTGTTTCCCAGGGAAAAAGCCTGTACAATGGTTCAGGGGCCTGAGGCCTTAAATTGCCGGGTGACTCCTGGAATTCGGCCTCTCGCAGGATGCCTCCCAGATGCAAGGTGGCACCAGTTCCAACTTGGTCTGGTTTAAAGTGCCAAGTGGGTCCTGAAAACTGACACCCAGAACAGTGGCTTGTGAGTTTTGTTTCCCAGGGAAAAAGCCTGTACAATGGTTTTGGGTCCTGCGGCCTTAAATTGCCGGGTGCCTCCTGGAATTCGGACTCTTGCAGTGTGCCTCCCAGACGCAAGGTGGCACCAGTGCCAACTTGGTCTGGTTTGAGAGTGCCAGGTGGCTCCTGCAAACTGACACCCAGAACAGTAGCTTGTGAGTTTTGTTTCCCAGGGAAAAAGCCTGTAAAATGGATTAGGTAATGCCGCCTTTAATAGCTGGGTGCCACCTGGAGATCGCCTCTCGCAGGATGCCTCCCAGACGCAAGGTGGCACCAGTTCCAACTTGGTCTGGTTTCAGAGTGTCAAGTGGGTCCTGCAAACTGACACCCAGAACAGTGGCTTGTGAGTTTTGTTTCCCAGGGAAAAAGCCTGTACAATTGTTCAGGGGCCTGAGGCCTTAAATTGCCGGGTGCCTCCTGGAATTCCACATCACGCGAGATATTTCCCAGACGCTAATCAACACCAGTGCTAAATTGGTCTGGTTTAAGAGTGCCAAGTGGGTCCTGAAAACTGACACCCAGAACAGTGGCTTGTGAGTTTTGTTTCCCAGGGAAAAAGCCATTACAATGGTTCAGGGGCCTGCGGCCTTAAATTGCCGGGTGCCTCCTGGAATTGTGCCTCTCGCAGGATGCCTCCCAGACGCAAGGTGGCACCAGTGCCAACTTGGTCTGCTTTGAGAGTGTGAAGTGGGTCCTGAAAACTGACACCCAGAACAGTGGCTTGTGAGTTTTGTTTCCCAGGGAAAAAGCCTGTACAATGGTTCAGGGGCCTTAGGCCTTAAATTGCCGGGTGCCTCCTGGAATTCGGCCTCTCGCAGGATGCCTCCCAGACGCAAAATTGCACCAGTGCCAACTTGGTCTGGTTTAAGAGTGCCAAGTGGGTCCTGCAAACTGACACCCAGAAAAGTGGCTTGTGAGTTTTCTTTCCCAGGGAAAAAGCCTGTACAATGGTTCAGGGGACTGCGGCCTTAAATTGCCGGGAGACTCCTGGAATTGCGCCTCTCGCAGGATGCCTCCCAGACGCAAGGTGGCACCAGTTCCAACTTGGTCTGGTTTAAGAGTGCCAGGTGAATCCTGCAAACTGACACCCAGAACAGTGGCTTGTGAGTTTTCTTTCCCAGGGAAAAAGCCTGTAAAATGGTTTAGGTAATGCCGCCTTTAATAGCCGGGTGCCACCAGAAGATTCGCCTCTCGCAGGATGCCTCCCAGACGCAAGGTGGCACCAGTGCCAACTTGGTCTGGTTTGAGAGTGCCAAGTGGGTCCTGCAAACTGACACCCAGAAAAGTGGCTTGTGAGTTTTCTTTCCCAGGGAAAAAGCCTGTACAATGGTTCAGGGGACTGCGGCCTTAAATTGCCGGGAGACTCCTGGAATTGCGCCTCTCGCAGGATGCCTCCCAGACGCAAGGTGGCACCAGTGCCAACTTGGTCTGGTTTGAGAGTGCCAAGTGGGTCCTGAAAACTGACACCCAGAACAGTGGCTTGTGAGTTTTCTTTCCCAGGGAAAAAGCCTGTAAAATGGATTAGGTAATGCCGCCTTTAATAGCTGGGTGCCACCTGGAGATCGCCTCTCGCAGGATGCCTCCCAGACGCAAGGTGGCACCAGTTCCAACTTGGTCTGGTTTGAGAGTGCCAAGTGGGTCCTGCAAACTGACACCCAGAACAGTGGCTTGTGAGTTTTGTTTCCCAGGGAAAAAGCCTGTACAATTGTTCAGGTGCCTGAGGCCTTAAATTGCCGGGTGCCTCCTGGAATTCCACATCACGCCAGATGTTTCCCAGACGCTAATCAACACCAGTGCTAAATTGGTCTGGTTTAAGAGTGCCAAGTGGGTCCTGAAAACTGACACCCAGAACAGTGGCTTGTGAGTTTTGTTTCCCAGGGAAAAAGCCATTACAATGGTTCAGGGGCCTGCGGCCTTAAATTGCCGGGTGCCTCCTGGAATTGTGCCTCTCGCAGGATGCCTCCCAGACGCAAAATTGCACCAGTGCCAACTTGGTCTGGTTTAAGAGTGCCAAGTGGGTCCTGCAAACTGACACCCAGAAAAGTGGCTTGTGAGTTTTCTTTCCCAGGGAAAATGCCTGTACAATGGTTCAGGGGACTGCGGCCTTAAATTGCCGGGAGACTCCTGGAATTGCGCCTCTCGCAGGATGCCTCCCAGACGCAAGGTGGCACCAGTTCCAACTTGGTCTGGTTTAAGAGTGCCAGGTGAATCCTGCAAACTGACACCCAGAACAGTGGCTTGTGAGTTTTCTTTCCCAGGGAAAAAGCCTGTAAAATGGTTTAGGTAATGCCGCCTTTAATAGCCGGGTGCCACCAGAAGATTCGCCTCTCGCAGGATGCCTCCCAGACGCAAGGTGGCACCAGTGCCAACTTGGTCTGGTTTAAGAGTGCCAAGTGGGTCCTGCAAACTGACACCCAGAAAAGTGGCTTGTGAGTTTTCTTTCCCAGGGAAAAAGCCTGTACAATGGTTCAGGGGACTGCGGCCTTAAATTGCCGGGCGACTCCTGGAATTGCGCCTCTCGCAGGATGCCTCCCAGACGCAAGGTGGCACCAGTGCCAACTTGGTCTGGTTTGAGAGTGCCAAGGGGGTCCTGAAAACTGACACCCAGAACAGTGGCTTGTGAGTTTTGTTTCCCAGGGAAAAATCCTGTACAATGGTTCAGGGTCCTGAGGCCTTAAATGGCCAGGTGCCTCCTGGAATTCCACATCACGCCAGATGTTTCCCAGACGCTAAGCAACACCAGTGCTAAATTGGTCTGGTTTAAGAGTGCCAAGTGGGTCCTGAAAACTGACACCCAGAACAGTGGCTTGTGAGTTTTGTTTCCCAGGGAAAAAGCCTGTACAATGGTTCAGGGTCCTGCGGCCTTAAATTGCCGGGTGCCTCCTGGAATTGCGCCTCTCGCAGGATGCCTCCCAGACGCAAGGTGGCACCAGTGCCAACTTGGTCTGCTTTGAGAGTGTCAAGTGGGTCCTGAAAACTGACACCCAGAACAGTGGCTTGTGAGTTTTGTTTCCCAGGGAAAAAGCCTGTACAATGGTTCAGGGGCCTGAGGCCTTAAATTGCCGGGTGCCTCCTGGAATTCGGCCTCTCGCAGGATGCCTCCCAGACGCAAGGTGGCACCAGTGCCAACTTGGTCTGGTTTAAGAGTACCAACTGGGTCCTGCAAACTGACACCCAGAAAAGTGGCTTGTAAGTTTTGTTTCCCAGGGAAAAAGCCTGTACAATGGTTCAGGGGACTGCGGACTTAAATTGCCGGGAGACTCCTGGAATTGCGCCTCTCGCAGGATGCCTCCCAGACGCAAGGTGGCACCAGTTCCAACTTGGTCTGGTTTAAGAGTGCCAGGTGAATCCTGCAAACTGACACCCAGAACAGTGGCTTGTGAGTTTTCTTTCCCAGGGAAAAAGCCTGTAAAATGGTTTAGGTAATGCCGCCTTTAATAGCCGGGTGCCACCAGAAGATTCGCCTCTCGCAGGATGCCTCCCAGACGCAAGGTGGCACCAGTGCCAACTTGGTCTGGTTTAAGAGTGTCAAGTGGGTCCTGAAAACTGACACCCAGAACAGTGGCTTGTGAGTTTTGTTTCCCAGGGAAAAAGCCTGTACAATGGTTCAGGGGCCTGAGGCCTTAAATTGCCGGGTGCCTCCTGGAATTCGGCCTCTCGCAGGATGCCTCCCAGACGCAAGGTGGCACCAGTTCCAACTTGGTCTGGTTTAAGAGTGCCAAATAAGTCCTGAAAATTGACACCCAGAACAGTGGCTTGTGAGTTTTTTTTCCCAGGGAAAAAGCCTGTACAATGGTTCAGGGGCCTGCGGCCTTTAATTGCCGGGTGCCTCCTGGAATTGCACCTCTCGCAGGATGCCTCCCAGACGCAAGGTGGCACCAGTGCCAACTTGGTCTGGTTTGAGAGTGCCAAGTGGGTCCTGAAAACTGACACCCAGAGCAGTGGCTTGTGAGTTTTGTTTCCCAGGGAAAAAGCCTGTAAAATGGTTCAGGGGCCTGAGGCCTTAAATTGCCGGGTGCCTCCTGGAATTCGGCCTCTCGCAGGATGCCTCCCAGACGCAAGGTGGCACCAGTGCCACCTTGGTCTGCTTTGAGAGTGTCAAGTGGGTCCTGAAAACTGACACCCAGAACAGTGGCTTGTGAGTTTTGTTTCCCAGGGAAAAAGCCTGTACAATGGTTCACGGGCCTGAGGCCTTAATCTGCCGGGTGCCCCCGGGTATTCGGCCTCTCGCAGGATGCCTCCCAGACGCAAGGTGGCACCAGTTCCAACTTGGTCTGGTTTAAGAGTGCCAAGTGGGTCCTGAAAACTGACACCCAGAACAGTGGCTTGTGAGTTTTGTTTCCCAGGGAAAAAGCCTGTACAATGGTTCAGGGGCCTGCGGCCTTAAATTGCCGGGTGACTCTTTGAATTGCGCCTCTCGCAGGATGCCTCCCAGACACAAGGTGGCACCAGTGCCAATTTGGTCTTGTTTAAGAGTACCAAGTGGGTCCTGAAAACTGACACCCAGAACAGTGGCTTGTGAGTTTTGTTTCCCAGGGAAAAAGCCTGTACAATGGTTTAGGTAATGCCGCCTTTAATAGCCGGGTGCCACCTGGAGATCCGCCTCTCGCAGGATGCCTCCCAGACGCAAGGTGGCACCAGTGCCAACTTGGTCTGGTTTGAGTGTGCCAAGTGGGTCCTGAAAACTGACACCCAGAACAGTGGCTTGTGAGTTTTGTTTCCCAGGGAAAAAGCCTGTACAATGGTTTAGGGGCCTGAGGCCTTAAATTGCCGGGTGCCTCCTGGAATTCGGCCTCTCGCAGGATGCCTCCCAGACGCAAGGTGGCACCAGTTCCAACTTGGTCTGGTTTAAGAGTGCCAAGTGGGTCCTGAAAACTGACACCCAGAACAGTGGCTTGTGAGTTTTGTTTCCCAGGGAAAAAGCCTGTACAATGGTTCACGGGCCTGAGGCCTTAATCTGCCGGGTGCCCCCTGGAATTCGGCCTCTCGCAGGATGCCTCCCAGACGCAAGGTGGCACCAGTTCCAACTTGGTCTGGTTTAAGAGTGCTAAGTGGGTCCTGAAAACTGACACCCAGAACAGTGGCTTGTGAGTTTTGTTTCCCAGGGAAAAACCCTGTACAATGGTTCAGGGGCCTGCGGCCTTAAATTGCCGGGTGACTCTTTGAATTGCGCCTCTCGCAGGATGCCTCCCAGACACAAGGTGGCACCAGTGCCAATTTGGGCTTGTTTAAGAGTACCAAGTCGGGCCTGAAAACTGACACCCAGAACAGTGGCTTGTGAGTTTTGTTTCCCAGGGAAAAAGCCTGTACAGCGGTTTAGGTAATGCTGCCTTTAATAGCCGGGTGCCACCTGGAGATCCGCCTCTCGCAGGATGCCTCCCAGACGCAAGGTGGCACCAGTGCCAACTTGCTCTGGTTTGAGAGTGCCAAGTGGGTCCTGAAAACTGACACCCAGAACAGTGGCTTGTGAGTTTTGTTTCCCAGGATAAAAGCCTGTACCATGGTTCAGGGGCCTGAGGCCTTAAATTGCCGGGTGCCTCCTGGAATTCGGCCTCTCGCAGGATGCCTCCCAGACGCAAGGTGGCACCAGTTCCAACTTGGTCTGGTTTAAGAGTGCCAAGTGGGTCCTGAAAACTGACACCCAGAACAGTGGCTTGTGAGTTTTGTTTCCCAGGGAAAAAGCCGGTACAATGGTTCAGGGGCCTGAGGCCTTAAATTGCCGGGTGCCTCCTGGAATTGCGCCTCTCGCAGGATGCCTCCAAAACGCAAAATTGCACCAGTGCCAACTTGGTCTGGTTTAAGAGTGCCAAATGGGTCCTGCAAACTGACACCCAGAAAAGTGGCTTGTGAGTTTTGTTTCCCAGGGAAAAAGCCTGTACAATGGTTCAGGGGCCTGAGGCCTTAAATTGCCGGGTGACTCCTGGAATTGCGCCTCTCGCAGGATGCCTCCCAGACGCAAGGTGGCACCAGTTCCAACTTGGTCTGGTTTAAGTGTTTCAAGTGGGTCCTGCAAACTGACACCCAGAACAGTGGCTTGTGAGTTTTGTTTCCCAGGGAAAAAGCCTGTAAAATGGTTTAGGTTAATGCCGCCTTTAATAGCCGGGTGCCACCAGAAGATTCGCCTCTCGCAGGATGCCTCCCAGACGCAAGGTGGCACCAGTGCCAACTTGGTCTGCTTTGAGAGTGTCAAGTGGGTCCTGAAAACTGACACCCAGAACAGTGGCTCGTGAGTTTTGTTTCCCAGGGAAAAAGCCTGTACAATGGTTCAGGGGCCTGAGGCCTTAAATTGCCGGGTCCCTTCTGGAATTCGGCCTCTCGCAGGATGCCTCCCAGACGCAAGGTGGCACCAGAGCCAACTTGGTCTGGTTTGAGAGTGTCAAGTGGGTCCTGAAAACTGACACCCAGAACAGTGGCTTGTGAGTTTTGTTTCCCAGGGAAAAAGCCTGTACAATGGTTCAACGGCCTGAGGCCTTAAATTGCCAGGTGCCTCCTGGAATTCGGCCTCTGGCACGATGCCTCTCAGACGCCAAATGGCACCAGTGCCAACTTGGTCTGGTTTAAGAGTGCCAAGTGGGTCCTGCAAACTGACACCCAGAACAGTGGCTTGTGAGTTTTGTTTCCCAGGGAAAAAGCCTGTACAATGGTTCAGGGGCCTGAGGCCTTAATTTGCCTGGTGACTCCTGGAATTCCGCCTCTCGCAGGATGCCTCCCAGATGCAAGGTGGCACCAGTTCCAACTTGGTCTGGTTTAAGAGTGCCAAGTGGGTCCTGAAAACTGACACCCAGAACAGTGGCTTGTGAGTTTTTTTTCCCAGGGAAAAAGCCTGTACAATGGTTTTGGGTCCTGCGGCCTTAAATTGCCGGGTTCCTCCTGGAATTCGGACTCTCGCAGGATGCCTCCCAGACGCAAGGTGGCACCAGTGCCAACTTGGTCTGGTTTAAGAGTGCCAGGTGGGTCCTGAAAACTGACACCCAGAACAGTGGCTTGTGAGTTTTGTTTCCCAGGGAAAAAGCCTGTACAATGGTTTAGGTAATGCCGCCTTTAATAGCCGTGTGCCACCTGGAGATCCGCCTCTCGCAGGATGCCTCCAGGACGCAAGGTGGCACCAGTGCCAACTTGGTCTGGTTTGAGAGTGCCAAGTGGGTCCTGAAAACTGACACCCAGAACAGTGGCTTGTGAGTTTTGTTTCCCAGGGAAAAAGCCTTTACAATGGTTCAGGGTCCTGCGGCCTTAAATTGCCGGGCGCCTCCTGGAATTGCGCCTCTCGCAGGATGCCTCCCAGACGCAAGGTGGCACCAGTGCCAACTTGGTCTGGTTTGAGAGTGCCAAGTGGGTCCTGAAAACTGACACCCAGAACAGTGGCTTGTGAGTTTTGTTTCCCAGGCAAAAATCCTGTACAATGGTTCAGGGTCCTGAGGCTTTAAATTGCCAGGTGCCTCCTGGAATTCCAAATCACGCCAGATGTTTCCCAAACGCTAAGCAACACCAGTGCTAAATTGGTCTGGTTTAAGAGTGCCAAGTGGGTCCTGAAAACTGACACCCAGAACAGTGGCTTGTGAGTTTTGTTTCCCAGGGAAAAAGCCTGTACAATGGTTCAGGGTCCTGCGGCCTTAAATTGCCGGGAGACTCCTGGAATTGCGCCTCTCGCAGGATGCCTCCCAGACGCAAGGTGACACCAGTGCCAACTTGGTCTGGTTTGAGAGTGTCAAGTGGGTCCTGAAAACTGACACCCAGAACAGTGGCTTGTGAGTTTTGTTTCCCAGGGAAAAAGCCTGTACAATGGTTCAGGGGCCTGAGGCCTTAAATTGCCGGGTCCCTTCTGGAATTCGGCCTCTCGCAGGATGCCTCCCAGACGCAAGGTGGCACCAGTGCCAACTTGGTCTGGTTTAAGAGTGCCAAGTGGGTCCTGCAAACTGACACCCAGAAAAGTGGCTTGTGAGTTTTGTTTCCCAGGGAAAAAGCATGTACAATGGTTCAGGGGACTGCGGCCTTAAATTGCCGGGAGACTCCTGGAATTGCGCCTCTCGCAGGATGCCTCCCAGACGCAAGGTGGCACCAGTTCCAACTTGGTCTGGTTTAAGAGTGCCAGGTGAATCCTGCAAACTGACACCCAGAACAGTGGCTTGTGAGTTTTCTTTCCCAGGGAAAAAGCCTGTAAAATGGTTTAGGTTAATGCCGCCTTTAATAGCCGGGTGCCACCAGAAGATTCGCCTGTCGCAGGATGCCTCCCAGACGCAAGGTGGCACCAGTGCCAACTTGGTCTGCTTTGAGAGTGTCAAGTGGGTCCTGAAAACTGACACCCAGAACAGTGGCTTGTGAGTTTTGTTTCCCAGGGGAAAAGCCTGTACAATGGTTCAGGGGCCTGAGGCCTTAAATTGCCGGGTGCCTCCTGGAATTCGGCCTCTCGCAGGATGCCTCCCAGACGCAAGGTGGCACCAGTTCCAACTTGGTCTGGTTTAAGAGTGCCAAATGGGTCCTGAAAACTGACACCCAGAACAGTGGCTTGTGAGTTTTGTTTCCCAGGGAAAAATCCGGTACAATGGTTCAGGGGCCTGAGGCCTTAAATTGCCGGGTGCCTCCTGGAATTGCGCCTCTCGCAGGATGCCTCCCAGACGCAAGGTGGCACCTTTTCCAACTTGGTCTGTTTTAAGAGTGCCAAGTGGGTCCTGAAAACTGACACCCAGAACAGTGGCTTGTGAGTTTTGTTTCCCAGGGAAAAAGCCTGTACAATGGTTTTGGGTCCTGCGGCCTTAAATTGCCGGGTTCCTCCTGGAATTCGGACTCTTGCAGGGTGCCTCCCAGACGCAAGGTGGCACCAGTGCCAACTTGGTCTGGTTTAAGAGTGCCAAGTGGGTCCTGAAAACTGACACCCAGAACAGTGGCTTGTGAGTTTTGTTTCCCAGGGAAAAAGCCTGTACAATGGTTTAGGTAATGCCGCCTTTAATAGCCGTGTGCCACCTGGAGATCCGCCTCTCGCAGGATGCCTCCCAGACGCAAGGTGGCACCAGTGCCAACTTGGTCTGGTTTGAGAGTGCTATGTGGGTCCTGAAAACTGACACCCAGAACAGTGGCTTGTGAGTTTTGTTTCCCAGGGGAAAAGCCTGTACAATGGTTCAGGGTCCTCCGGCCTTAAATTGCCGGGTGCCTCCTGGAATTGCGCCTCTCGCAGGATGCCTCCCAGACGCAAGGTGGCACCAGTGCCAACTTGGTCTGGTTTGAGAGTGTCAAGTGGGTCCTGAAAACTGACACCCAGAACAGTGGCTTGTGTGTTTTGTTGCCCAGGGAAAAAGCCTGTACAATGGTTCAGGGGCCTGAGGCCTTAAATTGCCGGGTGCCTCCTGGAATTCGGCCTCTCGCAGGATGCCTCCCAGACGCAAGGTGGCACCAGTGCCAACTTGGTCTGGTTTAAGAGTGCCAAGTGGGTCCTGCAAACTGACACCCAGAAAAGTGGCTTGTGAGTTTTGTTTCCCAGGGAAAAAGCCTGTACAATGGTTCAGGGGACTGCGGCCTTAAATTGCCGGGAGACTCCTGGAATTGCGCCTCTCGCAGGATGCCTCCCAGACGCAAGGTGGCACCAGTTCCAACTTGGTCTGGTTTAAGAGTGCCAGGTGAATCTTACAAACTGACACCCAGAACAGTGGCTTGTGAGTTTTCTTTCCCAGGGAAAAAGCCTGTAAAATGGTTTAGGTTAATGCCGCCTTTAATAGCCGGGTGCCACCAGAAGATTCGCCTCTCGCAGGATGCCTCCCAGACGCAAGGTGGCACCAGTGCCAACTTGGTCTGGTTTGAGAGTGCCAAATGGGTCCTGCAAACTGACACCCAGAACAGTGGCTTCTGAATTTTTTTCCCCAGGGAAAAAGCCTGTAGAATGGTTTTGGGTCCTGCGGCCTTAAATTGCCGGGTGCCTCCTGGAATTCGGCCTCTCGCAGGATGCCTCCCAGACGCAAGGTGGCACCAGTGCCAACTTGGTCTGGTTTGAGAGTGCCAAGTGGGTCCTGAAAACTGACACCCAGAACAGTGGCTTGTGAGTTTTGTTTCCCAGGGAAAAAGCCTGTACAATGGTTCAGGGGCCTGAGGCCTTAAATTGCCGGGTGCCTCCTGGAATTCGGCCACTCGCAGGATGCCTCCCAGACGCAAGGTGGCACCAGTGCCACCTTGGTCTGCTTTGAGAGTGTCAAGTGAAAACTGACACCCAGAACAGTGGCTTGTGAGTTTTGTTTTCCAGGGAAAAAGTCTGTACAATGGTTCACGGGCCTGAGGCCTTATCCTGCCGGATGCCCCCTGGAATTCGGCCACTAGCAGGATGCCTCCCAGACGCAAGGTGGCACCAGTTCCAACTTGGTCTGGTTTAAGAGTGCCAAGTGGGTCCTGAAAACTGACACCCAGAACAGTGGCTTGTGAGTTTTGTTTCCCAGGGAAAAAGCCTGTACAATGGTTCAGGGGCCTGCGGCCTTAAATTGCCGGGTGACTCTTTGAATTGCGCCTCTCGCAGGATGCCTCCCAGACACAAGGTGGCACCAGTGCCAATTTGGTCTTGTTTAAGAGTACCAAGTGGGTCCTGAAAACTGACACCCAGAACAGTGGCTTGTGAGTTTTGTTTCCCAGGGAAAAAGCCTGTACAATGGTTCAGGGGCCTGAAAGCTTAAATTGCCGGGTGCCTACTGGAGATCCGCCTCACGCAGGATGCCTCCCAGACGCAAGGTGGCACCAGTTCAAACTTGGTCTGGTTTAAGAGTGCCAAATGGGTCCTGAAAACTGACACCCAGAACAGTGGCTCGTGAGTTTTGTTTCCCAGGGAAAAAGCCTGTACAATGGTTCAGGGGCCTGAGGCCTTAAATTGCCGGGTGCCTTCTGGAATTCGGCCTCTCGCAGGATGCCTCCCAGACGCAAGGTGGCACCAGTGCCAACTTGGTCTGGTTTGAGAGTGTCAAGTGGGTCCTGAAAACTGACACCCAGAACAGTGGCTTGTGAGTTTTGTTTCCCAGGGAAAAAGCCTGTACAATGGTTCAACGGCCTGAGGCCTTAAATTGCCAGGTGCCTCCTGGAATTCGGCCTCTGGCACGATGCCTCTCAGACGCCAAATGGCACCAGTGCCAACTTGGTCTGGTTTAAGAGTGCCAAGTGGGTCCTGCAAACTGACACCCAGAACAGTGGCTTGTGAGTTTTGTTTCCCAGGGAAAAAGCCTGTACAATGGTTCAGGGTCCTGCGGCCTTAAATTGCCGGGAGACTCCTGGAATTGCGCCTCTCGCAGGATGCCTCCCAGACGCAAGGTGACACCAGTGCCAACTTGGTCTGGTTTGAGAGTGTCAAGTGGGTCCTGAAAACTGACACCCAGAACAGTGGCTTGTGAGTTTTGTTTCCCAGGGAAAAAGCCTGTACAATGGTTCAGGGGCCTGAGGCCTTAAATTGCCGGGTCCCCTCTGGAATTCGGCCTCTCGCAGGATGCCTCCCAGACGCAAGGTGGCACCAGTGCCAACTTGGTCTGGTTTAAGAGTGCCAAGTGGGTCCTGCAAACTGACACCCAGAAAAGTGGCTTGTGAGTTTTGTTTCCCAGGGAAAAAGCATGTACAATGGTTCAGGGGACTGCGGCCTTAAATTGCCGGGAAACTCCTGGAATTGCGCCTCTCGCAGGATGCCTCCCAGACGCAAGGTGGCACCAGTTCCAACTTGGTCTGGTTTAAGAGTGCCAGGTGAATCCTGCAAACTGACACCCAGAACAGTGGCTTGTGAGTTTTCTTTCCCAGGGAAAAAGCCTGTAAAATGGTTTAGGTTAATGCCGCCTTTAATAGCCGGGTGCCACCAGAAGATTCGCCTCTCGCAGGATGCCTCCCAGACGCAAGGTGGCACCAGTGCCAACTTGGTCTGCTTTGAGAGTGTCAAGTTGGTCCTGAAAACTGACACCCAGAACAGTGGCTTGTGAGTTTTGTTTCCCAGGGGAAAAGCCTGTACAATGGTTCAGGGGCCTGAGGCCTTAAATTGCCGGGTGCCTCCTGGAATTCGGCCTCTCGCAGGATGCCTCCCAGACGCAAGGTGGCACCAGTTCCAACTTGGTCTGGTTTAAGAGTGCCAAATGGGTCCTGAAAACTGACACCCAGAACAGTGGCTTGTGAGTTTTGTTTCCCAGGGAAAAAGCCGGTACAATGGTTCAGGGGCCTGAGGCCTTAAATTGCCGGGTGCCTCCTGGAATTGCGCCTCTCGCAGGATGCCTCCCAGACGCAAGGTGGCACCTTTTCCAACTTGGTCTGTTTTAAGAGTGCCAAGTGTGTCCTGAAAACTGACACCCAGAACAGTGGCTTGTGAGTTTTGTTTCCCAGGGAAAAAGCCTGTACAATGGTTCAGGGGCCTGCGGTCTTAAATTGCCGGGTGCCTCCTGGAATTGCGCCTCTCCCAGGATGCCTCCCAGACGCAAGGGGACACCAGTTCCAACTTGGTCTGGTTTAAGAGTGCCAAGTGGGTCCTGCAAACTGACACCCAGAACAGTGGCTTGTGAGTTTTGTTTCCCAGGGAAAAAGCCTGGAAAATGGTTTAGGTAATGCCGCCTTTAATGGCCGGGTGCCACCTGGAGATCGCCTCTCGCAGGATGCCTCCCAGACGCATGGTGGCACCAGTGCCAACTTGGTCTGGTTTGAGAGTGCCAAGTGGGTCCTGAAAACTGACACCCAGAACAGTGGCTTGTGAGTTTTGTTTCCCAGGGAAAAAGCCTGTACAATGGTTCAGGGGCCTGAGGCCTTAAATTGCCAGGTGCCTCCTGGAATTCGGCCTCTGGCACGATGCCTCTCAGACGCAAAATGGCACCAGTGCCAACTTGGTCTGGTTTAAGAGTGCCAAGTGGGTCCTGAAAACTGACACCCAGAACAGTGGCTTGTGAGTTTTGTTTCCCAGGGAAAAAGCCTGTACAATGGTTCAGGGGCCTGAGGCCTTAAATTGCCGGGTGACTCCTGGAATTCCGCCTCTCGCAGGATGCCTCCCAGATGCAAGGTGGCACCAGTTCCAACTTGGTCTGTTTTAAGAGTGCCAAGTGGGTCCTGAAAACTGACACCCAGAACAGTGGCTTGTGAGTTTTGTTTCCCAGGGAAAAAGCCTGTACAATGGTTTTGGGTCCTGCGGCCTTAAATTGCCGGGTTCCTCCTGGAATTCGGACTCTTGCAGGGTGCCTCCCAGACGCAAGGTGGCACCAGTGCCAACTTGGTCTGGTTTAAGAGTGCCAAGTGGGTCCTGAAAACTGACACCCAGAACAGTGGCTTGTGAGTTTTGTTTCCCAGGGAAAAAGCCTGTACAATGGTTTAGGTAATGCCGCCTTTAATAGCCGTGTGCCACCTGGAGATCCGCCTCTCGCAGGATGCCTCCCAGACGCAAGGTGGCACCAGTGCCAACTTGGTCTGGTTTGAGAGTGCTATGTGGGTCCTGAAAACTGACACCCAGAACAGTGGCTTGTGAGTTTTGTTTCCCAGGGGAAAAGCCTGTACAATGGTTCAGGGTCCTCCGGCCTTAAATTGCCGGGTGCCTCCTGGAATTGCGCCTCTCGCAGGATGCCTCCCAGACGCAAGGTGGCACCAGTGCCAACTTGGTCTGGTTTGAGAGTGTCAAGTGGGTCCTGAAAACTGACACCCAGAACAGTGGCTTGTGTGTTTTGTTTCCCAGGGAAAAAGCCTGTACAATGGTTCAGGGGCCTGAGGCCTTAAATTGCCGGGTGCCTCCTGGAATTCGGCCTCTCGCAGGATGCCTCCCAGACGCAAGGTGGCACCAGTGCCAACTTGGTCTGGTTTAAGAGTGCCAAGTGGGTCCTGCAAACTGACACCCAGAAAAGTGGCTTGTGAGTTTTGTTTCCCAGGGAAAAAGCCTGTACAATGGTTCAGGGGACTGCGGCCTTAAATTGCCGGGAGACTCCTGGAATTGCGCCTCTCGCAGGATGCCTCCCAGACGCAAGGTGGCACCAGTTCCAACTTGGTCTGGTTTAAGAGTGCCAGGTGAATCTTACAAACTGACACCCAGAACAGTGGCTTGTGAGTTTTCTTTCCCAGGGAAAAAGCCTGTAAAATGGTTTAGGTTAATGCCGCCTTTAATAGCCGGGTGCCACCAGAAGATTCGCCTCTCGCAGGATGCCTCCCAGACGCAAGGTGGCACCAGTGCCAACTTGGTCTGGTTTGAGAGTGCCAAATGGGTCCTGCAAACTGACACCCAGAACAGTGGCTTCTGAATTTTTTTCCCCAGGGAAAAAGCCTGTAGAATGGTTTTGGGTCCTGCGGCCTTAAATTGCCGGGTGCCTCCTGGAATTCGGCCTCTCGCAGGATGCCTCCCAGACGCAAGGTGGCACCAGTGCCAACTTGGTCTGGTTTGAGAGTGCCAAGTGGGTCCTGAAAACTGACACCCAGAACAGTGGCTTGTGAGTTTTGTTTCCCAGGGAAAAAGCCTGTACAATGGTTCAGGGGCCTGAGGCCTTAAATTGCCGGGTGCCTCCTGGAATTCGGCCACTCGCAGGATGCCTCCCAGACGCAAGGTGGCACCAGTGCCACCTTGGTCTGCTTTGAGAGTGTCAAGTGAAAACTGACACCCAGAACAGTGGCTTGTGAGTTTTGTTTTCCAGGGAAAAAGTCTGTACAATGGTTCACGGGCCTGAGGCCTTAATCTGCCGGATGCCCCCTGGAATTCGGCCACTAGCAGGATGCCTCCCAGACGCAAGGTGGCACCAGTTCCAACTTGGTCTGGTTTAAGAGTGCCAAGTGGGTCCTGAAAACTGACACCCAGAACAGTGGCTTGTGAGTTTTGTTTCCCAGGGAAAAAGCCTGTACAATGGTTCAGGGGCCTGCGGCCTTAAATTGCCGGGTGACTCTTTGAATTGCGCCTCTCGCAGGATGCCTCCCAGACACAAGGTGGCACCAGTGCCAATTTGGTCTTGTTTAAGAGTACCAAGTGGGTCCTGAAAACTGACACCCAGAACAGTGGCTTGTGAGTTTTGTTTCCCAGGGAAAAAGCCTGTACAATGGTTCAGGGGCCTGAAAGCTTAAATTGCCGGGTGCCTACTGGAGATCCGCCTCACGCAGGATGCCTCCCAGACGCAAGGTGGCACCAGTTCCAACTTGGTCTGGTTTAAGAGTGCCAAATGGGTCCTGAAAACTGACACCCAGAACAGTGGCTCGTGAGTTTTGTTTCCCAGGGAAAAAGCCTGTACAATGGTTCAGGGGCCTGAGGCCTTAAATTGCCGGGTGCCTTCTGGAATTCGGCCTCTCGCAGGATGCCTCCCAGACGCAAGGTGGCACCAGTGCCAACTTGGTCTGGTTTGAGAGTGTCAAGTGGGTCCTGAAAACTGACACCCAGAACAGTGGCTTGTGAGTTTTGTTTCCCAGGGAAAAAGCCTGTACAATGGTTCAACGGCCTGAGGCCTTAAATTGCCAGGTGCCTCCTGGAATTCGGCCTCTGGCACGATGCCTCTCAGACGCCAAATGGCACCAGTGCCAACTTGGTCTGGTTTAAGAGTGCCAAGTGGGTCCTGCAAACTGACACCCAGAACACTGGCTTGTGAGTTTTGTTTCCCAGGGAAAAAGCCTGTACAATGGTTCAGGGGCCTGAGGCCTTAAATTGCCCCGTGACTCCTGGAATTCCGCCTCTCGCATGATGCCTCCCAGATGCAAGGTGGCACCAGTTCCAACTTGGTCTGGTTTAAGAGTGCCAAGTGGGTCCTGAAAACTGACACCCAGAACAGTGGCTTGTGAGTTTTGTTTCCCAGGGAAAAAGCCTGTACAATGGTTTTGGGTCCTGCAACCTTTAATTGCCGGGTTCCTCCTGGAATTCGGACTCTTGCAGGGTGCCTCCCAGACGCAAGGTGGCACCAGTGCCAACTTGGTCTGGTTTAAGAGTGCCAGGTGGGTCCTGAAAACTGACACCCAGAACAGTGGCTTGTGAGTTTTGTTTCCCAGGGAAAAAGCCTGTACAATGGTTTAGGTAATGCCGCCTTTAATAGCCGTGTGCCACCTGGAGATCCGCCTCTCGCAGGATGCCTCCCAGACGCAAGGTGGCACCAGTGCCAACTTGGTCTGGTTTGAGAGTGCCAAGTGGGTCCTGAAAACTGACACCCAGAACAGTGGCTTGTGAGTTTTGTTTCCCAGGCAAAAATCCTGTAAAATGGTTCAGGGTCTTGAGGCCTTAAATTGCCAGGTGCCTCCTGGAATTCCACATCACGCCAGATGTTTCCCAGACGCTAAGTAACACCAGTGCTAAATTGGTCTGGTTTAAGAGTGCCAAGTGGGTCCTGAAAACTGACACCCAGAACAGTGGCTTGTGAGTTTTTTTTCCCAGGGAAAAAGCCTGTACAATGGTTCAGGGTCCTGCGGCCTTAAATTGCCGGGAGACTCCTGGAATTGCGCCTCTCGCAGGATGCCTCCCAGACGCAAGGTGACACCAGTGCCAACTTGGTCTGGTTTGAGAGTGTCAAGTGGGTCCTGAAAACTGACACCCAGAACAGTGGCTTGTGAGTTTTGTTTCCCAGGGAAAAAGCCTGTACAATGGTTCAGGGGCCTGAGGCCTTAAATTGCCGGGTGCCTCCTGGAATTCGGCCTCTCGCAGGATGCCTCCCAGACGCAAGGTGGCACCAGTGCCAACTTGGTCTGGTTTAAGAGTGCCAAGTGGGTCCTGCAAACTGACACCCCGAAAAGTGGCTTGTGAGTTTTGTTTCCCAGGGAAAAAGCATGTACAATGGTTCAGGGGACTGCGGCCTTAAATTGCCGGGAGACTCCTGGAATTGCGCCTCTCGCAGGATGCCTCCCAGACGCAAGGTGGCACCAGTTCCAACTTGGTCTGGTTTAAGAGTGCCAGGTGAATCCTGCAAACTGACACCCAGAACAGTGGCTTCTGAGTTTTCTTTCCCAGGGAAAAAGCCTGTAAAATGGTTTAGGTTAATGCCGCCTTTAATATCCGGGTGCCACCAGAAGATTCGCCTCTCGCAGGATGCCTCCCAGACGCAAGGTGGCACCAGTGCCAACTTGGTCTGGTTTGAGAGTGCCAAATGGGTCCTGCAAACTGACACCCAGAACAGTGGCTTCTGAATTTTTTTCCCCAGGGAAAAAGCCTGTAGAATGGTTTTGGGTCCTGCGGCCTTAAATTGCCGGGTGCCTCCTGGAATTCGGCCTCTCGCAGGATGCCTCCCAGACGCAAGGTGGCACCAGTGCCAACTTGGTCTGCTTTGAGAGTGCCAAGTGGGTCCTGAAAACTGACACCCAGAACAGTGGCTTGTGAGTTTTGTTTCCCAGGGAAAAAGCCTGTACAATGGTTCAGGGGCCTGAGGCCTTAAATTGCCGGGTGCCTCCTGGAATTCGGCCACTCGCAGGATGCCTCCCAGACGCAAGGTGGCACCAGTGCCACCTTGGTCTGCTTTGAGAGTGTCAAGTGAAAACTGACACCCAGAACAGTGGCTTGTGAGTTTTGTTTTCCAGGGAAAAAGTCTGTACAATGGTTCACGGGCCTGAGGCCTTATCCTGCCGGATGCCCCCTGGAATTCGGCCACTAGCAGGATGCCTCCCAGACGCAAGGTGGCACCAGTTCCAACTTGGTCTGGTTTAAGAGTGCCAAGTGGGTCCTGAAAACTGACACCCAGAACAGTGGCTTGTGAGTTTTGTTTCCCAGGGAAAAAGCCTGTACAATGGTTCAGGGGCCTGCGGCCTTAAATTGCCGGGTGACTCTTTGAATTGCGCCTCTCGCAGGATGCCTCCCAGACACAAGGTGGCACCAGTGCCAATTTGGTCTTGTTTAAGAGTACCAAGTGGGTCCTGAAAACTGACACCCAGAACAGTGGCTTGTGAGTTTTGTTTCCCAGGGAAAAAGCCTGTACAATGGTTCAGGGGCCTGAAAGCTTAAATTGCCGGGTGCCTACTGGAGATCCGCCTCACGCAGGATGCCTCCCAGACGCAAGGTGGCACCAGTTCCAACTTGGTCTGGTTTAAGAGTGCCAAATGGGTCCTGAAAACTGACACCCAGAACAGTGGCTCGTGAGTTTTGTTTCCCAGGGAAAAAGCCTGTACAATGGTTCAGGGGCCTGAGGCCTTAAATTGCCGGGTGCCTTCTGGAATTCGGCCTCTCGCAGGATGCCTCCCAGACGCAAGGTGGCACCAGTGCCAACTTGGTCTGGTTTGAGAGTGTCAAGTGGGTCCTGAAAACTGACACCCAGAACAGTGGCTTGTGAGTTTTGTTTCCCAGGGAAAAAGCCTGTACAATGGTTCAACGGCCTGAGGCCTTAAATTGCCAGGTGCCTCCTGGAATTCGGCCTCTGGCACGATGCCTCTCAGACGCCAAATGGCACCAGTGCCAACTTGGTCTGGTTTAAGAGTGCCAAGTGGGTCCTGCAAACTGACACCCAGAACAGTGGCTTGTGAGTTTTGTTTCCCAGGGAAAAAGCCTGTACAATGGTTCAGGGTCCTGCGGCCTTAAATTGCCGGGAGACTCCTGGAATTGCGCCTCTCGCAGGATGCCTCCCAGACGCAAGGTGACACCAGTGCCAACTTGGTCTGGTTTGAGAGTGTCAAGTGGGTCCTGAAAACTGACACCCAGAACAGTGGCTTGTGAGTTTTGTTTCCCAGGGAAAAAGCCTGTACAATGGTTCAGGGGCCTGAGGCCTTAAATTGCCGGGTCCCTTCTGGAATTCGGCCTCTCGCAGGATGCCTCCCAGACGCAAGGTGGCACCAGTGCCAACTTGGTCTGGTTTAAGAGTGCCAAGTGGGTCCTGCAAACTGACACCCAGAAAAGTGGCTTGTGAGTTTTGTTTCCCAGGGAAAAAGCATGTACAATGGTTCAGGGGACTGCGGCCTTAAATTGCCGGGAGACTCCTGGAATTGCGCCTCTCGCAGGATGCCTCCCAGACGCAAGGTGGCACCAGTTCCAACTTGGTCTGGTTTAAGAGTGCCAGGTGAATCCTGCAAACTGACACCCAGAACAGTGGCTTGTGAGTTTTCTTTCCCAGGGAAAAAGCCTGTAAAATGGTTTAGGTTAATGCCGCCTTTAATAGCCGGGTGCCACCAGAAGATTCGCCTCTCGCAGGATGCCTCCCAGACGCAAGGTGGCACCAGTGCCAACTTGGTCTGCTTTGAGAGTGTCAAGTTGGTCCTGAAAACTGACACCCAGAACAGTGGCTTGTGAGTTTTGTTTCCCAGGGGAAAAGCCTGTACAATGGTTCAGGGGCCTGAGGCCTTAAATTGCCGGGTGCCTCCTGGAATTCGGCCTCTCGCAGGATGCCTCCCAGACGCAAGGTGGCACCAGTTCCAACTTGGTCTGGTTTAAGAGTGCCAAATGGGTCCTGAAAACTGACACCCAGAACAGTGGCTTGTGAGTTTTGTTTCCCAGGGAAAAAGCCGGTACAATGGTTCAGGGGCCTGAGGCCTTAAATTGCCGGGTGCCTCCTGGAATTGCGCCTCTCGCAGGATGCCTCCCAGACGCAAGGTGGCACCTTTTCCAACTTGGTCTGTTTTAAGAGTGCCAAGTGTGTCCTGAAAACTGACACCCAGAACAGTGGCTTGTGAGTTTTGTTTCCCAGGGAAAAAGCCTGTACAATGGTTCAGGGGCCTGCGGTCTTAAATTGCCGGGTGCCTCCTGGAATTGCGCCTCTCCCAGGATGCCTCCCAGACGCAAGGGGACACCAGTTCCAACTTGGTCTGGTTTAAGAGTGCCAAGTGGGTCCTGCAAACTGACACCCAGAACAGTGGCTTGTGAGTTTTGTTTCCCAGGGAAAAAGCCTGGAAAATGGTTTAGGTAATGCCGCCTTTAATGGCCGGGTGCCACCTGGAGATCGCCTCTCGCAGGATGCCTCCCAGACGCAAGGTGGCACCAGTGCCAACTTGGTCTGGTTTGAGAGTGCCAAGTGGGTCCTGAAAACTGACACCCAGAACAGTGGCTTGTGAGTTTTGTTTCCCAGGGAAAAAGCCTGTACAATGGTTCAGGGGCCTGAGGCCTTAAATTGCCAGGTGCCTCCTGGAATTCGGCCTCTGGCACGATGCCTCTCAGACGCAAAATGGCACCAGTGCCAACTTGGTCTGGTTTAAGAGTGCCAAGTGGGTCCTGCAAACTGACACCCAGAACAGTGGCTTGTGAGTTTTGTTTCCCAGGGAAAAAGCCTGTACAATGGTTCAGGGGCCTGAGGCCTTAAATTGCCGGGTGACTCCTGGAATTCCGCCTCTCGCAGGATGCCTCCCAGATGCAAGGTGGCACCAGTTCCAACTTGGTCTGTTTTAAGAGTGCCAAGTGGGTCCTGAAAACTGACACCCAGAACAGTGGCTTGTGAGTTTTGTTTCCCAGGGAAAAAGCCTGTACAATGGTTTTGGGTCCTGCGGCCTTAAATTGCCGGGTTCCTCCTGGAATTCGGACTCTTGCAGGGTGCCTCCCAGACGCAAGGTGGCACCAGTGCCAACTTGGTCTGGTTTAAGAGTGCCAAGTGGGTCCTGAAAACTGACACCCAGAACAGTGGCTTGTGAGTTTTGTTTCCCAGGGAAAAAGCCTGTACAATGGTTTAGGTAATGCCGCCTTTAATAGCCGTGTGCCACCTGGAGATCCGCCTCTCGCAGGATGCCTCCCAGACGCAAGGTGGCACCAGTGCCAACTTGGTCTGGTTTGAGAGTGCTATGTGGGTCCTGAAAACTGACACCCAGAACAGTGGCTTGTGAGTTTTGTTTCCCAGGGGAAAAGCCTGTACAATGGTTCAGGGTCCTCCGGCCTTAAATTGCCGGGTGCCTCCTGGAATTGCGCCTCTCGCAGGATGCCTCCCAGACGCAAGGTGGCACCAGTGCCAACTTGGTCTGGTTTGAGAGTGTCAAGTGGGTCCTGAAAACTGACACCCAGAACAGTGGCTTGTGTGTTTTGTTTCCCAGGGAAAAAGCCTGTACAATGGTTCAGGGGCCTGAGGCCTTAAATTGCCGGGTGCCTCCTGGAATTCGGCCTCTCGCAGGATGCCTCCCAGACGCAAGGTGGCACCAGTGCCAACTTGGTCTGGTTTAAGAGTGCCAAGTGGGTCCTGCAAACTGACACCCAGAACAGTGGCTTGTGAGTTTTGTTTCCCAGGGAAAAAGCCTGTACAATGGTTCAGGGGACTGCGGCCTTAAATTGCCGGGAGACTCCTGGAATTGCGCCTCTCGCAGGATGCCTCCCAGACGCAAGGTGGCACCAATTCCAACTTGGTCTGGTTTAAGAGTGCCAGGTGAATCTTACAAACTGACACCCAGAACAGTGGCTTGTGAGTTTTCTTTCCCAGGGAAAAAGCCTGTAAAATGGTTTAGGTTAATGCCGCCTTTAATAGCCGGGTGCCACCAGAAGATTCGCCTCTCGCAGGATGCCTCCCAGACGCAAGGTGGCACCAGTGCCAACTTGGTCTGGTTTGAGAGTGCCAAATGGGTCCTGCAAACTGACACCCAGAACAGTGGCTTCTGAATTTTTTTCCCCAGGGAAAAAGCCTGTAGAATGGTTTTGGGTCCTGCGGCCTTAAATTGCCGGGTGCCTCCTGGAATTCGGCCTCTCGCAGGATGCCTCCCAGACGCAAGGTGGCACCAGTGCCACCTTGGTCTGCTTTGAGAGTGTCAAGTGAAAACTGACACCCAGAACAGTGGCTTGTGAGTTTTGTTTTCCAGGGAAAAAGTCTGTACAATGGTTCACGGGCCTGAGGCCTTAATCTGCCGGATGCCCCCTGGAATTCGGCCACTAGCAGGATGCCTCCCAGACGCAAGGTGGCACCAGTTCCAACTTGGTCTGGTTTAAGAGTGCCAAGTGGGTCCTGAAAACTGACACCCAGAACAGTGGCTTGTGAGTTTTGTTTCCCAGGGAAAAAGCCTGTACAATGGTTCAGGGGCCTGCGGCCTTAAATTGCCGGGTGACTCTTTGAATTGCGCCTCTCGCAGGATGCCTCCCAGACACAAGGTGGCACCAGTGCCAATTTGGTCTTGTTTAAGAGTACCAAGTGGGTCCTGAAAACTGACACCCAGAACAGTGGCTTGTGAGTTTTGTTTCCCAGGGAAAAAGCCTGTACAATGGTTCAGGGGCCTGAAAGCTTAAATTGCCGGGTGCCTACTGGAGATCCGCCTCACGCAGGATGCCTCCCAGACGCAAGGTGGCACCAGTTCCAACTTGGTCTGGTTTAAGAGTGCCAAATGGGTCCTGAAAACTGACACCCAGAACAGTGGCTCGTGAGTTTTGTTTCCCAGGGAAAAAGCCTGTACAATGGTTCAGGGGCCTGAGGCCTTAAATTGCCGGGTGCCTTCTGGAATTCGGCCTCTCGCAGGATGCCTCCCAGACGCAAGGTGGCACCAGTGCCAACTTGGTCTGGTTTGAGAGTGTCAAGTGGGTCCTGAAAACTGACACCCAGAACAGTGGCTTGTGAGTTTTGTTTCCCAGGGAAAAAGCCTGTACAATGGTTCAACGGCCTGAGGCCTTAAATTGCCAGGTGCCTCCTGGAATTCGGCCTCTGGCACGATGCCTCTCAGACGCCAAATGGCACCAGTGCCAACTTGGTCTGGTTTAAGAGTGCCAAGTGGGTCCTGCAAACTGACACCCAGAACACTGGCTTGTGAGTTTTGTTTCCCAGGGAAAAAGCCTGTACAATGGTTCAGGGGCCTGAGGCCTTAAATTGCCCCGTGACTCCTGGAATTCCGCCTCTCGCATGATGCCTCCCAGATGCAAGGTGGCACCAGTTCCAACTTGGTCTGGTTTAAGAGTGCCAAGTGGGTCCTGAAAACTGACACCCAGAACAGTGGCTTGTGAGTTTTGTTTCCCAGGGAAAAAGCCTGTACAATGGTTTTGGGTCCTGCAACCTTTAATTGCCGGGTTCCTCCTGGAATTCGGACTCTTGCAGGGTGCCTCCCAGACGCAAGGTGGCACCAGTGCCAACTTGGTCTGGTTTAAGAGTGCCAGGTGGGTCCTGAAAACTGACACCCAGAACAGTGGCTTGTGAGTTTTGTTTCCCAGGGAAAAAGCCTGTACAATGGTTTAGGTAATGCCGCCTTTAATAGCCGTGTGCCACCTGGAGATCCGCCTCTCGCAGGATGCCTCCCAGACGCAAGGTGGCACCAGTGCCAACTTGGTCTGGTTTGAGAGTGCCAAGTGGGTCCTGAAAACTGACACCCAGAACAGTGGCTTGTGAGTTTTGTTTCCCAGGCAAAAATCCTGTAAAATGGTTCAGGGTCTTGAGGCCTTAAATTGCCAGGTGCCTCCTGGAATTCCACATCACGCCAGATGTTTCCCAGACGCTAAGTAACACCAGTGCTAAATTGGTCTGGTTTAAGAGTGCCAAGTGGGTCCTGAAAACTGACACCCAGAACAGTGGCTTGTGAGTTTTTTTTCCCAGGGAAAAAGCCTGTACAATGGTTCAGGGTCCTGCGGCCTTAAATTGCCGGGAGACTCCTGGAATTGCGCCTCTCGCAGGATGCCTCCCAGACGCAAGGTGACACCAGTGCCAACTTGGTCTGGTTTGAGAGTGTCAAGTGGGTCCTGAAAACTGACACCCAGAACAGTGGCTTGTGAGTTTTGTTTCCCAGGGAAAAAGCCTGTACAATGGTTCAGGGGCCTGAGGCCTTAAATTGCCGGGTGCCTCCTGGAATTCGGCCTCTCGCAGGATGCCTCCCAGACGCAAGGTGGCACCAGTGCCAACTTGGTCTGGTTTAAGAGTGCCAAGTGGGTCCTGCAAACTGACACCCCGAAAAGTGGCTTGTGAGTTTTGTTTCCCAGGGAAAAAGCATGTACAATGGTTCAGGGGACTGCGGCCTTAAATTGCCGGGAGACTCCTGGAATTGCGCCTCTCGCAGGATGCCTCCCAGACGCAAGGTGGCACCAGTTCCAACTTGGTCTGGTTTAAGAGTGCCAGGTGAATCCTGCAAACTGACACCCAGAACAGTGGCTTCTGAGTTTTCTTTCCCAGGGAAAAAGCCTGTAAAATGGTTTAGGTTAATGCCGCCTTTAATAGCCGGGTGCCACCAGAAGATTCGCCTCTCGCAGGATGCCTCCCAGACGCAAGGTGGCACCAGTGCCAACTTGGTCTGCTTTGAGAGTGCCAAATGGGTCCTGAAAACTGACACCCAGAACAGTGGCTTGTGAGTTTTTTTCCCAGGGAAAAAGCCGGTACAATGGTTCAGGGGCCTGAGGCCTTAAATTGCCGGGTGCCTCCTGGAATTCGGCCTCTCGCAGGATGCCTCCCAGACGCAAGGTGGCACCAGTGCCAACTTGGTCTGGTTTAAGAGTGCCAAGTGGGTCCTGCAAACTGACACCCAGAAAAGTGGCTTGTGAGTTTTCTTTCCCAGGGAAAAAGCCTGTACAATGGTTCAGGGGACTGCGGCCTTAAATTGCCGGGAGACTCCTGGAATTGCGCCTCTCGCAGGATGCCTCCCAGACGCAAGGTGGCACCAGTTCCAACTTGGTCTGGTTTAAGAGTGCCAGGTGAATCTTACAAACTGACACCCAGAACAGTGGCTTGTGAGTTTTCTTTCCCAGGGAAAAAGCCTGTAAAATGGTTTAGGTTAATGCCGCCTTTAATAGCCGGGTGCCACCAGAAGATTCGCCTCTCGCAGGATGCCTCCCAGACGCAAGGTGGCACCAGTGCCAACTTGGTCTGGTTTGAGAGTGCCAAATGGGTCCTGCAAACTGACACCCAGAACAGTGGCTTCTGAATTTTTTTCCCCAGGGAAAAAGCCTGTAGAATGGTTTTGGGTCCTGCGGCCTTAAATTGCCGGGTGCCTCCTGGAATTCGGCCTCTCGCAGGATGCCTCCCAGACGCAAGGTGGCACCAGTGCCAACTTGGTCTGCTTTGAGAGTGCCAAGTGGGTCCTGAAAACTGACACCCAGAACAGTGGCTTGTGAGTTTTGTTTCCCAGGGAAAAAGCCTGTACAATGGTTCAGGGGCCTGAGGCCTTAAATTGCCGGGTGCCTCCTGGAATTCGGTCACTCGCAGGATGCCTCCCAGACGCAAGGTGGCACCAGTGCCACCTTGGTCTGCTTTGAGAGTGTCAAGTGAAAACTGACACCCAGAACAGTGGCTTGTGAGTTTTGTTTTCCAGGGAAAAAGTCTGTACAATGGTTCACGGGCCTGAGGCCTTAATCTGCCGGATGCCCCCTGGAATTCGGCCACTAGCAGGATGCCTCCCAGACGCAAGGTGGCACCAGTTCCAACTTGGTCTGGTTTAAGAGTGCCAAGTGGGTCCTGAAAACTGACACCCAGAACAGTGGCTTGTGAGTTTTGTTTCCCAGGGAAAAAGCCTGTACAATGGTTCAGGGGCCTGCGGCCTTAAATTGCCGGGTGACTCTTTGAATTGCGCCTCTCGCAGGATGCCTCCCAGACACAAGGTGGCACCAGTGCCAATATGGTCTTGTTTAAGAGTACCAAGTGGGTCCTGAAAACTGACACCCAGAACAGTGGCTTGTGAGTTTTGTTTCCCAGGGAAAAAGCCTGTACAATGGTTCAGGGGCCTGAAAGCTTAAATTGCCGGGTGCCTACTGGAGATCCGCCTCACGCAGGATGCCTCCCAGACGCAAGGTGGCACCAGTTCCAACTTGGTCTGGTTTAAGAGTGCCAAATGGGTCCTGAAAACTGACACCCAGAACAGTGGCTCGTGAGTTTTGTTTCCCAGGGAAAAAGCCTGTACAATGGTTCAGGGGCCTGAGGCCTTAAATTGCCGGGTGCCTTCTGGAATTCGGCCTCTCGCAGGATGCCTCCCAGACGCAAGGTGGCACCAGTGCCAACTTCTTCTGGTTTGAGAGTGTCAAGTGGGTCCTGAAAACTGACACCCAGAACAGTGGCTTGTGAGTTTTGTTTCCCAGGGAAAAAGCCTGTACAATGGTTCAACGGCCTGAGGCCTTAAATTGCCAGGTGCCTCCTGGAATTCGGCCTCTGGCACGATGCCTCTCAGACGCCAAATGGCACCAGTGCCAACTTGGTCTGGTTTAAGAGTGCCAAGTGGGTCCTGCAAACTGACACCCAGAACACTGGCTTGTGAGTTTTGTTTCCCAGGGAAAAAGCCTGTACAATGGTTCAGGGGCCTGAGGCCTTAAATTGCCCCGTGACTCCTGGAATTCCGCCTCTCGCATGATGCCTCCCAGATGCAAGGTGGCACCAGTTCCAACTTGGTCTGGTTTAAGAGTGCCAAGTGGGTCCTGAAAACTGACACCCAGAACAGTGGCTTGTGAGTTTTGTTTCCCAGGGAAAAAGCCTGTACAATGGTTTTGGGTCCTGCAACCTTAAATTGCCGGGTTCCTCCTGGAATTCGGACTCTTGCAGGGTGCCTCCCAGACGCAAGGTGGCACCAGTGCCAACTTGGTCTGGTTTAAGAGTGCCAGGTGGGTCCTGAAAACTGACACCCAGAACAGTGGCTTGTGAGTTTTGTTTCCCAGGGAAAAAGCCTGTACAATGGTTTAGGTAATGCCGCCTTTAATAGCCGTGTGCCACCTGGAGATCCGCCTCTCGCAGGATGCCTCCCAGACGCAAGGTGGCACCAGTGCCAACTTGGTCTGGTTTGAGAGTGCCAAGTGGGTCCTGCAAACTGACACCCAGAAAAGTGGCTTGTGAGTTTTGTTTCCCAGGGAAAAAGCATGTACAATGGTTCAGGGGACTGCGGCCTTAAATTGCCGGGAGACTCCTGGAATTGCGCCTCTCGCAGGATGCCTCCCAGACGCAAGGTGGCACCAGTTCCAACTTGGTCTGGTTTAAGAGTGCCAGGTGAATCCTGCAAACTGACACCCAGAACAGTGGCTTCTGAGTTTTCTTTCCCAGGGAAAAAGCCTGTAAAATGGTTTAGGTTAATGCCGCCTTTAATAGCCGGGTGCCACCAGAAGATTCGCCTCTCGCAGGATGCCTCCCAGACGCAAGGTGGCACCAGTGCCAACTTGGTCTGCTTTGAGAGTGCCAAATGGGTCCTGAAAACTGACACCCAGAACAGTGGCTTGTGAGTTTTTTTCCCAGGGAAAAAGCCGGTACAATGGTTCAGGGGCCTGAGGCCTTAAATTGCCGGGTGCCTCCTGGAATTGCGCCTCTCGCAGGATGCCTCCCAGACGCAAGGTGGCACCTTTTCCAACTTGGTCTGTTTTAAGAGTGCCAAGTGGGTCCTGAAAACTGACACCCAGAACAGTGGCTTGTGAGTTTTGTTTCCCAGGGAAAAAGCCTGTAAAATGGATTAGGTAATGCCGCCTTTAATAGCCGGGTGCCACCTGGAGATCCGCCTCTCGCAGGATCCCTTCCAGACGCAAGGTGGCACCAGTGCCAACTTGGTCTGGTTTGAGAGTGCCAAGTGGGTCCTGAAAACTGACACCCAGAACAGTGGCTTGTGAGTTTTGTTTCCCAGGGAAAAAGCCTGGAAAATGGTTTAGGTAATGCCGCCTTTAATGGCCGGGTGCCACCTGGAGATCGCCTCTCGCAGGATGCCTCCCAGACGCAAGGTGGCACCAGTGCGAACTTGGTCTGGTTTGAGAGTGCCAAGTGGGTCCTGAAAACTGACACCCAGAACAGTGGCTTGTGAGTTTTGTTTCCCAGGGGAAAAGCCTGTACAATGGTTCAGGGTCCTCCGGCCTTAAATTGCCGGGTGCCTCCTGGAATTCCGCCTCTCGCAGGATGCCTCCCAGACGCAAGGTGGCACCAGTGCCAACTTGGTCTGGTTTGAGAGTGTCAAGTGGGTCCTGAAAACTGACACCCAGAACAGTGGCTTGTGAGTTTTGTTTCCCAGGGAAAAAGCCTGTACAATGGTTCAGGGGCCTGAGGCCTTAAATTGCCGGGTGCCTCCTGGAATTCGGCCTCTCGCAGGATGCCTCCCAGACGCAAGGTGGCACCAGTGCCAACTTGGTCTGGTTTAAGAGTGCCAAGTGGGTCCTGCAAACAGACACCCAGAAAAGTGGCTTGTGAGTTTTGTTTCCCAGGGAAAAAGCCTGTACAATGGTTCAGAGACTGCGGCCTTAAATTGCCGGGAGACTCCTGGAATTGCGCCTCTCGCAGGATGCCTCCCAGACGCAAGGTGGCACCAGTTCCAACTTGGTCTGGTTTAAGAGTGCCAGGTGAATCTTACAAACTGACACCCAGAACAGTGGCTTGTGAGTTTTCTTTCCCAGGGAAAAAGCCTGTAAAATGGTTTAGGTTAATGCCGCCTTTAATAGCCGGGTGCCACCAGAAGATTCGCCTCTCGCAGGATGCCTCCCAGACGCAAGGTGGCACCAGTTCCAACTTGGTCTGGTTTAAGAGTGCCAAGCGGGTCCTGAAAACTGACACCCAGAACAGTGGCTTCTGAATTTTTTTTCCCAGGGAAAAAGCCTGTACAATGGTTCAGGGGCCTGCGGCCTTAAATTGCCGGGTGACTCTTTGAATTGCGCCTCTCGCAGGATGCCTCCCAGACACAAGGTGGCACCAGTGCCAATTTGGTCTTGTTTAAGAGTACCAAGTGGGTCCTGAAAACTGACACCCAGAACAGTGGCTTGTGAGTTTTGTTTCCCAGGGAAAAAGCCTGTACAATGGTTTAGGTAATGCCGCCTTTAATAGCCGGGTGCCACCTGGAGATCCGCCTCTCGCAGGATGCCTCCCAGACGCAAGGTGGCACCAGTGCCAACTTGGTCTGGTTTGAGAGTGCCAAGTGGGTCCTGAAAACTGACACCCAGAACAGTGGCTTGTGAGTTTTGTTTTTCAGGGAAAAAGCCTGTACCATGGTTCATGGGCCTGAGGCCTTAAATTGCCGGGTGCTTCCTGGAATTCGGCCTCTCGCAGGATGCCTCCCAGACGCAAGGTGGCACCAGTTCCAACTTGGTCTGGTTTAAGAGTGCCAAGTGGGTCCTGAAAACTGACACCCAGAACAGTGGCTTGTGAGTTTTGTTTCCCAGGGAAAAAGCCTGTACAATGGTTCACGGGCCTGAGGCCTTAATCTGCCGGGTGCCCCCTGGAATTCGGCCACTAGCAGGATGCCTCCCAGACGCAAGGTGGCACCAGTTCCAACTTGGTCTGGTTTAAGAGTGCCAAGTGGGTCCTAAAAACTGACACCCAGAACAGTGGCTTGTGAGTTTTGTTTCCCAGGGAAAAAGCCTGTACAATGGTTCAGGGGCCTGCGGCCTTAAATTGCCGGGTGACTCTTTGAATTGCGCCTCTCGCAGGATGCCTCCCAGACACAAGGTGGCACCAGTGCCAATTTGGTCATGTTTAAGAGTACCAAGTGGGTCCTGAAAACTGACACCCAGAACAGTGGCTTGTGAGTTTTGTTTCCCAGGGAAAAAGCCTGTACAATGGTTTAGGTAATGCCGCCTTTAATAGCCGGGTGCCACCTGGAGATCCGCCTCTCGCAGGATGCCTCCCAGACGCAAGGTGGCACCAGTGCCAACTTGGTCTGGTTTGAGAGTGCCAAGTGGGTCCTGAAAACTGACACCCAGAACAGTGGCTTGTGAGTTTTGTTTCCCAGGGAAAAAGCCTGTACAATGGTTCAGGGGCCTGAGGCCTTAAATTGCCGGGTGCCTCCTGGAATTCGGCCTCTCGCAGGATGCCTCCCAGACGCAAGGTGGCACCAGTTCCAACTAGGTCTGGTTTAAGAGTGCCAAGTGGGTCCTGAAAACTGACACCCAGAACAGTGGCTTGTGAGTTTTGTTTCCCAGGGAAAAAGCCGGTACAATGGTTCAGGGGCCTGCGGCCTTAAATTGCCGGGTGACTCTTTGAATTGCGCCTCTCGCAGGATGCCTCCCAGACACAAGGTGGCACCAGTGCCAATTTGGTCTTGTTTAAGAGTACCAAGTGGGTCCTGAAACCTGACACCCAGAACAGTGGCTTGTGAGTTTTGTTTCCCAGGGAAAAAGCCTGTACAATGGTTTAGGTAATGCCGCCTTTAATAGCCGTGTGCCACCTGGAGATCCGCCTCTCGCAGGATGCCTCCCAGACGCAAGGTGGCACCAGTGCCAACTTGGTCTGGTTTGAGAGTGCCAAGTGGGTCCTGAAAACTGACACCCAGAACAGTGGCTTGTGAGTTTTGTTTCCCAGGGAAAAAACCTGTACCATGGTTCAGGGGCCTGAGGCCTTAAATTGCCGGGTGCCTCCTGGAATTCGGCCTCTCGCAGGATGCCTCCCAGACGCAAGGTGGCACCAGTTCCAACTTGGTCTGGTTTAAGAGTGCCAAGTGGGTCCTGAAAACTGACACCCAGAACAGTGGCTTGTGAGTTTTGTTTCCCAGGGAAAAAGCCTGTACAATGGTTCACGGGCCTGAGGCCTTAATCTGCCGGGTGCCCCCTGGAATTCGGCCACTAGCAGGATGCCTCCCAGACGCAAGGTGGCACCAGTTCCAACTTGGTCTGGTTTAAGAGTGCCAAGTGGGTCCTGAAAACTGATACCCAGAACAGTGGCTTGTGAGTTTTCTTTCCCAGGGAAAAAGCCTGTACAATGGTTCAGGGTCCTGCGGCCTTAAATTGCCGGGTGACTCTTTAAATTGCGCCTCTCGCAGGATGCCTCCCAGACACAAGGTGGCACCAGTGCCAATTTGGTCATGTTTAAGAGTACCAAGTGGGTCCTGAAAACTGACACCCAGAACAGTGGCTTGTGAGTTTTGTTTCCCAGGGAAAAAGCCTGTACAATGGTTTAGGTAATGCCGCCTTTAATATCCGGGTGCCACCTGGAGATCCGCCTCTCGCAGGATGCCTCCCAGACGCAAGGTGGCACCAGTGCCAAATTGGTCTGGTTTGAGAGTGCCAAGTGGGTCCTGAAAACTGACACCCAGAACAGTGGCTTGTGAGTTTTGTTTCCCAGGGAAAAAGCCTGTACCATGGTTCAGGGGCCTGAGGCCTTAAATTGCCGGGTGCCTCCTGGAATTCGGCCTCTCGCAGGATGCCTCCCAGACGCAAGGTGGCACCAGTTCCAACTTGGTCTGGTTTAAGAGTGCCAAGTGGGTCCTGAAAACTGACACCCAGAACAGTGGCTTGTGAGTTTTGTTTCCCAGGGAAAAAGCCGGTACAATGGTTCAGGGGCCTGAGGCCTTAAATTGCCGGGTGCCTCCTGGAATTGCGCCTCTCGCAGGATGCCTCCCAGACGCAAGGTGGCACCTTTTCCAACTTGGTCTGGTTTAAGAGTGCCAAGTGGGTCCTGAAAACTGACACCCAGAACAGTGGCTTGTGAGTTTTGTTTCCCAGGGAAAAAGCCTGTACAATGGTTCAGGGTCCTGCGGCCTTAAATTGCCGGGTGCCTCCTGGAATTGCAGCTCTCGCAGGATGCCTCCCAGACGCAAGGTGGCACCAGTGCCAACTTGGTCTGGTTTGAGAGTGCCAGGTGGCTCCTGAAAACTGACACCCAGAACAGTGGCTTGTGAGTTTTGTTTCCCAGGGAAAAAGCCTGTAAAATGGATTAGGTAATGCCGCCTTTAATAGCCGGGTGCCACCTGGAGATCCGCCTCTCGCAGGATGCCTTCCAGACGCAAGGTGGCACCAGTGCCAACTTGGTCTGGTTTGAGAGTGCCAAGTGGGTCCTGAAAACTGGCACCCAGAACAGTGGCTTGTGAGTTTTGTTTCCCAGGGAAAAAGCGTGTACAATGGTTCAGGGGCCTGCGGTCTTAAATTGCCGGGTGCCTCCTGGAATTGCGCCTCTCGCAGGATGCCTCCCAGACGCAAGGGGACACCAGTTCCAACTTGGTCTGGTTTAAGAGTGCCAAGTGGGTCCTGCAAACTGACACCCAGAACAGTGGCTTGTGAGCTTTGTTTCCCAGGGAAAAAGCCTGTAAAATGGATTAGGTAATGCCGCCTTTAATAGCCGGGTGGCACCTGGAGATCCGCCTCTCGCAGGATCCCTTCCAGATGCAAGGTGGCACCAGTGCCAACTTGGTCTGGTTTGAGAGTGCCAAGTGGGTCCTGAAAACTGACACCCAGAACAGTGGCTTGTGAGTTTTGTTTCCCAGGGAAAAAGCCTGTACAATGGTTCAGGGTCCTGCGGCCTTAAATTGCCGGGAGACTCCTGGAATTGCGCCTCTCGCAGGATGCCTCCCAGACGGAAGGTGGCACCAGTGCCAACTTGGTCTGGTTTGAGAGTGCCAAGTGTGTCCTGCAAACTGACACCCAGAACAGTGGCTTGTGAGTTTTGTTTCCCAGGGAAAAAGCCTGTACAATGGTTCAGCGGCCTGCGGACTTAAATTGCCAGGTGCCTCCTGGAATTCAGCCTCTCGCAGGATGCGTCCCAGACGCAAGGTGGCACCAGTTCCCACTTGGTCTGGTTTAAGAGTGCCAAGTGTGTCCTGCAAACTGACACCCAGAACAGTGGCTTGTGAGTTTTGTTTCCCAGGGAAAAAGCCTGTACAATGGTTCAGGGGCCTGCGGCCTTAAATTGCCGGGTGACTCTTTGAATTGCGCCTCTCGCAGGATGCCTCCCAGACACAAGGTGGCACCAGTGCCAATTTGGTCATGTTTAAGAGTACCAAGTGGGTCCTGAAAACTGACACCCAGAACAGTGGCTTGTGAGTTTTGTTTCCCAGGGAAAAAGCCTGTACAATGGTCTAGGTAATGCCGCCTTTAATAGCCGGGTGCCACCTGGAGATCTGCCTCTCGCAGGATGCCTCCCAGACGCAAGGTGGCACCAGTGCCAACTTGGTCTGGTTTGAGAGTGCCAAGTGGGTCCTGAAAACTGACACCCAGAACAGTGGCTTGTGAGTTTTGTTTCCCAGGGGAAAAGCCTGTACAATGGTTCAGGGTCCTGCGGCCTTAAATTGCCGGGTGCCTCCTGGAATTGCGCCTCTCGCAGGATGCCTCCCAGATGCAAGGTGGCACCTTTTCCAACTTGGTCTGTTTTAAGAGTGCCAAGTGGGTCCTGAAAACTGACACCCAGAACAGTGGCTTGTGAGTTTTGTTTCCCAGGGAAAAAGCCTGTAAAATGGATTAGGTAATGCCGCCTTTAATAGCCGGGTGCCACCTGGAGATCCGCCTCTCGCAGGATCCCTTCCAGACGCAAGGTGGCACCAGTGCCAACTTGGTCTGGTTTGAGAGTGCCAAGTGGGTCCTGAAAACTGACACCCAGAACAGTGGCTTGTGAGTTTTGTTTCCCAGGGAAAAAGCCTGGAAAATGGTTTAGGTAATGCCGCCTTTAATGGCCGGGTGCCACCTGGAGATCGCCTCTCGCAGGATGCCTCCCAGACGCAAGGTGGCACCAGTGCGAACTTGGTCTGGTTTGAGAGTGCCAAGTGGGTCCTGAAAACTGACACCCAGAACAGTGGCTTGTGAGTTTTGTTTCCCAGGGGAAAAGCCTGTACAATGGTTCAGGGTCCTCCGGCCTTAAATTGCCGGGTGCCTCCTGGAATTCCGCCTCTCGCAGGATGCCTCCCAGACGCAAGGTGGCACCAGTGCCAACTTGGTCTGGTTTGAGAGTGTCAAGTGGGTCCTGAAAACTGACACCCAGAACAGTGGCTTGTGAGTTTTGTTTCCCAGGGAAAAAGCCTGTACAATGGTTCAGGGGCCTGAGGCCTTAAATTGCCGGGTGCCTCCTGGAATTCGGCCTCTCGCAGGATGCCTCCCAGACGCAAGGTGGCACCAGTGCCAACTTGGTCTGGTTTAAGAGTGCCAAGTGGGTCCTGCAAACAGACACCCAGAAAAGTGGCTTGTGAGTTTTGTTTCCCAGGGAAAAAGCCTGTACAATGGTTCAGAGACTGCGGCCTTAAATTGCCGGGAGACTCCTGGAATTGCGCCTCTCGCAGGATGCCTCCCAGACGCAAGGTGGCACCAGTTCCAACTTGGTCTGGTTTAAGAGTGCCAGGTGAATCTTACAAACTGACACCCAGAACAGTGGCTTGTGAGTTTTCTTTCCCAGGGAAAAAGCCTGTAAAATGGTTTAGGTTAATGCCGCCTTTAATAGCCGGGTGCCACCAGAAGATTCGCCTCTCGCAGGATGCCTCCCAGACGCAAGGTGGCACCAGTTCCAACTTGGTCTGGTTTAAGAGTGCCAAGCGGGTCCTGAAAACTGACACCCAGAACAGTGGCTTCTGAATTTTTTTTCCCAGGGAAAAAGCCTGTACAATGGTTCAGGGGCCTGCGGCCTTAAATTGCCGGGTGACTCTTTGAATTGCGCCTCTCGCAGGATGCCTCCCAGACACAAGGTGGCACCAGTGCCAATTTGGTCTTGTTTAAGAGTACCAAGTGGGTCCTGAAAACTGACACCCAGAACAGTGGCTTGTGAGTTTTGTTTCCCAGGGAAAAAGCCTGTACAATGGTTTAGGTAATGCCGCCTTTAATAGCCGGGTGCCACCTGGAGATCCGCCTCTCGCAGGATGCCTCCCAGACGCAAGGTGGCACCAGTGCCAACTTGGTCTGGTTTGAGAGTGCCAAGTGGGTCCTGAAAACTGACACCCAGAACAGTGGCTTGTGAGTTTTGTTTTTCAGGGAAAAAGCCTGTACCATGGTTCATGGGCCTGAGGCCTTAAATTGCCGGGTGCTTCCTGGAATTCGGCCTCTCGCAGGATGCCTCCCAGACGCAAGGTGGCACCAGTTCCAACTTGGTCTGGTTTAAGAGTGCCAAGTGGGTCCTGAAAACTGACACCCAGAACAGTGGCTTGTGAGTTTTGTTTCCCAGGGAAAAAGCCTGTACAATGGTTCACGGGCCTGAGGCCTTAATCTGCCGGGTGCCCCCTGGAATTCGGCCACTAGCAGGATGCCTCCCAGACGCAAGGTGGCACCAGTTCCAACTTGGTCTGGTTTAAGAGTGCCAAGTGGGTCCTAAAAACTGACACCCAGAACAGTGGCTTGTGAGTTTTGTTTCCCAGGGAAAAAGCCTGTACAATGGTTCAGGGGCCTGCGGCCTTAAATTGCCGGGTGACTCTTTGAATTGCGCCTCTCGCAGGATGCCTCCCAGACACAAGGTGGCACCAGTGCCAATTTGGTCATGTTTAAGAGTACCAAGTGGGTCCTGAAAACTGACACCCAGAACAGTGGCTTGTGAGTTTTGTTTCCCAGGGAAAAAGCCTGTACAATGGTTTAGGTAATGCCGCCTTTAATAGCCGGGTGCCACCTGGAGATCCGCCTCTCGCAGGATGCCTCCCAGACGCAAGGTGGCACCAGTGCCAACTTGGTCTGGTTTGAGAGTGCCAAGTGGGTCCTGAAAACTGACACCCAGAACAGTGGCTTGTGAGTTTTGTTTCCCAGGGAAAAAGCCTGTACAATGGTTCAGGGGCCTGAGGCCTTAAATTGCCGGGTGCCTCCTGGAATTCGGCCTCTCGCAGGATGCCTCCCAGACGCAAGGTGGCACCAGTTCCAACTAGGTCTGGTTTAAGAGTGCCAAGTGGGTCCTGAAAACTGACACCCAGAACAGTGGCTTGTGAGTTTTGTTTCCCAGGGAAAAAGCCGGTACAATGGTTCAGGGGCCTGCGGCCTTAAATTGCCGGGTGACTCTTTGAATTGCGCCTCTCGCAGGATGCCTCCCAGACACAAGGTGGCACCAGTGCCAATTTGGTCTTGTTTAAGAGTACCAAGTGGGTCCTGAAACCTGACACCCAGAACAGTGGCTTGTGAGTTTTGTTTCCCAGGGAAAAAGCCTGTACAATGGTTTAGGTAATGCCGCCTTTAATAGCCGTGTGCCACCTGGAGATCCGCCTCTCGCAGGATGCCTCCCAGACGCAAGGTGGCACCAGTGCCAACTTGGTCTGGTTTGAGAGTGCCAAGTGGGTCCTGAAAACTGACACCCAGAACAGTGGCTTGTGAGTTTTGTTTCCCAGGGAAAAAACCTGTACCATGGTTCAGGGGCCTGAGGCCTTAAATTGCCGGGTGCCTCCTGGAATTCGGCCTCTCGCAGGATGCCTCCCAGACGCAAGGTGGCACCAGTTCCAACTTGGTCTGGTTTAAGAGTGCCAAGTGGGTCCTGAAAACTGACACCCAGAACAGTGGCTTGTGAGTTTTGTTTCCCAGGGAAAAAGCCTGTACAATGGTTCACGGGCCTGAGGCCTTAATCTGCCGGGTGCCCCCTGGAATTCGGCCACTAGCAGGATGCCTCCCAGACGCAAGGTGGCACCAGTTCCAACTTGGTCTGGTTTAAGAGTGCCAAGTGGGTCCTGAAAACTGATACCCAGAACAGTGGCTTGTGAGTTTTCTTTCCCAGGGAAAAAGCCTGTACAATGGTTCAGGGTCCTGCGGCCTTAAATTGCCGGGTGACTCTTTAAATTGCGCCTCTCGCAGGATGCCTCCCAGACACAAGGTGGCACCAGTGCCAATTTGGTCATGTTTAAGAGTACCAAGTGGGTCCTGAAAACTGACACCCAGAACAGTGGCTTGTGAGTTTTGTTTCCCAGGGAAAAAGCCTGTACAATGGTTTAGGTAATGCCGCCTTTAATATCCGGGTGCCACCTGGAGATCCGCCTCTCGCAGGATGCCTCCCAGACGCAAGGTGGCACCAGTGCCAAATTGGTCTGGTTTAAGAGTGCCAAGTGGGTCCTGAAAACTGACACCCAGAACAGTGGCTTGTGAGTTTTGTTTCCCAGGGAAAAAGCCTGTACCATGGTTCAGGGGCCTGAGGCCTTAAATTGCCGGGTGCCTCCTGGAATTCGGCCTCTCGCAGGATGCCTCCCAGACGCAAGGTGGCACCAGTTCCAACTTGGTCTGGTTTAAGAGTGCCAAGTGGGTCCTGAAAACTGACACCCAGAACAGTGGCTTGTGAGTTTTGTTTCCCAGGGAAAAAGCCGGTACAATGGTTCAGGGGCCTGAGGCCTTAAATTGCCGGGTGCCTCCTGGAATTGCGCCTCTCGCAGGATGCCTCCCAGACGCAAGGTGGCACCTTTTCCAACTTGGTCTGGTTTAAGAGTGCCAAGTGGGTCCTGAAAACTGACACCCAGAACAGTGGCTTGTGAGTTTTGTTTCCCAGGGAAAAAGCCTGTACAATGGTTCAGGGTCCTGCGGCCTTAAATTGCCGGGTGCCTCCTGGAATTGCAGCTCTCGCAGGATGCCTCCCAGACGCAAGGTGGCACCAGTGCCAACTTGGTCTGGTTTGAGAGTGCCAGGTGGCTCCTGAAAACTGACACCCAGAACAGTGGCTTGTGAGTTTTGTTTCCCAGGGAAAAAGCCTGTAAAATGGATTAGGTAATGCCGCCTTTAATAGCCGGGTGCCACCTGGAGATCCGCCTCTCGCAGGATGCCTTCCAGACGCAAGGTGGCACCAGTGCCAACTTGGTCTGGTTTGAGAGTGCCAAGTGGGTCCTGAAAACTGGCACCCAGAACAGTGGCTTGTGAGTTTTGTTTCCCAGGGAAAAAGCGTGTACAATGGTTCAGGGGCCTGCGGTCTTAAATTGCCGGGTGCCTCCTGGAATTGCGCCTCTCGCAGGATGCCTCCCAGACGCAAGGGGACACCAGTTCCAACTTGGTCTGGTTTAAGAGTGCCAAGTGGGTCCTGCAAACTGACACCCAGAACAGTGGCTTGTGAGCTTTGTTTCCCAGGGAAAAAGCCTGTAAAATGGATTAGGTAATGCCGCCTTTAATAGCCGGGTGGCACCTGGAGATCCGCCTCTCGCAGGATCCCTTCCAGATGCAAGGTGGCACCAGTGCCAACTTGGTCTGGTTTGAGAGTGCCAAGTGGGTCCTGAAAACTGACACCCAGAACAGTGGCTTGTGAGTTTTGTTTCCCAGGGAAAAAGCCTGTACAATGGTTCAGGGTCCTGCGGCCTTAAATTGCCGGGAGACTCCTGGAATTGCGCCTCTCGCAGGATGCCTCCCAGACGGAAGGTGGCACCAGTGCCAACTTGGTCTGGTTTGAGAGTGCCAAGTGTGTCCTGCAAACTGACACCCAGAACAGTGGCTTGTGAGTTTTGTTTCCCAGGGAAAAAGCCTGTACAATGGTTCAGCGGCCTGCGGACTTAAATTGCCAGGTGCCTCCTGGAATTCAGCCTCTCGCAGGATGCGTCCCAGACGCAAGGTGGCACCAGTTCCCACTTGGTCTGGTTTAAGAGTGCCAAGTGTGTCCTGCAAACTGACACCCAGAACAGTGGCTTGTGAGTTTTGTTTCCCAGGGAAAAAGCCTGTACAATGGTTCAGGGGCCTGCGGCCTTAAATTGCCGGGTGACTCTTTGAATTGCGCCTCTCGCAGGATGCCTCCCAGACACAAGGTGGCACCAGTGCCAATTTGGTCATGTTTAAGAGTACCAAGTGGGTCCTGAAAACTGACACCCAGAACAGTGGCTTGTGAGTTTTGTTTCCCAGGGAAAAAGCCTGTACAATGGTCTAGGTAATGCCGCCTTTAATAGCCGGGTGCCACCTGGAGATCTGCCTCTCGCAGGATGCCTCCCAGACGCAAGGTGGCACCAGTGCCAACTTGGTCTGGTTTGAGAGTGCCAAGTGGGTCCTGAAAACTGACACCCAGAACAGTGGCTTGTGAGTTTTGTTTCCCAGGGGAAAAGCCTGTACAATGGTTCAGGGTCCTGCGGCCTTAAATTGCCGGGTGCCTCCTGGAATTGCGCCTCTCGCAGGATGCCTCCCAGACGCAAGGTGGCACCAGTGCCAACTTGGTCTGGTTTGAGAGTGTCAAGTGGGTCCTGAAAACTGACACCCAGAACAGTGGCTTGTGAGTTTTGTTTCCCAGGGAAAAAGCCTGTACAATGGTTCAGGGGCCTGAGGCCTTAAATTGCCGGGTGCCTCCTGGAATTCGGCCTCTCGCAGGATGCCTCCCAGACGCAAGGTGGCACCAGTGCCAACTTGGTCTGGTTTGAGAGTGCCAAGTGGGTCCTGAAAACTGACACCCAGAAAAGTGGCTTGTGAGTTTTGTTTCCCAGGGAAAAAGCCTGTACAATGGTTCAGGGGACTGCGGCCTTAAATTGCCGGGAGACTCCTGGAATTGCGCCTCTCGCAGGATGCCTCCCAGACGCAAGGTGGCACCAGTTCCAACTTGGTCTGGTTTAAGAGTGCCAGGTGAATCTTACAAACTGACACCCAGAACAGTGGCTTGTGAGTTTTCTTTCCCAGGGAAAAAGCCTGTAAAATGGTTTAGGTTAATGCCGCCTTTAATAGCCGGGTGCCACCAGAAGATTCGCCTCTCGCAGGATGCCTCCCAGACGCAAGGTGGCACCAGTTCCAACTTGGTCTGGTTTAAGAGTGCCAAGTGGGTCCTGAAAACTGACACCCAGAACAGTGGCTTCTGAATTTTTTTTCCCAGGGAAAAAGCCTGTACAATGGTTCAGGGGCCTGCGGCCTTAAATTGCCGGGTGACTCTTTGAATTGCGCCTCTCGCAGGATGCCTCCCAGACACAAGGTGGCACCAGTGCCAATTTGGTCTTGTTTAAGAGTACCAAGTGGGTCCTGAAAACTGACACCCAGAACAGTGGCTTGTGAGTTTTGTTTCCCAGGGAAAAAGCCTGTACAATGGTTTAGGTAATGCCGCCTTTAATAGCCGGGTGCCACCTGGAGATCCGCCTCTCGCAGGATGCCTCCCAGACGCAAGGTGGCACCAGTGCCAACTTGGTCTGGTTTGAGAGTGCCAAGTGGGTCCTGAAAACTGACACCCAGAACAGTGGCTTGTGAGTTTTGTTTCCCAGGGAAAAAGCCTGTACCATGGTTCATGGGCCTGAGGCCTTAAATTGCCGGGTGCTTCCTGGAATTCGGCCTCTCGCAGGATGCCTCCCAGACGCAAGGTGGCACCAGTTCCAACTTGGTCTGGTTTAAGAGTGCCAAGTGGGTCCTGAAAACTGACACCCAGAACAGTGGCTTGTGAGTTTTGTTTCCCAGGGAAAAAGCCTGTACAATGGTTCACGGGCCTGAGGCCTTAATCTGCCGGGTGCCCCCTGGAATTCGGCCACTAGCAGGATGCCTCCCAGACGCAAGGTGGCACCAGTTCCAACTTGGTCTGGTTTAAGAGTGCCAAGTGGGTCCTAAAAACTGACACCCAGAACAGTGGCTTGTGAGTTTTGTTTCCCAGGGAAAAAGCCTGTACAATGGTTCAGGGGCCTGCGGCCTTAAATTGCCGGGTGACTCTTTGAATTGCGCCTCTCGCAGGATGCCTCCCAGACACAAGGTGGCACCAGTGCCAATTTGGTCATGTTTAAGAGTACCAAGTGGGTCCTGAAAACTGACACCCAGAACAGTGGCTTGTGAGTTTTGTTTCCCAGGGAAAAAGCCTGTACAATGGTTTAGGTAATGCCGCCTTTAATAGCCGGGTGCCACCTGGAGATCCGCCTCTCGCAGGATGCCTCCCAGACGCAAGGTGGCACCAGTGCCAACTTGGTCTGGTTTGAGAGTGCCAAGTGGGTCCTGAAAACTGACACCCAGAACAGTGGCTTGTGAGTTTTGTTTCCCAGGGAAAAAGCCTGTACAATGGTTCAGGGGCCTGAGGCCTTAAATTGCCGGGTGCCTCCTGGAATTCGGCCTCTCGCAGGATGCCTCCCAGACGCAAGGTGGCACCAGTTCCAACTAGGTCTGGTTTAAGAGTGCCAAGTGGGTCCTGAAAACTGACACCCAGAACAGTGGCTTGTGAGTTTTGTTTCCCAGGGAAAAAGCCGGTACAATGGTTCAGGGGCCTGCGGCCTTAAATTGCCGGGTGACTCTTTGAATTGCGCCTCTCGCAGGATGCCTCCCAGACACAAGGTGGCACCAGTGCCAATTTGGTCTTGTTTAAGAGTACCAAGTGGGTCCTGAAAACTGACACCCAGAACAGTGGCTTGTGAGTTTTGTTTCCCAGGGAAAAAGCCTGTACAATGGTTTAGGTAATGCCGCCTTTAATAGCTGGGTGCCACCTAGAGATCCGCCTCTCGCAGGATGCCTCCCAGACGCAAGGTGGCACCAGTGCCAACTTGGTCTGGTTTGAGAGTGCCAAGTGGGTCCTGAAAACTGACACCCAGAACAGTAGCTTGTGAGTTTTGTTTCCCAGGGAAAAAACCTGTACCATGGTTCAGGGGCCTGAGGCCTTAAATTGCCGGGTGCCTCCTGGAATTCGGCCTCTCGCAGGATGCCTCCCAGACGCAAGGTGGCACCAGTTCCAACTTGGTCTGGTTTAAGAGTGCCAAGTGGGTCCTGAAAACTGACACCCAGAACAGTGGCTTGTGAGTTTTGTTTCCTAGGGAAAAAGCCTGTACAATGGTTCACGGGCCTGAGGCCTTAATCTGCCGGGTGCCCCCTGGAATTCGGCCACTAGCAGGATGCCTCCCAGACGCAAGGTGGCACCAGTTCCAACTTGGTCTGGTTTAAGAGTGCCAAGTGGGTCCTGAAAACTGATACCCAGAACAGTGGCTTCTGAGTTTTCTTTCCCAGGGAAAAAGCCTGTACAATGGTTCAGGGGCCTGCGGCCTTAAATTGCCGGGTGACTCTTTAAATTGCGCCTCTCGCAGGATGCCTCCCAGACACAAGGTGGCACCAGTGCCAATTTGGTCATGTTTAAGAGTACCAAGTGGGTCCTGAAAACTGACACCCAGAACAGTGGCTTGTGAGTTTTGTTTCCCAGGGAAAAAGCCTGTACAATGGTTTAGGTAATGCCGCCTTTAATATCCGGGTGCCACCTGGAGATCCGCCTCTCGCAGGATGCCTCCCAGACGCAAGGTGGCACCAGTGCCAACTTGGTCTGGTTTGAGAGTGCCAAGTGGGTCCTGAAAACTGACACCCAGAACAGTGGCTTGTGAGTTTTGTTTCCCAGGGAAAAAGCCTGTACCATGGTTCAGGGGCCTGAGGCCTTAAATTGCCGGGTGCCTCCTGGAATTCGGCCTCTCGCAGGATGCCTCCCAGACGCAAGGTGGCACCAGTTCCAACTTGGTCTGGTTTAAGAGTGCCAAGTGGGTCCTGAAAACTGACACCCAGAACAGTGGCTTGTGAGTTTTGTTTCCCAGGCAAAAATCCTGTACAATGGTTCAGGGGCCTGAGGCCTTAAATTGCCGGGTGCCTCCTGGAATTGCGCCTCTCGCAGGATGCCTCCCAGACGCAAGGTGGCACCTTTTCCAACTTGGTCTTGTTTAAGAGTACCAAGTGGGTCCTGAAAACTGACACCCAGAACAGTGGCTTGTGAGTTTTGTTTCCCAGGGAAAAAGCCTGTACAATGGTTTAGGTAATGCCGCCTTTAATAGCTGGGTGCCACCTAGAGATCCGCCTCTCGCAGGATGCCTCCCAGACGCAAGGTGGCACCAGTGCCAACTTGGTCTGGTTTGAGAGTGCCAAGTGGGTCCTGAAAACTGACACCCAGAACAGTAGCTTGTGAGTTTTGTTTCCCAGGGAAAAAACCTGTACCATGGTTCAGGGGCCTGAGGCCTTAAATTGCCGGGTGCCTCCTGGAATTCGGCCTCTCGCAGGATGCCTCCCAGACGCAAGGTGGCACCAGTTCCAACTTGGTCTGGTTTAAGAGTGCCAAGTGGGTCCTGAAAACTGACACCCAGAACAGTGGCTTGTGAGTTTTGTTTCCTAGGGAAAAAGCCTGTACAATGGTTCACGGGCCTGAGGCCTTAATCTGCCGGGTGCCCCCTGGAATTCGGCCACTAGCAGGATGCCTCCCAGACGCAAGGTGGCACCAGTTCCAACTTGGTCTGGTTTAAGAGTGCCAAGTGGGTCCTGAAAACTGATACCCAGAACAGTGGCTTCTGAGTTTTCTTTCCCAGGGAAAAAGCCTGTACAATGGTTCAGGGGCCTGCGGCCTTAAATTGCCGGGTGACTCTTTAAATTGCGCCTCTCGCAGGATGCCTCCCAGACACAAGGTGGCACCAGTGCCAATTTGGTCATGTTTAAGAGTACCAAGTGGGTCCTGAAAACTGACACCCAGAACAGTGGCTTGTGAGTTTTGTTTCCCAGGGAAAAAGCCTGTACAATGGTTTAGGTAATGCCGCCTTTAATATCCGGGTGCCACCTGGAGATCCGCCTCTCGCAGGATGCCTCCCAGACGCAAGGTGGCACCAGTGCCAACTTGGTCTGGTTTGAGAGTGCCAAGTGGGTCCTGAAAACTGACACCCAGAACAGTGGCTTGTGAGTTTTGTTTCCCAGGGAAAAAGCCTGTACCATGGTTCAGGGGCCTGAGGCCTTAAATTGCCGGGTGCCTCCTGGAATTCGGCCTCTCGCAGGATGCCTCCCAGACGCAAGGTGGCACCAGTTCCAACTTGGTCTGGTTTAAGAGTGCCAAGTGGGTCCTGAAAACTGACACCCAGAACAGTGGCTTGTGAGTTTTGTTTCCCAGGCAAAAATCCTGTACAATGGTTCAGGGGCCTGAGGCCTTAAATTGCCGGGTGCCTCCTGGAATTGCGCCTCTCGCAGGATGCCTCCCAGACGCAAGGTGGCACCTTTTCCAACTTGGTCTGGTTTAAGAGTGCCAAGTGGGTCCTGAAAACTGACACCCAGAACAGTGGCTTGTGAGTTTTGTTTCCCAGGGAAAAAGCCTGTACAATGGTTCAGGGTCCTGCGGCCTTAAATTGCCGGGTGCCTCCTGGAATTGCACCTCTCGCAGGATGCCTCCCAGACGCAAGGTGGCACCAGTGCCAACTTGGTCTGGTTTGAGAGTGCCAGCTGGCTCCTGAAAACTGACACCCAGAACAGTGGCTTGTGAGTTTTGTTTCCCAGGGAAAAATCCTGTAAAATGGATTAGGTAATGCCGCCTTTAATAGCCGGGTGCCACCTGGAGATCCGCCTCTCGCAGGATGCCTTCCAGACGCAAGGTGGCACCAGTGCCAACTTGGTCTGGTTTGAGAGTGCCAAGTGGGTCCTGAAAACTGGCACCCAGAACAGTGGCTTGTGAGTTTTGTTTCCCAGGGAAAAAGCGTGTACAATGGTTCAGGGGCCTGCGGTCTTAAATTGCCGGGTGCCTCCTGGAATTGCGCCTCTCGCAGGATGCCTCCCAGACGCAAGGGGACACCAGTTCCAACTTGGTCTGGTTTAAGAGTGCCAAGTGGGTCCTGAAAACTGACACCCAGAACAGTGGCTTGTGAGTTTTGTTTCCCAGGGAAAAAGCCTGTAAAATGGATTAGGTAATGCCGCCTTTAATAGCCGGGTGGCACCTGGAGATCCGCCTCTCGCAGGATCCCTTCCAGACGCAAGGTGGCACCAGTGCCAACTTGGTCTGGTTTAAGAGTGCCAAGTGGGTCCTGAAAACTGACACCCAGAACAGTGGCTTGTGAGTTTTCTTTCCCAGGGAAAAAGCCTGTACAATGGTTCAGGGGCCTGCGGCCTTAAATTGCCGGGCGCCACCTGGAATTGCGCCTCTCGCAGGATGCCTCCCAGACGGAAGGTGGCACCAGTGCCAACTTGGTCTGGTTTGAGAGTGCCAAGTGTGTCCTGCAAACTGACACCCAGAACAGTGGCTTGTGAGTTTTGTTTCCCAGGGAAAAAGCCTGTACAATGGTTCAGCGGCCTGCGGACTTATATTGCCAGGTGCCTCCTTGAATTCAGCCTCTCGCAGGATGCGTCCCAGACGCAAGGTGGCACCAGTTCCCACTTGGTCTGGTTTAAGAGTGCCAAGTGTGTCCTGCAAACTGACACCCAGAACAGTGGCTTGTGAGTTTTGTTTCCCAGGGAAAAAGCCTGTACAATGGTTCAGGGGCCTGCGGCCTTAAATTGCCGGGTGACTCTTTGAATTGCGCCTCTCGCAGGATGCCTCCCAGACACAAGGTGGCACCAGTGCCAATTTGGTCATGTTTAAGAGTACCAAGTGGGTCCTGAAAACTGACACCCAGAACAGTGGCTTGTGAGTTTTGTTTCCCAGGGAAAAAGCCTGTACAATGGTTTAGGAAATGCCGCCTTTAATAGCCGGGTGCCACCTGGAGATCCGCCTCTCGCAGGATGCCTCCCAGACGCAAGGTGGCACCAGTGCCAACTTGATCTGGTTTGAGAGTGCCAAGTGGGTCCTGAAAACTGACACCCAGAACAGTGGCTTGTGAGTTTTGTTTCCCAGGGAAAAAGCCTGTACAATGGTTCAGGGGCCTGAGGCCTTAAATTGCCGGGTGCCTCCTGGAATTCGGCCTCTCGCAGGATGCCTCCCAGACACAAGGTGGCACCAGTTCCAACTAGGTCTGGTTTAAGAGTGCCAAGTGGGTCCTGAAAACTGACACCCAGAACAGTGGCTTGTGAGTTTTGTTTCCCAGGGAAAAAGCCTGTACAATGGTTTAGGTAATGCCGCCTTTAATAGCCGGGTGCCACCTGGAGATCCGCCTCTCGCAGGATGCCTCCCAGACGCAAGGTGGCACCAGTGCAAACTTGGTCTGGTTTGAGAGTGCCAAGTGGGTCCTGAAAACTGACACCCAGAACAGTGGCTTGTGAGTTTTGTTTCCCAGGGAAAAAACCTGTACCATGGTTCAGGGGCCTGAGGCCTTAAATTGCCGGGTGCCTCCTGGAATTCGGCCTCTCGCAGGATGCCTCCCAGACGCAAGGTGGCACCAGTTCCAACTTGGTCTGGTTTAAGAGTGCCAAGTGGGTCCTGAAAACTGACACCCAGAACAGTGGCTTGTGAGTTTTGTATCCCAGGGAAAAAGCCTGTACAATGGTTCACGGGCCTGAGGCCTTAATCTGCCGGGTGCCCCCTGGAATTCGGCCACTAGCAGGATGCCTCCCAGACGCAAGGTGGCACCAGTTCCAACTTGGTCTGGTTTAAGAGTGCCAAGTGGGTCCTGAAAACTGATACCCAGAACAGTGGCTTCTGAGTTTTCTTTCCCAGGGAAAAAGCCTGTACAATGGTTCAGGGGCCTGCGGCCTTAAATTGCCAGGTGACTCTTTAAATTGCGCCTCTCGCAGGATGCCTCCCAGACACAAGGTGGCACCAGTGCCAATTTGGTCATGTTTAAGAGTACCAAGTGGGTCCTGAAAACTGACACCCAGAACAGTGGCTTGTGAGTTTTGTTTCCCAGGGAAAAAGCCTGTAGAATGGTTTAGGTAATGCCGCCTTTAATATCCGGGTGCCACCTGGAGATCCGCCTCTCGCAGGATGCCTCCCAGACGCAAGGTGGCACCAGTGCCAACTTGGTCTGGTTTGAGAGTGTCAAGTGGGTCCTGAAAACTGACACCCAGAACAGTGGCTTGTGAGTTTTGTTTCCCAGGGAAAAAGCCTGTACCATGGTTCAGGGGCCTGAGGCCTTAAATTGCCGGGTGCCTCCTGGAATTCGGCCTCTCGCAGGATGCCTCCCAGACGCAAGGTGGCACCAGTTCCAACTTGGTCTGGTTTAAGAGTGCCAAGTGGGTCCTGAAAACTGACACCCAGAACAGTGGCTTGTGAGTTTTGTTTCCCAGGGAAAAAGCCGGTACAATGGTTCAGGGGCCTGAGGCCTTAAATTGCCGGGTGACTCCTGGAATTCCGCCTCTCGCAGGATGCCTCCCAGACGCAAGGTGGCACCTTTTCCAACTTGGTCTGGTTTAAGAGTGCCAAGTGGGTCCTGAAAACTGACACCCAGAACAGTGGCTTGTGAGTTTTGTTTCCCAGGGAAAAAGCCTGTACAATGGTTCAGGGTCCTGCGGCCTTAAATTGCCGGGTGCCTCCTGGAATTGCACCTCTCGCAGGATGCCTCCCAGACGCAAGGTGGCACCAGTGCCAACTTGGTCTGGTTTGAGAGTGCCAGCTGGCTCCTGAAAACTGACACCCAGAACAGTGGCTTGTGAGTTTTGTTTCCCAGGGAAAAAGCCTGTAAAATGGATTAGGTAATGCCGCCTTTAATAGCCGGGTGCCACCTGGAGATCCGCCTCTCGCAGGATGCCTTCCAGACGCAAGGTGGCAGCAGTGCCAACTTGGTCTGGTTTGAGAGTGCCAAGTGGGTCCTGAAAACTGGCACCCAGAACAGTGGCTTGTGAGTTTTGTTTCCCAGGGAAAAAGCGTGTACAATGGTTCAGGGGCCTGCGGTCTTAAATTGCCGGGTGCCTCCTGGAATTGCGCCTCTCGCAGGATGCCTCCCAGACGCAAGGGGACACCAGTTCCAACTTGGTCTGGTTTAAGAGTGCCAAGTGGGTCCTGAAAACTGACACCCAGAACAGTGGCTTGTGAATTTTGTTTCCCAGGGAAAAAGCCTGTAAAATGGATTAGGTAATGCCGCCTTTAATAGCCGGGTGCCACCTGGAGATCCGCCTCTCGCAGGATCCCTTCCAGACGCAAGGTGGCACCAGTGCCAACTTGGTCTGGTTTGAGAGTGCCAAGTGGGTCATGAAAACTGACACCCAGAACAGTGGCTTGTGAGTTTTCTTTCCCAGGGAAAAAGCCTGTACAATGGTTCAGGGTCCTGCGGCCTTAAATTGCCGGGCGCCACCTGGAATTGCGCCTCTCGCAGGATGCCTCCCAGACGGAAGGTGGCACCAGTGCCAACTTGGTCTGGTTTGAGAGTGCCAAGTGTGTCCTGCAAACTGACACCCAGAACAGTGGCTTGTGAGTTTTGTTTCCCAGGGAAAAAGCCTGTACAATGGTTCAGCGGCCTGCGGACTTATATTGCCAGGTGCCTCCTTGAATTGAGCCTCTCACAGGATGCGTCCCAGACGCAAGGTGGCACCAGTTCCCACTTGGTCTGGTTTAAGAGTGCCAAGTGTGTCCTGCAAACTGACACCCAGAACAGTGGCTTGTGAGTTTTGTTTCCCAGGGAAAAAGCCTGTACAATGGTTCAGGGGCCTGCGGCCTTAAATTGCCGGGTGACTCTTTGAATTGCGCCTCTCGCAGGATGCCTCCCAGACACAAGGTGGCACCAGTGCCAATTTGGTCATGTTTAAGAGTACCAAGTGGGTCCTGAAAACTGACACCCAGAACAGTGGCTTGTGAGTTTTGTTTCCCAGGGAAAAAGCCTGTACAATGGTTTAGGTAATGCCGCCTTTAATAGCCGGGTGCCACCTGGAGATCCGCCTCTCGCAGGATGCCTCCCAGACGCAAGGTGGCACCAGTGCCAACTTGATCTGGTTTGAGAGTGCCAAGTGGGTCCTGAAAACTGACACCCAGAACAGTGGCTTGTGAGTTTTGTTTCCCAGGGAAAAAGCCTGTACAATGGTTCAGGGGCCTGAGGCCTTAAATTGCCGGGTGCCTCCTGGAATTCGGCCTCTCGCAGGATGCCTCCCAGACGCAAGGTGGCACCAGTTCCAACTAGGTCTGGTTTAAGAGTGCCAAGTGGGTCCTGAAAACTGACACCCAGAACAGTGGCTTGTGAGTTTTGTTTCCCAGGGAAAAAGCCGGTACAATGGTTCAGGGGCCTGCGGCCTTAAATTGCCGGGTGACTCTTTGAATTGCGCCTCTCGCAGGATGCCTCCCAGACACAAGGTGGCACCAGTGCCAATTTGGTCTTGTTTAAGAGTACCAAGTGGGTCCTGAAAACTGACACCCAGAACAGTGGCTTGTGAGTTTTGTTTCCCAGGGAAAAAGCCTGTACAATGGTTTAGGTAATGCCGCCTTTAATAGCCGGGTGCCACCTGGAGATCCGCCTCTCGCAGGATGCCTCCCAGACGCAAGGTGGCACCAGTGCCAACTTGGTCTGGTTTGAGAGTGCCAAGTGGGTCCTGAAAACTGACACCCAGAACAGTGGCTTGTGAGTTTTGTTTCCCAGGGAAAAAACCTGTACCATGGTTCAGGGGCCTGAGGCCTTAAATTGCCGGGTGCCTCCTGGAATTCGGCCTCTCGCAGGATGCCTCCCAGACGCAAGGTGGCACCAGTTCCAACTTGGTCTGGTTTGAGAGTGCCAAGTGGGTCCTGAAAACTGACACCCAGAACAGTGGCTTGTGAGTTTTGTTTCCCAGGGAAAAAGCCTGTACAATGGTTCACGGGCCTGAGGCCTTAATCTGCCGGGTGCCCCCTGGAATTCGGCCACTAGCAGGATGCCTCCCAGACGCAAGGTGGCACCAGTTCCAACTTGGTCTGGTTTAAGAGTGCTAAGTGGGTCCTGAAAACTGATACCCAGAACAGTGGCTTGTGAGTTTTGTTTCCCAGGGAAAAAGCCTGTACAATGGTTCAGGGGCCTGCGGCCTTAAATTGCCGGGTGACTCTTTAAATTGCGCCTCTCGCAGGATGCCTCCCAGACACAAGGTGGCACCAGTGCCAATTTGGTCATGTTTAAGAGTACCAAGTGGGTCCTGAAAACTGACACCCAGAACAGTGGCTTGTGAGTTTTGTTTCCCAGGGAAAAAGCCTGTACAATGGTTTAGGTAATGCCGCCTTTAATAGCCGGGTGCCACCTGGAGATCCGCCTCTCGCAGGATGCCTCCCAGACGCAAGGTGGCACCAGTGCCAACTTGGTCTGGTTTGAGAGTGCCAAGTGGGTCCTGAAAACTGACACCCAGAACAGTGGCTTGTGAGTTTTGTTTCCCAGGGAAAAAGCCTGTACCATGGTTCAGGGGCCTGAGGCCTTAAATTGCCGGGTGCCTCCTGGAATTCGGCCTCTCGCAGGATGCCTCCCAGACGCAAGGTGGCACCAGTTCCAACTTGGTCTGGTTTAAGAGTGCCAAGTGGGTCCTGAAAACTGACACCCAGAACAGTGGCTTGTGAGTTTTGTTTCCCAGGGAAAAAGCCGGTACAATGGTTCAGGGGCCTGAGGCCTTAAATTGCCGGGTGCCTCCTGGAATTGCGCCTCTCGCAGGATGCCTCCCAGACACAAGGTGGCACCTTTTCCAACTTGGTCTGGTTTAAGAGTGCCAAGTGGGTCCTGAAAACTGACACCCAGAACAGTGGCTTGTGAGTTTTGTTTCCCAGGGAAAAAGCCTGTAAAATGGATTAGGTAATGCCGCCTTTAATAGCCGGGTGGCACCTGGAGATCCGCCTCTCGCAGGATCCCTTCCAGACGCAAGGTGGCACCAGTTCCCACTTGGTCTGGTTTAAGAGTGCCAAGTGTGTCCTGCAAACTGACACCCAGAACAGTGGCTTGTGAGTTTTCTTTCCCAGGGAAAAAGCCAGTAAAATGGTTTAGGTTAATGACGCCTTTAATAGCCGGGTGCCACGTGGAGATTCGCCTCTCGCAGGATGCCTCCCAGACGCAAGGTGGCACCAGTGCCAACTTGGTCTGGTTTGAGAGTGCCAAGTGGGTCCTGAAAACTGACACCCAGAACAGTGGCTTGTGAGTTTTGTTTCCCAGGGAAAAAGCCTGTACAATGGTTCACGGGCTTGAGGCCTTAAATTGCCGGGTGCCTTCTGGAATTCGGCCACTCGCAGGATGCCTCCCAGACGCAAGGTGGCACCAGTGCCACCTTGGTCTGCTTTGAGAGTGTCAAGTGGGTCCTGAAAACTGACACCCAGAACAGTGGCTTGTGAGTTTTGTTTTCCAGGGAAAAAGCCTGTACAATGGTTCACAGGCCTGAGGCCTTAATCTGCCGGGTGCCTCCTGGAATTCGGCCACTAGCAGGATGCCTCCCAGACGCAAGGGGACACCAGTTTCAACTTGGTCTGGTTTAAGAGTGCCAAGTGGGTCCTGAAAACTGACACCCAGAACAGTGGCTTGTGAGTTTTGTTTCCCAGGGAAAAAGCCTGTACAATGGTTCAGGGGCCTGCGGCCTTAAATTGCCGGGTGACTCTTGGAATTGCGCCTCTCGCAGGATGCCTCCCAGACACAAGGTGGCACCAGTGCCAATTTGGTCTCGTTTAAGAATACCAAGTGGGTCCTGAAAACTGACACCCAGAACAGTGGCTTGTGAGTTTTGTTTCCCAGGGAAAAAGCCTGTACAATGGTACAGGGTCCTGCGGCCTTAAATTGCCGGGTGCCTCCTGGAATTGCACCTCTCGCAGGATGCCTCCCAGACGCAAGGTGGCACCAGTGCCAACTTGGTCTGGTTTGAGAGTGCCAAGTGTGTCCTGCAAACTGACACCCAGAACAGTGGCTTGTGAGTTTTGTTTCCCAGGGAAAAAGCCTGTACAATGGTTCAGGGACCTGCGGCTTTAAATTGCCAGGTGCTTCCTGGAATTCAGATTCTCGCAGGATGCCTCCCAGACGCAAGGGGACACCAGTTCCAACTTGGTCTGGTTTAAGAGTGCCAAGTGGGTCCTGAAAAGTGGCACCCAGAACAGTGGCTTGTGAGTTTTGTTTCCCAGGGAAAAAGCCTGTACAATGGATTAGGTAATGCCGCCTTTAATAGCCGGGTGCCACGTGGAGATTCGCCTCTCGCAGGATGCCTCCCAGACGCAAGGTGGCACCAGTGCCAACTTGGTCTGGTTTGAGAGTGCCAAGTGGGTCCTGAAAACTGACACCCAGAACAGTGGCTTGTGAGTTTTGTTTCCCAGGGAAAAAGCCTGTACAATGGTTCAGGGGCCTGAGGCCTTAAATTGCCGGGTGCCTTCTGGAATTCGGCCACTCGCAGGATGCCTCCCAGACGCAAGGTGGCACCAGTGCCACCTTGGTCTGCTTTGAGAGTGTCAAGTGGGTCCTGAAAACTGACACCCAGAACAGTGGCTTGTGAGTTTTGTTTCCCAGGGAAAAAGCCTGTACAATGGTTCACGGGCCTGAGGCCTTAATCTCCCGGGTGCCTCCTGGAATTCGGCCACTAGCAGGATGCCTCCCAGACGTAAGGTGGCACCAGTTCCAACTTGGTCTGGTTTAAGAGTGCCAAGTGGGTCCTGAAAACTGACACCCAGAACAGTGGCTTGTGAGTTTTGTTTCCCAGGGAAAAAGCCTGTACAATGGTTCAGGGGCCTGCGGCCTTAAATTGCCGGGTGACTCTTGGAATTGCGCCTCTCGCAGGATGCCTCCCAGACACAAGGTGGCACCAGTGCCAATTTGGTCTTGTTTAAGAGTACCAAGTGGGTCCTGAAAACTGACACCCAGAACAGTGGCTTGTGAGTTTTGTTTCCCAGGGAAAAAGCCTGTACAATGGTTCAGGGTCCTGCGGCCTTAAATTGCCGGGTGCCTCCTGGAATTGCACCTCTCGCAGGATGCCTCCCAGACGCAAGGTGGCACCAGTGCCAACTTGGTCTGGTTTGAGAGTGCCAGGTGGCTCCTGAAAACTGACACCCAGAACAGTGGCTTGTGAGTTTTGTTTCCCAGGGAAAAAGCCTGTAAAATGGTTTAGGTAATGCCGCCTTTAATAGCCGGGTGCCACCTTGAGATCCGCCTCTCGCAGGATGCCTCCCAGACGCAAGGTGGCACCAGTGCCAACTTGGTCTGGTTTGAGAGTGCCAAGTGGGTCCTGAAAACTGACACCCAGAACAGTGGCTTGTGAGTTTTGTTTCCCAGGGAAAAAGCCTGTACAATGGTTCAGGGGCCTGAGGCCTTAAATTGCCGGGTGCCTCCTGGAATTCGGCCACTCGCAGGATGCCTCCCAGACGCAAGGTGGCACCAGTGCCAACTTGGTCTGGTTTGAGAGTGCCAAGTGTGTCCTGCAAATTGACACCCAGAACAGTGGCTTGTGAGTTTTGTTTCCCAGGGAAAAAGCCTGTACAATGGTTCAGGGACCTGCGGCCTTAAATTGCCAGGTGCTTCCTGGAATTGCGCCTCTCGCAGGATGCCTCCCAGACGCAAGGTGGCACCAGTTCCAACTTGGTCTGGTTTAAGAGTGCCAAGTGGGTCCTGAAAACTGACACCCAGAACAGTGGCTTGTGAGTTTTGTTTCCCAGGGAAAAAGCCTGTACAATGGTTCAGGGGCCTGCGGCCTTAAATTGCCGGGTGACTCTTGGAATTGCGCCTCTCGCAGGATGCCTCCCAGACACAAGGTGGCACCAGTGCCAATTTGGTCTCGTTTAAGAGTACCAAGTGGGTCCTGAAAACTGACACCCAGAACAGTGGCTTGTGAGTTTTGTTTCCCAGGGAAAAAGCCTGTACAATGGTTCAGGGTCCTGCGGCCTTAAATTGCCGGGTGCCTCCTGGAATTGCACCTCTCGCAGGATGCCTCCCAGACGCAAGGTGGCACCATTGCCAACTTGGTCTGGTTTGAGAGTGCCAGGTGGCTCCTGAAAACTGACACCCAGAACAGTGGCTTGTGAGTTTTGTTTCCCAGGGAAAAAGCCTGTAAAATGGTTTAGGTAATGCCGCCTTTAATAGCCGGGTGCCACCTGGAGATCCGCCTCTAGCAGGATGCCTCCTAGACGCAAGGTGGCACCAGTGCCAACTTGGTCTGGTTTGAGAGTGCCAGGTGGCTCCTGAAAACTGACACCCAGAACAGTGGCTTGTGAGTTTTGTTTCCCAGGGAAAAAGCCTGTAAAATGGATTAGGTAATGCCGCCTTTAATAGCCGGGTGCCACCTGGAGATCCGCCTCTCGCAGGATGCCTCCCAGACGCAAGGTGGCACCAGTGCCAACTTGGTCTGGTTTGAGAGTGCTAAGTGGGTCCTGAAAACTGACACCCAGAACAGTGGCTTGTGAGTTTTGTTTCCCAGGGAAAAAGCCATTACAATAGTTCAGGGGCCTGAGGCCTTAAATTGCCGGGTGCCTCCTGGAATTCGGCCTCTCGCAGGATGCCTCCCAGACGCAAGGTGGCACCAGTTCCAACTTGGTCTGGTTTGAGAGTGCCAAGTGTGTCCTGAAAACTGACACCCAGAACAGTGGCTTGTGAGTTTTGTTTCCCAGGGAAAAAGCCTGTACAATGGTTCAGGGTCCTGCGGCCTTTAATTGCCAGGTGCTTCCTGGAATTCAGCCTCTCGCAGGATGCCTCCCAGACGCAAGGTGGCACCAGTTCCAACTTGGTCTGGTTTAAGAGTGCCAAGTGGGTCCTGAAAACTGGCACCCAGAACAGTGGCTTGTGAGTTTTGTTTCCCAGGGAAAAAGCCTGTACAATGGTTCAGGGGCCTGCGGCCTTAAATTGCCGGGTGCCTCCTGGAATTGCGCCTCTCGCAGGATGCCTCCCAGACGCAAGGGGACACCAGTTCCAACTTGGTCTGGTTTGAGAGTGTCAAGTGGGTCCTGCAAACTGACACCCAGAACAGTGGCTTGTGAGTTTTGTTTCCCAGGGAAAAAGCCTGTAAAATGGATTAGGTATTGCCGCCTTTAATAGCCGGGTGCCACCTGGAGATCCGCCTCTCGCAGGATCCCTTCCAGACGCAAGGTGGCACCAGTGCCAACTTGGTCTGGTTTGAGAGTGCCAAGTGGGTCCTGAAAACTGACACCCAGAACAGTGGCTTGTGAGTTTTCTTTCCCAGGGAAAAAGCCTGTACAATGGTTCAGGGTCCTGCGGCCTTAAATTGCCGGGTGCCACCTGGAATTGCGCCTCTCGCAGGATGCCTCCCAGACGCAAGGTGGCACCAGTGCCAACTTGGTCTGGTTTGAGAGTGCCAAGTGTGTCCTGCAAACTGACACCCAGAACAGTGGCTTGTGAGTTTTGTTTCCCAGGGAAAAAGCCTGTACAATTGTTCAGCGGCCTGCGGACTTATATTGCCAGGTGCCTCCTGGAATTCAGCCTCTCGCAGGATGCGTCCCAGACGCAAGGTGGCACCAGTTCCCACTTGGTCTGGTTTAAGAGTGCCAAGTGTGTCCTGCAAACTGACACCCAGAACAGTGGCTTGTGAGTTTTCTTTCCAAGGGAAAAAGCCAGTAAAATGGTTTAGGATAATGACGCCTTTAATAGCCGTGTGCCACGTGGAGATTCGCCTCTCGCAGGATGCCTCCCAGACGCAAGGTGGCACCAGTTCCAACTTTTTCTGGTTTGAGAGTGCCAAGTGGGTCCTGAAAACTGACACCCAGAACAGTGGCTTGTGAGTTTTGTTTCCCAGGGAAAAAGCCTGTAAAATGGTTTAGGTAATGCCGCCTTTAATAGCCGGGTGCCACCTGGAGATCCGCCTCTCGCAGGATGCCTCCCAGACGCAAGGTGGCACCAGTGCCAACTTGGTTTGGTTTGAGAGTGCCAAGTGTGTCCTGCAAACTGACACCCAGAACAGTGGCTTGTGAGTTTTGTTTCCCAGGGAAAAAGCCTGTACAATGGTTCAGGGGCCTGAGGCCTTAAATTGCCGGGTGCCTCCTGGAATTCGGCCTCTCGCAGGATGCCTCCCAGACGCAAGGTGGCACCAGTGCCAACTTGGTCTGGTTTGAGAGTGCCAAGTGTGTCCTGAAAACTGACACCCAGAACAGTGGCTTGTGAGTTTTGTTTCCAAGGGAAAAAGCCTGTACAATGGTTCAGGGACCTGCGGCTTTAAATTGCCAGGTGCTTCCTAGAATTCAGACTCTCGCAGGATGCCTCCCAGACGCAAGGTGGCACCAGTTCCAACTTGGTCTGGTTTAAGAGTGCCCAGTGGGTCCTGAAAACTGGCACCCAGAACAGTGGCTTGTGAGTTTTGTTTCCCAGGGAAAAAGCCTGTACAATGGTTCAGGGGCCTGCGGTCTTAAATTGCCGGGTGCCTCCTGGAATTGCGCCTCTCGCAGGATGCCTCCCAGACGCAAGGGGACACCAGTTCCAACTTGGTCTGGTTTAAGAGTGCCAAGTGGGTCCTAAAACTGACACCCAGAACAGTGGCTTGTGAGTTTTGTTTCCCAGGGAAAAAGCCTGTACAATGTATTAGGTAATGCCGCCTTTAATAGCCGGGTGCCACGTGGAGATTCGCCTCTCGCAGGATGCCTCCCAGACGCAAGGTGGCACCAGTGCCAACTTGGTCTGGTTTGAGAGTGCCAAGTGGGTCCTGAAAACTGACACCCAGAACAGTGGCTTGTGAGTTTTGTTTCCCAGGGAAAAAACCTGTACAATGGTTCAGGGGCCTGAGGCCTTAAATTGCCGGGTGCCTTCTGGAATTCGGCCACTCGCAGGATGCCTCCCAGACGCAAGGTGGCACCAGTGCCACCTTGGTCTGCTTTGAGAGTGTCAAGTGGGTCCTGAAAACTGACACCCAGAACAGTGGCTTGTGAGTTTTGTTTCCCAAAGAAAAAGCCTGTACAATGGTTCACGGGCCTGAGGCCTTAATCTGCCGGGTGCCTCCTGGAATTCGGCCACTAGCAGGATGCCTCCCAGACGCAAGGTGGCACCAGTTCCAACTTGGTCTGGTTTAAGAGTGCCAAGTGGGTCCTGAAAACTGACACCCAGAACAGTGGCTTGTGAGTTTTGTTTCCCAGGGAAAAAGCCTGTACAATGGTTCAGGGGCCTGCGGCCTTAAATTGCCGGGTGACTCTTTGAATTGCGCCTCTCGCAGGATGCCTCCCAGACACAAGGTGGCACCAGTGCCAATTTGGTCTTGTTTAAGAGTACCAAGTGGGTCCTGAAAACTGACACCCAGAACAGTGGCTTGTGAGTTTTGTTTCCCAGGGAAAAAGCCTGTACAATGGTTTAGGTAATGCCGCCTTTAATAGCCGGGTGCCACCTGGAGATCCGCCTCTCGCAGGATGCCTCCCAGACCCAAGGTGGCACCAGTGCCAACTTGGTCTGGTTTAAGAGTGCCAAGTGGGTCCTGAAAACTGACACCCAGAACAGTAGCTTGTGAGTTTTGTTTCCCAGGGAAAAAGCCTGTACAATGGTTCAGGGTCCTGCGGCCTTAAATTGCCGGGTGCCTCCTGGAATTGCACCTCTCGCAGGATGCCTCCCAGACGCAAGGTGGCACCAGTGCCAACTTGGTCTGGTTTGAGAGTGCCAAGTGGGTCCTGAAAACTGACACCCAGAACAGTGGCTTGTGAGTTTTGTTTCCCAGGGAAAAAGCCTGTACAATGGTTCACGGGCGTGAGGCCTTAAATTGCCGGGTGCCTTCTGGAATTCGGCCACTCGCAGGATGCCTCCCAGACGCAAGGTGGCACCAGTGCCTACTTGGTCTGCTTTGAGAGTGCCAGGTGGCTCCTGAAAACTGACACCCAGAACAGTGGCTTGTGAGTTTTGTTTCCCAGGGAAAAAGCGTGTACAATGGTTCAGGGGCCTGAGGCCTTAAATTGCCGGGTGCCTCCTGGAATTCGGCCTCTCGCAGGATGCCTCCCAGACGCAAGGGGACACCAGTGCCAACTTGGTCTGGTTAAAGAGTGCCAAGTGGGTCCTGAAAACTGACACCCAGAACAGTGGCTTGTGAGTTTTGTTTCCCAGGGAAAAAGCCTGTACAATGGTTTAGGTAATGCCGCCTTTAATAGCCGGGTGCCACCTGGAGATCCGCCTCTCGCAGGATCCCTTCCAGACGCAAGGCGGCACCAGTGCCAACTTGGTCTGGTTTGGGAGTGCCAAGTGGGTCCTGAAAACTGACACCCAGAACAGTGGCTTGTGAGTTTTCTTTCCCAGGGAAAAAGCCTGTACAATGGTTCAGGGTCCTGCGGCCTTAAATTGCCGGGCGCCACCTGGAATTGCGCCTCTCGCAGGATGCCTCCCAGACGGAAGGTGGCACCAGTGCCAACTTGGTCTGGTTTGAGAGTGCCAAGTGTGTCCTGCAAACTGACACCCAGAACAGTGGCTTGTGAGTTTTGTTTCCCAGGGAAAAAGCCTGTACAATGGTTCAGCGGCCTGCGGACTTAAATTGCCAGGTGCCTCCTGGAATTCAGCCTCTCGCAGGATGCGTCCCAGACGCAAGGTGGCACCAGTTCCCACTTGGTCTGGTTTAAGAGTGCCAAGTGTGTCCTGCCAACTGACACCCAGAACAGTGGCTTGTGAGTTTTCTTTCCCAGGGAAAAAGCCAGTAAAATGGTTTAGGTTAATGACGCCTTTAATAGCCGGGTGCCACGTGGAGATTCGCCTCTCGCAGGATGCCTCCCAGACGCAAGGTGGCACCAGTGCCAACTTGGTCTGGTTTGAGAGTGCCAAGTGGGTCCTGAAAACTGACACCCAGAACAGTGGCTTGTGAGTTTTGTTTTCCAGGGAAAAAGCCTGTACAATGGTTCACGGGCCTGAGGCCCTAATCTGCCGGGTGACTCCTGGAATTCGGCCACTAGCAGGATGTTTCCCAGACGCAAGGTGGCACCATTTCCAACTTGGTCTGGTTTAAGAGTGCCAAGTGGGTCCTGAAAACTGACACCCAGAACAGTGGCTTGTGAGTTTTCTTTCCCAGGGAAAAAGCCTGTAAAATGGTTTAGGTAATGCCGCCTTTAATAGCCGGGTGCCACCTGGAGATCCGCCTCTCGCAGGATGCCTCCCAGACTCAAGGTGGCACCAGTGCCAACTTGGTTTGGTTTAAGAGTGCCAAGTGGGTCCTGAAAACTGACACCCAGAACAGTGGCTTGTGAGTTTTGTTTCCCAGGGAAAAAGCCTGTAAAATGGTTCAGGGCCCTGCGGCTTTAAATTGCCAGGTGCTTCCTGGAATTCGGACTCTCGCAGGATGCCTCCCAGACGCAAGGTGGCACCAGTTCCAACTTGGTCTGGTTTAAGAGTGCCAAGTGGGTCCTGAAAACTGGCACCCAGAACAGTGGCTTGTGAGTTTTGTTTCCCAGGGAAAAAGCCTGTACAATGGTTCAGGGGCCTGCGGTCTTAAATTGCCAGGCGCCTCCTGGAATTGCGCCTCTCGCAGGATGCCTCCCAGACGCAAGGGGACACCCGTTCCAACTTGGTCTGGTTTAAGAGTGCCAAGTGGGTCCTAAAACTGACACCCAGAACAGTGGCTTGTGAGTTTTGTTTCCCAGGGAAAAAGCCTGTACAATGGATTAGGTAATGCCGCCTTTAATAGCCGGGTGCCACGTGGAGATTCGCCTCTCGCAGGATGCCTCCCAGACGCAAGGTGGCACCAGTGCCAACTTGGTCTGGTTTGAGAGTGCCAAGTGGGTCCTGAAAACTGACACCCAGAACAGTGGCTTGTGAGTTTTGTTTCCCAGGGAAAAAGCCTGTACAATGGTTCAGGGGCCTGAGGCCTTAAATTGCCGGGTGCCTTCTGGAATTCGGCCACTCGCAGGATGCCTCCCAGACGCAAGGTGGCACCAGTGCCACCTTGGTCTGCTTTGAGAGTGTCAAGTGGGTCCTGAAAACTGACACCCAGAACAGTGGCTTGTGAGTTTTGTTTCCCAGGGAAAAAGCCTATAAAAAGGTTCACGGGCCTGAGGCCTTAATCTGCCGGGTGCCTCCTGGAAATCGGCCACTAGCAGGATGCCTCCCAGACGCAAGGTGGCACCAGTTCCAACTTGGTCTGGTTTAAGAGTGCCAAGTGGGTCCTGAAAACTGACACCCAGAACAGTGGCTTGTGAGTTTTGTTTCCCAGGGAAAAAGCCTGTACAATGGTTCAGGGGCCTGCGGCCTTAAATTGCCGGGTGACTCTTGGAATTGCGCCTCTCGCAGGAAACCTCCCAGACACAAGGTGGCACCAGTGCCAATTTGGTCTTGTTTAAGAGTACCAAGTGGGTCCTGAAAACTGACACCCAGAACAGTGGCTTGTGAGTTTTGTTTCCCAGGGAAAAAGCCTGTACAATGGTTTAGGTAATGCCGCCTTTAATAGCCGGGTGCCACCTGGAGATCCGCCTCTCGCAGGATGCCTCCCAGACGCAAGGTGGCACCAGTGCCAACTTGGTCTGGTTTGAGAGTGCCAAGTGGGTCCTGAAAACTGACACCCAGAACAGTGGCTTGTGAGTTTTGTTTCCCAGGGAAAAAGCCTGTACCATGGTTCAGGGGCCTGCGGCCTTAAATTGCCGGGTGACTCTTGGAATTGCGCCTCTCGCAGGAAACCTCCCAGACACAAGGTGGCACCAGTGCCAATTTGGTCTTGTTTAAGAGTACCAAGTGGGTCCTGAAAACTGACACCCAGAACAGTGGCTTGTGAGTTTTGTTTCCCAGGGAAAAAGCCTGTACAATGGTTTAGGTAATGCCGCCTTTAATAGCCGGGTGCCACGTGGAGATTCGCCTCTCGCAGGATGCCTCCCAGACGCAAGGTGGCACCAGTTCCAACTTGGTCTGGTTTAAGAGTGCCAAGTGGGTCCTGAAAACTGACACCCAGAACAGTGGCTTGTGAGTTTTGTTTCCCAGGGAAAAAGCCTGTACAATGGTTCAGGGTCCTGCGGCCTTAAATTGCCGGGTACCTCCTGGAATTGCACCTCTCGCAGGATGCCTCCCAGACGCAAGGTGGCACCAGTGCCTGCTTGGTCTGGTTTGAGAGTGCCAGGTGGCTCCTGAAAACTGACACCCAGAACAGTGGCTTGTGAGTTTTGTTTGCCAGGGAAAAAGCCTGTAAAATGGTTTAGGTAATGCCGCCTTTAATAGCCGGGTGCCACCTGGAGATCCGCCTCTCGCAGGATGCCTCCCAGACGCAAGGTGGCACCAGTGCAACCTTGGTTTGGTTTGAGAGTGCCAAGTGGGTCCTGAAAACTGACACCCAGAACAGTGGCTTGTGAGTTTTGTTTCCCAGGGAAAAAGCCTGTAAAATTGTTCAGCGGCCTGCGGACTCAAATTGCCAGGTGCCTCCTGGAATTCAGCCTCTCGCAGGATGCGTCCCAGACGCAAGGAGGCACCAGTTCCCACTTGGTTTGGTTTGAGAGTGCCAAGTGTTTCCTGCAAACTGACACCCAGAACAGTGGCTTGTGAGTTTTGTTTCCCAGGGAAAAAGCCTGTACAATGGTTCAGGGGCCTGAGGCCTTAAATTGCCAGGTGCCTCCTGGAATTCGGCCACTCGCAGGATGCCTCCAAGACGCAAGGTGGCACCAGTGCCACCTTGGTCTGCTTTGAGAGTGTCAAGTGGGTCCTGAAAACTGACACCCAGTACAGTGGCTTGTGAGTTTTGTTTTCCAGGGAAAAAGCCTGTACAATGGTTCACGGGCCTGAGGCCTTAATCTGCCGGGTGCCTCCTGGAATTCGGCCACTAGCAGGATGCCTCCCAGACGCAAGGTGGCACCAGTTCCAACTTGGTCTGGTTTAAGAGTGCCAAGTGGGTCCTGAAAACTGACACCCAGAACAGTGGCTTGTGAGTTTTGTTTCCCAGGGAAAAAGCCTGTAAAATGGTTCAGGGCCCTGCGGCTTTAAATTGCCAGGTGCTTCCTGGAATTCGGACTCTCGCAGGATGCCTCCCAGACGCAAGGTGGCACCAGTTCCAACTTGGTCTGGTTTAAGAGTGCCAAGTGGGTCCTGAAAACTGGCACCCAGAACAGTGGCTTGTGAGTTTTGTTTCCCAGGGAAAAAGCCTGTACAATGGTTCAGGGGCCTGCGGTCTTAAATTGCCAGGCGCCTCCTGGAATTGCGCCTCTCGCAGGATGCCTCCCAGACGCAAGGGGACACCCGTTCCAACTTGGTCTGGTTTAAGAGTGCCAAGTGGGTCCTAAAACTGACACCCAGAACAGTGGCTTGTGAGTTTTGTTTCCCAGGGAAAAAGCCTGTACAATGGATTAGGTAATGCCGCCTTTAATAGCCGGGTGCCACGTGGAGATTCGCCTCTCGCAGGATGCCTCCCAGACGCAAGGTGGCACCAGTGCCAACTTGGTCTGGTTTGAGAGTGCCAAGTGGGTCCTGAAAACTGACACCCAGAACAGTGGCTTGTGAGTTTTGTTTCCCAGGGAAAAAGCCTGTACAATGGTTCAGGGGCCTGAGGCCTTAAATTGCCGGGTGCCTTCTGGAATTCGGCCACTCGCAGGATGCCTCCCAGACGCAAGGTGGCACCAGTGCCACCTTGGTCTGCTTTGAGAGTGTCAAGTGGGTCCTGAAAACTGACACCCAGAACAGTGGCTTGTGAGTTTTGTTTCCCAGGGAAAAAGCCTATAAAAAGTTTCACGGGCCTGAGGCCTTAATCTGCCGGGTGCCTCCTGGAAATCGGCCACTAGCAGGATGCCTCCCAGACGCAAGGTGGCACCAGTTCCAACTTGGTCTGGTTTAAGAGTGCCAAGTGGGTCCTGAAAACTGACACCCAGAACAGTGGCTTGTGAGTTTTGTTTCCCAGGGAAAAAGCCTGTACAATGGTTCAGGGGCCTGCGGCCTTAAATTGCCGGGTGACTCTTGGAATTGCGCCTCTCGCAGGAAACCTCCCAGACACAAGGTGGCACCAGTGCCAATTTGGTCTTGTTTAAGAGTACCAAGTGGGTCCTGAAAACTGACACCCAGAACAGTGGCTTGTGAGTTTTGTTTCCCAGGGAAAAAGCCTGTACAATGGTTTAGGTAATGCCGCCTTTAATAGCCGGGTGCCACCTGGAGATCCGCCTCTCGCAGGATGCCTCCCAGACGCAAGGTGGCACCAGTGCCAACTTGGTCTGGTTTGAGAGTGCCAAGTGGGTCCTGAAAACTGACACCCAGAACAGTGGCTTGTGAGTTTTGTTTCCCAGGGAAAAAGCCTGTACAATGGTTCAGGGGCCTGAGGCCTTAAATTGCCGGGTGCCTCCTGGAATTCGGCCACTCGCAGGATGCCTCCCAGACGCAAGGTGGCACCAGTTCCAACTTGGTCTGGTTTAAGAGTGCCAAGTGGGTCCTGAAAACTGACACCCAGAACAGTGGCTTGTGAGTTTTGTTTCCCAGGGAAAAAGCCTGTACAATGGTTCAGGGTCCTGCGGCCTTAAATTGCCGGGTACCTCCTGGAATTGCACCTCTCGCAGGATGCCTCCCAGACGCAAGGTGGCACCAGTGCCTGCTTGGTCTGGTTTGAGAGTGCCAGGTGGCTCCTGAAAACTGACACCCAGAACAGTGGCTTGTGAGTTTTGTTTGCCAGGGAAAAAGCCTGTAAAATGGTTTAGGTAATGCCGCCTTTAATAGCCGGGTGCCACCTAGAGATCCGCCTCTCGCAGGATGCCTCCCAGACGCAAGGTGGCACCAGTGCAACCTTGGTTTGGTTTGAGAGTGCCAAGTGGGTCCTGAAAACTGACACCCAGAACAGTGGCTTGTGAGTTTTGTTTCCCAGGGAAAAAGCCTGTAAAATTGTTCAGCGGCCTGCGGACTCAAATTGCCAGGTGCCTCCTGGAATTCAGCCTCTCGCAGGATGCGTCCCAGACGCAAGGAGGCACCAGTTCCCACTTGGTTTGGTTTGAGAGTGCCAAGTGTTTCCTGCAAACTGACACCCAGAACAGTGGCTTGTGAGTTTTGTTTCCCAGGGAAAAAGCCTGTACAATGGTTCAGGGGCCTGAGGCCTTAAATTGCCAGGTGCCTCCTGGAATTCGGCCACTCGCAGGATGCCTCCAAGACGCAAGGTGGCACCAGTGCCACCTTGGTCTGCTTTGAGAGTGTCAAGTGGGTCCTGAAAACTGACACCCAGTACAGTGGCTTGTGAGTTTTGTTTTCCAGGGAAAAAGCCTGTACAATGGTTCACGGGCCTGAGGCCTTAATCTGCCGGGTGCCTCCTGGAATTCGGCCACTAGCAGGATGCCTCCCAGACGCAAGGTGGCACCAGTTCCAACTTGGTCTGGTTTAAGAGTGCCAAGTGGGTCCTGAAAACTGACACCCAGAACAGTGGCTTGTGAGTTTTGTTTCCCAGGGAAAAAGCCTGTACAATGATTCAGGGGCCTGCGGCCTTAAATTGCCGGGTGACTCTTGGAATTGCGCCTCTCGCAGGATGCCTCCCAGACACAAGGTGGCACCAGTGCCAATTTGGTCTTGTTTAAGAGTACCAAGTGGGTCCTGAAAACTGACACCCAGAACAGTGGCTTGTGAGTTTTGTTTCCCAGGGAAAAAGCCTGTACAATGGTTTAGGTAATGCCGCCTTTAATAGCCGGGTGCCACCTGGAGATCCGCCTCTCGCAGGATGCCTCCCAGACGCAAGGTGGCACCAGTGCCAACTTGGTCTGGTTTGAGAGTGCCAAGTGGGTCCTGAAAACTGACACCCAGAACAGTGGCTTGTGAGTTTTGTTTCCCAGGGAAAAAGCCTGTACCATGGTTCAGGGGCCTGAGGCCTTAAATTGCCTGGTGCCTCCTGGAATTCGGCCACTCGCAGGATGCCTCCCAGACGCAAGGTGGCACCAGTTCCAACTTGGTCTGGTTTAAGAGTGCCAAGTGGGTCCTGAAAACTGACACCCAGAACAGTGGCTTGTGAGTTTTGTTTCCCAGGGAAAAAGCCTGTACAATGGTTCAGGGTCCTGCGGCCTTAAATTGCCGGGTGCCTCCTGGAATTGCACCTCTCGCAGGATGCCTCCCAGACGCAAGGTGGCACCAGTGCCTGCTTGGTCTGGTTTGAGAGTGCCAGGTGGCTCCTGAAAACTGACACCCAGAACAGTGGCTTGTGAGTTTTGTTTGCCAGGGAAAAAGCCTGTAAAATGGTTTAGGTAATGCCGCCTTTAATAGCCGGGTGCCACCTGGAGATCCGCCTCTCGCAGGATGCCTCCCAGACGCAAGGTGGCACCAGTGCAACCTTGGTTTGGTTTGAGAGTGCCAAGTGGGTCCTGAAAACTGACACCCAGAACAGTGGCTTGTGAGTTTTGTTTCCCAGGGAAAAAGCCTGTAAAATTGTTCAGCGGCCTGCGGACTCAAATTGCCAGGTGCCTCCTGGAATTCAGCCTCTCGCAGGATGCGTCCCAGACGCAAGGAGGCACCAGTTCCCACTTGGTTTGGTTTGAGAGTGCCAAGTGTTTCCTGCAAACTGACACCCAGAACAGTGGCTTGTGAGTTTTGTTTCCCAGGGAAAAAGCCTGTACAATGGTTCAGGGGCCTGAGGCCTTAAATTGCCAGGTGCCTCCTGGAATTCGGCCACTCGCAGGATGCCTCCAAGACGCAAGGTGGCACCAGTGCCACCTTGGTCTGCTTTGAGAGTGTCAAGTGGGTCCTGAAAACTGACACCCAGTACAGTGGCTTGTGAGTTTTGTTTTCCAGGGAAAAAGCCTGTACAATGGTTCAGGGGCCTGAGGCCTTAATCTGCCGGGTGCCTCCTGGAATTCGGCCACTAGCAGGATGCCTCCCAGACGCAAGGTGGCACCAGTTCCAACTTGGTCTGGTTTAAGAGTGCCAAGTGGGTCCTGAAAACTGACACCCAGAACAGTGGCTTGTGAGTTTTGTTTCCCAGGGAAAAAGCCTGTACAATGATTCAGGGGCCTGCGGCCTTAAATTGCCGGGTGACTCTTGGAATTGCGCCTCTCGCAGGATGCCTCCCAGACACAAGGTGGCACCAGTGCCAATTTGGTCTTGTTTAAGAGTACCAAGTGGGTCCTGAAAACTGACACCCAGAACAGTGGCTTGTGAGTTTTGTTTCCCAGGGAAAAAGCCTGTACAATGGTTTAGGTAATGCCGCCTTTAATAGCCGGGTGCTACCTGGAGATCCGCCTCTCGCAGGATGCCTCCCAGACGCAAGGTGGCACCAGTGCCAACTTGGTCTGGTTTGAGAGTTCCAAGTGGGTCCTGAAAACTGACACCCAGAACAGTGGCTTGTGAGTTTTGTTTCCCAGGGAAAAAGCCATTACAATGGTTCAGGGGCCTGAGGCCTTAAATTGCCGGGTGCCTCCTGGAATTCGGCCTCTCGCAGGATGCCTCCCAGACGCAAGGTGGCACCAGTGCCACCTTGGTCTGGGTTGAGAGTGCCAAGTGTGTCCTGCAAACTGACACCCAGAACAGTGGCTTGTGAGTTTTGTTTCCCAGGGAAAAAGCCTGTACAATGGTTCAGGGTCCTGCGGCCTTAAATTGCCGGGTGCCTCCTGGAATTGCGCCTCTCGCAGGATGCCTCCCAGAAGCAAGGGGACACCAGTGCCAACTTGGTCTGGTTTAAGAGTGCCAAGTGGGTCCTGAAAACTGACACCCAGAACAGTGGCTTGTGAGTTTTGTTTCCCAGGGAAAAAGCCATTACAATGGTTCAGGGGCCTGAGGCCTTAAATTGCGGGGAGCCACATGGAGATCCGCCTGTCGCAGGATGCCTCCCAGACGCAAGGTGGCACCAGTGCCAACTTGGTCTGGTTTAAGAGTGCCAAGTGAGTCCTGCTAACTGACACTCAGAAAAGTGGCTTGTGAGTTTTGTTTCCCTGGGAAAAAGCCTGTACAATGGTTCAGGGGCCTGCGGCCTTAAATTGCCGGGTGCCTCCTGGAATTGCGCCTCTCACAGGATGCCTCCCAGACGCAAGGTGGCACCAGTTCCAACTTGGTCTGGTTTAAGAGTGCCAAGTGGGTCCTGAAAACTGACACCCAGAACAGTGGCTTGTGAGTTTTGTTTCCCAGGGAAAAAGCCTGTACAATGGTTCAGGGGCCTGCGGCCTTAAATTGCCGGGTGACTCTTGGAATTGCGCCTCTCGCAGGATGCCTCCCAGACACAAGGTGGCACCAGTGCCAATTTGGTCTTGTTTAAGAGTACCAAGTGGGTCCTGAAAACTGACACCCAGAACAGTGGCTTGTGAGTTTTGTTTCCCAGGGAAAAAGCCTGTACAATGGTTTAGGTAATGCCGCCTTTAATAGCCGGGTGCCACCTGGAGATCTGCCTCTCGCAGGATGCCTCCCAGACGCAAGGTGGCACCAGTGCCAAGTTTGTCTGGTTTGAGAGTGCCAAGTGGGTCCTGAAAACTGACGCCCAGAACAGTGGCTTGTGAGTTTTGTTTCCCAGGGAAAAAGCCTGTACAATGGTTCAGGGTCCTGCGGCCTTAAATTGCCGGGTGCCTCCTGGAATTGCACCTCTCGCAGGATGCCTCCCAGACGCAAGGTGGCACCAGTGCCAACTTGGTCTGGTTTGAGAGTGCCAGGTGGCTCCTGAAAACTGACACCCAGAACAGTGGCTTGTGAGTTTTGTTTCCCAGGGAAAAAGCCTGTAAAATGGTTTAGGTAATGCCGCCTTTAATAGCCGGGTGCCACCTGGAGATCCGCCTCTCGCAGGATGCCTCCCAGACGCAAGGTGGCACCAGTACAACCTTCGTTTGGTTTGAGAGTGCCAAGTGGGTCCTGAAAACTGACACCCAGAACAGTGGCTTGTGAGTTTTGTTTCCCAGGGAAAAAGCCTGTACAATGGTTCAGGGGCCTGAGGCCTTAAATTGCCGGGTGCTTCCTGGAATTCGGCCTCTCGCAGGATGCCTCCCAGACGCAAGGTGGCACCAGTTCCAACTTGGTCTGGTTTATGAGTGCCAAGTGGGTCCTGAAAACTGACACCCAGAACAGTAGCTTGTGAGTTTTGTTTCCCAGGGAAAAAGCCTGTACAATGGTTCAGGGGCCTGAGGCCTTAAATTGCCGGGTGCCTCCTGGAATTCGGACTCTTGCAGGGTGCCTCCAAGGCGCAAAATGACACCATTTCCAACTTGGTCTGCTTTGAGAGTGCCAAGTGGGTCCTGAAAACTGACACCCAGAACAGTGGCTTGTGAGTTTTGTTTCCCAGGGAAAAAGCCTGTACAATGGTTCACGGGCCTGAGGCCTTAATCTGCCGGGTGCCTCCTGGAATTCGGCCTCTAGCAGGATGCCTCCCTGACGCAAGGTGGCACCAGTTCCAACTTGGTCTGGTTTAAGAGTGCCAAGTGGGTCCTGCAAACTGACACCCAGAACAGTGGCTTGTGAGTTTTGTTTCCCAGGGAAAAAGCCTGTATAATGGTTCAGGGGCCTGCGGCCTTAAATTGCCGGGTGACTCTTTGAATTGCGCCTCTCGCAGGATGCCTCCCAGACACAAGGTGGCACCAGTGCCAATTTGGTCTTGTTTAAGAGTACCAAGTGGGTCCTGAAAACTGACACCCAGAACAGTGGCTTGTGAGTTTTGTTTCCCAGGGAAAAAGCCTGTACAATGATTTAGGTAATGCCGCCTTTAATAGCCGGGTGCCACCTGGAGATCCGCCTCTCGCAGGATGCCTCCCAGACGCAAGGTGGCACCAGTGCCAACTTGGTCTGGTTTGAGAGTGCCAAGTGGGTCCTGAAAACTGACGCCCAGAACAGTGGCTTGTGAGTTTTGTTTCCCAGGGAAAAAGCCTGTACCATGGTTTTGGGTCCTGCGGCCTTAAATTGCCGGGGGCCTCCTAGAATTGCGCCTCTCGCAGGATGCCTCCCAGACGCAAGGTGGCACCAATGCCAACTTGGTCTGGTTTAAGAGTGCCAAGTGGGTCCTGAAAACTGACACCCAGAACAGTGGCTTGTGAGTTTTGTTTCCCAGGGAAAAAGCCTGTAAAATGGTTTAGGTAATGCCGCCTTTAATAGCCGGGTGCCACCTGGAGATCCGCCTCTCGCAGGATGCCTCCCAGACGCAAGGTGGCACCAGTGCAACCTTGGTTTGGTTTGAGAGTGCCAAGTGGGTCCTGAAAACTGACACCCAGAACAGTGGGTTGTGAGTTTTGTTTCCCAGGGAAAAAGCCTGTACAATGGTTCAGGGGCCTGAGGCCTTAAATTGCCGGGTGCCTCCTGGAATTCGGCCTCTCGCAGGATGCCTCCCAGACGCAAGGTGGCACCAGTGCCAACTTGGTCTGGTTTGAGAGTGCCAAGTGGGTCCTGAAAACTGACACCCAGAACAGTGGCTTGTGAGTTTTGTTTCCCAGGGAAAAAGCCTGTACAATGGTTCAGGGGCCTGAGGCCTTAAATTGCCGGGTGCCTCCTGGAATTCGGCCTCTCGCAGGATGCCTCCCAGACGCAAGGTGGCACCAGTGCCACCTTGGTCTGCTTTGAGAGTGTCAAGTGAAAACTGACACCCAGAACAGTGGCTTGTGAGTTTTGTTTTCCAGGGAAAAAGTCTGTACAATGGTTCACGGGCCTGAGGCCTTAATCTGCCGGGTGCCCCCTGGAATTCGGCCACTAGCAGGATGCCTCCCAGACGCAAGGTGGCACCAGTTCCAACTTGGTCTGGTTTAAGAGTGCCAAGTGGGTCCTGAAAACTGACACCCAGAACAGTGGCTTGTGAGTTTTGTTTCCCAGGGAAAAAGCCTGTACAATGGTTCAGGGGCCTGCGGCCTTAAATTGCCGGGTGACTCCTGGAATTGCGCCTCTCGCAGGATGCCTCCCAGACACAAGGTGGCACCAGTGCCAATTTGGTCTTGTTTAAAAGTACCAAGTGGGTCCTGAAAACTGACACCCAGAACAGTGGCTTGTGAGTTTTGTTTCCCAGGGAAAAAGCCTGTACAATGGTTTAGGTAATGCCGCCTTTAATAGCCGGGTGCCACCTGGAGATCCGCCTCTCGCAGGATGCCTCCCAGACGCAAGATGGCACCAGTGCCAACTTGGTCTGGTTTGAGAGTGCCAAGTGGGTCCTGAAAACTGACACCCAGAACAGTGGCTTGTGAGTTTTGTTTCCCAGGGAAAAAGCCTGTACCATGGTTCAGGGGCCTGAGGCCTTAAATTGCCGGGTGCCTCCTGGAATTCGGCCTCTCGCAGGATGCCTCCCAGACGCAAGGTGGCACCAGTTCCAACTTGGTCTGGTTTAAGAGTGCCAAGTGGGTCCTGAAAACTGACACCCAGAACAGTGGCTTGTGAGTTTTGTTTCCCAGGGAAAAAGCCTGTACAATGGTTCACGGGCCTGAGGCCTTAATCTGCCGGGTGCCCCCTGGAATTCGGCCACTAGCAGGATGCCTCCCGGACGCAAGGTGGCACCAGTTCCAACTTGGTCTGGTTTAGGAGTGCCAAGTGGGTCATGAAAACTGACACCCAGAACAGTGGCTTGTGAGTTTTGTTTCCCAGGGAAAAAGCCTGTACAATGGTTCAGGGGCCTGCGGCCTTAAATTGCCGGGTGACTCTTTGAATTGCGCCTCTCGCAGGATGCCTCCCAGACACAAGGTGGCACCAGTGCCAATTTGGTCTTGTTTAAGAGTACCAAGTGGGTCCTGAAAACTGACACCCAGAACAGTGGCTTGTGAGTTTTGTTTCCCAGGGAAAAAGCCTGTACAATGGTTTAGGTAATGCCGCCTTTAATAGCCGGGTGCCACCTGGAGATCCGCCTCTCGCAGGATGCCTCCCAGACGCAAGGTGGCACCAGTGCCAACTTGCTCTGGTTTGAGAGTGCCAAGTGGGTCCTGAAAACTGACACCCAGAACAGTGGCTTGTGAGTTTTGTTTCCCAGGGAAAAAGCCTGTACCATGGTTCAGGGGCCTGAGGCCTTAAATTGCCGGGTGCCTCCTGGAAATCGGCCTCTCGCAGGATGCCTCCCAGACGCAAGGTGGCACCAGTTCCAACTTGGTCTGGTTTAAGAGTGCCAGGTGTCTCCTGCAAACTGACACCCAGAACAGATGCTTGTGAGTTTTGTTTCCCAGGGAAAAAGCCGGTACAATGGTTCAGGGGCCTGAGGCCTTAAATTGCCGGGTGCCTCCTGGAATTGCGCCTCTCGCAGGATGCCTCCCAGACGCAAAATTGCACCAGTGCCAACTTGGTCTGGTTTAAGAGTGCCAAGTGGGTCCTGCAAACTGACACCCAGAAAAGTGGCTTGTGAGTTTTGTTTCCCAGGGAAAAAGCCTGTACAATGGTTCAGGGCACTGCGGCCTTAAATTGCCGGGAGACTCCTGGAATTGCGCCTCTCGCAGGATGCCTCCCAGACGCAAGGTGGCACCAGTTCCAACTTGGTCTGGTTTAAGAGTGTCAAGTGGGTCCTGAAAACTGACACCCAGAACAGTGGCTTGTGAGTTTTGTTTCCCAGGGAAAAAGCCTGTAAAATGGTTTAGGTTAATGCCGCCTTTAATAGCCGGGTGCCACCAGAAGATTCGCCTCTCGCAGGATGCCTCCCAGACGCAAGGTGGCACCAGTGCTAAATTGGTCTGGTTTAAGAGTGCCAAGTGGGTCCTGAAAACTGACACCCAGAACAGTGGCTTGTGAGTTTTGTTTCCCAGGGAAAAAGCCTGTACAATGGTTCAGGGTCCTGCGGCCTTAAATTGCCGGGTGCCTCCTGGAATTGCGCCTCTCGCAGGATGCCTCCCAGACGCAAGGTGGCACCAGTGCCAACTTGGTCTGGTTTGAGAGTGTCAAGTGGGTCCTGAAAACTGACACCCAGAACAGTGGCTTGTGAGTTTTGTTTCCCAGGGAAAAAGCCTGTACAATGGTTCAGGGGCCTGAGGCCTTAAATTGCCGGGTGCCTTCTGGAATTCGGCCTCTCGCAGGATGCCTCCCAGACACAAGGTGGCACCAGTGCCAACTTGGTCTGGTTTGAGAGTGTCAAGTGGGTCCTGAAAACTGACACCCAGAACAGTGGCTTGTGAGTTTTGTTTCCCAGGGAAAAAGCCTGTACAATGGTTCAACGGCCTGAGGCCTTAAATTGCCAGGTGCCTCCTGGAATTCGGCCTCTGGCACAATGCCTCTCAGACGCCAAATGGCACCAGTTCCAACTTGGTCTGGTTTAAGAGTGCCAAGTGGGTCCTGAAAACTGACACCCAGAACAGTGGCTTGTGAGTTTTGTTTCCCAGGGAAAAAGCCTGTACAATGGTTTTGGGTCCTGCGGCCTTAAATTGCCGGGCGCCTCCTGGAATTGCGCCTCTCGCAGGATGCCTCCCAGACGCAAGGTGGCACCAGTGCCAACTTGGTCTGCTTTGAGAGTGCCAAGTGGGTCCTGAAAACTGACACCCAGAACAGTGGCTTGTGAGTTTTGTTTCCCAGGGAAAAAGCCTATACAATGGTTTAGGTAATGCCGCCTTTAATAGCCGGGTGCCACCTGGAGATTTGCCTCTCGCAGGATGCCTCCCAGACGCAAGGTGGCACCAGTGCCAACTTGGTCTGGTTTGAGAGTGCCAAGTGGGTCCTGAAAACTGACACCCAGAACAGTGGCTTGTGAGTTTTGTTTCCCAGGGAAAAAGCCTGTACAATGGTTCAGGGTCCTGCGGCCTTAAATTGCCGGGCGCCTCCTGGAATTGCGCCTCTCGCAGGATGCCTCCCAGACGCAAGGTGGCACCAGTGCCAACTTGGTCTGGTTTGAGAGTGCCAAGTGGGTCCTGAAAACTGACACCCAGAACAGTGGCTTGTGAGTTTTGTTTCCCAGGCAAAAATCCTGTACAATGGTTCAGGGTCCTGAGGCCTTAAATTGCCAGGTGCCTCCTGGAATTCCACATCACGCCAGATGTTTCCCAGACGCTAAGCAACACCAGTGCTAAATTGGTCTGGTTTAAGAGTGCCAAGTGGGTCCTGAAAACTGACACCCAGAACAGTGGCTTGTGAGTTTTGTTTCCCAGGGAAAAAGCCTGTACAATGGTTCAGGGTCCTGCGGCCTTAAATTGCCGGGTGCCTCCTGGAATTGCGCCTCTCGCAGGATGCCTCCCAGACGCAAGGTGGCACCAGTGCCAACTTGGTCTGGTTTGAGAGTGTCAAGTGGGTCCTGAAAACTGACACCCAGAACAGTGGCTTGTGAGTTTTGTTTCCCAGGGAAAAAGCCTGTACAATGGTTCAGGGGCCTGAGGCCTTAAATTGCCGGGTGCCTTCTGGAATTCGGCCTCTCGCAGGATGCCTCCCAGACACAAGGTGGCACCAGTGCCAACTTGGTCTGGTTTGAGAGTGTCAAGTGGGTCCTGAAAACTGACACCCAGAACAGTGGCTTGTGAGTTTTGTTTCCCAGGGAAAAAGCCTGTACAATGGTTCAACGGCCTGAGGCCTTAAATTGCCAGGTGCCTCCTGGAATTCGGCCTCTGGCACGATGCCTCTCAGACGCCAAATGGCACCAGTTCCAACTTGGTCTGGTTTAAGAGTGCTAAGTGGGTCCTGAAAACTGACACCCAGAACAGTGGCTTGTGAGTTTTGTTTCCCAGGGAAAAAGCCTGTACAATGGTTTTGGGTCCTGCGGCCTTAAATTGCCGGGCGCCTCCTGGAATTGCGCCTCTCGCAGGATGCCTCCCAGACGCAAGGTGGCACCAGTGCCAACTTGGTCTGCTTTGAGAGTGCCAAGTGGGTCCTGAAAACTGACACCCAGAACAGTGGCTTGTGAGTTTTGTTTCCCAGGCAAAAATCCTGTACAATGGTTTAGGGTCCTGAGGCCTTAAATTGCGAGGTGCCTCCTGGAATTCCACATCACGCCAGATGTTTCCCAGACGCTAAGCAACACCAGTGCTAAATTGGTCTGGTTTAAGAGTGCCAAGTGGGTCCTGAAAACTGACACCCAGAACAGTGGCTTGTGAGTTTTGTTTCCCAGGGAAAAAGCCTGTACAATGGTTCAGGGTCCTGCGGCCTTAAATTGCCGGGAGACTCCTGGAATTGCGCCTCTCGCAGGATGCCTCCCAGACGCAAGGTGACACCAGTGCCAACTTGGTCTGGTTTGAGAGTGTCAAGTGGGTCCTGAAAACTGACACCCAGAACAGTGGCTTGTGAGTTTTGTTTCCCAGGGAAAAAGCCTGTACCATGGTTCAGGGGCCTGAGGCCTTAAATTGCCGGGTGCCTCCTGGAATTCGGCCTCTCGCAGGATGCCTCCCAGACGCAAGGTGGCACCAGTGCCAACTTGGTCTGGTTTAAGAGTGCCAAGTGGGTCCTGAAAACTGACACCCAGAACAGTGGCTTGTGAGTTTTGTTTCCCAGGGTAAAAGCCTGTACAATGGTTCAGGGGACTGCGGCGTTAAATTGCCGGGAGACTCCTGGAATTGCGCCTCTCGCAGGATGCCTCCCAGACGCAAGGTGGCACCAGTTCCAACTTGGTCTGGTTTAAGAGTGCCAGGTGAATCCTGCAAACTTACACCCAGAACAGTGGCTTGTGAGTTTTCTTTCCCAGGGAAAAAGCCTGTAAAATGATTTAGGTTAATGCCGCCTTTAATAGCCGGGTGCCACCAGAAGATTCGCCTCTCGCAGGATGCCTCCCAGACGCAAGGTGGCACCAGTGCCAACTTGGTCTGGTTTAAGAGTGTCAAATGGGTCCTGAAAACTGACACCCAGAACAGTGGCTTGTGAGTTTTGTTTCCCAGGGAAAAAGCCTGTACCATGGTTCAGGGGCCTGAGGCCTTAAATTGCCGGGTGCCTCCTGGAATTCGGCCTCTCGCAGGATGCCTCCCAGACGCAAGGTGACACCTGTTCCAACTTGGTCTGGTTTAAGAGTGCCAAATGGGTCCTGAAAACTGACACCCAGAACAGTGGCTTGTGAGTTTTGTTTCCCAGGGAAAAAGCCTGTACAATGGTTCAGGAGCCTGAGGCCTTAAATTGCCGGGTGCCTCCTGGAATGGCGCCTCTCGCAGGATGCCTCCCAGACGCAAGGTGGCACCTTTTCCAACTTGGTCTGGTTTAAGAGTGTCAAGTGGGTCCTGAAAACTGACACCCAGAACAGTGGCTTGTGAGTTTTGTTTCCCAGGGAAACAGCCTGTACAATGGTTCAGGGGCCTGCGGTCTTAAATTGCCGGGTGCCTCCTGGAATTGCGCCTCTCGCAGGATGCCTCCCAGACGCAAGGGGACACCAGTTCCAACTTGGTCTGGTTTAAGAGTGCCAAGTGGGTCCTGAAAACTGACACCCAGAACAGTGGCTTGTGAGTTTTGTTTCCCAGGGAAAAAGCCTGTAAAATGGATTAGGTAATGCCGCCTTTAATAGCCGGGTGCCACCTGGAGATCCGCCTCTCGCAGGATCCCTTCCAGACGCAAGGTGGCACCACTGCCAACTTGGTCTGGTTTGAGAGTGCCAAGTGGGTCCTGAAAACTGACACCCAGAACAGTGGCTTGTGAGTTTTGTTTCCCAGGGAAAAAGCCTGGAAAATGGTTTAGGTAATGCCGCCTTTAATGGCCGGGTGCCACCTGGAGATCGCCTCTCGCTGGATGCCTCCCAGACGCAAGGTGGCACCAGTGCCAACTTGGTCTGGTTTGAGAGTTTCAAGTGGGTCCTGAAAACTGACACCCAGAACAGTGGCTTGTGAGTTTTGTTTCCCAGGGAAAAAGCCTGTACAATGGTTCAGGGGCCTGAGGCCTTAAATTGCCAGGTGCCTCCTGGAATTCGGCCTCTGGAACGATGCCTCTCAGAGGCAAAATGGCACCAGTGCCAACTTGGTCTGGTTTAAGAGTGCCAAGTGGGTCCTGAAAACTGACACCCAGAACAGTGGCTTGTGAGTTTTGTTTCCCAGGGAAAAAGCCATTACAATGGTTCAGGGGCCTGAGGCCTTAAATTGCCGGGTGACTCCTGGAATTCCGCCTCTCGCAGGATGCCTCCCAGATGCAAGGTGGCACCAGTTCCAACTTGGTCTGGTTTAAGAGTGCCAGGTGGCTCCTGAAAACTGACACCCAGAACAGTGGCTTGTGAGTTTTGTTTCCCAGGGAAAAAGCCTGTACAATGGTTTTGGGTCCTGCGGCCTTAAATTGCCGGGTTCCTCCTGGAATTCGGACTCTTGCAGGGTGCCTCCCAGACGCAAGGTGGCACCAGTGCCAACTTGGTCTGGTTTAAGAGTGCCAAGTGGGTCCTGAAAACTGACACCCAGAACAGTGGCTTGTGAGTTTTGTTTCCCAGGGAAAAAGCCTATACAATGGTTTAGGTAATGCCGCCTTTAATAGCCGGGTGCCACCTGGAGATCCGCCTCTCGCAGGATGCCTCCCAGACGCAAGGTGGCACCAGTGCCAACTTGGTCTGGTTTGAGAGTGCCAAGTGGGTCCTGAAAACTGACACCCAGAACAGTGGCTTGTGAGTTTTGTTTCCCAGGGAAAAAGCCTGTACAATGGTTCAGGGTCCTGCGGCCTTAAATTGCCGGGCGCCTCCTGGAATTGCGCCTCTCGCAGGATGCCTCCCAGACGCAAGGTGGCACCAGTGCCAACTTGGTCTGGTTTGAGAGTGCCAAGTGGGTCCTGAAAACTGACACCCAGAACAGTGGCTTGTGAGTTTAGTTTCCCAGGCAAAAATCCTGTACAATGGTTCAGGGTCCTGAGGCCTTAAATTGCCAGGTGCCTCCTGGAATTCCACATCACGCCAGATGTTTCCCAGACGCTAAGCAACACCAGTGCTAAATTGGTCTGGTTTAAGAGTGCCAAGTGGGTCCTGAAAACTGACACCCAGAACAGTGGCTTGTGAGTTTTGTTTCCCAGGGAAAAAGCCTGTACAATGGTTCAGGGTCCTGCGGCCTTAAATTGCCGGGAGACTCCTGGAATTGCGCCTCTCGCAGGATGCCTCCCAGACGCAAGGTGGCACCAGTGCCAACTTGGTCTGGTTTGAGAGTGTCAAGTGGGTCCTGAAAACTGACACCCAGAACAGTGGCTTGTGAGTTTTGTTTCCCAGGGAAAAAGCCTGTACAATGGTTCAGGGGCCTGAGGCCTTAAATTGCCGGGTTCCTCCTGGAATTCGGCCTCTCGCAGGATGCCTCCCAGACGCAAGGTGGCACCAGTGCCAACTTGGTCTGGTTTAAGAGTGCCAAGTGGGTCCTGAAAACTGACACCCAGAAAAGTGGCTTGTGAGTTTTGTTTCCCAGGGAAAAAGCCTGTACAATGGTTCAGGGGACTGCGGCCTTAAATTGCCGGGAGACTCCTGGAATTGCGCCTCTCGCAGGATGCCTCCCAGACGCAAGGTGGCACCAGTTCCAACTTGGTCTGGTTTAAGAGTGCCAGGTGAATCTTGCAAACTGACACCCAGAACAGTGGCTTGTGAGTTTTCTTTCCCAGGGAAAAAGCCTGTAAAATGGTTTAGGTTAATGCCGCCTTTAATAGCCGGGTGCCACCAGAAGATTCGCCTCTCGCAGGATGCCTCCCAGACGCAAGGTGGCACCAGTGCCAACTTGGTCTGGTTTAAGAGTGCCAAGTGGGTCCTGAAAACTGACACCCAGAACAGTGGCTTGTGAGTTTTGTTTCCCAGGGAAAAAGCCTGTACAATGGTTCAGGGGCCTGCGGCCTTAAATTGCCGGGTGACTCCTGGAATTGCGCCTCTCGCAGGATGCCTCCCAGACACAAGGTGGCACCAGTTCCAACTTGGTCTGGTTTAAGAGTACCAAGTGGGTCCTGAAAACTGACACCCAGAACAGTGGCTTGTGAGTTTTGTTTCCCAGGGAAAAAGCCTGTACAATGGTTTAGGTAATGCCGCCTTTAATAGCCGGGTGCCACCTGGAGATCCGCCTCTCGCAGGATGCCTCCCAGACGCAAGGTGGCACCAGTGCCAACTTGGTCTGGTTTGAGAGTGCCAAGTGGGTCCTGAAAACTGACACCCAGAACAGTGGCTTGTGAGTTTTGTTTCCCAGGGAAAAAGCCTGTACCATGGTTCAGGGGCCTGAGGCCTTAAATTGCCGGGTGCCTCCTGGAATTCGGCCTCTCGCAGGATGCCTCCCAGACGCAAGGTGGCACCAGTTCCAACTTGGTCTGGTTTAAGAGTGCCAAGTGGGTCCTGAAAACTGACACCCAGAACAGTGGCTTGTGAGTTTTGTTTCCCAGGGAAAAAGCCTGTACAATGGTTCACGGGCCTGAGGCCTTAATCTGCCGGGTGCCCCCTGGAATTCGGCCACTAGCAGGATGCCTCCCAGACGCAAGGTGGCACCAGTTCCAACTTGGTCTGGTTTAGGAGTGCCAAGTGGGTCATGAAAACTGACACCCAGAACAGTGGCTTGTGAGTTTTGTTTCCCAGGGAAAAAGCCTGTACAATGGTTCAGGGGCCTGCGGCCTTAAATTGCCGGGTGACTCTTTGAATTGCGCCTCTCGCAGGATGCCTCCCAGACACAAGGTGGCACCAGTGCCAATTTGGTCTTGTTTAAGAGTACCAAGTGGGTCCTGAAAACTGACACCCAGAACAGTGGCTTGTGAGTTTTGTTTCCCAGGGAAAAAGCCTGTACAATGGTTTAGGTAATGCCGCCTTTAATAGCCGGGTGCCACCTGGAGATCCGCCTCTCGCAGGATGCCTCCCAGACGCAAGGTGGCACCAGTGCCAACTTGCTCTGGTTTGAGAGTGCCAAGTGGGTCCTGAAAACTGACACCCAGAACAGTGGCTTGTGAGTTTTGTTTCCCAGGGAAAAAGCCTGTACCATGGTTCAGGGGCCTGAGGCCTTAAATTGCCGGGTGCCTCCTGGAAATCGGCCTCTCGCAGGATGCCTCCCAGACGCAAGGTGGCACCAGTTCCAACTTGGTCTGGTTTAAGAGTGCCAGGTGTCTCCTGCAAACTGACACCCAGAACAGATGCTTGTGAGTTTTGTTTCCCAGGGAAAAAGCCGGTACAATGGTTCAGGGGCCTGAGGCCTTAAATTGCCGGGTGCCTCCTGGAATTGCGCCTCTCGCAGGATGCCTCCCAGACACAAAATTGCACCAGTGCCAACTTGGTCTGGTTTTAGAGTGCCAAGTGGGTCCTGCAAACTGACACCCAGAAAAGTGGCTTGTGAGTTTTGTTTCCCAGGGAAAAAGCCTGTACAATGGTTCAGGGGACTGCGGCCTTAAATTGCCGGGAGACTCCTGGAATTGCGCCTCTCGCAGGATGCCTCCCAGACGCAAGGTGGCACCAGTTCCAACTTGGTCTGGTTTAAGAGTGTCAAGTGGGTCCTGAAAACTGACACCCAGAACAGTGGCTTGTGAGTTTTGTTTCCCAGGGAAAAAGCCTGTAAAATGGTTTAGGTTAATGCCGCCTTTAATAGCCGGGTGCCACCAGAAGATTCGCCTCTCGCAGGATGCCTCCCAGACGCAAGGTGGCACCAGTGCCAACTTGGTCTGCTTTGAGAGTGTCAAGTGGGTCCTGAAAACTGACACCCAGAACAGTGGCTCGTGAGTTTTGTTTCCCAGGGAAAAAGCCTGTACAATGGTTTAGGGGCCTGAGGCCTTAAATTGCCGGGTGCCTTCTGGAATTCGGCCTCTCGCAGGATGCCTCCCAGACACAAGGTGGCACCAGTGCCAACTTGGTCTGGTTTGAGAGTGTCAAGTGGGTCCTGAAAACTGACACCCAGAACAGTGGCTTGTGAGTTTTGTTTCCCAGGGAAAAAGCCTGTACAATGGTTCAACGGCCTGAGGCCTTAAATTGCCAGGTGCCTCCTAGAATTCGGCCTCTGGCACGATGCCTCTCAGACGCCAAATGGCACCAGTTCCAACTTGGTCTGGTTTAAGAGTGCCAAGTGGGTCCTGAAAACTGACACCCAGAACAGTGGCTTGTGAGTTTTGTTTCCCAGGGAAAAAGCCTGTACAATGGTTTTGGGTCCTGCGGCCTTAAATTGCCGGGCGCCTCCTGGAATTGCGCCTCTCGCAGGATGCCTCCCAGACGCAAGGTGGCACCAGTGCCAACTTGGTCTGCTTTGAGAGTGCCAAGTGGGTCCTGAAAACTGACACCCAGAACAGTGGCTTGTGAGTTTTGTTTCCCAGGCAAAAATCCTGTACAATGGTTTAGGGTCCTGAGGCCTTAAATTGCGAGGTGCCTCCTGGAATTCCACATCACGCCAGATGTTTCCCAGACGCTAAGCAACACCAGTGCTAAATTGGTCTGGTTTAAGAGTGCCAAGTGGGTCCTGAAAACTGACACCCAGAACAGTGGCTTGTGAGTTTTGTTTCCCAGGGAAAAAGCCTGTACAATGGTTCAGGGTCCTGCGGCCTTAAATTGCCGGGAGACTCCTGGAATTGCGCCTCTCGCAGGATGCCTCCCAGACGCAAGGTGACACCAGTGCCAACTTGGTCTGGTTTGAGAGTGTCAAGTGGGTCCTGAAAACTGACACCCAGAACAGTGGCTTGTGAGTTTTGTTTCCCAGGGTAAAAGCCTGTACAATGGTTCAGGGGACTGCGGCGTTAAATTGCCGGGAGACTCCTGGAATTGCGCCTCTCGCAGGATGCCTCCCAGACGCAAGGTGGCACCAGTTCCAACTTGGTCTGGTTTAAGAGTGCCAGGTGAATCCTGCAAACTTACACCCAGAACAGTGGCTTGTGAGTTTTCTTTCCCAGGGAAAAAGCCTGTAAAATGATTTAGGTTAATGCCGCCTTTAATAGCCGGGTGCCACCAGAAGATTCGCCTCTCGCAGGATGCCTCCCAGACGCAAGGTGGCACCAGTGCCAACTTGGTCTGGTTTAAGAGTGTCAAGTGGGTCCTGAAAACTGACACCCAGAACAGTGGCTTGTGAGTTTTGTTTCCCAGGGAAACAGCCTGTACAATGGTTCAGGGGCCTGCGGTCTTAAATTGCCGGGTGCCTCCTGGAATTGCGCCTCTCGCAGGATGCCTCCCAGACGCAAGGGGACACCAGTTCCAACTTGGTCTGGTTTAAGAGTGCCAAGTGGGTCCTGAAAACTGACACCCAGAACAGTGGCTTGTGAGTTTTGTTTCCCAGGGAAAAAGCCTGTAAAATGGATTAGGTAATGCCGCCTTTAATAGCCGGGTGCCACCTGGAGATCCGCCTCTCGCAGGATCCCTTCCAGACGCAAGGTGGCACCACTGCCAACTTGGTCTGGTTTGAGAGTGCCAAGTGGGTCCTGAAAACTGACACCCAGAACAGTGGCTTGTGAGTTTTGTTTCCCAGGGAAAAAGCCTGGAAAATGGTTTAGGTAATGCCGCCTTTAATGGCCGGGTGCCACCTGGAGATCGCCTCTCGCTGGATGCCTCCCAGACGCAAGGTGGCACCAGTGCCAACTTGGTCTGGTTTGAGAGTTTCAAGTGGGTCCTGAAAACTGACACCCAGAACAGTGGCTTGTGAGTTTTGTTTCCCAGGGAAAAAGCCTGTACAATGGTTCAGGGTCCTGCGGCCTTAAATTGCCGGGCGCCTCCTGGAATTGCGCCTCTCGCAGGATGCCTCCCAGACGCAAGGTGGCACCAGTGCCAACTTGGTCTGGTTTGAGAGTGCCAAGTGGGTCCTGAAAACTGACACCCAGAACAGTGGCTTGTGAGTTTTGTTTCCCAGGCAAAAATCCTGTACAATGGTTCAGGGTCCTGAGGCCTTAAATTGCCAGGTGCCTCCTGGAATTCCACATCACGCCAGATGTTTCCCAGACGCTAAGCAACACCAGTGCTAAATTGGTCTGGTTTAAGAGTGCCAAGTGGGTCCTGAAAACTGACACCCAGAACAGTGGCTTGTGAGTTTTGTTTCCCAGGGAAAAAGCCTGTACAATTGTTCAGGGTCCTGCGGCCTTAAATTGCCGGGTGCCTCCTGGAATTGCGCCTCTCGCAGGATGCCTCCCAGACGCAAGGTGGCACCAGTGCCAACTTGGTCTGGTTTGAGAGTGTCAAGTGGGTCCTGAAAACTGACACCCAGAACAGTGGCTTGTGAGTTTTGTTTCCCAGGGAAAAAGCCTGTACAATGGTTCAGGGGCCTGAGGCCTTAAATTGCCGGGTGCCTCCTGGAATTCGGCCTCTCGCAGGATACCTCCCAGACGCAAGGTGGCACCAGTGCCAACTTGGTCTGGTTTAAGAGTGCCAAGTGGGTCCTGAAAACTGACACCCAGAAAAGTGGCTTGTGAGTTTTGTTTCCCAGGGAAAAAGCCTGTACAATGGTTCAGGGGACTGCGGCCTTAAATTGCCGGGAGACTCCTGGAATTGCGCCTCTCGCAGGATGCCTCCCAGACGCAAGGTGGCACCAGTTCCAACTTGGTCTGGTTTAAGAGTGCCAGGTGAATCTTGCAAACTGACACCCAGAACAGTGGCTTGTGAGTTTTGTTTCCCAGGGAAAAAGCCTGTAAAATGGTTTAGGTTAATGCCGCCTTTAATAGCCGGGTGCCACCAGAAGATTCGCCTCTCGCAGGATGCCTCCCAGACGCAAGGTGGCACCAGTGCCAACTTGGTCTGGTTTGAGAGTTTCAAGTGGGTCCTGAAAACTGACACCCAGAACAGTGGCTTGTGAGTTTTGTTTCCCAGGGAAAAAGCCTGTACAATGGTTTAGGTAATGCCGCCTTTAATATCCGGGTGCCACCTGGAGATCCGCCTCTCGCAGGATGCCTCCCAGACGCAAGGTGGCACCAGTGCCAACTTGGTCTGGTTTGAGAGTGCCAAGTGGGTCCTGAAAACTGACACCCAGAACAGTGGCTTGTGAGTTTTGTTTCCCAGGGAAAAAGCCTGTACCATGGTTCAGGGGCCTGAGGCCTTAAATTGCCAGGTGCCTCCTGGAATTCGGCCTCTCGCAGGATGCCTCCCAGACGCAAGGTGGCACCAGTTCCAACTTGGTCTGGTTTAAGAGTGCCAAGTGGGTCCTGAAAACTGACACCCAGAACAGTGGCTTGTGAGTTTTGTTTCCCAGGGAAAAAGCCTGTACAATGGTTCACGGGCCTGAGGCCTTAATCTGCCGGGTGCCCCCTGGAATTCGGCCACTAGCAGGATGCCTCCCGGACGCAAGGTGGCACCAGTTCCAACTTGGTCTGGTTTAAGAGTGCCAAGTGGGTCATGAAAACTGACACCCAGAACAGTGGCTTGTGAGTTTTGTTTCCCAGGGAAAAAGCCTGTACAATGGTTCAGGGGCCTGCGGCCTTAAATTGCCGGGTGACTCTTTGAATTGCGCCTCTCGCAGGATGCCTCCCAGACACAAGGTGGCACCAGTGCCAATTTGGTCTTGTTTAAGAGTACCAAGTGGGTCCTGAAAACTGACACCCAGAACAGTGGCTTGTGAGTTTTGTTTCCCAGGGAAAAAGCCTGTACAATGGTTTAGGTAATGCCGCCTTTAATAGCCGGGTGCCACCTGGAGATCCGCCTCTCGCAGGATGCCTCCCAGACGCAAGGTGGCACCAGTGCCAACTTGCTCTGGTTTGAGAGTGCCAAGTGGGTCCTGAAAACTGACACCCAGAACAGTGGCTTGTGAGTTTTGTTTCCCAGGGAAAAAGCCTGTACCATGGTTCAGGGGCCTGAGGCCTTAAATTGCCGGGTGCCTCCTGGAAATCGGCCTCTCGCAGGATGCCTCCCAGACGCAAGGTGGCACCAGTTCCAACTTGGTCTGGTTTAAGAGTGCCAGGTGTCTCCTGCAAACTGACACCCAGAACAGATGCTTGTGAGTTTTGTTTCCCAGGGAAAAAGCCGGTACAATGGTTCAGGGGCCTGAGGCCTTAAATTGCCGGGTGCCTCCTGGAATTCGGCCTCTCGCAGGATGCCTCCCAGACGCAAGGTGGCACCAGTGCCAACTTGGTCTGCTTTAAGAGTGCCAAGTGGGTCCTGAAAACTGACACCCAGAAAAGTGGCTTGTGAGTTTTGTTTCCCAGGGAAAAAGCCTGTACAATGGTTCAGGGGACTGCGGCCTTAAATTGCCGGGAGACTCCTGGAATTGCGCCTCTCGCAGGATGCCTCCCAGACGCAAGGTGGCACCAGTGCCAACTTGGTCTGGTTTAAGAGTGCCAGGTGAATCTTGCAAACTGACACCCAGAACAGTGGCTTGTGAGTTTTGTTTCCCAGGGAAAAAGCCTGTACAATGGTTTAGGTAATGCCGCCTTTAATAGCCGGGTGCCTCCTGGAGATCCGCCTCTCGCAGGATGCCTCCCAGACGCAAGGTGGCACCAGTGCCAACTTGGTCTGGTTTGAGAGTGCCAAGTGGGTCCTGAAAACTGACACCCAGAACAGTGGCTTGTGAGTTTTGTTTCCCAGGGAAAAAGCCTGTACCATGGTTCAGGGGCCTGAGGCCTTAAATTGCCGGGTGCCTCCTGGAATTCGGCCTCTCGCAGGATGCCTCCCAGACGCAAGGTGGCACCAGTTCCAACTTGGTCTGGTTTAAGAGTGCCAAGTGGGTCCTGAAAACTGACACCCAGAACAGTGGCTTGTGAGTTTTGTTTCCCAGGGAAAAAGCCTGTACAATGGTTCACGGGCCTGAGGCCTTAATCTGCCGGGTGCCCCCTGGAATTCGGCCACTAGCAGGATGCCTCCCGGACGCAAGGTGGCACCAGTTCCAACTTGGTCTGGTTTAAGAGTGCCAAGTGGGTCATGAAAACTGACACCCAGAACAGTGGCTTGTGAGTTTTGTTTCCCAGGGAAAAAGCCTGTACAATGGTTCAGGGGCCTGCGGCCTTAAATTGCCGGGTGACTCTTTGAATTGCGCCTCTCGCAGGATGCCTCCCAGACACAAGGTGGCACCAGTGCCAATTTGGTCTTGTTTAAGAGTACCAAGTGGGTCCTGAAAACTGACACCCAGAACAGTGGCTTGTGAGTTTTGTTTCCCAGGGAAAAAGCCTGTACAATGGTTTAGGTAATGCCGCCTTTAATAGCCGGGTGCCACCTGGAGATCCGCCTCTCGCAGGATGCCTCCCAGACACAAGGTGGCACCAGTGCCAACTTGCTCTGGTTTGAGAGTGCCAAGTGGGTCCTGAAAACTGACACCCAGAACAGTGGCTTGTGAGTTTTGTTTCCCAGGGAAAAAGCCTGTACCATGGTTCAGGGGCCTGAGGCCTTAAATTGCCGGGTGCCTCCTGGAAATCGGCCTCTCGCAGGATGCCTCCCAGACGCAAGGTGGCACCAGTTCCAACTTGGTCTGGTTTAAGAGTGCCAGGTGTCTCCTGCAAACTGACACCCAGAACAGATGCTTGTGAGTTTTGTTTCCCAGGGAAAAAGCCGGTACAATGGTTCAGGGGCCTGAGGCCTTAAATTGCCGGGTGCCTCCTGGAATTGCGCCTCTCGCAGGATGCCTCCCAGACGCAAAATTGCACCAGTGCCAACTTGGTCTGGTTTAAGAGTGCCAAGTGGGTCCTGAAAACTGACACCCAGAAAAGTGGCTTGTGAGTTTTGTTTCCCAGGGAAAAAGCCTGTACAATGGTTCAGGGGACTGCGGCCTTAAATTGCCGGGAGACTCCTGGAATTGCGCCTCTCGCAGGATGCCTCCCAGACGCAAGGTGGCACCAGTTCCAACTTGGTCTGGTTTAAGAGTGTCAAGTGGGTCCTGAAAACTGACACCCAGAACAGTGGCTTGTGAGTTTTGTTTCCCAGGGAAAAAGCCTGTAAAATGGTTTAGGTTAATGCCGCCTTTAATAGCCGGGTGCCACCAGAAGATTCGCCTCTCGCAGGATGCCTCCCAGACGCAAGGTGGCACCAGTGCCAACTTGGTCTGCTTTGAGAGTGTCAAGTGGGTCCTGAAAACGGACACCCAGAACAGTGGCTTGTGAGTTTTGTTTCCCAGGGAAAAAGCCTGTACAATGGTTCAGGGGCCTGAGGCCTTAAATTGCCGGGTGCCTCCTGGAATTCGGCCTCTCGCAGGATGCCTCCCAGACGCAAGGTGGCACCAGTTCCAACTTGGTCTGGTTTAAGAGTGCCAAATGGGTCCTGAAAACTGACACCCAGAACAGTGGCTCGTGAGTTTTGTTTCCCAGGGAAAAAGCCTGTACAATGGTTTAGGGGCCTGAGGCCTTAAATTGCCGGGTGCCTTCTGGAATTCGGCCTCTCGCAGGATGCCTCCCAGACACAAGGTGGCACCAGTGCCAACTTGGTCTGGTTTGAGAGTGTCAAGTGGGTCCTGAAAACTGACACCCAGAACAGTGGCTTGTGAGTTTTGTTTCCCAGGGAAAAAGCCTGTACAATGGTTCAGGGTCCTGCGGCCTTAAATTGCCGGGCGCCTCCTGGAATTGCGCCTCTCGCAGGATGCCTCCCAGACGCAAGGTGGCACCAGTGCCAACTTGGTCTGCTTTGAGAGTGCCAAGTGGGTCCTGAAAACTGACACCCAGAACAGTGGCTTGTGAGTTTTGTTTCCCAGGCAAAAATCCTGTACAATGGTTTAGGGTCCTGAGGCCTTAAATTGCGACGTGCCTCCTGGAATTCCACATCACGCCAGATGTTTCCCAGACGCTAAGCAACCCCAGTGCTAAATTGGTCTGGTTTAAGAGTGCCAAGTGGGTCCTGAAAACTGACACCCAGAACAGTGGCTTGTGAGTTTTGTTTCCCAGGGAAAAAGCCTGTACAATGGTTCAGGGTCCTGCGGCCTTAAATTGCCGGGAGACTCCTGGAATTGCGCCTCTCGCAGGATGCCTCCCAGACGCAAGGTGACACCAGTGCCAACTTGGTCTGGTTTGAGAGTGTCAAGTGGGTCCTGAAAACTGACACCCAGAACAGTGGCTTGTGAGTTTTGTTTCCCAGGGAAAAAGCCTGTACAATGGTTCAGGGGCCTGAGGCCTTAAATTGCCGGGTGCCTCCTGGAATTCGGCCTCTCGCAGGATGCCTCCCAGACGCAAGGTGGCACCAGTGCCAACTTGGTCTGGTTTAAGAGTGCCAAGTGGGTCCTGAAAACTGACACCCAGAAAAGTGGCTTGTGAGTTTTGTTTCCCAGGGTAAAAGCCTGTACAATGGTTCAGGGGACTGCGGCGTTAAATTGCCGGGAGACTCCTGGAATTGCGCCTCTCGCAGGATGCCTCCCAGACGCAAGGTGGCACCAGTTCCAACTTGGTCTGGTTTAAGAGTGCCAGGTGAATCCTGCAAACTTACACCCAGAACAGTGGCTTGTGAGTTTTGTTTCCCAGGGAAAAAGCCTGTAAAATGATTTAGGTTAATGCCGCCTTTAATAGCCGGGTGCCACCAGAAGATTCGCCTCTCGCAGGATGCCTCCCAGACGCAAGGTGGCACCAGTGCCAACTTGGTCTGGTTTAAGAGTGTCAAATGGGTCCTGAAAACTGACACCCAGAACAGTGGCTTGTGAGTTTTGTTTCCCAGGGAAAAAGCCTGTACCATGGTTCAGGGGCCTGAGGCCTTAAATTGCCGGGTGCCTCCTGGAATTCGGCCTCTCGCAGGATGCCTCCCAGACGCAAGGTGACACCTGTTCCAACTTGGTCTGGTTTAAGAGTGCCAAATGGGTCCTGAAAACTGACACCCAGAACAGTGGCTTGTGAGTTTTGTTTCCCAGGGAAAAAGCCTGTACAATGGTTCAGGAGCCTGAGGCCTTAAATTGCCGGGTGCCTCCTGGAATTGCGCCTCTCGCAGGATGCCTCCCAGACGCAAGGTGGCACCTTTTCCAACTTGGTCTGGTTTAAGAGTGTCAAGTGGGTCCTGAAAACTGACACCCAGAACAGTGGCTTGTGAGTTTTGTTTCCCAGGGAAACAGCCTGTACAATGGTTCAGGGGCCTGCGGTCTTAAATTGCCGGGTGCCTCCTGGAATTGCGCCTCTCGCAGGATGCCTCCCAGACGCAAGGGGACACCAGTTCCAACTTGGTCTGGTTTAAGAGTGCCAAGTGGGTCCTGAAAACTGACACCCAGAACAGTGGCTTGTGAGTTTTGTTTCCCAGGGAAAAAGCCTGTAAAATGGATTAGGTAATGCCGCCTTTAATAGCCGGGTGCCACCTGGAGATCCGCCTCTCGCAGGATCCCTTCCAGACGCAAGGTGGCACCACTGCCAACTTGGTCTGGTTTGAGAGTGCCAAGTGGGTCCTGAAAACTGACACCCAGAACAGTGGCTTGTGAGTTTTGTTTCCCAGGGAAAAAGCCTGGAAAATGGTTTAGGTAATGCCGCCTTTAATGGCCGGGTGCCACCTGGAGATCGCCTCTCGCTGGATGCCTCCCAGACGCAAGGTGGCACCAGTGCCAACTTGGTCTGGTTTGAGAGTTTCAAGTGGGTCCTGAAAACTGACACCCAGAACAGTGGCTTGTGAGTTTTGTTTCCCAGGGAAAAAGCCTGTACAATGGTTCAGGGGCCTGAGGCCTTAAATTGCCAGGTGCCTCCTGGAATTCGGCCTCTGGAACGATGCCTCTCAGACGCAAAATGGCACCAGTGCCAACTTGGTCTGGTTTAAGAGTGCCAAGTGGGTCCTGCAAACTGACACCCAGAACAGTGGCTTGTGAGTTTTGTTTCCCAGGGAAAAAGCCATTACAATGGTTCAGGGGCCTGAGGCCTTAAATTGCCGGGTGACTCCTGGAATTCCGCCTCTCGCCGGATGCCTCCCAGATGCAAGGTGGCACCAGTTCCAACTTGGTCTGGTTTAAGAGTGCCAGGTGGCTCCTGAAAACTGACACCCAGAACAGTGGCTTGTGAGTTTTGTTTCCCAGGGAAAAAGCCTGTACAATGGTTTTGGGTCCTGCGGCCTTAAATTGCCGGGTTCCTCCTGGAATTCGGACTCTTGCAGGGTGCCTCCCAGACGCAAGGTGGCACCAGTGCCAACTTGGTCTGGTTTAAGAGTGCCAAGTGGGTCCTGAAAACTGACACCCAGAACAGTGGCTTCTGAGTTTTCTTTCCCAGGGAAAAAGCCTATACAATGGTTTTGGTAATGCCGCCTTTAATAGCCGGGTGCCACCTGGAGATCCGCCTCTCGCAGGATGCCTCCCAGACGCAAGGTGGCACCAGTGCCAACTTGGTCTGGTTTGAGAGTGCCAAGTGGGTCCTGAAAACTGACACCCAGAACAGTGGCTTGTGAGTTTTGTTTCCCAGGGAAAAAGCCTGTACAATGGTTCAGGGTCCTGCAGCCTTAAATTGCCGGGCGCCTCCTGGAATTGCGCCTCTCGCAGGATGCCTCCCAGACGCAAGGTGGCACCAGTGCCAACTTGGTCTGGTTTGAGAGTGCCAAGTGGGTCCTGAAAACTGACACCCAGAACAGTGGTCTGTGAGTTTTGTTTCCCAGGCAAAAATCCTGTACAATGGTTCAGGGTCCTGAGGCCTTAAATTGCCAGGTGCCTCCTGGAATTCCACATCACGCCAGATGTTTCCCAGACGCTAAGCAACACCAGTGCTAAATTGGTCTGGTTTAAGAGTGCCAAGTGGGTCCTGAAAACTGACACCCAGAACAGTGGCTTGTGAGTTTTGTTTCCCAGGGAAAAAGCCTGTACAATGGTTCAGGGTCCTGCGGCCTTAAATTGCCGGGTGCCTCCTGGAATTGCGCCTCTCGCAGGATGCCTCCCAGACGCAAGGTGGCACCAGTGCCAACTTGGTCTGGTTTGAGAGTGTCAAGTGGGTCCTGAAAACTGACACCCAGAACAGTGGCTTGTGAGTTTTGTTTCCCAGGGAAAAAGCCTGTACAATGGTTCAGGGGCCTGAGGCCTTAAATTGCCGGGTGCCTCCTGGAATTCGGCCTCTCGCAGGATGCCTCCCAGACGCAAGGTGGCACCAGTGCCAACTTGGTCTGGTTTAAGAGTGCCAAGTGGGTCCTGAAAACTGACACCCAGAAAAGTGGCTTGTGAGTTTTGTTTCCCAGGGAAAAAGCCTGTACAATGGTTCAGGGGACTGCGGCCTTAAATTGCCGGGAGACTCCTGGAATTGCGCCTCTCGCAGGATGCCTCCCAGACGCAAGGTGGCACCAGTTCAAACTTGGTCTGGTTTGAGAATGCCAAGTGGGTCCTGAAAACTGACACCCAGAACAGTGGCTTGTGAGTTTTGTTTCCCAGGGAAAAAGCCTGTACAATGGTTCACGGGCCTGAGGCCTTAATCTGCCGGGTGCCCCCTGGAATTCGGCCACTAGCAGGATGCCTCCCGGACGCAAGGTGGCACCAGTTCCAACTTGGTCTGGTTTAAGAGTGCCAAGTGGGTCATGAAAACTGACACCCAGAACAGTGGCTTGTGAGTTTTGTTTCCCAGGGAAAAAGCCTGTACAATGGTTCAGGGGCCTGCGGCCTTAAATTGCCGGGTGACTCTTTGAATTGCGCCTCTCGCAGGATGCCTCCCAGACACAAGGTGGCACCAGTGCCAATTTGGTCTTGTTTAAGAGTACCAAGTGGGTCCTGAAAACTGACACCCAGAACAGTGGCTTGTGAGTTTTGTTTCCCAGGGAAAAAGCCTGTACAATGGTTTAGGTAATGCCGCCTTTAATAGCCGGGTGCCACCTGGAGATCCGCCTCTCGCAGGATGCCTCCCAGACGCAAGGTGGCACCAGTGCCAACTTGCTCTGGTTTGAGAGTGCCAAGTGGGTCCTGAAAACTGACACCCAGAACAGTGGCTTGTGAGTTTTGTTTCCCAGGGAAAAAGCCTGTACCATGGTTCAGGGGCCTGAGGCCTTAAATTGCCGGGTGCCTCCTGGAAATCGGCCTCTCGCAGGATGCCTCCCAGACGCAAGGTGGCACCAGTTCCAACTTGGTCTGGTTTAAGAGTGCCAGGTGTCTCCTGCAAACTGACACCCAGAACAGATGCTTGTGAGTTTTGTTTCCCAGGGAAAAAGCCGGTACAATGGTTCAGGGGCCTGAGGCCTTAAATTGCCGGGTGCCTCCTGGAATTGCGCCTCTCGCAGGATGCCTCCCAGACGCAAAATTGCACCAGTGCCAACTTGGTCTGGTTTAAGAGTGCCAAGTGGGTCCTGAAAACTGACACCCAGAAAAGTGGCTTGTGAGTTTTGTTTCCCAGGGAAAAAGCCTGTACAATGGTTCAGGGGACTGCGGCCTTAAATTGCCGGGAGACTCCTGGAATTGCGCCTCTCGCAGGATGCCTCCCAGACGCAAGGTGGCACCAGTTCCAACTTGGTCTGGTTTAAGAGTGTCAAGTGGGTCCTGAAAACTGACACCCAGAACAGTGGCTTGTGAGTTTTGTTTCCCAGGGAAAAAGCCTGTAAAATGGTTTAGGTTAATGCCGCCTTTAATAGCCGGGTGCCACCAGAAGATTCGCCTCTCGCAGGATGCCTCCCAGACGCAAGGTGGCACCAGTGCCAACTTGGTCTGCTTTGAGAGTGTCAAGTGGGTCCTGAAAACTGACACCCAGAACAGTGGCTTGTGAGTTTTGTTTCCCAGGGAAAAAGCCTGTACAATGGTTCAGGGGCCTGAGGCCTTAAATTGCCGGGTGCCTCCTGGAATTCGGCCTCTCGCAGGATGCCTCCCAGACGCAAGGTGGCACCAGTTCCAACTTGGTCTGGTTTAAGAGTGCCAAATGGGTCCTGAAAACTGACACCCAGAACAGTGGCTCGTGAGTTTTGTTTCCCAGGGAAAAAGCCTGTACAATGGTTTAGGGGCCTGAGGCCTTAAATTGCCGGGTGCCTTCTGGAATTCGGCCTCTCGCAGGATGCCTCCCAGACACAAGGTGGCACCAGTGCCAACTTGGTCTGGTTTGAGAGTGTCAAGTGGGTCCTGAAAACTGACACCCAGAACAGTGGCTTGTGAGTTTTGTTTCCCAGGGAAAAAGCCTGTACAATGGTTCAACGGCCTGAGGCCTTAAATTGCCAGGTGCCTCCTGGAATTCGGCCTCTGGCACGATGCCTCTCAGACGCCAAATGGCACCAGTTCCAACTTGGTCTGGTTTAAGAGTGCCAAGTGGGTCCTGAAAACTGACACCCAGAACAGTGGCTTGTGAGTTTTGTTTCCCAGGGAAAAAGCCTGTACAATGGTTCAGGGTCCTGCGGCCTTAAATTGCCGGGCGCCTCCTGGAATTGCGCCTCTCGCAGGATGCCTCCCAGACGCAAGGTGGCACCAGTGCCAACTTGGTCTGCTTTGAGAGTGCCAAGTGGGTCCTGAAAACTGACACCCAGAACAGTGGCTTGTGAGTTTTGTTTCCCAGGCAAAAATCCTGTACAATGGTTTAGGGTCCTGAGGCCTTAAATTGCGACGTGCCTCCTGGAATTCCACATCACGCCAGATGTTTCCCAGACGCTAAGCAACCCCAGTGCTAAATTGGTCTGGTTTAAGAGTGCCAAGTGGGTCCTGAAAACTGACACCCAGAACAGTGGCTTGTGAGTTTTGTTTCCCAGGGAAAAAGCCTGTACAATGGTTCAGGGTCCTGCGGCCTTAAATTGCCGGGAGACTCCTGGAATTGCGCCTCTCGCAGGATGCCTCCCAGACGCAAGGTGACACCAGTGCCAACTTGGTCTGGTTTGAGAGTGTCAAGTGGGTCCTGAAAACTGACACCCAGAACAGTGGCTTGTGAGTTTTGTTTCCCAGGGAAAAAGCCTGTACAATGGTTCAGGGGCCTGAGGCCTTAAATTGCCGGGTGCCTCCTGGAATTCGGCCTCTCGCAGGATGCCTCCCAGACGCAAGGTGGCACCAGTGCCAACTTGGTCTGGTTTAAGAGTGCCAAGTGGGTCCTGAAAACTGACACCCAGAAAAGTGGCTTGTGAGTTTTGTTTCCCAGGGTAAAAGCCTGTACAATGGTTCAGGGGACTGCGGCGTTAAATTGCCGGGAGACTCCTGGAATTGCGCCTCTCGCAGGATGCCTCCCAGACGCAAGGTGGCACCAGTTCCAACTTGGTCTGGTTTAAGAGTGCCAGGTGAATCCTGCAAACTTACACCCAGAACAGTGGCTTGTGAGTTTTGTTTCCCAGGGAAAAAGCCTGTAAAATGATTTAGGTTAATGCCGCCTTTAATAGCCGGGTGCCACCAGAAGATTCGCCTCTCGCAGGATGCCTCCCAGACGCAAGGTGGCACCAGTGCCAACTTGGTCTGCTTTGAGAGTGTCAAGTGGGTCCTGAAAACTGACACCCAGAACAGTGGCTTGTGAGTTTTGTTTCCCAGGGAAAAAGCCTGTACAATGGTTCAGGGGCCTGAGGCCTTAAATTGCCGGGTGCCTCCTGGAATTCGGCCTCTCGCAGGATGCCTCCCAGACGCAAGGTGACACCTGTTCCAACTTGGTCTGGTTTAAGAGTGCCAAATGGGTCCTGAAAACTGACACCCAGAACAGTGGCTTGTGAGTTTTGTTTCCCAGGGAAAAAGCCTGTACAATGGTTCAGGAGCCTGAGGCCTTAAATTGCCGGGTGCCTCCTGGAATTGCGCCTCTCGCAGGATGCCTCCCAGACGCAAGATGGCACCTTTTCCAACTTGGTCTGGTTTAAGAGTGTCAAGTGGGTCCTGAAAACTGACACCCAGAACAGTGGCTTGTGAGTTTTGTTTCCCAGGGAAACAGCCTGTACAATGGTTCAGGGGCCTGCGGTCTTAAATTGCCGGGTGCCTCCTGGAATTGCGCCTCTCGCAGGATGCCTCCCAGACGCAAGGGGACACCAGTTCCAACTTGGTCTGGTTTAAGAGTGCCAAGTGGGTCCTGAAAACTGACACCCAGAACAGTGGCTTGTGAGTTTTGTTTCCCAGGGAAAAAGCCTGTAAAATGGATTAGGTAATGCCGCCTTTAATAGCCGGGTGCCACCTGGAGATCCGCCTCTCGCAGGATCCCTTCCAGACGCAAGGTGGCACCACTGCCAACTTGGTCTGGTTTGAGAGTGCCAAGTGGGTCCTGAAAACTGACACCCAGAACAGTGGCTTGTGAGTTTTGTTTCCCAGGGAAAAAGCCTGGAAAATGGTTTAGGTAATGCCGCCTTTAATGGCCGGGTGCCACCTGGAGATCGCCTCTCGCTGGATGCCTCCCAGACGCAAGGTGGCACCAGTGCCAACTTGGTCTGGTTTGAGAGTTTCAAGTGGGTCCTGAAAACTGACACCCAGAACAGTGGCTTGTGAGTTTTGTTTCCCAGGGAAAAAGCCTGTACAATGGTTCAGGGGCCTGAGGCCTTAAATTGCCAGGTGCCTCCTGGAATTCGGCCTCTGGAACGATGCCTCTCAGACGCAAAATGGCACCAGTGCCAACTTGGTCTGGTTTAAGAGTGCCAAGTGGGTCCTGCAAACTGACACCCAGAACAGTGGCTTGTGAGTTTTGTTTCCCAGGGAAAAAGCCATTACAATGGTTCAGGGGCCTGAGGCCTTAAATTGCCGGGTGACTCCTGGAATTCCGCCTCTCGCCGGATGCCTCCCAGATGCAAGGTGGCACCAGTTCCAACTTGGTCTGGTTTAAGAGTGCCAGGTGGCTCCTGAAAACTGACACCCAGAACAGTGGCTTGTGAGTTTTGTTTCCCAGGGAAAAAGCCTGTACAATGGTTTTGGGTCCTGCGGCCTTAAATTGCCGGGTTCCTCCTGGAATTCGGACTCTTGCAGGGTGCCTCCCAGACGCAAGGTGGCACCAGTGCCAACTTGGTCTGGTTTAAGAGTGCCAAGTGGGTCCTGAAAACTGACACCCAGAACAGTGGCTTCTGAGTTTTCTTTCCCAGGGAAAAAGCCTATACAATGGTTTTGGTAATGCCGCCTTTAATAGCCGGGTGCCACCTGGAGATCCGCCTCTCGCAGGATGCCTCCCAGACGCAAGGTGGCACCAGTGCCAACTTGGTCTGGTTTGAGAGTGCCAAGTGGGTCCTGAAAACTGACACCCAGAACAGTGGCTTGTGAGTTTTGTTTCCCAGGGAAAAAGCCTGTACAATGGTTCAGGGTCCTGCAGCCTTAAATTGCCGGGCGCCTCCTGGAATTGCGCCTCTCGCAGGATGCCTCCCAGACGCAAGGTGGCACCAGTGCCAACTTGGTCTGGTTTGAGAGTGCCAAGTGGGTCCTGAAAACTGACACCCAGAACAGTGGTCTGTGAGTTTTGTTTCCCAGGCAAAAATCCTGTACAATGGTTCAGGGTCCTGAGGCCTTAAATTGCCAGGTGCCTCCTGGAATTCCACATCACGCCAGATGTTTCCCAGACGCTAAGCAACACCAGTGCTAAATTGGTCTGGTTTAAGAGTGCCAAGTGGGTCCTGAAAACTGACACCCAGAACAGTGGCTTGTGAGTTTTGTTTCCCAGGGAAAAAGCCTGTACAATGGTTCAGGGTCCTGCGGCCTTAAATTGCCGGGTGCCTCCTGGAATTGCGCCTCTCGCAGGATGCCTCCCAGACGCAAGGTGGCACCAGTGCCAACTTGGTCTGGTTTGAGAGTGTCAAGTGGGTCCTGAAAACTGACACCCAGAACAGTGGCTTGTGAGTTTTGTTTCCCAGGGAAAAAGCCTGTACAATGGTTCAGGGGCCTGAGGCCTTAAATTGCCGGGTGCCTCCTGGAATTCGGCCTCTCGCAGGATGCCTCCCAGACGCAAGGTGGCACCAGTGCCAACTTGGTCTGGTTTAAGAGTGCCAAGTGGGTCCTGAAAACTGACACCCAGAAAAGTGGCTTGTGAGTTTTGTTTCCCAGGGAAAAAGCCTGTACAATGGTTCAGGGGACTGCGGCCTTAAATTGCCGGGAGACTCCTGGAATTGCGCCTCTCGCAGGATGCCTCCCAGACGCAAGGTGGCACCAGTTCAAACTTGGTCTGGTTTAAGAGTGCCAGGTGAATCTTGCAAACTGACACCCAGAACAGTGGCTTGTGAGTTTTCTTTCCCAGGGAAAAAGCCTGTAAAATGGTTTAGGTTAATGCCGCCTTTAATAGCCGGGTGCCACCAGAAGATTCGCCTCTCGCAGGATGCCTCCCAGACGCAAGGTGGCACCAGTGCCAACTCTGTCTGGTTTGAGAGTTTATAGTGGGTCCTGAAAACTGACACCCAGAACAGTGGCTTGTGAGTTTTGTTTCCCAGGGGAAAAGCCTGTACAATGGTTCAGGGTCCTGCGGACTTAAATTGCCGGGTGCCTCCTGGAATTCGGCCTCTCGCAGGATGCCTCCCAGACGCAAGGTGGCACCAGTGCCAACTTGGTCTGGTTTGAGAGTGCCAAATGGGTCCTGAAAACTGACACCCAGAACAGTGGCTTCTGAATTTTTTTTCCCAGGGAAAAAGCCTGTAGAATGGTTTTGGGTCCTGCGGCCTTAAATTGCCGGGTGCCTCCTGGAATTCGGCCTCTCGCAGGATGCCTCCCAGACGCAAGGTGGCACCAGTGCCAACTTGGTCTGCTTTGAGAGTGCCAAGTGGGTCCTGAAAACTGACACCCAGAACAGTGGCTTGTGAGTTTTGTTTCCCAGGGAAAAAGCCTGTAAAATGGTTCAGGGGCCTGAGGCCTTAAATTGCCGGGTGCCTCCTGGAATTCGGCCACTTGCAGGATGCCTCCCAGACGCAAGGTGGCACCAGTGCCACCTTGCTCTGCTTTGAGAGTTTCAAGTGGGTCCTGAAAACTGACACCCAGAACAGTGGCTTGTGAGTTTTGTTTTCCAGGGAAAAAGCCTGTACAATGGTTCACGGGCCTGAGGCCTTAATCTGCCGGGTGCCCCCTGGAATTCGGCCACTAGCAGGATGCCTCCCAGACGCAAGGTGGCACCAGTGCCAACTTGGTCTGGTTTAAGAGTGCCAAGTGGGTCCTGAAAACTGACACCCAGAACAGTGGCTTGTGAGTTTTGTTTCCCAGGGAAAAAGCCTGTACAATGGTTCAGGGGCCTGCGGCCTTAAATTGCCGGGTGACTCTTTGAATTGCGCCTCTTGCAGGATGCCTCCCAGACACAAGGTGGCACCAGTGCCAATTTGGTCTTGTTTAAGAGTACCAAGTGGGTCCTGAAAACTGACACCCAGAACAGTGGCTTGTGAGTTTTGTTTCCCAGGGAAAAAGCCTGTACAATGGTTTAGGTAATGCCGCCTTTAATAGCCGGGTGCCACCTGGAGATCCGCCTCTCGCAGGATGCCTCCCAGACGCAAGGTGGCACCAGTGCCAACTTGGTCTGGTTTGAGAGTGCCAAGTGGGTCCTGAAAACTGACACCCAGAACAGTGGCTTGTAAGTTTTGTTTCCCAGGGAAAAAGCCTGTACCATGGTTCAGGGGCCTGAGGCCTTAAATTGCCGGGCGCCTCCTGGAATTCGGCCTCTCGCAGGATGCCTCCCAGACGCAAGGTGGCACCAGTTCCAACTTGGTCTGGTTTAAGAGTGCCAAGTGGGTCCTGAAAACTGACACCCAGAACAGTGGCTTGTGAGTTTTGTTTCCCAGGGAAAAAGCCTGTACAATGGTTCACGGGCCTGAGGCCTTAATCTGCCGGGTGCCCCCTGGAATTCGGCCACTAGCAGGATGCCTCCCAGACGCAAGGTGGCACCAGTTCCAACTTGGTCTGGTTTAAGAGTGCCAAGTGGGTCCTGAAAACTGACACCCAGAACAGTGGCTTGTGAGTTTTGTTTGCCAGGGAAAAAGCCTGTACAATGGTTCAGGGTCCTGCTGGCCTTAAATTGCCGGGTGCCTCCTGGAATTGCACCTCTCGCAGGATGCCTCCCAGACGCAAGGTGGCACCAGTGCCAACTTGGTCTGGTTTGAGAGTGCCAGGTGGCTCCTGAAAACTGACACCCATAATAGTGGCTTGTGAGTTTTGTTTCCCAGGGAAAAAGCCTGTAAAATGGTTTTGGTAATGCCGCCTTTAATAGCCGGGTGCCACCTGGAGATCCGCCTCTCGCAGGATGCCTCCCAGACGCAAGGTGGCACCAGTGCCAACTTGGTCTGGTTTGAGAGTGCCAAGTGGGTCCTGAAAACTGACACCCAGAACAGTGGCTTGTGAGTTTTGTTTCCCAGGGAAAAAGCCATTACAATGGTTCAGGGGCCTGAGGCCTTAAATTGCCGGGTGCCTCCTGGAATTCGGCCTCTAGCAAGATGCCTCCCAGACGCAAGGTGTCACCAGTGCCAACTTGGTCTGGTTTGAGAGTGCCAAGTGTGTCCTGCAAACTGACACCCAGAACAGTGGCTTGTGAGTTTTGTTTCCCAGGGAAAAAGCCTGTACAATGGTTCAGGGGCCTGAGGCCTTAAATTGCCCGGTGCTTCCTGGAATTCGGCCTCTCGCAGGATGCCTCCCAGACGCAAGGTGGCACCAGTTCCAACTTGGTCTGGTTTAAGAGTGCCAAGTGGGTCCTGAAAACTGACACCCAGAACAGTGGCTTGTGAGTTTTGTTTCCCAGGGAAAAAGCCTGTACAATGGTTCAGGGGCATGCGGACTTAAATTGCCGGGTGACTCTTTGAATTGCGCCTCTCGCAGGATGCCTCCCAGACGCAAGGTGGCACCAGTGCCAACTTGGTCTGGTTTGAGAGTGTCAAGTGGGTCCTGAAAACTGACACCCAGAACAGTGGCTTGTGAGTTTTGTTTCCCAGGGAAAAAGCCTGTCCCATGGTTCAGGGGCCTGAGGCCTTAAATTGCGGGGAGCCACATGGAGATCTGCCTGTCGTAGGATGCCTCCCAGACGCAAGGTGGCACCAGTGCCAACTTGGTCTGGTTTAAGAGTGCCAAGTGGGTCCTGCTAACTGACACCCAGAAAAGTGGCTTGTGAGTTTTGTTTCCCAGGGAAAAAGCCTGTACAATGGTTCAGGGGCCTGCGGCCTTAAATTGCCGGGTGCCTCCTGGAATTGCGCCTCTCGCAGGATGCCTCCCAGACGCAAGGTGGCACCAGTTCCAACTTGGTCTGGTTTAAGAGTGCCAAGTGGGTCCTGAAAACCGACACCCAGAACAGTGGCTTTTGAGTTTTGTTTCCCAGGGAAAAAGCCTGTACAATGGTTCAGGGTCCTGCGGTCTTAAATTGCCGGGTGCCTCCTGGAAGTGCACCTCTCGCAGGATGCCTCCCAGACGCAAGGTGGCACCAGTGCCAACTTGGTCTGGTTTGAGAGTGCCAGGTGGCTCCTGAAAACTGACACCCAGAACAGTGGCTTGTGAGTTTTGTTTCCCAGGGAAAAAGCCTGTAAAATGGATTAGGTAATGCCGCCTTTAATAGCCGGGTGCCACCTGGAGATCCGCCTCTCGCAGGATGCCTCCCAGACGCAAGGTGGCACCAGTGCCAACTTGGTCTGGTTTGAGAGTGCCAAGTGGGTCCTGAAAACTGACACCCAGAACAGTGGCTTGTGAGTTTTGTTTCCCAGGGAAAAAGCCATTACAATGGTTCAGGGGCCTGAGGCCTTAAATTGCCGGGTGCCTCCTGGAATTCGGCCTCTCGCAGGATGCCTCCCAGACGCAAGGTGGCACCAGTTCCAACTTGGTCTGGTTTAAGAGTGCCAAGTGGGTCCTGAAAACTGACACCCAGAACAGTGGCTTGTGAGTTTTGTTTCCCAGGGAAAAAGCCTGTACAATGGTTCAGGGTCCTGCGGTCTTAAATTGCCGGGTGCCTCCTGGAATTGCGCCTCTCGCAGGATGCCTCCCAGACGCAAGGGGACACCAGTTCCAACTTGGTCTGCTTTAAGAGTGCCAAGTGGGTCCTGAAAACTGACACCCAGAACAGTGGCTTGTGAGTTTTGTTTCCCAGGGAAAAAGCCTGTACAATGGTTCAGGGGACTGCGGCCTTAAATTGCCGGGAGACTCCTGGAATTGCGCCTCTCGCAGGATGCCTCCCAGACGCAAGGTGGCACCAGTTCCAACTTGGTCTGGTTTAAGAGTGCCAGGTGAACCTTACAAACTGACACCCAGAACAGTGGCTTGTGAGTTTTCTTTCCCAGGGAAAAAGCCTGTAAAATGGTTTAGGTTAATGCCGCCTTTAATAGCCGGGTGCCACCTGGAGATCGCCTCTCGCAGGATGCCTCCCAGACGCAAGGTGGCACCAGTGCCAACTTGGTCTGGTTTGAGACTGCCAAGTGGGTCCTGAAAACTGACACCCAGAACAGTGGCTTGTGAGTTTTGTTTCCCAGGGAAAAATCCTGTACAATGGTTCAGGGTCCTGCGGACTTAAATTGCCGGGTGCCTCCTGGAATTCGGCCTCTCGCAGGATGCCTCCCAGACGCAAGGTGGCACCAGTGCCATCTTGGTCTGGTTTGAGAGTGCCAAGTGGGTCCTGAAAACTGACACCCAGAACAGTGGCTTGTGAGTTTTGTTTCCCAGGGAAAAAGCCTGTACAATGGTTCACGGGCCTGAGGCCTTAATCTGCCGGGTGCCCCCTGGAATTCGGCCACTAGCAGGATGCCTCCCAGACGCAAGGTGGCACCAGTTCCAACTTGGTCTGGTTTAAGAGTGCCAAGTGGGTCCTGAAAACTGACACCCAGAACAGTGGCTTGTGAGTTTTGTTTCCCAGGGAAAAAGCCTGTACAATGGTTCAGGGGCCTGCGGCCTTAAATTGCCGGGTGACTCTTTGAATTGCGCCTCTCGCAGGATGCCTCCCAGACACAAGGTGGCACCAGTGCCAACTTGTTCTTGTTTAAGAGTACCAAGTGGGTCCTGAAAACTGACACCCAGAACAGTGGCTTGTGAGTTTTGTTTCCCAGGGAAAAAGCCTGTACAATGGTTTAGGTAATGCCGCCTTTAATAGCCGGGTGCCACCTGGAGATCCGCCTCTCGCAGGATGCCTCCCAGACGCAAGGTGGCACCAGTGCCAACTTGGTCTGGTTTGAGAGTGCCAAGTGGGTCCTGAAAACTGACACCCAGAACAGTGGCTTGTGAGTTTTGTTTCCCAGGGAAAAAGCCTGTACCATGGTTCAGGGGCCTGAGGCCTTAAATTGCCAGGTGCCTCCTGGAATTCGGCCTCTCGCAGGATGCCTCCCAGACGCAAGGTGGCACCAGTTCCAACTTGGTCTGGTTTAAGAGTGCCAAGTGGGTCCTGAAAACTGACACCAAGAACAGTGGCTTGTGAGTTTTGTTTCCCAGGGAAAAAGCCTGTACAATGGTTCACGGGCCTGAGGCCTTAATCTGCCGGGTGCCCCCTGGAATTCGGCCACTAGCAGGATGCCTCCCAGACGCAAGGTGGCACCAGTTCCAACTTGGTCTGGTTTAAGAGTGCCAAGTGGGTCCTGAAAACTGACACCCAGAACAGTGGCTTGTGAGTTTTGTTTCCCAGGGAAAAAGCCTGTACAATGGTTCACGGGCCTGAGGCCTTAATCTGCCGGGTGCCCCCTGGAATTCGGCCACTAGCAGGATGCCTCCCAGACGCAAGGTGGCACCAGTTCCAACTTGGTCTGGTTTAAGAGTGCCAAGTGGGTCCTGAAAACTGACACCCAGAACAGTGGCTTGTGAGTTTTGTTTGCCAGGGAAAAAGCCTGTACAATGGTTCAGGGTCCTGCTGGCCTTAAATTGCCGGGTGCCTCCTGGAATTGCACCTCTCGCAGGATGCCTCCCAGACGCAAGGTGGCACCAGTGCCAACTTGGTCTGGTTTGAGAGTGCCAGGTGGCTCCTGAAAACTGACACCCATAATAGTGGCTTGTGAGTTTTGTTTCCCAGGGAAAAAGCCTGTAAAATGGTTTTGGTAATGCCGCCTTTAATAGCCGGGTGCCACCTGGAGATCCGCCTCTCGCAGGATGCCTCCCAGACGCAAGGTGGCACCAGTGCCAACTTGGTCTGGTTTGAGAGTGCCAAGTGGGTCCTGAAAACTGACACCCAGAACAGTGGCTTGTGAGTTTTGTTTCCCAGGGAAAAAGCCATTACAATGGTTCAGGGGCCTGAGGCCTTAAATTGCCGGGTGCCTCCTGGAATTCGGCCTCTAGCAAGATGCCTCCCAGACGCAAGGTGTCACCAGTGCCAACTTGGTCTGGTTTGAGAGTGCCAAGTGTGTCCTGCAAACTGACACCCAGAACAGTGGCTTGTGAGTTTTGTTTCCCAGGGAAAAAGCCTGTACAATGGTTCAGGGGCCTGAGGCCTTAAATTGCCCGGTGCTTCCTGGAATTCGGCCTCTCGCAGGATGCCTCCCAGACGCAAGGTGGCACCAGTTCCAACTTGGTCTGGTTTAAGAGTGCCAAGTGGGTCCTGAAAACTGACACCCAGAACAGTGGCTTGTGAGTTTTGTTTCCCAGGGAAAAAGCCTGTACAATGGTTCAGGGGCATGCGGACTTAAATTGCCGGGTGACTCTTTGAATTGCGCCTCTCGCAGGATGCCTCCCAGACGCAAGGTGGCACCAGTGCCAACTTGGTCTGGTTTGAGAGTGTCAAGTGGGTCCTGAAAACTGACACCCAGAACAGTGGCTTGTGAGTTTTGTTTCCCAGGGAAAAAGCCTGTCCCATGGTTCAGGGGCCTGAGGCCTTAAATTGCGGGGAGCCACATGGAGATCTGCCTGTCGTAGGATGCCTCCCAGACGCAAGGTGGCACCAGTGCCAACTTGGTCTGGTTTAAGAGTGCCAAGTGGGTCCTGCTAACTGACACCCAGAAAAGTGGCTTGTGAGTTTTGTTTCCCAGGGAAAAAGCCTGTACAATGGTTCAGGGGCCTGCGGCCTTAAATTGCCGGGTGCCTCCTGGAATTGCGCCTCTCGCAGGATGCCTCCCAGACGCAAGGTGGCACCAGTTCCAACTTGGTCTGGTTTAAGAGTGCCAAGTGGGTCCTGAAAACCGACACCCAGAACAGTGGCTTTTGAGTTTTGTTTCCCAGGGAAAAAGCCTGTACAATGGTTCAGGGTCCTGCGGTCTTAAATTGCCGGGTGCCTCCTGGAAGTGCACCTCTCGCAGGATGCCTCCCAGACGCAAGGTGGCACCAGTGCCAACTTGGTCTGGTTTGAGAGTGCCAGGTGGCTCCTGAAAACTGACACCCAGAACAGTGGCTTGTGAGTTTTGTTTCCCAGGGAAAAAGCCTGTAAAATGGATTAGGTAATGCCGCCTTTAATAGCCGGGTGCCACCTGGAGATCCGCCTCTCGCAGGATGCCTCCCAGACGCAAGGTGGCACCAGTGCCAACTTGGTCTGGTTTGAGAGTGCCAAGTGGGTCCTGAAAACTGACACCCAGAACAGTGGCTTGTGAGTTTTCTTTCCCAGGGAAAAAGCCTGTAAAATGGTTCAGGGGCCTGAGGCCTTAAATTGCCGGGTGCCTCCTGGAATTCGGCCTCTCGCAGGATGCCTCCCAGACGCAAGGTGGCACCAGTTCCAACTTGGTCTGGTTTAAGAGTGCCAAGTGGGTCCTGAAAACTGACACCCAGAACAGTGGCTTGTGAGTTTTGTTTCCCAGGGAAAAAGCCTGTACAATGGTTCAGGGTCCTGCGGTCTTAAATTGCCGGGTGCCTCCTGGAATTGCGCCTCTCGCAGGATGCCTCCCAGACGCAAGGGGACACCAGTTCCAACTTGGTCTGCTTTAAGAGTGCCAAGTGGGTCCTGAAAACTGACACCCAGAACAGTGGCTTGTGAGTTTTGTTTCCCAGGGAAAAAGCCTGTACAATGGTTCAGGGGACTGCGGCCTTAAATTGCCGGGAGACTCCTGGAATTGCGCCTCTCGCAGGATGCCTCCCAGACGCAAGGTGGCACCAGTTCCAACTTGGTCTGGTTTAAGAGTGCCAGGTGAACCTTACAAACTGACACCCAGAACAGTGGCTTGTGAGTTTTCTTTCCCAGGGAAAAAGCCTGTAAAATGGTTTAGGTTAATGCCGCCTTTAATAGCCGGGTGCCACCTGGAGATCGCCTCTCGCAGGATGCCTCCCAGACGCAAGGTGGCACCAGTGCCAACTTGGTCTGGTTTGAGACTGCCAAGTGGGTCCTGAAAACTGACACCCAGAACAGTGGCTTGTGAGTTTTGTTTCCCAGGGAAAAATCCTGTACAATGGTTCAGGGTCCTGCGGACTTAAATTGCCGGGTGCCTCCTGGAATTCGGCCTCTCGCAGGATGCCTCCCAGACGCAAGGTGGCACCAGTGCCATCTTGGTCTGGTTTGAGAGTGCCAAGTGGGTCCTGAAAACTGACACCCAGAACAGTGGCTTGTGAGTTTTGTTTCCCAGGGAAAAAGCCTGTACAATGGTTCACGGGCCTGAGGCCTTAATCTGCCGGGTGCCCCCTGGAATTCGGCCACTAGCAGGATGCCTCCCAGACGCAAGGTGGCACCAGTTCCAACTTGGTCTGGTTTAAGAGTGCCAAGTGGGTCCTGAAAACTGACACCCAGAACAGTGGCTTGTGAGTTTTGTTTCCCAGGGAAAAAGCCTGTACAATGGTTCAGGGGCCTGCGGCCTTAAATTGCCGGGTGACTCTTTGAATTGCGCCTCTCGCAGGATGCCTCCCAGACACAAGGTGGCACCAGTGCCAACTTGTTCTTGTTTAAGAGTACCAAGTGGGTCCTGAAAACTGACACCCAGAACAGTGGCTTGTGAGTTTTGTTTCCCAGGGAAAAAGCCTGTACAATGGTTTAGGTAATGCCGCCTTTAATAGCCGGGTGCCACCTGGAGATCCGCCTCTCGCAGGATGCCTCCCAGACGCAAGGTGGCACCAGTGCCAACTTGGTCTGGTTTGAGAGTGCCAAGTGGGTCCTGAAAACTGACACCCAGAACAGTGGCTTGTGAGTTTTGTTTCCCAGGGAAAAAGCCTGTACCATGGTTCAGGGGCCTGAGGCCTTAAATTGCCAGGTGCCTCCTGGAATTCGGCCTCTCGCAGGATGCCTCCCAGACGCAAGGTGGCACCAGTTCCAACTTGGTCTGGTTTAAGAGTGCCAAGTGGGTCCTGAAAACTGACACCAAGAACAGTGGCTTGTGAGTTTTGTTTCCCAGGGAAAAAGCCTGTACAATGGTTCACGGGCCTGAGGCCTTAATCTGCCGGGTGCCCCCTGGAATTCGGCCACTAGCAGGATGCCTCCCAGACGCAAGGTGGCACCAGTTCCAACTTGGTCTGGTTTAAGAGTGCCAAGTGGGTCCTGAAAACTGACACCCAGAACAGTGGCTTGTGAGTTTTGTTTCCCAGGGAAAAAGCCTGTACAATGGTTCACGGGCCTGAGGCCTTAATCTGCCGGGTGCCCCCTGGAATTCGGCCACTAGCAGGATGCCTCCCAGACGCAAGGTGGCACCAGTTCCAACTTGGTCTGGTTTAAGAGTGCCAAGTGGGTCCTGAAAACTGACACCCAGAACAGTGGCTTGTGAGTTTTGTTTGCCAGGGAAAAAGCCTGTACAATGGTTCAGGGTCCTGCTGGCCTTAAATTGCCGGGTGCCTCCTGGAATTGCACCTCTCGCAGGATGCCTCCCAGACGCAAGGTGGCACCAGTGCCAACTTGGTCTGGTTTGAGAGTGCCAGGTGGCTCCTGAAAACTGACACCCATAATAGTGGCTTGTGAGTTTTGTTTCCCAGGGAAAAAGCCTGTAAAATGGTTTTGGTAATGCCGCCTTTAATAGCCGGGTGCCACCTGGAGATCCGCCTCTCGCAGGATGCCTCCCAGACGCAAGGTGGCACCAGTGCCAACTTGGTCTGGTTTGAGAGTGCCAAGTGGGTCCTGAAAACTGACACCCAGAACAGTGGCTTGTGAGTTTTGTTTCCCAGGGAAAAAGCCATTACAATGGTTCAGGGGCCTGAGGCCTTAAATTGCCGGGTGCCTCCTGGAATTCGGCCTCTAGCAAGATGCCTCCCAGACGCAAGGTGTCACCAGTGCCAACTTGGTCTGGTTTGAGAGTGCCAAGTGTGTCCTGCAAACTGACACCCAGAACAGTGGCTTGTGAGTTTTGTTTCCCAGGGAAAAAGCCTGTACAATGGTTCAGGGGCCTGAGGCCTTAAATTGCCCGGTGCTTCCTGGAATTCGGCCTCTCGCAGGATGCCTCCCAGACGCAAGGTGGCACCAGTTCCAACTTGGTCTGGTTTAAGAGTGCCAAGTGGGTCCTGAAAACTGACACCCAGAACAGTGGCTTGTGAGTTTTGTTTCCCAGGGAAAAAGCCTGTACAATGGTTCAGGGGCATGCGGACTTAAATTGCCGGGTGACTCTTTGAATTGCGCCTCTCGCAGGATGCCTCCCAGACGCAAGGTGGCACCAGTGCCAACTTGGTCTGGTTTGAGAGTGTCAAGTGGGTCCTGAAAACTGACACCCAGAACAGTGGCTTGTGAGTTTTGTTTCCCAGGGAAAAAGCCTGTCCCATGGTTCAGGGGCCTGAGGCCTTAAATTGCGGGGAGCCACATGGAGATCTGCCTGTCGTAGGATGCCTCCCAGACGCAAGGTGGCACCAGTGCCAACTTGGTCTGGTTTAAGAGTGCCAAGTGGGTCCTGCTAACTGACACCCAGAAAAGTGGCTTGTGAGTTTTGTTTCCCAGGGAAAAAGCCTGTACAATGGTTCAGGGGCCTGCGGCCTTAAATTGCCGGGTGCCTCCTGGAATTGCGCCTCTCGCAGGATGCCTCCCAGACGCAAGGTGGCACCAGTTCCAACTTGGTCTGGTTTAAGAGTGCCAAGTGGGTCCTGAAAACCGACACCCAGAACAGTGGCTTTTGAGTTTTGTTTCCCAGGGAAAAAGCCTGTACAATGGTTCAGGGTCCTGCGGTCTTAAATTGCCGGGTGCCTCCTGGAAGTGCACCTCTCGCAGGATGCCTCCCAGACGCAAGGTGGCACCAGTGCCAACTTGGTCTGGTTTGAGAGTGCCAGGTGGCTCCTGAAAACTGACACCCAGAACAGTGGCTTGTGAGTTTTGTTTCCCAGGGAAAAAGCCTGTAAAATGGATTAGGTAATGCCGCCTTTAATAGCCGGGTGCCACCTGGAGATCCGCCTCTCGCAGGATGCCTCCCAGACGCAAGGTGGCACCAGTGCCAACTTGGTCTGGTTTGAGAGTGCCAAGTGGGTCCTGAAAACTGACACCCAGAACAGTGGCTTGTGAGTTTTCTTTCCCAGGGAAAAAGCCTGTAAAATGGTTCAGGGGCCTGAGGCCTTAAATTGCCGGGTGCCTCCTGGAATTCGGCCTCTCGCAGGATGCCTCCCAGACGCAAGGTGGCACCAGTTCCAACTTGGTCTGGTTTAAGAGTGCCAAGTGGGTCCTGAAAACTGACACCCAGAACAGTGGCTTGTGAGTTTTGTTTCCCAGGGAAAAAGCCTGTACAATGGTTCAGGGTCCTGCGGTCTTAAATTGCCGGGTGCCTCCTGGAATTGCGCCTCTCGCAGGATGCCTCCCAGACGCAAGGGGACACCAGTTCCAACTTGGTCTGCTTTAAGAGTGCCAAGTGGGTCCTGAAAACTGACACCCAGAACAGTGGCTTGTGAGTTTTGTTTCCCAGGGAAAAAGCCTGTACAATGGTTCAGGGGACTGCGGCCTTAAATTGCCGGGAGACTCCTGGAATTGCGCCTCTCGCAGGATGCCTCCCAGACGCAAGGTGGCACCAGTTCCAACTTGGTCTGGTTTAAGAGTGCCAGGTGAACCTTACAAACTGACACCCAGAACAGTGGCTTGTGAGTTTTCTTTCCCAGGGAAAAAGCCTGTAAAATGGTTTAGGTTAATGCCGCCTTTAATAGCCGGGTGCCACCTGGAGATCGCCTCTCGCAGGATGCCTCCCAGACGCAAGGTGGCACCAGTGCCAACTTGGTCTGGTTTGAGACTGCCAAGTGGGTCCTGAAAACTGACACCCAGAACAGTGGCTTGTGAGTTTTGTTTCCCAGGGAAAAATCCTGTACAATGGTTCAGGGTCCTGCGGACTTAAATTGCCGGGTGCCTCCTGGAATTCGGCCTCTCGCAGGATGCCTCCCAGACGCAAGGTGGCACCAGTGCCATCTTGGTCTGGTTTGAGAGTGCCAAGTGGGTCCTGAAAACTGACACCCAGAACAGTGGCTTGTGAGTTTTGTTTCCCAGGGAAAAAGCCTGTACAATGGTTCACGGGCCTGAGGCCTTAATCTGCCGGGTGCCCCCTGGAATTCGGCCACTAGCAGGATGCCTCCCAGACGCAAGGTGGCACCAGTTCCAACTTGGTCTGGTTTAAGAGTGCCAAGTGGGTCCTGAAAACTGACACCCAGAACAGTGGCTTGTGAGTTTTGTTTCCCAGGGAAAAAGCCTGTACAATGGTTCAGGGGCATGCGGACTTAAATTGCCGGGTGACTCTTTGAATTGCGCCTCTCGCAGGATGCCTCCCAGACGCAAGGTGGCACCAGTGCCAACTTGGTCTGGTTTGAGAGTGTCAAGTGGGTCCTGAAAACTGACACCCAGAACAGTGGCTTGTGAGTTTTGTTTCCCAGGGAAAAAGCCTGTCCCATGGTTCAGGGGCCTGAGGCCTTAAATTGCGGGGAGCCACATGGAGATCTGCCTGTCGTAGGATGCCTCCCAGACGCAAGGTGGCACCAGTGCCAACTTGGTCTGGTTTAAGAGTGCCAAGTGGGTCCTGCTAACTGACACCCAGAAAAGTGGCTTGTGAGTTTTGTTTCCCAGGGAAAAAGCCTGTACAATGGTTCAGGGGCCTGCGGCCTTAAATTGCCGGGTGCCTCCTGGAATTGCGCCTCTCGCAGGATGCCTCCCAGACGCAAGGTGGCACCAGTTCCAACTTGGTCTGGTTTAAGAGTGCCAAGTGGGTCCTGAAAACCGACACCCAGAACAGTGGCTTTTGAGTTTTGTTTCCCAGGGAAAAAGCCTGTACAATGGTTCAGGGTCCTGCGGTCTTAAATTGCCGGGTGCCTCCTGGAAGTGCACCTCTCGCAGGATGCCTCCCAGACGCAAGGTGGCACCAGTGCCAACTTGGTCTGGTTTGAGAGTGCCAGGTGGCTCCTGAAAACTGACACCCAGAACAGTGGCTTGTGAGTTTTGTTTCCCAGGGAAAAAGCCTGTAAAATGGATTAGGTAATGCCGCCTTTAATAGCCGGGTGCCACCTGGAGATCCGCCTCTCGCAGGATGCCTCCCAGACGCAAGGTGGCACCAGTGCCAACTTGGTCTGGTTTGAGAGTGCCAAGTGGGTCCTGAAAACTGACACCCAGAACAGTGGCTTGTGAGTTTTCTTTCCCAGGGAAAAAGCCTGTAAAATGGTTCAGGGGCCTGAGGCCTTAAATTGCCGGGTGCCTCCTGGAATTCGGCCTCTCGCAGGATGCCTCCCAGACGCAAGGTGGCACCAGTTCCAACTTGGTCTGGTTTAAGAGTGCCAAGTGGGTCCTGAAAACTGACACCCAGAACAGTGGCTTGTGAGTTTTGTTTCCCAGGGAAAAAGCCTGTACAATGGTTCAGGGTCCTGCGGTCTTAAATTGCCGGGTGCCTCCTGGAATTGCGCCTCTCGCAGGATGCCTCCCAGACGCAAGGGGACACCAGTTCCAACTTGGTCTGCTTTAAGAGTGCCAAGTGGGTCCTGAAAACTGACACCCAGAACAGTGGCTTGTGAGTTTTGTTTCCCAGGGAAAAAGCCTGTACAATGGTTCAGGGGACTGCGGCCTTAAATTGCCGGGAGACTCCTGGAATTGCGCCTCTCGCAGGATGCCTCCCAGACGCAAGGTGGCACCAGTTCCAACTTGGTCTGGTTTAAGAGTGCCAGGTGAACCTTACAAACTGACACCCAGAACAGTGGCTTGTGAGTTTTCTTTCCCAGGGAAAAAGCCTGTAAAATGGTTTAGGTTAATGCCGCCTTTAATAGCCGGGTGCCACCTGGAGATCGCCTCTCGCAGGATGCCTCCCAGACGCAAGGTGGCACCAGTGCCAACTTGGTCTGGTTTGAGACTGCCAAGTGGGTCCTGAAAACTGACACCCAGAACAGTGGCTTGTGAGTTTTGTTTCCCAGGGAAAAATCCTGTACAATGGTTCAGGGTCCTGCGGACTTAAATTGCCGGGTGCCTCCTGGAATTCGGCCTCTCGCAGGATGCCTCCCAGACGCAAGGTGGCACCAGTGCCATCTTGGTCTGGTTTGAGAGTGCCAAGTGGGTCCTGAAAACTGACACCCAGAACAGTGGCTTGTGAGTTTTGTTTCCCAGGGAAAAAGCCTGTACAATGGTTCACGGGCCTGAGGCCTTAATCTGCCGGGTGCCCCCTGGAATTCGGCCACTAGCAGGATGCCTCCCAGACGCAAGGTGGCACCAGTTCCAACTTGGTCTGGTTTAAGAGTGCCAAGTGGGTCCTGAAAACTGACACCCAGAACAGTGGCTTGTGAGTTTTGTTTCCCAGGGAAAAAGCCTGTACAATGGTTCAGGGGCCTGCGGCCTTAAATTGCCGGGTGACTCTTTGAATTGCGCCTCTCGCAGGATGCCTCCCAGACACAAGGTGGCACCAGTGCCAACTTGTTCTTGTTTAAGAGTACCAAGTGGGTCCTGAAAACTGACACCCAGAACAGTGGCTTGTGAGTTTTGTTTCCCAGGGAAAAAGCCTGTACAATGGTTTAGGTAATGCCGCCTTTAATAGCCGGGTGCCACCTGGAGATCCGCCTCTCGCAGGATGCCTCCCAGACGCAAGGTGGCACCAGTGCCAACTTGGTCTGGTTTGAGAGTGCCAAGTGGGTCCTGAAAACTGACACCCAGAACAGTGGCTTGTGAGTTTTGTTTCCCAGGGAAAAAGCCTGTACCATGGTTCAGGGGCCTGAGGCCTTAAATTGCCAGGTGCCTCCTGGAATTCGGCCTCTCGCAGGATGCCTCCCAGACGCAAGGTGGCACCAGTTCCAACTTGGTCTGGTTTAAGAGTGCCAAGTGGGTCCTGAAAACTGACACCAAGAACAGTGGCTTGTGAGTTTTGTTTCCCAGGGAAAAAGCCTGTACAATGGTTCACGGGCCTGAGGCCTTAATCTGCCGGGTGCCCCCTGGAATTCGGCCACTAGCAGGATGCCTCCCAGACGCAAGGTGGCACCAGTTCCAACTTGGTCTGGTTTAAGAGTGCCAAGTGGGTCCTGAAAACTGACACCCAGAACAGTGGCTTGTGAGTTTTGTTTCCCAGGGAAAAAGCCTGTACAATGGTTCAGGGGCCTGCGGACTTAAATTGCCGGGTGACTCTTTGAATTGCGCCTCTCGCAGGATGCCTCCCAGACGCAAGGTGGCACCAGTGCCAACTTGGTCTGGTTTGAGAGTGCCAAGTGGGTCCTGAAAACTGACACCCAGAACAGTGGCTTGTGAGTTTTGTTTCCCAGGGAAAAAGCCTGTACCATGGTTCAGGGGCCTGAGGCCTTAAATTGCCGGGTGCCTCCTGGAATTCGGCCTCTCGCAGGATGCCTCCCAGACGCAAGGTGGCACCAGTTCCAACTTGGTCTGGTTTAAGAGTGCCAAGTGGGTCCTGAAAACTGACACCCAGAACAGTGGCTTGTGAGTTTTGTTTCCCAGGGAAAAAGCCTGTACAATGGTTCAGGGGCCTGAGGCCTTAAATTGCCGGGTGCCTCCTGGAATTGCGCCTCTCGCAGGATGCCTCCCAGACGCAAGGTGGCACCTTTTCCAACTTGGTCTGGTTTAAGAGTGCCAAGTGGGTCCTGAAAACTGACACCCAGAACAGTGGCTTGTGAGTTTTGTTTCCCAGGGAAAAAGCCTGTACAATGGTTCAGGGTCCTGCGGCCTTAAATTGCCGGGTGCCTCCTGGAATTGCACCTCTCGCAGGATGCCTCCCAGACGCAAGGTGGCACCAGTGCCAACTTGGTCTGGTTTGAGAGTGCCAGGTGGCTCCTGAAAACTGACACCCAGAACAGTGGCTTGTGAGTTTTGTTTCCCAGGGAAAAAGCCTGTAAAATGGATTAGGTAATGCCGCCTTTAATAGCCGGGTGCCACCTGGAGATCCGCCTCTCGCAGGATGCCTCCCAGACACAAGGTGGCACCAGTGCCAACTTGGTCTGGTTTGAGAGTGCCAAGTGGGTCCTGAAAACTGACACCCAGAACAGTGGCTTGTGAGTTTTGTTTCCCAGGGAAAAAGCCATTACAATGGTTCAGGGGCCTGAGGCCTTAAATTGCTGGGTGCCTCCTGGAATTCGGCCTCTCGCAGGATGCCTCCCAGACGCAAGGTGGCACCAGTTCCAACTTGGTCTGGTTTGAGAGTGCCAAGTGTGTCCTGAAAACTGACACCCAGAACAGTGGCTTGTGAGTTTTGTTTCCCAGGGAAAAAGCCTGTACAATGGTTCAGGGTCCTGCGGCCTTTAATTGCCAGGTGCTTCCTGGAATTCAGCCTCTCGCAGGATGCCTCCCAGACGCAAGGTGGCACCAGTTCCAACTTGGTCTGGTTTAAGAGTGCCAAGTGGGTCCTGAAAACTGGCACCCAGAACAGTGGCTTGTGAGTTTTGTTTCCCAGGGAAAAAGCCTGTACAATGGTTCAGGGGCCTGCGGTCTTAAATTGCCGGGTGCCTCCTGGAATTGCGCCTCTCGCAGGATGCCTCCCAGACGCAAGGGGACACCAGTTCCAACTTGGTCTGGTTTAAGAGTGCCAAGTGGGTCCTGAAAACTGACACCCAGAACAGTGGCTTGTGAGTTTTGTTTCCCAGGAAAAAGCCTGTACAATGGATTAGGTAATGCCGCCTTTAATAGCCGGGTGCCACCTGGAGATCCGCCTCTCACAGGATCCCTTCCAGACGCAAGGTGGCACCAGTGCCAACTTGGTCTGGTTTGAGACTGCCAAGTGGGTCCTGAAAACTGACACCCAGAACAGTGGCTTGTGAGTTTTCTTTCCCAGGGAAAAAGCCTGTACAATAGTTCAGGGTCCTGCGGCCTTAAATTGCCGGGCGCCACCTGGAATTGCGCCTCTCGCAGGATGCCTCCCAGACGGAAGGTGGCACCAGTTCCAACTTGGTCTGGTTTGAGAGTGCCAAGTGTGTCCTGCAAACTGACACCCAGAACAGTGGCTTGTGAGTTTTCTTTCCCAGGGAAAAAGCCTGTACAATTGTTCAGCGGCCTGCGGACTTAAATTGCCTGGTGCCTCCTGGAATTCAGCCTCTCGCATGATGCGTCCCAGACGCAAGGTGGCACCAGTTCCCACTTGGTCTGGTTTAAGAGTGCCAGGTGTGTCCTGCAAACTGACACCCAGAACAGTGGCTTGTGAGTTTTCTTTCCCAGGGAAAAAGCCAGTAAAATGGTTTAGGTTAATGACGCCTTTAATAGCCGGGTGCCACCTGGAGATTCGCCTCTCGCAGGATGCCTCCCAGACGCAAGGTGGCACCAGTTCCAACTTGGTCTGGTTTAAGAGTGCCAAGTGGGTCCTGAAAACTGAAACCCAGAACAGTGGCTTGTGAGTTTTGTTTCCCAGGGAAAAAGCCTGTACAATGGTTCAGGGGCCTGCGGCCTTAAATTGCCGGGTGCCTCCTGGAATTGCGCCTCTCGCAGGATGCCTCCCAGACGCAAGGTGGCACCAGTGCCAACTTGGTCTGGTTTGAGAGTGCCAGGTGGCTCCTGAAAACTGACACCCAGAACAGTGGCTTGTGAGTTTTGTTTCCCAGGGAAAAAGCCTGTATAATGGTTCAGGGGCATGCGGTCTTAAATTGCCGGGTGCCTCCTGGAATTGCGCCTCTCGCAGGATGCCTCCCAGACGCAAGGTGGCACCAGTGCCAACTTGGTTTGGTTTGAGAGTGCCAAGTGGGTCCTGAAAACTGACACCCAGAACAGTGGCTTGTGAGTTTTGTTTCCCAGGGAAAAAGCCTGTACAACGGTTCAGGGGCCTGAGGCCTTAAATTGCCGGGTGACTCCTGGAATTGCGCCTCTCGCAGGATGCCTCCCAGACGCAAGGTGGCACCAGTGCCAACTTGGTCTGGTTTGAGAGTGCCAAGTGTGTCCTGCAAACTGACACCCAGAACAGTGGCTTGTGAGTTTTGTTTCCCAGGGAAAAAGCCTGTACAATGGTTCAGGGACGTGCGGCTTTAAATTGCCAGGTGCTTCCTGGAATTCAGACTCTCGCAGGATGCCTCCCAGACGCAAGGTGGCACCAATTCCAACTTGGTCTGGTTTAAGAGTGCCAAGTGGGTCCTGAAAACTGGCACCCAGAACAGTGGCTTGTGAGTTTTGTTTCCCAGGGAAAAAGCCTGTACAATGGTTCAGGGGCCTGCGGTCTTAAATTGCCGGGTGCCTCCTGGAATTGCGCCTCTCGCAGGATGCCTCCCAGACCCAAGGTGACACCAGTTCCAACTTGGTCTGGTTTAAGAGTGCCAAGTGGGTCCTAAAACTGACACCCAGAACAGTGGCTTGTGAGTTTTGTTTCCCAGGGAAAACGCCTGTACAATGGATTAGGTAATGCCGCCTTTAATAGCCGGGTGCCACGTGGAGATTCGCCTCTCGCAGGATGCCTCCCAGACGCAAGGTGGCACCACTGCCAACTTGGTCTGGTTTGAGAGTGCCAAGTGGGTCCTGAAAACTGACACCCAGAACAGTGGCTTGTGAGTTTTGTTTCCCAGGGAAAAAGCCTGTACAATGGTTCAGGGGCCTGAGGCCTTAAATTGCCGGGTGCCTTCTGGAATTCGGTCACTCGCAGGATGCCTCCCAGACGCAAGGTGGCACCAGTGCCACCTTGGTCTGCTTTGAGAGTGTCAAGTGGGTCCTGAAAACTGACACCCAGAACAGTGGATTGTGAGTTTTGTTTCCCAGGGAAAAAGCCTGTACAATGGTTCACGGGCCTGAGGCCTTAATCTGCCGGGTGCCTCCTGGAATTCGGCCACTAGCAGGATGCCTCCCAGACGCAAGGTGGCACCAGTTCCAACTTGGTCTGGTTTAAGAGTGCCAAGTGGGTCCTGAAAACTGACACCCAGAACAGTGGCTTGTGAGTTTTGTTTCCCAGGGAAAAAGCCTGTACAATGGTTCAGGGGCCTGCGGCCTTAAATTGCCGGGTGAATCTTGGAATTGCGCCTCTCGCAGGATGCCTCCCAGACACAAGGTGGCACCAGTGCCAATTTGGTCTTGTTTAAGAGTACCAAGTGGCTCCTGAAAACTGACACCCAGAACAGTGGCTTGTGAGTTTTGTTTCCCAGGGAAAAAGCCTGTACAATGGTTTAGGTAATGCCGCCTTTAATAGCCGGGTGCCACCTGGAGATCCGCCTCTCGCAGGATGCCTCCCAGACGCAAGGTGGCACCAGTGCCAACTTGGTCTGGTTTGAGAGTGCCAAGTGGGTCCTGAAAACTGACGCCCAGAACAGTGGCTTGTGAGTTTTGTTTCCCAGGGAAAAAGCCTGTACCATGGTTCAGGGGCCTGAGGCCTTAAATTGCCGGGTGCCTCCTGGAATTCGGCCTCTCGCACGATGCCTCCCAGACGCAAGGTGGCACCAGTTCCAACTTGGTCTGGTTTAAGAGTGCCAAGTGGGTCCTGAAAACTGACACCCAGAACAGTGGCTTGTGAGTTTTGTTTCCCAGGGAAAAAGCCGGTACAATGGTTCAGGGGCCTGAGGCCTTAAATTGCCGGGTGCCTCCTGGAATTGCGCCTCTCACAGGATGCCTCCCAGACGCAAGGTGGCACCAGTTCCAACTTGGTCTGGTTTAAGAGTGCCAAGTAGGTCCTGAAAACTGACACCCAGAACAGTGGCTTGTGAGTTTTGTTTCCCAGGGAAAAAGCCTGTACAATGGTTCAGGGTCCTGCTGGCCTTAAATTGCCGGGTGCCTCCTGGAATTGCACCTCTCGCAGGATGCCTCCCAGACGCAAGGTGGCACCAGTGCCAACTTGGTCTGGTTTGAGAGTGCCAGGTGGCTCCTGAAAACTGACACCCATAATAGTGGCTTGTGAGTTTTGTTTTCCAGGGAAAAAGCCTGTAAAATGGTTTAGGTAATGCCGCCTTTAATAGCCGGGTGCCACCTGAAGATCCGCCTCTCGCAGGATGCCTCCCAGACGCAAGGTGGCACCAGTGACAACTTGGTCTGGTTTGAGAGTGCCAAGTGGGTCCTGAAAACTGACACCCAGAACAGTGGCTTGTGAGTTTTGTTTCCCAGGGAAAAAGCCTGTACAATGGTTCAGGGGCCTGAGGCCTTAAATTGCCGGGTGCCTCCTGGAATTCGGCCTCTAGCAGGATGCCTCCCAGACGCAAGGTGGCACCAGTGCCAACTTGGTCTGGTTTGAGAGTGCCAAGTGTGTCCTGCAAACTGACACCCAGAACAGTGGCTTGTGAGTTTTGTTTCCCAGGGAAAAAGCCTGTACAATGGTTCAGGGTCCTGCGGCCTTAAATTGCCAGGTGCTTCCTGGAATTCGGCCTCTCGCAGGATGCCTCCCAGAAGCAAGGGGACACCAGTTCCAACTTGGTCTGGTTTAAGAGTGCCAAGTGGGTCCTGAAAACTGACACCCAGAACAGTGGCTTGTGAGTTTTGTTTCCCAGGGAAAAAGCCATTACAATGGTTCAAGGGCCTGAGGCCTTAAATTGCGGGGAGCCACATGGAGATCCGCCTGTCGCAGGATGCCTCCCAGACGCAAGGTGGCACCAGTGCCAACTTGGTCTGGTTTAAGAGTGCCAAGTGGGTCCTGCTAACTGACACCCAGAAAAGTGGCTTGTGAGTTTTGTTTCCCAGGGAAAAAGCCTGTACAATGGTTCAGGGGCCTGCGGCCTTAAATTGCCGGGTGCCTCCTGGAATTGCGCCTCTCGCAGGATGCCTCCCAGACGCAAGGTGGCACCAGTTCCAACTTGGTCTGGTTTATGAGTGCCAAGTGGGTCCTGAAAACTGACACCCAGAACAGTAGCTTGTGAGTTTTGTTTCCCAGGGAAAAAGCCTGTACAATGGTTCAGGGGCCTGAGGCCTTAAATTGCCGGGTGCCTCCTGGAATTCGGACTCTTGCAGGGTGCCTCCAAGGCGCAAAATGACACCATTTCCAACTTGGTCTGCTTTGAGAGTGCCAAGTGGGTCCTGAAAACTGACACCCAGAACAGTGGCTTGTGAGTTTTGTTTCCCAGGGAAAAAGCCTGTAAAATGGTTTAGGTTAATGCCCCATTTAATAGCCGGGTGCCACCTGGAGATTCGCCTCTCGCAGGATGCCTCCCAGACGCAAGGTGGCACCAGTGCCAACTTGGTCTTGTTTGAGAGTGTCAAGTGGGTCCTGAAAACTGACACCCAGAACAGTGGCTTGTGAGTTTTGTTTCCCAGGGAAAAAGCCTGTACAATGGTTCAGGGGCCTGAGGCCTTAAATTGCCGGGTGCCTCCTGGAATTCGGCCTCTCGCAGGATGCCTCCCAGACGCAAGGTGGCACCAGTGCCACCTTGGTCTGCTTTGAGAGTGTCAAGTGGGTCCTGAAAACTGACACCAAGAACAGTGGCTTGTGAGTTTTGTTTCCCAGGGAAAAAGCCATTACAATGGTTCACGGGCCGGAGGCCTTAAATTGCCGGGTGCCTCCTGGAATTCAGCCTCTCGCAGGATGCCTCCCAGACGCAAGGTGGCACCAGTGCCAACTTGGTCTGCTTTGAGAGTGTCAAGTGGGTCCTGAAAACTGACACCCAGAACAGTGGCTTGTGAGTTTTGTTTCCCAGGGAAAAAGCCTGTACAATGGTTCAGGGGCCTGCGGCCTTAAATTGCCGGGTGACTCTTGGAATTGCGCCTCTCGCAGGATGCCTCCCAGACACAAGGTGGCACCAGTGCCAATTTGGTCTTGTTTAAGAGTACCAAGTGGGTCCTGAAAACTGACACCCAGAACAGTGGCTTGTGAGTTTTGTTTCCCAGGGAAAAAGCCTGTAAAATGGTTTAGGTAATGCCGCCTTTAATAGCCGGGTGCAACCTGGAGATCCGCCTCTCGCAGGATGCCTCCCAGAGGCAAGGTGGCACCAGTGCAACCTTGGTTTGGTTTGAGAGTGCCAAGTGGGTCCTGAAAACTGACACCCAGAACAGTGGCTTGTGAGTTTTGTTTCCCAGGGAAAAAGCCATTACAATGGTTCAGGGGCCTGAGGCCTTAAATTGCCGGGTGCCTCCTGGAATTCGGCCTCTCGCAGGATGCCTCCCAGACGCAAGGTGGCACCAGTGCCAACTTGGTCTGGTTTGAGAGTGCCAAGTGTGTCCTGCAAACTGACACCCAGAACAGTGGCTTGTGAGTTTTCTTTCCCAGGGAAAAAGCCTGTAAAATTGTTCAGCGGCCTGCGGACTTAAATTGCCAGGTGCCTCCTGGAATTCAGCCTCTCGCAGGATGCGTCCCAGACGCAAGGAGGCACCAGTTCCCACTTGGTTTGGTTTAAGAGTGCCAAGTGTGTCCTGCAAACTGACACCCAGAACAGTGGCTTGTGAGTTTTCTTTCCCAGGGAAAAAGCCTGTAAAATGATTTAGGTTAATGACGCCTTTAATAGCCGGGTGCCACGTGGAGATTCGCCTCTCGCAGGATGCCTCCCAGACGCAAGGTGGCACCAGTGCCAACTTGGTCTGGTTTCAGAGTGCCAAGTGGGTCCTGAAAACTGACACCCAGAACAGTGGCTTGTGAGTTTTGTTTCCCAGGGAAAAAGCCTGTACAATGGTTCAGGGGCCTGAGGCCTTAAATTGCCAGGTGCCTCCTGGAATTCGGCCACTCGCAGGATGCCTCCCAGACGCAAGGTGGCACCAGTGCTACCTTGGTCTGCTTTGAGAGTGTCAAGTGGGTCCTGAAAACTGACACCCAGAACAGTGGCTTGTGAGTTTTGTTTTCCAGGGAAAAAGCCTGTACAATGGTTCACGGGCCTGAGGCCTTAATCTGCCGGGTGCCTCCTGGAATTCGGCCACTAGCAGGATGCCTCCCAGACGCAAGGTGGCACCAGTTCCAACTTGGTCTGGTTTAAGAGTGCCAAGTGGGTCCTGAAAACTGACACCCAGAACAGTGGCTTGTGAGTTTTGTTTCCCAGGGAAAAAGCCTGTACAATGATTCAGGGGCCTGAGGCCTTAAATTGCCAGGTGCCTCCTGGAATTCGGCCACTCGCAGGATGCCTCCCAGACGCAAGGTGGCACCAGTGCCAACTTGGTCTGGTTTGAGAGTGCCAAGTGGGTCCTGAAAACTGACACCCAGAACAGTGGCTTGTGAGTTTTGTTTCCCAGGGAAAAAGCCTGTACAATGGTTGAGGGTCCTGCGGCCTTAAATTGCCGGGTGCCTCCTTGAATTGCACCTCTCGCAGGATGCCTCCCAGACGCAAGGTGGCACCAGTGCCAACTTGGTCTGGTTTGAGAGTGCCAGGTGGCTCCTGAAAACTGACACCCAGAACAGTGGCTTGTGAGTTTTGTTTCCCAGGGAAAAAGCCTGTACAATGGTTTAGGTAATGCCGCCTTTAATAGCTGGGTGCCACCTGGAGATCCGCCTCTCGCAGGATGCCTCCCAGACGCAAGGTGGCACCAGTGCAACCTTGGTTTGGTTTGAGAGTGCCAAGTGGGTCCTGAAAACTGACACCCAGAACAGTGGCTTGTGAGTTTTCTTTCCCAGGGAAAAAGCCTGTACAATGGTTCAGGGGCCTGAGGCCTTAAATTGCCGGGTGCCTCCTGGAATTCGGCCTCTCGCAGAATGCCTCCCAGACGCAAGGTGGCACCAGTGCCAACTTGGTCTGGTTTGAGAGTGCCAAGTGTGTCCTGAAAACTGACACCCAGAACAGTGGCTTGTGAGTTTTGTTTCCCAGGGAAAAAGCCTGTAAAATTGTTCAGCGGCCTGCGGACTTAAATTGCCAGGTGCCTCCTGGGATTCAGCCTCTCGCAGGATGCGTCCCAGACGCAAGGAGGCAGCAATTCCCACTTGGTTTGGTTTGAGAGTGCCAAGTGTGTCCTGCAAACTGACACCCAGAACAGTGGCTTGTGAGTTTTCTTTCCCAGGGAAAAAGCCTGTAAAATGGTTTAGGTTAATGACGCCTTTAATAGCCGGGTGCCACGTGGAGATTCGCCTCTCGCAGGATGCCTCCCAGACGCAAGGTGGCACCAGTGCCAACTTGGTCTGGTTTGAGAGTGCCAAGTGGGTCCTGAAAACTGACACCCAGAACAGTGGCTTGTGAGTTTTGTTTCCCAGGGAAAAAGCCTGTACAACGGTTCAGGGGCCTGAGGCCTTAAATTGCCGGGTGCCTCCTGGAATTCGGCCACTCGCAGGATGCCTCCCAGACGCAAGGTGGCACCAGTGCCACCTTGGTCTGCTTTGAGAGTGTCAAGTGGGTCCTGAAAACTGACACCCAGAACAGTGGCTTGTGAGTTTTGTTTTCCAGGGAAAAAGCCTGTACAATGGTTCACGGGCCTGAGGCGTTAATCTGCCGGGTGCCTCCTGGAATTCGGCCACTAGCAGGATGCCTCCCAGACGCAAGGTGGCACCAGTTCCAACTTGGTCTGGTTTAAGAGTGCCAAGTGGGTCCTGAAAACTGACACCCAGAACAGTGGCTTGTGAGTTTTGTTTCCCAGGGAAAAAGCCTGTACAATGATTCAGGGGCCTGCGGCCTTAAATTGCCGGGTGACTCTTGGAATTGCGCCTCTCGCAGGATGCCTCCCAGACACAAGGTGGCACCAGTGCCAATTTGGTCTTGTTTAAGAGTACCAAGTGGGTCCTGAAAACTGACACCCAGAACAGTGGCTTGTGAGTTTTGTTTCCCAGGGAAAAAGCCTGTACAATGGTTTAGGTAATGCCGCCTTTAATAGCCGGGTGCCACCTGGAGATTCGCCTCTCGCAGGATGCCTCCCAGACGCAAGGTGGCACCAGTGCCAACTTGGTCTGGTTTGAGAGTGCCAAGTGGGTCCTGAAAACTGACACCCAGAACAGTGGCTTGTGAGTTTTGTTTCCCAGGGAAAAAGCCTGTACCATGGTTCAGGGGCCTGAGGCCTTAAATTGCCGGGTGCCTCCTGGAATTCGGCCTCTCCCACGATGCCTCCCAGACGCAAGGTGGCACCAGTTCCAACTTGGTCTGGTTTAAGAGTGCCAAGTGGGTCCTGAAAACTGACACCCAGAACAGTGGCTTGTGAGTTTTGTTTCCCAGGGAAAAAGCCGGTACAATGGTTCAGGGGTCTGAGGCCTTAAATTGCCGGGTGCCTCCTGGAATTGCGCCTCTCGCAGGATGCCTCCCAGACGCAAGGTGGCACCAGTTCCGACTTGGTCTGGTTTAAGAGTGCCAAGTAGGTCCTGAAAACTGACACCCAGAACAGTGGCTTGTGAGTTTTGTTTCCCAGGGAAAAAGCCTGTACAATGGTTCAGGGTCCTGCGGCCTTAAATTGCCGGGTGCCTCCTGGAATTGCACCTCTCGCAGGATGCCTCCCAGACGCAAGGTGGCACCAGTGCCAACTTGGTCTGGTTTGAGAGTGCCAGGTGGCTCCTGAAAACTGACACCCATAATAGTGGCTTGTGAGTTTTGTTTCCCAGGGAAAAAGCCTGTAAAATGGTTTAGGTAATGCCGCCTTTAATAGCCAGGTGCCACCTGGAGATCCGCCTCTCGCAGGATGCCTCCCAGACGCAAGGTGGCACCAGTGCCAACTTGGTCTAGTTTGAGAGTGCCAAGTGGGTCCTGAAAACTGACACCCAGAACAGTGGCTTGTGAGTTTTGTTTCCCAGGCAAAAAGCCATTATAATGGTTCTGGGGCCTGAGGCCTTAAATTGCCGGGTGCCTCCTGGAATTCGGCCTCTCGCAGGATGCCTCCCAGACGCAAGGTGGCACCAGTGCCAACTTGGTCTGGTTTGAGAGTGCCAAGTGTGTCCTGCAAACTGACACCCAGAACAGTGGCTTGTGAGTTTTGTTTCCCAGGGAAAAAGCCGGTACAATGGTTCAGGGTCCTGCGGCCTTAAATTGCCAGGTGCTTCCTGGAATTCGGCCTCTCGCAGGATGCCTCCCAGACGCAAGGTGGCACCAGTTCCAACTTGGTCTGGTTTAAGAGTGCCAAGTGGGTCCTGAAAACTGGCACCCAGAACAGTGGCTTGTGAGTTTTGTTTCCCAGGGAAAAAGCCTGTACAATGGTTCAGGGTCCTGCGGTCTTAAATTGCCGGGTGCCTCCTGGAATTGCGCCTCTCGCAGGATGCCTCCCAGAAGCAAGGGGACACCAGTTCCAACTTGGTCTTGTTTGAGAGTGCCAAGTGGGTCCTGATAACTGACACCCAGAACAGTGGCTTGTGAGTTTTGTTTCCCAGGGAAAAAGCCTGTACAATGGTTCAGGGGCCTGAGGCCTTAAATTGCCGGGTGCCTCCTGGAATTCGGACTCTTGCAGGGTGCCTCCAAGACGCAAAATGACACCTTTTGCAACTTGGTCTGCTTTGAGAGTGCCAAGTGGGTCCGGAAAACTGACACCCAGAACAGTGGCTTGTGAGTTTTATTTCCCAGGGAAAAAGCCTGTAAAATGGTTTAGGTTAATGCCGCCTTTAATAGCCGGGTGCCACCTGGAGATTCGCCTCTCGCAGGATGCCTCCCAGACGCAAGGTGGCACCAGTGCCAACTTGGTCTTGTTTGAGAGTGTCAAGTGGGTCCTGAAAACTGACACTCAGAACAGTGGCTTGTGAGTTTTGTTTTCCAGGGAAAAAGCCTGTACAATGGTTCACAGGCCTGAGGCCTTAAATTGCCGGGTGCCTCCTGGAATTCGGCCACTCGCAGGATGCCTTCCAGACGCAAGGTGGCACCAGTGCCACCTTGGTCTGCTTTGAGAGTGTCAAGTGGGTCCTGAAAACTGACACCCAGAACAGTGGCTTGTGAGTTTTCTTTCCCAGGGAAAAAGCCTGTACAATGGTTCACGGGCCTGAGGCCTTAAATTGCCGGGTGCCTCCTGGAATTCGGCCACTCGCAGGATGCCTCCCAGACGCAAGGTGGCACCAGTTCCAACTTGGTCTGGTTTAAGAATGGAAAGTGTGTCCTGAAAACTGACGACCCAGAACAGTGGCTTGTGAGTTTTGTTTCCCAGGGAAAAAGCCTTTTAAATTGATTAGGTAATGCCGCCTTTAATAGCCGGGTGCCACCTGGAGATCGGCCTCTGGCAGGATGCCTCCCAGACGCAAGGTGGCACCAGTGCCAACTTGGTCTGGTTTGAGAGTGCCAAGTGGGTCCTGAAAACTGACACCCAGAACAGTGGCTTGTGAGTTTTGTTTCCCAGGGAAAAAGCCTGTACAATGGTTCAGGGTCCTGCGGCCTTAAATTGCCAGGCGCCTCCTGGAATTGCGCCGCTCGCAAGATGCCTCCCAGACGCAAGGTGGCACCAGTGCCAACTTGGTCTGGTTTGAGAGTGCCAAGTGTGTCCTGCAAACTGACACCCAGAACAGTGGCTTGTGAGTTTTGTTTCCCAGGGAAAAAGCCTGTACAATGGTTCAGGATCCTGCGGACTTAAATTGCCGGGTGCCTACTGGAGATCCGCCTCTCGCAGGATGCCTCCCAGACGCATGGTGGCACCAGTGCCAACTTGGTCTGGTTTGAGAGTGCCAAGTGGGTCCTGAAAACTGACACCCAGAACAGTGGCTTGTGAGTTTTGTTTCCCAGGGAAAAAGCCTGTACAATGGTTCAGGGGCCTGAGGCCTTAAATTGCCGGGTGCCTTCTGGAATTCGGTCACTCGCAGGATGACTCCCAGATGCAAGGTGGCACCAGTGCAAACTTGGTCTGGTTTAAGAGTGCCAAGTGGGTCCTGAAAACTGACACCCAGAACAGTGGCTTGTGAGTTTTGTTTCCCAGGGAAAAAGCCATTACAATGGTTCAGGGGCCTGAGGCCTTAAATTGCCGGGAGCCACATGGAGATCCGCCTCTCGCAGGATGCCTCCCAGACGCAAGGTGGCACCAGTTCCAACTTGGTCTGGTTTAAGAGTGCCAAGTGGGTCCTGCAAACTGACACCCAGAAAAGTGGCTCGTGAGTTTTGTTTCCCAGGGAAAAAGCCTGTACAATGGTTCAGGGGCCTGCGGCCTTAAATTGCCGGGTGCCTCCTGGAATTGCGCCTCTCGCAGGATGCCTCCCAGACGCAAGGTGGCACCAGTTCCAACTTGGTCTGGTTTATGAGTGCCAAGTGGGTCCTGAAAACTGACACCCAGAACAGTGGCTTGTGAGTTTTGTTTCCCAGGGAAAAAGCCTGTACAATGGTTCAGGGGCCTGAGGCCTTAAATTGCCGGGTGCCTCCTGGAATTCGGACTCTTGCAGGGTGCCTCCAAGACGCAAAATGACACCATTTTAACTTGGTCTGCTTTGAGAGTGCCAAGTGGGTCCTGAAAACTGACACCCAGAACAGTGGCTTGTGAGTTTTCTTTCCCAGGGAAAAAGCCTGTAAAATGGTTTAGGTTAATGCCGCCTTTAATAGCCGGGTGCCACCTGGAGATTCGCCTCTCGCAGGATGCCTCCCAGACGCAAGGTGGCACCAGTGCCAACTTGATCTTGTTTGAGAGTGTCATGTGGGTCCTGAAAACTGACACCCAGAACAGTGGCTTGTGAGTTTTGTTTCCCAGGGAAAAAGCCTGTACCATGGTTCAGGGGCCTGAGGCCTTAAATTGCCGGGTGCCTCCTGGAATTCGGCCTCTCGCAGGATGCCTCCCAGACGCAAGGTGGCACCAGTGCCACCTTGGTCTGCTTTGAGAGTGTCAAGTGGGTCCTGAAAACTGACACCCAGAACAGTGGCTTGTGAGTTTTCTTTCCCAGGGAAAAAGCCTGTACAATGGTTCACGAGCCTGAGGCCTTAAGTTGCCGGGTGCCTCCTGGAATTCGGCCACTCGCAGGATGCCTCCCAGACGCAAGGTGGCACCAGTTCCAACTTCGTCTGGTTTAAGAGTGCCAAGTGGGTCCTGAAAACTGACACCCAGAACAGTGGCTTGTGAGTTTTCTTTCCCAGGGAAAAAGCCTGTAAAATTGATTAGGTAATGCCGCCTTTAATAGCCGGGTGCCACCTGGAGATCCGCCTCTCGCAGGATGCCTCCCAGACGCAAGGTGGCACCAGTGCCAACTTGGTCTGGTTTGAGAGTGCCAAGTGGGTCCTGAAAACTGACACCCAGAACAGTGGCTTGTGAGTTTTGTTTCCCAGGGAAAAAGCCTGTACAATGGTTCAGGGTCCTGCGGCCTTAAATTGCCAGGCGCCTCCTGGAATTGCGCCGCTCGCAGGATGCCTCCCAGACGCAAGGTGGCACCAGTGCCAACTTGGTCTGGTTTGAGAGTGCCAAGTGTGTCCTGCAAACTGACACCCAGAACAGTGGCTTGTGAGTTTTGTTTCCCAGGGAAAAAGCCTGTACAATGGTTCAGGATCCTGCGGACTTAAATTGCCGGGTGCCTACTGGAGATCCGCCTCACGCAGGATGCCTCCCAGACGCATGGTGGCACCAATGCCAACTTGGTCTGGTTTGAGAGTGCCAAGTGGGTCCTGAAAACTGACACCCAGAACAGTGGCTTGTGAGTTTTGTTTCCCAGGCAAAAAGCCTGTACAATGGTTCAGGGTCCTGAGGCCTTAAATTGCCGGGTGCCTCCTGGAATTCCGCATCACGCCAGATGTTTCCCAGACGCTAAGCAACACCAGTGCTAAATTGGTCTGGTTTAAGAGTGCCAAGTGGGTCCTGAAAACTGACACCCAGAACAGTGGCTTGTGAGTTTTGTTTCCCAGGGAAAAAGCCTGTAAAATGGTTTAGGTTAATGCCGCCTTTAATAACCGGCTGCCACCTGGAGATTCGCCTCTCGCAGGATGCCTCCCAGACGCAAGGTGGCACCAGTGCCAACTTGGTCTTTTTTGTGAGTGCCAGGTGGCTCCTGCAAACTGACACCCAGAACAGTGGCTTGTGAGTTTTGTTTCCCAGGGAAAAAGCCTGGAAAATGGTTTAGGTAATGCCGCCTTTAATGGCCGGGTGCCACCTGGAGATCGCCTCTCGCAGGATGCCTCCCAGACGCAAGGTGGCACCAGTGCCAACTTGGTCTGGTTTGAGAGTGCCAAGTGGGTCCTGAAAACTGACACCCAGAACAGTGGCTTGTGAGTTTTGTTTCCCAGGGAAAAAGCCTGTACAATGGTTCAGGGGCCTGAGGCCTTAAATTGCCGGGTGCCTCCTGGAATTCGGACTCTTGCAGGGTGCCTCCAAGACGCAAAATGACACCATTTCCAACTTGGTCTGCTTTGAGAGTGCCAAGTGGGTCCTGAAAATTGACACCCAGAACAGTGGCTTGTGAGTTTTCTTTCCCAGGGAAAAAGCCTGTAAAATGGTTTAGGTTAATGCCGCCTTTAATAGCCGGGTGCCACCTGGAGATTCGCCTCTCGCAGGATGCCTCCCAGACGCAAGGTGGCACCAGTGCCAACTTGGTCTGGTTTGAGAGTGCCAAGTGGGTCCTGAAAACTGACACCCAGAACAGTGGCTTGTGAGTTTTGTTTCCCAGGGAAAAAGCCTGTACCATGGTTCAGGGGCCTGAGGCCTTAAATTGCCGGGTGCCTCCTGGAATTCGGCCTCTCGCAGGATGCCTCCCAGACGCAAGGTGGCACCAGTGCCACCTTGGTCTGCTTTGAGAGTGTCAAGTGGGTCCTGAAAACTGACACCCAGAACAGTGGCTTGTGAGTTTTCTTTCCCAGGGAAAAAGCCTGTACAATGGTTCACGGGCCTGAGGCCTTAAATTGCCGGGTGCCTCCTGGAATTCGGCCACTCGCAGGATGCCTCCCAGACGCAAGGTGGCACCAGTTCCAACTTGGTCTGGTTTAAGAGTGCCAAGTGGGTCCTGAAAACTGACACCCAGAACAGTGGCTTGTGAGTTTTCTTTCCCAGGGAAAAAGCCTGTAAAATTGATTAGGTAATGCCGCCTTTAATAGCCGGGTGCCACCTGGAGATCCGCCTCTCGCAGGATGCCTCCCAGACGCAAGGTGGCACCAGTGCCAACTTGGTCTGGTTTGAGAGTGCCAAGTGGGTCCTGAAAACTGACACCCAGAACAGTGGCTTGTGAGTTTTGTTTCCCAGGGAAAAAGCCTGTACAATGGTTCAGGGTCCTGCGGCCTTAAATTGCCAGGCGCCTCCTGGAATTGCACCGCTCGCAGGATGCCTCCCAGACGCAAGGTGGCACCAGTGCCAACTTGGTCTGGTTTGAGAGTGCCAAGTGTGTCCTGCAAACTGACACCCAGAACAGTGGCTTGTGAGTTTTGTTTCCCAGGGAAAAAGCCTGTACAATGGTTCAGGATCCTGCGGACTTAAATTGCCGGGTGCCTACTGGAGATCCGCCTCACGCAGGATGCCTCCCAGACGCATGGTGGCACCAATGCCAACTTGGTCTGGTTTGAGAGTGCCAAGTGGGTCCTGAAAACTGACACCCAGAACAGTGGCTTGTGAGTTTTGTTTCCCAGGCAAAAAGCCTGTACAATGGTTCAGGGTCCTGAGGCCTTAAGTTGCCGGGTGCCTCCTGGAATTCCGCATCACGCCAGATGTTTCCCAGACGCTAAGCAACACCAGTGCTAAATTGGTCTGGTTTAAGAGTGCCAAGTGGGTCCTGAAAACTGACACCCAGAACAGTGGCTTGTGAGTTTTGTTTCCCAGGGAAAAAGCCTGTAAAATGGTTTAGGTTAATGCCGCCTTTAATAACCGGGTGCCACCTGGAGATTCGCCTCTCGCAGGATGCCTCCCAGACGCAAGGTGGCACCAGTGCCAACTTGGTCTTTTTTGTGAGTTCCAGGTGGCTCCTGCAAACTGACACCCAGAACAGTGGCTTGTGAGTTTTGTTTCCCAGGGAAAAAGCCTGTACAATGGTTTAGGTAATGCCGCCTTTAATGGCCGGGTGCCACCTGGAGATCGCCTCTCGCAGGATGCCTCCCAGACGCAAGGTGGCACCAGTGCCAACTTGGTCTGGTTTGAGAGTGCCAAGTGGGTCCTGAAAACTGACACCCAGAACAGTGGCTTGTGAGTTTTGTTTCCCAGGGAAAAAGCCTGTACAATGGTTCAGGGGCCTGAGGCCTTAAATTGCCGGGTGCCTCCTGGAATTCGGACTCTTGCAGGGTGCCTCCAAGACGCAAAATGACACCATTTCCAACTTGGTCTGCTTTGAGAGTGCCAAGTGGGTCCTGAAAACTGACACCCAGAACAGTGGCTTGTGAGTTTTCTTTCCCAGGGAAAAAGCCTGTAAAATGGTTTAGGTTAATGCCGCCTTTAATAGCCGGGTGCCACCTGGAGATTCGCCTCTCGCAGGATGCCTCCCAGACGCAAGGTGGCACCAGTGCCAACTTGGTCTGGTTTGAGAGTGCCAAGTGGGTCCTGAAAACTGACACCCAGAACAGTGGCTTGTGAGTTTTCTTTCCCAGGGAAAAAGCCTGTACAATGGTTCACGGGCCTGAGGCCTTAAATTGCCGGGTGCCTCCTGGAATTCGGCCACTCGCAGGATGCCTCCCAGACGCAAGGTGGCACCAGTGCCAACTTGGTCTGGTTTAAGAGTGCCAAGTGGGTCCTGCAAACTGACACCCAGAACAGTGGCTTGTGAGTTTTCTTTCCCAGGGAAAAAGCCTGTAAAATTGATTAGGTAATGCCGCCTTTAATAACCGGGTGCCACCTGGAGATCCGCCTCTCGCAGGATGCCTCCCAGACGCATGGTGGCACCAGTGCCAACTTGGTCTGGTTTGAGAGTGCCAAGTGGGTCCTGAAAACTGACACCCAGAACAGTGGCTTGTGAGTTTTGTTTCCCAGGGAAAAAGCCTGTACAATGGTTCAGGGTCCTGCGGCCTTAAATTGCCAGGCGCCTCCTGGAATTGCGCCTCTCGCAGGATGCCTCCCAGACGCAAGGTGGCACCAGTGCCAACTTGGTCTGGTTTGAGAGTGCCAAGTGTGTCCTGCAAACTGACACCCAGAACAGTGGCTTGTGAGTTTTGTTTCCCAGGGAAAAAGCCTGTACAATGGTTCAGGATCCTGCGGACTTAAATTGCCGGGTGCCTACTGGAGATCCGCCTCACGCAGGATGCCTCCCAGACGCATGGTGGCACCAATCCCAACTTGGTCTGGTTTGAGAGTGCCAAGTGGGTCCTGAAAACTGACACCCAGAACAGTGGCTTGTGAGTTTTGTTTCCCAGGGAAAAAGCCTGTACAATGGTTCAGGGTCCTGAGGCCTTAAATTGCCGGGTGCCTCCTGGAATTCCGCATCACGCCAGATGTTTCCCAGACGCTAAGCAACACCAGTGCTAAATTGGTCTGGTTTAAGAGTGCCAAGTGGGTCCTGAAAACTGACACCCAGAACAGTGGCTTGTGAGTTTTGTTTCCCAGGGAAAAAGCCTGTAAAATGGTTTAGGTTAATGCCGCCTTTAATAACCGGGTGCCACCTGGAGATTCGCCTCTCGCAGGATGCCTCCCAGACGCAAGGTGGCACCAGTGCAGACTTGGTCTTTTTTGTGAGTGCCAGGTGGCTCCTGCAAACTGACACCCAGAACAGTGGCTTGTGAGTTTTGTTTCCCAGGGAAAAAGCCTGGAAAATGGTTTAGGTAATGCCGCCTTTAATGGCCGGGTGCCACCTGGAGATCGCCTCTCGCAGGATGCCTCCCAGACGCAAGGTGGCACCAGTGCCAACTTGGTCTGGTTTGAGAGTGCCAAGTGGGTCCTGAAAACTGACACCCAGAACAGTGGCTTGTGAGTTTTGTTTCCCAGGGAAAAAGCCTGTACAATGGTTCAGGGGCCTGAGGCCTTAAATTGCCGGGTGCCTCCTGGAATTCGGACTCTTGCAGGGTGCCTCGAAGACGCAAAATGACACCATTTCCAACTTGGTCTGCTTTGAGAGTGCCAAGTGGGTCCTGAAAACTGACACCCAGAACAGTGGCTTGTGAGTTTTGTTTCCCAGGGAAAAAGCCTGTACAATGGTTCAGGGTCCTGCGCCCTTAAATTGCCAGGCGCCTCCTGGAATTGCACCGCTCGCAGGATGCCTCCCAGACGCAAGGTGGCACCAGTGCCAACTTGGTCTGGTTTGAGAGTGCCAAGTGTGTCCTGCAAACTGACACCCAGAACAGTGGCTTGTGAGTTTTGTATCCCAGGGAAAAAGCCTGTACAATGGTTCAGGATCCTGCGGACTTAAATTGCCGGGTGACTCCTGGAATTCCGTATCTCACCAGATGTTTCCCAGACGCTAAGCAACACCAGTGCCAACTTGGTCTGGTTTAAGAGTGCCAAGTGGGTCCTGAAAACTGACACCCAGAACAGTGGCTTGTGAGTTTTGTTTCCCAGGCAAAAAGCCTGTACAATGGTTCAGGGTCCTGAGGCCTTAAGTTGCCGGGTGCCTCCTGGAATTCCGCATCACGCCAGATGTTTCCCAGACGCTAAGCAACACCAGTGCTAAATTGGTCTGGTTTAAGAGTGCCAAGTGGGTCCTGAAAACTGACACCCAGAACAGTGGCTTGTGAGTTTTGTTTCCCAGGGAAAAAGCCTGTAAAATGGTTTAGGTTAATGCCGCCTTTAATACCCGGGTGCCACCTGGAGATTCGCCTCTCGCAGGATGCCTCCCAGACGCAAGGTAGCACCAGTGCCAACTTGGTCTTTTTTGTGAGTTCCAGGTGGCTCCTGCAAACTGACACCCAGAACAGTGGCTTGTGAGTTTTGTTTCCCAGGGAAAAAGCCTGGAAAATGGTTTAGGTAATGCCGCCTTTAATGGCCGGGTGCCACCTGGAGATCGCCTCTCGCAGGATGCCTCCCAGACGCAAGGTGGCACCAGTGCCAACTTGGTCTGGTTTGAGAGTGCCAAGTGGGTCCTGAAAACTGACACCCAGAACAGTGGCTTGTGAGTTTTGTTTCCCAGGGAAAAAGCCTGTACAATGGTTCAGGGGCCTGAGGCCTTAAATTGCCGGGTGCCTCCTGGAATTCAGACTCTTGCAGGGTGCCTCCAAGACGCAAAATGACACCATTTCCAACTTGGTCTGCTTTGAGAGTGCCAAGTGGGTCCTGCAAACTGACACCCAGAACAGTGGCTTGTGAGTTTTCTTTCCCAGGGAAAAAGCCTGTAAAATGGTTTAGGTTAATGCCGCCTTTAATAGCCGGGTGCCACCTGGAGATTCGCCTCTCGCAGGATGCCTCCCAGACGCAAGGTGGCACCAGTGCCAACTTGGTCTGGTTTGAGAGTGCCAAGTGGGTCCTGAAAACTGACACCCAGAACAGTGGCTTGTGAGTTTTCTTTCCCAGGGAAAAAGCCTGTACAATGGTTCACGGGCCTGAGGCCTTAAATTGCCGGGTGCCTCCTGGAATTCGGCCACTCGCAGGATGCCTCCCAGACGCAAGGTGGCACCAGTGCCAACTTGGTCTGGTTTAAGAGTGCCAAGTGGGTCCTGCAAACTGACACCCAGAACAGTGGCTTGTGAGTTTTCTTTCCCAGGGAAAAAGCCTGTAAAATTGATTAGGTAATGCCGCCTTTAATAACCGGGTGCCACCTGGAGATCCGCCTCTCGCAGGATGCCTCCCAGACGCATGGTGGCACCAGTGCCAACTTGGTCTGGTTTGAGAGTGCCAAGTGGGTCCTGAAAACTGACACCCAGAACAGTGGCTTGTGAGTTTTGTTTCCCAGGGAAAAAGCCTGTACAATGGTTCAGGGTCCTGCGGCCTTAAATTGCCAGGCGCCTCCTGGAATTGCGCCGCTCGCAGGATGCCTCCCAGACGCAAGGTGGCACCAGTGCCAACTTGGTCTGGTTTGAGAGTGCCAAGTGTGTCCTGCAAACTGACACCCAGAACAGTGACTTGTGAGTTTTGTTTCCCAGGGAAAAAGCCTGTACAATGGTTCAGGATCCTGCGGACTTAAATTGCCGGGTGCCTACTGGAGATCCGCCTCACGCAGGATGCCTCCCATACGCAAGGTGGCACCAATGCCAACTTGGTCTGGTTTGAGAGTGCCAAGTGGGTCCTGAAAACTGACACCCAGAACAGTGGCTTGTGAGTTTTGTTTCCCAGGCAAAAAGCCTGTACAATGGTTCAGGGTCCTGAGGCCTTAAATTGCCGGGTGCCTCCTGGAATTCCGCATCACGCCAGATGTTTCCCAGACGCTAAGCAACACCAGTGCTAAATTGGTCTGGTTTAAGAGTGCCAAGTGGGTCCTGAAAACTGACACCCAGAACAGTGGCTTGTGAGTTTTGTTTCCCAGGGAAAAAGCCTGTAAAATGGTTTAGGTTAATGCCGCCTTTAATAACCGGGTGCCACCTGGAGATTCGCCTCTCGCAGGATGCCTCCCAGACGCAAGGTGGCACCAGTGCAGACTTGGTCTTTTTTGTGAGTGCCAGGTGGCTCCTGCAAACTGACACCCAGAACAGTGGCTTGTGAGTTTTGTTTCCCAGGGAAAAAGCCTGGAAAATGGTTTAGGTAATGCCGCCTTTAATGGCCGGGTGCCACCTGGAGATCGCCTCTCGCAGGATGCCTCCCAGACGCAAGGTGGTACCAGTGCCAACTTGGTCTGGTTTGAGAGTGCCAAGTGGGTCCTGAAAACTGACACCCAGAACAGTGGCTTGTGAGTTTTGTTTCCCAGGGAAAAAGCCTGTACAATGGTTCAGGGGCCTGAGGCCTTAAATTGCCGGGTGCCTCCTGGAATTCGGACTCTTGCAGGGTGCCTCCAAGACGCAAAATGACACCATTTCCAACTTGGTCTGCTTTGAGAGTGCCAAGTGGGTCCTGAAAACTGACACCCAGAACAGTGGCTTGTGAGTTTTCTTTCCCAGGGAAAAAGCCTGTACAAAGGTTCACGGGCCTGAGGCCTTAAATTGCCGGGTGCCTCCTGGAATTCGGCCACTCGCAGGATGCCTCCCAGACGCAAGGTGGCACCAGTTCCAACTTGGTCTGGTTTAAGAGTGCCAAGTGGGTCCTGCAAACTGACACCCAGAACAGTGGCTTGTGAGTTTTGTTTCCCAGGGAAAAAGCCTGTAAAATTGATTAGGTAATGTCGCCTTTAATAGCCGGGTGCCACCTGGAGATCCGCCTCTCGCAGGATGCCTCCCAGACGCAAGGCGGCACCAGTGCCAACTTGGTCTTGTTTGAGAGTGTCAAGTGGGTCCTGAAAACTGACACCCAGAACAGTGGCTTGTGAGTTTTGTTTCCCAGGGAAAAAGCCTGTACCATGGTTCAGGGGCCTGAGGCCTTAAATTGCCGGGTGCCTCCTGGAATTCGGCCTCTCGCAGAATGCCTCCCAGACGCAAGGTTGCACCAGTGCCAACTTGGTCTGCTTTGAGAGTGCCAGGTGGCTCCTGAAAACTGACACCCAGAACAGTGGCTTGTGAGTTTTGTTTCCCAGGGAAAAAGCCTGTACAATGGTTCAGGGGCCTGAGGCCTTAAATTGCCGGGTGCCTCCTGGAATTCGGCCTCTCGCAGGATGCCTCCCAGACGCAAGGTGGCACCAGTGCCAACTTGGTCTGGTTTGAGAGTGCCAAGTGTGTCCTGAAAACTGACACCCAGAACAGTGGCTTGTGAGTTTTGTTTCCCAGGCAAAAAGCCTGTACAATGGTTCAGGGTCCTGAGGCCTTAAATTGCCGGGTGCCTCCTGGAATTGCGCATCACGCCAGATGTTTCCCAGACGCTAAGCAACACCAGTGCTAAATTGGTCTGGTTTAAGAGTGCCAAGTGGGTCCTGAAAACTGACACCCAGAACAGTGGCTTGTGAGTTTTGTTTCCCAGGGAAAAAGCCTGTAAAATGGTTTAGGTTAATGCCGCCTTTAATAACCGGGTGCCACCTGGAGATTCGCCTCTCGCAGGATGCCTCCCAGACGCAAGGTGGCACCAGTGCCAACTAGGTCTTGTTTCAGAGTGCCAGGTGGATCCTGCAAACTGACACCCAGAACAGTGGCTTGTGAGTTTTGTTTCCCAGGGAAAAAGCCTGGAAAATGGTTTAGGTAATGCTGCCTTTAATAGCCGGGTGCCACCTGGAGATCGCCTCTCGCAGGATGCCTCCCAGACGCAAGGTGGCACCAGTGCCAACTTGGTCTGGTTTGAGAGTGCCAAGTGGGTCCTGAAAACTGACACCCAGAACAGTGGCTTGTGAGTTTTGTTTCCCAGGGAAAAAGCCTGTACAATGGTTCAGGGGCCCGAGGCCTTAAATTGCCGGGTGCCTCCTGGAATTCGGCCTCTCGCAGGATGCCTCCCAGACACAAGGTGGCATCAGTTCCAACTTAGTCTGGTTTAAGAGTGCCAAGTGGGTCCTGAAAACTGACACCCAGAACAGTGGCTTGTGAGTTTTCTTTCCCAGGGAAAAAGCCTGTAAAATGGTTTAGGTTAATGCCGCCTTTAATAACCGGGTGCCACCTGGAGATTCGCCTCTCGCAGGATGCCTCCCAGACGCAAGGTGGCACCAGTTCCAATTTGGTCTGGTTTGAGAGTGGCAGGTGTCTCCTGCAAACTGACACCCAGAACAGTGGCTTGTGAGTTTTGTTTCCCAGGGAAAAAGCCTGTACAATGGTTTAGGTAATGCCGCCTTTAATAGCCGGGTGCCACCTGGAGATCGCCTGTCGCAGGATGCCTCCCAGACGCAAGGTGGCACCAGTGCCAACTTGGTCTGGTTTGAGAGTGCCAAGTGGGTCCTGAAAACTGACACCCAGAACAGTGGCTTGTGAGTTTTGTTTCCCAGGGAAAAAGCCTGTACAATGGTTCAGGGGCCTGAGGCCTTAAATTGCCGGGTGCCTCCTGGAATTCGGACTCTTGCAGGGTACCTCCAAGACGCAAAATGACACCATTTCCAACTTGGTCTGCTTTGAGAGTGCCAAGTGGGTCCTGAAAACTGACACCCAGAACAGTGGCTTGTGAGTTTTGTTTCCCAGGGAAAAAGCCTGTACAATGGTTCAGGGGCCTGAGGCCTTAAATTGCCGGGTGCCTCCTGGAACTCGGACTCTTGCAGGGTGCCTCCAAGACGCAAAATGACACCATTTCCAACTTGGTCTGCTTTGAGAGTGCCAAGTGGGTCCTGAAAACTGACACCCAGAACAGTGGCTTGTGAGTTTTCTTTCCCAGGGAAAAAGCCTGTAAAATGGTTTAGGTTAATGCCGCCTTTAATAGCCGGGTGCCACCTGGAGATTCGCCTCTCGCAGGATGCCTCCCAGACGCAAGGTGGCACCAGTTCCAAGTTGGTCTGGTTTAAGAGTGCCAAGTGGGTCCTGAAAACTGACACCCAGAACAGTGGCTTGTGAGTTTTGTTTCCCAGGGAAAAAGCCTGTAAAATGGTTCAGGGGCCTGAGGCCTTAAATTGCCGAGTGACTCCTGGAATTGCGCCTCTCGCAGGATGCCTCCCAGACACAAGGTGGCACCAGTGCCAATTTGGTCTTCTATAAGAGTGTCAAGTGGGTCCTGAAAACTGACACCCAGAACAGTGGCTTGTGAGTTTTGTTTCCCAGGGAAAAAGCCTGTACAATGGTTGAGGTAATGCCGCCTTTAATAGCCGGGTGCCACCTGGAGATCCGCCTCTCGCAGGATGCCTCCCAGACGCAAGGTGGCACCAGTGCCAACTTCGTCTGGTTTAAGAGGTCCAAGTGGGGCCTGCAAACTGACACCCAGAACAGTGGCTTGTGAGTTTTCTTTCCCAGGGAAAAAGCCTGTAAAATGGTTTAGGTTAATGCCGCCTTTAATAACCGGGTGCCACCTGGAGATTCGCCTCTCGCAGGATGCCTCCCAGACGCAAGGTGGCACCAGTGCCAACTTGGTCTGGTTTCAGAGACCAGGTGGCTCCAGCAAACTGACACCCAGAACAGTGGCTTGTGAGTTTTGTTTCCCAGGGAAAAAGCCTGTACAATGGTTTAGGTAATGCCGCCTTTAATAGCCGGGTGCCACCTGGAGATCGCCTCTCGCAGGATGCCCACCAGACGCAAGGTGGCACCAGTGCCAACTTGGTCTGGTTTGAGAGTGCCAAGTGGGTCCTGAAAACTGACACCCAGAAGAGTGGCTTGTGAGTTTTGTTTCCCAGGGAAAAAGCCTGTACAATGGTTCAGGGGCCTGAAGCCTTAAGTTGCCGGGTGCCTCCTGGAGATCCGATACTCGCAGGATGCCTCCCAGGCGCAACATGACACCAATGCCAACTTGGTCTGGTTTAAGAGTGCCAAGTGGGTCCTGAAAACTGACACCCAGAACAGTGACTTGTGAGTTTTGTTTCCCAGGGAAAAAGCCTGTACAATGGTTCAGGGGCCTGAGGCCTTAAATTGCCGGGTGCCTCCTGGAATTCGGCCTCTCGCAGGATGCCTCCCAGACGCAAGGTGGCACCAGTTCCAACTTGGTCTGGTTTAAGAGTGCCAAGTGGGTCCTGAAAACTGACGCCCAGAACAGTGGCTTGTGAGTTTTCTTTCCCAGGGAAAAAGCCTGTAAAATGGTTTAGGTTAATGCCGCCTTTAATAACCGGGTGCCACCTGGAGATTCGCCTCTCGCAGGATGCCTCCCAGATGCAAGGTGGCACCAGTGCCAACTTGGTCTGGTTTGAGAGTGCCAGGTGGCTCCTGCAAACTGACATCCAGAACAGTGGCTTGTGAGTTTTGTTTCCCAGGGAAAAAGCCTGTACAATGGTTTAGGTAATGCTGCCTTTAATAGCCGGGTTCCACCTGGAGATCGCCTCTCGCAGGATGCCTCCCAGACGCAAGGTGGCACCAGTGCCAACTTGGTCTGGTTTGAGAGTGCCAAGTGGGTCCTGAAAACTGACACCCAGAACAGTGGCTTGTGAGTTTTGTTTCCCAGGGAAAAAGCCTGTACAATGGTTCAGGGGCCTGAGGCCTTAAATTGCCGGGTGCCTCCTGGAATTCCGCCTCTCGCAGGATGCCTCCCAGACGCAAGGTGGCACCAGTGCCAACTTGCTCTGGTTTAAGAGTGCCAAGTGTGTCCTGCAAACTGACACCCAGAACAGTGGCTTGTGAGTTTTGTTTCCAAGGGAAAAAGCCTGTACAATGGTTCAGGGTCCTGCGGCCTTAAATTGCCGGGTGCCTCCTGGAATTCGGACTCTTGCAGGGTGCCTCCAAGACGCAAAATGACACCATTTCCAACTTGGTCTGCTTTGAGAGTGCCAAGTGGGTCCTGAAAACTGACACCCAGAACAGTGGATTGTGAGTTTTGTTTCCCAGGGAAAAAGCCTGTACAATGGTTCAGGGGCCTGAGGCCTTAAATTGCCGGGTGCCTCCTGAAATTCGGACTATTGCAGGGTGCCTCCAAGACGCAAAATGACACCATTTCCAACTTGGTCTGCTTTGAGAGTGCCAAGTGGGTCCTGAAAACTGACACCCAGAACAGTGGCTTGTGAGTTTTGTTTCCCAGGGAAAAAGCCTGTACAATGGTTCAGTGGCCTGAGGCCTTAAATTGCCGGGTGCCTCCTGGAATTCGGCCACTCGCAGGATGCCTCCCAGACGCAAGGTGGCACCAGTTCCAACTTGGTCTGGTTTGAGAGTGCCAAGTGGGTCCTGAAAACTGACACCCAGAACAGTGGCTTGTGAGTTTTGTTTCCCAGGGAAAAAGCCTGTAAAATGGTTTAGGTTAATGCCGCCTTTAATAGCCGGGTGCCACCTGGAGATCGCCTCTCGCAGGATGCCCACCAGACGCAAGGTGGCACCAGTGCCAACTTGGTCTGGTTTGAGAGTGCCAAGTGGGTCCTGAAAACTGACACCCAGAAGAGTGGCTTGTGAGTTTTGTTTCCCAGGGAAAAAGCCTGTACAATGGTTCAGGGGCCTGAGGCCTTAAATTGCCCGGTTGACTCCTGGAATTGCGCCTCTCGCAGGATGCCTCCCAGACGCAAGGTGCACCAGTGCCAACTTGGTCTGGTTTGAGAGTGCCAAGTGGGTCCTGAAAACTGACACCCAGAACAGTGGCTTGTGAGTTTTGTTTCCCAGGGAAAAAGCCATTACAATGGTTCAGGGGCCTGAGGCCTTAAATTTCCGGGTGCCTCCTGGAATTCGGCCTCTCGCAGGATGCCTCCCAGACGCAAGGTGGCACCAGTGCCAACTTGGTCTGGTTTGAGAGTGCCAAGTGTGTCCTGCAAACTGACACCCAGAACAGTGGCTTGTGAGTTTTGTTTCCCAGGGAAAAAGCCTGTACAATGGTTCAGGGTCCTGCGGCCTTAAATTGCCGGGTGACTCCTGGAATTCCGCATCTCACCAGATGTTTCCCAGACGCTAAGTAACACCAGTGCCAACTTGGTCTGGTTTAAGAGTGCCAAGTGGGTCCTGGAAACTGACACCCAGAACACTGGCTTCTGAGTTTTGTTAACCAGGGAAAAAGCCTGTACAATGGTTCAGGGTCCTGCAACCTTAAATTGCCGGGTGACTCCTGGAATTCGGCCTCTCGCAGGATGCCTCCCAGACGCAATGTGGCACCAGTTCCAACTTGGTCTGGTTTAAGAGTGCCAAGTGGGTCCTTAAAACTGACACCCAGAACAGTGGCTTGTGAGTTTTGTTTCCCAGGGAAAAAGCCTGTACAATGGTTCAGGGGCCTGAGGCCTTAAGTTGCCGGGTGCCTCCTGGAGATCCGCTACTCGCAGGATGCCTCCCAGGCGCAACATGACACCAAAGCCAACTTGGTCTGGTTTAAGAGTGCCAAGTGGGTCCTGAAAACTGACACCCAGAACAGTGACTTGTGAGTTTTGTTTCCCAGGGAAAAAGCCTGTACAATGGTTCAGGGGCCTGAGGCCTTAAATTGCCGGGTGCCTCCTGGAATTCGGCCTCTCGCAGGATGCCTCCCAGATGCAAGGTGGCACCAGTTCCAACTTGGTCTGGTTTAAGAGTGCCAAGTAGGTCCTGAAAACTGACACCCAGAACAGTGGCTTGTGAGTTTTGTTTCCCAGGGAAAAAGCCTGTACAATGGTTCAGGGGCCTGAGGCCTTAAATTGCCGGGTGCCTCCTGGAATTCGGCCTCTCGCAGGATGCCTCCCAGACGCAAGGTGGCACCAGTGCCAACTTGGTCTGGTTTAAGAGTGCCAAGTGTGTCCTGCAAACTGACACCCAGAACAGTGGCTTGTGAGTTTTGTTTCCCAGGGAAAAAGCCTGTAAAATGGTTTAGGTTAATGCCGCCTTTAATAACCGGGTGCCACCTGGAGATTCGCCTCTCGCAGGATGCCTCCCAGACGCAAGGTGGCACCAATGCCAACTTGGTCTGGTTTGAGAGTGTCAAGTGGGTCCTGAAAACTGACACCCAGAACAGTGGCTTGTGAGTTTTGTTTCCCAGGGAAAAAGCCTGTACCATGGTTCAGGGGCCTGAGGCCTTAAATTGCCGGGTGCCTCCTGGAATTCGGCCTCTCGCAGGATGCCTCCCAGACGCAAGGTGGCACCAGTTCCAACTTTGTCTGGTTTAAGAGTGCCAAGTGGGTCCTGAAAACTGACACCGAGAACAGTGGCTTGTGAGTTTTGTTTCCCAGGGAAAAAGCCTGTACAATGGTTCAGGGGCCTGCGGCCTTAAATTGCCGGGTGCCTCCTGGAATTGCTCCTCTCGCAGGATGCCTCCCAGACGCAAGGTGGCACCAGTTCCAACTTGGTCTGGTTTAAGAGTGCCAAGTGGGTCCTGAAAACTGACACCCAGAACAGTGGCTTGTGAGTTTTGTTTCCCAGGGAAAAAGCCTGTACAATGGTTCAGGGTCCTGCGGCCTTAAATTTCCGGGTGCCTCCTAGAATTGCACCTTTCGAGGATGCCTCCCAGACGCAAGGTGGCACCAGTGCCAACTTGGTCTGGTTTGAGAGTGCCAGGTGGCTCCTGCAAACTGACACCCATTACAGTGGCTTGTGAGTTTTGTTTCCCAGGGAAAAAGCCTGTACAATGGTTCAGGGGCCTGAGGCCTTAAATTGCCGGGTGCCTCCTGGAATTCGGCCTCTCGCAGGATGCCTCCCAGACGCAAGGTGGCACCAGTGCACACTTGGTCTGGTTTAAGAGTGCCAAGTGTGTCCTGCAAACTGACACCCAGAACAGTCTCTTGTGAGTTTTGTTTCCCAGGGAGAAAGCCGGTACAATGGTTCAGGGGCCTGCGGCCTTAAATTGCCGGGTGCCTCCTGGAATTCGGCGCCTTGCAGGATGTTTCCCAGACGCAAGGTGGCACCAGTGCCAACTTGGTCTGTTTTAAGAGTGCCAAGTGGGTCCTGAAAACTGACACCCAGAACAGTGGCTTGTGAGTTTTGTTTCCCAGGGAAAAAGCCTGTAAAATGGTTCAGGGGCCTGAGGCCTTAAATTGCCGGGTGACTCCTGGAATTGCGCCTCTCGCAGGATGCCTCCCAGACACAAGGTGGCACCAGTGCCAATTTCGGCTTGTTTAAGAGTACCAAGTCGGGCCTGAAAACTGACACCCAGAACAGTGGCTTGTGAGTTTTGTTTCCCAGGGAAAAAGCCTGTACAGCGGTTTAGGTAATGCCGCCTTTAATAGCCGGGTGCCACCTGGAGATCCGCCTCTCGCAGGATGCCTCCCAGACGCAAGGTGGCACCAGTGCCAACTTGGTCTGGTTTGAGAGTGCCAAGTGGGTCCTGAAAACTGACACCCAGAACAGTGGCTTGTGAGTTTTGTTTCCCAGGATAAAAGCCTGTACCATGGTTCAGGGGCCTGAGGCCTTAAATTGCCGGGTGCCTCCTGGAATTGCGCCTCTCGCAGGATGCCTCCCAGACGCAAGGTGGCACCAGTGCCAACTTGCTCTGGTTTGAGAGTGCCAGGTGGCTCCTGAAAACTGACACCCAGAACAGTGGCTTGTGAGTTTTGTTTCCCAGGGAAAAAGCCTGTACAATGTTTTAGGTAATGCCGCCTTTAATAGCCGGGTGCCACCTGGAGATGCGCCTCCCGCAGGATGCCTCCCAGACGCAAGGTGGCACCCGTGCCAACTTGGTCTGGTTTGAGAGTGCCAAGTGGGTCCTGAAAACTGACACCCAGAACAGTGGCTTGTGAGTTTTGTTTCCCAGGGAAAAAGCCATTACAATGGTTCACGGGCCGGAGGCCTTAAGTTGCCGGGTGCCTCCTGGAATTCAGCCTCTCGCAGGATGCCTCCCAGACGCAAGGTGGCACCAGTGCCAACTTGGTCTGCTTTGAGTGTGTCAAGTGGGTCCTGAAAACTGACACCCAGAACAGTGGCTTGTGAGTTTTGTTTCCCAGGGAAAAAGCCTGTACAATGGTTCAGGGGCCTGAGGCCTTAAATTGCCGGGTGACTCCTGGAATTCCGCATCGTACCAGATGTTTCCCAGACGCTAAGCAACACCAGTGCCAACTAGGTCTTGTTTGAGAGTGCCAAGTGGGTCCTGCAAACTGACACCCAGAACAGTGGCTTCTGAGTTTTGTTTCCCAGGGAAAAAGCCTGTACAATGGTTCAGGGTCCTGCGGCCTTAAATTGCCGGGTGCCTCCTGGAATTCGGCCTCTCGCAGGATGCCTCCCAGACGCAAGGTGGCACCAGTTCCAACTTGGTCTGGTTTTAGAGTGCCAAGTGGGTCCTGAAAACTGACACCCAGAACAGTGGCTTGTGAGTTTTGTTTCCCAGGGAAAAAGCCTGTACCATGGTTCAGGGGCCTGAGGCCTTAAATTGCCGGGTGCCTCCTGGAGATCCGCCTCTCGCAGGATGCCTCCCAGGCGCAACATGACACCAGTGCCAGCTTCGTCTGGTTTAAGAGTGCAGAGTGGGTCCTGAAAACTGACACCCAGAACAGTGACTTGTGAGTTTTGTTTCCCAGGGAAAAAGCCTGTACAATGGTTCAGGGGCCTGAGGCCTTAAATTGCCGGGTGCCTACTGGAATTCGGCCTCTCGCAGGATGCCTCCCAGACGCAAGGTGGCACCAGTTCCAAATTGGTCTGGTTTAAGAGTGCCAATTGGGTCCTTAAAACTGACACCCAGAACAGTGGCTTGTGAGTTTTCTTTCCCAGGGAAAAAGCCTGTAAAATGGTTTAGGTTAATGCCGCCTTTAATAGCCGGGTGCCACCTGGAGATTCGCCTCTCGCAGGATGCCCACCAGACGCAAGGTGGCACCAGTGCCAACTTGGTCTGGTTTGAGAGTGTCAAGTGGGTCCTGAAAACTGACACCCAGAAAAGTGGCTTGTGAGTTTTCTTTCCCAGGGAAAAAGCCTGTACAATGGTTCACGGGCCTGAGGCCTTAAATTGCCGGGTGACTCCTGGAATTCGGCCACTCGCAGGATGCCTCCCAGACGCAAGGTGGCACCAGTTCCAACTTGGTCTGGTTTAAGAGTGCCAAGTGGCTCCTGCAAACTGACACCCAGAACAGTGGCTTGTGTGTTTCGTTTCCCAGGGAAAAAGCCTGATCTATGGTTCAGGGGCCTGAGGCCTTAAATTGCCGGGTGCCTCCTGGAATTCGGCCTCTCGCAGGATGCCTCCCAGACACAAGGTGGCACCAGTGCGAACTTGGTCTTGTTTAAGAGTACCAATGGGTCCTGAAAACTGACACCCAGAACAGTGGCTTGTGAGTTTTGTTTCCCAGGGGAAAAGCCTGTACAGTGGTTCAGGGTCCTGAGGCCTTAAATTGCCGGGTGACTCCTGGAATTGCGCCTCTCGCAGGATGCCTCCCAGACGCAAGGTGGCACCAGTGCCAACTTGGTCTGGTTTGAGAGTTCCAAGTGGGTCCTGAAAACTGACACCCAGAACAGTGGCTTGTGTACTTTGTTTCCCAGGGGAAAAGCCTGTACAATGGTTCAGGGGCCTGAGGCCTTAAATTGCCGGGTGCCTCCTGGAATTCGGCCTCTCGCAGGATGCCTCCCAGACGCAAGGTGGCACCAGTGCCAACTTGGTCTGGTTTGAGAGTGCCAAGTGGGTCCTGAAAACTGACACCCAGAACAGTGGCTTCTGAATTTTTTTTCCCAGGGAAAAAGCCTGTAGAATGGTTTTGGGTTCTGCCTCCTTAAATTGCCAGCTGCCTTCTGGAATTCCGCCTCTCGCAGGATGCCTCCCAGACGCAAGGTGGCACCAGTGCCAACTTGGTCTGGTTTGAGAGTTCCAAGAGGGTCCTGAAAACTGACACCCAGAACAGTGGCTTGTGTATTTTGTTTCCCAGGGGAAAAGCCTGTACTGTGGTTCAGGGTCCTGAGGCCTTAAATTGCCAGGTGCCTCCTGGAATTGCGCCTCTCGCAGGATGCCTCCCAGACGCAAGGTGGCACCAGTTCCAATTTGGTCTGGTTTGAGAGTGTCAAGTGGGTCCTGAAAACTGACACCCAGAACAGTGGCTTGTGAGTTTTGTTTCCCAGGGAAAAAGCCTGATCAATGGTTCAGGGGCCTGCGGCCTTAAATTGCCGGGTGCCTCCTGGAATTGCGCCTCTCGCAGGATGCCTCCCAGACGCAAGGTGGCACCAGTTCCAACTTGGTCTGGTTCAAGAGTGCCAAGTGGGTCCTGAAAACTGACACCCAGAACAGTGGCTTGTGAGTTTTGTTTCCCAGGGAAAAAGCCTGTACAATGGTTCAGGGTCCTGCGGCCTTAAATTGCCGGGTGCCTCCTGGAATTGCACCTCTCGCAGGATGCCTCCCAGACGCAAGGTGGCACCAGTGCCAACTTGGTCTGGTTTGAGAGTGCCAGGTAGCTCCTGAAAACTGACACCCAGAACAGTGGCTTGTGAGTTTTGTTTCCCAGGGAAAAACCTGTACAATGGTTGAGGTAATGCCGCCTTTAATAGCCGGGTACCACCTGGAGATCCGCCTCTCGCAGGATGCCTCCCAGACGCAAGGTGGCACCAGTGAAACTTGTTCTGGTTTGAGAGTTCCAAGTGGGTCCTGAAAACTGACACCCAGAACAGTGGCTTGTGAGTTTTGTTTCCCAGGGGAAAAGCCTGTACAATGGTTCAGGGTCCTGCGGCCTTAAATTGCTGGGTGCCTCCTAGAATTCGGCCTCTCGCAGGATGCCTCCCAGACGCAAGGTGGCATCAGTTCCAACTTGGTCTGGTTTAAGAGTGCCAAGTGGGTCCTGCAAACTGACACCCAGAACAGTGGCTTGTGAGTTTTGTTTCCCAGGGAAAAAGCCTGTACAATGGTTCAGGGGCCTGAGGCCTTAAATTGCCGGGTGCCTCCTGGAATTCGGCCTCTCGCAGGATGCCTCCCAGACACAAGGTGGCACCAGTTCCAACTTGGTCTGGTTTAAGAGTGCCAAGTGGGTCCTGAAAACTGACACCCAGAACAGTGGCTTGTGAGTTTTGTTTCCCAGGGAAAAAGCCTGTACAATGGTTCAGGGGCCTGAGGCCTTAAATTGCCGGGTGCCTCCTGGAATTCGGCCTCTCGCAGGATGCCTCCCATACGCAAGGTGGCACCAGTGCCAACTTGGTCTGCTTTGAGAGTGTCAAGTTGATCCTGAAAACTGACACCCAGAACAGTGGCTTGTGAGTTTTGTTTCCCAGGGAAAAAGCCTGTTAAATGGTTCAGGGGCCTGAGGCCTTAAATTGCTGGGTGACTCCTGGAATGGCGCCTCTCGCAGGATGCCTCCCAGACACAAGGTGGCACTAGTGCATGTTTGGTCTTGTTTAAGAGTACCAAGTGGGTCCTGAAAACTGACACCCAGAACAGTGGCTTGTGAGTTTTGTTTCCCAGGGAAAAAGCCTGTACAATGGTTCAGGGGCCTGAGGCCTTAAATTGCCGGGTTCCTCCTGGAATTGCGCCTCTCGCAGGATGCCTCCCAGACGCAAGGTGGCACCAGTGCCAACTTGGTCTGGTTTGAGAGTGCCAAGTGTTTCCGGAAAACTGACACCCAGAACAGTGGCTTGTGAGTTTTGTTTCTCAGGGAAAAAGCCTGTACAATGGTTCAGGGGCCTGAGGCCTTAAATTGCCGGCTGCCTCCTGGAATTCGGCCTCTCGCAGGATGCCTCCCAGACACAAGGTGGCACCAGTGCCAACTTGGTCTGGTTTAAGAGTGCCAAGTGGCTCCTGAAAACTGACACCCAGAACAGTGGCTTGTGAGTTTTGTTTCCCAGGGAAAAAGCCTGTACAATGGTTCAGGGTCCTGCGGCCTTAAATTGCCGGGTGCCTCCTGGAATTCGGCCTCTCGCAGGATGCCTCCCAGACGCAAGGTGGCACCAGTGCCAACTTGGTCTGCTTTGAGAGTGTCAAGTTGGTCCTGAAAACTGACACCCAGAACAGTGGCTTGTGAGTTTTGTTTCCCAGGGAAAAAGCCTGTTAAATGGTTCAGGGGCCTGAGGCCTTAAATTGCCGGGTGGCTCCTGGAATGGCGCCTCTCGCAGGATGCCTCCCAGACACAAGGTGGCACCAGTGCCAATTTTGTCTTGTTTAAGAGTACCAAGTGGGTCCTGCAAACTGACACCCAGAACAGTGGCTTGTGAGTTTTGTTTCCCAGAGAAAAAGCCTGTACAATGGTTCAGGGGCCTGAGGCCTTAAATTGCCGGGTGCCTCCTGGTGATCCGCCTCTCACAGGATGCCTCCCAGGCGCAACATGACACCATTTCCAACTTGGTCTGGTTTGAGAGTGCCAAGTGGGTCCTGAAAACTGACACCCAGAACAGTGGCTTGTGAGTTTTCTTTCCCAGGGTAAAAGCCTGTACAATGCTTCAGGGGCCTGAGGCCTTAAATTGCCGGGTTCCTCCTGGAATTGCGCCTCTCGCAGGATGCCTCCCAGACGCAAGGTGGCACCAGTGCCAACTTGGTCTGCTTTGACAGTGTCAAGTGGGTCCTGAAAACTGTCACCCAGAACAGTGGCTTGTGAGTTTTGTTTCCCAGGGAAAAAGCCTGTACAATGGTTCAGGGTCCTACGGACATAAATTGCCGGCTGCCTCCTGGAGATCCGCCTCTCGCAGGATGCCTCCCAGACGCAAGGTGGCACCAGTGCCAACTTGGTCTGGTTTAAGAGTGCCAAGTGGGTCCTGAAAACTGACACCCAGAACAGTGGCTTGTGAGTTTTGTTTCCCAGGGAAAAAGCCTGTACAATGGTTCAGGGTCCTGCGGCCTTAAATTGCGGGGTGCCTCCTGGAATTTTGCATCACGCCAGATGTTTCCCAGACGCTAGGAAACACCAGTTCCAACTTGGTCTGGTTTAAGAGTGCCAAGTGGGTCCTGAAAACTGACACCCAGAACAGTGGCTTGTGAGTTTTGTTTCCCAGGGAAAAAGCCTGTACAATGGTTCAGGGTCCTGCGGCCTTAAATTGCTGGGTGCCTCCTAGAATTCGGCCTCTCGCAGGATGCCTCCCAGACGCAAGGTGGCATCAGTTCCAACTTGGTCTGGTTTAAGAGTGCCAAGTGGGTCCTGCAAACTGACACCCAGAACAGTGGCTTGTGAGTTTTCTTTCCCAGGGAAAAAGCCTGTACAATGGTTCAGACGCCTGAGGCCTTAAATTGCCGGGTGCCTCCTGGAATTCGGCCTCTCGCAGGATGCCTCCCAGACGCAAGGTGGCACCAGTGCCAACTTGGTCTGGTTTAAGAGTGCCAAGTGGGTCCTGCAAACTGACACCCAGAACAGTGGCTTGTGAGTTTTGTTTCCCAGGGAAAAAGCCTGTACAATGGTTGAGGTAATGCCGCCTTTAATAGCCGGGTACCACCTGGAGATCCGCCTCTCGCAGGATGCCTCCCAGACGCAAGGTGGCACCAGTGAAACTTGTTCTGGTTTGAGAGTTCCAAGTGGGTCCTGAAAACTGACACCCAGAACAGTGGCTTGTGAGTTTTGTTTCCCAGGGGAAAAGCCTGTACAATGGTTCAGGGGCCTGAGGCCGTAAATTGCCGGGTGCCTCCTGGAATTCGGCCTCTCGCAGGATGCCTCCCAGACGCAAGGTGGCACCAGTGCCAACTTGGTCTGGTTTGAGAGTGCAAAGCGTGTCCTGCAAACTGACACCCAGAAGAGTGGCTTGTGAGTTTTGTTTCCCAGGGAAAAAGCCTGTACAATGGTTCAGGGGCCTGAGGCCTTTAATTGCCAGGTGCTTCCTGGAATTCAGCCTCTCGCAGGATGCCTCCCAGACGCAAGGTGGCACCAGTGCCAATTTGGTCTTGTTTAAGAGTACCAAGTGGGTCCTGCAAACTGACACCCAGAACAGTGGCTTGTGAGTTTTGTTTCCCAGGGAAAAAGCCTGTACAATGGTTCAGGGGCCTGAGGCCTTAAATTGCCGGGTGCCTCCTGGTGATCCGCCTCTCACAGGATGCCTCCCAGGCGCAACATGACACCGTTTCCAACTTGGTCTGGTTTGAGAGTGCCAAGTGGGTCCTGAAAACTGACACCCAGAACAGTGGCTTGTGAGTTTTCTTTCCCAGGGAAAAAGCCTGTACAATGCTTCAGGGGCCTGAGGCCTTAAATTGCCGGGTTCCTCCTGGAATTGCGCCTCTCGCAGGATGCCTCCCAGACGCAAGGTGGCACCAGTTCCAATTTGGTCTGCTTTGAGAGTGTCAAGTGGGTCCTGAAAACTGACACCCAGAACAGTGGCTTGTGAGTTTTGTTTCCCAGGGAAAAAGCCTGTACAATGGTTCAGTATCCTGCGGCCTTAAATTGCCGGGTGCCTCCTGGAATTCGGCCACTCGCAGGATGCCTCCCAGACGCAAGGTGGCACCAGTTCCAACTTGGTCTGGTTTAAGAGTGCCAAGTGGGTCCTGAAAACTGACACCCAGAACAGTGGCTTGTGAGTTTTGTTTCCCAGGGAAAAAGCCTGTACAATGGTTCAGGGTCCTGCGGCCTTAAATTGCCGGGTGCCTCCTGGAATTCGGCCTCTCGCAGGATGCCTCCCAGACGCAAGGTGGCACCAGTGCCAACTTGGTCTGGTTTGAGAGTGCCAGGTGGCTCCTGCAAACTGACACCCAGAACAGTGGCTTGTGAGTTTTGTTTCCCAGGGAAAAAGCCTGTAGAATGGTTTTGGGTTCTGCCTCCTTAAATTGCCAGCTGCCTTCTGGAATTCCGCATCTCGCAGGATGCCTCCCAGACGCAAGGTGGCACCAGTGCCAACTTGGTCTGGTTTGAGAGTTCCAAGTGGGTCCTGCAAACTGACACCCAGAACAGTGGCTTGTGTATTTTGTTTCCCAGGGGAAAAGCCTGTACTGTGTTTCAGGGTCCTGAGGCCTTAAATTGCCGGGTGCCTCCTGGAATTGCGCCTCTCGCAGGATGCCTCCCAGACGCAAGGTGGCACCAGTTCCAATTTGGTCTGGTTTGAGAGTGTCAAGTGGGTCCTGAAAACTGACACCCAGAACAGTGGCTTGTGAGTTTTGTTTCCCAGGGAAAAAGCCTGATCAATGGTTCAGGGGCCTGCGGCCTTAAATTGCCGGGTGCCTCCTGGAATTGCGCCTCTCGCAGGATGCCTCCCAGACGCAAGGTGGCACCAGTTCCAACTTGGTCTGGTTCAAGAGTGCCAAGTGGGTCCTGAAAACTGACACCCAGAACAGTGGCTTGTGAGTTTTGTTTCCCAGGGAAAAAGCCTGTACAATGGTTCAGGGTCCTGCGGCCTTAAATTGCCGGGTGCCTCCTGGAATTGCACCTCTCGCAGGATGCCTCCCAGACGCAAGGTGGCACCAGTGCCAACTTGGTCTGGTTTGAGAGTGCCAGGTGGCTCCTGAAAACTGACACCCAGAACAGTGGCTTGTGAGTTTTGTTTCCCAGGGAAAAAGGCTGTACAATGGTTGAGGTAATGCCGCCTTTAATAGCCGGGTACCACCTGGAGATCCGCCTCTCGCAGGATGCCTCCCAGACGCAAGGTGGCACCAGTGAAACTTGTTCTGGTTTGAGAGTTCCAAGTGGGTCCTGAAAACTGACACCCAGAACAGTGGCTTGTGAGTTTTGTTTCCCAGGGGAAAAGCCTGTACAATGGTTCAGGGTCCTGCGGCCTTAAATTGCTGGGTGCCTCCTAGAATTCGGCCTCTCGCAGGATGCCTCCCAGACGCAAGGTGGCATCAGTTCCAACTTGGTCTGGTTTAAGAGTGCCAAGTGGGTCCTGAAAACTGACACCCAGAACAGTGGCTTGTGAGTTTTGTTTCCCAGGGAAAAAGCCTGTTAAATGGTTCAGGGGCCTGAGGCCTTAAATTGCCGGGTTCCTCCTGGAATTGCGCCTCTCGCAGGATGCCTCCCAGACGCAAGGTGGCACCAGTGCCAACTTGGTCTGGTTTGAGAGTGCCAAGTGTTTCCGGAAAACTGACACCCAGAACAGTGGCTTGTGAGTTTTGTTTCTCAGGGAAAAAGCCTGTACAATGGTTCAGGGGCCTGAGGCCTTAAATTGCCGGCTGCCTCCTGGAATTCGGCCTCTCGCAGGATGCCTCCCAGACGCAAGGTGGCACCAGTGCCAACTTGGTCTGGTTTAAGAGTGCCAAGTGGCTCCTGAAAACTGACACCCAGAACAGTGGCTTGTGAGTTTTGTTTCCCAGGGAAAAAGCCTGTACAATGGTTCAGGGTCCTGCGGCCTTAAATTGCCGGGTGCCTCCTGGAATTCGGCCTCTCGCAGGATGCCTCCCAGACGCAAGGTGGCACCAGTGCCAACTTGGTCTGCTTTGAGAGTGTCAAGTTGGTCCTGAAAACTGACACCCAGAACAGTGGCTTGTGAGTTTTGTTTCCCAGGGAAAAAGCCTGTACAATGGTTCAGGGGCCTGAGGCCTTAAATTGCCGGGTGGCTCCTGGAATGGCGCCTCTCGCAGGATGCCTCCCAGACACAAGGTGGCACCAGTGCCAATTTGGTCTTGTTTAAGAGTACCAAGTGGGTCCTGCAAACTGACACCCAGAACAGTGGCTTGTGAGTTTTGTTTCCCAGGGAAAAAGCCTGTACAATGGTTCAGGGGCCTGAGGCCTTAAATTGCCGGGTGCCTCCTGGTGATCCGCCTCTCACAGGATGCCTCCCAGGCGCAACATGACACCATTTCCAACTTGGTCTGGTTTGAGAGTGCCAAGTGGGTCCTGAAAACTGACACCCAGAACAGTGGCTTGTGAGTTTTCTTTCCCAGGGTAAAAGCCTGTACAATGCTTCAGGGGCCTGAGGCCTTAAATTGCCGGGTTCCTCCTAGAATTGCGCCTCTCGCAGGATGCCTCCCAGACGCAAGGTGGCACCAGTGCCAACTTGGTCTGCTTTGACAGTGTCAAGTGGGTCCTGAAAACTGTCACCCAGAACAGTGGCTTGTGAGTTTTGTTTCCCAGGGAAAAAGCCTGTACAATGGTTCAGGGTCCTACGGACATAAATTGCCGGCTGCCTCCTGGAGATCCGCCTCTCGCAGGATGCCTCCCAGACGCAAGGTGGCACCAGTGCCAACTTGGTCTGGTTTAAGAGTGCCAAGTGGGTCCTGAAAACTGACACCCAGAACAGTGGCTTGTGAGTTTTGTTTCCCAGGGAAAAAGCCTGTACAATGGTTCAGGGTCCTGCGGCCTTAAATTGCGGGGTGCCTCCTGGAATTTTGCATCACGCCAGATGTTTCCCAGACGCTAGGAAACACCAGTTCCAACTTGGTCTGGTTTAAGAGTGCCAAGTGGGTCCTGAAAACTGACACCCAGAACAGTGGCTTGTGAGTTTTGTTTCCCAGGGAAAAAGCCTGTACAATGGTTCAGGGTCCTGCGGCCTTAAATTGCTGGGTGCCTCCTAGAATTCGGCCTCTCGCAGGATGCCTCCCAGACGCAAGGTGGCATCAGTTCCAACTTGGTCTGGTTTAAGAGTGCCAAGTGGGTCCTGCAAACTGACACCCAGAACAGTGGCTTGTGAGTTTTCTTTCCCAGGGAAAAAGCCTGTACAATGGTTCAGACGCCTGAGGCCTTAAATTGCCGGGTGCCTCCTGGAATTCGGCCTCTCGCAGGATGCCTCCCAGACGCAAGGTGGCACCAGTGCCAACTTGGTCTGGTTTAAGAGTGCCAAGTGGGTCCTGCAAACTGACACCCAGAACAGTGGCTTGTGAGTTTTGTTTCCCAGGGGAAAAGCCTGTACAATGGTTCAGGGTCCTGCGGCCTTAAATTGCTGGGTGCCTCCTAGAATTCGGCCTCTCGCAGGATGCCTCCCAGACGCAAGGTGGCATCAGTTCCAACTTGGTCTGGTTTAAGAGTGCCAAGTGGGTCCTGAAAACTGACACCCAGAACAGTGGCTTGTGAGTTTTGTTTCCCAGGGAAAAAGCCTGTTAAATGGTTCAGGGGCCTGAGGCCTTAAATTGCCGGGTTCCTCCTGGAATTGCGCCTCTCGCAGGATGCCTCCCAGACGCAAGGTGGCACCAGTGCCAACTTGGTCTGGTTTGAGAGTGCCAAGTGTTTCCGGAAAACTGACACCCAGAACAGTGGCTTGTGAGTTTTGTTTCTCAGGGAAAAAGCCTGTACAATGGTTCAGGGGCCTGAGGCCTTAAATTGCCGGCTGCCTCCTGGAATTCGGCCTCTCGCAGGATGCCTCCCAGACGCAAGGTGGCACCAGTGCCAACTTGGTCTGGTTTAAGAGTGCCAAGTGGCTCCTGAAAACTGACACCCAGAACAGTGGCTTGTGAGTTTTGTTTCCCAGGGAAAAAGCCTGTACAATGGTTCAGGGTCCTGCGGCCTTAAATTGCCGGGTGCCTCCTGGAATTCGGCCTCTCGCAGGATGCCTCCCAGACGCAAGGTGGCACCAGTGCCAACTTGGTCTGCTTTGAGAGTGTCAAGTTGGTCCTGAAAACTGACACCCAGAACAGTGGCTTGTGAGTTTTGTTTCCCAGGGAAAAAGCCTGTTAAATGGTTCAGGGGCCTGAGGCCTTAAATTGCCGGGTGGCTCCTGGAATGGCGCCTCTCGCAGGATGCCTCCCAGACACAAGGTGGCACCAGTGCCAATTTGGTCTTGTTTAAGAGTACCAAGTGGGTCCTGCAAACTGACACCCAGAACAGTGGCTTGTGAGTTTTGTTTCCCAGGGAAAAAGCCTGTACAATGGTTCAGGGGCCTGAGGCCTTAAATTGCCGGGTGCCTCCTGGTGATCCGCCTCTCACAGGATGCCTCCCAGGCGCAACATGACACCATTTCCAACTTGGTCTGGTTTGAGAGTGCCAAGTGGGTCCTGAAAACTGACACCCAGAACAGTGGCTTGTGAGTTTTCTTTCCCAGGGTAAAAGCCTGTACAATGCTTCAGGGGCCTGAGGCCTTAAATTGCCGGGTTCCTCCTGGAATTGCGCCTCTCGCAGGATGCCTCCCAGACGCAAGGTGGCACCAGTGCCAACTTGGTCTGCTTTGACAGTGTCAAGTGGGTCCTGAAAACTGTCACCCAGAACAGTGGCTTGTGAGTTTTGTTTCCCAGGGAAAAAGCCTGTACAATGGTTCAGGGTCCTACGGACATAAATTGCCGGCTGCCTCCTGGAGATCCGCCTCTCGCAGGATGCCTCCCAGACGCAAGGTGGCACCAGTGCCAACTTGGTCTGGTTTAAGAGTGCCAAGTGGGTCCTGAAAACTGACACCCAGAACAGTGGCTTGTGAGTTTTGTTTCCCAGGGAAAAAGCCTGTACAATGGTTCAGGGTCCTGCGGCCTTAAATTGCGGGGTGCCTCCTGGAATTTTGCATCACGCCAGATGTTTCCCAGACGCTAGGAAACACCAGTTCCAACTTGGTCTGGTTTAAGAGTGCCAAGTGGGTCCTGAAAACTGACACCCAGAACAGTGGCTTGTGAGTTTTGTTTCCCAGGGAAAAAGCCTGTACAATGGTTCAGGGTCCTGCGGCCTTAAATTGCTGGGTGCCTCCTAGAATTCGGCCTCTCGCAGGATGCCTCCCAGACGCAAGGTGGCATCAGTTCCAACTTGGTCTGGTTTAAGAGTGCCAAGTGGGTCCTGCAAACTGACACCCAGAACAGTGGCTTGTGAGTTTTCTTTCCCAGGGAAAAAGCCTGTACAATGGTTCAGACGCCTGAGGCCTTAAATTGCCGGGTGCCTCCTGGAATTCGGCCTCTCGCAGGATGCCTCCCAGACGCAAGGTGGCACCAGTGCCAACTTAGTCTGGTTTAAGAGTGCCAAGTGGGTCCTGAAAACTGACACCCAGAACAGTGGCTTGTGAGTTTTGTTTCCCAGGGAAAAAGCCTGTACAATGGTTGAGGTAATGCCGCCTTTAATAGCCGGGTACCACCTGGAGATCCGCCTCTCGCAGGATGCCTCCCAGACGCAAGGTGGCACCAGTGAAACTTGTTCTGGTTTGAGAGTTCCAAGTGGGTCCTGAAAACTGACACCCAGAACAGTGGCTTGTGAGTTTTGTTTCCCAGGGGAAAAGCCTGTACAATGGTTCAGGGGCCTGAGGCCGTAAATTGCCGGGTGCCTCCTGGAATTCGGCCTCTCGCAGGATGCCTCCCAGACGCAAGGTGGCACCAGTGCCAACTTGGTCTGGTTTGAGAGTGCAAAGCGTGTCCTGCAAACTGACACCCAGAAGAGTGGCTTGTGAGTTTTGTTTCCCAGGGAAAAAGCCTGTACAATGGTTCAGGGGCCTGATTCCTTAAATTGCCGGGTGCCTCCTGGAATTCAGCCTCTCGCATGATGCCTCCCAGACGCAAGGTGGCACCAGTGCCAACTTGGTCTGGTTTGAGAGTGCCAAGTGTGTCCTGCAAACTGACACCCAGAACAGTGGCTTGTGAGTTTTGTTTCCCAGGGAAAAAGCCTGTACAATGGTTCAGGGTCCTGCGGCCTTAAATTGCCGGGTGACTCCTGGAATTCTGCATCTCACCAGATGTTTCCCAGACGCTAAGCAAACCCAGTGCCAACTTGGTCTGGTTTAAGAGTGCCAAGTGGGTCCTGGAAACTGACACCCAGAACAGTGGCTTCTGAGTTTTGTTTCCCAGGGAAAAAGCCTGTACAATGGTTCAGGGTCCTGCGGCCTTAAATTGCCGGGTGCCTCCTGGAATTGCACCTCTCGCAGGATGGCTCCCAGACGCAAGGTGGCACCAGTGCCAACTTGGTCTGGTTTGAGAGTGCCAAGTGGGTCCTGAAAACTGACACCCAGAACAGTGGCTTGTGAGTTTTGTTTCCCAGGGAAAAAGCCTGTACAATGGTTCAGGGGCCTGAGGCCTTAAATTGCCGGGTGCCTCCTGGAATTCAGACTCTCGCAGGGAGCCTCTCAGACGCAAAATGACACCATATCCAACTTGGTCTGGTTTAAGAGTGCCAAGTGGGTCCTGAAAACTGACACCCAGAACAGTGGCTTGTGAGTTTTGTTTCCCAGGGAAAAAGCCTGTACAATGGTTCAGGGTCCTGCGGCCTTAAATTGCCGGGTGCCTCCTAGAATTGCGCCTCTCGCAGGATGCCTCCCAGACGCAAGGTGGCATCAGTTCCAACTTGGTCTGGTTTAAGAGTGCCAAGTGGCTCCTGAAAACTGACACCCAGAACAGTGGCTTGTGAGTTTTGTTTCTCAGGGAAAAAGCCTGTACAATGGTTCAGGGGCCTGAGGCCTTAAATTGCCGGGTGCCTCCTGGAATTCGGCCTCTCGCAGGATGCCTCCCAGACACAAGGTGGCACCAGTGCCAACTTGGTCTGGTTTAAGAGTGCCAAGTGGCTCCTGAAAACTGACACCCAGAACAGTGGCTTGTGAGTTTTGTTTCCCAGGGGAAAAGCCTGTACAATGGTTCAGGGGCCTGAGGCCTTAAACTGCCGGGTGCCTCCTGGAATTCGGCCTCTCGCAGGATGCCTCCCAGACACAAGGTGGCACCAGTGCCAACTTGGTCTGCTTTGAGAGTGTCAAGTTGGTCCTGAAAACTGACACCCAGAACAGTGGCTTGTGAGTTTTGTTTCCCAGGGAAAAAGCCTGTACAATGGTTCAGGGGCCTGAGGCCTTAAATTGCCGGGTGACTCCTGGAATGGCGCCTCTCGCAGGATGCCTCCCAGACACAGGGTGGCACCAGTGCCAATTTGGTCTGGTTTGAGAGTGTCAAGTGCGTCCTGAAAACTGACACCCAGAACAGTGGCTTGTGAGTTTTGTTTCCCAGGGAAAAAGCCTGTACAATGGTTCAGTATCCTGCGGCCTTAAATTGCCGGGTGCCTCCTGGAATTGCGCCTCTCGCAGGATGCCTCCCAGACGCAAGGTGGCACCATTTCCAACTTGGTCTGGGTTAAGAGTGCCAAGTGGGTCCTGAAAACTGACACCCAGAACAGTGGCTTGTGAGTTTTGTTTCCCAGGGAAAAAGCCTGTACAATGGTTCAGGGTCCTGCGGCCTTAAATTGCCGGGTGCCTCCTGGAATTCGGCCTCTCGCAGGATGCCTCCCAGACGCAAGGTGGCACCAGTGCCAACTTGGTCTGGTTTGAGAGTGCCAGGTGGCTCCTGCAAACTGACACCCAGAACAGTGGCTTGTGAGTTTTGTTTCCCAGGGAAAAAGCCTGTACAATGGTTGAGGTAATTCCGCCTTTAATAGCCGGGTACCACCTGGAGATCCGCCTCTCGCAGGATGCCTCCCAGACGCAAGGTGGCACCAGTGCCAACTTGGTCTGGTTTGAGAGTTCCAAGTGGGTCCTGAAAACTGACACTCAGAACAGTTGCTTGTGTACTTTGTTTCCCAGGGGAAAAGCCTGTACAATGGTTCAGGGGCCTGAGGCCTTAAATTGCCGGGTGCCTCCTGGAATTCGGCCTCTCGCAGGATGCCTCCCAGACGCAAGGTGGCACCAGTGCCAACTTGGTCTGGTTTGAGAGTGCCAAGTGGGTCCTGAAAACTGACACCCAGAACAGTGGCTTCTGAATTTTTTTTCCCAGGGAAAAAGCCTGTAGAATGGTTTTGGGTTCTGCCTCCTTAAATTGCCAGCTGCCTTCTGGAATTCCGCCTCTCGCAGGATGCCTCCCAGACGCAAGGTGGCACCAGTGCCAACTTGGTCTGGTTTGAGAGTTCCAAGAGGGTCCTGAAAACTGACACCCAGAACAGTGGCTTGTGTATTTTGTTTCCCAGGGGAAAAGCCTGTACTGTGGTTCAGGGTCCTGAGGCCTTAAATTGCCGGGTGCCTCCTGGAATTGCGCCTCTCGCAGGATGCCTCCCAGACGCAAGGTGGCACCAGTTCCAATTTGGTCTGGTTTGAGAGTGTCAAGTGGGTCCTGAAAACTGACACCCAGAACAGTGGCTTGTGAGTTTTGTTTCCCAGGGAAAAAGCCTGATCAATGGTTCAGGGGCCTGAGGCCTTAAATTGCCGGGTGCCTCCTGGAATTGCGCCTCTCGCAGGATGCCTCCCAGACGCAAGGTGGCACCAGTTCCAACTTGGTCTGGTTCAAGAGTGCCAAGTGGGTCCTGAAAACTGACACCCAGAACAGTGGCTTGTGAGTTTTGTTTCCCAGGGAAAAAGCCTGTACAATGGTTCAGGGTCCTGCGGCCTTAAATTGCCGGGTGCCTCCTGGAATTGCACCTCTCGCAGGATGCCTCCCAGACGCAAGGTGGCACCAGTGCCAACTTGGTCTGGTTTGAGAGTGCCAGGTGGCTCCTGAAAACTGACACCCAGAACAGTGGCTTGTGAGTTTTGTTTCCCAGGGAAAAAGGCTGTACAATGGTTGAGGTAATGCCGCCTTTAATAGCCGGGTACCACCTGGAGATCCGCCTCTCGCAGGATGCCTCCCAGACGCAAGGTGGCACCAGTGAAACTTGTTCTGGTTTGAGAGTTCCAAGTGGGTCCTGAAAACTGACACCCAGAACAGTGGCTTGTGAGTTTTGTTTCCCAGGGGAAAAGCCTGTACAATGGTTCAGGGTCCTGCGGCCTTAAATTGCTGGGTGCCTCCTAGAATTCGGCCTCTCGCAGGATGCCTCCCAGACGCAAGGTGGCATCAGTTCCAACTTGGTCTGGTTTAAGAGTGCCAAGTGGGTCCTGAAAACTGACACCCAGAACAGTGGCTTGTGAGTTTTGTTTCCCAGGGAAAAAGCCTGTTAAATGGTTCAGGGGCCTGAGGCCTTAAATTGCCGGGTTCCTCCTGGAATTGCGCCTCTCGCAGGATGCCTCCCAGACGCAAGGTGGCACCAGTGCCAACTTGGTCTGGTTTTAGAGTGCCAAGTGTTTCCGGAAAACTGACACCCAGAACAGTGGCTTGTGAGTTTTGTTTCTCAGGGAAAAAGCCTGTACAATGGTTCAGGGGCCTGAGGCCTTAAATTGCCGGCTGCCTCCTGGAATTCGGCCTCTCGCAGGATGCCTCCCAGACGCAAGGTGGCACCAGTGCCAACTTGGTCTGGTTTAAGAGTGCCAAGTGGCTCCTGAAAACTGACACCCAGAACAGTGGCTTGTGAGTTTTGTTTCCCAGGGAAAAAGCCTGTACAATGGTTCAGGGTCCTGCGGCCTTAAATTGCCGGGTGCCTCCTGGAATTCGGCCTCTCGCAGGATGCCTCCCAGACGCAAGGTGGCACCAGTGCCAACTTGGTCTGCTTTGAGAGTGTCAAGTTGGTCCTGAAAACTGACACCCAGAACAGTGGCTTGTGAGTTTTGTTTCCCAGGGAAAAAGCCTGTTAAATGGTTCAGGGGCCTGAGGCCTTAAATTGCCGGGTGGCTCCTGGAATGGCGCCTCTCGCAGGATGCCTCCCAGACACAAGGTGGCACCAGTGCCAATTTGGTCTTGTTTAAGTGTACCAAGTGGGTCCTGCAAACTGACACCCAGAACAGTGGCTTGTGAGTTTTGTTTCCCAGGGAAAAAGCCTGTACAATGGTTCAGGGGCCTGAGGCCTTAAATTGCCGGGTGCCTCCTGGTGATCCGCCTCTCACAGGATGCCTCCCAGGCGCAACATGACACCATTTCCAACTTGGTCTGGTTTGAGAGTGCCAAGTGGGTCCTGAAAACTGACACCCAGAACAGTGGCTTGTGAGTTTTCTTTCCCAGGGTAAAAGCCTGTACAATGCTTCAGGGGCCTGAGGCCTTAAATTGCCGGGTTCCTCCTGGAATTGCGCCTCTCGCAGGATGCCTCCCAGACGCAAGGTGGCACCAGTGCCAACTTGGTCTGCTTTGACAGTGTCAAGTGGGTCCTGAAAACTGTCACCCAGAACAGTGGCTTGTGAGTTTTGTTTCCCAGGGAAAAAGCCTGTACAATGGTTCAGGGTCCTACGGACATAAATTGCCGGCTGCCTCCTGGAGATCCGCCTCTCGCAGGATGCCTCCCAGACGCAAGGTGGCACCAGTGCCAACTTGGTCTGGTTTAAGAGTGCCAAGTGGGTCCTGAAAACTGACACCCAGAACAGTGGCTTGTGAGTTTTGTTTCCCAGGGAAAAAGCCTGTACAATGGTTCAGGGTCCTGCGGCCTTAAATTGCGGGGTGCCTCCTGGAATTTTGCATCACGCCAGATGTTTCCCAGACGCTAGGAAACACCAGTTCCAACTTGGTCTGGTTTAAGAGTGCCAAGTGGGTCCTGAAAACTGACACCCAGAACAGTGGCTTGTGAGTTTTGTTTCCCAGGGAAAAAGCCTGTACAATGGTTCAGGGTCCTGCGGCCTTAAATTGCTGGGTGCCTCCTAGAATTCGGCCTCTCGCAGGATGCCTCCCAGACGCAAGGTGGCATCAGTTCCAACTTGGTCTGGTTTAAGAGTGCCAAGTGGGTCCTGCAAACTGACACCCAGAACAGTGGCTTGTGAGTTTTCTTTCCCAGGGAAAAAGCCTGTACAATGGTTCAGACGACTGAGGCCTTAAATTGCCGGGTGCCTCCTGGAATTCGGCCTCTCGCAGGATGCCTCCCAGACGCAAGGTGGCACCAGTGCCAACTTGGTCTGGTTTAAGAGTGCCAAGTGGGTCCTGCAAACTGACACCCAGAACAGTGGCTTGTGAGTTTTGTTTCCCAGGGGAAAAGCCTGTACAATGGTTCAGGGTCCTGCGGCCTTAAATTGCTGGGTGCCTCCTAGAATTCGGCCTCTCGCAGGATGCCTCCCAGACGCAAGGTGGCATCAGTTCCAACTTGGTCTGGTTTAAGAGTGCCAAGTGGGTCCTGAAAACTGACACCCAGAACAGTGGCTTGTGAGTTTTGTTTCCCAGGGAAAAAGCCTGTTAAATGGTTCAGGGGCCTGAGGCCTTAAATTGCCGGGTTCCTCCTGGAATTGCGCCTCTCGCAGGATGCCTCCCAGACGCAAGGTGGCACCATTTCCAACTTGGTCTGGTTTGAGAGTGCCAAGTGTTTCCGGAAAACTGACACCCAGAACAGTGGCTTGTGAGTTTTGTTTCTCAGGGAAAAAGCCTGTACAATGGTTCAGGGGCCTGAGGCCTTAAATTGCCGGCTGCCTCCTGGAATTCGGCCTCTCGCAGGATGCCTCCCAGACGCAAGGTGGCACCAGTGCCAACTTGGTCTGGTTTAAGAGTGCCAAGTGGCTCCTGAAAACTGACACCCAGAACAGTGGCTTGTGAGTTTTGTTTCCCAGGGAAAAAGCCTGTACAATGGTTCAGGGTCCTGCGGCCTTAAATTGCCGGGTGCCTCCTGGAATTCGGCCTCTCGCAGGATGCCTCCCAGACGCAAGGTGGCACCAGTGCCAACTTGGTCTGCTTTGAGAGTGTCAAGTTGGTCCTGAAAACTGACACCCAGAACAGTGGCTTGTGAGTTTTGTTTCCCAGGGAAAAAGCCTGTACAATGGTTCAGGGGCCTGAGGCCTTAAATTGCCGGGTGGCTCCTGGAATGGCGCCTCTCGCAGGATGCCTCCCAGACACAAGGTGGCACCAGTGCCAATTTGGTCTTGTTTAAGAGTACCAAGTGGGTCCTGCAAACTGACACCCAGAACAGTGGCTTGTGAGTTTTGTTTCCCAGGGAAAAAGCCTGTACAATGGTTCAGGGGCCTGAGGCCTTAAATTGCCGGGTGCCTCCTGGTGATCCGCCTCTCACAGGATGCCTCCCAGGCGCAACATGACACCATTTCCAACTTGGTCTGGTTTGAGAGTGCCAAGTGGGTCCTGAAAACTGACACCCAGAACAGTGGCTTGTGAGTTTTCTTTCCCAGGGTAAAAGCCTGTACAATGCTTCAGGGGCCTGAGGCCTTAAATTGCCGGGTTCCTCCTGGAATTGCGCCTCTCGCAGGATGCCTCCCAGACGCAAGGTGGCACCAGTGCCAACTTGGTCTGCTTTGACAGTGTCAAGTGGGTCCTGAAAACTGTCACCCAGAACAGTGGCTTGTGAGTTTTGTTTCCCAGGGAAAAAGCCTGTACAATGGTTCAGGGTCCTACGGACATAAATTGCCGGCTGCCTCCTGGAGATCCGCCTCTCGCAGGATGCCTCCCAGACGCAAGGTGGCACCAGTGCCAACTTGGTCTGGTTTAAGAGTGCCAAGTGGGTCCTGAAAACTGACACCCAGAACAGTGGCTTGTGAGTTTTGTTTCCCAGGGAAAAAGCCTGTACAATGGTTCAGGGTCCTGCGGCCTTAAATTGCGGGGTGCCTCCTGGAATTTTGCATCACGCCAGATGTTTCCCAGACGCTAGGAAACACCAGTTCCAACTTGGTCTGGTTTAAGAGTGCCAAGTGGGTCCTGAAAACTGACACCCAGAACAGTGGCTTGTGAGTTTTGTTTCCCAGGGAAAAAGCCTGTACAATGGTTCAGGGTCCTGCGGCCTTAAATTGCTGGGTGCCTCCTAGAATTCGGCCTCTCGCAGGATGCCTCCCAGACGCAAGGTGGCATCAGTTCCAACTTGGTCTGGTTTAAGAGTGCCAAGTGGGTCCTGAAAACTGACACCCAGAACAGTGGCTTGTGAGTTTTCTTTCCCAGGGAAAAAGCCTGTACAATGGTTCAGACGCCTGAGGCCTTAAATTGCCGGGTGCCTCCTGGAATTCGGCCTCTCGCAGGATGCCTCCCAGACGCAAGGTGGCACCAGTGCCAACTTGGTCTGGTTTAAGAGTGCCAAGTGGGTCCTGCAAACTGACACCCAGAACAGTGGCTTGTGAGTTTTGTTTCCCAGGGAAAAAGCCTGTACAATGGTTGAGGTAATGCCGCCTTTAATAGCCGGGTACCACCTGGAGATCCGCCTCTCGCAGGATGCCTCCCAGACGCAAGGTGGCACCAGTGAAACTTGTTCTGGTTTGAGAGTTCCAAGTGGGTCCTGAAAACTGACACCCAGAACAGTGGCTTGTGAGTTTTGTTTCCCAGGGGAAAAGCCTGTACAATGGTTCAGGGGCCTGAGGCCGTAAATTGCCGGGTGCCTCCTGGAATTCGGCCTCTCGCAGGATGCCTCCCAGACGCAAGGTGGCACCAGTGCCAACTTGGTCTGGTTTGAGAGTGCAAAGCGTGTCCTGCAAACTGACACCCAGAAGAGTGGCTTGTGAGTTTTGTTTCCCAGGGAAAAAGCCTGTACAATGGTTCAGGGGCCTGATTCCTTAAATTGCCGGGTGCCTCCTGGAATTCAGCCTCTCGCATGATGCCTCCCAGACGCAAGGTGGCACCAGTGCCAACTTGGTCTGGTTTGAGAGTGCCAAGTGTGTCCTGCAAACTGACACCCAGAACAGTGGCTTGTGAGTTTTGTTTCCCAGGGAAAAAGCCTGTACAATGGTTCAGGGGCCTGCGGCCTTAAATTGCCGGGTGACTCCTGGAATTCTGCATCTCACCAGATGTTTCCCAGACGCTAAGCAAACCCAGTGCCAACTTGGTCTGGTTTAAGAGTGCCAAGTGGGTCCTGGAAACTGACACCCAGAACAGTGGCTTCTGAGTTTTGTTTCCCAGGGAAAAAGCCTGTACAATGGTTCAGGGTCCTGCGGCCTTAAATTGCCGGGTGCCTCCTGGAATTGCACCTCTCGCAGGATGGCTCCCAGACGCAAGGTGGCACCAGTTCCAACTTGGTCTGGTTTGAGAGTGCCAAGTGGGTCCTGAAAACTGACACCCAGAACAGTGGCTTGTGAGTTTTGTTTCCCAGGGAAAAAGCCTGTACAATGGTTCAGGGGCCTGAGGCCTTAAATTGCCGGGTGCCTCCTGGAATTCAGACTCTTGCAGGGAGCCTCTCAGACGCAAAATGACACCATATCCAACTTGGTCTGGTTTAAGAGTGCCAAGTGGGTCCTGAAAACTGACACCCAGAACAGTGGCTTGTGAGTTTTGTTTCCCAGGGAAAAAGCCTGTACAATGGTTCAGGGTCCTGCGGCCTTAAATTGCCGGGTGCCTCCTAGAATTGCGCCTCTCGCAGGATGCCTCCCAGACGCAAGGTGGCATCAGTTCCAACTTGGTCTGGTTTAAGAGTGCCAAGTGGCTCCTGAAAACTGACACCCAGAACAGTGGCTTGTGAGTTTTGTTTCTCAGGGAAAAAGCCTGTACAATGGTTCAGGGGCCTGAGGCCTTAAATTGCCGGGTGCCTCCTGGAATTCGGCCTCTCGCAGGATGCCTCCCAGACACAAGGTGGCACCAGTGCCAACTTGGTCTGGTTTAAGAGTGCCAAGTGGCTCCTGAAAACTGACACCCAGAACAGTGGCTTGTGAGTTTTGTTTCCCAGGGAAAAAGCCTGTACAATGGTTCAGGGGCCTGAGGCCTTAAACTGCCGGGTGCCTCCTGGAATTCGGCCTCTCGCAGGATGCCTCCCAGACACAAGGTGGCACCAGTGCCAACTTGGTCTGCTTTGAGAGTGTCAAGTTGGTCCTGAAAACTGACACCCAGAACAGTGGCTTGTGAGTTTTGTTTCCCAGGGAAAAAGCCTGTACAATGGTTCAGGGGCCTGAGGCCTTAAATTGCCGGGTGACTCCTGGAATGGCGCCTCTCGCAGGATGCCTCCCAGACACAGGGTGGCACCAGTGCCAATTTGGTCTTGTTTAAGAGTGCCAAGTGGGTCCTGAAAACTGACACCCAGAACAGTGGCTTGTGAGTTTTCTTTCCCAGGGAAAAAGCCTGTACAATGGTTCAGGGGCCTGAGGCCTTAAATTGCCGGGTGCCTCCTGGTGATCCGCCTCTCACAGGATGCCTCCCAGACGCAACATGACACCATTTCACTCTTGGTCTGGTTTGAGAGTGCCAAGTGGGTCCTGAAAACTGACACCCAGAACAGTGGCTTGTGAGTTTTCTTTCCCAGGGAAAAAGCCTGTACAATGGTTCAGGGGCCTGAGGCCTTAAATTGCCGGGTTCCTCCTGGAATTGCGCCTCTCGCAGGATGCCTCCCAGACGCAAGGTGGCACCAGTGCCAACTTGGTCTGGTTTGAGAGTGCCAAGTGTTTCCGGAAAACTGACACCCAGAACAGTGGCTTGTGAGTTTTGTTTCTCAGGGAAAAAGCCTGTACAATGGTTCAGGGGCCTGAGGCCTTAAATTGCCGGCTGCCTCCTGGAATTCGGCCTCTCGCAGGATGCCTCCCAGACACAAGGTGGCACCAGTGCCAACTTGGTCTGGTTTAAGAGTGCCAAGTGGCTCCTGAAAACTGACACCCAGAACAGTGGCTTGTGAGTTTTGTTTCCCAGGGAAAAAGCCTGTACAATGGTTCAGGGTCCTGCGGCCTTAAATTGCCGGGTGCCTCCTGGAATTCGGCCTCTCGCAGGATGCCTCCCAGACGCAAGGTGGCACCAGTGCCAACTTGGTCTGCTTTGAGAGTGTCAAGTTGGTCCTGAAAACTGACACCCAGAACAGTGGCTTGTGAGTTTTGTTTCCCAGGGAAAAAGCCTGTTAAATGGTTCAGGGGCCTGAGGCCTAGAATTGCCGGGCGGCTCCTGGAATGGCGCCTCTCGCAGGATGCCTCCCAGACACAAGGTGGCACCAGTGCCAATTTGGTCTTGTTTAAGAGTACCAAGTGGGTCCTGCAAACTGACACCCAGAACAGTGGCTTGTGAGTTTTGTTTCCCAGGGAAAAAGCCTGTACAATGGTTCAGGGGCCTGAGGCCTTAAATTGCCGGGTGCCTCCTGGTGATCCGCCTCTCAGAGGATGCCTCCCAGGCGCAACATGACACCGTTTCCAACTTGGTCTGGTTTGAGAGTGCCAAGTGGGTCCTGAAAACTGACACCCAGAACAGTGGCTTGTGAGTTTTCTTTCCCAGGGAAAAAGCCTGTACAGCGCTTCAGGGGCCTGAGGCCTTAAATTGCCGGGTTCCTCCTGGAATTGCGCCTCTCGCAGGATGCCTCCCAGGCGCAAGGTGGCACCAGTGCCAACTTGGTCTGCTTTGAGAGTGTCAAGTGGGTCCTGAAAACTGTCACCCAGAACAGTGGCTTGTGAGTTTTGTTTCCCAGGGAAAAAGCCTGTACAATGGTTCAGGGTCCTACGGACATAAATTGCCGGCTGCCTCCTGGAGATCCGCCTCTCGCAGGATGCCTCCCAGACGCAAGGTGGCACCAGTGCCAACTTGGTCTTGTTTGAGAGTGCCAAGTGGGTCCTGAAAACTGACACCCAGAACAGTGGCTTGTGAGTTTTGTTTCCCAGGGAAAAAGCCTGTACAATGGTTCAGGGTCCTGCGGCCTTAAATTGCGGGGTGCCTCCTGGAATTTTGCATCAGGCCAGATGTTTCCCAGACGCTAAGAAACACCAGTTCCAACTTGGTCTGGTTTAAGAGTGCCAAGTGGGTCCTGAAAACTGACACCCAGAACAGTGGCTTGTGAGTTTTGTTTCCCAGGGAAAAAGCCTGTACAATGGTTCAGGGTCCTGCGGCCTTAAATTGCCGGGTGCCTCCTAGAATTCGGCCTCTCGCAGGATGCCTCCCAGACGCAAGGTGGCATCAGTTCCAACTTGGTCTGGTTTAAGAGTGCCAAGTGGCTCCTGAAAACTGACACCCAGAACAGTGGCTTGTGAGTTTTGTTTCCCAGGGAAAAAGCCTGTACAATGGTTCAGGGGCCTGAGGCCTTAAATTGCCGGGTGCCTCCTGGAATTCGGCCTCTCGCAGGATGCCTCCCAGACACAAGGTGGCACCAGTGCCAATTTGGTCTTGTTTAAGAGTACCAAGTGGGTCCTGAAAACTGACACCCAGAACAGTGGCTTGTGAGTTTTGTTTCCCAGGGAAAAAGCCTGTACAATGGTTCAGGGGCCTGAGGCCTTAAATTGCCGGGTGCCTCCTGGTGATCCGCCTCTCACAGGATGCCTCCCAGGCGCAACATGACACCATTTCCAACTTGGTCTGGTTTGAGAGTGCCAAGTGGGTCCTGAAAACTGACACCCAGAACAGTGGCTTGTGAGTTTTGTTTCCCAGGGAAAAAGCCTGTACAATGGTTCAGGGGCCTGAGGCCTTAAATTGCCGGGTTCCTCCTGGAATTGCGCCTCTCGCAGGATTCCTCCCAGACGCAAGGTGGCACCAGTGCCAACTTGGTCTTGTTTGAGAGTGCCAAGTGTTTCCGGAAAACTGACACCCAGAACAGTGGCTTGTGAGTTTTGTTTCTCAGGGAAAAAGCCTGTACAATGGTTCAGGGGCCTGAGGCCTTAAATTGCCGGGTGCCTCCTGCAATTCGGACTCTCACAGGGTGCCTCCCAGATGCATAATGACACCATTTCCAACGTGGTCTGGTTTGAGAGTGCCAAGTGTGTCCTGAAAACTGACACCCAGAACACTGGCTTGTGAGTTTTGTTTTCCAAGGAAAAAGCCTGTAAAATGGTTTAGGTAATGCCGCCTTAAATAGCCGGGAGCCACCTGGAGATCCGCCTCTCGCAGGATGCCTCCCAGATGCAAGGTGGCACCAGTGCCAACTTGGTCTGGTTTGAGAGTGTCAAGTGGGTCTTGAAAACTATCACCCAGAACAGTGGCTTGTGAGTTTTGTTTCCCAGGGAAAAAGCCTGTAGAATGGTTTTGGGTCCTGCGGCCTTAAATTGCCGGGTGCCTCTTGGAATTTGGACTCTCGCAGGATGCCTCCCAGATGCAAGGTGGCACCAGTGCCAACTTGGTCTGGTTTGAGAGTGCCAAGTGGGTCCTGAAAACTGACACCCAGAACAGTGGCTTGTGAGTTTTGTTTCCCAGGGAAAAAGCCTGTACAATGGTTCAGGGGCCTGAGGCCTTAAATTGCCGGGTGGCTCCTGGAATGGCGCCTCTCGCAGGATGCCTCCCAGACACAAGGTGGCACCAGTGCCAATTTGGTCTTGTTTAAGAGTACCAAGTGGGTCCTGCAAACTGACACCCAGAACAGTGGCTTGTGAGTTTTGTTTCCCAGGGAAAAAGCCTGTACAATGGTTCAGGGGCCTGAGGCCTTAAATTGCCGGGTGCCTCCTGGTGATCCGCCTCTCACAGGATGCCTCCCAGGCGCAACATGACACCGTTTTCAACTTGGTCTGGTTTGAGAGTGCCAAGTGGGTCCTGAAAACTGACACCCAGAACAGTGGCTTGTGAGTTTTGTTTCCCAGGGAAAAAGCCTGTACAATGGTTCAGGGGCCTGAGGCCTTAAATTGCCGGGTTCCTCCTGGAATTGCGCCTCTTGCAGGATGCCTCCCAGGCGCAAGGTTGCACCAGTGCCAACTTGGTCTGCTTTGAGAGTGTCAAGTGGGTCCTGAAAACTGTCACCCAGAACAGTGGCTTGTGAGTTTTGTTTCCCAGGGAAAAAGCCTGTACAATGGTTCAGGGTCCTACGGACATAAATTGCCGGCTGCCTCCTGGAGATCCGCCTATCGCAGGATGCCTCCCAGACGCAAGGTGGCACCAGTGCCAACTTGGTCTTGTTTGAGAGTGCCAAGTGGGTCCTGAAAACTGACACCCAGAACAGTGGCTTGTGAGTTTTGTTTCCCAGGGAAAAAGCCTGTAGAATGGTTCAGGGTCCTGCGGCCTTAAATTGCGGGGTGCCTCCTGGAATTTTGCATCACGCCAGATGTTTCCCAGACGCTAAGAAACACCAGTTCCAACTTGGTCTGGTTTAAGAGTGCCAAGTGGGTCCTGAAAACTGACACCCAGAACAGTGGCTTGTGAGTTTTGTTTCCCAGGGAAAAAGCCTGTACAGTGGTTCAGGGTCCTGCGGCCTTAAATTGCCAGGTGCCTCCTAGAATTCGGCCTCTCGCAGGATGCCTCCCAGACGCAAGGTGGCATCAGTTCCAACTTGGTCTGGTTAAAGAGTGCCAAGTGGCTCCTGAAAACTGACACCCAGAACAGTGGCTTGTGAGTTTTGTTTCCCAGGGAAAAAGCCTGTACAATGGTTCAGGGGCCTGAGGCCTTAAATTGCCGGGTGCCTCCTGGAATTCGGCCTCTCGCAGGATGCCTCCCAGACACAAGGTGGCACCAGTGCCAATTTGGTCTGGTTTAAGAGTACCAAGTGGGTCCTGAAAACTGACACCCAGAACAGTGGCTTGTGAGTTTTGTTTCCCAGGGAAAAAGCCTGTACAATGGTTCAGGGGCCTGAGGCCTTAAATTGCCGGGTGCCTCCTGGTGATCCGCCTCTCACAGGATGCCTCCCAGGCGCAACATGACACCATTTCCAACTTGGTCTGGTTTGAGAGTGCCAAGTGGGTCCTGAAAACTGACACCCAGAACAGTGGCTTGTGAGTTTTCTTTCCCAGGGAAAAAGCCTGTACAATGGTTCAGGGGCCTGAGGCCTTAAATTGCCGGGTTCCTCCTGGAATTGCGCCTCTCGCAGGATGCCTCCCAGACGCAAGGTGGCACCAGTGCCAACTTGGTCTGGTTTGAGAGTGCCAAGTGTTTCCGGAAAACTGACACCCAGAACAGTGGCTTGTGAGTTTTGTTTCCCAGGGAAAAAGCCTGTACAATGGTTCAGGGGCCTGAGGCCTTAAATTGCCGGGTGCCTCCTGGTGATCCGCCTCTCACAGGATGCCTCCCAGACGCAACATGACACCATTTCACTCTTGGTCTGGTTTGAGAGTGCCAAGTGGGTCCTGAAAACTGACACCCAGAACAGTGGCTTGTGAGTTTTGTTTCCCAGGGAAAAAGCCTGTACAATGGTTCAGGGGCCTGAGGCCTTAAATTGCCGGGTGACTCCTGGAATTCCGCCTCTCGCAGGATGCCTCCCAGACGCAAGGTGGCACCAGTGCCAACTTGGTCTGGTTTGAGAGTGCCAAGTGTTTCCGGAAAACTGACACCCAGAACAGTGTCTTGTGAGTTTTGTTTCCCAGGGAAAAAGCCTGTACAATGGTTCAGGGGCCTGAGGCCTTAAATTGCCGGGTGCCTCCTGGAATTCGGCCTCTCGCAGGATGCCTCCCAGACACAAGGTGGCACCAGTGCCAACTTGGTCTGGTTTAAGAGTGCCAAGTGGCTCCTGAAAACTGACACCCAGAACAGTGGCTTGTGAGTTTTGTTTCCCAGGGAAAAAGCCTGTACAATGGTTCAGGGTCCTGCGGCCTTAAATTGCCGGCTGCCTCCTGGAATTCGGCCTCTCGCAGGATGCCTCCCAGACGCAAGGTGGCACCAGTGCCAACTTGGTCTGCTTTGAGAGTGTCAAGTTGGTCCTGAAAACTGACACCCAGAACAGTGGCTTGTGAGTTTTGTTTCCCAGGGAAAAAGCCTGTTAAATGGTTCAGGGGCCTGAGGCCTTAAATTGCCGGGTGGCTCCTGGAATGGCGCCTCTCGCAGGATGCCTCCCAGACACAAGGTGACACCAGTGCCAATTTGGTCTTGTTTAAGAGTACCAAGTGGGTCCTGAAAACTGACACCCAGAACAGTGGCTTGTGAGTTTTGTTTCCCAGGGAAAAAGCCTGTACAATGGTTCAGGGGCCTGAGGCCTTAAATTGCCGGGTGCCTCCTGGTGATCCGCCTCTCACAGGATGCCTCCCAGGCGCAACATGACACCGTTTCCAACTTGGTCTGGTTTGAGAGTGCCAAGTGGGTCCTGAAAACTGACACCCAGAACAGTGGCTTGTGAGTTTTCTTTCCCAGGGAAAAAGCCTGTACAATGCTTCAGGGGCCTGAGGCCTTAAATTGCCGGGTTCCTCCTGGAATTGCGCCTCTCGCAGGATGCCTCCCAGGCGCAAGGTGGCACCAGTGCCAACTTGGTCTGCTTTGAGAGTGTCAAGTGGGTCCTGAAAACTGTCACCCAGAACAGTGGCTTGTGAGTTTTGTTTCCCAGGGAAAAAGCCTGTACAATGGTTCAGGGTCCTACGGACATAAATTGCCGGCTGCCTCCTGGAGATCCGCCTCTCGCAGGATGCCTCCCAGACGCAAGGTGGCACCAGTGCCAACTTGGTCTTGTTTGAGAGTGCCAAGTGGGTCCTGAAAACTGACACCCAGAACAGTGGCTTGTGAGTTTTGTTTCCCAGGGAAAAAGCCTGTACAATGGTTCAGGGTCCTGCGGCCTTAAATTGCGGGGTGCCTCCTGGAATTTTGCATCACGCCAGATGTTTCCCAGACGCTAAGAAACACCAGTTCCAACTTGGTCTGGTTTAAGAGTGCCAAGTGGGTCCTGAAAACTGACACCCAGAACAGTGGCTTGTGAGTTTTGTTTCCCAGGGAAAAAGCCTGTACAATGGTTCAGGGTCCTGCGGCCTTAAATTGCCGGGTGCCTCCTAGAATTCGGCCTCTCGCAGGATGCCTCCCAGACGCAAGGTGGCATCAGTTCCAACTTGGTCTGGTTTAAGAGTGCCAAGTGGCTCCTGAAAACTGACACCCAGAACAGTGGCTTGTGAGTTTTGTTTCCCAGGGAAAAAGCCTGTAAAATGGTTCAGGGGCCTGAGGCCTTAAATTGCCGGGTGCCTCCTGGAATTCGGCCTCTCGCAGGATGCCTCCCAGACACAAGGTGGCACCAGTGCCAACTTGGTCTGGTTTAAGAGTGCCAAGTGGCTCCTGAAAACTGACACCCAGAACAGTGGCTTGTGAGTTTTGTTTCCCAGGGAAAAAGCCTGTACAATGGTTCAGGGGCCTGAGGCCTTAAATTGCCGGGTGACTCCTGGAATGGCGTCTCTCGCAGGATGCCTCCCAGACACAAGGTGGCACCAGTGCCAATTTGGTCTTGTTTAAGAGTACCAAGTGGGTCCTGCAAACTGACACCCAGAACAGTGGCTTGTGAGTTTTGTTTCCCAGGGAAAAAGCCTGTACAATGGTTCAGAGGCCTGAGGCCTTAAATTGCCGGGTGCCTCCTGGTGATCCGCCTCTCACAGGATGCCTCCCAGGCGCAACATGACACCGTTTCCAACTTGGTCTGGTTTGAGAGTGCCAAGTGGGTCCTGAAAACTGACACCCAGAACAGTGGCTTGTGAGTTTTCTTTCCCAGGGAAAAAGCCTGTACAATGGTTCAGGGGCCTGAGGCCTTAAATTGCCGGGTTCCTCCTGGAATTGCGCCTCTCGCAGGATGCCTCCCAGACGCAAGGTGGCACCAGTGCCAACTTGGTCTGGTTTGAGAGTGCCAAGTGTTTCCGGAAAACTGACACCCAGAACAGTGGCTTGTGAGTTTTGTTTCTCAGGGAAAAAGCCTGTACAATGGTTCAGGGGCCTGAGGCCTTAAATTGCCGGGTGCCTCCTGCAATTCGGACTCTCACAGGGTGCCTCCCAGATGCATAATGACACCATTTCAAACGTGGTCTGGTTTGAGAGTGGTAAGTGTGTCCTGAAAACTGACACGCAGAACACTGGCTTGTGAGTTTTGTTTTCCAAGGAAAAAGCCTGTAAAATGGTTTAGGTAATGCCGCCTTTAATAGCCGGGAGCCACCTGGAGATCCGCCTCTCGCAGGATGCCTCCCAGATGCAAGGTGGCACCAGTGCCAACTTGGTCTGGTTTGAGAGTGTCAAGTGGGTCTTGAAAACTATCACCCAGAACAGTGGCTTGTGAGTTTTCTTTCCCAGGGAAAAAGCCTGTAAAATGGTTCAGGGGCCTGAGGCCTTAAATTGCCGGGTGCCTCCTGGAATTCGGACTCTCGCAGGGTGCCTCCCAGACGCATAATGAAACCATTTCCAACTTGGTCTTGTTTGAGAGTGCCAAGTGGGTCCTGAAAACTGACACCCAGAACAGTGGCTTGTGAGTTTGGTTTCCCAGGGAAAAAGCCTGTAAAATGGTTTAGGTAATGCCGCATTTAATAGCCGGGAGCCACCTGGAGATCCGCCTCTCGCAGGATGCCTCCCAGACGCAAGGTGGCACCAGTGCCAACTTGGTCTGGTTTGAGAGTGTCAAGTGGGTCCTGAAAACTGACACCCAGAACAGTGGCTTGTGAGTTTTGTTTCCCAGGGAAAAAGCCTGTACAATGGTTCAGGGTCCTGCGGACTTAAATTGCCGGGTGCCTCCTAGAATTCGGCCTCTCGCAGGATGCCTCCCAGACGCAAGGTGGCATCAGTTCCAACTTGGTCTGGTTTGAGAGTACCAAGTGGGTCCTGGAAACTGACACCCAGAACAGTGGCTTGAGAGTTTTGTTTCCCAGGGAAAAAGCCTGTTAAATGGTTCAGGGGCCTGCGGCCTTAAATTGCCGGGTGCCTCCTGGAATTTTGCATCACGCCAGATGTTTCCCAGACGCTAAGAAACACCAGTTCCAACTTGGTCTGGTTTAAGAGTGCCAAGTGGGTCCTGAAAACTGACACCCAGAACAGTGGCTTGTGAGTTTTGTTTCCCAGGGAAAAAGCCTGTACAATTGTTCAGGGGCCTGAGGCCTTAAATTGCCGGGTGCCTCCTGGAATTCGGCCTCTCGCAGGATGCCTCCCAGACGCAAGGTGGCACCAGTGCCAACTTGGTCTTGTTTGAGAGTGCCAAGTGGGTCCTGCAAACTGACACCCAGAACAGTGGCTTCTGAATTTTTTTTCCCAGGGAAAAAGCCTGTAGAATGGTTTTGGGTTCTGCGGACTTAAATTGCCGGGTGCCTCCTGGAATTCCGCCTCTTGCAGGATGCCTCCCAGACGCAAGGTGGCACCAGTGCCAACTTGGTCTGGTTTGAGAGTGCCAAGTGGGTCCTGAAAACTGACACCCAGAACAGTGGCTTGTGAGTTTTGTTTCCCAGGAAAAAAGCCTGTACAATGGTTCAGGGGCTTGAGGCCTTAAATTGCCGGGTGCCTCCTGCAATTCGGACTCTCGCAGGGTGCCTCCCAGATGCATAATGACACCATTTCCAACTTGGTCTGGTTTGAGAGTGCCAAGTGGGTCCTGAAAACTGACACCCAGAACAGTGGCTTGTGAGTTTTGTTTCCCAGGGAAAAAGCCTATAAAATGGTTTAGGTAATGCCGCCTTTAATAGCCGGGAGCCACCTGGAGATCCGCCTCTCGCAGGATGCCTCCCAGACGCAAGGTGGCACCAGTGCCAACTTGGTCTGCTTTGAGAGTGTCAAGTGGGTCCTGAAAACTGACACCCAGAACAGTGGCTTGTGAGTTTTGTTTCCCAGGGAAAAAGCCTGTACAATGGTTCAGGGGCCTGAGGCCTTAAATTGCCGGGTGCCTCCTGGAATTCGGACTCTCGCAGGGAGCCTCCCAGACGCAAAATGACACCATATCCAACTTGGTCTGGTTTAAGAGTGCAAAGTGGGTCCTGGAAACTGACACCCAGAACAGTGGCTTGTGAGTTTTGTTTCCCAGGGAAAAAGCCTGTACAATGGTTCAGGGTCCTGCGGACTTAAATTGCCGGGTGCCTCCTGGAATTCGGCCACTCGCAGGATGCCTCCCAGACGCAAGGTGGCACCAGTGCTAACTTGGTCTGGTTTGAGAGTGCCAAGTGGGTCCTGAAAACTGACACCCAGAACAGTGGCTTGTGAGTTTTGTTTCCCAGGGAAAAAGCCTGTACAATGGTTCAGGGTCCTGCGGCCTTAAATTGCCGGGTGACTCCTGGAATTCCGCATCTCACCAGATGTTTCCCAGACGCTAAGCAACACCAGTGCCAACTTGGTCTGGTTTAAGAGTGCCAAGTGGGTCCTGGAAACTGACACCCAGAACAGTGGCTTGTGAGTTTTCTTTCCCAGGGAAAAAGCCTGTAAAATGGTTCAGGGGCCTGAGGCCTTAAATTGCCGGGTGCCTCCTGGAATTTGGACTCTCGCAGGGTGCCTCCCAGACGCATAATGAAACCATTTCCAACTTGGTCTTGTTTGAGAGTGCCAAGTGGGTCCTGAAAACTGACACCCAGAACAGTGGCTTGTGAGTTTTGTTTCCCAGGGAAAAAGCCTGTACAATGGTTCAGGGGCCTGAGGCCTTAAATTGCCGGGTGCCTCCTGCAATTCGGACTCTCGCAGGGTGCCTCCCAGATGCATAATGACACCATTTCCAACTTGGTCTGGTTTGAGAGTGCCAAGTGGGTCCTGAAAACTGACACCCAGAACAGTGGCTTGTGAGTTTTGTTTCCCAGGGAAAAAGCCTGTAAAATGGTTTAGGTAATGCCGCCTTTAATAGCCGGGAGCCACATGGAGATCCGCCTCTCGCAGGATGCCTCCCAGACGCAAGGTGGCACCAGTGCCAACTTGGTCTGCTTTGAGAGTGTCAAGTGGGTCCTGAAAACTGTCACCCAGAACAGTGGCTTGTGAGTTTTGTTTCCCAGGGAAAAAGCCTGTAGAATGGTTTTGGGTCCTGCGGCCTTAAATTGCCGGGTGCCTCCTGGAATTTGGACTCTCGCAGGATGCCTCCCAGACGCAAGGTGGCACCAGTGCCAACTTAGTCTGGTTTGAGAGTGCCAAGTGGGTCCTGAAAACTGACACCCAGAACAGTGGCTTGTGAGTTTTGTTTCCCAGGGAAAAAGCCTGTACAATGGTTCAGGGGCCTGAGGCCTTAAATTGCCGGGTGCCTCCTGGAATTCGGACTCTCGCAGGGAGCCTCCCAGACGCAAAATGACACCATATCCAACTTGGTCTGCTTTGAGAGTGCCAAGTGGGTCCTGAAAACTGACACCCAGAACAGTGGCTTGTGAGTTTTGTTTCCCAGGGAAAAAGCCTGTACAATGGTTCAGGGTCCTGCGGCCTTAAATTGCCGGGTGCCTCCTAGAATTCGGCCTCTCGCAGGATGCCTCCCAGACGCAAGGTGGCATCAGTTCCAACTTGGTCTGGTTTAAGAGTACCAAGTGGGTCCTGGAAACTGACACCCAGAACAGTGGCTTGTGAGTTTTGTTTCCCAGGGAAAAAGCCTGTACAATGGTTCAGGGTCTTGCGGACTTAAATTGCCGGGTGCCTCCTGGAATTCTGCCTCTCGCAGGATGCCTCCCAGACGCAAGGTGGCACCAGTGCCAACTTGGTCTGGTTTGAGAGTGCCAAGTGGGTCCTGCAAACTGACACCCAGAACAGTGGCTTGTGAGTTTTGTTTCCCAGGGAAAAAGCCTGTACAATGGTTCAGGGTCCTGCGGCCTTAAATTGCCGGACGCCTCCTGGAGATCCGCTACTCGCAGGATGCCTCCCAGACACAAGGTGGAACCAGTGCCAACTTGGCCTTGTTTGAGAGTGCCAAGTGGGTCCTGAAAACTGACACTCAGAACAGTGGCTTGTGAGTTTTGTTTCCCAGGGAAAAAGCCTGTACAATGGTTCAGGGTCCTGCGGCCTTAAATTGCCAGGTACCTCCTTGAATTGCGCCTCTCGCAGGATGCCTCCCAGACGCAAGGTGGCACCAGTGCCAACTTGGTCTGCTTTGAGAGTGCCAAGTGGGTCCTGCAAACTGACACCCAGAACAGTGGCTTGTGAGTTTTGTTTCCCAGGGAAAAAGCCTGTACAATGGTTCAGGGTCCTGCGGCCATAAATTGCCGGGTGCCTCCTTGAATTGCGCCTCTCGCAGGATGCCTCCCAGACGCAAGGTGGCACCAGTGCCAACTTGGTCTGGTTTGAGAGTGCCAGGTGTCTCCTGCAAACTTACACCCAGAACAGTGGCTTGTGAGTTTTGTTTCCCAGGGAAAAAGCCTGTACAATGGTTCAGGGGCCTGCGGCCATAAATTGCCGGGTGACTCCTTGAATTGCGCCTCTCGCAGGATGCCTCCCAGACGCAAGGTGGCACCAGTGCCAACTTGGTCTGGTTTGAGAGTGCCAGGTGTCTCCTGCAAACTTACACCCAGAACAGTGGCTTGTGAGTTTTGTTTCCCAGGGAAAAAGCCTGTAAAATGGTTCAGTGTCCTGCGGCCTTAAATTGCCGGGTGACTCCTGGAATTCCGCATCTCACCAGATGTTTCCCAGACGCTAAGCAACACCAGTTCCAACTTGGTCTGGTTTAAGAGTGCCAAGTGGGTCCTGGAAACTGACACCCAGAACAGTGGCTTGTGAGTTTTCTTTCCCAGGGAAAAAGCCTGTAAAATGGTTCAGGGGCCTGAGGCCTTAAATTGCCGGGTGCCTCCTGGAATTCTGCCTCTCGCAGGATGCCTCCCAGACGCATAATGAAACCATTTCCAACTTGGTCTTGTTTGAGAGTACCAAGTGAATCCATAAAACTGACACCCAGAACAGTGGCTTGTGAGTTTGGTTTCCCAGGGAAAAAGCCTGTAAAATGGTTTAGGTAATGCCGCCTTTAATAGCCGGGAGCCACCTGGAGATCCGCTTCTCGCAGGATGCCTCCCAGACGCAAGGTGGCACCAGTGCCAACTTGGTCTGCTTTGAGAGTGTCAAGTGGGTCCTGAAAACTGACACCCAGAACAGTGGCTTGTGAGTTTTGTTTCCCAGGGAAAAAGCCTGTACAATGGTTCAGGGTCCTGCGGACTTAAATTGCCGGGTGCCTCCTGGAATTGCGCCTCTCGCAGGATGCCTCCCAGACGCAAGGTGGCACCAGTGCCAACTTGGTCTGCTTTGAGAGTGCCAAGTGGGTCCTGAAAACTGACACCCAGAACAGTGGCTTGTGAGTTTTGTTTCCCAGGGAAAAAGCCTGTACAATGGTTCAGGGTCCTGCGGCCTTAAATTGCCGGGTGACTCCTGGAATTCCGCATCTCGCCAGATGTTTCCCAGACGCTAAGCAACACCAGTGCCAACTTGGTCTGGTTTCGGAGTGCCAAGTGGGTCCGGGAAACTGGCACCCAGAACAGTGGCTTGTGAGTTTTGTTTCCCAGGGAAAAAGCCTGTACAATGGTTCAGGGGCCTGCGGCCTTACATTGCCGGGAGCCACATGGAGATTCGCCTCTCGCAGGATGCCTCCCAGACGCAAGGTGGCACCAGTGCCAACTTGGTCTGGTTTGAGAGTGCCAAGTGGGTCCTGAAAACTGACACCCAGAACAGTGGCTTGTGAGTTTTGTTTCCCAGGGAAAAAGCCTGTACAATGGTTTTGGGTGCTGCGGCCTTAAATTGCCGGGTGCCTCCTGGAATTCGGCCTCTCGCAGGATGCCTCCCAGATGCAAGGTGGCACCAGTGCCAACTTGGTCTGGTTTGAGAGTGCCAAGTGGGTCCTGCAAACTGACACCCAGAACAGTGGCTTGTGAGTTTTGTTTCCCAGGGAAAAAGCCTGTACAATGGTTCAGGGTCCTGCGGCCTTAAATTGCCGGGCGCCTCCTGGAGATCCGCTACTCGCAGGATGCCTCCCAGACACAAGGTGGCACCAGTGCCAACTTGGTCTTGTTTGAGAGTGCCAAGTGGGTCCTGCAAACTGACACCCAGAACAGTGGCTTGTGAGTTTTGTTTCCCAGGGAAAAAGCCTGTACAATGGTTCAGGGTCCTGCGGCCATAAATTGCCGGGTGCCTCCTTGAATTGCGCCTCTCGCAGGATGCCTCGCAGACGCAAGGTGGCACCAGTGCCAACTTGGTCTGGTTTGAGAGTGCCAAGTGGGTCCTGCAAACTGACACCCAGAACAGTGGCTTGTGAGTTTTGTTTCCCAGGGAAAAAGCCTGTACAATGGTTCAGGGTCCTGCGGCCATAAATTGCCGGGTGCCTCCTTGAATTGCGCCTCTCGCAGGATGCCTCCCAGACGCAAGGTGGCACCAGTGCCAACTTGGTCTGGTTTGAGAGTGCCAGGTGTCTCCTGCAAACTGACACCCAGAACAGTGGCTTGTGAGTTTTGTTTCCCAGGGAAAAAGCCTGTACAATGGTTCAGGGTCCTGCGGCCATAAATTGCCGGGTGCCTCCTTGAATTGCGCCTCTCGCAGGATGCCTCCCAGACGCAAGGTGGGACCAGTGCCAACTTGGTCTGGTTTGAGAGTGCCAGGTGTCTCCTGAAAACTTACACCCAGAACAGTGGCTTGTGAGTTTTGTTTCCCACGGAAAAAGCCTGTAAAATGGTTCAGGGTCCTGCGGCCTTAAATTGCCGGGTGACTCCTGGAATTCCGCATCTCACCAGATGTTTCCCAGACGCTAAGAAACACCAGTGCCAACTTGGTCTGGTTTAAGAGTGCCAAGTGGGTCCTGGAAACTGACACCCAGAACTGTGGCTTGTGAGTTTTGTTTCCCAGGGAAAAAGCCTGTACAATTGTTCAGGGGCCTGAAGCCTTAAATTGCTGGGTGCCTCCTGGAATTCCGCCTCTCGCAGGATGCCTCCCAGACGCAAGGTGGCACCAGTGCCAACTTGGTCTGGTTTGAGAGTGCCAAGTGGGTCCTGCAAACTGACACCCAGAACAGTGGCTTCTGAATTTTTTTTCCCAGGGAAAAAGCCTGTAGAATGGTTTTGGGTTCCGCCTCCTTAAATTGCCGGGTGCCTCCTGGAATTCCGCCTCTCGCAGGATGCCTCCCAGACGCAAGGTGGCACCAGTGCCAACTTGGTCTGGTTTGAGAGTGCCAAGTGGGTCCTGAAAACTGACACCCAGAACAGTGGCTTGTGAGTTTTGTTTCCCAGGGAAAAAGCCTGTACAATGGTTCAGGGGCCTGAGGCCTTAAATTGCCGGGTGCCTCCTGGAATTCGGACTCTCGCAGGGTGCCTCCCAGACGCATAATGACACCATTTCCAACTTGGTCTGGTTTGAGAGTGCCAAGTGGGTCCTGAAAACTGACACCCAGAACAGTGGCTTGTGAGTTTTGTTTCCCAGGGAAAAAGCCTGTACAATGGTTTAGGTAATGCCGCCTTTAATAGCCGGGAGCCACCTGGAGATGCGCCTCTCGCAGGATGCCTCCCAGACGCAAGGTGGCACCAGTGCCAACTTGGTCTGGTTTGAGAGTGCCAAGTGGGTCCTGAAAACTGACACCCAGAACAGTGGCTTGTGAGTTTTGTTTCCCAGGGAAAAAGCCTGTAAAATGGTTCAGGGTCCTGCGGCCTTAAATTGCCGGGTGACTCCTGGAATTCCGCATCTCACCAGATGTTTCCCAGACGCAAAGCAACACCAGTGCCAACTTGGTCTGGTTTAAGAGTGCCAAGTGGGTCCTGGAAACTGACACCCAGAACAGTGGCTTGTGAGTTTTCTTTCCCAGGGAAAAAGCCAGTACAATTGTTCAGGGGCCTGAGGCCTTAAATTGCTGGGTGCCTCCTGGAATTGCGCTTCTCGCAGGATGCCTCCCAGACGCAAGGTGGCACCAGTGCCAACTTGGTCTGGTTTGAGAGTGCCAAGTGGGTCCTGCAAACTGACACCCAGAACAGTGGCTTGTGAGTTTTGTTTCCCAGGGAAAAAGCCTGTACAATGGTTCAGGGGCCTGAGGCCTTAAATTGCCGGGTGACTCCTGGAATTGCACCTCTCGCAGGATGCCTCCCAGACGCAAGCAACACCAATGCCAACTTGGTCTGGTTTGAGAGTGCCAGGTGGCTCCTGCAAACTGACACCCAGAACAGTGGCTTGTGAGTTTTCTTTCCAAGGGAAAAAGCCTGTAAAATGGTTTAGGTTAATGCCGCCTTTAATAGCTGGGTGCCACCTGGAGATTCGCCTCTCGCAGGATGCCTCCCAGACGCAAGGTGGCACCAGTTCCAATTTGGTCTGCTTTGAGAGTGTCAAGTGGGTCCTGAAAACTGACACCCAGAACAGTGCCTTGTGAGTTTTGTTTCCCAGGGAAAAAGCCTGTACAATGGTTTTGGGGCCTGAGGCCTTAAATTGCCGGGTGCCTCCTGGAATTGCCCCTCTCGCAGGATGCCTCCCAGACGGAAGGTGGCACCAGTTCCAACTTCGTGTGGTTTAAGAGTGCCAGGTGGCTCCTGCAAACTGACACCCAGAACAGTGGCTTGTGAGTTTTCTTTCCCAGGGAAAAAGCCTGTAAAATGGTTTAGGTAATGCCACCTTTAATAACCGGGAACCACTTGGAGATCCGCCTCTCGCAGGATGCCTCCCAGACGCAAGGTGGCACCAGTGCCAACTTGGTCTGGTTTAAGAGTGCCAAGTGTGTCCTGCAAACTGACACCCAGAACAGTGGCTTGTGAGTTTTGTTTCCCAGGGAAAAAGCCTGTAAAATGGTTCAGGAGCCTGAGGCCTTAAATTGCCGGGTGCCTCCTGGAATTCTGCCTCTCGCAGGATGCCTCCCAGACGCAAGGTGGCACCAGTTCCAACTTGGTCTGGTTTAAGAGTGCCAAGTGTGTCCTGAAAACTGACACCCAGAACAGTGGCTTGTGAGTTTTGCTTCCCAGGGAAAAAGCCTTTAAAATGGTTCAGGGTCCTGCGGCCTTAAATTGCCGGGTGACTCCTGGAATTCCGCATCTCACCAGATGTTTCCCAGACGCTAAGCAACACCAGTGCCAACTTGGTCTGGTTTAAGAGTGCCAAGTGGGTCCTGGAAATTGACACCCAGAACAGTGGCTTGTGAGTTTTGTTTCCCAGGGAAAAAGCCTGTAGAATGGTTTTGGGTGCTGCGGCCTTAAATTGCCGGGTGCCTCCTGGAATTTGGACTCTCGCAGGATGCCTCCCAGATGCACGGTGGCACCAGTGCCAACTTGGTCTGGTTTGAGAGTGCCAAGTGGGTCCTGAAAACTGACACCCAGAACAGTGGCTTGTGAGTTTAGTTTCCCAGGGAAAAAGCCTGTACAATGGTTCAGAGGCCTGAGGCCTTAAATTGCCGGGTGCCTCCTGGAAATCAGACTCTCGCAGGGAGCCTCCCAGACGCAAAATGACACCATATCCAACTTGGTTTGGTTTGAGAGTGCCAAGTGGGTCCTGAAAACTGACACCCAGAACAGTGGCTTGTGAGTTTTGTTTCCCAGGGAAAAAGCCTGTACAATGGTTCAGGGTCCTGCGGCCTTAAATTGCCGGGTGCCTCCTAGAATTCGGCCTCTCGCAGGATGCCTCCCAGACGCAAGGTGGCACCAGTTCCAACTTGGTCTGGTTTAAGAGTGCCAAGTGGCTCCTGATAACTGACACCCAGAACAGTGGCTTGTGAGTTTTGTTTCCCAGGGAAAAAGCCTGTACAATGGTTCAGGGGCCTGAGGCCTTAAATTGCCGGGTGCCTCCTGGAATTCGGCCTCTCGCAGGATGCCTCCCAGACGCAAGGTGGCACCAGTGCCAACTTGGTCTGCTTTGAGAGTGTCAAGTTGGTCCTGAAAACTGACACCCAGAACAGTGGCTTGTGAGTTTTGTTTCCCAGGGAAAAAGCCTGTTGAATGGTTCAGGGGCCTGAGGCCTTAAATTGCCGGGTGACTCTTGGAATGGCGCCTCTCGCAGGATGCCTCCCAGACACAAGGTGGCACCAGTGCCAATTTGGTATTGTTTAAGAGTACTAAGTGGGTCCTGAAAACTGACACCCAGAACAGTGGCTTGTGAGTTTTGTTTCCCAGGGAAAAAGCCTGTACAATGGTTCAGGGGCCTGAGGCCTTAAATTGCCGGGTGCCTCCTGGAGATCCGCCTCTCACAGGATGCCTCCCAGGCGCAACATGACACCATTTCCAACTTGGTCTGGTTTGAGAGTGCCAAGTGGGTCCTGAAAACTGACACCCAGAACAAGTGCTTGTGAGTTTTCTTTCCCAGGGAAAAAGCCTGTACAATGGTTCAGGGGCCTGAGGCCTTAAATTGCCGGGAGCCACATGGAGATCCGCCTCTCACAGGATGCCTCCCAGGCGCAACATGGCACCATTTCCAACTTGGTCTGGTTTGAGAGTGCCAAGTGGGTCCTGAAAACTGTCACCCAGAACTGTGGCTTGTGAGTTTTGTTTCACAGGGAAAAAGCCTGTACAATGGTTCAGGGTCCTGCGGACTTAAATTGCCGGGTGCCTCCTGGAATTCCGCCTCTCGCAGGATGCCTCCCAGACGCAAGGTGGCACCAGTGCCAACTTGGTCTGGTTTGAGAGTGCCAAGTGGGTCCTGAAAACTGACACCCAGAACAGTGGCTTGTGAGTTTTGTTTCCCAGGGAAAAAGCCTGTACAATGGTTCAGGGTCCTGCGGCCTTAAATTGCGGGGTGCCTCCTGGAATTTTGCATCACGCCAGATGTTTCCCAGACGCTAAGAAACACCAGTTCCAACTTAGTCTGGTTTGAGAGTGCCAAGTGGGTCCTGCAAACTGACACCCAGAACAGTGGCTTCTGAATTTTTTTTCCCAGGGAAAAAGCCTGTAGAATGGTTTTGGGTTCTGCCTCCTTAAATTGCCGGGTGCCTCCTGGAATTCGGCCTCTCGCAGGATGCCTCCCAGACGCAAGGTGGCACCAGTGCCAACTTGGTCTGCTTTGAGAGTGCCAAGTGGGTCCTGAAAACTGACACCCAGAACAGTGGCTTGTGAGTTTAGTTTCCCAGGGAAAAAGCCTGTACAATGGTTCAGGGGCCTGAGGCCTTAAATTGCCGGGTGCCTCCTGCAATTCGGACTCTCGCAGGGTGCCTCCCAGATGCATAATGACACCATTTCCAACTTGGTCTGGTTTGAGAGTGCCAAGTGGGTCCTGAAAACTGACACCCAGAACAGTGGCTTGTGAGTTTTGTTTCCCAGGGAAAAAGCCTGTAAAATGGTTTAGGTAATGCCGCCTTTAATAGCCGGGAGCCACCTGGAGATCCGCCTCTCACAGGATGCCTCCCAGACGCAAAATGACACCATATCCAACTTGGTCTGGTTTAAGAGTGCCAAGTGGGTCCTGAAAACTGACACCCAGAACAGTGGCTTGTGAGTTTTGTTTCCCAGGGAAAAAGCCTGTACAATGGTTCAGGGTCCTGCGGCCTTAAATTGCCGGGTGCCTCCTAGAATTCGGCCTCTCGCTGGATGCCTCCCAGACGCAAGGTGGCATCAGTTCCAACTTGGTCTGGTTTAAGAGTGCCAAGTGGGTCCTGAAAACTGACACCCAGAACAGTGGCTTGTGAGTTTTGTTTCCCAGGGAAAAAGCCTGTACAATGGTTCAGGGGCCTGAGGCCTTAAATTGCCGGGTGCCTCCTGGAATTCGGCCTCTCGCAGGATGCCTCCCAGACGCAAGGTGGCACCAGTGCCAACTTGGTCTGCTTTGAGAGTGTCAAGTGGGTCCTGAAAACTGACACCCAGAACAGTGGCTTGTGAGTTTTGTTTCCCAGGGAAAAAGCCTGTACAATGGTTCAGGGTCCTGCGGCCTTAAATTGCCGGGCGCCTCCTGGAGATCCGCTACTCGCAGGATGCCTCCCAGACACAAGGTGGAACCAGTGCCAACTTGGTCTTGTTTGAGAGTGCCAAGTGGGTCCTGAAAACTGACACTCAGAACAGTGGCTTGTGAGTTTTGTTTCCCAGGGAAAAAGCCTGTACAATGGTTCAGGGTCCTGCGGACTTAAATTGCCGGGTGCCTCCTGGAATTGCGCCTCTCGCAGGATGCCTCCCAGACGCAAGGTGGCACCAGTGCCAACTTGGTCTGGTTTGAGAGTGCCAAGTGGGTCCTGAAAACTGACACCCAGAACAGTGGCTTGTGAGTTTTGTTTCCCAGGGAAAAAGCCTGTAAAATGGTTTAGGTTAATGCCGCCTTTAATAGCCGGGTGCCACCTGGAGATCCGCCTCTCGCAGGATGCCTCCCAGACGCAAGGTGGCACCAGTGCAAACTTGGTCTGGTTTGAGAGTGTAAGGTGGGTCCTGAAAACTGACACCCAGATCAGTGGCTTGTGAGTTTTGTTTCCCAGGGAAAAAGCCTGTACAATGGTTCAGGGTCCTGCGGCCTTAAATTGCCGGGTGCCTCCTAGAATTCGGCCGCTCGCAGGATGCCTCCCAGACGCAAGGTGGCATCAGTTCCAACTTGGTCTGGTTTAAGAGTGCCAAGTGGGTCCTTAAAACTGACACCCAGAACACTGGCTTGTGAGTTTTGTTTCCCAGGGAAAAAGCCTGTACAATGGTTCGGGGGCCTGAGGCCTTAAATTGCCGGGTGCCTCCTGGAATTCGGCCTCTCGCAGGATGCCTCCAAGATACAAGGTGGCACCAGTGCCAACTTGGTCTGGTTTAAGAGTGCCAAGTGGGTCCTGAAAACTGACACCCAGAACAGTGGCTTGTGAGTTTTCTTTCCCAGGGAAAAAGCCTGTAAAATGGTTCAGGGGCCTGGGGCCTTAAATTGCCGGGTGCCTCCTGGAGATCCGCCTCTCGCAGGATGCCTCCCAGACGCAAGGTGGCACCAGTTCCAACTTGGTCTGGTTTAAGAGTGCCAAGTGGGTCCTGAAAACTGACACCCAGAACAGTGGCTTGTGAGTTTTGTTTCCCAGGGAAAAAGCCTGTAAAATGGTTCAGGGGCCTGAGGCCTTAAATTTCCGGGTGACTCCTGGAATTGCGCCTCTCGCAGGATGCCTCCCAGACGCAAGGTGGCACCAGTGCCAACTTGGTCTGCTTTGAGAGTGTCAAGTGGGTCCTGAAAACTGACACCCAGAAGAGTGGCTTGTGAGTTTTGTTTCCCAGGGAAAAAGCCTGTAAAATGGTTTAGGTAGTGCCGCATTTAATAGCCGGGTGCCACCTGGAGATCCGCCTCTCGCAGGATGCCTCCCAGACGCAAGGTGGCACCAGTTCAAACTTGGTCTGGTTTGAGAGTGCCAAGTGTGTCCTGCAAACTGACACCCAGAACAGTGGCTTGTGAGTTTTGTTTCCCAGGGAAAAAGCCTGTACAATGGTTCAGGGTCCAGCGGCCTTATATTGCCGGGTGACTCCTGGAATTCCGCATCTCACCAGATATTTCCCAGACGCTAAGCAACACCAGTGCCAACTTGGTCTGGTTTAAGAGTGCCAAGTGGGTCCTGAAAACTGACACCCAGAACAGTGGCTTGTGAGTTTTCTTTCCCAGGGAAAAAGCCTGTAAAATGGTTCAGGGGCCTGAGGCCTTAAATTGCCGGGTGCCTCCTGGAATTCGGACTCTCGCAGGGTGCCTCCCAGACGCATAATGAAACCATTTCCAACTTGGTCTTGTTTGGGAGTGCCAAGTGGGTCCTTAAAACTGACACCCAGAACAGTGGCTTGTGAGTTTTGTTTCCCAGGGAAAAAGCCTGTAAAATGGTTTAGGTAATGCCGCCTTTAATATCCGGGAGCCACCTGGAGATCCGCCTCTCGCAAGATGCCTCCCAGACGCAAGGTGGCACCAGTGCCAACTTGGTCTTGTTTGAGAGTGCCAAGTGGGTCCTGAAAACTGACACCCAGAACAGTGGCTTGTGAGTTTTGTTTCCCAGGGAAAAAGCCCGTACAATGGTTCGGGGGCCTGAGGCCTTAAATTGCCGGGTGCCTCCTGGAATTCGGCCTCTCGCAGGATGCCTCCCAGACACAAGGTGGCACCAGTGCCAACTTGGTCTGGTTTAAGAGTGCCAAGTGGGTCCTGAAAACTGACACCCAGAACAGTGGCTTGTGAGTTTTCTTTCCCAGGGAAAAAGCCTGTACAATGGTTCAGGGGCCTGAGGCCTTAAATTGCCGGGTGACTCCTGGAATTGCGCCTCTCGCAGGATGCCTCCCAGACACAAGGTGGCACCAGTGCCAATTTGGTCTTGTTTAAGAGTACCAAGTGGGTCCTTAAAACTGACACCCCGAACAGTGGCTTCTGAGTTTTGTTTCCCAGGGAAAAAGCCTGTAAAATGGTTTAGGTAATGCCGCCTTTAATAGCCGGGTGCCACCTGGAGATCCGCCTCTCGCAGGATGCCTCCCAGACGCAAGGTGGCACCAGTGCCAACTTGGTCTGCTTTGAGAGTGCCAAGTGGGTCCTGAAAACTGACACCCGGAAGAGTGGCTTGTGAGTTTTGTTTCCCAGGGAAAAAGCCTGTAAAATGGTTTAGGTAATGCCGCCTTTAATAGCCGGGTGCCACCTGGAGATCCGCCTCTCGCAGGATGCCTCCCAGACGCAAGGTGGCACCAGTTCAAACTTGGTCTGGTTTGAGAGTGCCAAGTGTGTCCTGCAAACTGACACCCAGAACAGTGGCTCGTGAGTTTTGTTTCCCAGGGAAAAAGCCTGTACAATGGTTCAGGGTCCTGAGGCCTTAAATTGCCGGGTGACTCCTGGAATTCCGCATCTCACCAGATGTTTCCCAGACGCTAAGCAACACCAGTTCCAACTTGGTCTGGTTTGAGAGTGCCAAGTGGGTCCTGCAAACTGACACCCAGAACAGTGGCTTGTGAGTTTTCTTTCCCAGGGAAAAAGCCTGTAAAATGGTTCAGGGGCCTGAGGCCTTAAATTGCCGGGTGCCTCCTGGAATTCGGACTCTCGCAGGATGCCTCCCAGACGCATAATGAAACCATTTCCAACTTGGTCTTGTTTGAGAGTACCAAGTGAATCCTGAAAACTGACACCCAGAACAGTGGCTTGTGAGTTTGGTTTCCCAGGGAAAAAGCCTGTAAAATGGTTTAGGTAATGCCGCCTTTAATAGCCGGGAGCCACCTGGAGATCCGCCTCTCGCAGGATGCCTCCCAGACGCAAGGTGGCACCAGTGCCAACTTGGTCTGCTTTGAGAGTGTCAAGTGGGTCCTGAAAACTGACACCCAGAACAGTGGCTTGTGAGTTTTGTTTCCCAGGGAAAAAGCCTGTACAATGGTTCAGGGTCCTGCGGACTTAAATTGCCGGGTGCCTTCTGGAATTCCGCCTCTCGCAGGATGCCTCCCAGATGCAAGGTGGCACCAGTGCCAACTTGGTCTGCTTTGAGAGTGCCAAGTGGGTCCTGAAAACTGACACCCAGAACAGTGGCTTGTGAGTTTTGTTTCCCAGGGAAAAAGCCTGTACAATGGTTAAGGGTCCTGCGGCCTTAAATTGCCGGGCGCCTCCTGGAGATCCGCTACTCGCAGGATGCCTCCCAGACACAAGGTGGCACCAGTGCCAACTTGGTCTTGTTTGAGAGTGCCAAGTGGGTCCTGCAAACTGACACCCAGAACAGTGGCTTGTGAGTTTTGTTTCCCAGGGAAAAAGCCTGTACAATGGTTCAGGGTCCTGCGGCCATAAATTGCCGGGTGCCTCCTTGAATTGCGCCTCTCGCAGGATGCCTCCCAGACGCAAGGTGGCACCAGTGCCAACTTGGTCTGCTTTGAGAGTGCCAGGTGTCTCCTGCAAACTTACACCCAGAACAGTGGCTTGTGAGTTTTGTTTCCCAGGGAAAAAGCCTGTACAATGGTTCAGGGTCCTGCGGCCATAAATTGCCTGGTGCCTCCTTGAATTGCGCCTCTCGCAGGATGCCTCCCAGACGCAAGGTGGCACCAGTGCCAACTTGGTCTGGTTTGAGAGTGCCAGTTGTCTCCTGCAAACTGACACCCAGAACAGTGGCTTGTGAGTTTTGTTTCCCAGGGAAAAAGCCTGTAAAATGGTTCAGGGTCCTGCGGCCTTAAATTGCCGGGTGCCTCCTGGAATTGCGCCTCTCGCAGGATGCCTCCCAGATGCAAGGTGGCACCAGTGCCAACTTGGTCTGCTTTGAGAGTGCCAAGTGGGTGCTACAAACTGACACCCAGAACAGTGGCTTGTGAGTTTTGTTTCCCAGGGAAAAAGCCTGTACAATTGTTCAGGGTCCTGAAGCCTTAAATTGCCGGGTGCCTCCTGGAATTCCGCCTCTCGCAGGATGCCTCCCAGACGCAAGGTGGCACCAGTGCCAACTTGGTCTGGTTTGAGAGTGCCAAGTGGGTCCTGAAAACTGACACCCAGAACAGTGGCTTCTGAATTTTTTTTTCCAGGGAAAAAGCCTGTAGAATGGTTTTGGGTTCCGCCTCCTTAAATTGCCGCGTGCCTCCTGGAATTCCGCCTCTCGCAGGATGCCTCCCAGACGCAAGGTGGCACCAGTGCCAACTTTGTCTGGTTTGAGAGTGTCAAGTGGGTCCTGAAAACTGACACCCAGAACAGTGGCTTGTGAGTTTTGTTTCCCAGGGAAAAAGCCTGTACAATGGTTCAGGGGTCTGAGGCCTTAAATTGCCGGGTGCCTCCTGGAATTCGGACTCTCGCAGGGTGCCTCCCAGACGCATAATGACACCATTTCCAACTTGGTCTGGTTTAGAGTGCCAAGTGGGTCCTGAAAACTGACACCCAGAACAGTGGCTTGTGAGTTTTGTTTCCCAGGGAAAAAGCCTGTAAAATGGTTTAGGTAATGCCGCCTTTAATAGCCGGGAGCCACCTGGAGATCCGCCTCTCGCAGGATGCCTCCCAGACGCAAGGTGGCACCAGTGCCAACTTGGTCTGGTTTGAGAGTGCCAAGTGTGTCCTGCAAACTGACACCCAGAACAGTGGCTTGTGAGTTTTGTTTCCCAGGGAAAAAGCCTGTACAATGGTTCAGGGTCCTGCGGCCTTAAATTGCCGGGTGACTCCTGGAATTCCGCATCTCACCAGATGTTTCCCAGACGCTAAGCAACACCAGTGCCAACTTGGTCTGGTTTAAGAGTGCCAAGTGGGTCCTGGAAACTGACACCCAGAACAGTGGCTTGTGAGTTTTGTTTCCCAGGGAAAAAGCCTGTTAAATGGTTCAGGGGCCTGAGGCCTTAAATTGCCGGGTGACTCCTGGAATTGCACCTCTCGCAGGATGCCTCCCAGACGCAAGCAACACCAATGCCAACTTGGTCTGGTTTGAGAGTGCCAGGTGGCTCCTGTAAACTGACACCCAGAACAGTGGCTTGTGAGTTTTCTTTCCAAGGGAAAAAGCCTGTTAAATGGTTTAGGTTAATGCCGCCTTTAATAGCCGGGTGCCACCTGGAGATTCGCCTCTCGCAGGATGCCTCCCAGACGCAAGGTGGCACCAGTTCCATCTTCGTGTGGTTTAAGAGTGCCAGGTGGCTCCTGCAAACTGACACCCAGAACAGTGGCTTGTGAGTTTTCTTTCCCAGGGAAAAAGCCTGTAAAATGGTTTAGGTAATGCCACCTTTAATAACCGGGTACCACTTGGAGATCCGCCTCTCGCAAGATGCCTCCCAGACGCAAGGTGGCACCAGTGCCAACCTGGTCTGGTTTGAGATTTCCAAGTGGGTCCTGAAAACTGACACCCAGAACAGTGGCTTGTGTATTTTGTTTCCCAAGGGAAAAGCCTGTACAATGGTTCAGGAGCCTGAGGCCTTAAATTGCCGGGTGCCTCCTGGAATTCTGCCTCTCGCAGGATGCCTCCCAGACGCAAGGTGGCACCAGTTCCAACTTGGTCTGGTTTAAGAGTGCCAAGTGTGTCCTGCAAACTGACACCCAGAACAGTGGCTTGTGAGTTTTGCTTCCCAGGGAAAAAGCCTTTAAAATGGTTCAGGGTCCTGCGGCCTTAAATTGCCGGGTGACTCCTGGAATTCCGCATCTCACCAGATGTTTCCCAGACGCTAAGCAACACCAGTGCCAACTTGGTCTGGTTTAAGAGTGCCAAGTGGGTCCTGGAAATTGACACCCAGAACAGTGGCTTGTGAGTTTTGTTTCCCAGGGAAAAAGCCTGTACAATTGTTCAGGTTCCTGAGGCCTTAAATTGCCGGGTGACTCCTGGAATTACGCATCTCACCAGATGTTTCCCAGACGCTAAGAAACACCAGTTCCAACTTGGTCTGGTTTGAGAGTGTCAAGTGGGTCCTGAAAACTGCCACCCAGAACAGTGGCTTGTGAGTTTTGTTTCCCAGGGAAAAAGCCTGTAGAATGGTTTTGGGTGCTGCGGCCTTAAATTGCCGGGTGCCTCCTGGAATTTGGACTCTCGCAGGATGCCTCCCAGATGCAAGGTGGCACCAGTGCCAACTTGGTCTGGTTTGAGAGTGCCAAGTGGGTCCTAAAAACTGACAACCAGAACAGTGGCTTGTGAGTTTTCTTTCCCAGGGAAAAAGCCTGTACAATTGTTCAGGGGCCTGAGGCCTTAAATTGCTGGGTGCCTCCTGGAATTGCGCCTCTCGCAGGATGCCTCCCAGACGCAAGGTGGCACCAGTGCCAACTTGGTCTGGTTTGAGAGTGCCAAGTGGGTCCTGCAAACTGACACCCAGAACAGTGGCTTGTGAGTTTTGTTTCCCAGGGAAAAAGCCTGTTAAATGGTTCAGGGGCCTGAGGCCTTAAATTGCCGGGTGACTCCTGGAATTGCACCTCTCGCAGGATGCCTCCCAGACGCAAGCAACACCAATGCCAACTTGGTCTGGTTTGAGAGTGCCAGGTGGCTCCTGTAAACTGACACCCAGAACAGTGGCTTGTGAGTTTTCTTTCCAAGGGAAAAAGCCTGTAAAATGGTTTAGGTTAATGCCGCCTTTAATAGCCGGGTGCCACCTGGAGATTCGCCTCTCGCAGGATGCCTCCCAGACGCAAGGTGGCACCAGTTCCATCTTCGTGTGGTTTAAGAGTGCCAGGTGGCTCCTGCAAACTGACACCCAGAACAGTGGCTTGTGAGTTTTCTTTCCCAGGGAAAAAGCCTGTAAAATGGTTTAGGTAATGCCACCTTTAATAACCGGGTACCACTTGGAGATCCGCCTCTCGCAGGATGCCTCCCAGACGCAAGGTGGCACCAGTGCCAACTTGGTCTGGTTTGAGAGTGCCAAGTGGGTCCTGAAAACTGACACCCAGAACAGTGGCTTGTGTATTTTGTTTCCCAAGGGAAAAGCCTGTACAATGGTTCAGGAGCCTGAGGCCTTAAATTGCCGGGTGCCTCCTGGAATTCTGCCTCTCGCAGGATGCCTCCCAGACGCAAGGTGGCACCAGTTCCAACTTGGTCTGGTTTAAGAGTGCCAAGTGTGTCCTGCAAACTGACACCCAGAACAGTGGCTTGTGAGTTTTGCTTCCCAGGGAAAAAGCCTTTAAAATGGTTCAGGGTCCTGCGGCCTTAAATTGCCGGGTGACTCCTGGAATTCCGCATCTCACCAGATGTTTCCCAGACGCTAAGCAACACCAGTGCCAACTTGGTCTGGTTTAAGAGTGCCAAGTGGGTCCTGGAAATTGACACCCAGAACAGTGGCTTGTGAGTTTTGTTTCCCAGGGAAAAAGCCTGTACAATTGTTCAGGGGCCTGAGGCCTTAAATTGCCGGGTGACTCCTGGAATTCCGCATCTCACCAGATGTTTCCCAGACGCTAAGAAACACCAGTTCCAACTTGGTCTGGTTTGAGAGTGTCAAGTGGGTCCTGAAAACTGTCACCCAGAACAGTGGCTTGTGAGTTTTGTTTCCCAGGGAAAAAGCCTGTAGAATGGTTTTGGGTGCTGCGGCCTTAAATTGCCGGGTGCCTCCTGGAATTTGGACTCTCGCAGGATGCCTCCCATATGCAAGGTGGCACCAGTGCCAACTTGGTCTGGTTTGAGAGTGCCAAGTGGGTCCTAAAAACTGACAACCAGAACAGTGGCTTGTGAGTTTAGTTTCCCAGGGAAAAAGCCTGTACAATGGTTCAGAGGCCTGAGGCCTTAAATTGCCGGGTGCCTCCTGGAATTCAGACTCTCGCAGGGAGCCTCCCAGACGCAAAATGACACCATATCCAACTTGGTCTGGTTTAAGAGTGCCAAGTGGGTCCTGAAAACTGACACCCAGAACAGTGGCTTGTGAGTTTTGTTTCCCAGGGAAAAAGCCTGTACAATGGTTCAGGGTCCTGCGGCCTTAAATTGCCGGGTGCCTCCTAGAATTCGGCCTCTCGCAGGATGCCTCCCAGACGCAAGGTGGCACCAGTTCCAACTTGGTCTGGTTTAAGAGTGCCAAGTGGCTCCTGAAAACTGACACCCAGAACAGTGGCTTGTGAGTTTTGTTTCCCAGGGAAAAAGCCTGTACAATGGTTCAGGGGCCTGAGGCCTTAAATTGCCGGGTGCCTCCTGGAATTCGGCCTCTCGCAGGATGCCTCCCAGACGCAAGGTGGCACCAGTGCCAACTTGGTCTGCTTTGAGAGTGTCAAGTTGGTCCTCAAAACTGACACCCAGAACAGTGGCTTGTGAGTTTTGTTTCCCAGGGAAAAAGCCTGTTAAATGGTTCAGGGGCCTGAGGCCTTAAATTGCCGGGTGACTCTTGGAATGGCGCCTCTCGCAGGATGCCTCCCAGACACAAGGTGGCACCAGTGCCAATTTGGTCTTGTTTAAGAGTACCAAGTGGGTCCTGAAAACTGACACCCAGAACAGTGGCTTGTGAGTTTTGTTTCCCAGGGAAAAAGCCTGTACAATGGTTCAGGGGTCTGAGGCCTTAAATTGCCGGGTGCCTCCTGGAGATCTGCTTCTCACAGGATGCCTCCCAGGCGCAACATGACACCATTTCCAACTTGGTCTGGTTTGAGAGTGCCAAGTGGGTCCTGAAAACTGACACCCAGAACAAGTGCTTGTGAGTTTTCTTTCCCAGGGAAAAAGCCTGTACAATGGTTCAGGGGCCTGAGGCCTTAAATTGCCGGGAGCCGCATGGAGATCCGCCTCTCACAGGATGCCTCCCAGGCGCAACATGACACCATTTCCAACTTGGTCTGGTTTGAGAGTGCCAAGTGGGTCCTGAAAACTTTCACCCAGAACAGTGGCTTGTGAGTTTTGTTTCACAGGGAAAAAGCCTGTACAATGGTTCAGGGTCCTGCGGACTTAAATTGCCGGGTGACTCCTGGAATTCCACATCTCACCAGATGTTTCCCAGACGCTAAGGAACACCAGTGCCAACTTGGTCTGGTTTAAGAGTGCCAAGTGGGTCCTGGAAACTGACACCCAGAACAGTGGCTTGTGAGTTTTGTTTCCCAGGGAAAAAGCCTGTACAATTGTTCAGGGCCCTGAGGCCTTAAATTGCCGGGTGCCTCCTGGAATTCCGCCTCTCGCAGGATGCCTCCCAGACGCAAGCAACACCAATGCCAACTTGGTCTGGTTTGAGAGTGCCAGGTGGGTCCTGAAAACTGACACCCAGAACAGTGGCTTGTGAGTTTTGTTTCCCAGGGAAAAAGCCTGTAAAATGGTTTAGGTAATGCCGCCTACAATAGCCGGGTGACACCTGGAGATCCGCCTCTCGCAGGATGCCTCCCAGGCGCAACATGACACCAGTGCCAACTTAGTTTGGTTTAAGAGTGCCAAGTGGGTCCTGAAAACTGACACCCAGAACAGTGACTTGTGAGTTTTGTTTCCCAGGGAAAAAGCCTGTACAATGGTTCAGGGGCCTGAGGCCTTAAATTGCCGGGTGCCTCCTGGAATTCGGCCTCTCGCAGGATGCCTCCCAGACGCAAAGTGGCACCAGTTCCAACTTGGTCTGGTTTGAGAGTGCCAAGTGGGTCCTGAAAACTGACACCCAGAACAGTGGCTTGTGAGTTTTGTTTCCCAGGGAAAAAGCCTGTAAAATGGTTTAGGTTAATGCTGCCTTTAATAGCCGGGTGCCACCTGGAGATTCGCCTCTCGCAGGATGCCTCCCAGACGCAAGGTGGCACCAGTTCCAATTTGGTCTGCTTTGAGAGTGTCAAGTGGGTCCTGAAAACTGACACCCAGAACAGTGGCTTTTGAGTTTTGTTTCCCAGGGAAAAAGCCTGTAGAATGGTTTTGGGGCCTGCGGCCTTAAATTGCCGGGTGCCTCCTGGAATTGCGCCTCTCGCAGGATGCCTCCCAGACGCAAGGTGGCACCAGTTCCAACTTGGTCTGGTTTGAGAGTACCAGGTGGCTCCTGCAAACTGACACCCAGAACAGTGGCTTGTGAGTTTTCTTTCCCAGGGAAAATGCCTGTAAAATGGTTTAGGTAATGCCACCTTTAATAGCCGGGTACCACCTGGAGATCCGCCTCTCGCAGGATGCCTCCCAGACGCAAGGTGGCACCAGTGCCAACTTGGTCTGGTTTGAGAGTGCCAAGTGGGTCCTGAAAACTGACACCCAGAACAGTGGCTTGTGTATTTTGTTTCCCAGGGGAAAAGCCTGTACAATGGTTCAGGGGCCTGAGGCCTTAAATTGCCGGGTGCCTCCTGGAATTCTGCCTCTCGCAGGATGCCTCCCATACGCAAGGTGGCACCAGTGCCAACTTGGTCTGGTTTGAGAGTGCCAAGTGTGTCCTGCAAACTGACACCCAGAACAGTGGCTTGTGAGTTTTGTTTCCCAGGGAAAAAGCCTGTACAATGGTTCAGGGGCCTGAGGCCTTAAATTGCCGGGTGACTCCTGGAATTCCGCATCTCACCAGATGTTTCCCAGACGCTAAGCAACACCAGTGCCAACTTGGTCTGGTTTAAGTGTGCCAAGTGGGTCCTGGAAACTGACACCCAGAACAGTGGCTTGTGAGTTTTGTTTCCCAGGGAAAAAGCCTGTACAATGGTTCAGGGGCCTGAGGCCTTAAATTGCCGGGTGCCTCTTGGAATTGCGCCTCTCGCAGGATGCCTCCCAGACGCAAGGTGGCACCAGTGCCAACTTGGTCTTGTTTGAGAGTGCCAAGTGGGTCCTGCAAACTGACACCCAGAACAGTGGCTTCTGAATTTTTTTTCCCAGGGAAAAAGCCTGTAGAATGGTTTTGGGTTCTGCCTCCTTAAATTGCCGGGTGCCTCCTGGAATTCCGCCTCTCGCAGGATGCCTCCCAGACGCAAGGTGGCACCAGTGCTAATTTGGTCTGGTTTGAGAGTGCCAAGTGTTTCCTGAAAACTGACACCCAGAACAATGGCTTGTGAGTTTTGTTTCCCAGGGAAAAAGCCTGTACAATGGTTCAGGGGCCTGAGGCCTTAAATTGCCGGGTGCCTCCTGCAATTCGGACTCTCGCAGGGTGCCTCCCAGGTGCATAATGACACCATTTCCAACATGGTCTGGTTTGAGAGTGCCAAGTGGGTCCTGAAAACTGACACCCAGAACAGTGGCTTGTGAGTTTTGTTTGCCAGGGAAAAAGCCTGTAAAATGGTTTAGGTAATGCCGCCTTTAATAGCCGGGAGCCACCTGGAGATCCGCCTCTCGCAGGATGCCTCCCAGACGCAAGGTGGCACCAGTGCCAACTTGGTCTTGTTTAAGAGTACCAAGTGGGTCTGGAAAACTGTCACCCAGAACAGTGGCTTGTGAGTTTTGTTTCACAGGGAAAAAGCCTGTAGAATGGTTTTGGGTGCTGCGGCCTTAAATTGCCGGGTGCCTCCTGGAATTTGGACTCTCTCAGGATGCCTCCCAGATGCAAGGTGGCACCAGTGCCAACTTGGTCTGGTTTCAGAGTGCCAAGTGGGTCCTGCAAACTGACACCCAGAACAGTGGCTTGTGAGTTTTGTTTCCCAGGGAAAAAGCCTGTACAATGGTTCAGGGTCCTGCGGCCTTAAATTGCCGGGTGCCTCCTAGAATTCGGCCTCTCGCAGGATGCCTCCCAGACGCAAGGTGGCATCAGTTCCAACTTGGTCTGGTGTAAGAGTACCAAGTGGGTCCTGCAAACTGACACCCAGAACAGTGGCTTGTGAGTTTTGTTTCCCAGGGAAAAAGCCTGTACAATGGTTCAGGGTCCTGCGGCCTTAAATTGCCGGGTGCCTCCTAGAATTCGGCCTCTCGCAGGATGCCTCCCAGACGCAAGGTGGCATCAGTTCCAACTTGGTCTGGTTTAAGAGTACCAAGTGGGTCCTGCAAACTGACACCCAGAACAGTGGCTTGTGAGTTTTGTTTCCCAGGGAAAAAGCCTGTACAATGGTTCAGGGGTCTGAGGCCTTAAATAGCCGGGAGCCTCCTGGAATTCGGCCTCTCGCAGGATGCCTCCCAGACACAAGGTGGCACCAGTGCCAACTAGGTCTGGTTTAAGAGTGCCAAGTGGGTCCTGAAAACTGACACCCAGAACAGTGGCTTGTGAGTTTTGTTTCCCAGGGAAAAAGCCTGTACAATGGTTCAGGGGCCTGAGGCCTTAAATTGCTGGGTTCCTCCTGGAATTGCGCCTCTCGCAGGATGCCTCCCAGACGCAAGGTGGCACCAGTGCCAACTTGGTCTGCTTTGAGAGTGTCAAGTGGGTCCTGAAAACTGACACCCAGAACAGTGGCTTGTGAGTTTTGTTTCCCAGGGAAAAAGCCTGTAGAATGGTTTTGGGTGCTGCGGCCTTAAATTGCGGGGTGCCTCCTGGAATTTTGCATCACGCCAGAAGTTTCCCAGACGCTAAGAAACACCAGTTCCAACTTGGTCTGGTTTAAGAGTGCCAAGTGGGTCCTGAAAACTGACACCCAGAACAGTGGCTTCTGAATTTTTTTTCCCAGGGAAAAAGCCTGTAGAATGGTTTTGGGTACTGCCTCCTTAAATTGCCGGGTGCCTCCTGGAATTCGGCCTCTCGCAGGATGCCTCCCAGACGCAAGGTGGCACCAGTGCCAACTTGGTCTGGTTTGAGAGTGCCAAGTGGGTCCTGAAAACTGACACCCAGAACAGTGGCTTGTGAGTTTTGTTTCCCAGGGAAAAAGCCTGTACAATGGTTCAGGGGCCTGAGGCCTTAAATTGCCGGGTGCCTCCTGCAATTCGGACTCTCGCAGGGTGCCTCCCAGATGCATAATGACACCATTTCCAACTTGGTCTGGTTTGAGAGTGCCAAGTGGGTCCTGAAAACTGACACCCAGAACAGTGGCTTGTGAGTTTTGTTTCCCAGGGAAAAAGCCTGTACAATGGTTTAGGTAATGCCGCCTTTAATAGCCGGGAGCCACCTGGAGATCCGCCTCTCGCAGGATGCCTCCCAGACGCAAGGTGGCACCAGTGCCAACTTGGTCTGCTTTGAGAGTGTCAGGTGGGTCCTGAAAACTGTCACCCAGAACAGTGGCTTGTGAGTTTTGTTTCCCAGGGAAAAAGCCTGTACAATGGTTCAGGGTCCTGCGGCCTGAAATTGCCGGGTGCCTCCTAGAATTCGGCCTCTCGCAGGATGCCTCCCAGACGCAAGGTGGCACCAGTGCCAATTTGGTCTGGTTTGAGAGTGCCAAGTGTTTCCTGAAAACTGACACCCAGAACAGTGGCTTGTGAGTTTTGTTTCCCAGGGAAAAAGCCTGTACAATGGTTCAGGGGACTGAGGCCTTAAATTGCCGGGTGCCTCCTGCAATTCGGACTCTCGCAGGGTGCCTCCCAGATGCATAATGACACCATTTCCAACTTGGTCTGGTTTGAGAGTGCCAAGTGGGTCCTGAAAACTGACACCCAGAACAGTGGCTTGTGAGTTTTGTTTGCCAGGGAAAAAGCCTGTAAAATGGTTTAGGTAATGCCGCCTTTAATAGCCGGGAGCCACCTGGAGATCCGCCTCTCGCAGGATGCCTCCCAGACGCAAGGTGGCACCAGTGCCAACTTGGTCTGCTTTGAGAGTGTCAAGTTGGTCCTGAAAACTGACACCCAAAACAGTGGCTTGTGAGTTTTGTTTCCCAGGGAAAAAGCCTGTTAAATGGTTCAGGGGCCTGAGGCCTTAAATTGCCGGGTGACTCCTGGAATGGCGCCTCTCGCAGGATGCCTCCCAGACACAAGGTGGCACCAGTGCCAATTTGGTCTTGTTTAAGAGTACCAAGTGGGTCCTGAAAACTGACACCCAGAACAGTGGCTTGTGAGTTTTGTTTCCCAGGGAAAAAGCCTGTACAATTGTTCAGGGGCCTGAGGCCTTAAATTGCCGGGTGACTCCTGGAATTCCGCATCTCACCAGATGTTTCCCAGACGCTAAGAAACACCAGTTCCAACTTGGTCTGGTTTGAGAGTGTCAAGTGGGTCCTGAAAACTGTCACCCAGAACAGTGGCTTGTGAGTTTTGTTTCCCAGGGAAAAAGCCTGTAGAATGGTTTTGGGTGCTGCGGCCTTAAATTGCCGGGTGCCTCCTGGAATTTGGACTCTCGCAGGATGCCTCCCATATGCAAGGTGGCACCAGTGCCAACTTGGTCTGGTTTGAGAGTGCCAAGTGGGTCCTAAAAACTGACAACCAGAACAGTGGCTTGTGAGTTTAGTTTCCCAGGGAAAAAGCCTGTACAATGGTTCAGAGGCCTGAGGCCTTAAATTGCCGGGTGCCTCCTGGAATTCAGACTCTCGCAGGGAGCCTCCCAGACGCAAAATGACACCATATCCAACTTGGTCTGGTTTAAGAGTGCCAAGTGGGTCCTGAAAACTGACACCCAGAACAGTGGCTTGTGAGTTTTGTTTCCCAGGGAAAAAGCCTGTACAATGGTTCAGGGTCCTGCGGCCTTAAATTGCCGGGTGCCTCCTAGAATTCGGCCTCTCGCAGGATGCCTCCCAGACGCAAGGTGGCACCAGTTCCAACTTGGTCTGGTTTAAGAGTGCCAAGTGGGTCCTGAAAACTGACACCCAGAACAGTGGCTTGTGAGTTTTGTTTCCCAGGGAAAAAGCCTGTACAATGGTTCAGGGGCCTGAGGCCTTAAATTGCCGGGTGCCTCCTGGAATTCGGCCTCTCGCAGGATGCCTCCCAGACGCAAGGTGGCACCAGTGCCAACTTGGTCTGCTTTGAGAGTGTCAAGTTGGTCCTCAAAACTGACACCCAGAACAGTGGCTTGTGAGTTTTGTTTCCCAGGGAAAAAGCCTGTTAAATGGTTCAGGGGCCTGAGGCCTTAAATTACCGGGTGACTCTTAGAATGGCGCCTCTCGCAGGATGCCTCCCAGACACAAGGTGGCACCAGTGCCAATTTGGTCTTGTTTAAGAGTACCAAGTGGGTCCTGAAAACTGACACCCAGAACAGTGGCTTGTGAGTTTTGTTTCCCAGGGAAAAAGCCTGTACAATGGTTCAGGGGTCTGAGGCCTTAAATTGCCGGGTGCCTCCTGGAGATCTGCTTCTCACAGGATGCCTCCCAGGCGCAACATGACACCATTTCCAACTTGGTCTGGTTTGAGAGTGCCAAGTGGGTCCTGAAAACTGACACCCAGAACAAGTGCTTGTGAGTTTTCTTTCCCAGGGAAAAAGCCTGTACAATGGTTCAGGGGCCTGAGGCCTTAAATTGCCGGGAGCCGCATGGAGATCCGCCTCTCACAGGATGCCTCCCAGGCGCAACATGACACCATTTCCAACTTGGTCTGGTTTGAGAGTGCCAAGTGGGTCCTGAAAACTGACACCCAGAACAGTGGCTTGTGAGTTTTGTTTCCCAGGGAAAAAGCCTGTACAATTGTTCAGGGCCCTGAGGCCTTAAATTGCCGGGTGCCTCCTGGAATTCCGCCTCTTGCAGGATGCCTCCCAGACGCAAGCAACACCAATGCCAACTTGGTCTGGTTTGAGAGTGCCAGGTGGGTCCTGAAAACTGACACCCAGAACAGTGGCTTGTGAGTTTTGTTTCCCAGGGAAAAAGCCTGTAAAATGGTTTAGGTAATGCCGCCTACAATAGCCGGGTGACACCTGGAGATCCGCCTCTCGCAGGATGCCTCCCAGGCGCAACATGACACCAGTGCCAACTTAGTTTGGTTTAAGAGTGCCAAGTGGGTCCTGAAAACTGACACCCAGAACAGTGACTTGTGAGTTTTGTTTCCCAGGGAAAAAGCCTGTACAATGGTTCAGGGGCCTGAGGCCTTAAATTGCCGGGTGCCTCCTGGAATTCGGCCTCTCGCAGGATGCCTCCCAGACGCAAAGTGGCACCAGTTCCAACTTGGTCTGGTTTGAGAGTGCCAAGTGGGTCCTGAAAACTGACACCCAGAACAGTGGCTTGTGAGTTTTGTTTCCCAGGGAAAAAGCCTGTAAAATGGTTTAGGTTAATGCCGCCTTTAATAGCCGGGTGCCACCTGGAGATTCGCCTCTCGCAGGATGCCTCCCAGACGCAAGGTGGCACCAGTTCCAATTTGGTCTGCTTTGAGAGTGTCAAGTGGGTCCTGAAAACTGACACCCAGAACAGTGGCTTGTCAGTTTTGTTTCCCAGGGAAAAAGCCTGTAGAATGGTTTTGGGGCCTGCGGCCTTAAATTGCCGGGTGCCTCCTGGAATTGCGCCTCTCGCAGGATGCCTCCCAGACGCAAGGTGGCACCAGTTCCAACTTGGTCTGGTTTGAGAGTACCAGGTGGCTCCTGCAAACTGACACCCAGAACAGTGGCTTGTGAGTTTTCTTTCCCAGGGAAAATGCCTGTAAAATGGTTTAGGTAATGCCACCTTTAATAGCCGGGTACCACCTGGAGATCCGCCTCTCGCAGGATGCCTCCCAGACGCAAGGTGGCACCAGTGCCAACTTGGTCTGCTTTGAGAGTGCCAAGTGGGTCCTGAAAACTGACACCCAGAACAGTGGCTTGTGTATTTTGTTTCCCAGGGGAAAAGCCTGTACAATGGTTCAGGGGCCTGAGGCCTTAAATTGCCGGGTGCCTCCTGGAATTCTGCCTCTCGCAGGATGCCTCCCATACGCAAGGTGGCACCAGTGCCAACTTGGTCTGGTTTGAGAGTGCCAAGTGTGTCCTGCAAACTGACACCCAGAACAGTGGCTTGTGAGTTTTGTTTCCCAGGGAAAAAGCCTGTACAATGGTTCAGGGGCCTGAGGCCTTAAATTGCCGGGTGACTCCTGGAATTCCGCATCTCACCAGATGTTTCCCAGACGCTAAGCAACACCAGTGCCAACTTGGTCTGGTTTAAGAGTGCCAAGTGGGTCCTGGAAACTGACACCCAGAACAGTGGCTTGTGAGTTTTGTTTCCCAGGGAAAAAGCCTGTACAATGGTTCAGGGGCCTGAGGCCTTAAATTGCCGGGTGCCTCTTGGAATTGCGCCTCTCGCAGGATGCCTCCCAGACGCAAGGTGGCACCAGTGCCAACTTGGTCTGGTTTGAGAGTGCCAAGTGGGTCCTGCAAACTGACACCCAGAACAGTGGCTTCTGAATTTTTTTTCCCAGGGAAAAAGCCTGTAGAATGGTTTTGGGTTCTGCCTCCTTAAATTGCCGGGTGCCTCCTGGAATTCCGCCTCTCGCAGGATGCCTCCCAGACGCAAGGTGGCACCAGTGCTAATTTGGTCTGGTTTGAGAGTGCCAAGTGTTTCCTGAAAACTGACACCCAGAACAATGGCTTGTGAGTTTTGTTTCCCAGGGAAAAAGCCTGTACAATGGTTCAGGGGCCTGAGGCCTTAAATTGCCGGGTGCCTCCTGCAATTCGGACTCTCGCAGGGTGCCTCCCAGGTGCATAATGACACCATTTCCAACATGGTCTGGTTTGAGAGTGCCAAGTGGGTCCTGAAAACTGACACCCAGAACAGTGGCTTGTGAGTTTTGTTTCCCAGGGAAAAAGCCTGTACAATGGTTCAGGGGCCTGAGGCCTTAAATTGCCGGGTTCCTCCTGGAATTGCGCCTCTCGCAGGATGCCTCCCAGACGCAAGGTGGCACCAGTGCCAACTTGGTCTTGTTTAAGAGTACCAAGTGGGTCTGGAAAACTGTCACCCAGAACAGTGGCTTGTGAGTTTTGTTTCACAGGGAAAAAGCCTGTAGAATGGTTTTGGGTGCTGCGGCCTTAAATTGCGGGGTGCCTCCTGGAATTTTGCATCACGCCAGAAGTTTCCCAGACGCTAAGAAACACCAGTTCCAACTTGGTCTGGTTTAAGAGTGCCAAGTGGGTCCTGAAAACTGACACCCAGAACAGTGGCTTCTGAATTTTTTTTCCCAGGGAAAAAGCCTGTAGAATGGTTTTGGGTACTGCCTCCTTAAATTGCCGGGTGCCTCCTGGAATTCGGCCTCTCGCAGGATGCCTCCCAGACGCAAGGTGGCACCAGTGCCAACTTGGTCTGGTTTGAGAGTGCCAAGTGGGTCCTGAAAACTGACACCCAGAACAGTGGCTTGTGAGTTTTGTTTCCCAGGGAAAAAGCCTGTACAATGGTTCAGGGGCCTGAGGCCTTAAATTGCCGGGTGCCTCCTGCAATTCGGACTCTCGCAGGGTGCCTCCCAGATGCATAATGACACCATTTCCAACTTGGTCTGGTTTGAGAGTGCCAAGTGGGTCCTGAAAACTGACACCCAGAACAGTGGCTTGTGAGTTTTGTTTCCCAGGGAAAAAGCCTGTACAATGGTTTAGGTAATGCCGCCTTTAATAGCCGGGAGCCACCTGGAGATCCGCCTCTCGCAGGATGCCTCCCAGACGCAAGGTGGCACCAGTGCCAACTTGGTCTGCTTTGAGAGTGTCAGGTGGGTCCTGAAAAGTGTCACCCAGAACAGTGGCTTGTGAGTTTTGTTTCCCAGGGAAAAAGCCTGTACAATGGTTCAGGGTCCTGCGGCCTGAAATTGCCGGGTGCCTCCTAGAATTCGGCCTCTCGCAGGATGCCTCCCAGACGCAAGGTGGCACCAGTGCCAATTTGGTCTGGTTTGAGAGTGCCAAGTGTTTCCTGAAAACTGACACCCAGAACAGTGGCTTGTGAGTGTTGTTTCCCAGGGAAAAAGCCTGTACAATGGTTCAGGGGACTGAGGCCTTAAATTGCCGGGTGCCTCCTGCAATTCGGACTCTCGCAGGGTGCCTCCCAGATGCATAATGACACCATTTCCAACTTGGTCTGGTTTGAGAGTGCCAAGTGGGTCCTGAAAACTGACACCCAGAACAGTGGCTTGTGAGTTTTGTTTGCCAGGGAAAAAGCCTGTAAAATGGTTTAGGTAATGCCGCCTTTAATAGCCGGGAGCCACCTGGAGATCCGCCTCTCGCAGGATGCCTCCCAGACGCAAGGTGGCACCAGTGCCAACTTGGTCTGCTTTGAGAGTGTCAAGTTGGTCCTGAAAACTGACACCCAAAACAGTGGCTTGTGAGTTTTGTTTCCCAGGGAAAAAGCCTGTTAAATGGTTCAGGGGCCTGAGGCCTTAAATTGCCGGGTGACTCCTGGAATGGCGCCTCTCGCAGGATGCCTCCCAGACACAAGGTGGCACCAGTGCCAATTTGGTCTTGTTTAAGAGTACCAAGTGGGTCCTGAAAACTGACACCCAGAACAGTGACTTGTGAGTTTTCTTTCCCAGGGAAAAAGCCTGTACAATGGTTCAGGGGCCTGAGGCCTTAAATTGCCGGGTTCCTCCTGGAATTGCGCCTCTCGCAGGATGCCTCCCAGACGCAAGGTGGCACCAGTGCCAACTTGGTCTGCTTTGAGAGTGTCAAGTGGGTCATGAAAACTGTCACCCAAAACAGTGGCTTGTGAGTTTTGTTTCCCAGGGAAAAAGCCTGTACAATGGTTTTGGGTGCTGCGGCCTTAAATTGCCGGGTGCCTCCTGCAATTTGGACTCTCGCAGGATGCCTCCCAGATGCAAGGTGGCACCAGTGCCAACTTGGTCTGCTTTGAGAGTGTCAAGTGGGTCATGAAAACTGTCACCCAAAACAGTGGCTTGTGAGTTTTGTTTCCCAGGGAAAAAGCCTGTACAATGGTTCAGGGGCCTGAGGCCTTAAATTGCCGGGTGCCCCCTGCAATTCGGACTCTCGCAGGGTGCCTCCCAGATGCATAATGACACCATTTCCAACTTGGTCTGGTTTGAGAGTGCCAAGTGGGTCCTGAAAACTGACACCCAGAACAGTGGCTTGTGAGTTTTGTTTGCCAGGGAAAAAGCCTGTAAAATGGTTTAGATAATGCCGCCTTTAATAGCCGGGAGCCACCTGGAGATCTGCCTCTCGCAGGATGCCTCCCAGACGCAAGGTGGCACCAGTGCCAACTTGGTCTGGTTTGAGAGTGCCAAGTGGGTCCGGAAAACTGTCACCCAGAACAGTGGCTTGTGAGTTTTGTTTCCCAGGGAAAAAGCCTGTACAATGGTTCAGGGGCCTGAGGCCTTAAATTGCCGGGTGCCTCCTGGAATTCGGCCTCTCGCAGGATGCCTCCCAGACACAAGGTGGCACCAGTGCCAACTAGGTCTGGTTTAAGAGTGCCAAGTGGGTCCTGAAAACTGACACCCAGAACAGTGGCTTGTGTATTTTGTTTCCCAGGGAAAAAGCCTGTACAATGGTTCAGGGGCCTGAGGCCTTAAATTGCCGGGTGCCTCCTGGAATTCGGCCTCTCGCAGGATGCCTCCCAGACGCAAGGTGGCACCAGCGCCAACTTGGTCTGCTTTGAGAGTGTCAAGTTGGTCCTGAAAACTGACACCCAGAACAGTGGCTTGTGAGTTTTGTTTCCCAGGGAAAAAGCCTGTTAAATGGTTCAGGGGCCTGAGGCCTTAAATTGCCGGGTGACTCCTGGAATGGCGCCTCTCGCAGGATGCCTCCCAGACACAAGGTGGCACCAGTGCCAATTTGGTCTGGTTTAAGAGTACCAAGTGGGTCCTGAAAACTGACACCCAGAACTGTGACTTGTGAGTTTTCTTTCCCAGGGAAAAAGCCTGTACAATGGTTCAGGGGCCTGAGGCCTTAAATTGCCGGGTTCCTCCTGGTATTGCGCCTCTCGCAGGATGCCTCCCAGATGCAAGGTGGCACCAGTGCCAACTTGGTCTGCTTTGAGAGTGTCAAGTGGGTCCTGAAAACTGACACCCAGAACAGTGGCTTGTGAGTTTTGTTTCCCAGGGAAAAAGCCTGTACAATGGTTCAGGGTCCTACGGACTTAAATTGCCGGCTGCCTCCTGGAGATCCGCCTCTCGCAGGATGCCTCCCAGACGCAAGGTGGCACCATTTCCAACTTGGTCTGGTTTGAGAGTGCCAAGTGGGTCCTGAAAACTGACACCCAGAACAGTGGCTTGTGAGTTTTGTTTGCCAGGAAAAAAGCCTGTAAAATGGTTTAGGTAATGCCGCCTTTAATAGCCGGGAGACACCTGGAGATCCGCCTCTCGCAGGATGCCTCCCAGACGCAAGGTGGCACCAGTGCCAACTTGGTCTGGTTTGAGAGTGTCAAGTGGGTCCGGAAAACTGTCACCCAGAACAGTGGCTTGTGAGTTTTGTTTCCCAGGGAAAAAGCCTGTAGAATGGTTTTGGGTGCTGCGGCCTTAAATTGCCGGGTGCCTCCTGGAATTTGGACTCTCGCAGGATGCCTCCCAGATGCAAGGTGGCACCAGTGCCAACTTGGTCTGCTTTGAGAGTGTCAGGTGGGTCCTGAAAACTGTCACCCAGAACAGTGGCTTGTGAGTTTTGTTTCCCAGGGAAAAAGCCTGTACAATGGTTCAGGGGCCTGAGGCCTTAAATTGCCGGGTGCATCCTGGAATTCAGACTCTCGCAGGGAGCCTCCCAGACGCAAAATGACACCATATCCAACTTGGTCTGGTTTAAGAGTGCCAAGTGGGTCCTGAAAACTGACACCCAGAACAGTGGCTTGTGAGTTTTGTTTCCCAGGGAAAAAGCCTGTACAATGGTTCAGGGTCCTGCGGCCTTAAATTGCCGGGTGCCTCCTAGAATTCGGCCTCTCGCAGGATGCCTCCCAGACGCAAGGTGGCATCAGTTCCAACTTGGTCTGGTTTAAGAGTACCAAGTGGGTCCTGCAAACTGACACCCAGAACAGTGGCTTGTGAGTTTTGTTTCCCAGGGAAAAAGCCTGTACAATGCTTCAGGGGCCTGAGGCCTTAAATTGCCGGGTGCCTCCTGGAATTCGGCCTCTCGCAGGATGCCTCCCAGACACAAGGTGGCACCAGTGCCAACTAGGTCTGGTTTAAGAGTGCCAAGTGGGTCCTGAAAACTGACACCCAGAACAGTGGATTGTGTATTTTGTTTCCCAGGGAAAAAGCCTGTACAATGGTTCAGGGGCCTGAGGCCTTAAATTGCCGGGTGCCTCCTGGAATTCGGCCTCTCGCAGGATGCCTCCCAGACGCAAGGTGGCACCAGTGCCAACTTGGTCTGCTTTGAGAGTGTCAAGTTGGTCCTGAAAACTGACACCCAGAACAGTGGCTTGTGAGTTTTGTTTCCCAGGGAAAAAGCCTGTTAAATGGTTCAGGGGCCTGAGGCCTTAAATTGCCGGGTGACTCCTGGAATGGCGCCTCTCGCAGGATGCCTCCCAGACACAAGGTGGCACCAGTGCCAATTTGGTCTTGTTTAAGAGTACCAAGTGGGTCCTGAAAACTGACACCCAGAACTGTGACTTGTGAGTTTTGTTTCCCAGGGAAAAAGCCTGTACAATGGTTCAGGGGCCTGAGGCCTTAAATTGCCGGGTTCCTCCTGGTATTGCGCCACTCGCAGGATGCCTCCCAGACGCAAGGTGGCACCAGTGCCAACTTGGTCTGGTTTGAGAGTGCCAAGTGTTTCCTGAAAACTGACACCCAGAACAGTGGCTTGTGAGTTTTGTTTCCCAGGGAAAAAGCCTGTACAATGGTTCAGGGTCCTACGGACTTAAATTGCCGGCTGCCTCCTGGAGATCCGCCTCTCGCAGGATGCCTCCCAGACGCAAGGTGGCACCATTTCCAACTTGGTCTGGTTTGAGAGTGCCAAGTGGGTCCTGAAAACTGACACCCAGAACAGTGGCTTGTGAGTTTTGTTTCCCAGGGAAAAAGCCTGTAGAATGGTTTTGGGAGCTGCGGCCTTAAATTGCGGGGTGCCTCCTGGAATTTTGCATCACGCCAGATGTTTCCCAGACGCTAAGAAACACCAGTTCCAACTTGGTCTGGTTTAAGAGTGCCAAGTGGGTCCTGAAAACTGACACCCAGAACAGTGGCTTGTGAGTTTTGTTTCCCAGGGAAAAAGCCTGATCAATGTTTCAGGGGCCTGAGGCCTTAAATTGCCGGGTGCCTCCTGGAATTTGGCCTCTCGCAGGATGCCTCCCAGACGCAAGGTGGCACCAGTGCCAACTTGGTCTGGTTTGAGAGTGCCAAGTGGGTCCTGAAAACTGACACCCAGAACAGTGGCTTCTGAATTTTTTTTCCCAGGGAAAAAGCCTGTAGAATGGTTTTGGGTTCTGCCTCCTTAAATTGCCGGGTGCCTCCTGGAATTCGGCCTCTCGCAGGATGCCTCCCCGACGCAAGGTGGCACCAGTGCCAACTTGGTCTGGTTTGAGAGTGCCAAGTGGGTCCTGAAAACTGACACCCAGAACAGTGACTTGTGAGTTTTCTTTCCCAGGGAAAAAGCCTGTACAATGGTTCAGGGGCCTGAGGCCTTAAATTGCCGGGTGCCTCCAGCAATTCGGACTCTCGCAGGGTGCCTCCCAGATGCATAATGACACCATTTCCAACTTGGTCTGGTTTGAGAGTGCCAAGTGGGTCCTGAAAACTGACACCCAGAACAGTGGCTTGTGAGTTTTGTTTCCCAGGGAAAAAGCCTGTACAATGGTTCAGGGTCCTGAGGCCTTAAATTGCCGGGTGCCTCCTAGAATTCGGCCTCTCGCAGGATGCCTCCCAGACGCAAGGTGGCACCAGTGCTAATTTGGTCTGGTTTGAGAGTGCCAAGTGTTTCCTGAAAACTGACACCCAGAACAGTGGCTTGTGAGTTTTGTTTCCCAGGGCAAAAGCCTGTACAATGGTTCAGGGTCCTGCGGCCTTAAATTGCCGGGTGCCTCCTGCAATTCGGACTCTCGCAGGGTGCCTCCCAGATGCATAATGACACCATTTCCAACTTGGTCTGGTTTGAGAGTGCCAAGTGGGTCCTGAAAACTGACACCCAGAACGGTGGCTTGTAAGTTTTGTTTGCCAGGGAAAAAGCCTGTAAAATGGTTTAGGTAATGCCGCCTTTAATAGCCGGGAGCCACCTGGATATCCGCCTCTTGCAGGATGCCTCCCAGACGCAAGGTGGCACCAGTGCCAACTTGGTCTGCTTTGAGAGTGTCAAGTTGGTCCTGAAAACTGACACCCAGAACAGTGGCTTGTGAGTTTTGTTTCCCAGGGAAAAAGCCTGTTAAATGGTTCAGGGGCCTGAGGCCTTAAATTGCCGGGTGACTCCTGGAATGGCGCCTCTCGCAGGATGCCTCCCAGACACAAGGTGGCACCAGTGCCAATTTGGTCTTGTTTAAGAGTACCAAGTGGGTCCTGAAAACTGACACCCAGAACAGTGGCTTGTGAGTTTTGTTTCCCAGGGAAAAAGCCTGATCAATGGTTCAGGGGCCTGAGGCCTGAAATTGCCGGGTGCCTCCTGGAATTCGGCCTCTCGCAGGATGCCTCCCAGACGCAAGGTGGCACCAGTGCCAACTTGGTCTGGTTTGAGAGTGCCAAGTGGGTCCTGCAAACTGACACCCAGAACAGTGGCTTCTGAATTTTTTTTCCCAGGGAAAAAGCCTGTAGAATGGTTTTGGGTTCTGCCTCCTTAAATTGCCGGGTGCCTCCTGGAATTCGGCCTCTCGCAGGATGCCTCCCAGACGCAAGGTGGCACCAGTTCCAACTTGGTCTGGTTTGAGAGTGCCAAGTGGGTCCTGAAAACTGACACCCAGAACAGTGGCTTGTGAGTTTTCTTTCCCAGGGAAAAAGCCTGTACAATGGTTCAGGGGCCTGAGGCCTTAAATTGCCGGGTGCCTCCTGCAATTCGGACTCTCGCAGGTTGCCTCCCAGATGCATAATGACACCATTTCCAAATTGGTCTGGTTTGAGAGTGCCAAGTGGGTCCTGAAAACTGACACCCAGAACAGTGGCTTGTGAGTTTTGTTTCCCAGGGAAAAAGCCTGTAAAATGGTTTAGGTAATGCCGCCTTTAATAGCCGGGAGCCACCTGGAGATCCGCCTCTCGCAGGATGCCTCCCAGACGCAAGGTGGCACCAGTGCCAACTTGGTCTGCTTTGAGAGTGTCAGGTGGGTCCTGAAAACTGTCACCCAGAACAGTGGCTTGTGAGTTTTGTTTCCCAGGGAAAAAGCCTGTAGAATGGTTTTGGGTGCTGCGGCCTTAAATTGCCGGGTGCCTCCTGGAATTTGGACTCTCGCAGGATGCCTCCCAGATGCAAGGTGGCACCAGTGCCAACTTGGTCTGGTTTGAGAGTGCCAAGTGGGTCCTGAAAACTGACACCCAGAACAGTGGCTTGTGAGTTTTGTTTCTCAGGGAAAAAGCCTGTACAATGGTTCAGGGGCCTGAGGCCTTAAATTGCCGGGTTCCTCCTGGAATTGCGCCTCTCGCAGGATGCCTCCCAGACGCAAGGTGGCACCAGTGCCAACTTGGTCTGCTTTGAGAGTGTCAAGTGGGTCCTGAAAACTGTCACCCAGAACAGTGGCTTGTGAGTTTTGTTTCCCAGGGGAAAAGCCTGTAAAATGGTTCAGGGTCCTACGGACTTAAATTGCCGGCTGCCTCCTGGAGATCCGCCTCTCGCAGAATGCCTCCCAGACGCAAGGTGGCACCAGTGCCAATTTGGTCTGGTTTAAGAGTGCCAAGTGGGTCCTGAAAACTGACACCCAGAACAGTGGCTTGTGAGTTTTGTTTCCAAGGGAAAAAGCCTGTACAATGGTTCAGGGGCCTGAGGCCTTAAATTGCCGGGTGCCTCCTGGAATTCGGCCTCTCGCAGGATGCCTCCCAGACGCAAGGTGGCACCAGTGCAAACTTGGTCTGGTTTTAGAGTGCCAAGTGGGTCCTGCAAACTGACACCCAGAACAGTGGCTTCTGAATTTTTTTTCCCAGGGAAAAAGCCTGTAGAATGGTTTTGGGTCCTGCCTCCTTAAATTGCCGGGTGCCTCCTGGAATTCGGCCTCTCGCAGGATGCCTCCCAGACACAAGGTGGAACCAGTGCCAACTTGGTCTTGTTTGAGAGTGCCAAGTGGGTCCTGAAAACTGACACTCAGAACAGTGGCTTGTGAGTTTTGTTTCCCAAAGAAAAAGCCTGTAAAATGGTTCAGGGTCCTGCGGCCTTAAATTGCCAGGTGCCTCCTTGAATTGCGCCTCTCGCAGGACGCCTCCCAGACGCAAGGTGGCACCAGTGCCAACTTGGTCTGGTTTGAGAGTGCCAAGTGGGTCCTGAAAACTGACACCCAGAACAGTGGCTTGTGAGTTTTGTTTCCCAGGGAAAAAGCCTGTAAAATGGTTTAGGTTAATGCCGCCTTTAATAGCCGGGTGCCACCTGGAGATCCGCCTCTCGAAGGATGCCTCCCAGACGCAAGGTGGCACCAGTGCCAACTTGGTCTGGTTTGAGAGTGTAAGGTGGGTCCTGAAAACTGACACCCAGAACAGTGGCTTGTGAGTTTTGTTTCCCAGGGAAAAAGCCTGTACAATGGTTCAGGGTCCTGCGGCCTTAAATTGCCGGGTGCCTCCTAGAATTCGGCCGCTCGCAGGATGCCTCCCAGACGCAAGGTGGCACCAGTGCCAACTTGGTCTGGTTTAAGAGTGCCAAGTGGGTCCTTAAAACTGACACCCAGAACACTGGCTTGTGAGTTTTGTTTCCCAGGGATAAAGCCTGTACAATGGTTCGGGGGCCTGTGGCCTTAAATTGCCGGGTGACTCCTGGAATTCGGCCTCTCGCAGGATGCCTCTCAGATACAAGGTGGCACCAGTGCCAACTTGGTCTGGTTTAAGAGTGCCAAGTGGGTCCTGAAAACTGACACCCAGAACAGTGGCTTGTGAGTTTTCTTTCCCAGGGAAAATGCCTGTAAAATGGTTCAGGGACCTGAGGCCTTAAATTGCCGGGTGCCTCCTGGAGATCCGCCTCTCGCAGGATGCCTCCCAGACGCAAGGTGGCACCAGTTCCAACTTGGTCTTGTTTAAGAGTACCAAGTGGGTCCTGAAAACTGACACCCAGAACAGTGGCTTGTGAGTTTTGTTTCCCAGGGAAAAAGCCTGTAAAATGGTTCAGGGGCCTGAGGCCTTAAATTGCCGGGTGACTCCTGGAATTGCGCCTCTCGCAGGATGCCTCCCAGACACAAGGTGGCACCAGTGCCAATTTGGTCTTGTTTAAGAGTACCAAGTGGGTCCTGAAAACTGACACCCAGAACAGTGGCTTGTGAGTTTTGTTTCCCAGGGAAAAAGCCTGTACAATGGTTTAGGTAATGCCGCCTTTAATAGCCGGGTGCCACCTGGAGATCCGCCTCTCGCAGGATGCCTCCCAGACGCAAGGTGGCACCAGTGCCAACTTGGTCTGCTTTGAGAGTGCCAAGTGGGTCCTGAAAACTGACACCCAGAAGAGTGGCTTGTGAGTTTTGTTTCCCAGGGAAAAAGCCTGTAAAATGGTTTAGGTAATGCCGCCTTTAATAGCCGGGTGCCACCTGGAGATCCGCCTCTCGCAGGATGCCTCCCAGACGCAAGAAGGCACCAGTTCAAACTTGGTCTGGTTTGAGAGTGCCAAGTGTGTCCTGGAAACTGACACCCAGAACAGTGGCTTGTGAGTTTTCTTTCCCAGGGAAAAAGCCTGTAAAATGGTTCAGGGGCCTGCGGCCTTAAATTGCCGGGTGCCTCCTGGAATTCGGACTCTCGCAGGGTGCCTCCCAGACGCATAATGAAACCATTTCCAACTTGGTCTGGTTTGAGAGTGCCAAGTGGGTCCTGAAAACTGACACCCAGAACAGTGGCTTGTGAGTTTGGTTTCCCAGGGAAAAAGCCTGTACAATGGTTCAGGGTCCTGCGGACTTAAATTGCCGGGTGCCTCCTGGAATTCCGCCTCTCGCAGGATGCCTCCCAGACGCAAGGTGGCACCAGTGCCAACTTGGTCTGGTTTGAGAGTGCCAAGTGGGTCCTGAAAACTGACACCCAGAACAGTGGCTTGTGAGTTTGGTTTCCCAGGGAAAAAGCCTGTACAATGGTTCAGGGTCCTGCGGCCTTAAATTGCCGGGTGCCTCCTGGAATTCCACCTCTCGCAGGATGCCTCCCAGACGCAAGGTGGCACCAGTGCCAACTTGGTCTGGTTTGAGAGTGCCAAGTGGGTCCTGAAAACTGACACCCAGAACAGTGGCTTGTGAGTTTTGTTTCCCAGGGAAAAAGCCTGTACAATGGTTCAGGGTCCTGCGGCCTTAAATTGCCGGGTGACTCCTGGATTTCCGCATCTCGCCAGATGTTTCCCAGACGCTAAGCAACACCAGTGCAAACTTGGTCTGGTTTAAGAGTGCCAAGTGGGTCCGGGAAACTGGCACCCAGAACAGTGGCTTGTGAGTTTTGTTTCCCAGGGAAAAAGCCTGTAGAATGGTTTTGGGTGCTGCGGCCTTAAATTGCCGGGTGCCTCCTGGAATTTGGACTCTCGCAGGATGCCTCCCAGATGCAAGGTGGCACCAGTGCCAACCTGGTCTGGTTTGAGAGTGCCAAGTGTGTCCTGCAAACTGACACCCAGAACAGTGGCTTGTGAGTTTTGTTTCCCAGGGAAAAAGCCTGTACAATGGTTCAGGGGCCTGAGGCCTTAAATTGCCGGGTGCCTCCTGGAATTCGGACTCTCGCAGGGAGCCTCCCAGACGCAAAATGACACCATATCCAACTTGGTCTGGTTTAAGAGTGCCAAGTGGGTCCTGAAAACTGACACCCAGAACAGTGGCTTGTGAGTTTTGTTTCCCAGGGTAAAAGCCTGTACAATGGTTCAGCGTCCTACGGCCTTAAATTGCCGGGCGCCTCCTGGAGATCCGCTACTCGCAGGATGCCTCCCAGACACAAGGTGGAACCAGTGCCAACTTGGTCTTGTTTGAGAGTGCCAAGTCGGTCCTGAAAACTGACACTCAGAACAGTGGCTTGTGAGTTTTGTTTCCCAGGGAAAAAGCCTGTACAATGGTTCAGGGTCCTGCGGCCTTAAATTGCCAGGTGCCTCCTTGAATTGCGCCTCTCGCAGGATGCCTCCCAGACGCAAGGTGGCACCAGTGCCAACTTGGTCTGCTTTGAGAGTGCCAAGTGGGTCCTGAAAACTGACACCCAGAACAGTGGCTTGTGAGTTTTGTTTCCCAGGGAAAAAGCCTGTAAAATGGTTTAGGTTAATGCCGCCTTTAATAGCCGGGTGCCACCTGGAGATCCGCCTCTCGCAGGATGCCTCCCAGACGCAAGGTGGCACCAGTGCCAACTTGGTCTGGTTTGAGAGTGCCAAGTGGGTCCTGAAAACTGACACCCAAAACAGTGGCTTGTGAGTTTTGTTTCCCAGGGAAAAAGCCTGTACAATGGTTCAGGGTCCTGCGGCCTTAAATTGCCGGGTGCCTCCTAGAATTCGGCCGCTCGCAGGATGCCTCCCAGACGCAAGGTGGCACCAGTGCCAACTTGGTCTGGTTTAAGAGTGCCAAGTGGGTCCTTAAAACTGACACCCAGAACACTGGCTTGTGAGTTTTGTTTCCCAGGGAAAAAGCCTGTACAATGGTTCGGGGGCCTGAGGCCTTAAATTGCCGGGTGACTCCTGGAGATCCGCCTCTCGCAGGATGCCTCCCAGACGCAAGGTGGCACCAGTTCCAACTTGGTCTGGTTTAAGAGTGCCAAGTGGGTCCTGAAAACTGACACCCAGAACAGATGCTTGTGAGTTTTGTTTCCCGGGGAAAAAGCCTGTAAAATGGTTCAGGGGCCTGAGGCCTTAAATTGCCGGGTGACTCCTGGAATTGCGCCTCTCGCAGGATGCCTCCCAGACACAAGGTGGCACCAGTGCCAATTTGGTCTTGTTTAAGAGTACCAAGTGGGTCCTGAAAACTGACACCCAGAACAGTGGCTTGTGAGTTTTGTTTCCCAGGGAAAAAGCCTGTACAATGGTTTAGGTAATGCCGCCTTTAATAGCCGGGTGCCACCTGGAGATCCGCCTCTCGCAGGATGCCTCCCAGACGCAAGGTGGCACCAGTGCCAACTTGGTCTTGTTTGAGAGTGCCAAGTGGGTCCTGAAAACTGACACCCAGAAGAGTGGCTTGTGAGTTTTGTTTCCCAGGGAAAAAGCCTGTAAAATGGTTTAGGTAATGCCGCCTTTAATAGCCGGGTGCCACCTGGAGATCCGCCGCTCGCAGGATGCCTCCCAGACGCAAGGTGGCACCAGTTCAAACTTGGTCTGGTTTGAGAGTGCCAAGTGTGTCCTGCAAACTGACACCCAGAACAGTGGCTTGTGAGTTTTGTTTCCCAGGGAAAAAGCCTGTACAATGGTTCAGGGTCCTGCGGCCTTAAATTGCCGGGTGACTCCTGGAATTCCGCATCTCACCAGATGTTTCCCAGACGCTAAGCAACACCAGTGCCAACTTGGTCTGGTTTGAGAGTGCCAAGTGGGTCCTGAAAACTGACACCCAGAACAGTGGCTTGTGAGTTTGGTTTCCCAGGGAAAAAGCCTGTAAAATGGTTTAGGTAATGCCGCCTTTAATAGCCGGGAGCCACCTGGAGATCCGCCTCTCGCAGGATGCCTCCCAGACGCAAGGTGGCACCAGTGCCAACTTGGTCTGCTTTGAGAGTGTCAAGTGGGTCCAGAAAACTGACACCCAGAACAGTGGCTTGTGAGTTTTGTTTCCCAGGGAAAAAGCCTGTACAATGGTTCAGGGTCCTGCGGCCTTAAATTGCCGGGTGACTCCTGGAATTCCGCATCTCGCCAGATGTTTCCCAGACGCTAAGCAACACCAGTGCAAACTTGGTCTGGTTTAAGAGTGCCAAGTGGGTCCGGGAAACTGGCACCCAGAACAGTGGCTTGTGAGTTTTGTTTCCCAGGGAAAAAGCCTGTACAATGGTTCAGGGGCCTGCGGCCTTAAATTGCCGGGAGCCACATGGAGACCCGCCTCTTGCAGGATGCCTCCCAGACGCAAGGTGGCACCAGTGCCAACTTGGTCTGGTTTGAGAGTGTCAAATGGGTCCTGAAAACTGACACCCAGAACAGTGGCTTGTGAGTTTTGTTTCCCAGGGAAAAAGCCTGTAGAATGGTTTTGGGTGCTCCGGCCTTAAATTGCTTGGTGCCTCCTGGAATTCGGCCTCTCGCCGGATGCCTCCCAGATGCAAGGTGGCACCAGTGCCAACTTGGTCTTGTTTGAGAGTGCCAAGTGGGTCCTGAAAACTGACACCCAGAACAGTGGCTTGTGAGTTTTCTTTCCCAGGGAAAAAGCCTGTACAATGGTTCAGGGTCCTGCGGCCATAAATTGCCGGGTGCCTCCTTGAGTTGCGCCTCTCGCAGGATGCCTCCCAGACGCAAGGTGGCACCAGTGCCAACTTGGTCTGGTTTGAGAGTGCCAGGTGTCTCCTGCAAACTTACACCCAGAACAGTGGCTTGTGAGTTTTGTTTCCAAGGGAAAAAGCCTGTAAAATGGTTTAGGTTAATGCCGCCTTTAATAGCCGGGTGCCACCTGGAGATCCGCCTCTCGCAGGATGCCTCCCAGACGCAAGGTGGCACCAGTGCCAACTTGGTCTCGTTTGAGAGTGTAAGGTGGGTCCTGAAAACTGACACCCAGAACAGTGGCTTGTGAGTTTTGTTTCCCAGGGAAAAAGCCTGTACAATGGTTCAGGGGCCTGAGGCCTTAAATTGCCGGGTGCCTCCTGGAGATCCGCCTCTCACAGGACGCCTACCAGGCGCAACATGACACCAGTGCCAACTTGGTCTGGTTTGAGAGTGCCAAGTGGGTCCTGAAAACTGACACCCAGAACAGTGGCTTGTGAGTTTTGTTTGCCAGGGAAAAAGCCTGTACAATGGTTCAGGGTTCTGCGGCCTTAAATTGCCGGGTGCCTCCTGGAATTGCGCCTCTCGCAGGATGCCTCCCAGACGCAAGGTGGCATCAGTGCCAACTTGGTCTGGTTTGAGAGTGTCAAGTGGGTCCTCAAAACTGACAGCCAGAACAGTGGCTTGTGAGTTTTTTTTCCCAGGGAAAAAGCCTGTACAATGGTTCAGGGTCCTACGGACCTAAATTGCCGGCTGCCTCCTGGAGATCCGCCTCTCGCAGGATGCCTCCCAGACGCAAGGTGGCACCAGTGCCAACCTGGTCTGCTTTGAGAGTGCCAAGTGGGTCCTGAAAACTGACACCCAGAACAGTGGCTTGTGAGTTTTGTTTGCCAGGGAAAAAGCCTGTACAATGGTTCAGGGTCCTGCGGCCTTAAATTGCGGGGTGACTCCTGGAATTCCGCATCTCACCAGATGTTTCCCAGACGGTAAGAAACACCAGTTCCAACTTGGTCTGGTTTGAGAGTGCCAAGTGGGTCCTGAAAAGTGACACCCAGAACAGTGGCTTGTGAGTTTTGTTTCCCAGGGAAAAAGCCTGTAAAATGGTTCAGGGGCCTGAGGCCTTAAATTGCCGGGTGCCTCCTTGAATTCGGACTCTCGCAGGGTGCCTCCCAGACGCATAATGAAACCATTTCCAACTTGGTCTGGTTTGAGAATGCCAAGTGGGTCCTGAAAACTGACACCCAGAACAGTGGCTTGTGAGTTTTGTTTCCCAGGGAAAAAGCCTGTACAATGGTTTAGGTAATGCCGCCTTTAATAGCCGGGTGCCACCTGGAGATCCGCCTCTCGCAGGATGCCTCCCAGACGCAAGTCGGCACCAGTGCCAACTTGGTCTGGTTTGAGAGTGCCAAGTGGGTCCTGAAAACTGACACCCAGAAGAGTGGCTTGTGAGTTTTGTTTCCCAGGGAAAAAGCCTGTAAAATGGTTTAGGTAATGCCGCCTTTAATAGCCGGGTGCCACCTGGAGATCCGCCTCTCGCAGGATGCCTCTCAGACGCAAGGTGGCACCAGTTCAAACTTGGTGTGGTTTGAGAGTGCCAAGTGTGTCCTGCAAACTGACACCCAGAACAGTGGCTTGTGAGTTTTGTTTCCCAGGGAAAAAGCCTGTACAATGGTTCAGGGTCCTGCGGCCTTAAATTGCTGGGTGACTCCTGGAATTCCGCATCTCACCAGATGTTTCCCAGACGCTAAGCAACACCAGTTCCAACTTGGTCTGGTTTAAGAGTGCCAAGTGGGTCCTGGAAACTGACACCCAGAACAGTGGCTTGTGAGTTTTCTTTCCCAGGGAAAAAGCCTGTAAAATGGTTCAGGGGCCTGAGGCCTTAAATTGCCGGGTGCCTCCTGGAATTCGGACTCTCGCAGGGTGCCTCCCAGACGCATAATGAAACCATTTCCAACTTGGTCTGGTTTGAGAGTGCCAAGTGGGTCCTGAAAACTGACACCCAGAACAGTGGCTTGTGAGTTTGGTTTCCCAGGGAAAAAGCCTGTACAATGGTTCAGGGTCCTGCGGACTTAAATTGCCGGGTGCCTCCTGGAATTCCGCCTCTCGCAGGATGCCTCCCAGACGCAAGGTGGCACCAGTGCCAACTTGGTCTGGTTTGAGAGTGCCAAGTGGGTCCTGAAAACTGACACCCAGAACAGTGGCTTGTGAGTTTTGTTTCCCAGGGAAAAAGCCTGATCAATGGTTCAGGGTCCAGCGGCCTTAAATTGCCGGGTGACTCCTGGAATTCCGCATCTCGCCAGATGTTTCCCAGACGCTAAGCAACACCAGTGCCAACTTGGTCTGGTTTAAGAGTGCCAAGTGGGTCCGGGAAACTGGCACCCAGAACAGTGGCTTGTGAGTTTTGTTTCCCAGGGAAAAAGCCTGTACAATGGTTTTGGGTGCTGCGGCCTCAAATTGCCGGGTGCCTCCTGGAATTCGGGCTCTCGCAGGATGCCTCCCAGACGAAAAATGGCACCAGTGCCAACTTGGTCTGGTTTTAGAGTGCCAGGTGGCACCTACAAACTGACACCCAGAACAGTGGCTTGTGAGTTTTGTTTCCCAGGGAAAAAGCCTGTAAAATGGTTCAGGGTCCTGCGGCCTTAAATTGCCAGGCGCCTCCTGGAGATCCGCTACTCGCAGGATGCCTCCCAGACACAAGGTGGCACCAGTGCCAACTTGGTCTGGTTTGAGAGTGCCAAGTGTGTCCTGCAAACTGACACCCAGAACAGTGGCTTGTGAGTTTTGTTTCCCAGGGAAAAAGCCTGTACAATGGTTCAGGGTCCTGCGGCCATAAATTGCCGGGTGCCTCCTTGAATTGCGCCTCTCGCAGGATGCCTCCCAGACGCAAGGTGGCACCAGTGCCAACTTGGTCTGGTTTGAGAGTGCCAGGTGTCTCCTGCAAACTTACACCCAGAACAGTGGCTTGTGAGTTTTGTTTCCCAGGGAAAAAGCCTGTAAAATGGTTTAGGTTAATGCCGCCTTTAATAGCCGGGTTCCACCTGGAGATCCGCCTCTCGCAGGATGCCTCCCAGACGCAAGGTGGCACCAGTGCTAACTTGGTCTGGTTTGAGAGTGTAAGGTGGGTCCTGAAAACTGACACCCAGAACAGTGGCTTGTGAGTTTTGTTTCCCAGCGAAAAAGCCTGTACAATGGTTCAGGGGCCTGAGGCCTTAAATTGCCGGGTGCCTCCTGGAGATCCGCCTCTCACAGGATGCCTCCCAGGCGCAACATGACGCCAGTGCCAACTTGGTCTGGTTTGAGAGTGCCAAGTGGGTCCTGAAAACTGACACCCAGAACAGTGGCTTGTGAGTTTTGTTTCCCAGGGAAAAAGCCTGTACAATGGTTCAGGGTCCTGCGGCCTTAAATTGCCGGGTGCCTCCTAGAATTCGGCCTCTCGCCGGATGCCTCCCAGACGCAAGGTGGCACCAGTGCCAACTTGGTCTGGTTTGAGAGTGCCAAGTGGGTCCTGAAAACTGACACCCAGAACAGTGGCTTGTGAGTTTTGTTTCCCAGGGAAAAAGCCTGTGCAATGGTTCAGGGTCCTGCGGCCTTAAATTGCCGGGTGCCTCCTGGAATTCCGCATCTCGCCAGATGTTTCCCAGACGCTAAGCAACACCAGTGCAAACTTGGTCTGGTTTAAGAGTGCCAAGTGGGTCCGGGAAACTGACACCCAGAACAGAGCCTTGTGAGTTTTGTTTCCCAGGGAAAAAGCCTGTACAATGGTTCAGGGGCATGCGGCCTTAAATTGCCGGGTGACTCCTGGAATTCGGCACTCGCAGGATGCCTCCCAGACGCAAGGTGGCACCAGTGCCAACTTGGTCTGGTTTGAGAATGCCAAGTGGGTCCTGCAAACTGACACCCAGAACAGTGGCTTGTGAGTTTTGTTTCCCAGGGAAAAAGCCTGTAGAATGGTTTTGGGTTCTGCAGCTTTAAATTGCCGGGTGCCTCCTGGAATTGCGCCTCTCGCAGGATGACTCCCAGACGCAAGGTGGCACCTGTGCCTACTTGGTCTGGTTTGAGAGTGCCAAGTGGGTCCTGAAAACTGACACCCAGAACAGTGGCTTGTGAGTTTTGTTTCCCAGGGAAAAAGCCTGTACAATGGTTCAGGGTCCTGCGGCCTTAAATTGCCGGGTGACTCCTGGAATTCCGCATCTCGCAAGATGTTTCCCAGACGCTAAGCAACACCAGTGCCAACTTGGTCTGGTTTAAGAGTGCCAAGTGGGTCCGGGAAACTGGCACCCAGAACAGTGGCTTCTGAGTTGTGTTTCCCAGGGAAAAAGCCTGTAAAATGGTTCAGGGGCCTGAGGCCTTAAATTGCCGGGAGCCACATGGAGATCCGCCTCTCGCAGGATGCCTCCCAGACGCAAGGTGGAACCAGTGCCAACTTGGTCTGGTTTGAGAGTGCCAAGTGGGTCCTGAAAACTTACACCCAGAACAGTGGCTTGTGAGTTTTGTTTCCCAGGGAAAAAGCCTGTAAAATGGTTCAGGGTCCTGCGGCCTTAAATTGCCGGGCGCCTCCTGGAGATCCGCTACTCGCAGGATGCCTCCCAGGCACAAGGTGGCACCAGTGCCAACTTGGTCTTGTTTGAGAGTGCCAAGTGGGTCCTGAAAACTGACACCCAGAACAGTGGCTTGTGAGTTTTCTTTCCCAGGGAAAAAGCCTGTACAATGGTTCAGGGTCCTGCGGCCATAAATTGCCGGGTGCCTCCTGGAATTGCGCCTCTCGCAGGATGCCTCCCAGACGCAAGGTGGCACCAGTGCCAACTTGGTCTGGTTTGAGAGTGCCAGGTGTCTCCTGCAAACTGACACCCAGAACAGTGGCTTGTGAGTTTTGTTTCCCAGGGAAATAGCCTGTACAATGGTTCAGGGGCCTGAGGCCTTAAATTGCCGGGTGCCTCCTGGAATTGCGCCTCTCACAGGATGCCTCCCAGGTGCAACATGACACCAGTGCCAACTTGGTCTGGTTTGAGAGTGCCAAGTGGGTCCTGAAAACTGACACCCAGAACAGTGGCTTGTGAGTTTTGTTTCCCAGGGAAAAAGCCTGTACAATGGTTCAGGGTCCTGCGGCCTTAAATTGCCGGGTGCCTCCTAGAATACGGCCTCTCGCAGGATGCCTCCCAGACGCAAGGTGGCACCAGTGCCAACTTGGTCTGGTTTAAGAGTGCCAAGTGGGTCCTGCAAACTGACACCCAGAACAGTGGCTTGTGAGTTTTGTTTGCCAGGGAAAAAGCCTGTACAATGGTTCAGGGGCCTGAGGCCTTAAATTGCCGGGTGCCTCCTGGAATTCGGACTCTCGCAGGATGCCTCCCAGGCGCAACATGACACCAGTGCCAACTTGGTCTGGTTTGAGAGTGCCAAGTGGGTCCTGAAAACTGACACCCAGAACAGTGGCTTGTGAGTTTTGTTTCCCAGGGAAAAAGCCTGTACAATGGTTCAGGATCCTACGGACTTAAATTGCCGGGTGCCTCCTGGAGATCCGCCTCTCGCAGGATGCCTCCCAGACGCAAGGTGGCACCAGTGCCAACTTGGTCTGGTTTGAGAGTGCCAAGTGGGTCCTGAAAACTGACACCCAGAACAGTGGCTTGTGAGTTTTGTTTCCCAGGGAAAAAGCCTGTACAATGGTTCAGGGTCCTGCGGCCTTAAATTGCCGGGTGCCTCCTAAAATTTTGCATCACGCCAGATGTTTCCCAGACGCAAAGAAACACCAGTTCCAACTTGCTCTGGTTTAAGAGTGCCAAGTGGGTCCTGAAAACTGACACCCAGAACAGTGGCTTGTGAGTTTTGTTTCCCAGGGAAAAAGCCTGTACAATGGTTCAGGGTCCTGCGGCCTTAAATTGCCGGGTGCCTCCAGGAATTCCGCCGCTCGCAGGATGCCTCCCAGACGCAAGGTGGCACCAGTGCCAACTTGGTCTGGTTTGAGAGTGCCATGTGGCTCCTGCAAACTGACACACAGAACACTGGCTTGTGAGTTTTGTTTCCCAGGTAAAAAGCCTGTAAAATGGTTCAGCGTCCTGCGGCCTTAAATTGCCGGGTGCCTCCTGGAGATCCGCCTCTCACAGGATGCCTCCAAGGCGCAACAAGACACCAGTGCCAACTTGGTCTGGTTTGAGAGTGCCAAGTGGGTCCTGAAAACTGACACCCAGAACAGTGGCTTGTGAGTTTTCTTTCCCAGGGAAAAAGCCTGTACAATGGTTCAGGGTCCTGCGGCCTTAAATTGCCAAGTGCCTCCTGGAATTTGGCCTCTCGCAGGATGCCTCCCAGACGCAAGGTAGCACCAGTGCCAACTTGGTCTGGTTTGAGAGTGCCAGGTGTCTCCTGCAAACTTACACCCAGAACAGTGGCTTGTGAGTTTTGTTTCCACAGGGAAAAAGCCTGTAAAATGGTTTAGGTTAATGCCGCCGTTAATAGCCGGGTGCCACCTGGAGATCCACCTATCGCAGGATGCCTCCCAGACGCAAGGTGGCACCAGTGCCAACTTGGTCTGGTTTGAGAGTGTCAAGTGGGTCCTGAAAACTGACACCCAGAACAGTGGCTTGTGAGTTTTCTTTCCCAGGGAAAAAGCCTGTACCATGGTTCAGGGGCCTGAGGCCTTAAATTGCCGGGTGCCTCCTTGAGATCCGCCTCTCACAGGATGCCTCCCAGACGCAACATGACACCAATGCCAACTTGGTCTGGTTTGAGAGTGCCAAGTGGGTCCTGAAAACTGACACCCAGAACAGTGGCTTGTGAGTTTTGTTTGCCAGGGAAAAAGCCTGTAAAATGGTTCAGGGTCCTGCGGCCTTAGATTGCCGGGTGCCTCCTACAATTCGGCCTCTCGCAGGATGCCTCCCAGACGCAAGGTGGCACCAGTTCCAACTTGGTCTAGTTTAAGAGTGCCAAGTGGGTCCTGAAAACTGACACCCAGAACAGTGGCTTGTGAGTTTTCTTTCCCAGGGAAAAAGCCTGTAAAATGGTTCAGGGGCCTGAGGCCTTAAATTGCCGGGTGCCTCCTGGAATTGCGCCTCTCGCAGGATGCCTCCCAGACGCAAGGTGGCACTAGTGCCAACTTGGTCTGCTTTGAGAGTGTCAAGTGGGTCCTGAAAACAGACAGCCAGAACAGTGGCTTGTGAGTTTTGTTTCCCAGGGAAAAAGCCTGTAGAATGGTTCAGGGTCCTACGGACTTAAATTGCCGGCTGCCTCCTGGAGATCCGCCTCTCGCATGATGCCTCCCAGACGCAAGGTGGCACCATTGACAACTTGGTCTGGTTTGAGAGTGCCAAGTGGGTCCTGAAAACTGACACCCAGAACAGTGGCTTGTGAGTTCTGTTTGCCAGGGAAATAGCCTGTACAATGGTTCAGGGTCCTGCGGCCTTAAATTGCGGGGTGCCTCCTGGAATTTTGCATCACGCCAGATGTTTCCCAGACGCTAAGAAACACCAGTTCCAACTTGGTCTGGTTTAAGAGTGCCAAGTGGGTCCTGAATACTGACACCCAGAACAGTGGCTTGTGAGTTTTGTTTCCCAGGGAAAAAGCCGGTACAATGGTTCAGGGGCCTGAGGCCTTAAATTGCCGGGTGCCTCCTGGAATTCCGCCTCTCGCAGGATGCCTCCCAGACACAAGGTGGCACCAGTGCCAACTTGGTCTGGTTTAAGAGTGCCAAGTGGGTCCTGCAAACTGACACCCAGAACAGTGGCTTGTGAGTTTTGTTTCCCAGGGAAAAAGCCTGTAAAATGGTTCAGGGTCCTGCGGCCTTAAATTGCCGGGTGCCTCCTGGAATTCCGCCTCTCGCAGGATGCCTCCCAGACGCAAGGTGGCACCCGTGCCAACTTGGTCTGGTTTGAGAGTGCTAGGTGGCTCCTGCAAACTGACACCCAGAACAGTGGCTTGTGAGTTTTCTTTCCCAGGGAAAAAGCCTGTAAAATGGTTCAGGGTCCTGTGGCCTTAAATTGCCGGGTGCCTCCTGGAATTCGGCTACTCGCTGGATGCCTCCCAGACACAAGGTGGCACCAGTTCCAACTTGGTCTTGTTTAAGAGTGCCAAGTGGGTCCTGCAAACTGACACCCAGAACAGTGGCTTGTGAGTTTTGTTTCCAAGGGAAAAAGCCTATACAGTGGTTCAGGGTCCTGCGGCCTTAAATTGCCAAGTGCCTCCTGGAATTTGGCCTCTCGCAGGATGCCTCCCAGACGCAAGGTGGCACCAGTGCCAACTTGGTCTGGTTTGAGAGTGCCAGGTGGCTCCTGAAAACTGACACCCAGAACAGTGGCTTGTGAGTTTTGTTTCCCAGAGAAAAAGCCTATACAATGGTTCAGGGTCTTGAGGCCGTAAATTGCCGGGTGCCCTCTGGAGATCCGCCTCTTACAAAATGCCTCCCAGGCGCAACATGACACCAGTGCCAACTTGGTCTGCTTTAAGAGTGGCAAGTGTGTCCTGAAAACTGACACCCAGAACAGTGGCTTGTGAGTTTTGTTTCCCAGGGAAAAAGCCTGTACAATGGTTCAGGGCCCTGCGGACTTAAATTGCCGGGTGCCTCCTGGAATTGCGCCTCTCGCAGGATGCCTCCCAGACGCAAGGTGGCACCAGTGCCAACTTGGTCTGGTTTGTGAGTGCCAGGTGGCTCCTGAAAACTGACACCCAGAACAGTGGCTTGTGAGTTTTGTTTCCCAGGGAAAAAGCCTGTACAATGGTTCAGGGTCCTGCGGCCTTAAATTGCCAGGTGCCTTCTGGAATTCCGCCTCTCGCAGGATGCCTCCCGGACGCAAGGTGGCATCAGTTCCAACTTGGTCTGGTTTGAGAGTGCCAGGTGGCTCCTGCAAACTGACACCCAGAACAGTGGCTTGTGAGTTTTGTTTCCCAGGGAAAAAGCCTGTAAAATGGTTTAGGTTAATGCCGCCTTTAATAGCCGGGTGCCACCTGGAGATCAGCCTCTCGCAGGATGCCTCCCAGACGCAAGGTGGCACCAGTGCCAGCTTGGTCTGGTTTGAGAGTGTCAAGTGGGTCCTGAAAACTGGTACCCAGAACAGTGACTTGTGAGTTTTGTTTCCCAGGGAAAAAGCCTGTACAATGGTTCAGGTTCCAGCGGCCTTAAATTGCCGGGTGCCTCCTGGAATTCGGCCACTCGCAGGATGCCTCCCAGACGCAAGGTGGCACCAGTTCCAACTTGGTCTGGTTAAAGAGTGCCAAGTGGGTCCTGCAAACTGACACCCAGAACAGTGACTTGTGAGTTTTGTTTCCAAGGGAAAAAGCCTATACAGTGGTTCAGGGTCCTGCGGCCTTAAATTGCCGGGTGCCTCCTGGAATTCCGCATCTCGCCAGATGTTTCCCAGACGCTAAGCAACACCAGTGCGAACTTGGTCTGGTTTAAGAGTGCCAAGTGGGTCCGGGAAACTGACACCCAGAACAGAGCCTTGTGAGTTTTGTTTCCCAGGGAAAAAGCCTGTACAATGGTTCAGGGGCCTGCGGCCTTAAATTGCCGGGTGCCTCCTGGAATTCGGCCACTCGCAGGATGCCTCCCAGACGCAAGGTGGCACCAGTGCCAACTTGGTCTGGTTTGAGAGTGCCAAGTGGGTCCTGCAAACTGACACCCAGAACAGTGGCTTGTGAGTTTTGTTTCCCAGGGAAAAAGCCTGTAGAATGGTTTTGGGTCCTGCGGCCTTAAATTGCCGTGTGCCTCCTGGAATTGCGCCTCTCGCAGGATGACTCCCAGATGCAAGGTGGCACCAGTGCCAACTTGGTCTGCTTTGAGAGTGTCAAGTGGGTCCTGAAAACTGACACCCAGAACAGTGGCTTGTGAGTTTTGTTTCCCAGGGAAAAAGCCTGTACAATGGTTCAGGGTCCTGCGGCCTTAAATTGCCGGGTGACTCCTGGAATTCCGCATCTCGCAAGATGTTTCCCAGACGCTAAGCAACACCAGTGCCAACTTGGTCTGGTTTAAGAGTGCCAAGTGGGTCCGGGAAACTGGCACCCAGAACAGTGGCTTCTGAGTTTTGTGTCCCAGGGAAACAGCCTGTACAATGGTTCAGGGGCCTGAGGCCTTAAATTGCCTGGAGCCACATGGAGATCCGCCTCTCGCAGGATGCCTCCCAGACGCAAGGTGGCACCAGTGCCAACTTGGTCTGGTTTGAGAGTGCCAGGTGGCTCCTGAAAACTGACACCCAGAACAGTGGCTTGTGAGTTTTGTTTCCCAGGGAAAAAGCCTGTACAATGGTTCAGGGTCCCGCGGCCTTAAATTGCCGGGTGCCTCCTGGAATTGCGCCTCTCGCAGGATGCCTCCCAGATGCAAGGTGGCACCAGTGCCAACTTGGTCTGCTTTGAGAGTGCCAAGTGGGTGCTGCAAACTGACACCCAGAACAGTGGCTTGTGAGTTTTGTTTCCCAGGGAAAAAGCCTGTACAATGGTTCAGGGGCCTGAGGCCTTAAATTGCCGGGTGCCTTCTGGAATTCGGACTCTCGCAGGGAGCCTCCCAGACGCAAAATGACACTATATCCAACTTGGTCTGGTTTGAGAGTGCCAAGTGGGTCCTGAAAACTGACACCCAGAACAGTGGCTTGTGAGTTTTGTTTCCCAGGGAAAAAGCCTGTACAATGGTTCAGGGTCCTGCGGTCTTAAATTGCCGGGTGCCTCCTAGAATTCGGCCTCTCGCAGGATGCCTCCCAGACTCAAGGTGGCATCAGTTCCAACTTGGTCTGGTTTAAGAGTGCCAAGTGGGTCCTTAAAACTGACACCCAGAACAGTGGCTTGTGAGTTTTGTTTCCCAGGGCAAAAGCCTGTACAATGGTTCAGGGGCCTGAGGCCTTAAATTGCCGGGTGCCTCCTGGAATTCGGCCTCTCGCAGGATGCCTCCCAGGCGCAACAAGACACCAGTGCCAACTTGGTCTGGTTTAAGAGTGCCAAGTGGGTGCTGCAAACTGACACCCAGAACAGTGGCTTGTGAGTTTTCTTTCCCAGGGAAAAAGCCTGTACAATGGTTCAGACGCCTGAGGCCTTAAATTGCCGGGTGCCTCCTGGAATTGGGCCTCTCGCAGGATGCCTCCCAGACACAAGGTGGCACCAGTGCCAACTTGGTCTGGTTTAAGAGTGTCAAGTTGGTCCTGAAAACTGACACCCAGAACAGTGGCTTGTGAGTTTTGTTTCCCAGGGAAAAAGCCTGTACAATGGTTCAGGGTCCTGCGGCCTTAAATTGCCGGGCGCCTCCTGGAGATCCGCTACTCGCAGGATGCCTCCCAGACACAAGGTGGCACCAGTGCCAACTTGGTCTTGTTTGAGAGTGCCAAGTGGGTCCTGAAAACTGACACCCAGAACAGTGGCTTGTGAGTTTTCTTTCCCAGGGAAAAAGCCTGTACAATGGTTCAGGGTCCTGCGGCCATAAATTGCCGGGTGCCTCCTTGAATTCCGCCTCTCGCAGGATGCCTCCTAGACGCAAGGTGGCACCAGTGCCAACTTGGTCTGGTTTGAGAGTGCCAGGTGTCTCCTGCAAACTTACACCCAGAACAGTGGCTTGTGAGTTTTGTTTCCCAGGGAAAAAGCCTGTAAAATGGTTTAGGTTAATGCCGCCTTTAATAGCCGGGTGCCACCTGGAGATCAGCCTCTCGCAGGATGCCTCCCAGACGCAAGGTGGCACCAGTGCCAACTTGGTCTGGTTTGAGAGTGTAAGGTGGGTCCTGCAAACTGACACCCAGAACAGTGGCTTGTGAGTTTTGTTTCCCAGGGAAAAAGCCTGTACAATGGTTCAGGGTCCTGCGGCCTTAAATTGCCGGGAGCCTCCTAGAATTCGGCCTCTCGCAGATTGCCTCCCAGACGCAAGGTGGCATCAGTTCCGACTTGGTCTGGTTTAAGAGTGCCAAGTGGGTCCTTAAAACTGACACCCAGAACAGTGGCTTGTGAGTTTTGTTTCCCAGGGAAAAAGCCTGTACAATGGTTCAGACGCCTGAGGCCTTAAATTGCCGGGTGCCTCCTGGAATTGGGCCTCTCGCAGGATGCCTCCCAGACGCAAGGTGGAACCAGTGCCAACTTGGTCTGCTTTGAGAGTGTCAAGTGGGTCCTGAAAACTGACACCCAGAACAGTGGCTTGTGAGTTTTGTTTCCCAGGGAAAAAGCCTGTACAATGGTTCAGGGTCCCGCGGCCTTAAATTGCCGGGTGCCTCCTGGAATTGCGCCTCTCGCAGGATGCCTCCCAGATGCAAGGTGGCACCAGTGCCAACTTGGTCTGGTTTGAGAGTGCCAAGTGGGTGCTGCAAACTGACACCCAGAACAGTGGCTTGTGAGTTTTGTTTCCCAGGGAAAAAGCCTGTACAATGGTTCAGGGTCCTGAGGCCTTAAATTGCCGGGAGCCTTCTGGAATTCGGACTCTTGCAGGGAGCCTCCCAGACGCAAAATGACACTATATCCAACTTGGTCTGGTTTGAGAGTGCCAAGTGGGTCCTGAAAACTGACACCCAGAACAGTGGCTTGTGAGTTTTGTTTCCCAGGGAAAAAGCCTGTACAATGGTTCAGGGTCCTGCGGCCTTAAATTGCCGGGTGCCTCCTAGAATTCGGCCTCTCGCAGGATGCCTCCCAGACGCAAGGTGGCATCAGTTCCAACTTGGTCTGGTTTAAGAGTGCCAAGTGGGTCCTTAAAACTGACACCCAGAACAGTGGCTTGTGAGTTTTGTTTCCCAGGGCAAAAGCCTGTACAATGGTTCAGGGGCCTGAGGCCTTAAATTGCCGGGTGCCTCCTGGAATTCGGCCTCTCGCAGGATGCCTCCCAGGCGCAACATGACACCAGTGCCAACTTGGTCTGGTTTAAGAGTGCCAAGTGGGTGCTGCAAACTGACACCCAGAACAGTGGCTTGTGAGTTTTGTTTCCCAGGGAAAAAGCCTGTACAATGGTTCAGACGCCTAAGGCCTTAAATTGCCGGGTGCCTCCTGGAATTGGGCCTCTCGCAGGATGCCTCCCAGACACAAGGTGGCACCAGTGCCAACTTGGTCTGGTTTAAGAGTGTCAAGTTGGTCCTGAAAACTGACACCCAGAACAGTGGCTTGTGAGTTTTGTTTCCCAGGGAAAAAGCCTGTACAATGGTTCAGGGTCCTGCGGCCTTAAATTGCCGGGCGCCTCCTGGAGATCCGCATCTCGCAGGATGCCTCCCAGACACAAGGTGGCACCAGTGCCAACTTGGTCTTGTTTGAGAGTGCCAAGTGGGTCCTGAAAACTGACACCCAGAACAGTGGCTTGTGAGTTTTGTTTCCCAGGGAAAAAGCCTGTAGAATGGTTCAGGGTCCTACGGACTTAAATTGCCGGCTGCCTCCTGGAGATCCGCCTCTCGCATGATGCCTCCAAGAATCAAGGTGGCACCATTGCCAACTTGGTCTGGTTTGAGAGTGCCAAGTGGGTCCTGCAAACTGACACCCAGAACAGTGGCTTGTGAGTTCTGTTTGCCAGGGAAATAGCCTGTAAAATGGTTCAGGGTCCTGCGGCCTTAAATTGCGGGGTGCCTCCTGGAATTTTGCATCACGCCAGATTTTTCCCAGACGCTAAGAAACACCAGTTCCAACTTGGTCTGGTTTAAGAGTGCCAAGTGGGTCCTGAATACTGACACCCAGAACAGTGGCTTGTGAGTTTTGTTTCCCAGGGAAAAAGCCGGTACAATGGTTCAGGGGCCTGAGGCCTTAAATTGCCGGGTGCCTCCTGGAATTCCGCCTCTCGCAGGATGCCTCCCAGACACAAGGTGGCACCAGTGCCAACTTGGTCTGGTTTAAGAGTGCCAAGTGGGTCCTGCAAACTGACACCCAGAACAGTGGCTTGTGAGTTTTGTTTCCCAGGGAAAAAGCCTGTAAAATGGTTCAGGGTCCTGCGGACTTAAATTGCCGGGTGCCTCCTGGAATTGCGCCTCTCGCAGGATGCCTCCCAGACGCAAGGTGGCACCAGTGCCAACTTGGTCTGCTTTGAGAGTGTCAAGTGGGTCCTTAAAACTGACACCCAGAACAGTGGCTTGTGAGTTTTGTTTCCCAGGGAAAAAGCCTGTACAATGGTTCAGGGTCCTGCGGCCTTAAATTGCCGGGTGCCTCCTGGAATTCCGCCTCTCGCAGGATGCCTCCCAGACGCAAGGTGGCACCCGTGCCAACTTGGTCTGGTTTGAGAGTGCTAGGTGGCTCCTGCAAACTGACACCCAGAACAGTGGCTTGTGAGTTTTCTTTCCCAGGGAAAAAGCCTGTAAAATGGTTCAGCGACCTGCGGCCTTAAATTGCCGGGTGCCTCCTGGAATTCGGCTACTCGCAGGATGCCTCCCAGACACAAGGTGGCACCAGTTCCAACTTGGTCTTGTTTAAGAGTGCCAAGTGGGTCCTGCAAACTGACACCCAGAACAGTGGCTTGTGAGTTTTGTTTCCAAGGGAAAAAGCCTATACAGTGGTTCAGGGTCCTGCGGCCTTAAATTGCCAAGTGCCTCCTGGAATTTGGCCTCTCGCAGGATGCCTCCCAGACGCAAGGTGGCACCAGTGCCAACTTGGTCTGCTTTGAGAGTGTCAAGTGGGTCCTGAAAACTGACACCCAGAACAGTGGCTTGTGAGTTTTGTTTCCCAGGGAAAAAGCCTGTAAAATGGTTTAGGTTAATGCCGCCTTTAATAGCCGGGTGCCACCTGGAGATCAGCCTCTCGCAGGATGCCTCCCGGACGCAAGGTGGCATCAGTTCCAACTTGGTCTGGTTTGAGAGTGCCAGGTGGCTCCTGCAAACTGACACCCAGAACAGTGGCTTGTGAGTTTTGTTTCCCAGGGAAAAAGCCTGTACAATGGTTCAGGTTCCAGCGGCCTTAAATTGCCGGGTGCCTCCTGGAATTCGGCCACTCGCAGGATGCCTCCCAGACGCAAGGTGGCACCAGTTCCAACTTGGTCTGGTTAAAGAGTGCCAAGTGGGTCCTGCAAACTGAAACCCAGAACAGTGGCTTGTGAGTTTTGTTTCCCAGGGAAAAAGCCTGTACAATGGTTCAGGGTCCTGCGGCCTTAAATTGCCGGGTGCCTCCTGGAATTCCGCATCTCGCCAGATGTTTCCCAGACGCTAAGCAACACCAGTGCGAACTTGGTCTGGTTTAAGAGTGCCAAGTGGGTCCGGGAAACTGACACCCAGAACAGAGCCTTGTGAGTTTTGTTTCCCAGGGAAAAAGCCTGTACAATGGTTCAGGGGCCTGCGGCCTTAAATTGCCGGGTGCCTCCTGGAATTCGGCCACTCGCAGGATGCCTCCCAGACGCAAGGTGGCACCAGTGCCAACTTGGTCTGGTTTGAGAGTGCCAAGTGGGTCCTGCAAACTGACACCCAGAACAGTGGCTTGTGAGTTTTGTTTCCCAGGGAAAAAGCCTGTAGAATGGTTTTGGGTCCTGCGGCCTTAAATTGCCGGGTGCCTCCTGGAATTGCGCCTCTCGCAGGATGACTCCCAGATGCAAGGTGGCACCTGTGCCAACTTGGTCTGGTTTGAGAGTGCCAAGTGGGTCCTGAAAACTGACACCCAGAACAGTGGCTTGTGAGTTTTGTTTCCCAGGAAAAAAGCCTGTACAATGGTTCAGGGTCCTGCGGCCTTAAATTGCCGGGTGACTCCTGGAATTCCGCATCTCGCAAGATATTTCCCAGACGCTAAGCAACACCAGTGCCAACTTGGTCTGGTTTAAGAGTGCCAAGTGGGTCCGGGAAACTGGCACCCAGAACAGTGGCTTCTGAATTTTGTGTCCCAGGGAAAAAGCCTGTACAATGGTTCAGGGGCCTGAGGCCTTAAATTGCCTGGAGCCACATGGAGATCCGCCTCTCGCAGGATGCCTCCCAGACGCAAGGTGGAACCAGTGCCAACTTGGTCTGGTTTGAGAGTGTCAAGTGGGTCCTGAAAACTGACACCCAGAACAGTGGCTTGTGAGTTTTGTTTCCCAGGGAAAAAGCCTGTACAATGGTTCAGGGTCCCGCGGCCTTAAATTGCCGGGTGCCTCCTGGAATTGCGCCTCTCGCAGGATGCCTCCCAGATGCAAGGTGGCACCAGTGCCAACTTGGTCTGCTTTGAGAGTGCCAAGTGGGTGCTGCAAACTGACACCCAGAACAGTGGCTTGTGAGTTTTGTTTCCCAGGGAAAAAGCCTGTACAATGGTTCAGGGGCCTGAGGCCTTAAATTGCCGGGTGCCTTCTGGAATTCGGACTCTCGTAGGGAGCCTCCCAGACGCAAAATGACACTATATCCAACTTGGTCTGGTTTGAGAGTGCCAAGTGGGTCCTGAAAACTGACACCCAGAACAGTGGCTTGTGAGTTTTGTTTCCCAGGGAAAAAGCCTGTACAATGGTTCAGGGTCCTGCGGCCTTAAATTGCCGGGTGCCTCCTAGAATTCGGCCTCTCGCAGGATGCCTCCCAGACGCAAGGTGGCATCAGTTCCAACTTGGTCTGGTTTAAGAGTGCCAAGTGGGTCCTTAAAACTGACACCCAGAACAGTGGCTTGTGAGTTTTGTTTCCCAGGGAAAAAGCCTGTACAATGGTTCAGGGGCCTGAGGCCTTAAATTGCCGGGTGCCTCCTGGAATTCGGCCTCTCGCAGGATGCCTCCCAGGCGCAACATGACACCAGTGCCAACTTGGTCTGGTTTAAGAGTGCCAAGTGGGTGCTGCAAACTGACACCCAGAACAGTGGCTTGTGAGTTTTCTTTCCCAGGGAAAAAGCCTGTACAATGGTTCAGACGCCTGAGGCCTTAAATTGCCGGGTGCCTCCTGGAATTGGGCCTCTCGCAGGATGCCTCCCAGACACAAGGTGGCACCAGTGCCAACTTGGTCTGGTTTAAGAGTGTCAAGTTGGTCCTGAAAACTGACACCCAGAACAGTGGCTTGTGAGTTTTGTTTCCCAGGGAAAAAGCCTGTACAATGGTTCAGGGTCCTGCGGCCTTAAATTGCCGGGCGCCTCCTGGAGATCCGCTACTCGCAGGATGCCTCCCAGACACAAGGTGGCACCAGTGCCAACTTGGTCTTGTTTGAGAGTGCCAAGTGGGTCCTGAAAACTGACACCCAGAACAGTGGCTTGTGAGTTTTGTTTCCCAGGGAAAAAGCCTGTAGAATGGTTCAGGGTCCTACGGACTTAAATTGCCGGCTGCCTCCTGGAGATCCGCCTCTCGCATGATGCCTCCCAGAAGCAAGGTGGCACCATTGCCAACTTGGTCTGGTTTGAGAGTGCCAAGTGGGTCCTGCAAACTGACACCCAGAACAGTGGCTTGTGAGTTCTGTTTGCCAGGGAAATAGCCTGTACAATGGTTCAGGGGACTGCGGCCTTAAATTGCGGGGTGCCTCCTGGAATTTTCCATCACGCCAGATGTTTCCCAGACGCTAAGAAACACCAGTTCCAACTTGGTCTGGTTTAAGAGTGCCAAGTGGGTCCTGAAAACTGACACCCAGAACAGTGGCTTGTGAGTTTTGTTTCCCAGGGAAAAAGCCTGTACAATGGTTCAGGGTCCTGCGGCCTTAAATTGCCGGGTGCCTCCTGGAATTCCGCCTCTCGCAGGATGCCTCCCAGACGCAAGGTGGCACCCGTGCCAACTTGGTCTGGTTTGAGAGTGCTAGGTGGCTCCTGCAAACTGACACCCAGAACAGTGGCTTGTGAGTTTTCTTTCCCAGGGAAAAAGCCTGTAAAATGGTTCAGCGACCTGCGGCCTTAAATTGCCGGGTGCCTCCTGGAATTCGGCTACTCGCAGGATGCCTCCCAGACGCAAGGTGGCACCAGTTCCAACTTGGTCTTGTTTAAGAGTGCCAAGTGGGTCCTGCAAACTGACACCCAGAACAGTGGCTTGTGAGTTTTGTTTCCAAGGGAAAAAGCCTATACAGTGGTTCAGGGTCCTGCGGCCTTAAATTGCCAAGTGCCTCCTGGAATTTGGCCTCTCGCAGGATGCCTCCCAGACGCAAGGTGGCACCAGTGCCAACTTGGTCTGCTTTGAGAGTGTCAAGTGGGTCCTGAAAACTGACACCCAGAACAGTGGCTTGTGAGTTTTGTTTCCCAGGGAAAAAGCCTATACAATGGTTCAGGGTCTTGAGGCCGTAAATTGCCGGGTGCCCTCTGGAGATCCGCCTCTTACAAAATGCCTCCCAGGCGCAACATGACACCAGTGCCAACTTGGTCTGCTTTAAGAGTGGCAAGTGTGTCCTGAAAACTGACACCCAGAACAGTGGCTTGTGAGTTTTGTTTCCCAGGGAAAAAGCCTGTACAATGGTTCAGGGCCCTGCGGACTTAAATTGCCGGGTGCCTCCTGGAATTGCGCCTCTCGCAGGATGCCTCCCAGACGCAAGGTGGCACCAGTGCCAACTTGGTCTGGTTTGAGAGTGCCAGGTGGCTCCTGAAAACTGACACCCAGAACAGTGGCTTGTGAGTTTTGTTTCCCAGGGAAAAAGCCTGTACAATGGTTCAGGGTCCTGCGGCCTTAAATTGCCAGGTGCCTTCTGGAATTCCGCCTCTCGCAGGATGCCTCCCGGACGCAAGGTGGCATCAGTTCCAACTTGGTCTGGTTTGAGAGTGCCAGGTGGCTCCTGCAAACTGACACCCAGAACAGTGGCTTGTGAGTTTTGTTTCCCAGGGAAAAAGCCTGTAAAATGGTTTAGGTTAATGCCGCCTTTAATAGCCGGGTGCCACCTGGAGATCAGCCTCTCGCAGGATGCCTCCCGGACGCAAGGTGGCATCAGTTCCAACTTGGTCTGGTTTGAGAGTGCCAGGTGGCTCCTGCAAACTGACACCCAGAACAGTGGCTTGTGAGTTTTGTTTCCCAGGGAAAAAGCCTGTACAATGGTTCAGGTTCCAGCGGCCTTAAATTGCCGGGTGCCTCCTGGAATTCGGCCACTCGCAGGATGCCTCCCAGACGCAAGGTGGCACCAGTTCCAACTTGGTCTGGTTAAAGAGTGCCAAGTGGGTCCTGCAAACTGACACCCAGAACAGTGGCTTGTGAGTTTTGTTTCCCAGGGAAAAAGCCTGTACAATGGTTCAGGGTCCTGCGGCCTTAAATTGCCGGGTGCCTCCTGGAATTCCGCATCTCGCCAGATGTTTCCCAGACGCTAAGCAACACCAGTGCGAACTTGGTCTGGTTTAAGAGTGCCAAGTGGGTCCGGGAAACTGACACCCAGAACAGAACCTTGTGAGTTTTGTTTCCCAGGGAAAAAGCCTGTACAATGGTTCAGGGGCCTGCGGCCTTAAATTGCCGGGTGCCTCCTGGAATTCGGCCACTCGCAGGATGCCTCCCAGACGCAAGGTGGCACCAGTGCCAACTTGGTCTGGTTTGAGAGTGTCAAGTGGGTCCTGCAAACTGACACCCAGAACAGTGGCTTGTGAGTTTTGTTTCCCAGGGAAAAAGCCTGTAGAATGGTTTTGGGTCCTGCGGCCTTAAATTGCCGGGTGCCTCCTGGAATTGCGCCTCTCGCAGGATGACTCCCAGATGCAAGGTGGCACCTGTGCCAACTTGGTCTGGTTTGAGAGTGCCAAGTGGGTCCTGAAAACTGACACCCAGAACAGTGGCTTGTGAGTTTTGTTTCCCAGGGAAAAAGCCTGTACAATGGTTCAGGGTCCTGCGGCCTTAAATTGCCGGGTGACTCCTGGAATTGCGCCTCTCGCAGGATGCCTCCCAGATGCAAGGTGGCACCAGTGCCAACTTGGTCTGCTTTGAGAGTGCCAAGTGGGTGCTGCAAACTGACACCCAGAACAGTGGCTTGTGAGTTTTCTTTCCCAGGGAAAAAGCCTGTAAAATGGTTCAGCGACCTGCGGCCTTAAATTGCCGGGTGCCTCCTGGAATTCGGCTACTCGCAGGATGCCTCCCAGACGCAAGGTGGCACCAGTTCCAACTTGGTCTTGTTTAAGAGTGCCAAGTGGGTCCTGCAAACTGACACCCAGAACAGTGGCTTGTGAGTTTTGTTTCCAAGGGAAAAAGCCTATACAGTGGTTCAGGGTCCTGCGGCCTTAAATTGCCAAGTGCCTCCTGGAATTTGGCCTCTCGCAGGATGCCTCCCAGACGCAAGGTGGCACCAGTGCCAACTTGGTCTGCTTTGAGAGTGTCAAGTGGGTCCTGAAAACTGACACCCAGAACAGTGGCTTGTGAGTTTTGTTTCCCAGGGAAAAAGCCTATACAATGGTTCAGGGTCTTGAGGCCGTAAATTGCCGGGTGCCCTCTGGAGATCCGCCTCTTACAAAATGCCTCCCAGGCGCAACATGACACCAGTGCCAACTTGGTCTGCTTTAAGAGTGGCAAGTGTGTCCTGAAAACTGACACCCAGAACAGTGGCTTGTGAGTTTTGTTTCCCAGGGAAAAAGCCTGTACAATGGTTCAGGGCCCTGCGGACTTAAATTGCCGGGTGCCTCCTGGAATTGCGCCTCTCGCAGGATGCCTCCCAGACGCAAGGTGGCACCAGTGCCAACTTGGTCTGGTTTGAGAGTGCCAGGTGGCTCCTGAAAACTGACACCCAGAACAGTGGCTTGTGAGTTTTGTTTCCCAGGGAAAAAGCCTGTACAATGGTTCAGGGTCCTGCGGCCTTAAATTGCCAGGTGCCTTCTGGAATTCCGCCTCTCGCAGGATGCCTCCCGGACGCAAGGTGGCATCAGTTCCAACTTGGTCTGGTTTGAGAGTGCCAGGTGGCTCCTGCAAACTGACACCCAGAACAGTGGCTTGTGAGTTTTGTTTCCCAGGGAAAAAGCCTGTAAAATGGTTTAGGTTAATGCCGCCTTTAATAGCCGGGTGCCACCTGGAGATCAGCCTCTCGCAGGATGCCTCCCGGACGCAAGGTGGCATCAGTTCCAACTTGGTCTGGTTTGAGAGTGCCAGGTGGCTCCTGCAAACTGACACCCAGAACAGTGGCTTGTGAGTTTTGTTTCCCAGGGAAAAAGCCTGTACAATGGTTCAGGTTCCAGCGGCCTTAAATTGCCGGGTGCCTCCTGGAATTCGGCCACTCGCAGGATGCCTCCCAGACGCAAGGTGGCACCAGTTCCAACTTGGTCTGGTTAAAGAGTGCCAAGTGGGTCCTGCAAACTGACACCCAGAACAGTGGCTTGTGAGTTTTGTTTCCCAGGGAAAAAGCCTGTACAATGGTTCAGGGTCCTGCGGCCTTAAATTGCCGGGTGCCTCCTGGAATTCCGCATCTCGCCAGATGTTTCCCAGACGCTAAGCAACACCAGTGCGAACTTGGTCTGGTTTAAGAGTGCCAAGTGGGTCCGGGAAACTGACACCCAGAACAGAACCTTGTGAGTTTTGTTTCCCAGGGAAAAAGCCTGTACAATGGTTCAGGGGCCTGCGGCCTTAAATTGCCGGGTGCCTCCTGGAATTCGGCCACTCGCAGGATGCCTCCCAGACGCAAGGTGGCACCAGTGCCAACTTGGTCTGGTTTGAGAGTGTCAAGTGGGTCCTGCAAACTGACACCCAGAACAGTGGCTTGTGAGTTTTGTTTCCCAGGGAAAAAGCCTGTAGAATGGTTTTGGGTCCTGCGGCCTTAAATTGCCGGGTGCCTCCTGGAATTGCGCCTCTCGCAGGATGACTCCCAGATGCAAGGTGGCACCTGTGCCAACTTGGTCTGGTTTGAGAGTGCCAAGTGGGTCCTGAAAACTGACACCCAGAACAGTGGCTTGTGAGTTTTGTTTCCCAGGGAAAAAGCCTGTACAATGGTTCAGGGTCCTGCGGCCTTAAATTGCCGGGTGACTCCTGGAATTGCGCCTCTCGCAGGATGCCTCCCAGATGCAAGGTGGCACCAGTGCCAACTTGGTCTGCTTTGAGAGTGCCAAGTGGGTGCTGCAAACTGACACCCAGAACAGTGGCTTGTGAGTTTTGTTTCCCAGGGAAAAAGCCTGTACAATGGTTCAGGGGCCTGAGGCCTTAAATTGCCGGGTGCCTTCTGGAATTCGGACTCTCGCAGGGAGCCTCCCAGACGCAAAATGACACTATATCCAACTTGGTCTGGTTTGAGAGTGCCAAGTGGGTCCTGAAAACTGACACCCAGAACAGTGGCTTGAGAGTTTTGTTTCCCAGGGAAAAAGCCTGTACAATGGTTCAGGGTCCTGCGGCCTTAAATTGCCGGGTGCCTCCTAGAATTCGGCCTCTCGCAGGATGCCTCCCAGACGCAAGGTGGCATCAGTTCCAACTTGGTCTGGTTTAAGAGTGCCAAGTGGGTCCTTAAAACTGACACCCAGAACAGTGGCTTGTGAGTTTTGTTTCCCAGGGCAAAAGCCTGTACAATGGTTCAGGGGCCTGAGGCCTTAAATTGCCGGGTGACTCCTGGAATTCGGCCTCTCGCAGGATGCCTCCCGGACGCAACATGACACCAGTGCCAACTTGGTCTGGTTTAAGAGTGCCAAGTGGGTGCTGCAAACTGACACCCAGAACAGTGGCTTGTGAGTTTTCTTTCCCTGGGAAAAAGCCTGTACAATGGTTCAGACGCCTGCGGTCTTAAATTGCCGGGTGCCTCCTGGAATTGGGCCTCTCGCAGGATGCCTCCCAGACACAAGGTGGCACCAGTGCCAACTTGGTCTGGTTTAAGAGTGTCAAGTTGGTCCTGAAAACTGACACCCAGAACAGTGGCTTGTGAGTTTTGTTTCCCAGGGAAAAAGCCTGTACAATGGTTCAGGGTCCTGCGGCCTTAAATTGCCGGGCGCCTCCTGGAGATCCGCATCTCGCAGGATGCCTCCCAGACAAAAGGTGGCACCAGTGCCAACTTGGTCTTGTTTGAGAGTGCCAAGTGGGTCCTGAAAACTGACACCCAGAACAGTGGCTTGTGAGTTTTGTTTCCCAGGGAAAAAGCCTGTAAAATGGTTCAGGGTCCTGCGGACTTAAATTGCCGGGTGCCTCCTGGAATTGCGCCTCTCGCAGGATGCCTCCTAGACGCAAGGTGGCACCAGTGCAAACTTGGTCTGCTTTGAGAGTGTCAAGTGGGTCCTTAAAACTGACACCCAGAACAGTGGCTTGTGAGTTTTGTTTCCCAGGGAAAAAGCCTGTACAATGGTTCAGGGTCCTGCGGCCTTAAATTGCCGGGTGCCTCCTGGAATTCCGCCTCTCGCAGGATGCCTCCCAGACGCAAGGTGGCACCCGTGCCAACTTGGTCTGGTTTGAGAGTGCTAGGTGGCTCCTGCAAACTGACACCCAGAACAGTGGCTTGTGAGTTTTCTTTCCCAGGGAAAAAGCCTGTAAAATGGTTCAGCGACCTGCGGCCTTAAATTGCCGGGTGCCTCCTGGAATTCGGCTACTCGCAGGATGCCTCCCAGACACAAGGTGGCACCAGTTCCAACTTGGTCTTGTTTAAGAGTGCCAAGTTGGTCCTGCAAACTGACACCCAGAACAGTGGCTTGTGAGTTTTGTTTCCAAGGGAAAAAGCCTATACGGTGGTTCAGGGTCCTGCGGCCTTAAATTGCCAAGTGCCTCCTGGAATTTGGCCTCTCGCAGGATGCCTCCCAGACGCAAGGTGGCACCAGTGCCAACTTGGTCTGCTTTGAGAGTGTCAAGTGGGTCCTGAAAACTGACACCCAGAACAGTGGCTTGTGAGTTTTGTTTCCCAGGGAAAAAGCCTATACAATGGTTCAGGGTCTTGAGGCCGTAAATTGCCGGGTGCCCTCTGGAGATCCGCCTCTTACAAAATGCCTCCCAGGCGCAACATGACACCAGTGCCAACTTGGTCTCCTTTAAGAGTGGCAAGTGTGTCCTGAAAACTGACACCCAGAACAGTGGCTTGTGAGTTTTGTTTCCCAGGGAAAAAGCCTGTACAATGGTTCAGGGCCCTGCGGACTTAAATTGCCGGGTGCCTCCTGGAATTGCGCCTCTCGCAGGATGCCTCCCAGACGCAAGGTGGCACCAGTGCCAACTTGGTCTGGTTTGAGAGTGCCAGGTGGCTCCTGAAAACTGACACCCAGAACAGTGGCTTGTGAGTTTTGTTTCCCAGGGAAAAAGCCTGTACAATGGTTCAGGGTCCTGCGGCCTTAAATTGCCGGGTGCCTTCTGGAATTCCGCCTCTCGCAGGATGCCTCCCGGACGCAAGGTGGCATCAGTTCCAACTTGGTCTGGTTTGAGAGTGCCAGGTGGCTCCTGCAAACTGACACCCAGAACAGTGGCTTGTGAGTTTTGTTTCCCAGGGAAAAAGCCTGTAAAATGGTTTAGGTTAATGCCGCCTTTAATAGCCGGGTGCCACCTGGAGATCAGCCTCTCGCAGGATGCCTCCCAGACGCAAGGTGGCACCAGTGCCAGCTTGGTCTGGTTTGAGAGTGTCAAGTGGGTCCTGAAAACTGACACCCAGAACAGTGACTTGTGAGTTTTGTTTCCCAGGGAAAAAGCCTGTACAATGGTTCAGGTTCCAGCGGCCTTAAATTGCCGGGTGCCTCCTGGAATTCGGCCACTCGCAGGATGCCTCCCAGACGCAAGGTGGCACCAGTTCCAACTTGGTCTGGTTAAAGAGTGCCAAGTGGGTCCTGCAAACTGACACCCAGAACAGTGGCTTGTGAGTTTTCCTTCCCAGGGAAAAAGCCTGTACAATGGTTCAGGGTCCTGCAGCCTTAAATTGCCAGGTGCCTTCTGGAATTCCGCCTCTCGCAGGATGCCTCCCGGACGCAAGGTGGCATCAGTTCCAACTTGGTCTGGTTTGAGAGTGCCAGGTGGCTCCTGCAAACTGACACCCAGAACAGTGGCTTGTGAGTTCTGTTTCCAAGGGAAAAAGCCTATACGGTGGTTCAGGGTCCTGCGGCCTTAAATTGCCAAGTGCCTCCTGGAATTTGGCCTCTCGCAGGATGCCTCCCAGACGCAAGGTGGCACCAGTGCCAACTTGGTCTGCTTTGAGAGTGTCAAGTGGGTCCTGAAAACTGACACCCAGAACAGTGGCTTGTGAGTTTTGTTTCCCAGGGAAAAAGCCTATACAATGGTTCAGGGTCTTGAGGCCGTAAATTGCCGGGTGCCCTCTGGAGATCCGCCTCTTACAAAATGCCTCCCAGGCGCAACATGACACCAGTGCCAACTTGGTCTGGTTTGAGAGTGGCAAGTTGGTCCTGAAAACTGACACCCAGAACAGTGGCTTGTGAGTTTTGTTTCCCAGGGAAAAAGCCTGTACAATGGTTCAGGGCCCTGCGGACTTAAATTGCCGGGTGCCTCCTGGAATTGCGCCTCTAGCAGGATGCCTCCCAGACGCAAGGTGGCACCAGTGCCAACTTGGTCTGGTTTGAGAGTGCCAGGTGGCTCCTGAAAACTGACACCCAGAACAGTGGCTTGTGAGTTTTGTTTCCCAGGGAAAAAGCCTGTACAATGGTTCAGGGGCCTGAGGCCTTAAATTGCCGGGTGCCTTCTGGAATTCCGCCTCTCGCAGGATGCCTCCCGGACGCAAGGTGGCATCAGTTCCAACTTGGTCTGGTTTGAGAGTGCCAGGTGGCTCCTGCAAACTGACACCCAGAACAGTGGCTTGTGAGTTTTGTTTCCCAGGGAAAAAGCCTGTAAAATGGTTTAGGTTAATGCCGGCTTTAATAGCCGGGTGCCACCTGGAGATCAGCCTCTCGCAGGATGCCTCCCAGACGCAAGGTGGCACCAGTGCCAGTTTGGTCTGGTTTGAGAGTGTCAAGTGGGTCCTGAAAACTGACACCCAGAACAGTGACTTGTGAGTTTTGTTTCCCAGGGAAAAAGCCTGTACAATGGTTCAGGTTCCAGCGGCCTTAAATTGCCGGGTGCCTCCTGGAATTGCGCCTCTCGCAGGATGACTCCCAGATGCAAGGTGGCACCTGTGCCAACTTGCTCTGGTTTCAGAGTGCCAAGTGGGTCCTGAAAACTGACACCCAGAACAGTGGCTTGTGAGTTTTGTTTCCCAGGGAAAAAGCCTGTACAATGGTTCAGGGTCCTGCGGCCTTAAATTGCCGGGTGACTCCTGGAATTCCGCATCTCGCAAGATGTTTCCCAGACGCTAAGCAACACCAGTGCCAACTTGGTCTGGTTTAAGAGTGCCAAGTGGGTCCGGGAAACTGGCACCCAGAACAGTGGCTTCTGAGTTTTGTGTCCCAGGGAAAAAGCCTGTACAATGGTTCAGGGGCCTGAGGCCTTAAATTGCCTGGAGCCACATGGAGATCCGCCTCTCGCAGGATGCCTCCCAGACGCAAGGTGGAACCAGTGCCAACTTGGTCTGGTTTGAGAGTGTCAAGTGGGTCCTGAAAACTGACACCCAGAACAGTGGCTTGTGAGTTTTGTTTCCCAGGGAAAAAGCCTGTACAATGGTTCAGGGTCCCGCGGCCTTAAATTGCCGGGTGCCTCCTGGAATTGCGCCTCTCGCAGGATGCCTCCCAGATGCAAGGTGGCACCAGTGCCAACTTGGTCTGCTTTGAGAGTGCCAAGTGGGTGCTGCAAACTGACACCCAGAACAGTGGCTTGTGAGTTTTGTTTCCCAGGGAAAAAGCCTGTACAATGGTTCAGGGGCCTGAGGCCTTAAATTGCCGGGTGCCTTCTGGAATTCGGACTCTCGCAGGGAGCCTCCCAGACGCAAAATGACACTATATCCAACTTGGTCTGGTTTGAGAGTGCCAAGTGGGTCCTGAAAACTGACACCCAGAACAGTGGCTTGTGAGTTTTGTTTCCCAGGGAAAAAGCCTGTACAATGGTTCAGGGTCCTGCGGCCTTAAATTGCCGGGTGCCTCCTAGAATTCGGCCTCTCGCAGGATGCCTCCCAGACGCAAGGTGGCATCAGTTCCAACTTGGTCTGGTTTAAGAGTGCCAAGTGGGTCCTTAAAACTGACACCCAGAACAGTGGCTTGTGAGTTTTGTTTCCCAGGGCAAAAGCCTGTACAATGGTTCAGGGGCCTGAGGCCTTAAATTGCCGGGTGCCTCCTGGAATTCGGCCTCTCGCAGGATGCCTCCCAGGCGCAACATGACAGCAGTGCCAACTTGGTCTGGTTTAAGAGTGCCAAGTGGGTCCTGAAAACTGACACCCAGAACAGTGGCTAGTGAGTTTTCTTTCCCTGGGAAAAAGCCTGTACAATGGTTCAGACGCCTGAGGCCTTAAATTGCCGGGTGCCTCCTGGAATTGGGCCTCTCGCAGGATGCCTCCCAGACACAAGGTGGCACCAGTGCCAACTTGGTCTGGTTTAAGAGTGTCAAGTTGGTCCTGAAAACTGACACCCAGAACAGTGGCTTGTGAGTTTTGTTTCCCAGGGAAAAAGCCTGTACAATGGTTCAGGGTCCTGCGGCCTTAAATTGCCGGGCGCCTCCTGGAGATCCGCTACTCGCAGGATGCCTCCCAGACACAAGGTGGCACCAGTGCCAACTTGGTCTTGTTTGAGAGTGCCAAGTGGGTCCTGAAAACTGACACCCAGAACAGTGGCTTGTGAGTTTTGTTTCCCAGGGAAAAAGCCTGTAGAATGGTTCAGGGTCCTACGGACTTAAATTGCCGGCTGCCTCCTGGAGATCCGCCTCTCGCATGATGCCTCCCAGAAGCAAGGTGGCACCATTGCCAACTTGGTCTGGTTTGAGAGTGCCAAGTGGGTCCTGAAAACTGACACCCAGAACAGTGGCTTGTGAGTTCTGTTTGCCAGGGAAATAGCCTGTACAATGATTCAGGGTCCTGCGGCCTTAAATTGCGGGGTGCCTCCTGGAATTTTGCATCACGCCAGATGTTTCCCAGACGCTAAGAAACACCAGTTCCAACTTGGTCTGGTTTAAGAGTGCCAAGTGGGTCCTGAAAACTGACACCCAGAACAGTGGCTTGTGAGTTTTGTTTCCCAGGGAAAAAGCCTGTACAATGGTTCAGGGTCCTGCGGCCTTAAATTGCCGGGTGCCTCCTGGAATTCCGCCTCTCGCAGGATGCCTCCCAGACGCAAGGTGGCACCCGTGCCAACTTGGTCTGGTTTGAGAGTGCTAGGTGGCTCCTGCAAACTGACACCCAGAACAGTGGCTTGTGAGTTTTCTTTCCCAGGGAAAAAGCCTGTAAAATGGTTCAGGGTCCTGCGGACTTAAATTGCCGGGTGCCTCCTGGAATTGCGCCTCTCGCAGGATGCCTCCTAGACGCAAGGTGGCACCAGTGCAAACTTGGTCTGCTTTGAGAGTGTCAAGTGGGTCCTTAAAACTGACACCCAGAACAGTGGCTTGTGAGTTTTGTTTCCCAGGGAAAAAGCCTGTACAATGGTTCAGGGTCCTGCGGCCTTAAATTGCCGGGTGCCTCCTGGAATTCCGCCTCTCGCAGGATGCCTCCCAGACGCAAGGTGGCACCCGTGCCAACTTGGTCTGGTTTGAGAGTGCTAGGTGGCTCCTGCAAACTGACACCCAGAACAGTGGCTTGTGAGTTTTCTTTCCCAGGGAAAAAGCCTGTAAAATGGTTCAGCGACCTGCGGCCTTAAATTGCCGGGTGCCCCCTGGAATTCGGCTACTCGCAGGATGCCTCCCAGACACAAGGTGGCACCAGTTCCAACTTGGTCTTGTTTAAGAGTGCCAAGTTGGTCCTGCAAACTGACACCCAGAACAGTGGCTTGTGAGTTTTGTTTCCAAGGGAAAAAGCCTATACGGTGGTTCAGGGTCCTGCGGCCTTAAATTGCCAAGTGCCTCCTGGAATTTGGCCTCTCGCAGGATGCCTCCCAGACGCAAGGTGGCACCAGTGCCAACTTGGTCTGCTTTGAGAGTGTCAAGTGGGTCCTGAAAACTGACACCCAGAACAGTGGCTTGTGAGTTTTGTTTCCCAGGGAAAAAGCCTATACAATGGTTCAGGGTCTTGAGGCCGTAAATTGCCGGGTGCCCTCTGGAGATCCGCCTCTTACAAAATGCCTCCCAGGCGCAACATGACACCAGTGCCAACTTGGTCTCCTTTAAGAGTGGCAAGTGTGTCCTGAAAACTGACACCCAGAACAGTGGCTTGTGAGTTTTGTTTCCCAGGGAAAAAGCCTGTACAATGGTTCAGGGCCCTGCGGACTTAAATTGCCGGGTGCCTCCTGGAATTGCGCCTCTCGCAGGATGCCTCCCAGACGCAAGGTGGCACCAGTGCCAACTTGGTCTGGTTTGAGAGTGCCAGGTGGCTCCTGAAAACTGACACCCAGAACAGTGGCTTGTGAGTTTTGTTTCCCAGGGAAAAAGCCTGTACAATGGTTCAGGGTCCTGCGGCCTTAAATTGCCGGGTGCCTTCTGGAATTCCGCCTCTCGCAGGATGCCTCCCGGACGCAAGGTGGCATCAGTTCCAACTTGGTCTGGTTTGAGAGTGCCAGGTGGCTCCTGCAAACTGACACCCAGAACAGTGGCTTGTGAGTTTTGTTTCCCAGGGAAAAAGCCTGTAAAATGGTTTAGGTTAATGCCGCCTTTAATAGCCGGGTGCCACCTGGAGATCAGCCTCTCGCAGGATGCCTCCCAGACGCAAGGTGGCACCAGTGCCAGCTTGGTCTGGTTTGAGAGTGTCAAGTGGGTCCTGAAAACTGACACCCAGAACAGTGACTTGTGAGTTTTGTTTCCCAGGGAAAAAGCCTGTACAATGGTTCAGGTTCCAGCGGCCTTAAATTGCCGGGTGCCTCCTGGAATTCGGCCACTCGCAGGATGCCTCCCAGACGCAAGGTGGCACCAGTTCCAACTTGGTCTGGTTAAAGAGTGCCAAGTGGGTCCTGCAAACTGACACCCAGAACAGTGGCTTGTGAGTTTTCTTTCCCAGGGAAAAAGCCTGTACAATGGTTCAGGGTCCTGCAGCCTTAAATTGCCAGGTGCCTTCTGGAATTCCGCCTCTCGCAGGATGCCTCCCGGATGCAAGGTGGCATCAGTTCCAACTTGGTCTGGTTTGAGAGTGCCAGGTGGCTCCTGCAAACTGACACCCAGAACAGTGGCTTGTGAGTTTTGTTTCCCAGGGAATAAGCCTGTAAAATGGTTTAGGTTAATGCCGCCTTTAATAGCCGGGTGCCACCTGGAGATCAGCCTCTCGCAGGATGCCTCCCAGACGCAAGGTGGCACCAGTGCCAGCTTGGTCTGGTTTGAGAGTGTCAAGTGGGTCCTGAAAACTGACACCCAGAACAGTGACTTGTGAGTTTTGTTTCCCAGGGAAAAAGCCTGTACAATGGTTCAGGTTCCAGCGGCCTTAAATTGCCGGGTGCCTCCTGGAATTCGGCCACTCGCAGGATGCCTCCCAGACGCAAGGTGGCACCAGTTCCAACTTGGTCTGGTTAAAGAGTGCCAAGTGGGTCCTGCAAACTGACACCCAGAACAGTGGCTTGTGAGTTTTGTTTCCCAGGGAAAAAGCCTGTACAATGGTTCAGGGTCCTGCGGCCTTAAATTGCCGGGTGCCTCCTGGAATTCCGCATCTCGCCAGATGTTTCCCAGACGCTAAGCAACACCAGTGCGAACTTGGTCTGGTTTAAGAGTGCCAAGTGGGTCCGGGAAACTGACACCCAGAAAAGAGCCTTGTGAGTTTTGTTTCCCAGGGAAAAAGCCTGTACAATGGTTCAGGGGCCTGAGGCCTTAAATTGCCTGGAGCCACATGGAGATCCGCCTCTCGCAGGATGCCTCCCAGACGCAAGGTGGAACCAGTGCCAACTTGGTCTGGTTTGAGAGTGTCAAGTGGGTCCTGAAAACTGACACCCAGAACAGTGGCTTGTGAGTTTTGTTTCCCAGGGAAAAAGCCTGTACAATGGTTCAGGGTCCCGCGGCCTTAAATTGCCGGGTGCCTCCTGGAATTGCGCCTCTCGCAGGATGCCTCCCAGATGCAAGGTGGCACCAGTGCCAACTTGGTCTGCTTTGAGAGTGCCAAGTGCGTGCTGCAAACTGACACCCAGAACAGTGGCTTGTGAGTTTTGTTTCCCAGGGAAAAAGCCTGTACAATGGTTCAGGGGCCTGAGGCCTTAAATTGCTGGGTGCCTTCTGGAATTCGGACTCTCGCATTGAGCCTCCCAGACGCAAAATGACACTATATCCAACTTGGTCTGGTTTGAGAGTGCCAAGTGGGTCCTGAAAACTGACACCCAGAACAGTGGCTTGTGAGTTTTGTTTCCCAGGGAAAAAGCCTGTACAATGGTTCAGGGTCCTGCGGCCTTAAATTGCCGGGTGCCTCCTAGAATTCGGCCTCTCGCAGGATGCCTCCCAGACGCAAGGTGGCATCAGTGCCAACTTGGTCTGGTTTAAGAGTGCCAAGTGGGTGCTGCAAACTGACACCCAGAACAGTGGCTTGTGAGTTTTCTTTCCCAGGGAAAAAGCCTGTACAATGGTTCAGACGCCTGAGGCCTTAAATTGCCGGGTGCCTCCTGGAATTGGGCCTCTCGCAGGATGCCTCCCAGACGCAAGGTGGCACCAGTTCCAACTTGGTCTGGTTTAAGAGTGCCAAGTGGGTCCTGCAAACTGACACCCAGAACCGTGGCTTGTGAGTTTTGTTTCCCAGGGAAAAAGCCTGTACAATGGTTCAGGGTCCTGCGGCCTTAAATTGCCGGGCGCCTCCTGGAGATCCGCTACTCGCAGGATGCCTCCCAGACACAAGGTGGCACCAGTGCCAACTTGGTCTTGTTTGAGAGTGCCAAGTGGGTCCTGAAAACTGACACCCAGAACAGTGGCTTGTGAGTTTTCTTTCCCAGGGAAAAAGCCTGTACAATGGTTCAGGGTCCTGCGGCCATAAATTGCCGGGTGCCTCCTTGAATTGCGCCTCTCGCAGGATGCCTCCTAGACGCAAGGTGGCACCAGTGCCAACTTGGTCTGGTTTGAGAGTGCCAGGTGTCTCCTGCAAACTTACACCCAGAACAGTGGCTTGTGAGTTTTGTTTCCCAGGGAAAAAGCCTGTAAAATGGTTTAGGTTAATGCCGCCTTTAATAGCCGGGTGCCACCTGGAGATCAGCCTCTCGCAGGATGCCTCCCAGACGCAAGGTGGCACCAGTGCCAACTTGGTCTGGTTTGAGAGTGTAAGGTGGGTCCTGAAAACTGACACCCAGAACAGTGGCTTGTGAGTTTTGTTTCCCAGGGAAAAAGCCTGTACAATGGTTCAGGGTCCTGCGGCCTTAAATTGCCGGGAGCCTCCTAGAATTCGGCCTCTCGCAGATTGCCTCCCAGACGCAAGGTGGCATCACTTCCAACTTGGTCTGGTTTAAGAGTGCCAAGTGGGTCCTTAAAACTGACACCCAGAACAGTGGCTTGTGAGTTTTGTTTCCCAGGGAAAAAGCCTGTACAATGGTTCAGACGCCTGAGGCCTTAAATTGCCGGGTGCCTCCTGGAATTGGGCCTCTCGCAGGATGCCTCCCAGACGCAAGGTGGAACCAGTGCCAACTTGGTCTGGTTTGAGAGTGTCAAGTGGGTCCTGAAAACTGACACCCAGAACAGTGGCTTGTGAGTTTTGTTTCCCAGGGAAAAAGCCTGTACAATTGTTCAGGGTCCTGCGGCCTTAAATTGCCGGGTGCCTCCTGGAATTGCGCCTCTCGCAGGATGCCTCCCAGATGCAAGGTGGCACCAGTGCCAACTTGGTCTGCTTTGAGAGTGCCAAGTGGGTGCTGCAAACTGACACCCAGAACAGTGGCTTGTGAGTTTTGTTTCCCAGGGAAAAAGCCTGTACAATGGTTCAGGGGCCTGAGGCCTTAAATTGCCGGGAGCCTTCTGGAATTCGGACTCTCGCAGGGAGCCTCCCAGACGCAAAATGACACTATATCCAACTTGGTCTGGTTTGAGAGTGCCAAGTGGGTCCTGAAAACTGACACCCAGAACAGTGGCTTGTGAGTTTTGTTTCCCAGGGAAAAAGCCTGTACAATGGTTCAGGGTCCTGCAGCCTTAAATTGCCGGGTGCCTCCTAGAATTCGGCCTCTCACAGGATGCCTGCCAGACGCAAGGTGGCATCAGTTCCAACTTGGTCTGGTTTAAGAGTGCCAAGTGGGTCCTTAAAACTGACACCCAGAACAGTGGCTTGTGAGTTTTGTTTCCCAGGGCAAAAGCCTGTACAATGGTTCAGGGGCCTGAGGCCTTAAATTGCCGGGTGCCTCCTGGAATTCGGCCTCTCGCAGGATGCCTCCCAGGCGCAACATGACACCAGTGCCAACTTGGTCTGGTTTAAGAGTGCCAAGTGGGTCCTGAAAACTGACACCCAGAACAGTGGCTTGTGAGTTTTCTTTCCCAGGGAAAAAGCCTGTACAATGGTTCAGAAGCCTGAGGCCTTAAATTGCCGGGTGCCTCCTGGAATTGCGCCTCTCGCAGGATGCCTCCCAGACAAAAGGTGGCACCAGTGCCAACTTGGTCTGCTTTGAGAGTGTCAAGTTGGTCCTGAAAACTGACACCCAGAACAGTGGCTTGTGAGTTTTGTTTCCCAGGGAAAAAGCCTGTACAATGGTTCAGGGTCCTGCGGCCTTAAATTGCCGGGCGCCTCCTGGAGATCCGCTACTCGCAGGATGCCTCCCAGACGCAAGGTGGCACCAGTGCCAACTTGGTCTTGTTTGAGAGTGCCAAGTGGGTCCTGAAAACTGACACCCAGAACAGTGGCTTGTGAGTTTTCTTTCCCAGGGAAAAAGCCTGTACAATGGTTCAGGGTCCTGCGGCCATAAATTGCCGGGTGCCTCCTTGAATTCCGCCTCTCGCAGGATGCCTCCTAGACGCAAGGTGGCACCAGTGCCAACTTGGTCTGGTTTGAGAGTGCCAGGTGTCTCCTGCAAACTTACACCCAGAACAGTGGCTTGTGAGTTTTGTTTCCCAGGGAAAAAGCCTGTACAATGGTTTAGGTTAATGCCGCCTTTAATAGCCGGGTGCCACCTGGAGATCAGCCTCTCGCAGGATGCCTCCCAGACGCAAGGTGGCACCAGTGCCAACTTGGTCTGGTTTGAGAGTGTAAGGTGGGTCCTGAAAACTGACACCCAGAACAGTGGCTTGTGAGTTTTGTTTCCCAGGGAAAAAGCCTGTACAATGGTTCAGGGTCCTGCGGCCTTAAATTGCCGGGTGCCTCCTAGAATTCGGCCTCTCGCAAGATGCCTCCCAGACGCAAGGTGGCATCAGTTCCAACTTGGTCTGGTTTGAGAGTGTCAAGTTGGTCCTGAAAACTGACACCCAGAACAGTGGCTTGTGAGTTTTGTTTCCCAGGGAAAAAGCCTGTACAATGGTTCAGGGTCCTGAGGCCTTAAATTGCCGGGCGCCTCCTGGAGATCCGCTACTCGCAGGATGCCTCCCAGACCCAAGGTGGCACCAGTGCCAACTTGGTCTTGTTTGAGAGTGCCAAGTGGGTCCTGAAAACTGACACCCAGAACAGTGGCTTGTGAGTTTTGTTTCCCAGGGAAAAAGCCTGTACAATGGTTCAGGGTCCTGCGGCCATAAATTGCCGGGTGCCTCCTGGAATTTTGCATCACGCCAGATGTTTCCCAGACGCTAAGAAACACCAGTTCCAACTTGGTCTGGTTTAAGAGTGCCAAGTGGGTCCTGAATACTGACACCCAGAACAGTGGCTTGTGAGTTTTGTTTCCCAGGGAAAAAGCCGGTACAATGGTTCAGGGTCCTGCGGCCATAAATTGCCGGGTGCCTCCTTGAATTGCGCCTCTCGCAGGATGCCTCCCAGACGCAAGGTGGCACCAGTGCCAACTTGGTCTGGTTTGAGAGTGCCAGGTGGGTCGTGCAAACTTACACCCAGAACCGTGGCTTGTGAGTTTTGTTTCCCAGGGAAAAAGCCTGTAAAATGGTTTAGGTTAATGCCGCCTTTAATAACCGGGTGCCACCTGGAGATCCGCCTCTCGCAGGATGCCTCCCAGACGCAAGGTGGCACCAGTGCCAACTTGGTCTGGTTTGAGAGTGCTAGGTGGCTCCTGCAAACTGACACCCAGAACAGTGGCTTGTGAGTTTTCTTTCCCAAGGAAAAAGCCTGTAAAATGGTTCAGCGACCTGCGGCCTTAAATTGCCGGGTGCCTCCTGGAATTCGGCTACTCGCAGGATGCCTCCCAGACACAAGGTGGCACCAGTTCCAACTTGGTCTTGTTTAAGAGTGCCAAGTGGGTCCTGCAAACTGACACCCAGAACAGTGGCTTGTGAGTTTTGTTTCCCAGGGAAAAAGCCTGTAAAATGGTTTAGGTTAATGCCGCCTTTAATAACCGGGTGCCACCTGGAGATCCGCCTCTCGCAGGATGCCTCCCAGACGCAAGGTGGCACCAGTGCCAACTTGGTCTGGTTTGAGAGTGTCAAGTGGGTCCTGAAAACTGACACCCAGAACAGTGGCTTGTGAGTTTTCTTTCCCAGGGAAAAAGCCTGTACAATGGTTCAGGGTCCTGCAGCCTTAAATTGCCAGGTGCCTTCTGGAATTCCGCCTCTCGCAGGATGCCTCCCGGACGCAAGGTGGCATCAGTTCCAACTTGGTCTGGTTTGAGAGTGCCAGGTGGCTCCTGCAAACTGACACCCAGAACAGTGGCTTGTGAGTTTTGTTTCCCAGGGAAAAAGCCTGTAAAATGGTTTAGGTTAATGCCGCCTTTAATAGCCGGGTGCCACCTGGAGATCAGCCTCTCGCAGGATGCCTCCCAGACGCAAGGTGGCACCAGTGCCAGCTTGGTCTGGTTTGAGAGTGTCAAGTGGGTCCTGAAAACTGACACCCAGAACAGTGACTTGTGAGTTTTGTTTCCCAGGGAAAAAGCCTGTACAATGGTTCAGGTTCCAGCGGCCTTAAATTGCCGGGTGCCTCCTGGAATTCGGCCACTCGCAGGATGCCTCCCAGACGCAAGGTGGCACCAGTTCCAACTTGGTCTGGTTAAAGAGTGCCAAGTGGGTCCTGCAAACTGACACCCAGAACAGTGGCTTGTGAGTTTTGTTTCCCAGGGAAAAAGCCTGTACAATGGTTCAGGGTCCTGCGGCCTTAAATTGCCGGGTGCCTCCTGGAATTCCGCATCTCGCCAGATGTTTCCCAGACGCTAAGCAACACCAGTGCGAACTTGGTCTGGTTTAAGAGTGCCAAGTGGGTCCGGGAAACTGACACCCAGAAAAGAGCCTTGTGAGTTTTGTTTCCCAGGGAAAAAGCCTGTACAATGGTTCAGGGGCCTGAGGCCTTAAATTGCCTGGAGCCACATGGAGATCCGCCTCTCGCAGGATGCCTCCCAGACGCAAGGTGGAACCAGTGCCAACTTGGTCTGGTTTGAGAGTGTCAAGTGGGTCCTGAAAACTGACACCCAGAACAGTGGCTTGTGAGTTTTGTTTCCCAGGGAAAAAGCCTGTACAATGGTTCAGGGTCCCGCGGCCTTAAATTGCCGGGTGCCTCCTGGAATTGCGCCTCTCGCAGGATGCCTCCCAGATGCAAGGTGGCACCAGTGCCAACTTGGTCTGCTTTGAGAGTGCCAAGTGCGTGCTGCAAACTGACACCCAGAACAGTGGCTTGTGAGTTTTGTTTCCCAGGGAAAAAGCCTGTACAATGGTTCAGGGGCCTGAGGCCTTAAATTGCTGGGTGCCTTCTGGAATTCGGACTCTCGCATTGAGCCTCCCAGACGCAAAATGACACTATATCCAACTTGGTCTGGTTTGAGAGTGCCAAGTGGGTCCTGAAAACTGACACCCAGAACAGTGGCTTGTGAGTTTTGTTTCCCAGGGAAAAAGCCTGTACAATGGTTCAGGGTCCTGCGGCCTTAAATTGCCGGGTGCCTCCTAGAATTCGGCCTCTCGCAGGATGCCTCCCAGACGCAAGGTGGCATCAGTGCCAACTTGGTCTGGTTTAAGAGTGCCAAGTAGGTGCTGCAAACTGACACCCAGAACAGTGGCTTGTGAGTTTTCTTTCCCAGGGAAAAAGCCTGTACAATGGTTCAGACGCCTGAGGCCTTAAATTGCCGGGTGCCTCCTGGAATTGGGCCTCTCGCAGGATGCCTCCCAGACGCAAGGTGGCACCAGTTCCAACTTGGTCTGGTTTAAGAGTGCCAAGTGGGTCCTGCAAACTGACACCCAGAACCGTGGCTTGTGAGTTTTGTTTCCCAGGGAAAAAGCCTGTACAATGGTTCAGGGTCCTGCGGCCTTAAATTGCCGGGCGCCTCCTGGAGATCCGCTACTCGCAGGATGCCTCCCAGACGCAAGGTGGCACCAGTGCCAACTTGGTCTTGTTTGAGAGTGCCAAGTGGGTCCTGAAAACTGACACCCAGAACAGTGGCTTGTGAGTTTTCTTTCCCAGGGAAAAAGCCTGTACAATGGTTCAGGGTCCTGCGGCCATAAATTGCCGGGTGCCTCCTTGAATTCCGCCTCTCGCAGGATGCCTCCTAGACGCAAGGTGGCACCAGTGCCAACTTGGTCTGGTTTGAGAGTGCCAGGTGTCTCCTGCAAACTTACACCCAGAACAGTGGCTTGTGAGTTTTGTTTCCCAGGGAAAAAGCCTGTACAATGGTTTAGGTTAATGCCGCCTTTAATAGCCGGGTGCCACCTGGAGATCAGCCTCTCGCAGGATGCCTCCCAGACGCAAGGTGGCACCAGTGCCAACTTGGTCTGGTTTGAGAGTGTAAGGTGGGTCCTGAAAACTGACACCCAGAACAGTGGCTTGTGAGTTTTGTTTCCCAGGGAAAAAGCCTGTACAATGGTTCAGGGTCCTGCGGCCTTAAATTGCCGGGTGCCTCCTAGAATTCGGCCTCTCGCAAGATGCCTCCCAGACGCAAGGTGGCATCAGTTCCAACTTGGTCTGGTTTGAGAGTGTCAAGTTGGTCCTGAAAACTGACACCCAGAACAGTGGCTTGTGAGTTTTGTTTCCCAGGGAAAAAGCCTGTACAATGGTTCAGGGTCCTGAGGCCTTAAATTGCCGGGCGCCTCCTGGAGATCCGCTACTCGCAGGATGCCTCCCAGACCCAAGGTGGCACCAGTGCCAACTTGGTCTTGTTTGAGAGTGCCAAGTGGGTCCTGAAAACTGACACCCAGAACAGTGGCTTGTGAGTTTTGTTTCCCAGGGAAAAAGCCTGTACAATGGTTCAGGGTCCTGCGGCCATAAATTGCCGGGTGCCTCCTGGAATTTTGCATCACGCCAGATGTTTCCCAGACGCTAAGAAACACCAGTTCCAACTTGGTCTGGTTTAAGAGTGCCAAGTGGGTCCTGAATACTGACACCCAGAACAGTGGCTTGTGAGTTTTGTTTCCCAGGGAAAAAGCCGGTACAATGGTTCAGGGTCCTGCGGCCATAAATTGCCGGGTGCCTCCTTGAATTGCGCCTCTCGCAGGATGCCTCCCAGACGCAAGGTGGCACCAGTGCCAACTTGGTCTGGTTTGAGAGTGCCAGGTGGGTCGTGCAAACTTACACCCAGAACCGTGGCTTGTGAGTTTTGTTTCCCAGGGAAAAAGCCTGTAAAATGGTTTAGGTTAATGCCGCCTTTAATAACCGGGTGCCACCTGGAGATCCGCCTCTCGCAGGATGCCTCCCAGACGCAAGGTGGCACCAGTGCCAACTTGGTCTGGTTTGAGAGTGCTAGGTGGCTCCTGCAAACTGACACCCAGAACAGTGGCTTGTGAGTTTTCTTTCCCAAGGAAAAAGCCTGTAAAATGGTTCAGCGACCTGCGGCCTTAAATTGCCGGGTGCCTCCTGGAATTCGGCTACTCGCAGGATGCCTCCCAGACACAAGGTGGCACCAGTTCCAACTTGGTCTTGTTTAAGAGTGCCAAGTGGGTCCTGCAAACTGACACCCAGAACAGTGGCTTGTGAGTTTTGTTTCCCAGGGAAAAAGCCTGTAAAATGGTTTAGGTTAATGCCGCCTTTAATAACCGGGTGCCACCTGGAGATCCGCCTCTCGCAGGATGCCTCCCAGACGCAAGGTGGCACCAGTGCCAACTTGGTCTGGTTTGAGAGTGTCAAGTGGGTCCTGAAAACTGACACCCAGAACAGTGGCTTGTGAGTTTTCTTTCCCAGGGAAAAAGCCTGTACAATGGTTCAGGGTCCTGCAGCCTTAAATTGCCAGGTGCCTTCTGGAATTCCGCCTCTCGCAGGATGCCTCCCGGACGCAAGGTGGCATCAGTTCCAACTTGGTCTGGTTTGAGAGTGCCAGGTGGCTCCTGCAAACTGACACCCAGAACAGTGGCTTGTGAGTTTTGTTTCCCAGGGAAAAAGCCTGTAAAATGGTTTAGGTTAATGCCGCCTTTAATAGCCGGGTGCCACCTGGAGATCAGCCTCTCGCAGGATGCCTCCCAGACGCAAGGTGGCACCAGTGCCAGCTTGGTCTGGTTTGAGAGTGTCAAGTGGGTCCTGAAAACTGACACCCAGAACAGTGACTTGTGAGTTTTGTTTCCCAGGGAAAAAGCCTGTACAATGGTTCAGGTTCCAGCGGCCTTAAATTGCCGGGTGCCTCCTGGAATTCGGCCACTCGCAGGATGCCTCCCAGACGCAAGGTGGCACCAGTTCCAACTTGGTCTGGTTAAAGAGTGCCAAGTGGGTCCTGCAAACTGACACCCAGAACAGTGGCTTGTGAGTTTTGTTTCCCAGGGAAAAAGCCTGTACAATGGTTCAGGGTCCTGCGGCCTTAAATTGCCGGGTGCCTCCTGGAATTCCGCATCTCGCCAGATGTTTCCCAGACGCTAAGCAACACCAGTGCGAACTTGGTCTGGTTTAAGAGTGCCAAGTGGGTCCGGGAAACTGACACCCAGAAAAGAGCCTTGTGAGTTTTGTTTCCCAGGGAAAAAGCCTGTACAATGGTTCAGGGGCCTGAGGCCTTAAATTGCCTGGAGCCACATGGAGATCCGCCTCTCGCAGGATGCCTCCCAGACGCAAGGTGGAACCAGTGCCAACTTGGTCTGGTTTGAGAGTGTCAAGTGGGTCCTGAAAACTGACACCCAGAACAGTGGCTTGTGAGTTTTGTTTCCCAGGGAAAAAGCCTGTACAATGGTTCAGGGTCCCGCGGCCTTAAATTGCCGGGTGCCTCCTGGAATTGCGCCTCTCGCAGGATGCCTCCCAGATGCAAGGTGGCACCAGTGCCAACTTGGTCTGCTTTGAGAGTGCCAAGTGCGTGCTGCAAACTGACACCCAGAACAGTGGCTTGTGAGTTTTGTTTCCCAGGGAAAAAGCCTGTACAATGGTTCAGGGGCCTGAGGCCTTAAATTGCTGGGTGCCTTCTGGAATTCGGACTCTCGCATTGAGCCTCCCAGACGCAAAATGACACTATATCCAACTTGGTCTGGTTTGAGAGTGCCAAGTGGGTCCTGAAAACTGACACCCAGAACAGTGGCTTGTGAGTTTTGTTTCCCAGGGAAAAAGCCTGTACAATGGTTCAGGGTCCTGCGGCCTTAAATTGCCGGGTGCCTCCTAGAATTCGGCCTCTCGCAGGATGCCTCCCAGACGCAAGGTGGCATCAGTGCCAACTTGGTCTGGTTTAAGAGTGCCAAGTGGGTGCTGCAAACTGACACCCAGAACAGTGGCTTGTGAGTTTTCTTTCCCAGGGAAAAAGCCTGTACAATGGTTCAGACGCCTGAGGCCTTAAATTGCCGGGTGCCTCCTGGAATTGGGCCTCTCGCAGGATGCCTCCCAGACGCAAGGTGGCACCAGTTCCAACTTGGTCTGGTTTAAGAGTGCCAAGTGGGTCCTGCAAACTGACACCCAGAACCGTGGCTTGTGAGTTTTGTTTCCCAGGGAAAAAGCCTGTACAATGGTTCAGGGTCCTGCAGCCTTAAATTGCCGGGTGCCTCCTAGAATTCGGCCTCTCACAGGATGCCTGCCAGACGCAAGGTGGCATCAGTTCCAACTTGGTCTGGTTTAAGAGTGCCAAGTGGGTCCTTAAAACTGACACCCAGAACAGTGGCTTGTGAGTTTTGTTTCCCAGGGCAAAAGCCTGTACAATGGTTCAGGGGCCTGAGGCCTTAAATTGCCGGGTGCCTCCTGGAATTCGGCCTCTCGCAGGATGCCTCCCAGGCGCAACATGACACCAGTGCCAACTTGGTCTGGTTTAAGAGTGCCAAGTGGGTCCTGAAAACTGACACCCAGAACAGTGGCTTGTGAGTTTTCTTTCCCAGGGAAAAAGCCTGTACAATGGTTCAGAAGCCTGAGGCCTTAAATTGCCGGGTGCCTCCTGGAATTGCGCCTCTCGCAGGATGCCTCCCAGACAAAAGGTGGCACCAGTGCCAACTTGGTCTGCTTTGAGAGTGTCAAGTTGGTCCTGAAAACTGACACCCAGAACAGTGGCTTGTGAGTTTTGTTTCCCAGGGAAAAAGCCTGTACAATGGTTCAGGGTCCTGCGGCCTTAAATTGCCGGGCGCCTCCTGGAGATCCGCTACTCGCAGGATGCCTCCCAGACGCAAGGTGGCACCAGTGCCAACTTGGTCTTGTTTGAGAGTGCCAAGTGGGTCCTGAAAACTGACACCCAGAACAGTGGCTTGTGAGTTTTCTTTCCCAGGGAAAAAGCCTGTACAATGGTTCAGGGTCCTGCGGCCATAAATTGCCGGGTGCCTCCTTGAATTCCGCCTCTCGCAGGATGCCTCCTAGACGCAAGGTGGCACCAGTGCCAACTTGGTCTGGTTTGAGAGTGCCAGGTGTCTCCTGCAAACTTACACCCAGAACAGTGGCTTGTGAGTTTTGTTTCCCAGGGAAAAAGCCTGTACAATGGTTTAGGTTAATGCCGCCTTTAATAGCCGGGTGCCACCTGGAGATCAGCCTCTCGCAGGATGCCTCCCAGACGCAAGGTGGCACCAGTGCCAACTTGGTCTGGTTTGAGAGTGTAAGGTGGGTCCTGAAAACTGACACCCAGAACAGTGGCTTGTGAGTTTTGTTTCCCAGGGAAAAAGCCTGTACAATGGTTCAGGGTCCTGCGGCCTTAAATTGCCGGGTGCCTCCTAGAATTCGGCCTCTCGCAAGATGCCTCCCAGACGCAAGGTGGCATCAGTTCCAACTTGGTCTGGTTTGAGAGTGTCAAGTTGGTCCTGAAAACTGACACCCAGAACAGTGGCTTGTGAGTTTTGTTTCCCAGGGAAAAAGCCTGTACAATGGTTCAGGGTCCTGAGGCCTTAAATTGCCGGGCGCCTCCTGGAGATCCGCTACTCGCAGGATGCCTCCCAGACCCAAGGTGGCACCAGTGCCAACTTGGTCTTGTTTGAGAGTGCCAAGTGGGTCCTGAAAACTGACACCCAGAACAGTGGCTTGTGAGTTTTGTTTCCCAGGGAAAAAGCCTGTACAATGGTTCAGGGTCCTGCGGCCATAAATTGCCGGGTGCCTCCTGGAATTTTGCATCACGCCAGATGTTTCCCAGACGCTAAGAAACACCAGTTCCAACTTGGTCTGGTTTAAGAGTGCCAAGTGGGTCCTGAATACTGACACCCAGAACAGTGGCTTGTGAGTTTTGTTTCCCAGGGAAAAAGCCGGTACAATGGTTCAGGGTCCTGCGGCCATAAATTGCCGGGTGCCTCCTTGAATTGCGCCTCTCGCAGGATGCCTCCCAGACGCAAGGTGGCACCAGTGCCAACTTGGTCTGGTTTGAGAGTGCCAGGTGGGTCGTGCAAACTTACACCCAGAACCGTGGCTTGTGAGTTTTGTTTCCCAGGGAAAAAGCCTGTAAAATGGTTTAGGTTAATGCCGCCTTTAATAACCGGGTGCCACCTGGAGATCCGCCTCTCGCAGGATGCCTCCCAGACGCAAGGTGGCACCAGTGCCAACTTGGTCTGGTTTGAGAGTGCTAGGTGGCTCCTGCAAACTGACACCCAGAACAGTGGCTTGTGAGTTTTCTTTCCCAAGGAAAAAGCCTGTAAAATGGTTCAGCGACCTGCGGCCTTAAATTGCCGGGTGCCTCCTGGAATTCGGCTACTCGCAGGATGCCTCCCAGACACAAGGTGGCACCAGTTCCAACTTGGTCTTGTTTAAGAGTGCCAAGTGGGTCCTGCAAACTGACACCCAGAACAGTGGCTTGTGAGTTTTGTTTCCCAGGGAAAAAGCCTGTAAAATGGTTTAGGTTAATGCCGCCTTTAATAACCGGGTGCCACCTGGAGATCCGCCTCTCGCAGGATGCCTCCCAGACGCAAGGTGGCACCAGTGCCAACTTGGTCTGGTTTGAGAGTGTCAAGTGGGTCCTGAAAACTGACACCCAGAACAGTGGCTTGTGAGTTTTGTTTCCCAGGGAAAAAGCCTGTACAATGGTTCAGGGTCCTGCGGCCTTAAATTGCCGGCTGCCTCCTGGAGATCCGCCTCTCGCAGGATGCCTCCCAGACGCAAGGTGGCACCAGTGCCAACTTAGTCTGGTTTAAGAGTGCCAAGTGGGTCCTGAAAACTGACACCCAGAACAGTGGCTTGTGAGTTTTGTTTCCCAGGGAAAAAGCCTGTACAATGGTTCAGGGTCCTGAGGCCTTAAATTGCGGGGTGCCTTCTGGAATTTTGCATCACAACAGATGTTTCCCAGACGCTAAGAAACACCAATTCCAACTTGGTCTGGTTTAAGAGTGCCAAGTGGGTCCTGAAAACTGACACCCAGAACAGTGGCTTGTGAGTTTTGTTTCCCAGGGAAAAAGCCGGTACAATGGTTCAGGGGCCTGAGGCCTTAAATTGCCGGGTGCCTCCTGGAATTCCGCCTCTCGCAGGATGCCTCCTAGACACAAGGTGGCACCAGTGCCAACTTCGTCTGGTTTAAGAGTGCCAAGTGGGTCCTGAAAACTGACACCCAGAACAGTGGCTTGTGAGTTTTGTTTCCCAGGGAAAAAGCCTTTAAAATGGTTCAGGGTCCTGCGGCCTTAAATTGCCGGGTACCTCCTGGAATTGTGCCTCTCGCAGGATGCCTCCCAGACGCAAGGTGGCACCATTTCCAACTTGGTCTGGTTTGAGAGTGCCAGGTGGCTCCTGCAAACTGACACCCAGAACAGTGGCTTGTGAGTTTTCTTTCCCACGGAAAAAGCCTGTAAAATGGTTCAGCGTCCTGCGGCCTTAAATTGCCGGGTGCCTCCTGGAGATCCGCCTCTCACAGGATGCCTCCAAGGCGCAACAAGACACCAGTGCCAACTTGGTCTGGTTTGAGAGTGCCAAGTGGGTCCTGAAAACTGACACCCAGAACAGTGGCTTGTGAGTTTTGTTTCCCAGGGAAAAAGCCTGTACAATGGTTCAGTGGCCTGAAGCCTTAAATTGCCGGGTGCCTCCTGGAATTCGGCTACTCGCAGGATGCCTCCCAGACACAAGGTGGCACCAGTTCCAACTTGGTCTTGTTTAAGAGTGCCAAGTGGGTCCTGCAAACTGACACCCAGAACAGTGGCTTGTGAGTTTTCTTTCCCAGGGAAAAAGCCTGTAAAATGGTTCAGGGGCCTGAGGCCTTAAATTGCCGGGTGCCTCCTGGAATTGCGCCTCTCGCAGGATGCCTCCCAGACGCAAGGTGGCACCAGTGCCAACTTGGTCTGGTTTGAGAGTGCCAGGTGGCTCCTGCAAACTGACACCCAGAACAGTGGCTTGTGAGTTGTGTTTCCCAGGGAAAAAGCCTGTACAATGGTTCAGGGTCCTGCGGCCTTAAATTGCCGGGTGCCTCCTTGAATTCCGCCTCTCGCAGGATGCCTCCCAGACGCAAGGTGGCACCAGTGCCAACTTGGTCTTGTTTGAGAGTGCCAAGTGGGTTTTGAAAACTGACACCCAGAACAGTGGCTTGTGAGTTTTCTTTCCCAGGGAAAAAGCCTGTACAATGGTTCAGGGTCCTGCGGCCATAAATTGCCGGGTGCCTCCTTGAATTCCGCCTCTCGCAGGATGCCTCCTAGACGCAAGGTGGCACCAGTGCCAACTTGGTCTGGTTTGAGAGTGCCAGGTGTCTCCTGCAAACTTACACCCAGAACAGTGGCTTGTGAGTTTTGTTTCCCAGGGAAAAAGCCTGTACAATGGTTTAGGTTAATGCCGCCTTTAATAGCCGGGTGCCACCTGGAGATCAGCCTCTCGCAGGATGCCTCCCAGACGCAAGGTGGCACCAGTGCCAACTTGGTCTGGTTTGAGAGTGTCAAGTTGGTCCTGAAAACTGACACCCAGAACAGTGGCTTGTGAGTTTTGTTTCCCAGGGAAAAAGCCTGTACAATGGTTCAGGGTCCTGCGGCCTTAAATTGCCGGGTGCCTCCTAGAATTCGGCCTCTCGCAGGATGCCTCCCAGACGCAAGGTGGCATCAGTTCCAACTTGGTCTGGTTTAAGAGTGCCAAGTGGGTCCTTAAAACTGACACCCAGAACAGTGGCTTGTGAGTTTTGTTTCCCAGGGCAAAAGCCTGTACAATGGTTCAGGGGCCTGAGGCCTTAAATTGCCGGGTGCCTCCTGGAATTCGGCCTCTCGCAGGATGCCTCTCAGACACAAGGTGGCACCAGTGCCAACTTGGTCTGGTTTAAGAGTGCCAAGTGGGTCCTGAAAACTGACACCCAGAACAGTGGCTTGTGAGTTTTGTTTCCCAGGGAAAAAGCCTGTACAATGGTTCAGACGCCTGAGGCCTTAAATTGCCGGGTGCCTCCTGGAATTGGGCCTCTCGCAGGATGCCTCCCAGACGCAAGGTGGAACCAGTGCCAACTTGGTCTGGTTTGAGAGTGTCAAGTGGGTCCTGAAAACTGACACCCAGAACAGTGGCTTGTGAGTTTTGTTTCAAAGGGAAAAAGCCTGTACAATGGTTCAGGGTCCCGCGGCCTTAAATTGCCGGGTGCCTCCTGGAATTGCGCCTCTCGCAGGATGCCTCCCAGATGCAAGGTGGCACCAGTGCCAACTTGGTCTGCTTTGAGAGTGCCAAGTGGGTGCTACAAACTGACACCCAGAACAGTGGCTTGTGAGTTTTGTTTCCCAGGGAAAAAGCCTGTACAATGGTTCAGGGGCCTGAGGCCTTAAATTGCCGGGAGCCTTCTGGAATTCGGACTCTCGCAGGGAGCCTCCCAGACGCAAAATGACACTATATCCAACTTGGTCTGGTTTGAGAGTGCCAAGTGGGTCGTGAAAACTGACACCCAGAACAGTGGCTTGTGAGTTTTGTTTCCCAGGGAAAAAGCCTGTACAATGGTTCAGGGTCCTGCGGCCTTAAATTGCCGGGTGCCTCCTAGAATTCGGCCTCTCGCAGGATGCCTCCCAGACGCAAGGTGGCATCAGTTCCAACTTGGTCTGGTTTAAGAGTGCCAAGTGGGTCCTGAAAACTGACACCCAGAACAGTGGCTTGTGAGTTTTGTTTCCCAGGGAAAAAGCCTGTACAATGGTTCAGGGGCCTGAGGCCTTAAATTGCCAGGTGCCTCCTGGAATTGGGCCTCTCGCAGGATGCCTCCCAGACACAAGGTGGCACCAGTGCCAACTTGTTCTGCTTTGAGAGTGCCAAGTGGGTCCTGAAAACTGACACCCAGAACAGTGGCTTGTGAGTTTTGTTTCCCAGGGAAAAAGCCTGTACAATGGTTCAGGGTCCTGAGGCCTTAAATTGCCGGGTGCCTCCTGGAATTCCGCCTCTCGCAGGATGCCGCCCAGACACAAGGTGGCACCAGTGCCAACTTGGTCTTGTTTGAGAGTGCCAAGTGGGTCCTGAAAACTGACACCCAGAACAGTGGCTTGTGAGTTTTGTTTCCCAGGGAAAAAGCCTGTACAATGGTTCAGGGTCCTGCGGCCATAAATTGCCGGGTGCCTCCTTGAATTGCGCCTCTCGCAGGATGCCTCCCAGACGCAAGGTGGCACCAGTGCCAACTTGGTCTGGTTTGAGAGTGCCAGGTGGGTCCTGCAAACTTACACCCAGAACCGTGGCTTGTGAGTTTTGTTTCCCAGGGAAAAAGCCTGTAAAATGGTTTAGGTTAATGCCGCCTTTAATAACCGGGTGCCACCTGGAGATCCGCCTCTCGCAGGATGCCTCCCAGACGCAAGGTGGCACCAGTGCCAACTTGGTCTGGTTTGAGAGTGCTAGGTGGCTCCTGCAAACTGACACCCAGAACAGTGGCTTGTGAGTTTTCTTTCCCAGGGAAAAAGCCTGTAAAATGGTTCAGCGACCTGCGGCCTTAAATTGCCGGGTGCCTCCTGGAATTCGGCTACTCGCAGGATGCCTCCCAGACACAAGGTGGCACCAGTTCCAACTTGGTCTTGTTTAAGAGTGCCAAGTGGGTCCTGCAAACTGACACCCAGAACAGTGGCTTGTGAGTTTTGTTTCCCAGGGAAAAAGCCTGTAAAATGGTTTAGGTTAATGCCGCCTTTAATAACCGGGTGCCACCTGGAGATCCGCCTCTCGCAGGATGCCTCCCAGACGCAAGGTGGCACCAGTGCCAACTTGGTCTGGTTTGAGAGTGTCAAGTGGGTCCTGAAAACTGACACCCAGAACAGTGGCTTGTGAGTTTTGTTTCCCAGGGAAAAAGCCTGTACAATGGTTCAGGGTCCTGCGGCCTTAAATTGCCGGCTGCCTCCTGGAGATCCGCCTCTCGCAGGATGCCTCCCAGACGCAAGGTGGCACCAGTGCCAACTTAGTCTGGTTTAAGAGTGCCAAGTGGGTCCTGAAAACTGACACCCAGAACAGTGGCTTGTGAGTTTTGTTTCCCAGGGAAAAAGCCTGTACAATGGTTCAGGGTCCTGAGGCCTTAAATTGCGGGGTGCCTTCTGGAATTTTGCATCACAACAGATGTTTCCCAGACGCTAAGAAACACCAATTCCAACTTGGTCTGGTTTAAGAGTGCCAAGTGGGTCCTGAAAACTGACACCCAGAACAGTGGCTTGTGAGTTTTGTTTCCCAGGGAAAAAGCCGGTACAATGGTTCAGGGGCCTGAGGCCTTAAATTGCCGGGTGCCTCCTGGAATTCCGCCTCTCGCAGGATGCCTCCTAGACACAAGGTGGCACCAGTGCCAACTTCGTCTGGTTTAAGAGTGCCAAGTGGGTCCTGAAAACTGACACCCAGAACAGTGGCTTGTGAGTTTTGTTTCCCAGGGAAAAAGCCTTTAAAATGGTTCAGGGTCCTGCGGCCTTAAATTGCCGGGTACCTCCTGGAATTGTGCCTCTCGCAGGATGCCTCCCAGACGCAAGGTGGCACCATTTCCAACTTGGTCTGGTTTGAGAGTGCCAGGTGGCTCCTGCAAACTGACACCCAGAACAGTGGCTTGTGAGTTTTCTTTCCCACGGAAAAAGCCTGTAAAATGGTTCAGCGTCCTGCGGCCTTAAATTGCCGGGTGCCTCCTGGAGATCCGCCTCTCACAGGATGCCTCCAAGGCGCAACAAGACACCAGTGCCAACTTGGTCTGGTTTGAGAGTGCCAAGTGGGTCCTGAAAACTGACACCCAGAACAGTGGCTTGTGAGTTTTGTTTCCCAGGGAAAAAGCCTGTACAATGGTTCAGTGGCCTGAAGCCTTAAATTGCCGGGTGCCTCCTGGAATTCGGCTACTCGCAGGATGCCTCCCAGACACAAGGTGGCACCAGTTCCAACTTGGTCTTGTTTAAGAGTGCCAAGTGGGTCCTGCAAACTGACACCCAGAACAGTGGCTTGTGAGTTTTCTTTCCCAGGGAAAAAGCCTGTAAAATGGTTCAGGGGCCTGAGGCCTTAAATTGCCGGGTGCCTCCTGGAATTGCGCCTCTCGCAGGATGCCTCCCAGACGCAAGGTGGCACCAGTGCCAACTTGGTCTGGTTTGAGAGTGCCAGGTGGCTCCTGCAAACTGACACCCAGAACAGTGGCTTGTGAGTTGTGTTTCCCAGGGAAAAAGCCTGTACAATGGTTCAGGGTCCTGCGGCCTTAAATTGCCGGGTGCCTCCTTGAATTCCGCCTCTCGCAGGATGCCTCCCAGACGCAAGGTGGCACCAGTGCCAACTTGGTCTTGTTTGAGAGTGCCAAGTGGGTTTTGAAAACTGACACCCAGAACAGTGGCTTGTGAGTTTTCTTTCCCAGGGAAAAAGCCTGTACAATGGTTCAGGGTCCTGCGGCCATAAATTGCCGGGTGCCTCCTTGAATTCCGCCTCTCGCATGATGCCTCCTAGTCGCAAGGTGGCACCAGTGCCAACTTGGTCTGGTTTGAGAGTGCCAGGTGTCTCCTGCAAACTTACACCCAGAACAGTGGCTTGTGAGTTTTGTTTCCCAGGGAAAAAGCCTGTACAATGGTTTAGGTTAATGCCGCCTTTAATAACCGGGTGCCACCTGGAGATCAGCCTCTCGCAGGATGCCTCCCAGACGCAAGGTGGCACCAGTGCCAACTTGGTCTGGTTTGAGAGTGTCAAGTTGGTCCTGAAAACTGACACCCAGAACAGTGGCTTGTGAGTTTTGTTTCCCAGGGAAAAAGCCTGTACAATGGTTCAGGGTCCTGCGGCCTTAAATTGCCGGGTGCCTCCTAGAATTCGGCCTCTCGCAGGATGCCTCCCAGACGCAAGGTGGCATCAGTTCCAACTTGGTCTGGTTTAAGAGTGCCAAGTGGGTCCTTAAAACTGACACCCAGAACAGTGGCTTGTGAGTTTTCTTTCCCAGGGAAAAAGCCTGTAAAATGGTTCAGGGGCCTGAGGCCTTAAATTGCCGGGTGCCTCCTGGAATTCGGCCTCTCGCAGGATGCCTCTCAGACACAAGGTGGCACCAGTGCCAACTTGGTCTGGTTTAAGAGTGCCAAGTGGGTCCTGAAAACTGACACCCAGAACAGTGGCTTGTGAGTTTTGTTTCCCAGGGAAAAAGCCTGTACAATGGTTCAGACGCCTGAGGCCTTAAATTGCCGGGTGCCTCCTGGAATTGGGCCTCTCGCAGGATGCCTCCCAGACGCAAGGTGGAACCAGTGCCAACTTGGTCTGGTTTGAGAGTGTCAAGTGGGTCCTGAAAACTGACACCCAGAACAGTGGCTTGTGAGTTTTGTTTCAAAGGGAAAAAGCCTGTACAATGGTTCAGGGTCCCGCGGCCTTAAATTGCCGGGTGCCTCCTGGAATTGCGCCTCTCGCAGGATGCCTCCCAGATGCAAGGTGGCACCAGTGCCAACTTGGTCTGCTTTGAGAGTGCCAAGTGGGTGCTACAAACTGACACCCAGAACAGTGGCTTGTGAGTTTTGTTTCCCAGGGAAAAAGCCTGTACAATGGTTCAGGGGCCTGAGGCCTTAAATTGCCGGGAGCCTTCTGGAATTCGGACTCTCGCAGGGAGCCTCCCAGACGCAAAATGACACTATATCTAACTTGGTCTGGTTTGAGAGTGCCAAGTGGGTCGTGAAAACTGACACCCAGAACAGTGGCTTGTGAGTTTTGTTTCCCAGGGAAAAAGCCTGTACAATGGTTCAGGGTCCTGCGGCCTTAAATTGCCGGGTGCCTCCTAGAATTCGGCCTCTCGCAGGATGCCTCCCAGACGCAAGGTGGCATCAGTTCCAACTTGGTCTGGTTTAAGAGTGCCAAGTGGGTCCTGAAAACTGACACCCAGAACAGTGGCTTGTGAGTTTTGTTTCCCAGGGAAAAAGCCTGTACAATGGTTCAGGGGCCTGAGGCCTTAAATTGCCAGGTGCCTCCTGGAATTGGGCCTCTCGCAGGATGCCTCCCAGACACAAGGTGGCACCAGTGCCAACTTGGTCTGCTTTGAGAGTGTCAAGTTGGTCCTGAAAACTGACACCCAGAACAGTGGCTTGTGAGTTTTGTTTCCCAGGGAAAAAGCCTGTACAATGGTTCAGGGTCCTGCGGCCTTAAATTGCCGGGCGCCTCCTGGAGATCCGCTACTCGCAGGATGCCTCCCAGACACAAGGTGGCACCAGTGCCAACTTGGTCTTGTTTGAGAGTGCCAAGTGGGTCCTTAAAACTGACACCCAGAACAGTGGCTTGTGAGTTTTGTTTCCCAGGGAAAAAGCCTGTACAATGGTTCAGGGTCCTGCGGCCATAAATTGCCGGGTGCCTCCTTGAATTGCGCCTCTCGCAGGATGCCTCCCAGACGCAAGGTGGCACCAGTGCCAACTTGGTCTGGTTTGAGAGTGCCAGGTGTCTCCTGCAAACTTACACCCAGAACAGTGGCTTGTGAGTTTTGTTTCCCAGGGAAAAAGCCTGTAAAATGGTTTAGGTTAATGCCGCCTTTAATAACCGGGTGCCACCTGGAGATCCGCCTCTCGCAGGATGCCTCCCAGACGCAAGGTGGCACCAGTGCCAACTTGGTCTGGTTTGAGAGTGTAAGGTGGGTCCTGAAAACTGACACCCAGAACAGTGGCTTGTGAGTTTTGTTTCCCAGGGAAAAAGCCTGTACAATGGTTCAGACGCCTGAGGCCTTAAATTGCCGGGTGCCTCCTGGAATTGGGCCTCTCGCAGGATGCCTCCCAGACGCAAGGTGGCACCAGTGCCAACTTAGTCTGGTTTAAGAGTGCCAAGTGGGTCCTGAAAACTGACACCCAGAACAGTGGCTTGTGAGTTTTGTTTCCCAGGGAAAAAGCCTGTACAATGGTTCAGGGTCCTGAGGCCTTAAATTGCGGGGTGCATTCTGGAATTTTGCATCACGACAGATGTTTCCCAGACGCTAAGAAACACCAATTCCAACTTGGTCTGGTTTAAGAGTGCCAAGTGGGTCCTTAAAACTGACACCCAGAACAGTGGCTTGTGAGTTTTCTTTCCCAGGGAAAAAGCCTGTAAAATGGTTCAGGGGCCTGAGGCCTTAAATTGCCGGGTGCCTCCTGGAATTGCGCCTCTCGCAGGATGCCTCCCAGACGCAAGGTGGCACCAGTGCCAACTTGGTCTGGTTTGAGAGTGCCAGGTGGCTCCTGCAAACTGACACCCAGAACAGTGGCTTGTGAGTTGTGTTTCCCAGGGAAAAAGCCTGTACAATGGTTCAGGGTCCTGCGGCCTTAAATTGCCGGGTGCCTCCTTGAATTCCGCCTCTCGCAGGATGCCTCCCAGACGCAAGGTGGCACCAGTGCCAACTTGGTCTGGTTTGAGAGTGCCAGGTGGCTCCTGCAAACTGACACCCAGAACAGTGGCTTGTGAGTTTTGTTTCCCAGGGAAAAAGCCTGTAAAATGGTTTAGGTTAATGCCGCCTTTAATAGCCGGGTGCCACCTGGAGATCAGCCTCTCGCAGGATGCCTCCCAGACGCAAGGTGGCACCAGTGCCAGCTTGGTCTGGTTTAAGAGTGCCAAGTGGGTCCCGAAAACTGACACCCAGAACAGTGGCTTGTGAGTTTTGTTTCCCAGGGAAAAAGCCTGTACAATGGTTCAGGGTCCTGCGGCCTTAAATTGCCGGGTGCCTCCTGGAATTCCGCCTCTCGCAAGATGCCTCCCAGACGCAAGGTGGCACCAGTGCCAACTTGGTCTGGTTTGAGAGTGCCAAGTGTGTCCTGCAAATTGACACCCAGAACAGTGACTTGTAAGTTTTGTTTCCCAGGGAAAAAGCCTGTACAATGGTTTAGGGGCCTGAGGCCTTAAATTGCCGGGTGCCTCCTGGAATTCGGCCACTCGCAGGATGCCTCCCAGACGCAAGGTGGCACCAGTTCCAACTTGGTCTGGTTTAAGAGTGCCAAGTGGGTCCTGCAAACTGACACCCAGAACAGTGGCTTGTGAGTTTTGTTTCCCAGGGAAAAAGCCTGTACAATGGTTCAGGGTCCTGCGGCCTTAAATTGCCGGGTGCCTCCTGGAATTCCCCATCTCGCCAGATGTTTCCCAGACGCTTAGCAACACCAGTGCCAACTTGGTCTGGTTTAAGAGTGCCAAGTGGGTCCTGCAAACTGGCACCCAGAACAGTGGCTTGTGAGTTTTGTTTCCCAGGGAAAAAGCCTGTACAATGGTTCAGGGGCCTGAGGCCTTAAATTGCCGGGAGACACATGGAGATCCGCCTCTCGCAGGATGCCTCCTAGACGCAAGGTGGCACCAGTGCCAACTTGGTCTGCTTTGAGAGTGTCAAGTGGGTCCTGAAAACTGACACCCAGAACAGTGGCTTTTGAGTTTTGTTTCCCAGGGAAAAAGCCTGTACAATGGTTTTGGGTGCTGCGGCCTTAAATTGCCGGGTGCCTCCTGGAATTCCGCCTCTCGCAGGATGCCTCCCAGACGCAAGGTGGCACCAGTGCCAACTTGGTCTGGTTTAAGAGTGCCAAGTGGGTCCTGAAAACTGACACCCAGAACAGTGGCTTGTGAGTTTTGTTTCCCAGGGAAAAAGCCTGTACAATGGTTCAGACGCCTGAGGCCTTAAATTGCCGGGTGCCTCCTGGAATTGGGCCTCTCGCAGGATGCCTCCCAGACACAAGGTGGCACCAGTGCCAACTTGGTCTGCTTTGAGAGTGTCAAGTTGGTCCTGAAAACTGACACCCAGAACAGTGGCTTGTGAGTTTTGTTTCCCAGGGAAAAAGCCTGTCCAATGGTTCAGGGTCCTGCGGCCTTAAATTGCCGGGCGCCTCCTGGAGATCCGCTACTCGCAGGATGCCTCCCAGACACAAGGTGGCACCAGTGCCAACTTGGTCTGGTTTGAGACTGCCAGGTGTCTCCTGCAAACTTACACCCAGAACAGTGGCTTGTGAGTTTTGTTTCCCAGGGAAAAAGCCTGTAAAATGGTTTAGGTTAATGCCGCCTTTAATAGCCGGGTGCCACCTGGAGATCAGCCTCTCGCAGGATGCCTCCCAGACGCAAGGTGGCACCAGTGCCAACTTGGTCTGGTTTGAGAGTGTAAGGTGGGTCCTGAAAACTGACACCCAGAACAGTGGCTTGTGAGTTTTGTTTCCCAGGGAAAAAGCCTGTACAATGGTTCAGGGTCCTGAGGCCTTAAATTGCGGGGTGCATTCTGGAATTTTGCATCACGACAGATGTTTCCCAGACGCTAAGAAACACCAATTCCAACTTGGTCTGGTTTAAGAGTGCCAAGTGGGTCCTGAAAACTGACACCCAGAACAGTGGCTTGTGAGTTTTGTTTCCCAGGGAAAAAGCCGGTACAATGGTTCAGGGGCCTGAGGCCTTAAATTGCCGGGTGCCTCCTGGAATTCCGCCTCTCGCAGGATGCCTCCTAGACACAAGGTGGCACCAGTGCCAACTTGGTCTGGTTTAAGAGTGCCAAGTGGGTCCTGAAAACTGACACCCAGAACAGTGGCTTGTGAGTTTTGTTTCCCAGGGAAAAAGCCTGTAAAATGGTTCAGGGTCCTGCGGCCTTAAATTGCCGGGTACCTCCTGGAATTGTGCCTCTCGCAGGATGCCTCCCAGACGCAAGGTGGCACCATTTCCAACTTGGTCTGGTTTGAGAGTGCCAGGTGGCTCCTGCAAACTGACACCCAGAACAGTGGCTTGTGAGTTTTCTTTCCCAGGGAAAAAGCCTGTAAAATGGTTCAGCGTCCTGCGGCCTTAAATTGCCGGGTGCCTCCTGGAGATCCGCCTCTCACAGGATGCCTCCAAGGCGCAACAAGACACCAGTGCCAACTTGGTCTGGTTTGAGAGTGCCAAGTGGGTCCTGAAAACTGACACCCAGAACAGTGGCTTGTGAGTTTTGTTTCCCAGGGAAAAAGCCTGTACAATGGTTCAGTGGCCTGAAGCCTTAAATTGCCGGGTGCCTCCTGGAATTCGGCTACTCGCAGGATGCCTCCCAGACACAAGGTGGCACCAGTTCCAACTTGGTCTTGTTTAAGAGTGCCAAGTGGGTCCTTAAAACTGACACCCAGAACAGTGGCTTGTGAGTTTTCTTTCCCAGGGAAAAAGCCTGTAAAATGGTTCAGGGGCCTGAGGCCTTAAATTGCCGGGTGCCTCCTGGAATTGCGCCTCTTGCAGGATGCCTCCCAGACGCAAGGTGGCACCAGTGCCAACTTGGTCTGGTTTGAGAGTGCCAGGTGGCTCCTGCAAACTGACACCCAGAACAGTGGCTTGTGAGTTGTGTTTCCCAGGGAAAAAGCCTGTACAATGGTTCAGGGTCCTGCGGCCTTAAATTGCCGGGTGCCTCCTTGAATTCCGCCTCTCGCAGGATGCCTCCCAGACGCAAGGTGGCACCAGTGCCAACTTGGTCTGGTTTGAGAGTGCCAGGTGGCTCCTGCAAACTGACACCCAGAACAGTGGCTTGTGAGTTTTGTTTCCCAGGGAAAAAGCCTGTAAAATGGTTTAGGTTAATGCCGCCTTTAATAGCCGGGTGCCACCTGGAGATCAGCCTCTCGCAGGATGCCTCCCAGACGCAAGGTGGCACCAGTGCCAGCTTGGTCTGGTTTAAGAGTGCCAAGTGGGTCCCGAAAACTGACACCCAGAACAGTGGCTTGTGAGTTTTGTTTCCCAGGGAAAAAGCCTGTACAATGGTTCAGGGTCCTGCGGCCTTAAATTGCCGGGTGCCTCCTGGAATTCCGCCTCTCGCAAGATGCCTCCCAGACGCAAGGTGGCACCAGTGCCAACTTGGTCTGGTTTGAGAGTGCCAAGTGTGTCCTGCAAATTGACACCCAGAACAGTGACTTGTGAGTTTTGTTTCCCAGGGAAAAAGCCTGTACAATGGTTTAGGGGCCTGAGGCCTTAAATTGCCGGGTGCCTCCTGGAATTCGGCCACTCGCAGGATGCCTCCCAGACGCAAGGTGGCACCAGTTCCAACTTGGTCTGGTTTAAGAGTGCCAAGTGGGTCCTGCAAACTGACACCCAGAACAGTGGCTTGTGAGTTTTGTTTCCCAGGGAAAAAGCCTGTACAATGGTTCAGGGTCCTGCGGCCTTAAATTGCCGGGTGCCTCCTGGAATTCCGCATCTCGCCAGATGTTTCCCAGACGCTTAGCAACACCAGTGCCAACTTGGTCTGGTTTAAGAGTGCCAAGTGGGTCCTGCAAACTGGCACCCAGAACAGTGGCTTGTGAGTTTTGTTTCCCAGGGAAAAAGCCTGTACAATGGTTCAGGGGCCTGAGGCCTTAAATTGCCGGGAGACACATGGAGATCCGCCTCTCGCAGGATGCCTCCTAGACGCAAGGTGGCACCAGTGCCAACTTGGTCTGCTTTGAGAGTGTCAAGTGGGTCCTGAAAACTGACACCCAGAACAGTGGCTTTTGAGTTTTGTTTCCCAGGGAAAAAGCCTGTACAATGGTTTTGGGTGCTGCGGCCTTAAATTGCCGGGTGCCTCCTGGAATTCCGCCTCTCGCAGGATGCCTCCCAGACGCAAGGTGGCACCAGTGCCAACTTGGTCTGGTTTAAGAGTGCCAAGTGGGTCCTGAAAACTGACACCCAGAACAGTGGCTTGTGAGTTTTGTTTCCCAGGGAAAAAGCCTGTACAATGGTTCAGACGCCTGAGGCCTTAAATTGCCGGGTGCCTCCTGGAATTGGGCCTCTCGCAGGATGCCTCCCAGACACAAGGTGGCACCAGTGCCAACTTGGTCTGCTTTGAGAGTGTCAAGTTGGTCCTGAAAACTGACACCCAGAACAGTGGCTTGTGAGTTTTGTTTCCCAGGGAAAAAGCCTGTCCAATGGTTCAGGGTCCTGCGGCCTTAAATTGCCGGGCGCCTCCTGGAGATCCGCTACTCGCAGGATGCCTCCCAGACACAAGGTGGCACCAGTGCCAACTTGGTCTGGTTTGAGACTGCCAGGTGTCTCCTGCAAACTTACACCCAGAACAGTGGCTTGTGAGTTTTGTTTCCCAGGGAAAAAGCCTGTAAAATGGTTTAGGTTAATGCCGCCTTTAATAGCCGGGTGCCACCTGGAGATCAGCCTCTCGCAGGATGCCTCCCAGACGCAAGGTGGCACCAGTGCCAACTTGGTCTGGTTTGAGAGTGTAAGGTGGGTCCTGAAAACTGACACCCAGAACAGTGGCTTGTGAGTTTTGTTTCCCAGGGAAAAAGCCTGTACAATGGTTCAGGGTCCTGCGGCCTTAAATTGCCGGGTGCCTCCTAGAATTCGGCCTCTCGCAAGATGCCTCCCAGACGCAACGTGGCGTCAGTTCCAACTTGGTCTGGTTTAAGAGTGCCAAGTGGGTCCTTAAAACTGACACCCAGAACAGTGGCTTGTGAGTTTTGTTTCCCAGGGAAAAAGCCGGTACAATGGTTCAGGGGCCTGAGGCCTTAAATTGCCGGGTGCCTCCTGGAATTCGGCCTCTCGCAGGATGCCTCCCAGACACAAGGTGGCACCAGTGCCAACTTGGTCTGGTTTAAGAGTGCCAAGTGGGTCCTGAAAACTGACACCCAGAACAGTGGCTTGTGAGTTTTGTTTCCCAGGGAAAAAGCCTGTACAATGGTTCAGGGTCCTGAGGCCTTAAATTGCCGGGTGCCTCCTGGAATTGGGCCTCTCGCAGGATGCCTCCCAGACACAAGGTGGCACCAGTGCCAACTTGGTCTGCTTTGAGAGTGTCAAGTTGGTCCTGAAAACTGACACCCAGAACAGTGGCTTGTGAGTTTTGTTTCCCAGGGAAAAAGCCTGTACAATGGTTCAGGGTCCTGCGGCCTTAAATTGCCGGGCGCCTCCTGGAGATCCGCTACTCGCAGGATGCCTCCCAGACACAAGGTGGCACCAGTGCCAACTTGGTCTTGTTTGAGAGTGCCAAGTGGGTCCTGAAAACTGACACCCAGAACAGTGGCTTGTGAGTTTTGTTTCCCAGGGAAAAAGCCTGTACAATGGTTCAGGGTCCTGCGGCCATAAATTGCCGGGTGCCTCCTTGAATTGCGCCTCTCGCAGGATGCCTCCCAGACGCAAGGTGGCACCAGTGCCAACTTGGTCTGGTTTGAGAGTGCCACGTGTCTCCTGCAAACTTACACCCAGAACAGTGGCTTGTGAGTTTTGTTTCCCAGGGAAAAAGCCTGTAAAATGGTTTAGGTTAATGCCGCCTTTAATAACCGGGTGCCACCTGGAGATCCGCCTCTCGCAGGATGCCTCCCAGACGCAAGGTGGCACCAGTGCCAACTTGGTCTGGTTTGAGAGTGTAAGGTGGGTCCTGAAAACTGACACCCAGAACAGTGGCTTGTGAGTTTTGTTTCCCAGGGAAAAAGCCTGTACAATGGTTCAGGGTCCTGCGGCCTTAAATTGCCGGCTGCCTCCTGGAGATCCGCCTCTCGCAGGATGCCTCCCAGACGCAAGGTGGCACCAGTGCCAACTTAGTCTGGTTTAAGAGTGCCAAGTGGGTCCTGAAAACTGACACCCAGAACAGTGGCTTGTGAGTTTTGTTTCCCAGGGAAAAAGCCTGTACAATGGTTCAGGGTCCTGAGGCCTTAAATTGCAGGGTGCATTCTGGAATTTTGCATCACGACAGATGTTTCCCAGACGCTAAGAAACACCAATTCCAACTTGGTCTGGTTTAAGAGTGCCAAGTGGGTCCTGAAAACTGACACCCAGAACAGTGGCTTGTGAGTTTTGTTTCCCAGGGAAAAAGCCGGTACAATGGTTCAGGGTCCTGCGGCCTTAAATTGCCGGGTACCTCCTGGAATTGTGCCTCTCGCAGGATGCCTCCCAGACGCAAGGTGGCACCATTTCCAACTTGGTCTGGTTTGAGAGTGCCAGGTGGCTCCTGCAAACTGACACCCAGAACAGTGGCTTGTGAGTTTTCTTTCCCAGGGAAAAAGCCTGTAAAATGGTTCAGCGTCCTGCGGCCTTAAATTGCCGGGTGCCTCCTGGAGATCCGCCTCTCGCAGGATGCCTCCCAGACGCAAGGTGACACCAGTGCCAACTTGGTCTGGTTTGAGAGTGCCAAGTGGGTCCTGAAAACTGACACCCAGAACAGTGGCTTGTGAGTTTTGTTTCCCAGGGAAAAAGCCTGTACAATGGTTCAGTGGCCTGAAGCCTTAAATTGCCGGGTGCCTCCTGGAATTCGGCTACTCGCAGGATGCCTCCCAGACACAAGGTGGCACCAGTTCCAACTTGGTCTTGTTTAAGAGTGCCAAGTGGGTCCTGCAAACTGACACCCAGAACAGTGGCTTGTGAGTTTTGTTTCCCAGGGAAAAAGCCTGTAAAATGGTTCAGGGGCCTGAGGCCTTAAATTGCCGTGTGCCTCCTGGAATTGCGCCTCTCGCAGGATGCCTCCCAGACGCAAGGTGGCACCAGTGCCAACTTGGTCTGGTTTGAGAGTGCCAGGTGGCTCCTGCAAACTGACACCCAGAACAGTGGCTTGTGAGTTTTGTTTCCCAGGGAAAAAGCCTGTACAATGGTTCAGGGTCCTGCGGCCTTAAATTGCCGGGTGCCTCCTTGAATTCCGCCTCTCGCAGGATGCCTCCCAGACGCAAGGTGGCACCAGTGCCAACTTGGTCTGGTTTGAGAGTGCCAGGTGGCTCCTGCAAACTGACACCCAGAACAGTGGCTTGTGAGTTTTGTTTCCCAGGGAAAAAGCCTGTAAAATGGTTTAGGTTAATGCCGCCTTTAATAGCCGGGTGCCACCTGGAGATCAGCCTCTCGCAGGATGCCTCCCAGACGCAAGGTGGCACCAGTGCCAGCTTGGTCTGGTTTAAGAGTGCCAAGTGGGTCCCGAAAACTGACACCCAGAACAGTGGCTTGTGAGTTTTGTTTCCCAGGGAAAAAGCCTGTACAATGGTTCAGGGTCCTGCGGCCTTAAATTGCCGGGTGCCTCCTGGAATTCCGCCTCTCGCAAGATGCCTCCCAGACGCAAGGTGGCACCAGTGAAACTTGGTCTGGTTTGAGAGTGCCAAGTGTGTCCTGCAAATTGACACCCAGAACAGTGACTTGTGAGTTTTGTTTCCCAGGGAAAAAGCCTGTACAATGGTTCAGGGTCCTGCGGCCTTAAATTGCCGGGTGCCTCCTGGAATTCCGCATCTCGCCAGATGTTTCCCAGACGCTTAGCAACACCAGTGCCAACTTGGTCTGGTTTAAGAGTGCCAAGTGGGTCCGGGAAACTGGCACCCAGAACAGTGGCTTGTGAGTTTTGTTTCCCAGGGAAAAAGCCTGTACAATGGTTCAGGGTCCTGCGGCCTTAAATTGCCGGGTGCCTCCTGGAATTCCGCATCTCGCCAGATGTTTCCCAGACGCTTAGCAACACCAGTGCCAACTTGGTCTGGTTTAAGAGTGCCAAGTGGGTCCTGCAAACTGGCACCCAGAACAGTGGCTTGTGAGTTTTGTTTCCCAGGGAAAAAGCCTGTACAATGGTTCAGGGGCCTGAGGCCTTAAATTGCCGGGAGACACATGGAGATCCGCCTCTCGCAGGATGCCTCCTAGACGCAAGGTGGCACCAGTGCCAACTTGGTCTGCTTTGAGAGTGTCAAGTGGGTCCTGAAAACTGACACCCAGAACAGTGGCTTTTGAGTTTTGTTTCCCAGGGAAAAAGCCTGTACAATGGTTTTGGGTGCTGCGGCCTTAAATTGCCGGGTGCCTCCTGGAATTCCGCCTCTCGCAGGATGCCTCCCAGACGCAAGGTGGCACCAGTGCCAACTTGGTCTGGTTTAAGAGTGCCAAGTGGGTCCTGAAAACTGACACCCAGAACAGTGGCTTGTGAGTTTTGTTTCCCAGGGAAAAAGCCTGTACAATGGTTCAGACGCCTGAGGCCTTAAATTGCCGGGTGCCTCCTGGAATTGGGCCTCTCGCAGGATGCCTCCCAGACACAAGGTGGCACCAGTGCCAACTTGGGCTGCTTTGAGAGTGTCAAGTTTGTCCTGAAAACTGACACCCAGAACAGTGGCTTGTGAGTTTTGTTTCCCAGGGAAAAAGCCTGTCCAATGGTTCAGGGTCCTGCGGCCTTAAATTGCCGGGCGCCTCCTGGAGATCCGCTACTCGCAGGATGCCTCCCAGACACAAGGTGGCACCAGTGCCAACTTGGTCTTGTTTGAGAGTGCCAAGTGGGTCCTGAAAACTGACACCCAGAACAGTGGCTTGTGAGTTTTGTTTCCCAGGGAAAAAGCCTGTACAATGGTTCAGGGTCCTGCGGCCTTAAATTGCCGGCTGCCTCCTGGAGATCCGCCTCTCGCAGGATGCCTCCTAGACGCAAGGTGGCACCAGTGCCAACTTGGTCTGGTTTGAGACTGCCAGGTGTCTCCTGCAAACTTACACCCAGAACAGTGGCTTGTGAGTTTTGTTTCCCAGGGAAAAAGCCTGTAAAATGGTTTAGGTTAATGCCGCCTTTAATAGCCGGGTGCCACCTGGAGATCAGCCTCTCGCAGGATGCCTCCCAGACGCAAGGTGGCACCAGTGCCAACTTGGTCTGGTTTGAGAGTGTAAGGTGGGTCCTGAAAACTGACACCCAGAACAGTGGCTTGTGAGTTTTGTTTCCCAGGGAAAAAGCCTGTACAATGGTTCAGGGTCCTGCGGCCTTAAATTGCCGGGTGCCCCCTAGAATTCGGCCTCTCGCAAGATGCCTCCCAGACGCAACGTGGCATCAGTTCCAACTTGGTCTGGTTTAAGAGTGCCAAGTGGGTCCTTAAAACTGACACCCAGAACAGTGGCTTGTGAGTTTTGTTTCCCAGGGAAAAAGCCGGTACAATGGTTCAGGGGCCTGAGGCCTTAAATTGCCGGGTGCCTCCTGGAATTCGGCCTCTCGCAGGATGCCTCCCAGACACAAGGTGGCACCAGTGCCAACTTGGTCTGGTTTAAGAGTGCCAAGTGGGTCCTGAAAACTGACACCCAGAACAGTGGCTTGTGAGTTTTGTTTCCCAGGGAAAAAGCCTGTACAATGGTTCAGGGTCCTGAGGCCTTAAATTGCCGGGTGCCTCCTGGAATTGGGCCTCTCGCAGGATGCCTCCCAGACACAAGGTGGCACCAGTGCCAACTTGGTCTGCTTTGAGAGTGTCAAGTTGGTCCTGAAAACTGACACCCAGAACAGTGGCTTGTGAGTTTTGTTTCCCAGGGAAAAAGCCTGTACAATGGTTCAGGGTCCTGCGGCCTTAAATTGCCGGGCGCCTCCTGGAGATCCGCTACTCGCAGGATGCCTCCCAGACACAAGGTGGCACCAGTGCCAACTTGGTCTTGTTTGAGAGTGCCAAGTGGGTCCTGAAAACTGACACCCAGAACAGTGGCTTGTGAGTTTTGTTTCCCAGGGAAAAAGCCTGTACAATGGTTCAGGGTCCTGCGGACTTAAATTGCCGGGTGCCTCCTTGAATTGCGCCTCTCGCAGGATGCCTCCCAGACGCAAGGTGGCACCAGTGCCAACTTGGTCTGGTTTGAGAGTGCCAGGTGTCTCCTGCAAACTTACACCCAGAACAGTTGCTTGTGAGTTTTGTTTCCCAGGGAAAAAGCCTGTAAAATGGTTTAGGTTAATGCCGCCTTTAATAACCGGGTGCCACCTGGAGATCCGCCTCTCGCAGGATGCCTCCCAGACGCAAGGTGGCACCAGTGCCAACTTGGTCTGGTTTGAGAGTGTAAGGTGGGTCCTGAAAACTGACACCCAGAACAGTGGCTTGTGAGTTTTGTTTCCCAGGGAAAAAGCCTGTACAATGGTTCAGGGTCCTGCGGCCTTAAATTGCCGGGTGCCTCCTAGAATTCGGCCTCTCACAGGGTGCCTCCCAGACGCAAGGTGGCACCAGTTCCAACTTGGTCTGGTTTAAGAGTGCCAAGTTGGTCCTGAAAACTGACACCCAGAACAGTGGCTTTTGAGTTTTGTTTCCCCGGGAAAAAGCCTGTATAATGGTTCAGACGCCTGAGGCCTTAAATTGCCGGGTGCCTCCTGGAATTGGGCCTCTCGCAGGATGCCTCCCAGACACAAGGTGGCACCAGTGCCAACTTGGTCTGCTTTGAGAGTGTCAAGTTGGTCCTGAAAACTGACACCCAGAACAGTGGCTTGTGAGTTTTGTTTCCCAGGGAAAAAGCCTGTACAATGGTTCAGGGTCCTGCGGCCTTAAATTGCCGGGCGCCTCCTGGAGATCCGCTACTCGCAGGATGCCTCCCAGACAAAAGGTGGCACCAGTGCCAACTTGGTCTTGTTTGAGAGTGCCAAGTGGGTCCTGAAAACTGACACCCAGAACAGTGGCTTGTGAGTTTTGTTTCCCAGGGAAAAAGCCTGTACCATGGTTCAGGGTCCTGCGGACTTAAATTGCCGGGTGCCTCCTTGAATTGCGCCTCTCGCAGGATGCCTCCCAGACGCAAGGTGGCACCAGTGCCAACTTGGTCTGGTTTGAGAGTGCCAGGTGTCTCCTGCAAACTGACACCCAGAACAGTGGCTTGTGAGTTTTGTTTCCCAGGGAAAAAGCCTGTAAAATGGTTTAGGTTAATGCCGCCTTTAATAACCGGGTGCCACCTGGAGATCCGCCTCTCGCAGGATGCCTCCCAGACGCAAGGTGGCACCAGTGCCAACTTGGTCTGGTTTGAGAGTGTAAGGTGGGTCCTGAAAACTGACACCCAGAACAGTGGCTTGTGAGTTTTGTTTCCCAGGGAAAAAGCCTGTACAATGGTTCAGGGGCCTGCGGCCTTAAATTGCCGGGTGCCTCCTAGAATTCGGCCTCTCACAGGGTGCCTCCCAGACGCAAGGTGGCACCAGTTCCAACTTGGTCTGGTTTAAGAGTGCCAAGTTGGTCCTGAAAACTGACACCCAGAACAGTGGCTTGTGAGTTTTCTTTCCCAGGGAAAAAGCCTGTGAAATGGTTCAGGGGCCTGAGGCCTTAAATTGCCGGGTGCCTCCTGGAATTCCGCCTCTCGCAGGATGCCTCCCAGACGCAAGGTGGCACCAGTGCCAACTTGGTCTGCTTTGAGAGTGTCAAGTGGCTCCTGAAAACTGACACCCAGAACAGTGGCTTGTGAGTTTTGTTTCCCAGGGAAAAAGCCTGTACAATGGTTAAGGGTCCTACGGACTTAAATTGCCGGCTTCCTCATGGAGATCCGCCTCTCGCAGGATGCCTCCCAGACGCAAGGTGGCACCAGTGCCAACTTGGTCTTGTTTAAGAGTGCCAAGTGGGTCCTGAAAACTGACACCCAGAACAGTGGCTTGTGAGTTTTGTTTCCCAGGGAAAAAGCCTGTACAATGGTTCAGGGTCCTGCGGCCATAAATTGCCGGGTGCCTCCTTGAATTCCGCCTCTCGCAGGATGCCTCCTAGACGCAAGGTGGCACCAGTGCCAACTTGGTCTGGTTTGAGAGTGCCAGGTGTCTCCTGCAAACTTACACCCAGAACAGTGGCTTGTGAGTTTTGTTTCCCAGGGAAAAAGCCTGTAAAATGGTTTAGGTTAATGCCGCCTTTAATAGCCGGGTGCCACCTGGAGATCAGCCTCTCGCAGGATGCCTCCTAGACGCAAGGTGGCACCAGTTCCAACTTGGTCTGGTTTGAGAGTGTAAGGTGGGTCCTGAAAACTGACACCCAGAACAGTGGCTTGTGAGTTTTGTTTCCCAGGGAAAAAGCCTGTACAATGGTTCAGGGTCCTGCGGCCTTAAATTGCCGGGTGCATCCTAGAATTCGGCCTCTCGCAAGATGCCTCCCAGACGCAAGGTGGCATCAGTTCCAACTTGGTCTGGTTTAAGAGTGCCAAGTGGGTCCTTAAAACTGACACCCAGAACAGTGGCTTGTGAGTTTTGTTTCCCAGGGAAAAAGCCTGTACAATGGTTCAGGGGCCTGAGGCCTTAAATTGCCGGGTGCCTCCTGGAATTGGGCCTCTCGCAGGATGCCTCCCAGACACAAGGTGGCACCAGTGCCAACTTGGTCTGCTTTGACAGTGTCAAGTTGGTCCTAAAAACTGACACCCAGAACAGTGGCTTGTGAGTTTTGTTTCCCAGGGAAAAAGCCTGTACAATGGTTCAGGGTCCTGCGGCCTTAAATTGCCGGGCGCCTCCTGGAGATCCGCTACTCGCAGGATGCCTCCCAGACACAAGGTGGCACCAGTGCCAACTTGGTCTTGTTTGAGAGTGCCAAGTGGGTCCTGAAAACTGACACCCAGAACAGTGGCTTGTGAGTTTTGTTTCCCAGGGAAAAAGCCGGTACAATGGTTCAGGGTCTTGCGGCCATAAATTGCCAGGTGCCTCCTTGAATTGCGCCTCTCGCAGGATGCCTCCCAGACGCAAGGTGGCACCAGTGCCAACTTGGTCTGGTTTGAGAGTGCCAGGTGTCTCCTGCAAACTTACACCCAGAACAGTGGCTTGTGAGTTTTGTTTCCCAGGGAAAAAGCCTGTAAAATGGTTTAGGTTAATGCCGCCTTTAATAACCGGGTGCCACCTGGAGATCCGCCTCTCGCAGGATGCCTCCCAGACGCAAGGTGGCACCAGTGCCAACCTGGTCTGGTTTGAGAGTGTAAGGTGGGTCCTGAAAACTGACACCCAGAACAGTGGCTTGTGAGTTTTGTTTCCCAGGGAAAAAGCCTGTACAATGGTTCAGGGTCCTGCGGCCTTAAATTGCCGGGTGCCTCCTAGAATTCGGCCTCTCACAGGGTGCCTCCCAGACGCTAGGTGGCACCAGTGCCAACTTGGTCTGGTTTGAGAGTGCCAAGTGGGTCCTGAAAACTGACACCCAGAACAGTGGCTTGTGAGTTTTCTTTCCCAGGGAAAAAGCCTGTGAAATGGTTCAGGGGCCTGAGGCCTTAAATTGCCGGGTGCCTCCTGGAATTGCGCCTCTCGCAGGATGCCTCCCAGACGCAAGGTGGCACCAGTGCCAACTTGGTCTGCTTTGAGAGTGTCAAGTGGCTCCTGAAAACTGACACCCAGAACAGTGGCTTGTGAGTTTTGTTTCCCAGGGAAAAAGCCTGTACAATGGTTAAGGGTCCTACGGACTTAAATTGCCGGCTTCCTCCTGGAGATCCGCCTCTCGCAGGATGCCTCCCAGACGCAAGGTGGCACCAGTGCCAACTTGGTCTGGTTTAAGAGTGCCAAGTGGGTCCTGAAAACTGACACCCAGAACAGTGGCTTGTGAGTTTTCTTTCCCAGGGAAAAAGCCTGTACAATGGTTCAGGGTCCTACGGACTTAAATTGCCGGCTGCCTCCTGGAGATCCGCCTCTCGCAGGATGCCTCCCAGACGCAAGGTGGCACCAGTGCCAACTTAGTCTGGTTTAAGAGTGCCAAGTGGGTCCTGAAAACTGACACCCAGAACAGTGGCTTGTGAGTTTTGTTTCCCAGGGAAAAAGCCTGTACAATGGTTCAGGGTCCTGAGGCCTTAAATTGCGGGGTGCCTTCTGGAATTTTGCATCACGACAGATGTTTCCCAGACGCTAAGAAACACCAGTTCCAACTTGGTCTGGTTTAAGAGTGCCAAGTGGGTCCTGAAAACTGACACCCAGAACAGTGGCTTGTGAGTTTTGTTTCCCAGGGAAAAAGCCGGTACAATGGTTCAGGGGCCTGAGGCCTTAAATTGCCGGGTGCCTCCTGGAATTCCGCCTCTCGCAGGATGCCTCCTAGACACAAGGTGGCACCAGTGCCAACTTGGTCTGGTTTAAGAGTGCCAAGTGGGTCCTGAAAACTGACACCCAGAACAGTGGCTTGTGAGTTTTGTTTCCGAGGGAAAAAGCCTGTACAGTGGTTCCGGGTCCTGTGGCCTTAAATTGCCGGGTGCCTCCTGGAATTTGGCCTCTCGCAGGATGCCTCCCAGACACAAGGTGGCACCCGTTCCAACTTGGTCTGCTTTGAGAGTGTCAAGTGGGTCCTGAAAACTGACACCCAGAACAGTGGCTTGTGAGTTTTGTTTCCCAGGGAAAAAGCCTGTAAAATTGTTCAGGGGCCTGAGGCCTTAAATTGCCGGGTGCCTCCTGGAGATCCGCCTCTCGCAGGATGCCTCCCAGGCGCAACATGACACCAGTGCCAACTTGGTCTGCTTTGAGAGTGCCAAGTGGGTCCTGAAAACTGACACCCAGAACAGTGGCTTGTGAGTTTTGTTTCCCAGGGAAAAAGCCTGTACAATGGTTCAGGGTCCTGCGGCCTTAAATTTCCGGGTGCCTCCTAGAATTCGGCCTCTCACAGGATGCCTCCCAGACGCAAGGTGGCACCAGTGCCAACTTGGTCTGGTTTAAGAGTGCCAAGTGGGTCCTTAAAACTGACACCCAGAACAGTGGCTTGTGAGTTTTCTTTCCCAGGGAAAAAGCCTGTAAAATGGTTCAGGGGCCTGAGGCCTTAAATTGCCGGGTGCCTCCTGGAATTGCGCCTCTCGCAGGATGCCTCCCAGACGCAAGGTGGCACCAGTGCCAACTTGGTCTGGTTTGAGAGTGCCAGGTGGCTCCTGCAAACTGACACCCAGAACAGTGGCTTGTGAGTTGTGTTTCCCAGGGAAAAAGCCTGTACAATGGTTCAGGGTCCTGCGGCCTTAAATTGCTGGGTGCCTCCTTGAATTCCGCCTCTCGCAGGATGCCTCCCAGACGCAAGGTGGCACCAGTGCCAACTTGGTCTGGTTTGAGAGTGCCAGGTGGCTCCTGCAAACTGACACCCAGAACAGTGGCTTGTGAGTTTTGTTTCCCAGGGAAAAAGCCTGTAAAATGGTTTAGGTTAATGCCGCCTTTAATAGCCGGGTGCCACCTGGAGATCAGCCTCTCGCAGGATGCCTCCCAGACGCAAGGTGGCACCAGTGCCAGCTTGGTCTGGTTTAAGAGTGCCAAGTGGGTCCCGAAAACTGACACCCAGAACAGTGGCTTGTGAGTTTTGTTTCCCAGGGAAAAAGCCTGTACAATGGTTCAGGGTCCTGCGGCCTTAAATTGCCAGGTGCCTCCTGGAATTCCGCCTCTCGCAAGATGCCTCCCAGACGCAAGGTGGCACCAGTGCCAACTTGGTCTGGTTTGAGAGTGCCAAGTGTGTCCTGCAAATTGACACCCAGAACAGTGACTTGTGAGTTTTGTTTCCCAGGGAAAAAGCCTGTACAATGGTTTAGGGGCCTGAGGCCTTAAATTGCCGGGTGCCTCCTGGAATTCGGCCACTCGCAGGATGCCTCCCAGACGCAAGGTGGCACCAGTTCCAACTTGGTCTGGTTTAAGAGTGCCAAGTGGGTCCTGCAAACTGACACCCAGAACAGTGGCTTGTGAGTTTTGTTTCCCAGGGAAAAAGCCTGTACAATGGTTCAGGGTCCTGCGGCCTTAAATTGCCGGGTGCCTCCTGGAATTCCGCATCTCGCCAGATGTTTCCCAGACGCTTAGCAACACCAGTGCCAACTTGGTCTGGTTTAAGAGTGCCAAGTGGGTCCGGGAAACTGGCACCCAGAACAGTGGCTTGTGAGTTTTGTTTCCCAGGGAAAAAGCCTGTACAATGGTTCAGGGGCCTGAGGCCTTAAATTGCCGGGAGCCACATGGAGATCCGCCTCTCGCAGGATGCCTCCCAGACGCAAGGTGGCACCAGTGCCAACTTGGTCTGCTTTGAGAGTGTCAAGTGGGTCCTGAAAACTGACACCCAGAACAATGGCTTGTGAGTTTTGTTTCCCATGGAAAAGGCCTATACACTGGTTCAGGGGCCTGAAACTTTAAATGGCTGGGTGCCTCCATGAATTCGGCCTCGCCCAGGATGCCTCCCAGACGCAAGGTGGCACCAGTGCCAACTTGGTCTGTTTTCAGAGTGCGAAGTGGGTCCTGAAAACTGACACCCAGAACAGTGGCTTGTGAGTTTTTGTTTCCCAGCGAAAAGGCCTGTAAACTAGTTCAGGGGCCTGAAACTTTAAATGGCTGGTTGCCTTCTCGAATTCGGCCTATCGCAGGATGTTTCCCAGACGCGATGTGGCACCGGTGCCAACTTGGGCTGGTTTGAGAGTGCCTAGTGGGTCCTGAAAACTGACACCCAGAACAGTGGCTTGTGAGTTTTGTTTCCAAGGGAAAAGGCCTGTACACTGGTTCAGGGGCCTGAAACTTTAAATGGCCGGGTGCCTTTTGGAATTCGGCCTCTCGCAGGATGCCTCCCAGACGCAATGTTGCACCGGTGCTTTCTTAGTCTGGTTTGAGAGTGCCTAGTGGGTCCTGAAAACTGACACCCAGAACAGTGGCTTCTGAGTTTTGTTTCCCAGGGAAAAGGCCTGTAAACAAGGTCAGGGGCCTGAAACTTTAAATGGCCGGGTGCCTTCTGGAATTCGGCCTCTCGCAGGATGCCTCCCAGACGCAATGTGGCATTGGTGCTTTCTTAGTCTGGTTTGAGAGTGCCTAGTGGGTCCTGAAAACTGACACCCAGAACAGTGGCTTGTGAGTTTCGTTTCCCAGGGAAAAGGCCTGTACACTGGTTCAGGGGCCTGAAACTCTAAATGGTCGGGTGCCTTCTCGAATACGGCCTATCGCAGGATGCCTCCCAGACGCAAGCTGGCACCAGTGCCAACTTGGTCTGGTTTGAGAGTGCCAAGTGGGACCTGAAAACTGACACCCAGAACAGTTGCTTGTGAGTTTTGTTTCCCACGGAAATACCCTGTAGAGTGGTTCAGGGTCCTGAGGCCTTAAATGGTCAGATGCCTCTTGTAATTCGGCCTCTTGCAGGATTTCTCACAGACGCAAGGTGGCACCAGTGCCAACTTGGTAAGGTTTAAGAGTGCCAAGTGGGTCCTGAAAACTCACACCCAGAACAGTGGCTTGTGAGTTTTGTTTCCCAGGGAAAAGGCCTGTAAACTAGTTCAGGGGCCAGAAACTTTAAATGGCTAGGTGCATCCCGGAAATCGGCCTCTTGCAGGATAACTCCCAGATGCAAGGTGGCAGCAGTGCCAACTTGGGTTGGTTTGAGAGTGCGAAGTGGGTCCTGCAAACTGACACCCAGAACAGTGGCTTGTGAGTTTTTGTTTCCCACGGAAATACCCTGTAGAGTGGCTCAGGGTCCTGAGGCCTTAAATGGCCAGATGCCTCCTGGAATTCCGCCTGTCGCAGGATTCCTCCCAGACGCAAGGTGGCACGAGTGCCAACTTGGTCTGATTTGAGAGTGCCAAGTGGGTCCTGAAAACTGACACCCAGAACAGTGGCTTGTGAGTTTTGTTTCCCAGGGAAAAGGCCTGTACACGGGTTCAGGGGCCTGAAACTTTAAATGGCCGGGTGCATCCTGGAATTCGGCCTCTCACAGGGTGCCTCCCAGACGCAAGGTGGCACCAGTGCCAACTTGGTCTGGTTTAAGAGTGCCAAGTGGGTCCTGAAAACTGACACCCAGAACAGTGGCTTGTGAGTTTTTGTTTCCCACCGAAAACGCCTGTAAACAAGGTCAGGGGCCTGAAACTTTAAATGGCTGGGTGCCTTCTCAAATTCGGCCTATCGCAGGATGTTTCCCAGACGCGATGTGGAACCAGTGCCAACTTGGGCTGCTTAGTGACTGCCTAGTGTGTCCTGCAAACTGACACCCAGAACAGTGGCTTGTGAGTTTTGTTTCCCAGGGAAAAGGCCTGTACACTGGTTCAGGGGCCTGAAACTTTAAATGGCCGGGTGCCTTCTGGAATTTGGCCTCTCGCAGGATGCCTCCCAGACGCAAGGTGGCACCAGTGCCAACTTGGTCTGGTTTCAGAGTGCGAAGTGGGTCCTGAAAACTGACAACCAGAACAGTGGCTTGTGAGTTTTTGTTTCCCAGCCAAAAGGCCTGTAAACTAGTTCAGGGGCCTGAAACTTTAAATGGCCAGGTGCCTTTTGGAATTCGGCCTCTCGCAGGATGCCTCCCAGACGCAATGTGGCACCGGTGCTTTCTTAGTCTGGTTTGAGAGTGCCTAGTGGGTCCTGAAAACTGATACCCAGAACAGTTGCTTCTGGGTTTTGTTTCCTAGGGAAAAAACCTGTACACTGGTTCAGGGTCCTGAGGCCTTAAATGGCCAGGTGCCTCCTGGAATTCCGCCTCTAGAAGGATGTCTCCCAGACGCAAGGTGGCATCAGTGCCAACTTGGGCTGGTTTGAGAGTGCCTAGTGGGTCCTGAAAACTGACACCCAGAACAGTGGCTTGTGAGTTTTGTTTCCCAGGGAAAAGGCCTGTACAGTGGTTCAGGGGCCTGAAACTTTAAATGGCCGGGTGCCTCCTGGAATTCGGCCTCTTGCAGGATGCCTCCCAGACGCAAGGTGGCACCAGTGCCAACTTGGTCTGATTTGAGATTGCCAAGTTGGACCTGCAAACTGACACCCAGAACAGTGGCTTGTGAGTTTTGTTTCCCAGCGAAAAGGCCTGTACAGTGGTTCAGGGGCCTGAAAATTTAAATGGCCAGATGCCTCCTGGAATTCTGCGTCTCGCAGGATTCCTCCCAGACGCAAGGTGGCACCAGTGCCAACTTGGTCTGGTTTGAGAGTGCCTAGTGGGTCCTGAAAACTGACACACAGAACAGTGGCTTGTGAGTTTCGTTTCCCATGGAAAAGGCCTGAACAGTGGTTCAGGGGCCTGAAACTTTAAATGGCCGGGTACCTCCTGGAATTCGGCCTTTCGCAGGATGCCTCCCAGACGCAAGGTGGCACCAGTGCCAACTTGGTCTGGTTAGAGACTGCCAAGTGGGTCCTGAAAACTGACACCCAGAACAGTGGCTTCTGAGTTTTTATTTCCCAGGGAAAAGGCCTGTAAACTAGTTCAGGGGCCAGAAACTTTAAATGGCTAGGTGCATCCCGGAAATCGGCCTCTTGCCGGATAACTCCCAGATTCAAGGTTGCAGCAGTGCCAACTTGGGTTGGTTTGAGAGTGCGAAGTGGGACCTGCAAACTGATACCCAGAACAGTGGCTTGTGAGTTTTTCTTTCCCTCCGAAAAGGCCTGAAAAATAGTTCAGAGGCCAGAAACTTTAAATGGCTGGGTGCATCCCGGAATTCCGCCTCTTGCAGGTTGCCTCCCAGACGCAAGGTGGCAGCAGTGCCAACTTGGTCTGATTTGAGAGTGCCAAGCGGGACCTAAAAACTGACACCCAGAACAGTGGCTTCTGTGTTTTGTTTCCCACGGAAAAACCCTGTAGATTGGCCCAGGGTCCTGAGGCCTTAAATGGCCAGATGCCTCCTGGAATTCAGCCTCTCGCAGGATTCCTCCCAGACGCAAGGTGGCACCAGTGCCAGCTTGGTCTGATTTGAGACTGCCAAGTGGGTCCTGAAAACTGACACCCAGAACAGTGGCTTGTGAGTTTTGTTTCCCAGGGAAAAGGCCTGTACACTGGTTCAGGGGCCTGAAACTTTAAATGGCCGGGTGCCTTTTGGAATTCGGCCTCTCGCAGGATGCCTCCAAGACGCAATGTGGCACCGGTGCTTTCTTATTCTGGTTTGAGAGTGCCTAGTGGGTCCTGAAAACTGACACCCAGAACAGTTGCTTCTGGGTTTTGTTTCCTAGGGAAAAAACCTGTACAGTGGTTCAGGGTCCTGAGGCCTTAAATGGCCTGGTGCCTCCTGGAATTCCGCCTCTCGCAGGATGCCTCCCAGACGCAAGGTGGCACCATTTCCAACTTGGTCTGGTTTGAGAGTGCCAGGTGGCTCCTGCAAACTGACACCCAGAACAGTGGCTTGTGAGTTTTTGTTTCCCAGCGAAAAGGCCTGTAAACTAGTTCAGGGGCCTGAAACTTTAAATGGCTGGTTGCCTTCTCGAATTCGGCCTATCGCAGGATGTTTCCCAGACGCGATGTGGCACCGGTGCCAACTTGGGCTGGTTTGAGAGTGCCTAGTGGGTCCTGAAAACTGACACCCAGAACAGTGGCTTGTGAGTTTTGTTTCCAAGGGAAAAGGCCTGTACACTGGTTCAGGGGCCTGAAACTTTAAATGGCCGGGTGCCTTTTGGAATTCGGCCTCTCGCAGGATGCCTCCCAGACGCAATGTTGCACCGGTGCTTTCTTAGTCTGGTTTGAGAGTGCCTAGTGGGTCCTGAAAACTGACACCCAGAACAGTGGCTTCTGAGTTTTGTTTCCCAGGGAAAAGGCCTGTAAACAAGGTCAGGGGCCTGAAACTTTAAATGGCCGGGTGCCTTCTGGAATTCGGCCTCTCGCAGGATGCCTCCCAGACGCAATGTGGCATTGGTGCTTTCTTAGTCTGGTTTGAGAGTGCCTAGTGGGTCCTGAAAACTGACACCCAGAACAGTGGCTTGTGAGTTTCGTTTCCCAGGGAAAAGGCCTCTACACTGGTTCAGGGGCCTGAAACTCTAAATGGTCGGGTGCCTTCTCGAATACGGCCTATCGCAGGATGCCTCCCAGACGCAAGCTGGCACCAGTGCCAACTTGGTCTGGTTTGAGAGTGCCAAGTGGGACCTGAAAACTGACACCCAGAACAGTTGCTTGTGAGTTTTGTTTCCCACGGAAATACCCTGTAGAGTGGTTCAGGGTCCTGAGGCCTTAAATGGTCAGATGCCTCTTGTAATTCGGCCTCTTGCAGGATTCCTCACAGACGCAAGGTGGCACCAGTGCCAACTTGGTAAGGTTTAAGAGTGCCAAGTGGGTCCTGAAAACTCACACCCAGAACAGTGGCTTGTGAGTTTTTATTTCCCAGGGAAAAGGCCTGTAAACTAGTTCAGGGGCCAGAAACTTTAAATGGCTAGGTGCATCCCGGAAATCGGCCTCTTGCCGGATAACTCCCAGATGCAAGGTGGCAGCAGTGCCAACTTGGGTTGGTTTGAGAGTGCGAAGTGGGTCCTGCAAACTGACACCCAGAACAGTGGCTTGTGAGTTTTTGTTTCCCACGGAAATACCCTGTAGAGTGGCTCAGGGTCCTGAGGCCTTAAATGGCCAGATGCCTCCTGGAATTCCGCCTGTCGCAGGATTCCTCCCAGACGCAAGGTGGCACGAGTGCCAACTTGGTCTGATTTGAGAGTGCCAAGTGGGTCCTGAAAACTGACACCCAGAACAGTGGCTTGTGAGTTTTGTTTCCCAGGGAAAAGGCCTGTACACGGGTTCAGGGGCCTGAAACTTTAAATGGCCGGGTGAATCCTGGAATTCGGCCTTTCGCAGGATGCCTCCCAGTCGCAAGGTGGCACCAGTGCCAACTTGGTCTGGTTTAAGAGTGCCAAGTGGGTCCTGAAAACTGACACCCAGAACAGTGGCTTGTGAGTTTTTGTTTCCCACCGAAAACGCCTGTAAACAAGGTCAGGGGCCTGAAACTTTAAATGGCTGGGTGCCTTCTCAAACTCGGCCTATCGCAGGATGTTTCCCAGACGCGATGTGGCACCAGTGCCAACTTAGGCTGCTTTGTGAGTGCCTAGTGGGTCCTGAAAACTGACACCCAGAACAGTGGCTTGTGAGTTTTGTTTCCCAGGGAAAAGGCCTGTACACTGGTTCAGGGGCCTGAAACTTTAAATGGCCGGGTGCCTTCTGGAATTCGGCCTCTCGCAGGATGCCTCCCAGACGCAAGGTGGCACCAGTGCCAACTTGGTCTGGTTTCAGAGTGCGAAGTGGGTCCTGAAAACTGACAACCAGAACAGTGGCTTGTGAGTTTTTGTTTCCCAGCCAAAAGGCCTGTAAACTAGTTCAGGGGCCTGAAACTTTAAATGGCCAGGTGCCTTTTGGAATTCGGCCTCTCGCAGGATGCCTCCCAGACGCAATGTGGCACCGGTGCTTTCTTAGTCTGGTTTGAGAGTGCCTAGTGGGTCCTGAAAACTGATACCCAGAACAGTTGCTTCTGGGTTTTGTTTCCTAGGGAAAAAACCTGTACACTGGTTCAGGGTCCTGAGGCCTTAAATGGCCAGGTGCCTCCTGGAATTCCGCCTCTAGAAGGATGTCTCCCAGACGCAAGGTGGCATCAGTGCCAACTTGGGCTGGTTTGAGAGTGCCTAGTGGGTCCTGAAAACTGACACCCAGAACAGTGGCTTGTGAGTTTTGTTTCCCAGGGAAAAGGCCTGTACAGTGGTTCAGGGGCCTGAAACTTTAAATGGCCGGGTGCCTCCTGGAATTCGGCCTCTTGCAGGATGCCTCCCAGACGCAAGGTGGCACCAGTGCCAACTTGGTCTGATTTGAGATTGCCAAGTTGGACCTGCAAACTGACACCCAGAACAGTGGCTTGTGAGTTTTGTTTCCCAGCGAAAAGGCCTGTACAGTGGTTCAGGGGCCTGAAAATTTAAATGGCCAGATGCCTCCTGGAATTCTGCGTCTCGCAGGATTCCTCCCAGACGCAAGGTGGCACCAGTGCCAACTTGGTCTGGTTTGAGAGTGCCTAGTGGGTCCTGAAAACTGACACACAGAACAGTGGCTTGTGAGTTTCGTTTCCCATGGAAAAGGCCTGAACAGTGGTTCAGGGGCCTGAAACTTTAAATGGCCGGGTACCTCCTGGAATTCGGCCTTTCGCAGGATGCCTCCCAGACGCAAGGTGGCACCAGTGCCAACTTGGTCTGGTTAGAGACTGCCAAGTGGGTCCTGAAAACTGACACCCAGAACAGTGGCTTCTGAGTTTTTATTTCCCAGGGAAAAGGCCTGTAAACTAGTTCAGGGGCCAGAAACTTTAAATGGCTAGGTGCATCCCGGAAATCGGCCTCTTGCCGGATAACTCCCAGATTCAAGGTTGCAGCAGTGCCAACTTGGGTTGGTTTGAGAGTGCGAAGTGGGACCTGCAAACTGATACCCAGAACAGTGGCTTGTGAGTTTTTCTTTCCCTCCGAAAAGGCCTGAAAAATAGTTCAGAGGCCAGAAACTTTAAATGGCTGGGTGCATCCCGGAATTCCGCCTCTTGCAGGTTGCCTCCCAGACGCAAGGTGGCAGCAGTGCCAACTTGGTCTGATTTGAGAGTGCCAAGCGGGACCTAAAAACTGACACCCAGAACAGTGGCTTCTGTGTTTTGTTTCCCACGGAAAAACCCTGTAGATTGGCCCAGGGTCCTGAGGCCTTAAATGGCCAGATGCCTCCTGGAATTCAGCCTCTCGCAGGATTCCTCCCAGACGCAAGGTGGCACCAGTGCCAGCTTGGTCTGGTTTGAGACTGCCAAGTGGGTCCTGAAAACTGACACCCAGAACAGTGGCTTGTGAGTTTTGTTTCCCAGGGAAAAGGCCTGTACACTGGTTCAGGGGCCTGAAACTTTAAATGGCCGGGTGCCTTTTGGAATTCGGCCTCTCGCAGGATGCCTCCAAGACGCAATGTGGCACCGGTGCTTTCTTATTCTGGTTTGAGAGTGCCTAGTGGGTCCTGAAAACTGACACCCAGAACAGTTGCTTCTGGGTTTTGTTTCCTAGGGAAAAAACCTGTACAGTGGTTCAGGGTCCTGAGGCCTTAAATGGCCTGGTGCCTCCTGGAATTCCGCCTCTCGCAGGATGCCTCCCACACGCAAGGTGGCACCATTTCCAACTTGGTCTGGTTTGAGAGTGCCAGGTGGCTCCTGCAAACTGACACCCAGAACAGTGGCTTGTGAGTTTTTGTTTCCCAGCGAAAAGGCCTGTAAACTAGTTCAGGGGCCTGAAACTTTAAATGGCTGGTTGCCTTCTCGAATTCGGCCTATCGCAGGATGTTTCCCAGACGCGATGTGGCACCGGTGCCAACTTGGGCTGGTTTGAGAGTGCCTAGTGGGTCCTGAAAACTGACACCCAGAACAGTGGCTTGTGAGTTTTGTTTCCAAGGGAAAAGGCCTGTACACTGGTTCAGGGGCCTGAAACTTTAAATGGCCGGGTGCCTTTTGGAATTCGGCCTCTCGCAGGATGCCTCCCAGACGCAATGTTGCACCGGTGCTTTCTTAGTCTGGTTTGAGAGTGCCTAGTGGGTCCTGAAAACTGACACCCAGAACAGTGGCTTCTGAGTTTTGTTTCCCAGGGAAAAGGCCTGTAAACAAGGTCAGGGGCCTGAAACTTTAAATGGCCGGGTGCCTTCTGGAATTCGGCCTCTCGCAGGATGCCTCCCAGACGCAATGTCGCATTGGTGCTTTCTTAGTCTGGTTTGAGAGTGCCTAGTGGGTCCTGAAAACTGACACCCAGAACAGTGGCTTGTGAGTTTCGTTTCCCAGGGAAAAGGCCTGTACACTGGTTCAGGGGCCTGAAACTCTAAATGGTTGGGTGCCTTCTCGAATACGGCCTATCGCAGGATGCCTCCCAGACGCAAGCTGGCACCAGTGCCAACTTGCTCTGGTTTGAGAGTGCCAAGTGGGACCTGAAAACTGACACCCAGAACAGTTGCTTGTGAGTTTTGTTTCCCACGGAAATACCCTGTAGAGTGGTTCAGGGTCCTGAGGCCTTAAATGGTCAGATGCCTCTTGTAATTCGGCCTCTTGCAGGATTCCTCACAGACGCAAGGTGGCACCAGTGCCAACTTGGTAAGGTTTAAGAGTGCCAAGTGGGTCCTGAAAACTCACACCCAGAACAGTGGCTTGTGAGTTTTTATTTCCCAGGGAAAAGGCCTGTAAACTAGTTCAGGGGCCAGAAACTTTAAATGGCTAGGTGCATCCCGGAAATCGGCCTCTTGCCGGATAACTCCCAGATGCAAGGTGGCAGCAGTGCCAACTTGGGTTGGTTTGAGAGTGCGAAGTGGGTCCTGCAAACTGACACCCAGAACAGTGGCTTGTGAGTTTTTGTTTCCCACGGAAATACCCTGTAGAGTGGCTCAGGGTCCTGAGGCCTTAAATGGCCAGATGCCTCCTGGAATTCCGCCTGTCGCAGGATTCCTCCCAGACGCAAGGTGGCACGAGTGCCAACTTGGTCTGATTTGAGAGTGCCAAGTGGGTCCTGAAAACTGACACCCAGAACAGTGGCTTGTGAGTTTTGTTTCCCAGGGAAAAGGCCTGTACACGGGTTCAGGGGCCTGAAACTTTAAATGGCCGGGTGAATCCTGGAATTCGGCCTTTCGCAGGATGCCTCCCAGACGCAAGGTGGCACCAGTGCCAACTTGGTCTGGTTTAAGAGTGCCAAGTGGGTCCTGAAAACTGACACCCAGAACAGTGGCTTGTGAGTTTTTGTTTCCCACCGAAAACGCCTGTAAACAAGGTCAGGGGCCTGAAACTTTAAATGGCTGGGTGCCTTCTCAAACTCGGCCTATCGCAGGATGTTTCCCAGACGCGATGTGGCACCAGTGCCAACTTAGGCTGCTTTGTGAGTGCCTAGTGGGTCCTGAAAACTGACACCCAGAACAGTGGCTTGTGAGTTTTGTTTCCCAGGGAAAAGGCCTGTACACTGGTTCAGGGGCCTGAAACTTTAAATGGCCGGGTGCCTTCTGGAATTCGGCCTCTCGCAGGATGCCTCCCAGACGCAAGGTGGCACCAGTGCCAACTTGGTCTGGTTTCAGAGTGCGAAGTGGGTCCTGAAAACTGACAACCAGAACAGTGGCTTGTGAGTTTTTGTTTCCCAGCCAAAAGGCCTGTAAACTAGTTCAGGGGCCTGAAACTTTAAATGGCCAGGTGCCTTTTGGAATTCGGCCTCTCGCAGGATGCCTCCCAGACGCAATGTGGCACCGGTGCTTTCTTAGTCTGGTTTGAGAGTGCCTAGTGGGTCCTGAAAACTGATACCCAGAACAGTTGCTTCTGGGTTTTGTTTCCTAGGGAAAAAACCTGTACACTGGTTCAGGGTCCTGAGGCCTTAAATGGCCAGGTGCCTCCTGGAACTCCGCCTCTAGAAGGATGTCTCCCAGACGCAAGGTGGCATCAGTGCCAACTTGGGCTGGTTTGAGAGTGCCTAGTGGGTCCTGAAAACTGACACCCAGAACAGTGGCTTGTGAGTTTTGTTTCCCAGGGAAAAGGCCTGTACAGTGGTTCAGGGGCCTGAAACTTTAAATGGCCGGGTGCCTTCTGGAATTCGGCCTCTTGCAGGATGCCTCCCAGACGCAAGGTGGCACCAGTGCCAACTTGGTCTGGTTTGAGAGTGCCAGGTGGCTCCTGCAAACTGACACCCAGAACAGTGGCTTGTGAGTTTTGTTTCCCAGGGAAAAAGCCTGTAAAATGGTTTAGGTTAATGCCGCCTTTAATAGCCGGGTGCCACCTGGAGATCAGCCTCTCGCAGGATGCCTCCCAGACGCAAGGTGGCACCAGTGCCAGCTTGGTCTGGTTTAAGAGTGCCAAGTGGGTCCCGAAAACTGACACCCAGAACAGTGGCTTGTGAGTTTTGTTTCCCAGGGAAAAAGCCTGTACAATGGTTCAGGGTCCTGCGGCCTTAAATTGCCAGGTGCCTCCTGGAATTCCGCCTCTCGCAAGATGCCTCCCAGACGCAAGGTGGCACCAGTGCCAACTTGGTCTGGTTTGAGAGTGCCAAGTGTGTCCTGCAAATTGACACCCAGAACAGTGACTTGTGAGTTTTGTTTCCCAGGGAAAAAGCCTGTACAATGGTTTAGGGGCCTGAGGCCTTAAATTGCCGGGTGCCTCCTGGAATTCGGCCACTCGCAGGATGCCTCCCAGACGCAAGGTGGCACCAGTTCCAACTTGGTCTGGTTTAAGAGTGCCAAGTGGGTCCTGCAAACTGACACCCAGAACAGTGGCTTGTGAGTTTTGTTTCCCAGGGAAAAAGCCTGTACAATGGTTCAGGGTCCTGCGGCCTTAAATTGCCGGGTGCCTCCTGGAATTCCGCATCTCGCCAGATGTTTCCCAGACGCTTAGCAACACCAGTGCCAACTTGGTCTGGTTTAAGAGTGCCAAGTGGGTCCGGGAAACTGGCACCCAGAACAGTGGCTTGTGAGTTTTGTTTCCCAGGGAAAAAGCCTGTACAATGGTTCAGGGGCCTGAGGCCTTAAATTGCCGGGAGCCACATGGAGATCCGCCTCTCGCAGGATGCCTCCCAGACGCAAGGTGGCACCAGTGCCAACTTGGTCTGCTTTGAGAGTGTCAAGTGGGTCCTGAAAACTGACACCCAGAACAATGGCTTGTGAGTTTTGTTTCCCATGGAAAAGGCCTATACACTGGTTCAGGGGCCTGAAACTTTAAATGGCTGGGTGCCTCCATGAATTTGGCCTCGCCCAGGATGCCTCCCAGACGCAAGGTGGCACCAGTGCCAACTTGGTCTGTTTTCAGAGTGCGAAGTGGGTCCTGAAAACTGACACCCAGAACAGTGGCTTGTGAGTTTTTGTTTCCCAGCGAAAAGGCCTGTAAACTAGTTCAGGGGCCTGAAACTTTAAATGACTGGTTGCCTTCTCGAATTCGGCCTATCGCAGGATGTTTCCCAGACGCGATGTGGCACCGGTGCCAACTTGGGCTGGTTTGAGAGTGCCTAGTGGGTCCTGAAAACTGACACCCAGAACAGTGGCTTGTGAGTTTTGTTTCCAAGGGAAAAGGCCTCTACACTGGTTCAGGGGCCTGAAACTTTAAATGGCCGGGTGCCTTTTGGAATTCGGCCTCTCGCAGGATGCCTCCCAGACGCAATGTTGCACCGGTGCTTTCTTAGTCTGGTTTGAGAGTGCCTAGTGGGTCCTGAAAACTGACACCCAGAACAGTGGCTTCTGAGTTTTGTTTCCCAGGGAAAAGGCCTGTAAACAAGGTCAGGGGCCTGAAACTTTAAATGGCCGGGTGCCTTCTGGAATTCGGCCTCTCGCAGGATGCCTCCCAGACGCAATGTGGCATTGGTGCTTTCTTAGTCTGGTTTGAGAGTGCCTAGTGGGTCCTGAAAACTGACACCCAGAACAGTGGCTTGTGAGTTTCGTTTCCCAGGGAAAAGGCCTGTACACTGGTTCAGGGGCCTGAAACTCTAAATGGTCGGGTGCCTTCTCGAATACGGCTTATCGCAGGATGCCTCCCAGACGCAAGCTGGCACCAGTGCCAACTTGGTCTGGTTTGAGAGTGCCAAGTGGGACCTGAAAACTGACACCCAGAACAGTTGCTTGTGAGTTTTGTTTCCCACGGAAATACCCTGTAGAGTGGTTCAGGGTCCTGAGGCCTTAAATGGTCAGATGCCTCTTGTAATTCGGCCTCTTGCAGGATTTCTCACAGACGCAAGGTGGCACCAGTGCCAACTTGGTAAGGTTTAAGAGTGCCAAGTGGGTCCTGAAAACTCACACCCAGAACAGTGGCTTGTGAGTTTTTATTTCCCAGGGAAAAGGCCTGTAAACTAGTTCAGGGGCCAGAAACTTTAAATGGCTAGGTGCATCCCGGAAATCGGCCTCTTGCAGGATAACTCCCAGATGCAAGGTGGCAGCAGTGCCAACTTGGGTTGGTTTGAGAGTGCGAAGTGGGTCCTGCAAACTGACACCCAGAACAGTGGCTTGTGAGTTTTGTTTCCGAGGGAAAAAGCCTGTACAGTGGTTCCGGGTCCTGTGGCCTTAAATTGCCGGGTGCCTCCTGGAATTTGGCCTCTCGCAGGATGCCTCCCAGACACAAGGTGGCACCCGTTCCAACTTGGTCTGCTTTGAGAGTGTCAAGTGGGTCCTGAAAACTGACACCCAGAACAGTGGCTTGTGAGTTTTGTTTCCCAGGGAAAAAGCCTGTAAAATTGTTCAGGGGCCTGAGGCCTTAAATTGCCGGGTGCCTCCTGGAGATCCGCCTCTCGCAGGATGCCTCCCAGGCGCAACATGACACCAGTGCCAACTTGGTCTGCTTTGAGAGTGCCAAGTGGGTCCTGAAAACTGACACCCAGAACAGTGGCTTGTGAGTTTTGTTTCCCAGGGAAAAAGCCTGTACAATGGTTCAGGGTCCTGCGGCCTTAAATTTCCGGGTGCCTCCTAGAATTCGGCCTCTCACAGGATGCCTCCCAGACGCAAGGTGGCACCAGTGCCAACTTGGTCTGGTTTAAGAGTGCCAAGTGGGTCCTTAAAACTGACACCCAGAACAGTGGCTTGTGAGTTTTCTTTCCCAGGGAAAAAGCCTGTAAAATGGTTCAGGGGCCTGAGGCCTTAAATTGCCGGGTGCCTCCTGGAATTGCGCCTCTCGCAGGATGCCTCCCAGACGCAAGGTGGCACCAGTGCCAACTTGGTCTGGTTTGAGAGTGCCAGGTGGCTCCTGCAAACTGACACCCAGAACAGTGGCTTGTGAGTTGTGTTTCCCAGGGAAAAAGCCTGTACAATGGTTCAGGGTCCTGCGGCCTTAAATTGCTGGGTGCCTCCTTGAATTCCGCCTCTCGCAGGATGCCTCCCAGACGCAAGGTGGCACCAGTGCCAACTTGGTCTGGTTTGAGAGTGCCAGGTGGCTCCTGCAAACTGACACCCAGAACAGTGGCTTGTGAGTTTTGTTTCCCAGGGAAAAAGCCTGTAAAATGGTTTAGGTTAATGCCGCCTTTAATAGCCGGGTGCCACCTGGAGATCAGCCTCTCGCAGGATGCCTCCCAGACGCAAGGTGGCACCAGTGCCAACTTGGTCTGGTTTAAGAGTGCCAAGTGGGTCCCGAAAACTGACACCCAGAACAGTGGCTTGTGAGTTTTGTTTCCCAGGGAAAAAGCCTGTACAATGGTTCAGGGTCCTGCGGCCTTAAATTGCCAGGTGCCTCCTGGAATTCCGCCTCTCGCAAGATGCCTCCCAGACGCAAGGTGGCACCAGTGCCAACTTGGTCTGGTTTGAGAGTGCCAAGTGTGTCCTGCAAATTGACACCCAGAACAGTGACTTGTGAGTTTTGTTTCCCAGGGAAAAAGCCTGTACAATGGTTTAGGGGCCTGAGGCCTTAAATTGCCGGGTGCCTCCTGGAATTCGGCCACTCGCAGGATGCCTCCCAGACGCAAGGTGGCACCAGTTCCAACTTGGTCTGGTTTAAGAGTGCCAAGTGGGTCCTGCAAACTGACACCCAGAACAGTGGCTTGTGAGTTTTGTTTCCCAGGGAAAAAGCCTGTACAATGGTTCAGGGTCCTGCGGCCTTAAATTGCCGGGTGCCTCCTGGAATTCCGCATCTCGCCAGATGTTTCCCAGACGCTTAGCAACACCAGTGCCAACTTGGTCTGGTTTAAGAGTGCCAAGTGGGTCCGGGAAACTGGCACCCAGAACAGTGGCTTGTGAGTTTTGTTTCCCAGGGAAAAAGCCTGTACAATGGTTCAGGGGCCTGAGGCCTTAAATTGCCGGGAGCCACATGGAGATCCGCCTCTCGCAGGATGCCTCCCAGACGCAAGGTGGCACCAGTGCCAACTTGGTCTGCTTTGAGAGTGTCAAGTGGGTCCTGAAAACTGACACCCAGAACAATGGCTTGTGAGTTTTGTTTCCCATGGAAAAGGCCTATACACTGGTTCAGGGGCCTGAAACTTTAAATGGCTGGGTGCCTCCATGAATTCGGCCTCGCCCAGGATGCCTCCCAGACGCAAGGTGGCACCAGTGCCAACTTGGTCTGTTTTCAGAGTGCGAAGTGGGTCCTGAAAACTGACACCCAGAACAGTGGCTTGTGAGTTTTTGTTTCCCAGCGAAAAGGCCTGTAAACTAGTTCAGGGGCCTGAAACTTTAAATGGCTGGTTGCCTTCTCGAATTCGGCCTATCGCAGGATGTTTCCCAGACGCGATGTGGCACCGGTGCCAACTTGGGCTGGTTTGAGAGTGCCTAGTGGGTCCTGAAAACTGACACCCAGAACAGTGGCTTGTGAGTTTTGTTTCCAAGGGAAAAGGCCTGTACACTGGTTCAGGGGCCTGAAACTTTAAATGGCCGGGTGCCTTTTGGAATTCGGCCTCTCGCAGGATGCCTCCCAGACGCAATGTTGCACCGGTGCTTTCTTAGTCTGGTTTGAGAGTGCCTAGTGGGTCCTGAAAACTGACACCCAGAACAGTGGCTTCTGAGTTTTGTTTCCCAGGGAAAAGGCCTGTAAACAAGGTCAGGGGCCTGAAACTTTAAATGGCCGGGTGCCTTCTGGAATTCGGCCTCTCGCAGGATGCCTCCCAGACGCAATGTGGCATTGGTGCTTTCTTAGTCTGGTTTGAGAGTGCCTAGTGGGTCCTGAAAACTGACACCCAGAACAGTGGCTTGTGAGTTTCGTTTCCCAGGGAAAAGGCCTCTACACTGGTTCAGGGGCCTGAAACTCTAAATGGTCGGGTGCCTTCGCGAATACGGCCTATCGCAGGATGCCTCCCAGACGCAAGCTGGCACCAGTGCCAACTTGCTCTGGTTTGAGAGTGCCAAGTGGGACCTGAAAACTGACACCCAGAACAGTTGCTTGTGAGTTTTGTTTCCCACGGAAATACCCTGTAGAGTGGTTCAGGGTCCTGAGGCCTTAAATGGTCAGATGCCTCTTGTAATTCGGCCTCTTGCAGGATTTCTCACAGACGCAAGGTGGCACCAGTGCCAACTTGGTAAGGTTTAAGAGTGCCAAGTGGGTCCTGAAAACTCACACCCAGAACAGTGGCTTGTGAGTTTTTATTTCCCAGGGAAAAGGCCTGTAAACTAGTTCAGGGGCCAGAAACTTTAAATGGCTAGGTGCATCCCGGAAATCGGCCTCTTGCAGGATAACTCCCAGATGCAAGGTGGCAGCAGTGCCAACTTGGGTTGGTTTGAGAGTGCGAAGTGGGTCCTGCAAACTGACACCCAGAACAGTGGCTTGTGAGTTTTTGTTTCCCACGGAAATACCCTGTAGAGTGGCTCAGGGTCCTGAGGCCTTAAATGGCCAGATGCCTCCTGGAATTCCGCCTGTCGCAGGATTCCTCCCAGACGCAAGGTGGCACGAGTGCCAACTTGGTCTGATTTGAGAGTGCCAAGTGGGTCCTGAAAACTGACACCCAGAACAGTTGCTTGTGAGTTTTGTTTCCCAGGGAAAAGGCCTGTACACGGGTTCAGGGGCCTGAAACTTTAAATGGCCGGGTGCATCCTGGAATTCGGCCTCTCACAGGGTGCCTCCCAGACGCAAGGTGGCACCAGTGCCAACTTGGTCTGGTTTAAGAGTGCCAAGTGGGTCCTGAAAACTGACACCCAGAACAGTGGCTTGTGAGTTTTTGTTTCCCACCGAAAACGCCTGTAAACAAGGTCAGGGGCCTGAAACTTTAAATGGCTGGGTGCCTTCTCAAATTCGGCCTATCGCAGGATGTTTCCCAGACGCGATGTGGAACCAGTGCCAACTTGGGCTGCTTAGTGACTGCCTAGTGGGTCCTGAAAACTGACACCCAGAACAGTGGCTTGTGAGTTTTGTTTCCCAGGGAAAAGGCCTGTACACTGGTTCAGGGGCCTGAAACTTTAAATGGCCGGGTGCCTTCTGGAATTCGGCCTCTCGCAGGATGCCTCCCAGACGCAAGGTGGCACCAGTGCCAACTTGGTCTGGTTTCAGAGTGCGAAGTGGGTCCTGAAAACTGACAACCAGAACAGTGGCTTGTGAGTTTTTGTTTCCCAGCCAAAAGGCCTGTAAACTAGTTCAGGGGCCTGAAACTTTAAATGGCCAGGTGCCTTTTGGAATTCGGCCTCTCGCAGGATGCCTCCCAGACGCAATGTGGCACCGGTGCTTTCTTAGTCTGGTTTGAGAGTGCCTAGTGGGTCCTGAAAACTGATACCCAGAACAGTTGCTTCTGGGTTTTGTTTCCTAGGGAAAAAACCTGTACACTGGTTCAGGGTCCTGAGGCCTTAAATGGCCAGGTGCCTCCTGGAATTCCGCCTCTAGAAGGATGTCTCCCAGACGCAAGGTGGCATCAGTGCCAACTTGGGCTGGTTTGAGAGTGCCTAGTGGGTCCTGAAAACTGACACCCAGAACAGTGGCTTGTGAGTTTTGTTTCCCAGGGAAAAGGCCTGTACAGTGGTTCAGGGGCCTGAAACTTTAAATGGCCGGGTGCCTCCTGGAATTCGGCCTCTTGCAGGATGCCTCCCAGACGCAAGGTGGCACCAGTGCCAACTTGGTCTGATTTGAGATTGCCAAGTTGGACCTGCAAACTGACACCCAGAACAGTGGCTTGTGAGTTTTGTTTCCCAGCGAAAAGGCCTGTACAGTGGTTCAGGGGCCTGAAAATTTAAATGGCCAGATGCCTCCTGGAATTCTGCGTCTCGCAGGATTCCTCCCAGACGCAAGGTGGCACCAGTGCCAACTTGGTCTGGTTTGAGAGTGCCTAGTGGGTCCTGAAAACTGACACACAGAACAGTGGCTTGTGAGTTTCGTTTCCCATGGAAAAGGCCTGAACAGTGGTTCAGGGGCCTGAAACTTTAAATGGCCGGGTACCTCCTGGAATTCGGCCTTTCGCAGGATGCCTCCCAGACGCAAGGTGGCACCAGTGCCAACTTGGTCTGGTTAGAGACTGCCAAGTGGGTCCTGAAAACTGACACCCAGAACAGTGGCTTCTGAGTTTTTATTTCCCAGGGAAAAGGCCTGTAAACTAGTTCAGGGGCCAGAAACTTTAAATGGCTAGGTGCATCCCGGAAATCGGCCTCTTGCCGGATAACTCCCAGATTCAAGGTTGCAGCAGTGCCAACTTGGGTTGGTTTGAGAGTGCGAAGTGGGACCTGCAAACTGATACCCAGAACAGTGGCTTGTGAGTTTTTATTTCCCTCCGAAAAGGCCTGAAAAATAGTTCAGAGGCCAGAAACTTTAAATGGCTGGGTGCATCCCGGAATTCCGCCTCTTGCAGGTTGCCTCCCAGACGCAAGGTGGCAGCAGTGCCAACTTGGTCTGATTTGAGAGTGCCTAGTGGGTCCTGAAAACTGACACCCAGAACAGTGGCTTCTGTGTTTTGTTTCCCACGGAAAAACCCTGTAGATTGGCCCAGGGTCCTGAGGCCTTAAATGGCCAGATGCCTCCTGGAATTCAGCCTCTCGCAGGATTCCTCCCAGACGCAAGGTGGCACCAGTGCCAGCTTGGTCTGGTTTGAGACTGCCAAGTGGGTCCTGAAAACTGACACCCAGAACAGTGGCTTGTGAGTTTTGTTTCCCAGGGAAAAGGCCTGTACACTGGTTCAGGGGCCTGAAACTTTAAATGGCCGGGTGCCTTTTGGAATTCGGCCTCTCGCAGGATGCCTCCAAGACGCAATGTGGCACCGGTGCTTTCTTATTCTGGTTTGAGAGTGCCTAGTGGGTCCTGAAAACTGACACCCAGAACAATGGCTTCTGGGTTTTGTTTCCTAGGGAAAAAACCTGTACAGTGGTTCAGGGTCCTGAGGCCTTAAATGGCCTGGTGCCTCCTGGAATTCCGCCTCTCGCAGGATGCCTCCCAGACGCAAGGTGGCACCATTTCCAACTTGGTCTGGTTTGAGAGTGCCAGGTGGCTCCTGCAAACTGACACCCAGAACAGTGGCTTGTGAGTTTTTGTTTCCCAGCGAAAAGGCCTGTAAACTAGTTCAGGGGCCTGAAACTTTAAATGGCTGGTTGCCTTCTCGAATTCGGCCTATCGCAGGATGTTTCCCAGACGCGATGTGGCACCGGTGCCAACTTGGGCTGGTTTGAGAGTGCCTAGTGGGTCCTGAAAACTGACACCCAGAACAGTGGCTTGTGAGTTTTGTTTCCAAGGGAAAAGGCCTGTACACTGGTTCAGGGGCCTGAAACTTTAAATGGCCGGGTGCCTTTTGGAATTCGGCCTCTCGCAGGATGCCTCCCAGACGCAATGTTGCACCGGTGCTTTCTTAGTCTGGTTTGAGAGTGCCTAGTGGGTCCTGAAAACTGACACCCAGAACAGTGGCTTCTGAGTTTTGTTTCCCAGGGAAAAGGCCTGTAAACAAGGTCAGGGGCCTGAAACTTTAAATGGCCGGGTGCCTTCTGGAATTCGGCCTCTCGCAGGATGCCTCTCAGACGCAATGTCGCATTGGTGCTTTCTTAGTCTGGTTTGAGAGTGCCTAGTGGGTCCTGAAAACTGACACCCAGAACAGTGGCTTGTGAGTTTCGTTTCCCAGGGAAAAGGCCTGTACACTGGTTCAGGGGCCTGAAACTCTAAATGGTTGGGTGCCTTCTCGAATACGGCCTATCGCAGGATGCCTCCCAGACGCAAGCTGGCACCAGTGCCAACTTGCTCTGGCTTGAGAGTGCCAAGTGGGACCTGAAAACTGACACCCAGAACAGTTGCTTGTGAGTTTTGTTTCCCACGGAAATACCCTGTAGAGTGGTTCAGGGTCCTGAGGCCTTAAATGGTCAGATGCCTCTTGTAATTCGGCCTCTTGCAGGATTCCTCACAGACGCAAGGTGGCACCAGTGCCAACTTGGTAAGGTTTAAGAGTGCCAAGTGGGTCCTGAAAACTCACACCCAGAACAGTGGCTTGTGAGTTTTTATTTCCCAGGGAAAAGGCCTGTAAACTAGTTCAGGGGCCAGAAACTTTAAATGGCTAGGTGCATCCCGGAAATCGGCCTCTTGCCGGATAACTCCCAGATGCAAGGTGGCAGCAGTGCCAACTTGGGTTGGTTTGAGAGTGCGAAGTGGGTCCTGCAAACTGACACCCAGAACAGTGGCTTGTGAGTTTTTGTTTCCCACGGAAATACCCTGTAGAGTGGCTCAGGGTCCTGAGGCCTTAAATGGCCAGATGCCTCCTGGAATTCCGCCTGTCGCAGGATTCCTCCCAGACGCAAGGTGGCACGAGTGCCAACTTGGTCTGATTTGAGAGTGCCAAGTGGGTCCTGAAAACTGACACCCAGAACAGTGGCTTGTGAGTTTTGTTTCCCAGGGAAAAGGCCTGTACACGGGTTCAGGGGCCTGAAACTTTAAATGGCCGGGTGCATCCTGGAATTCGGCCTTTCGCAGGATGCCTCCCAGACGCAAGGTGGCACCAGTGCCAACTTGGTCTGGTTTAAGAGTGCCAAGTGGGTCCTGAAAACTGACACCCAGAACAGTGGCTTGTGAGTTTTTGTTTCCCACCGAAAACGCCTGTAAACAAGGTCAGGGGCCTGAAACTTTAAATGGCTGGGTGCCTTCTCAAACTCGGCCTATCGCAGGATGTTTCCCAGACGCGATGTGGCACCAGTGCCAACTTAGGCTGCTTTGTGAGTGCCTAGTGGGTCCTGAAAACTGACACCCAGAACAGTGGCTTGTGAGTTTTGTTTCCCAGGGAAAAGGCCTGTACACTGGTTCAGGGGCCTGAAACTTTAAATGGCCGGGTGCCTTCTGGAATTCGGCCTCTCGCAGGATGCCTCCCAGACGCAAGGTGGCACCAGTGCCAACTTGGTCTGGTTTCAGAGTGCGAAGTGGGTCCTGAAAACTGACAACCAGAACAGTGGCTTGTGAGTTTTTGTTTCCCAGCCAAAAGGCCTGTAAACTAGTTCAGGGGCCTGAAACTTTAAATGGCCAGGTGCCTTTTGGAATTCGGCCTCTCGCAGGATGCCTCCCAGACGCAATGTGGCACCGGTGCTTTCTTAGTCTGGTTTGAGAGTGCCTAGTGGGTCCTGAAAACTGATACCCAGAACAGTTGCTTCTGGGTTTTGTTTCCTAGGGAAAAAACCTGTACACTGGTTCAGGGTCCTGAGGCCTTAAATGGCCAGGTGCCTCCTGGAACTCCGCCTCTAGAAGGATGTCTCCCAGACGCAAGGTGGCATCAGTGCCAACTTGGGCTGGTTTGAGAGTGCCTAGTGGGTCCTGAAAACTGACACCCAGAACAGTGGCTTGTGAGTTTTGTTTCCCAGGGAAAAGGCCTGTACAGTGGTTCAGGGGCCTGAAACTTTAAATGGCCGGGTGCCTTCTGGAATTCGGCCTCTTGCAGGATGCCTCCCAGACGCAAGGTGGCACCAGTGCCAACTTGGTCTGGTTTGAGAGTGCCAGGTGGCTCCTGCAAACTGACACCCAGAACAGTGGCTTGTGAGTTTTGTTTCCCAGGGAAAAAGCCTGTAAAATGGTTTAGGTTAATGCCGCCTTTAATAGCCGGGTGCCACCTGGAGATCAGCCTCTCGCAGGATGCCTCCCAGACGCAAGGTGGCACCAGTGCCAGCTTGGTCTGGTTTAAGAGTGCCAAGTGGGTCCCGAAAACTGACACCCAGAACAGTGGCTTGTGAGTTTTGTTTCCCAGGGAAAAAGCCTGTACAATGGTTCAGGGTCCTGCGGCCTTAAATTGCCAGGTGCCTCCTGGAATTCCGCCTCTCGCAAGATGCCTCCCAGACGCAAGGTGGCACCAGTGCCAACTTGGTCTGGTTTGAGAGTGCCAAGTGTGTCCTGCAAATTGACACCCAGAACAGTGACTTGTGAGTTTTGTTTCCCAGGGAAAAAGCCTGTACAATGGTTTAGGGGCCTGAGGCCTTAAATTGCCGGGTGCCTCCTGGAATTCGGCCACTCGCAGGATGCCTCCCAGACGCAAGGTGGCACCAGTTCCAACTTGGTCTGGTTTAAGAGTGCCAAGTGGGTCCTGCAAACTGACACCCAGAACAGTGGCTTGTGAGTTTTGTTTCCCAGGGAAAAAGCCTGTACAATGGTTCAGGGTCCTGCGGCCTTAAATTGCCGGGTGCCTCCTGGAATTCCGCATCTCGCCAGATGTTTCCCAGACGCTTAGCAACACCAGTGCCAACTTGGTCTGGTTTAAGAGTGCCAAGTGGGTCCGGGAAACTGGCACCCAGAACAGTGGCTTGTGAGTTTTGTTTCCCAGGGAAAAAGCCTGTACAATGGTTCAGGGGCCTGAGGCCTTAAATTGCCGGGAGCCACATGGAGATCCGCCTCTCGCAGGATGCCTCCCAGACGCAAGGTGGCACCAGTGCCAACTTGGTCTGCTTTGAGAGTGTCAAGTGGGTCCTGAAAACTGACACCCAGAACAATGGCTTGTGAGTTTTGTTTCCCATGGAAAAGGCCTATACACTGGTTCAGGGGCCTGAAACTTTAAATGGCTGGGTGCCTCCATGAATTCGGCCTCGCCCAGGATGCCTCCCAGACGCAAGGTGGCACCAGTGCCAACTTGGTCTGTTTTCAGAGTGCGAAGTGGGTCCTGAAAACTGACACCCAGAACAGTGGCTTGTGAGTTTTTGTTTCCCAGCGAAAAGGCCTGTAAACTAGTTCAGGGGCCTGAAACTTTAAATGGCTGGTTGCCTTCTCGAATTCGGCCTATCGCAGGATGTTTCCCAGACGCGATGTGGCACCGGTGCCAACTTGGGCTGGTTTGAGAGTGCCTAGTGGGTCCTGAAAACTGACACCCAGAACAGTGGCTTGTGAGTTTTGTTTCCAAGGGAAAAGGCCTGTACACTGGTTCAGGGGCCTGAAACTTTAAATGGCCGGGTGCCTTTTGGAATTCGGCCTCTCGCAGGATGCCTCCCAGACGCAATGTTGCACCGGTGCTTTCTTAGTCTGGTTTGAGAGTGCCTAGTGGGTCCTGAAAACTGACACCCAGAACAGTGGCTTCTGAGTTTTGTTTCCCAGGGAAAAGGCCTGTAAACAAGGTCAGGGGCCTGAAACTTTAAATGGCCGGGTGCCTTCTGGAATTCGGCCTCTCGCAGGATGCCTCCCAGACGCAATGTGGCATTGGTGCTTTCTTAGTCTGGTTTGAGAGTGCCTAGTGGGTCCTGAAAACTGACACCCAGAACAGTGGCTTGTGAGTTTCGTTTCCCAGGGAAAAGGCCTGTACACTGGTTCAGGGGCCTGAAACTCTAAATGGTCGGGTGCCTTCTCGAATACGGCCTATCGCAGGATGCCTCCCAGACGCAAGCTGGCACCAGTGCCAACTTGGTCTGGTTTGAGAGTGCCAAGTGGGACCTGAAAACTGACACCCAGAACAGTTGCTTGTGAGTTTTGTTTCCCACGGAAATACCCTGTAGAGTGGTTCAGGGTCCTGAGGCCTTAAATGGTCAGATGCCTCTTGTAATTCGGCCTCTTGCAGGATTTCTCACAGACGCAAGGTGGCACCAGTGCCAACTTGGTAAGGTTTAAGAGTGCCAAGTGGGTCCTGAAAACTCACACCCAGAACAGTGGCTTGTGAGTTTTTATTTCCCAGGGAAAAGGCCTGTAAACTAGTTCAGGGGCCAGAAACTTTAAATGGCTAGGTGCATCCCGGAAATCGGCCTCTTGCAGGATAACTCCCAGATGCAAGGTGGCAGCAGTGCCAACTTGGGTTGGTTTGAGAGTGCGAAGTGGGTCCTGCAAACTGACACCCAGAACAGTGGCTTGTGAGTTTTTGTTTCCCACGGAAATACCCTGTAGAGTGGCTCAGGGTCCTGAGGCCTTAAATGGCCAGATGCCTCCTGGAATTCCGCCTGTCGCAGGATTCCTCCCAGACGCAAGGTGGCACGAGTGCCAACTTGGTCTGATTTGAGAGTGCCAAGTGGGTCCTGAAAACTGACACCCAGAACAGTGGCTTGTGAGTTTTGTTTCCCAGGGAAAAGGCCTGTACACGGGTTCAGGGGCCTGAAACTTTAAATGGCCGGGTGCATCCTGGAATTCGGCCTCTCACAGGGTGCCTCCCAGACGCAAGGTGGCACCAGTGCCAACTTGGTCTGGTTTAAGAGTGCCAAGTGGGTCCTGAAAACTGACACCCAGAACAGTGGCTTGTGAGTTTTTGTTTCCCACCGAAAACGCCTGTAAACAAGGTCAGGGGCCTGAAACTTTAAATGGCTGGGTGCCTTCTCAAATTCGGCCTATCGCAGGATGTTTCCCAGACGCGATGTGGAACCAGTGCCAACTTGGGCTGCTTAGTGACTGCCTAGTGGGTCCTGAAAACTGACACCCAGAACAGTGGCTTGTGAGTTTTGTTTCCCAGGGAAAAGGCCTGTACACTGGTTCAGGGGCCTGAAACTTTAAATGGCCGGGTGCCTTCTGGAATTCGGCCTCTCGCAGGATGCCTCCCAGACGCAAGGTGGCACCAGTGCCAACTTGGTCTGCTTTGAGAGTGTCAAGTGGGTCCTGAAAACTGACACCCAGAACAGTGGCTTGTGAGTTTTGTTTCCCAGGGAAAAAGCCTGTACAATGGTTCAGGGGCCTGAGGCCTTAAATTGCCGGGAGCCACATGGAGATCCGCCTCTCGCAGGATGCCTCCCAGACGCAAGGTGGCACCAGTGCCAACTTGGTCTGCTTTGAGAGTGTCAAGTGGGTCCTGAAAACTGACACCCAGAACAATGGCTTGTGAGTTTTGTTTCCCATGGAAAAGGCCTATACACTGGTTCAGGGGCCTGAAACTTTAAATGGCTGGGTGCCTCCATGAATTCGGCCTCGCCCAGGATGCCTCCCAGACGCAAGGTGGCACCAGTGCCAACTTGGTCTGTTTTCAGAGTGCGAAGTGGGTCCTGAAAACTGACACCCAGAACAGTGGCTTGTGAGTTTTTGTTTCCCAGCGAAAAGGCCTGTAAACTAGTTCAGGGGCCTGAAACTTTAAATGGCTGGTTGCCTTCTCGAATTCGGCCTATCGCAGGATGTTTCCCAGACGCGATGTGGCACCGGTGCCAACTTGGGCTGGTTTGAGAGTGCCTAGTGGGTCCTGAAAACTGACACCCAGAACAGTGGCTTGTGAGTTTTGTTTCCAAGGGAAAAGGCCTGTACACTGGTTCAGGGGCCTGAAACTTTAAATGGCCGGGTGCCTTTTGGAATTCGGCCTCTCGCAGGATGCCTCCCAGACGCAATGTTGCACCGGTGCTTTCTTAGTCTGGTTTGAGAGTGCCTAGTGGGTCCTGAAAACTGACACCCAGAACAGTGGCTTCTGAGTTTTGTTTCCCAGGGAAAAGGCCTGTAAACAAGGTCAGGGGCCTGAAACTTTAAATGGCCGGGTGCCTTCTGGAATTCGGCCTCTCGCAGGATGCCTCCCAGACGCAATGTGGCATTGGTGCTTTCTTAGTCTGGTTTGAGAGTGCCTAGTGGGTCCTGAAAACTGACACCCAGAACAGTGGCTTGTGAGTTTCGTTTCCCAGGGAAAAGGCCTGTACACTGGTTCAGGGGCCTGAAACTCTAAATGGTCGGGTGCCTTCTCGAATACGGCCTATCGCAGGATGCCTCCCAGACGCAAGCTGGCACCAGTGCCAACTTGGTCTGGTTTGAGAGTGCCAAGTGGGACCTGAAAACTGACACCCAGAACAGTTGCTTGTGAGTTTTGTTTCCCACGGAAATACCCTGTAGAGTGGTTCAGGGTCCTGAGGCCTTAAATGGTCAGATGCCTCTTGTAATTCGGCCTCTTGCAGGATTTCTCACAGACGCAAGGTGGCACCAGTGCCAACTTGGTAAGGTTTAAGAGTGCCAAGTGGGTCCTGAAAACTCACACCCAGAACAGTGGCTTGTGAGTTTTTATTTCCCAGGGAAAAGGCCTGTAAACTAGTTCAGGGGCCAGAAACTTTAAATGGCTAGGTGCATCCCGGAAATCGGCCTCTTGCAGGATAACTCCCAGATGCAAGGTGGCAGCAGTGCCAACTTGGGTTGGTTTGAGAGTGCGAAGTGGGTCCTGCAAACTGACACCCAGAACAGTGGCTTGTGAGTTTTTGTTTCCCACGGAAATACCCTGTAGAGTGGCTCAGGGTCCTGAGGCCTTAAATGGCCAGATGCCTCCTGGAATTCCGCCTGTCGCAGGATTCCTCCCAGACGCAAGGTGGCACGAGTGCCAACTTGGTCTGATTTGAGAGTGCCAAGTGGGTCCTGAAAACTGACACCCAGAACAGTGGCTTGTGAGTTTTGTTTCCCAGGGAAAAGGCCTGTACACGGGTTCAGGGGCCTGAAACTTTAAATGGCCGGGTGCATCCTGGAATTCGGCCTCTCACAGGGTGCCTCCCAGACGCAAGGTGGCACCAGTGCCAACTTGGTCTGGTTTAAGAGTGCCAAGTGGGTCCTGAAAACTGACACCCAGAACAGTGGCTTGTGAGTTTTTGTTTCCCACCGAAAACGCCTGTAAACAAGGTCAGGGGCCTGAAACTTTAAATGGCTGGGTGCCTTCTCAAATTCGGCCTATCGCAGGATGTTTCCCAGACGCGATGTGGAACCAGTGCCAACTTGGGCTGCTTAGTGACTGCCTAGTGGGTCCTGAAAACTGACACCCAGAACAGTGGCTTGTGAGTTTTGTTTCCCAGGGAAAAGGCCTGTACACTGGTTCAGGGGCCTGAAACTTTAAATGGCCGGGTGCCTTCTGGAATTCGGCCTCTCGCAGGATGCCTCCCAGACGCAAGGTGGCACCAGTGCCAACTTGGTCTGGTTTCAGAGTGCGAAGTGGGTCCTGAAAACTGACAACCAGAACAGTGGCTTGTGAGTTTTTGTTTCCCAGCCAAAAGGCCTGTAAACTAGTTCAGGGGCCTGAAACTTTAAATGGCCAGGTGCCTTTTGGAATTCGGCCTCTCGCAGGATGCCTCCCAGACGCAATGTGGCACCGGTGCTTTCTTAGTCTGGTTTGAGAGTGCCTAGTGGGTCCTGAAAACTGATACCCAGAACAGTTGCTTCTGGGTTTTGTTTCCTAGGGAAAAAACCTGTACACTGGTTCAGGGTCCTGAGGCCTTAAATGGCCAGGTGCCTCCTGGAATTCCGCCTCTAGAAGGATGTCTCCCAGACGCAAGGTGGCATCAGTGCCAACTTGGGCTGGTTTGAGAGTGCCTAGTGGGTCCTGAAAACTGACACCCAGAACAGTGGCTTGTGAGTTTTGTTTCCCAGGGAAAAGGCCTGTACAGTGGTTCAGGGGCCTGAAACTTTAAATGGCCGGGTGCCTCCTGGAATTCGGCCTCTTGCAGGATGCCTCCCAGACGCAAGGTGGCACCAGTGCCAACTTGGTCTGATTTGAGATTGCCAAGTTGGACCTGCAAACTGACACCCAGAACAGTGGCTTGTGAGTTTTGTTTCCCAGCGAAAAGGCCTGTACAGTGGTTCAGGGGCCTGAAAATTTAAATGGCCAGATGCCTCCTGGAATTCTGCGTCTCGCAGGATTCCTCCCAGACGCAAGGTGGCACCAGTGCCAACTTGGTCTGGTTTGAGAGTGCCTAGTGGGTCCTGAAAACTGACACACAGAACAGTGGCTTGTGAGTTTCGTTTCCCATGGAAAAGGCCTGAACAGTGGTTCAGGGGCCTGAAACTTTAAATGGCCGGGTACCTCCTGGAATTCGGCCTTTCGCAGGATGCCTCCCAGACGCAAGGTGGCACCAGTGCCAACTTGGTCTGGTTAGAGACTGCCAAGTGGGTCCTGAAAACTGACACCCAGAACAGTGGCTTCTGAGTTTTGTTTCCCAGGGAAAAGGCCTGTAAACTAGTTCAGGGGCCAGAAACTTTAAATGGCTAGGTGCATCCCGGAAATCGGCCTCTTGCCGGATAACTCCCAGATTCAAGGTTGCAGCAGTGCCAACTTGGGTTGGTTTGAGAGTGCGAAGTGGGACCTGCAAACTGATACCCAGAACAGTGGCTTGTGAGTTTTTCTTTCCCTCCGAAAAGGCCTGAAAAATAGTTCAGAGGCCAGAAACTTTAAATGGCTGGGTGCATCCCGGAATTCCGCCTCTTGCAGGTTGCCTCCCAGACGCAAGGTGGCAGCAGTGCCAACTTGGTCTGATTTGAGAGTGCCAAGCGGGACCTAAAAACTGACACCCAGAACAGTGGCTTCTGTGTTTTGTTTCCCACGGAAAAACCCTGTAGATTGGCCCAGGGTCCTGAGGCCTTAAATGGCCAGATGCCTCCTGGAATTCAGCCTCTCGCAGGATTCCTCCCAGACGCAAGGTGGCACCAGTGCCAGCTTGGTCTGGTTTGAGACTGCCAAGTGGGTCCTGAAAACTGACACCCAGAACAGTGGCTTGTGAGTTTTGTTTCCCAGGGAAAAGGCCTGTACACTGGTTCAGGGGCCTGAAACTTTAAATGGCCGGGTGCCTTTTGGAATTCGGCCTCTCGCAGGATGCCTCCAAGACGCAATGTGGCACCGGTGCTTTCTTATTCTGGTTTGAGAGTGCCTAGTGGGTCCTGAAAACTGACACCCAGAACAGTTGCTTCTGGGTTTTGTTTCCTAGGGAAAAAACCTGTACAGTGGTTCAGGGTCCTGAGGCCTTAAATGGCCTGGTGCCTCCTGGAATTCCGCCTCTCGCAGGATGCCTCCCAGACGCAAGGTGGCACCATTTCCAACTTGGTCTGGTTTGAGAGTGCCAGGTGGCTCCTGCAAACTGACACCCAGAACAGTGGCTTGTGAGTTTTTGTTTCCCAGCGAAAAGGCCTGTAAACTAGTTCAGGGGCCTGAAACTTTAAATGGCTGGTTGCCTTCTCGAATTCGGCCTATCGCAGGATGTTTCCCAGACGCGATGTGGCACCGGTGCCAACTTGGGCTGGTTTGAGAGTGCCTAGTGGGTCCTGAAAACTGACACCCAGAACAGTGGCTTGTGAGTTTTGTTTCCAAGGGAAAAGGCCTGTACACTGGTTCAGGGGCCTGAAACTTTAAATGGCCGGGTGCCTTTTGGAATTCGGCCTCTCGCAGGATGCCTCCCAGACGCAATGTTGCACCGGTGCTTTCTTAGTCTGGTTTGAGAGTGCCTAGTGGGTCCTGAAAACTGACACCCAGAACAGTGGCTTCTGAGTTTTGTTTCCCAGGGAAAAGGCCTGTAAACAAGGTCAGGGGCCTGAAACTTTAAATGGCCGGGTGCCTTCTGGAATTCGGCCTCTCGCAGGATGCCTCCCAGACGCAATGTCGCATTGGTGCTTTCTTAGTCTGGTTTGAGAGTGCCTAGTGGGTCCTGAAAACTGACACCCAGAACAGTGGCTTGTGAGTTTCGTTTCCCAGGGAAAAGGCCTGTACACTGGTTCAGGGGCCTGAAACTCTAAATGGTTGGGTGCCTTCTCGAATACGGCCTATCGCAGGATGCCTCCCAGACGCAAGCTGGCACCAGTGCCAACTTGCTCTGGTTTGAGAGTGCCAAGTGGGACCTGAAAACTGACACCCAGAACAGTTGCTTGTGAGTTTTGTTTCCCACGGAAATACCCTGTAGAGTGGTTCAGGGTCCTGAGGCCTTAAATGGTCAGATGCCTCTTGTAATTCGGCCTCTTGCAGGATTCCTCACAGACGCAAGGTGGCACCAGTGCCAACTTGGTAAGGTTTAAGAGTGCCAAGTGGGTCCTGAAAACTCACACCCAGAACAGTGGCTTGTGAGTTTTTATTTCCCAGGGAAAAGGCCTGTAAACTAGTTCAGGGGCCAGAAACTTTAAATGGCTAAGTGCATCCCGGAAATCGGCCTCTTGCCGGATAACTCCCAGATGCAAGGTGGCAGCAGTGCCAACTTGGGTTGGTTTGAGAGTGCGAAGTGGGTCCTGCAAACTGACACCCAGAACAGTGGCTTGTGAGTTTTTGTTTCCCACGGAAATACCCTGTAGAGTGGCTCAGGGTCCTGAGGCCTTAAATGGCCAGATGCCTCCTGGAATTCCGCCTGTCGCAGGATTCCTCCCAGACGCAAGGTGGCACGAGTGCCAACTTGGTCTGATTTGAGAGTGCCAAGTGGGTCCTGAAAACTGACACCCAGAACAGTGGCTTGTGAGTTTTGTTTCCCAGGGAAAAGGCCTGTACACGGGTTCAGGGGCCTGAAACTTTAAATGGCCGGGTGCATCCTGGAATTCGGCCTTTCGCAGGATGCCTCCCAGACGCAAGGTGGCACCAGTGCCAACTTGGTCTGGTTTAAGAGTGCCAAGTGGGTCCTGAAAACTGACACCCAGAACAGTGGCTTGTGAGTTTTTGTTTCCCACCGAAAACGCCTGTAAACAAGGTCAGGGGCCTGAAACTTTAAATGGCTGGGTGCCTTCTCAAACTCGGCCTATCGCAGGATGTTTCCCAGACGCGATGTGGCACCAGTGCCAACTTAGGCTGCTTTGTGAGTGCCTAGTGGGTCCTGAAAACTGACACCCAGAACAGTGGCTTGTGAGTTTTGTTTCCCAGGGAAAAGGCCTGTACACTGGTTCAGGGGCCTGAAACTTTAAATGGCCGGGTGCCTTCTGGAATTCGGCCTCTCGCAGGATGCCTCCCAGACGCAAGGTGGCACCAGTGCCAACTTGGTCTGGTTTCAGAGTGCGAAGTGGGTCCTGAAAACTGACAACCAGAACAGTGGCTTGTGAGTTTTTGTTTCCCAGCCAAAAGGCCTGTAAACTAGTTCAGGGGCCTGAAACTTTAAATGGCCAGGTGCCTTTTGGAATTCGGCCTCTCGCAGGATGCCTCCCAGACGCAATGTGGCACCGGTGCTTTCTTAGTCTGGTTTGAGAGTGCCTAGTGGGTCCTGAAAACTGATACCCAGAACAGTTGCTTCTGGGTTTTGTTTCCTAGGGAAAAAACCTGTACACTGGTTCAGGGTCCTGAGGCCTTAAATGGCCAGGTGCCTCCTGGAACTCCGCCTCTAGAAGGATGTCTCCCAGACGCAAGGTGGCATCAGTGCCAACTTGGTCTGGTTTGAGAGTGCCAGGTGGCTCCTGCAAACTGACACCCAGAACAGTGGCTTGTGAGTTTTGTTTCCCAGGGAAAAGGCCTGTACAGTGGTTCAGGGGCCTGAAACTTTAAATGGCCGGGTGCCTTCTGGAATTCGGCCTCTTGCAGGATGCCTCCCAGACGCAAGGTGGCACCAGTGCCAACTTGGTCTGGTTTGAGAGTGCCAGGTGGCTCCTGCAAACTGACACCCAGAACAGTGGCTTGTGAGTTTTGTTTCCCAGGGAAAAAGCCTGTAAAATGGTTTAGGTTAATGCCGCCTTTAATAGCCGGGTGCCACCTGGAGATCAGCCTCTCGCAGGATGCCTCCCAGACGCAAGGTGGCACCAGTGCCAGCTTGGTCTGGTTTAAGAGTGCCAAGTGGGTCCCGAAAACTGACACCCAGAACAGTGGCTTGTGAGTTTTGTTTCCCAGGGAAAAAGCCTGTACAATGGTTCAGGGTCCTGCGGCCTTAAATTGCCAGGTGCCTCCTGGAATTCCGCCTCTCGCAAGATGCCTCCCAGACGCAAGGTGGCACCAGTGCCAACTTGGTCTGGTTTGAGAGTGCCAAGTGGGTCCTGCAAATTGACACCCAGAACAGTGACTTGTGAGTTTTGTTTCCCAGGGAAAAAGCCTGTAAAATGGTTTAGGGGCCTGAGGCCTTAAATTGCCGGGTGCCTCCTGGAATTCGGCCACTCGCAGGATGCCTCCCAGACGCAAGGTGGCACCAGTTCCAACTTGGTCTGGTTTAAGAGTGCCAAGTGGGTCCTGCAAACTGACACCCAGAACAGTGGCTTGTGAGTTTTGTTTCCCAGGGAAAAAGCCTGTACAATGGTTCAGGGTCCTGCGGCCTTAAATTGCCGGGTGCCTCCTGGAATTCCGCATCTCGCCAGATGTTTCCCAGACGCTTAGCAACACCAGTGCCAACTTGGTCTGGTTTAAGAGTGCCAAGTGGGTCCGGGAAACTGGCACCCAGAACAGTGGCTTGTGAGTTTTGTTTCCCAGGGAAAAAGCCTGTACAATGGTTCAGGGGCCTGAGGCCTTAAATTGCCGGGAGCCACATGGAGATCCGCCTCTCGCAGGATGCCTCCCAGACGCAAGGTGGCACCAGTGCCAACTTGGTCTGCTTTGAGAGTGTCAAGTGGGTCCTGAAAACTGACACCCAGAACAATGGCTTGTGAGTTTTGTTTCCCATGGAAAAGGCCTATACACTGGTTCAGGGGCCTGAAACTTTAAATGGCTGGGTGCCTCCATGAATTCGGCCTCGCCCAGGATGCCTCCCAGACGCAAGGTGGCACCAGTGCCAACTTGGTCTGTTTTCAGAGTGCGAAGTGGGTCCTGAAAACTGACACCCAGAACAGTGGCTTGTGAGTTTTTGTTTCCCAGCGAAAAGGCCTGTAAACTAGTTCAGGGGCCTGAAACTTTAAATGGCTGGTTGCCTTCTCGAATTCGGCCTATCGCAGGATGTTTCCCAGACGCGATGTGGCACCGGTGCCAACTTGGGCTGGTTTGAGAGTGCCTAGTGGGTCCTGAAAACTGACACCCAGAACAGTGGCTTGTGAGTTTTGTTTCCAAGGGAAAAGGCCTGTACACTGGTTCAGGGGCCTGAAACTTTAAATGGCCGGGTGCCTTTTGGAATTCGGCCTCTCGCAGGATGCCTCCCAGACGCAATGTTGCACCGGTGCTTTCTTAGTCTGGTTTGAGAGTGCCTAGTGGGTCCTGAAAACTGACACCCAGAACAGTGGCTTCTGAGTTTTGTTTCCCAGGGAAAAGGCCTGTAAACAAGGTCAGGGGCCTGAAACTTTAAATGGCCGGGTGCCTTCTGGAATTCGGCCTCTCGCAGGATGCCTCCCAGACGCAATGTGGCATTGGTGCTTTCTTAGTCTGGTTTGAGAGTGCCTAGTGGGTCCTGAAAACTGACACCCAGAACAGTGGCTTGTGAGTTTCGTTTCCCAGGGAAAAGGCCTGTACACTGGTTCAGGGGCCTGAAACTCTAAATGGTCGGGTGCCTTCTCGAATACGGCCTATCGCAGGATGCCTCCCAGACGCAAGCTGGCACCAGTGCCAACTTGCTCTGGTTTGAGAGTGCCAAGTGGGACCTGAAAACTGACACCCAGAACAGTTGCTTGTGAGTTTTGTTTCCCACGGAAATACCCTGTAGAGTGGTTCAGGGTCCTGAGGCCTTAAATGGTCAGATGCCTCTTGTAATTCGGCCTCTTGCAGGATTCCTCACAGACGCAAGGTGGCACCAGTGCCAACTTGGTAAGGTTTAAGAGTGCCAAGTGGGTCCTGAAAACTCACACCCAGAACAGTGGCTTGTGAGTTTTTATTTCCCAGGGAAAAGGCCTGTAAACTAGTTCAGGGGCCAGAAACTTTAAATGGCTAAGTGCATCCCGGAAATCGGCCTCTTGCCGGATAACTCCCAGATGCAAGGTGGCAGCAGTGCCAACTTGGGTTGGTTTGAGAGTGCGAAGTGGGTCCTGCAAACTGACACCCAGAACAGTGGCTTGTGAGTTTTTGTTTCCCACGGAAATACCCTGTAGAGTGGCTCAGGGTCCTGAGGCCTTAAATGGCCAGATGCCTCCTGGAATTCCGCCTGTCGCAGGATTCCTCCCAGACGCAAGGTGGCACGAGTGCCAACTTGGTCTGATTTGAGAGTGCCAAGTGGGTCCTGAAAACTGACACCCAGAACAGTGGCTTGTGAGTTTTGTTTCCCAGGGAAAAGGCCTGTACACAGGTTCAGGGGCCTGAAACTTTAAATGGCCGGGTGCATCCTGGAATTCGGCCTTTCGCAGGATGCCTCCCAGACGCAAGGTGGCACCAGTGCCAACTTGGTCTGGTTTAAGAGTGCCAAGTGGGTCCTGAAAACTGACACCCAGAACAGTGGCTTGTGAGTTTTTGTTTCCCACCGAAAACGCCTGTAAACAAGGTCAGGGGCCTGAAACTTTAAATGGCTGGGTGCCTTCTCAAACTCGGCCTATCGCAGGATGTTTCCCAGACGCGATGTGGCACCAGTGCCAACTTAGGCTGCTTTGTGAGTGCCTAGTGGGTCCTGAAAACTGACACCCAGAACAGTGGCTTGTGAGTTTTGTTTCCCAGGGAAAAGGCCTGTACACTGGTTCAGGGGCCTGAAACTTTAAATGGCCGGGTGCCTTCTGGAATTCGGCCTCTCGCAGGATGCCTCCCAGACGCAAGGTGGCACCAGTGCCAACTTGGTCTGGTTTCAGAGTGCGAAGTGGGTCCTGAAAACTGACAACCAGAACAGTGGCTTGTGAGTTTTTGTTTCCCAGCCAAAAGGCCTGTAAACTAGTTCAGGGGCCTGAAACTTTAAATGGCCAGGTGCCTTTTGGAATTCGGCCTCTCGCAGGATGCCTCCCAGACGCAATGTGGCACCGGTGCTTTCTTAGTCTGGTTTGAGAGTGCCTAGTGGGTCCTGAAAACTGATACCCAGAACAGTTGCTTCTGGGTTTTGTTTCCTAGGGAAAAAACCTGTACACTGGTTCAGGGTCCTGAGGCCTTAAATGGCCAGGTGCCTCCTGGAACTCCACCTCTAGAAGGATGTCTCCCAGACGCAAGGTGGCATCAGTGCCAACTTGGGCTGGTTTGAGAGTGCCTAGTGGGTCCTGAAAACTGACACCCAGAACAGTGGCTTGTGAGTTTTGTTTCCCAGGGAAAAGGCCTGTACAGTGGTTCAGGGGCCTGAAACTTTAAATGGCCGGGTGCCTTCTGGAATTCGGCCTCTTGCAGGATGCCTCCCAGACGCAAGGTGGCACCAGTGCCAACTTGGTCTGGTTTGAGAGTGCCAGGTGGCTCCTGCAAACTGACACCCAGAACAGTGGCTTGTGAGTTTTGTTTCCCAGGGAAAAAGCCTGTAAAATGGTTTAGGTTAATGCCGCCTTTAATAGCCGGGTGCCACCTGGAGATCAGCCTCTCGCAGGATGCCTCCCAGACGCAAGGTGGCACCAGTGCCAGCTTGGTCTGGTTTAAGAGTGCCAAGTGGGTCCCGAAAACTGACACCCAGAACAGTGGCTTGTGAGTTTTGTTTCCCAGGGAAAAAGCCTGTACAATGGTTCAGGGTCCTGCGGCCTTAAATTGCCAGGTGCCTCCTGGAATTCCGCCTCTCGCAAGATGCCTCCCAGACGCAAGGTGGCACCAGTGCCAACTTGGTCTGGTTTGAGAGTGCCAAGTGGGTCCTGCAAATTGACACCCAGAACAGTGACTTGTGAGTTTTGTTTCCCAGGGAAAAAGCCTGTAAAATGGTTTAGGGGCCTGAGGCCTTAAATTGCCGGGTGCCTCCTGGAATTCGGCCACTCGCAGGATGCCTCCCAGACGCAAGGTGGCACCAGTTCCAACTTGGTCTGGTTTAAGAGTGCCAAGTGGGTCCTGCAAACTGACACCCAGAACAGTGGCTTGTGAGTTTTGTTTCCCAGGGAAAAAGCCTGTACAATGGTTCAGGGTCCTGCGGCCTTAAATTGCCGGGTGCCTCCTGGAATTCCGCATCTCGCCAGATGTTTCCCAGACGCTTAGCAACACCAGTGCCAACTTGGTCTGGTTTAAGAGTGCCAAGTGGGTCCGGGAAACTGGCACCCAGAACAGTGGCTTGTGAGTTTTGTTTCCCAGGGAAAAAGCCTGTACAATGGTTCAGGGGCCTGAGGCCTTAAATTGCCGGGAGCCACATGGAGATCCGCCTCTCGCAGGATGCCTCCCAGACGCAAGGTGGCACCAGTGCCAACTTGGTCTGCTTTGAGAGTGTCAAGTGGGTCCTGAAAACTGACACCCAGAACAATGGCTTGTGAGTTTTGTTTCCCATGGAAAAGGCCTATACACTGGTTCAGGGGCCTGAAACTTTAAATGGCTGGGTGCCTCCATGAATTCGGCCTCGCCCAGGATGCCTCCCAGACGCAAGGTGGCACCAGTGCCAACTTGGTCTGTTTTCAGAGTGCGAAGTGGGTCCTGAAAACTGACACCCAGAACAGTGGCTTGTGAGTTTTTGTTTCCCAGCGAAAAGGCCTGTAAACTAGTTCAGGGGCCTGAAACTTTAAATGGCTGGTTGCCTTCTCGAATTCGGCCTATCGCAGGATGTTTCCCAGACGCGATGTGGCACCGGTGCCAACTTGGGCTGGTTTGAGAGTGCCTAGTGGGTCCTGAAAACTGACACCCAGAACAGTGGCTTGTGAGTTTTGTTTCCAAGGGAAAAGGCCTGTACACTGGTTCAGGGGCCTGAAACTTTAAATGGCCGGGTGCCTTTTGGAATTCGGCCTCTCGCAGGATGCCTCCCAGACGCAATGTTGCACCGGTGCTTTCTTAGTCTGGTTTGAGAGTGCCTAGTGGGTCCTGAAAACTGACACCCAGAACAGTGGCTTCTGAGTTTTGTTTCCCAGGGAAAAGGCCTGTAAACAAGGTCAGGGGCCTGAAACTTTAAATGGCCGGGTGCCTTCTGGAATTCGGCCTCTCGCAGGATGCCTCCCAGACGCAATGTGGCATTGGTGCTTTCTTAGTCTGGTTTGAGAGTGCCTAGTGGGTCCTGAAAACTGACACCCAGAACAGTGGCTTGTGAGTTTCGTTTCCCAGGGAAAAGGCCTCTACACTGGTTCAGGGGCCTGAAACTCTAAATGGTCGGGTGCCTTCTCGAATACGGCCTATCGCAGGATGCCTCCCAGACGCAAGCTGGCACCAGTGCCAACTTGGTCTGGTTTGAGAGTGCCAAGTGGGACCTGAAAACTGACACCCAGAACAGTTGCTTGTGAGTTTTGTTTCCCACGGAAATACCCTGTAGAGTGGTTCAGGGTCCTGAGGCCTTAAATGGTCAGATGCCTCTTGTAATTCGGCCTCTTGCAGGATTTCTCACAGACGCAAGGTGGCACCAGTGCCAACTTGGTAAGGTTTAAGAGTGCCAAGTGGGTCCTGAAAACTCACACCCAGAACAGTGGCTTGTGAGTTTTTATTTCCCAGGGAAAAGGCCTGTAAACTAGTTCAGGGGCCAGAAACTTTAAATGGCTAGGTGCATCCCGGAAATCGGCCTCTTGCAGGATAACTCCCAGATGCAAGGTGGCAGCAGTGCCAACTTGGGTTGGTTTGAGAGTGCGAAGTGGGTCCTGCAAACTGACACCCAGAACAGTGGCTTGTGAGTTTTTGTTTCCCACGGAAATACCCTGTAGAGTGGCTCAGGGTCCTGAGGCCTTAAATGGCCAGATGCCTCCTGGAATTCCGCCTGTCGCAGGATTCCTCCCAGACGCAAGGTGGCACGAGTGCCAACTTGGTCTGATTTGAGAGTGCCAAGTGGGTCCTGAAAACTGACACCCAGAACAGTGGCTTGTGAGTTTTGTTTCCCAGGGAAAAGGCCTGTACACGGGTTCAGGGGCCTGAAACTTTAAATGGCCGGGTGCATCCTGGAATTCGGCCTCTCACAGGGTGCCTCCCAGACGCAAGGTGGCACCAGTGCCAACTTGGTCTGGTTTAAGAGTGCCAAGTGGGTCCTGAAAACTGACACCCAGAACAGTGGCTTGTGAGTTTTTGTTTCCCACCGAAAACGCCTGTAAACAAGGTCAGGGGCCTGAAACTTTGAATGGCTGGGTGCCTTCTCAAATTCGGCCTATCGCAGGATGTTTCCCAGACGCGATGTGGAACCAGTGCCAACTTGGGCTGCTTAGTGACTGCCTAGTGGGTCCTGAAAACTGACACCCAGAACAGTGGCTTGTGAGTTTTGTTTCCCAGGGAAAAGGCCTGTACACTGGTTCAGGGGCCTGAAACTTTAAATGGCCGGGTGCCTTCTGGAATTCGGCCTCTCGCAGGATGCCTCCCAGACGCAAGGTGGCACCAGTGCCAACTTGGTCTGGTTTCAGAGTGCGAAGTGGGTCCTGAAAACTGACAACCAGAACAGTGGCTTGTGAGTTTTTGTTTCCCAGCCAAAAGGCCTGTAAACTAGTTCAGGGGCCTGAAACTTTAAATGGCCAGGTGCCTTTTGGAATTCGGCCTCTCGCAGGATGCCTCCCAGACGCAATGTGGCACCGGTGCTTTCTTAGTCTGGTTTGAGAGTGCCTAGTGGGTCCTGAAAACTGATACCCAGAACAGTTGCTTCTGGGTTTTGTTTCCTAGGGAAAAAACCTGTACACTGGTTCAGGGTCCTGAGGCCTTAAATGGCCAGGTGCCTCCTGGAATTCCGCCTCTAGAAGGATGTCTCCCAGACGCAAGGTGGCATCAGTGCCAACTTGGGCTGGTTTGAGAGTGCCTAGTGGGTCCTGAAAACTGACACCCAGAACAGTGGCTTGTGAGTTTTGTTTCCCAGGGAAAAGGCCTGTACAGTGGTTCAGGGGCCTGAAACTTTAAATGGCCGGGTGCCTCCTGGAATTCGGCCTCTTGCAGGATGCCTCCCAGACGCAAGGTGGCACCAGTGCCAACTTGGTCTGGTTAGAGACTGCCAAGTGGGTCCTGAAAACTGACACCCAGAACAGTGGCTTCTGAGTTTTTATATCCCAGGGAAAAGGCCTGTAAACTAGTTCAGGGGCCAGAAACTTTAAATGGCTAGGTGCATCCCGGAAATCGGCCTCTTGCCGGATAACTCCCAGATTCAAGGTTGCAGCAGTGCCAACTTGGGTTGGTTTGAGAGTGCGAAGTGGGACCTGCAAACTGATACCCAGAACAGTGGCTTGTGAGTTTTTCTTTCCCTCCGAAAAGGCCTGAAAAATAGTTCAGAGGCCAGAAACTTTAAATGGCTGGGTGCATCCCGGAATTCCGCCTCTTGCAGGTTGCCTCCCAGACGCAAGGTGGCAGCAGTGCCAACTTGGTCTGATTTGAGAGTGCCAAGCGGGACCTAAAAACTGACACCCAGAACAGTGGCTTCTGTGTTTTGTTTCCCACGGAAAAACCCTGTAGATTGGCCCAGGGTCCTGAGGCCTTAAATGGCCAGATGCCTCCTGGAATTCAGCCTCTCGCAGGATTCCTCCCAGACGCAAGGTGGCACCAGTGCCAGCTTGGTCTGGTTTGAGACTGCCAAGTGGGTCCTGAAAACTGACACCCAGAACAGTGGCTTGTGAGTTTTGTTTCCCAGGGAAAAGGCCTGTACACTGGTTCAGGGGCCTGAAACTTTAAATGGCCGGGTGCCTTTTGGAATTCGGCCTCTCGCAGGATGCCTCCAAGACGCAATGTGGCACCGGTGCTTTCTTATTCTGGTTTGAGAGTGCCTAGTGGGTCCTGAAAACTGACACCCAGAACAGTTGCTTCTGGGTTTTGTTTCCTAGGGAAAAAACCTGTACAGTGGTTCAGGGTCCTGAGGCCTTAAATGGCCTGGTGCCTCCTGGAATTCCGCCTCTCGCAGGATGCCTCCCACACGCAAGGTGGCACCATTTCCAACTTGGTCTGGTTTGAGAGTGCCAGGTGGCTCCTGCAAACTGACACCCAGAACAGTGGCTTGTGAGTTTTTGTTTCCCAGCGAAAAGGCCTGTAAACTAGTTCAGGGGCCTGAAACTTTAAATGGCTGGTTGCCTTCTCGAATTCGGCCTATCGCAGGATGTTTCCCAGACGCGATGTGGCACCGGTGCCAACTTGGGCTGGTTTGAGAGTGCCTAGTGGGTCCTGAAAACTGACACCCAGAACAGTGGCTTGTGAGTTTTGTTTCCAAGGGAAAAGGCCTGTACACTGGTTCAGGGGCCTGAAACTTTAAATGGCCGGGTGCCTTTTGGAATTCGGCCTCTCGCAGGATGCCTCCCAGACGCAATGTTGCACCGGTGCTTTCTTAGTCTGGTTTGAGAGTGCCTAGTGGGTCCTGAAAACTGACACCCAGAACAGTGGCTTCTGAGTTTTGTTTCCCAGGGAAAAGGCCTGTAAACAAGGTCAGGGGCCTGAAACTTTAAATGGCCGGGTGCCTTCTGGAATTCGGCCTCTCGCAGGATGCCTCCCAGACGCAATGTCGCATTGGTGCTTTCTTAGTCTGGTTTGAGAGTGCCTAGTGGGTCCTGAAAACTGACACCCAGAACAGTGGCTTGTGAGTTTCGTTTCCCAGGGAAAAGGCCTGTACACTGGTTCAGGGGCCTGAAACTCTAAATGGTTGGGTGCCTTCTCGAATACGGCCTATCGCAGGATGCCTCCCAGACGCAAGCTGGCACCAGTGCCAACTTGCTCTGGTTTGAGAGTGCCAAGTGGGACCTGAAAACTGACACCCAGAACAGTTGCTTGTGAGTTTTGTTTCCCACGGAAATACCCTGTAGAGTGGTTCAGGGTCCTGAGGCCTTAAATGGTCAGATGCCTCTTGTAATTCGGCCTCTTGCAGGATTCCTCACAGACGCAAGGTGGCACCAGTGCCAACTTGGTAAGGTTTAAGAGTGCCAAGTGGGTCCTGAAAACTCACACCCAGAACAGTGGCTTGTGAGTTTTTATTTCCCAGGGAAAAGGCCTGTAAACTAGTTCAGGGGCCAGAAACTTTAAATGGCTAGGTGCATCCCGGAAATCGGCCTCTTGCCGGATAACTCCCAGATGCAAGGTGGCAGCAGTGCCAACTTGGGTTGGTTTGAGAGTGCGAAGTGGGACCTGCAAACTGATACCCTGAACAGTGGCTTGTGAGTTTTTCTTTCCCTCCGAAAAGGCCTGAAAAATAGTTCAGAGGCCAGAAACTTTAAATGGCTGGGTGCATCCCGGAATTCCGCCTCTTGCAGGTTGCCTCCCAGACGCAAGGTGGCAGCAGTGCCAACTTGGTCTGATTTGAGAGTGCCAAGCGGGACCTAAAAACTGACACCCAGAACAGTGGCTTCTGTGTTTTGTTTCCCACGGAAAAACCCTGTAGATTGGCCCAGGGTCCTGAGGCCTTAAATGGCCAGATGCCTCCTGGAATTCAGCCTCTCGCAGGATTCCTCCCAGACGCAAGGTGGCACCAGTGCCAGCTTGGTCTGGTTTGAGACTGCCAAGTGGGTCCTGAAAACTGACACCCAGAACAGTGGCTTGTGAGTTTTGTTTCCCAGGGAAAAGGCCTGTACACTGGTTCAGGGGCCTGAAACTTTAAATGGCCGGGTGCCTTTTGGAATTCGGCCTCTCGCAGGATGCCTCCAAGACGCAATGTGGCACCGGTGCTTTCTTATTCTGGTTTGAGAGTGCCTAGTGGGTCCTGAAAACTGACACCCAGAACAGTTGCTTCTGGGTTTTGTTTCCTAGGGAAAAAACCTGTACAGTGGTTCAGGGTCCTGAGGCCTTAAATGGCCTGGTGCCTCCTGGAATTCCGCCTCTCGCAGGATGCCTCCCACACGCAAGGTGGCACCATTTCCAACTTGGTCTGGTTTGAGAGTGCCAGGTGGCTCCTGCAAACTGACACCCAGAACAGTGGCTTGTGAGTTTTTGTTTCCCAGCGAAAAGGCCTGTAAACTAGTTCAGGGGCCTGAAACTTTAAATGGCTGGTTGCCTTCTCGAATTCGGCCTATCGCAGGATGTTTCCCAGACGCGATGTGGCACCGGTGCCAACTTGGGCTGGTTTGAGAGTGCCTAGTGGGTCCTGAAAACTGACACCCAGAACAGTGGCTTGTGAGTTTTGTTTCCAAGGGAAAAGGCCTGTACACTGGTTCAGGGGCCTGAAACTTTAAATGGCCGGGTGCCTTTTGGAATTCGGCCTCTCGCAGGATGCCTCCCAGACGCAATGTTGCACCGGTGCTTTCTTAGTCTGGTTTGAGAGTGCCTAGTGGGTCCTGAAAACTGACACCCAGAACAGTGGCTTCTGAGTTTTGTTTCCCAGGGAAAAGGCCTGTAAACAAGGTCAGGGGCCTGAAACTTTAAATGGCCGGGTGCCTTCTGGAATTCGGCCTCTCGCAGGATGCCTCCCAGACGCAATGTGGCATTGGTGCTTTCTTAGTCTGGTTTGAGAGTGCCTAGTGGGTCCTGAAAACTGACACCCAGAACAGTGGCTTGTGAGTTTCGTTTCCCAGGGAAAAGGCCTGTACACTGGTTCAGGGGCCTGAAACTCTAAATGGTCGGGTGCCTTCTCGAATACGGCCTATCGCAGGATGCCTCCCAGACGCAAGCTGGCACCAGTGCCAACTTGCTCTGGTTTGAGAGTGCCAAGTGGGACCTGAAAACTGACACCCAGAACAGTTGCTTGTGAGTTTTGTTTCCCACGGAAATACCCTGTAGAGTGGTTCAGGGTCCTGAGGCCTTAAATGGTCAGATGCCTCTTGTAATTCGGCCTCTTGCAGGATTCCTCACAGACGCAAGGTGGCACCAGTGCCAACTTGGTAAGGTTTAAGAGTGCCAAGTGGGTCCTGAAAACTCACACCCAGAACAGTGGCTTGTGAGTTTTTATTTCCCAGGGAAAAGGCCTGTAAACTAGTTCAGGGGCCAGAAACTTTAAATGGCTAGGTGCATCCCGGAAATCGGCCTCATGCCGGATAACTCCCAGATGCAAGGTGGCAGCAGTGCCAACTTGGGTTGGTTTGAGAGTGCGAAGTGGGTCCTGCAAACTGACACCCAGAACAGTGGCTTGTGAGTTTTTGTTTCCCACGGATATACCCTGTAGAGTGGCTCAGGGTCCTGAGGCCTTAAATGGCCAGATGCCTCCTGGAATTCCGCCTGTCGCAGGATTCCTCCCAGACGCAAGGTGGCACGAGTGCCAACTTGGTCTGATTTGAGAGTGCCAAGTGGGTCCTGAAAACTGACACCCAGAACAGTGGCTTGTGAGTTTTGTTTCCCAGGGAAAAGGCCTGTACACGGGTTCAGGGGCCTGAAACTTTAAATGGCCGGGTGCATCCTGGAATTCGGCCTTTCGCAGGATGCCTCCCAGACGCAAGGTGGCACCAGTGCCAACTTGGTCTGGTTTAAGAGTGCCAAGTGGGTCCTGAAAACTGACACCCAGAACAGTGGCTTGTGAGTTTTTGTTTCCCACCGAAAACGCCTGTAAACAAGGTCAGGGGCCTGAAACTTTAAATGGCTGGGTGCCTTCTCAAACTCGGCCTATCGCAGGATGTTTCCCAGACGCGATGTGGCACCAGTGCCAACTTAGGCTGCTTTGTGAGTGCCTAGTGGGTCCTGAAAACTGACACCCAGAACAGTGGCTTGTGAGTTTTGTTTCCCAGGGAAAAGGCCTGTACACTGGTTCAGGGGCCTGAAACTTTAAATGGCCGGGTGCCTTCTGGAATTCGGCCTCTCGCAGGATGCCTCCCAGACGCAAGGTGGCACCAGTGCCAACTTGGTCTGGTTTCAGAGTGCGAAGTGGGTCCTGAAAACTGACAACCAGAACAGTGGCTTGTGAGTTTTTGTTTCCCAGCCAAAAGGCCTGTAAACTAGTTCAGGGGCCTGAAACTTTAAATGGCCAGGTGCCTTTTGGAATTCGGCCTCTCGCAGGATGCCTCCCAGACGCAATGTGGCACCGGTGCTTTCTTAGTCTGGTTTGAGAGTGCCTAGTGGGTCCTGAAAACTGATACCCAGAACAGTTGCTTCTGGGTTTTGTTTCCTAGGGAAAAAACCTGTACACTGGTTCAGGGTCCTGAGGCCTTAAATGGCCAGGTGCCTCCTGGAACTCCGCCTCTAGAAGGATGTCTCCCAGACGCAAGGTGGCATCAGTGCCAACTTGGGCTGGTTTGAGAGTGCCTAGTGGGTCCTGAAAACTGACACCCAGAACAGTGGCTTGTGAGTTTTGTTTCCCAGGGAAAAGGCCTGTACAGTGGTTCAGGGGCCTGAAACTTTAAATGGCCGGGTGCCTTCTGGAATTCGGCCTCTTGCAGGATGCCTCCCAGACGCAAGGTGGCACCAGTGCCAACTTGGTCTGATTTGAGATTGCCAAGTTGGACCTGCAAACTGACACCCAGAACAGTGGCTTGTGAGTTTTGTTTCCCAGCGAAAAGGCCTGTACAGTGGTTCAGGGGCCTGAAAATTTAAATGGCCAGATGCCTCCTGGAATTCTGCGTCTCGCAGGATTCCTCCCAGACGCAAGGTGGCACCAGTGCCAACTTGGTCTGGTTTGAGAGTGCCTAGTGGGTCCTGAAAATTGACACACAGAACAGTGGATTGTGAGTTTCGTTTCCCATGGAAAAGGCCTGAACAGTGGTTCAGGGGCCTGAAACTTTAAATGGCCGGGTACCTCCTGGAATTCGGCCTTTCGCAGGATGCCTCCCAGACGCAAGGTGGCACCAGTGCCAACTTGGTCTGGTTAGAGACTGCCAAGTGGGTCCTGAAAACTGACACCCAGAACAGTGGCTTGTGAGTTTTTATTTCCCAGGGAAAAGGCCTGTAAACTAGTTCAGGGGCCAGAAACTTTAAATGGCTAGGTGCATCCCGGAAATCGGCCTCTTGCCGGATAACGCCCAGATTCAAGGTTGCAGCAGTGCCAACTTGGGTTGGTTTGAGAGTGCGAAGTGGGACCTGCAAACTGATACCCAGAACAGTGGCTTGTGAGTTTTTCTTTCCCTCCGAAAAGGCCTGAAAAATAGTTCAGAGGCCAGAAACTTTAAATGGCTGGGTGCATCCCGGAATTCCGCCTCTTGCAGGTTGCCTCCCCGACGCAAGGTGGCAGCAGTGCCAACTTGGTCTGATTTGAGAGTGCCAAGCGGGACCTAAAAACTGACACCCAGAACAGTGGCTTCTGTGTTTTGTTTCCCACGGAAAAACCCTGTAGATTGGCCCAGGGTCCTGAGGCCTTAAATGGCCAGATGCCTCCTGGAATTCAGCCTCTCGCAGGATTCCTCCCAGACGCAAGGTGGCACCAGTGCCAGCTTGGTCTGGTTTGAGACTGCCAAGTGGGTCCTGAAAACTGACACCCAGAACAGTGGCTTGTGAGTTTTGTTTCCCAGGGAAAAGGCCTGTACACTGGTTCAGGGGCCTGAAACTTTAAATGGCCGGGTGCCTTTTGGAATTCGGCCTCTCGCAGGATGCCTCCAAGACGCAATGTGGCACCGGTGCTTTCTTATTCTGGTTTGAGAGTGCCTAGTGGGTCCTGAAAACTGACACCCAGAACAGTTGCTTCTGGGTTTTGTTTCCTAGGGAAAAAACCTGTACAGTGGTTCAGGGTCCTGAGGCCTTAAATGGCCTGGTGCCTCCTGGAATTCCGCCTCTCGCAGGATGCCTCCCACACGCAAGGTGGCACCATTTCCAACTTGGTCTGGTTTGAGAGTGCCAGGTGGCTCCTGCAAACTGACACCCAGAACAGTGGCTTGTGAGTTTTCTTTCCCAGGGAAAAAGCCGGTACAATGGTTCAGGGGCCTGAGGCCTTAAATTGCCGGGTGCCTCCTGGAATTCCGCCTCTCGCAGGATGCCTCCTAGACACAAGGTGGCACCAGTGCCAACTTGGTCTGGTTTAAGAGTGCCAAGTGGGTCCAGAAAACTGACACCCAGAACAGTGGCTTGTGAGTTTTGTTTCCCAGGGAAAAAGCCTGTAAAATGGTTCAGGGTCCTGCGGCCTTAAATTGCCGGGTGCCTCCTGGAATTGTGCCTCTCGCAGGATGCCTCCCAGACGCAAGGTGGCACCATTTCCAACTTGGTCTGGTTTGAGAGTGCCAGGTGGCTCCTGCAAACTGACACCCAGAACAGTGGCTTGTGAGTTTTCTTTCCCAGGGAAAAAGCCTGTAAAATGGTTCAGCGTCCTGCGGCCTTAAATTGCCGGGTGCCTCCTGGAGATCCGCCTCTCACAGGATGCCTCCAAGGCGCAACAAGACACCAGTGCCAACTTGGTCTGGTTTGAGAGTGCCAAGTGGGTCCTGAAAACTGACACCCAGAACAGTGGCTTGTGAGTTTTGTTTCCCAGGGAAAAAGCCTGTACCATGGTTCAGTGGCCTGAAGCCTTAAATTGCCGGGTGCCTCCTGTAATTCGGCTACTCGCAGGATGCCTCCCAGACACAAGGTGGCACCAGTTCCAACTTGGTCTTGTTTAAGAGTTCCAAGTGGGTCCTGCAAACTGACACCCAGAACAGTGGCTTGTGAGTTTTGTTTCCGAGGGAAAAAGCCTGTACAGTGGTTCCGGGTCCTGTGGCCTTAAATTGCCGGGTGCCTCCTGCAATTTGGCCTCTCGCAGGATGCCTCCCAGACACAAGGTGGCACCCGTTCCAACTTGGTCTGCTTTGAGAGTGTCAAGTGGGTCCTGAAAACTGACACCCAGAACAGTGGCTTGTGAGTTTTGTTTCCCAGGGAAAAAGCCTGTAAAATTGTTCAGGGGCCTGAGGCCTTAAATTGCCGGGTGCCTCCTGGAGATCCGCCTCTCGCAGGATGCCTCCCAGGCGCAACATGACACCAGTGCCAACTTGGTCTGCTTTGAGAGTGCCAAGTGGGTCCTGAAAACTGACACCCAGAACAGTGGCTTGTGAGTTTTGTTTCCCAGGGAAAAAGCCTGTACAATGGTTCAGGGTCCTGCGGCCTTAAATTTCCGGGTGCCTCCTAGAATTCGGCCTCTCACAGGATGCCTCCCAGACACAAGGTGGCACCAGTGCCAACTTGGTCTGGTTTATGAGTGCCAAGTGGGTCCTGCAAACTGACACCCAGAACAGTGGCTTGTGAGTTTTCTTTCCCAGGGAAAAAGCCTGTACAATGGTTCAGGGGCCTGAGGCCTTAAATTGCCAGGTGCCTCCTGGAATTGGGCCTCTCGCAGGATGCCTCCCAGACGCAAGGTGGCACCAGTGCCAACTTGGTCTGGTTTGAGAGTGCCAGGTGGCTCCTGCAAACTGACACCCAGAACAGTGGCTTGTGAGTTGTGTTTCCCAGGGAAAAAGCCTGTACAATGGTTCAGGGTCCTGCGGCCTTAAATTGCCGGGTGCCTCCTTGAATTCCGCCTCTCGCAGGATGCCTCCCAGACGCAAGGTGGCACCAGTGCCAACTTGGTCTGGTTTGAGAGTGCCAGGTGGCTCCTGCAAACTGACACCCAGAACAGTGGCTTGTGAGTTTTGTTTCCCAGGGAAAAAGCCTGTAAAATGGTTTAGGTTAATGCCGCCTTTAATAGCCGGGTGCCACCTGGAGATCAGCCTCTCGCAGGATGCCTCCCAGACGCAAGGTGGCACCAGTGCCAGCTTGGTCTGGTTTGAGAGTGCCAAGTGGGTCCCGAAAACTGACACCCAGAACAGTGGCTTGTGAGTTTTGTTTCCCAGGGAAAAAGCCTGTACAATGGTTCAGGGTCCTGCGGCCTTAAATTGCCGGGTGCCTCCTGGAATTCCGCCTCTCGCAGGATGCCTCCCAGACGCAAGGTGGCACCAGTGCCAACTTGGTCTGGTTTGAGAGTGCCAAGTGTGTCCTGCAAATTGACACCCAGAACAGTGACTTGTGAGTTTTGTTTCCCAGGGAAAAAGCCTGTACAATGGTTTAGGGGCCTGAGGCCTTAAATTGCCGGGTGCCTCCTGGAATTCGGCCTCTCGCAGGATGCCTCCCAGACGCAAGGTGGCACCAGTTCCAACTTGGTCTGGTTTAAGAGTGCCAAGTGGGTCCTGCAAACTGGCACCCAGAACAGTGGCTTGTGAGTTTTGTTTCCCAGGGAAAAAGCCTGTACAATGGTTCAGGGTCCTGCGGCCTTAAATTGCCGGGTGCCTCCTGGAATTCCGCAACTCGCCAGATGTTTCCCAGACGCTTAGCAACACCAGTGCCAACTTGGTCTGGTTTAAGAGTGCCAAGTGGGTCCGGGAAACTGGCACCCAGAACAGTGGCTTGTGAGTTTTGTTTCCCAGGGAAAAAGCCTGTACAATGGTTCAGGGGCCTGAGGCCTTAAATTGCCGGGAGCCACATGGAGATCCGCCTCTCGCAGGATGCCTCCCAGACGCAAGGTGGCACCAGTGCCAACTTGGTCTGCTTTGAGAGTGTCAAGTGGGTCCTGAAAACTGACACCCAGAACAGTGGCTTTTGAGTTTTGTTTCCCAGGGAAAAAGCCTGTACAATGGTTTTGGGTGCTGCGGCCTTAAATTGCCGGGTGCCTCCTGGAATTCCGCCTCTCGCAGGATGCCTCCCAGGCGCAACATGACACTAGTGCCAACTTGGTCTGCTTTAAGAGTGCCAAGTGGGTCCTGAAAACTGACACCTAGAACAGTGGCTTGTGAGTTTTGTTTCCCAGGGAAAAAGCCTGTACAATGGTTCAGACGCCTGAGGCCTTAAATTGCCGGGTGCCTCCTGGAATTGGGCCTCTCGCAGGATGCCTCCCAGACACAAGGTGGCACCAGTGCCAACTTGGTCTGCTTTGAGAGTGTCAAGTTGGTCCTGAAAACTGACACCCAGAACAGTGGCTTGTGAGTTTTGTTTCCCAGGGAAAAAGCCTGTACAATGGTTCAGGGTCCTGCGGCCATAAATTGCCGGGTGCCTCCTTGAATTGCGCCTCTTGCAGGATGCCTCCTAGACGCAAGGTGGCACCAGTGCCAACTTGGTCTGGTTTGAGAGTGCCAGGTGTCTCCTGCAAACTTACACCCAGAACAGTGGCTTGTGAGTTTTGTTTCCCAGGGAAAAAGCCTGTAAAATGGTTTAGGTTAATGCCGCCTTTAATAGCCGGGTGCCACCTGGAGATCAGCCTCTCGCAGGATGCCTCCCAGACGCAAGGTGGCACCAGTGCCAACTTGGTCTGGTTTGAGAGTGTAAGGTGGGTCCTGAAAACTGACACCCAGAACAGTGGCTTGTGAGTTTTGTTTCCCAGGGAAAAAGCCTGTACAATGGTTCAGGGTCCTGCGGCCTTAAATTGCCGGGTGCATCCTAGAATTCGGCCTCTCGCAAGATGCCTCCCAGACGCAAGGTGGCATCAGTTCCAACTTGGTCTGGTTTAAGAGTGCCAAGTGGGTCCTTAAAACTGACACCCAGAACAGTGGCTTGTGAGTTTTGTTTCCCAGGGAAAAAGCCTGTACAATGGTTCAGGGGCCTGAGGCCTTAAATTGCCGGGTGCCTCCTGGAATTCGGCCTCTCGCAGGATGCCTCCCAGACACAAGGTGGCACCAGTGCCAACTTGGTCTGGTTTAAGAGTGCCAAGTGGGTCCTGAAAACTGACACCCAGAACAGTGGCTTGTGAGTTTTGTTTCCCAGGGAAAAAGCCTGTACAATGGTTCAGGGTCCTACGGACTTAAATTGCCGGCTGCCTCCTGGAGATCCGCCTCTCGCAGGATGCCTCCCAGACACAAGGTGGCACCAGTGCCAACTTGGTCTGCTTTGAGAGTGTCAAGTTGGTCCTGAAAACTGACACCCAGAACAGTGGCTTGTGAGTTTTGTTTCCCAGGGAAAAAGCCTGTACAATGGTTCAGGCTCCTGCGGCCTTAAATTGCCGGGCGCCTCCTGGAGATCCGCTACTCGCAGGATGCCTCCCAGACACAAGGTGGCACCAGTGCCAACTTGGTCTTGTTTGAGAGTGCCAAGTGGGTCCTGAAAACTGACACCCAGAACAGTGGCTTGTGAGTTTTGTTTCCCAGGGAAAAAGCCTGTCCAATGGTTCAGGGTCCTGCGGACTTAAATTGCCGGGTGCCTCCTTGAATTGCGCCTCTCGCAGGATGCCTCCCAGACGCAAGGTGGCACCAGTGCCAACTTGGTCTGGTTTGAGAGTGCCAGGTGTCTCCTGCAAACTTACACCCAGAACAGTGGCTTGTGAGTTTTGTTTCCCAGGGAAAAAGCCTGTACAATGGTTTAGGTTAATGCCGCCTTTAATAACCGGGTGCCACCTGGAGATCCGCCTCTCGCAGGATGCCTCCCAGACGCAAGGTGGCACCAGTGCCAACTTGGTCTGGTTTGAGAGTGTAAGGTGGGTCCTGAAAACTGACACCCAGAACAGTGGCTTGTGAGTTTTGTTTCCCAGGGAAAAAGCCTGTACAATGGTTCAGGGTCCTGCGGCCTTAAATTGCCGGGTGCCTCCTGGAATTCGGCCTCTCACAGGGTGCCTCCCAGACGCAAGGTGGCACCAGTTCCAACTTGGTCTGGTTTAAGAGTGCCAAGTTGGTCCTGAAAACTGACACCCAGAACAGTGGCTTGTGAGTTTTGTTTCCCCGGGAAAAAGCCTGTACAATGGTTCAGACGCCTGAGGCCTTAAATTGCCGGGTGCCTCCTGGAATTGGGCCTCTCGCAGGATGCCTCCCAGACACAAGGTGGCACCAGTGCCAACTTGGTCTGCTTTGAGAGTGTCAAGTTGGTCCTGAAAACTGACACCCAGAACAGTGGCTTGTGAGTTTTGTTTCCCAGGGAAAAAGCCTGTACAATGGTTCAGGGTCCTGCGGCCTTAAATTGCCGGGCGCCTCCTGGAGATCCGCTACTCGCTGGATGCCTCCCAGACACAAGGTGGCACCAGTTCCAACTTGGTCTTGTTTGAGAGTGCCAAGTGGGTCCTGAAAACTGACACCCAGAACAGTGGCTTGTGAGTTGTGTTTCCCAGGGAAAAAGCCTGTACAATGGTTCAGGGTCCTGCGGCCATAAATTGCCGGGTGCCTCCTTGAATTGCGCCTCTCGCAGGATGCCTCCTAGACGCAAGGTGGCACCAGTGCCAACTTGGTCTGGTTTGAGAGTGCCAGGTGTCTCCTGCAAACTTACACCCAGAACAGTGGCTTGTGAGTTTTGTTTCCCAGGGAAAAAGCCTGTAAAATGGTTTAGGTTAATGCCGCCTTTAATAGCCGGGTGCCACCTGGAGATCAGCCTCTCGCAGGATGCCTCCCAGACGCAAGGTGGCACCAGTGCCAACTTGGTCTTGTTTGAGAGTGCCAAGTGGGTCCTGAAAACTGACACCCAGAACAGTGGCTTGTGAGTTTTGTTTCCCAGGGAAAAAGCCTGTACAATGGTTCAGGGTCCTGCGGCCTTAAATTGCCGGGTGCCTCCTAGAATTCGGCCTCTCGCAAGATGCCTCGCAGACGCAAGGTGGCATCAGTTCCAACTTGGTCTGGTTTAAGAGTGCCAAGTGGGTCCTGAAAACTGACACCCAGAACAGTGGCTTGTGAGTTTTCTTTCCCAGGGAAAAAGCCGGTACAATGGTTCAGGGGCCTGAGGCCTGAAATTGCCGGGTGCCTCCTGGAATTCCGCCTCTCGCAGGATGCCTCCTAGACACAAGGTGGCACCAGTGCCAACTTGGTCTGGTTTGAGAGTGCCAAGTGGGTCCTGAAAACTGACACCCAGAACAGTGGCTTGTGAGTTTTGTTTCCCAGGGAAAAAGCCTGTACAATGGTTCAGGGGCCTGAGGCCTTAAATTGCCGGGTGCCTCCTGGAATTCGGCCTCTCGCAGGATGCCTCCCAGACGCAAGGTGGCACCAGTGCCAACTTGGTCTTGTTTAAGAGTGCCAAGTGGGTCCTGCAAACTGACACCCAGAACAGTGGCTTGTGAGTTTTGTTTCCCAGGGAAAAAGCCTGTACAATGGTTCCGGGTCCTGTGGCCTTAAATTCCCGGGTGCCTCCTGGAATGTGGCCTCTCGCAGGATGCCTCCCAGACACAAGGTGGCACCAGTGCCAACTTGGTCTGCTTTGAGAGTGTCAAGTGGGTCCTGAAAACTGACACCCAGAACAGTGGCTTGTGAGTTTTGTTTCCCAGGGAAAAAGCCTGTAAAATTGTTCAGGGGCCTGAGGCCTTAAATTGCCGGGTGCCTCCTGGAGATCCGCCTCTCGCAGGATGCCTCCCAGGCGCAACATGACACCAGTGCCAACTTGGTCTGCTTTGAGAGTGCCAAGTGGGTCCTGAAAACTGACACCCAGAACAGTGGCTTGTGAGTTTTGTTTCCCAGGGAAAAAGCCTGTACAATGGTTCAGGGTCCTGCGGCCTTAAATTTCCGGGTGCCTCCTAGAATTCGGCCTCTCGCAGGATGCCTCCCAGACACAAGGTGGCACCAGTGCCAACTTGGTCTGGTTTAAGAGTGCCAAGTGGGTCCTTAAAACTGACACCCAGAACAGTGGCATGTGAGTTTTCTTTCCCAGGGAAAAAGCCTGTACAATGGTTCAGGGGCCTGAGGCCTTAAATTGCGGGGTGCCTTCTGGAATTGCGCCTCTCGCAGGATGCCTCCCAGACGCAAGGTGGCACCAGTGCCAACTTGGTCTGGTTGAGAGTGCCAGGTGGCTCCTGCAAACTGACACCCAGAACAGTGGCTTGTGAGTTGTGTTTCCCAGGGAAAAAGCCTGTACAATGGTTCAGGGTCCTGCGGCCTTAAATTGCCGGGTGCCTCCTTGAATTCCGCCTCTCGCAGGATGCCTCCCAGACGCAAGGTGGCACCAGTGCCAACTTGGTCTGGTTTGAGAGTGCCAGGTGGCTCCTGCAAACTGACACCCAGAACAGTGGCTTGTGAGTTTTGTTTCCCAGGGAAAAAGCCTGTAAAATGGTTTAGGTTAATGCCGCCTTTAATAGCCGGGGGCCACCTGGAGATCCGCCTCTCGCAGGATGCCTCCCAGACGCAAGGTGGCACCAGTGCCAGCTTGGTCTGGTTTAAGAGTGCCAAGTGGGTCCCGAAAACTGACACCCAGAACAGTGGCTTGTGAGTTTTGTTTCCCAGGGAAAAAGCCTGTACAATGGTTCAGGGTCCTGCGGCCTTAAATTGCCGGGTGCCTCCTGGAATTCCGCCTCTCGCAAGATGCCTCCCAGACGCAAGGTGGCACCAGTGCAAACTTAGTCTGGTTTGAGAGTGCCAAGTGTGTCCTGCAAATTGACACCCAGAACAGTGACTTGTGAGTTTTGTTTCCCAGGGAAAAAGCCTGTACAATGGTTTAGGGGCCTGAGGCCTTAAATTGCCGGGTGCCTCCTGGAATTCGGCCACTCGCAGGATGCCTCCCAGACGCAAGGTGGCACGAGTTCCAACTTGGTCTGGTTTAAGAGTGCCAAGTGGGTCCTGAAAACTGACACCCAGAACAGTGGCTTGTGAGTTTTGTTTGCCAGGGAAAAAGCCTGTACAATGGTTCAGGGTCCTGCGGCCTTAAATTGCCGGGTGCCTCCTAGAATTCGGCCTCTCGCAAGATGCCTCCCAGACGCAAGGTGGCATCAGTTCCAACTTGGTCTGGTTTAAGAGTGCCAAGTGGGTCCTTTAAACTGACACCTAGAACAGTGGCTTGTGAGTTTTGTTTCCCAGGGCAAAAGCCTGTACAATGGTTCAGGGGCCTGAGGCCTTAAATTGCCGGGTGCCTCCTGGAATTCGGCCTCTCGCAGGATGCCTCCCAGACACAAGGTGGCACCAGTGCCAACTTGGTCTGGTTTGAGAGTGCCAAGTGGGTCCTGAAAACTGACACCCAGAACAGTGGCTTGTGAGTTTTGTTTCCCAGGGAAAAAGCCTGTACAATGGTTCAGGGTCCTGAGGCCTTAAATTGCCGGGTGCCTCCTGGAATTGGGCCTCTCGCAGGATGCCTCCCAGACACAAGGTGGCACCAGTGCCAACTTGGTCTGCTTTGAGAGTGTCAAGTTGGTCCTGAAAACTGACACCCAGAACAGTGGCTTGTGAGTTTTGTTTCCCAGGGAAAAAGCCTGTCCAATGGTTCAGGGTCCTGCGGCCATAAATTCCCGGGTGCCTCCTTGAATTGCGCCTCTCGCAGGATGCCTCCCAGACGCAAGGTGGCACCAGTGCCAACTTGGTCTGGTTTGAGAGTGCCAGGTGTCTCCTGCAAACTTACACCCAGAACAGTGGCTTGTGAGTTTTGTTTCCCAGGGAAAAAGCCTGTAAAATGGTTTAGGTTAATGCCGCCTTTAATAACCGGGTGCCACCTGGAGATCCGCCTCTCGCAGGATGCCTCCCAGACGCAAGGTGGCACCAGTGCCAACTTGGTCTGGTTTGAGAGTGTAAGGTGGGTCCTGAAAACTGACACCCAGAACAGTGGCTTGTGAGTTTTGTTTCCCAGGGAAAAAGCCTGTACAATGGTTCAGGGTCCTGCGGCCATAAATTGCCGGGTGCCTCCTAGAATTCGGCCTCTCACAGGGTGCCTCCCAGACGCAAGGTGGCACCAGTGCCAACTTGGTCTGGTTTAAGAGTGCCAAGTTGGTCCTGAAAACTGACACCCAGAACAGTGGCTTGTGAGTTTTGTTTCCCAGGGAAAAACCTGTGAAATGGTTCAGGGGCCTGAGGCCTTAAATTGCCGGGTGCCTCCTGGATTTGCGCCTCTCGCAGGATGCCTCCCAGACGCAAGGTGGCACCAGTGCCAACTTGGTCTGCTTTGAGAGTGTCAAGTGGGTCCTGAAAACTGACACCCAGAACAGTGGCTTGTGAGTTTTGTTTCCCAGGGAAAAAGCCTGTACAATGGTTAAGGGTCCTACGGACTTAAATTGCCGGCTTCCTCCTGGAGATCCGCCTCTCGCAGGATGCCTCCCAGACGCAAGGTGGCACCAGTGCCAACTTGGTCTGGTTTAAGAGTGCCAAGTGGGTCCTGAAAACTGACACCCAGAACAGTGGCTTGTGAGTTTTGTTTCCCAGGGAAAAAGCCTGTACAATGGTTCAGGGTCCTACGGACATAAATTGCCGGCTGCCTCCTGGAGATCCGCCTCTCGCAGGATGCCTCCCAGACGCAAGGTGGCACCAGTGCCAACTTAGTCTGGTTTAAGAGTGCCAAGTGGGTCCTGAAAACTGACACCCAGAACAGTGGCTTGTGAGTTTTGTTTCCCAGGGAAAAAGCCTGTACAATGGTTCAGGGTCCTGAGGCCTTAAATTGCGGGGTGCCTTCTGGAATTTTGCATCACGACAGATGTTTCCCAGTTGCTAAGAAACACCAGTTCCAACTCGGTCTGGTTTAAGAGTGCCAAGTGGGTCCTGAAAACTGACACCCAGAACAGTGGCTTGTGAGTTTTGTTTCCCAGGGAAAAAGCCTGTACAATGGTTTTGGGTGCTGCGGCCTTAAATTGCCGGGTGACTCCTGGAATTCCGCCTCTCGCAGGATGCCTCCCAGACGCAAGGTGGCACCAGTGCCAACTTGGTCTGGTTTAAGAGTGCCAAGTGGGTCCTGAAAACTGACACCCAGAACAGTGGCTTGTGAGTTTTGTTTCCCAGGGAAAAAGCCTGTACAATGGTTCCGGGTCCTGTGGCCTTAAATTGCCGGGTGCCTCCTGGAATGTGGCCTCTCGCAGGATGCCTCCCAGACACAAGGTGGCACCCGTTCCAACTTGGTCTGCTTTGAGAGTGTCAAGTGGGTCCTGAAAACTGACACCCAGAACAGTGGCTTGTGAGTTTTGTTTCCCAGGGAAAAAGCCTGTAAAATTGTTCAGGGGCCTGCGGCCTTAAATTGCCGGGTGCCTCCTGGAGATCCGCCTCTCGCAGGATGCCTCCCAGGCGCAACATGACACCAGTGCCAACTTGGTCTGCTTTGAGAGTGCCAAGTGGGTCCTGAAAACTGACACCCAGAACAGTGGCTTGTGAGTTTTGTTTCCCAGGGAAAAAGCCTGTACAATGGTTCAGGGTCCTGCGGCCTTAAATTTCCGGGTGCCTCCTAGAATTCGGTTTCTCACAGGATGCCTCCCAGACGGAAGGTGGCACCAGTGCCAACTTGGTCTGGTTTAAGAGTGCCAAGTGGGTCCTTAAAACTGACACCCAGAACAGTGGCATGTGAGTTTTCTTTCCCAGGGAAAAAGCCTGTACAATGGTTCAGGGTCCTGAGGCCTTAAATTGCCGGGTGCCTCCTGGAATTGCGCCTCTCGCAGGATGCCTCCCAGACGCAAGGTGGCACCAGTGCCAACTTGGTCTGGTTTGAGAGTGCCAGGTGGCTCCTGCAAACTGACACCCAGAACAGTGGCTTGTGAGTTGTGTTTCCCAGGGAAAAAGCCTTTACAATGGTTCCGGGTCCTGCGGCCTTAAATTGCCGGGTGCCTCCTTGAATTCCGCCTCTCGCAGGATGCCTCCCAGACGCAAGGTGGCACCAGTGCCAACTTGGTCTGGTTTGAGAGTGCCAGGTGGCTCCTGCAAACTGACACCCAGAACAGTGGCTTGTGAGTTTTGTTTCCCAGGGAAAAAGCCTGTAAAATGGTTTAGGTTAATGCCGCCTTTAATAGCCGGGTGCCACCTGGAGATGAGCCTCTCGCAGGATGCCTCCCAGACGCAAGGTGGCACCCGTGCCAGCTTGGTCTGGTTTAAGAGTGCCAAGTGGGTCCCGAAAACTGACACCCAGAACAGTGGCTTGTGAGTTTTGTTTCCCAGGGAAAAAGCCTGTACAATGGTTCAGGGTCCTGCGGCCTTAAATTGCCGGGTGCCTCCTGGAATTCCGCCTCTCGCAAGATGCCTCCCAGACGCAAGGTGGCACCAGTGCCAACTTGGTCTGGTTTGAGAGTGCCAAGTGTGTCCTGCAAATTGACACCCAGAACAGTGACTTGTGAGTTTTGTTTCCCAGGGAAAAAGCCTGTACAATGGTTCAGGGTCCTGCGGCCTTAAATTGCCGGGTGCCTCCTGGAATTCCGCATCTCGCCAGATGTTTCCCAGACGCTTAGCAACACCAGTGCCAACTTGGTCTGGTTTAAGAGTGCCAAGTGGGTCCGGGAAACTGGCACCCAGAACAGTGGCTTGTGAGTTTTGTTTCCCAGGGAAAAAGCCTGTACAATGGTTCAGGGGCCTGAGGCCTTAAATTGCCGGGAGCCACATGGAGATCCGCCTCTCGCAGGATGCCTCCCAGACGCAAGGTGGCACCAGTGCCAACTTGGTCTGCTTTGAGAGTGTCAAGTGGGTCCTTAAAACTGACACCCAGAACAGTGGCTTGTGAGTTTTTTTTCCCAGGGAAAAAGCCTGTACAATGGTTTTGGGTGCTGCGGCCTTAAATTGCCGGGTGCCTCCTGGAATTGCGCCTCTCGCAGGATGCCTCCCAGACGCAAGGTGGCACCAGTGCCAACTTGGTCTGGTTTAAGAGTGCCAAGTGGGTCCTGAAAACTGACACCCAGAACAGTGGCTTGTGAGTTTTGTTTCCCAGGGAAAAAGCCTGTACAATGGTTCAGACGCCTGAGGCCTTAAATTGCCGGGTGCCTCCTGGAATTGGGCCTCTCGCAGGATGCCTCCCAGACACAAGGTGGCACCAGGGCCAACTTGGTCAGCTTTGAGAGTGTCAAGTTGGTCCTGAAAACTGACACCCAGAACAGTGGCTTGTGAGTTTTGTTTCCCAGGGAAAAAGCCTGTACAATGGTTCAGGGTCCTGCGGCCTTAAATTGCCGGGCGCCTCCTGGAGATCCGCTACTCGCAGGATGCCTCCCAGACACAAGGTGGCACCAGTGCCAACTTGGTCTTGTTTGAGAGTGCCAAGTGGGTCCTGAAAACTGACACCCAGAACAGTGGCTTGTGAGTTTTGTTTCCCAGGGAAAAAGCCTGTACCATGGTTCAGGGTCCTGCGGCCATAAATTGCCGGGTGCCTCCTTGAATTGCGCCTCTCGCAGGATGCCTCCTAGACGCAAGGTGGCACCAGTGCCAACTTGGTCTGGTTTGAGAGTGCCAGGTGTCTCCTGCAAACTTACACCCAGAACAGTGGCTTGTGAGTTTTGTTTCCCAGGGAAAAAGCCTGTAAAATGGTTTAGGTTAATGCCGCCTTTAATAGCCGGGTGCCACCTGGAGATCAGCCTCTCGCAGGATGCCTCCCAGACGCAAGGTGGCACCAGTGCCAACTTGGTCTGGTTTGAGAGTGTAAGGTGGGTCCTGAAAACTGACACCCAGAACAGTGGCTTGTGAGTTTTGTTTCCCAGGGAAAAAGCCTGTACAATGGTTCAGGGTCCTGCAGCCTTAAATTGCCGGGTGCCTCCTAGAATTCGGCCTCTCGCAGAATGCCTCCCAGACGCAAGGTGGCATCAGTTCCAACTTGGTCTGGTTTAAGAGTGCCAAGTGGGTCCTGAAAACTGACACCCAGAACAGTGGCTTGTGAGTTTTGTTTCCCAGGGAAAAAGCCTGTACAATGGTTCAGGGGCCTGAGGCCTTAAATTGCCGGGTGCCTCCTGGAATTCGGCCTCTCGCAGGATGCCTCCCAGACACAAGGTGGCACCAGTGCCAACTTGGTCTGGTTTAAGAGTGCCAAGTTGGTCCTGAAAACTGACACCCAGAACAGTGGCTTGTGAGTTTTGTTTCCCAGGGAAAAAGCCTGTACAATGGTTCAGGGTCCTGAGGCCTTAAATTGCCGGGTGCCTCCTGGAATTGGGCCTCTCGCAGGATGCCTCCCAGACACAAGGTGGCACCAGTGCCAACTTGGTCTGCTTTGAGAGTGTCAAGTTGGTCCTGAAAACTGACACCCAGAACAGTGGCTTGTGAGTTTTGTTTCCCAGGGAAAAAGCCTGTACAATGGTTCAGGGTCCTGCGGCCTTAAATTGCCGGGCGCCTCCTGGAGATCCGCTACTCGCAGGATGCCTCCCAGACACAAGGTGGCACCAGTGCCAACTTGGTCTTGTTTGAGAGTGCCAAGTGGGTCCTGAAAACTGACACCCAGAACAGTGGCTTGTGAGTTTTGTTTCCCAGGGAAAAAGCCTGTACAATGGTTCAGGGTCCTGCGGCCTTAAATTGCCGGGTGCCTCCTGGAATTCCGCATCTCGCCAGATGTTTCCCAGACGCTTAGCAACACCAGTGCCAACTTGGTCTGGTTTAAGAGTGCCAAGTGGGTCCGGGAAACTGGCACCCAGAACAGTGGCTTGTGAGTTTTGTTTCCCAGGGAAAAAGCCTGTACAATGGTTCAGGGGCCTGAGGCCTTAAATTGCCGGGAGCCACATGGAGATCCGCCTCTCGCAGGATGCCTCCCAGACGCAAGGTGGCACCAGTGCCAACTTGGTCTTGTTTAAGAGTGCCAAGTGGGTCCTGCAAACTGACACCCAGAACAGTGGCTTGTGAGTTTTGTTTCCCAGGGAAAAAGCCTGTACAATGGTTCCGGGTCCTGTGGCCTTAAATTCCCGGGTGCCTCCTGGAATGTGGCCTCTCGCAGGATGCCTCCCAGACACAAGGTGGCACCAGTGCCAACTTGGTCTGCTTTGAGAGTGTCAAGTGGGTCCTGAAAACTGACACCCAGAACAGTGGCTTGTGAGTTTTGTTTCCCAGGGAAAAAGCCTGTAAAATTGTTCAGGGGCCTGAGGCCTTAAATTGCCGGGTGCCTCCTGGAGATCTGCCTCTCGCAGGATGCCTCCCAGGCGCAACATGACACCAGTGCCAACTTGGTCTGCTTTGAGACTGCCAAGTGGGTCCTGAAAACTGACACCCAGAACAGTGGCTTGTGAGTTTTGTTTCCCAGGGAAAAAGCCTGTACAATGGTTCAGGGTCCTGCGGCCTTAAATTTCCGGGTGCCTCCTAGAATTCGGCCTCTCACAGGATGCCTCCCAGACACAAGGTGGCACCAGTGCCAACTTGGTCTGGTTTAAGAGTGCCAAGTGGGTCCTTAAAACTGACACCCAGAACAGTGGCATGTGAGTTTTCTTTCCCAGGGAAAAAGCCTGTACAATGGTTCAGGGGCCTGAGGCCTTAAATTGCGGGGTGCCTTCTGGAATTGCGCCTCTCGCAGGATGCCTCCCAGACGCAAGGTGGCACCCGTGCCAACTTGGTCTGGTTGAGAGTGCCAGGTGGCTCCTGCAAACTGACACCCAGAACAGTGGCTTGTGAGTTGTGTTTCCCAGGGAAAAAGCCTGTACAATGGTTCAGGGTCCTGCGGCCTTAAATTGCCGGGTGCCTCCTGGAATTGGGCCTCTCGCAGGATGCCTCCCAGACGCAAGGTGGCACCAGTGCCAACTTGGTCTGGTTTGAGAGTGCCAGGTGGCTCCTGCAAACTGACACCCAGAACAGTGGCTTGTGAGTTTTGTTTCCCAGGGAAAAAGCCTGTAAAATGGTTTAGGTTAATGCCGCCTTTAATAGCCGGGTGCCACCTGGAGATGAGCCTCTCGCAGGATGCCTCCCAGACGCAAGGTGGCACCAGTGCCAGCTTGGTCTGGTTTAAGAGTGCCAAGTGGGTCCCGAAAACTGACACCCAGAACAGTGGCTTGTGAGTTTTGTTTCCCAGGGAAAAAGCCTGTACAATGGTTCAGGGTCCTGCGGCCTTAAATTGCCGGGTGCCTCCTGGAATTCCGCCTCTCGCAAGATGCCTCCCAGACGCAAGGTGGCACCAGTGCCAACTTAGTCTGGTTTGAGAGTGCCAAGTGTGTCCTGCAAATTGACACCCAGAACAGTGACTTGTGAGTTTTGTTTCCCAGGGAAAAAGCCTGTACAATGGTTTAGGGGCCTGAGGCCTTAAATTGCCGGGTGCCTCCTGGAATTCGGCCACTCGCAGGATGCCTCCCAGACGCAAGGTGGCACCAGTTCCAACTTGGTCTGGTTTAAGAGTGCCAAGTGGGTCCTGAAAACTGACACCCAGAACAGTGGCTTGTGAGTTTTGTTTGCCAGGGAAAAAGCCTGTACAATGGTTCAGGGTCCTGCGGCCTTAAATTGCCGGGTGCCTCCTAGAATTCGGCCTCTCGCAAGATGCCTCCCAGACGCAAGGTGGCATCAGTGCCAACTTGGTCTGGTTTAAGAGTGCCAAGTGGGTCCTTTAAACTGACACCCAGAACAGTGGCTTGTGAGTTTTGTTTCCCAGGGCAAAAGCCTGTACAATGGTTCAGGGGCCTGAGGCCTTAAATTGCCGGGTGCCTCCTGGAATTCGGCCTCTCGCAGGATGCCTCCCAGACACAAGGTGGCACCAGTGCCAACTTGGTCTGGTTTGAGAATGCCAAGTGGGTCCTGAGAACTGACACCCAGAACAGTGGCTTGTGAGTTTTGTTTCCCAGGGAAAAAGCCTGTACAATGGTTCAGGGTCCTGAGGCCTTAAATTGCCGGGTGCCTCCTGGAATTGGGCCTCTCGCAGGATGCCTCCCAGACACAAGGTGGCACCAGTGCCAACTTGGTCTGCTTTGAGAGTGTCAAGTTGGTCCTGAAAACTGACACCCAGAACAGTGGCTTGTGAGTTTTGTTTCCCAGCGAAAAAGCCTGTACAATGGTTCAGGGTCCTGCGGCCTTAAATTGCCAGGCGCCTCCTGGAGATCCGCTACTCGCAGGATGCCTCCCAGACACAAGGTGGCACCAGTGCCAACTTGGTCTTGTTTGAGAGTGCCAAGTGGGTCCTGAAAACTGACACCCAGAACAGTGGCTTGTGAGTTTTGTTTCCCAGGGAAAAAGCCTGTCCAATGGTTCAGGGTCCTGCGGCCATAAATTCCCGGGTGCCTCCTTGAATTGCGCCTCTCGCAGGATGCCTCCCAGACGCAAGGTGGCACCAGTGCCAACTTGGTCTGGTTTGAGAGTGCCAGGTGTCTCCTGCAAACTTACACCCAGAACAGTGGCTTGTGAGTTTTGTTTCCCAGGGAAAAAGCCTGTAAAATGGTTTAGGTTAATGCCGCCTTTAATAACCGGGTGCCACCTGGAGATCCGCCTCTCGCAGGATGCCTCCCAGACGCAAGGTGGCACCAGTGCCAACTTGGTCTGGTTTGAGAGTGTAAGGTGGGTCCTGAAAACTGACACCCAGAACAGTGGCTTGTGAGTTTTGTTTCCCAGGGAAAAAGCCTGTACAATGGTTCAGGGTCCTGCGGCCATAAATTGCCGGGTGCCTCCTAGAATTCGGCCTCTCACAGGGTGCCTCCCAGACGCAAGGTGGCACCAGTTCCAACTTGGTCTGGTTTAAGAGTGCCAAGTTGGTCCTGAAAACTGACACCCAGAACAGTGGCTTGTGAGTTTTGTTTCCCAGGGAAAAACCTGTGAAATGGTTCAGGGGCCTGAGGCCTTAAATTGCCGGGTGCCTCCTGGATTTGCGCCTCTCGCAGGATGCCTCCCAGACGCAAGGTGGCACCAGTGCCAACTTGGTCTGCTTTGAGAGTGTCAAGTGGGTCCTGAAAACTGACACCCAGAACAGTGGCTTGTGAGTTTTGTTTCCCAGGGAAAAAGCCTGTACAATGGTTAAGGGTCCTACGGACTTAAATTGCCGGCTTCCTCCTGGAGATCCGCCTCTCGCAGGATGCCTCCCAGACGCAAGGTGGCACCAGTGCCAACTTGGTCTGGTTTAAGAGTGCCAAGTGGGTCCTGAAAACTGACACCCAGAACAGTGGCTTGTGAGTTTTGTTTCCCAGGGAAAAAGCCTGTACAATGGTTCAGGGTCCTACGGACATAAATTGCCGGCTGCCTCCTGGAGATCCGCCTCTCGCAGGATGCCTCCCAGACGCAAGGTGGCACCAGTGCCAACTTAGTCTGGTTTAAGAGTGCCAAGTGGGTCCTGAAAACTGACACCCAGAACAGTGGCTTGTGAGTTTTGTTTCCCAGGGAAAAAGCCTGTACAATGGTTCAGGGTCCTGAGGCCTTAAATTGCGGGGTGCCTTCTGGAATTTTGCATCACGACAGATGTTTCCCAGTTGCTAAGAAACACCAGTTCCAACTCGGTCTGGTTTAAGAGTGCCAAGTGGGTCCTGAAAACTGACACCCAGAACAGTGGCTTGTGAGTTTTGTTTCCCAGGGAAAAAGCCTGTACAATGGTTTTGGGTGCTGCGGCCTTAAATTGCCGGGTGACTCCTGGAATTCCGCCTCTCGCAGGATGCCTCCCAGACGCAAGGTGGCACCAGTGCCAACTTGGTCTGGTTTAAGAGTGCCAAGTGGGTCCTGAAAACTGACACCCAGAACAGTGGCTTGTGAGTTTTGTTTCCCAGGGAAAAAGCCTGTACAATGGTTCCGGGTCCTGTGGCCTTAAATTGCCGGGTGCCTCCTGGAATGTGGCCTCTCGCAGGATGCCTCCCAGACACAAGGTGGCACCCGTTCCAACTTGGTCTGCTTTGAGAGTGTCAAGTGGGTCCTGAAAACTGACACCCAGAACAGTGGCTTGTGAGTTTTGTTTCCCAGGGAAAAAGCCTGTAAAATTGTTCAGGGGCCTGCGGCCTTAAATTGCCGGGTGCCTCCTGGAGATCCGCCTCTCGCAGGATGCCTCCCAGGCGCAACATGACACCAGTGCCAACTTGGTCTGCTTTGAGAGTGCCAAGTGGGTCCTGAAAACTGACACCCAGAACAGTGGCTTGTGAGTTTTGTTTCCCAGGGAAAAAGCCTGTACAATGGTTCAGGGTCCTGCGGCCTTAAATTTCCGGGTGCCTCCTAGAATTCGGTTTCTCACAGGATGCCTCCCAGACGGAAGGTGGCACCAGTGCCAACTTGGTCTGGTTTAAGAGTGCCAAGTGGGTCCTTAAAACTGACACCCAGAACAGTGGCATGTGAGTTTTCTTTCCCAGGGAAAAAGCCTGTACAATGGTTCAGGGTCCTGAGGCCTTAAATTGCCGGGTGCCTCCTGGAATTGCGCCTCTCGCAGGATGCCTCCCAGACGCAAGGTGGCACCAGTGCCAACTTGGTCTGGTTTGAGAGTGCCAGGTGGCTCCTGCAAACTGACACCCAGAACAGTGGCTTGTGAGTTGTGTTTCCCAGGGAAAAAGCCTGTACAATGGTTCCGGGTCCTGCGGCCTTAAATTGCCGGGTGCCTCCTTGAATTCCGCCTCTCGCAGGATGCCTCCCAGACGCAAGGTGGCACCAGTGCCAACTTGGTCTGGTTTGAGAGTGCCAGGTGGCTCCTGCAAACTGACACCCAGAACAGTGGCTTGTGAGTTTTGTTTCCCAGGGAAAAAGCCTGTAAAATGGTTTAGGTTAATGCCGCATTTAATAGCCGGGTGCCACCTGGAGATGAGCCTCTCGCAGGATGCCTCCCAGACGCAAGGTGGCACCCGTGCCAGCTTGGTCTGGTTTAAGAGTGCCAAGTGGGTCCCGAAAACTGACACCCAGAACAGTGGCTTGTGAGTTTTGTTTCCCAGGGAAAAAGCCTGTACAATGGTTCAGGGTCCTGCGGCCTTAAATTGCCGGGTGCCTCCTGGAATTCCGCCTCTCGCAAGATGCCTCCCAGACGCAAGGTGGCACCAGTGCCAACTTGGTCTGGTTTGAGAGTGCCAAGTGTGTCCTGCAAATTGACACCCAGAACAGTGACTTGTGAGTTTTGTTTCCCAGGGAAAAAGCCTGTACAATGGTTCAGGGTCCTGCGGCCTTAAATTGCCGGGTGCCTCCTGGAATTCCGCATCTCGCCAGATGTTTCCCAGACGCTTAGCAACACCAGTGCCAACTTGGTCTGGTTTAAGAGTGCCAACTGGGTCCGGGAAACTGGCACCCAGAACAGTGGCTTGTGAGTTTTGTTTCCCAGGGAAAAAGCCTGTACAATGGTTCAGGGGCCTGAGGCCTTAAATTGCCGGGTGCCACCTGGAGATCCGCCTCTCGCAGGATGCCTCCCAGACGCAAGGTGGCACCAGTGCCAACTTGGTCTGGTTTGAGAGTGTAAGGTGGGTCCTGAAAACTGACACCCAGAACAGTGGCTTGTGAGTTTTGTTTCCCAGGGAAAAAGCCTGTACAATGGTTCAGGGTCCTGCGGCCATAAATTGCCGGGTGCCTCCTAGAATTCGGCCTCTCACAGGGTGCCTCCCAGACGCAAGGTGGCACCAGTTCCAACTTGGTCTGGTTTAAGAGTGCCAAGTTGGTCCTGAAAACTGACACCCAGAACAGTGGCTTGTGAGTTTTGTTTCCCAGGGAAAAACCTGTGAAATGGTTCAGGGGCCTGAGGCCTTAAATTGCCGGGTGCCTCCTGGATTTGCGCCTCTCGCAGGATGCCTCCCAGACGCAAGGTGGCACCAGTGCCAACTTGGTCTGCTTTGAGAGTGTCAAGTGGGTCCTGAAAACTGACACCCAGAACAGTGGCTTGTGAGTTTTGTTTCCCAGGGAAAAAGCCTGTACAATGGTTAAGGGTCCTACGGACTTAAATTGCCGGCTTCCTCCTGGAGATCCGCCTCTCGCAGGATGCCTCCCAGACGCAAGGTGGCACCAGTGCCAACTTGGTCTGGTTTAAGAGTGCCAAGTGGGTCCTGAAAACTGACACCCAGAACAGTGGCTTGTGAGTTTTGTTTCCCAGGGAAAAAGCCTGTACAATGGTTCAGGGTCCTACGGACATAAATTGCCGGCTGCCTCCTGGAGATCCGCCTCTCGCAGGATGCCTCCCAGACGCAAGGTGGCACCAGTGCCAACTTAGTCTGGTTTAAGAGTGCCAAGTGGGTCCTGAAAACTGACACCCAGAACAGTGGCTTGTGAGTTTTGTTTCCCAGGGAAAAAGCCTGTACAATGGTTCAGGGTCCTGAGGCCTTAAATTGCGGGGTGCCTTCTGGAATTTTGCATCACGACAGATGTTTCCCAGTTGCTAAGAAACACCAGTTCCAACTCGGTCTGGTTTAAGAGTGCCAAGTGGGTCCTGAAAACTGACACCCAGAACAGTGGCTTGTGAGTTTTGTTTCCCAGGGAAAAAGCCTGTACAATGGTTTTGGGTGCTGCGGCCTTAAATTGCCGGGTGACTCCTGGAATTCCGCCTCTCGCAGGATGCCTCCCAGACGCAAGGTGGCACCAGTGCCAACTTGGTCTGGTTTAAGAGTGCCAAGTGGGTCCTGAAAACTGACACCCAGAACAGTGGCTTGTGAGTTTTGTTTCCCAGGGAAAAAGCCTGTACAATGGTTCCGGGTCCTGTGGCCTTAAATTGCCGGGTGCCTCCTGGAATGTGGCCTCTCGCAGGATGCCTCCCAGACACAAGGTGGCACCCGTTCCAACTTGGTCTGCTTTGAGAGTGTCAAGTGGGTCCTGAAAACTGACACCCAGAACAGTGGCTTGTGAGTTTTGTTTCCCAGGGAAAAAGCCTGTAAAATGGTTCAGGGGCCTGCGGCCTTAAATTGCCGGGTGCCTCCTGGAGATCCGCCTCTCGCAGGATGCCTCCCAGGCGCAACATGACACCAGTGCCAACTTGGTCTGCTTTGAGAGTGCCAAGTGGGTCCTGAAAACTGACACCCAGAACAGTGGCTTGTGAGTTTTGTTTCCCAGGGAAAAAGCCTGTACAATGGTTCAGGGTCCTGCGGCCTTAAATTTCCGGGTGCCTCCTAGAATTCGGTTTCTCACAGGATGCCTCCCAGACGGAAGGTGGCACCAGTGCCAACTTGGTCTGGTTTAAGAGTGCCAAGTGGGTCCTTAAAACTGACACCCAGAACAGTGGCATGTGAGTTTTCTTTCCCAGGGAAAAAGCCTGTACAATGGTTCAGGGGCCTGAGGCCTTAAATTGCGGGGTGCCTTCTGGAATTGCGCCTCTCGCAGGATGCCTCCCAGACGCAAGGTGGCACCCGTGCCAACTTGGTCTGGTTGAGAGTGCCAGGTGGCTCCTGCAAACTGACACCCAGAACAGTGGCTTGTGAGTTGTGTTTCCCAGGGAAAAAGCCTGTACAATGGTTCCGGGTCCTGCGGCCTTAAATTGCCGGGTGCCTCCTTGAATTCCGCCTCTCGCAGGATGCCTCCCAGACGCAAGGTGGCACCAGTGCCAACTTGGTCTGGTTTGAGAGTGCCAGGTGGCTCCTGCAAACTGACACCCAGAACAGTGGCTTGTGAGTTTTGTTTCCCAGGGAAAAAGCCTGTAAAATGGTTTAGGTTAATGCCGCCTTTAATAGCCGGGTGCCACCTGGAGATGAGCCTCTCGCAGGATGCCTCCCAGACGCAAGGTGGCACCCGTGCCAGCTTGGTCTGGTTTAAGAGTGCCAAGTGGGTCCCGAAAACTGACACCCAGAACAGTGGCTTGTGAGTTTTGTTTCCCAGGGAAAAAGCCTGTACAATGGTTCAGGGTCCTGCGGCCTTAAATTGCCGGGTGCCTCCTGGAATTCCGCCTCTCGCAAGATGCCTCCCAGACGCAAGGTGGCACCAGTGCCAACTTGGTCTGGTTTGAGAGTGCCAAGTGTGTCCTGCAAATTGACACCCAGAACAGTGACTTGTGAGTTTTGTTTCCCAGGGAAAAAGCCTGTACAATGGTTCAGGGTCCTGCGGCCTTAAATTGCCGGGTGCCTCCTGGAATTCCGCATCTCGCCAGATGTTTCCCAGACGCTTAGCAACACCAGTGCCAACTTGGTCTGGTTTAAGAGTGCCAAGTGGGTCCGGGAAACTGGCACCCAGAACAGTGGCTTGTGAGTTTTGTTTCCCAGGGAAAAAGCCTGTACAATGGTTCAGGGGCCTGAGGCCTTAAATTGCCGGGAGCCACATGGAGATCCGCCTCTCGCAGGATGCCTCCCAGACGCAAGGTGGCACCAGTGCCAACTTGGTCTGCTTTGAGAGTGTCAAGTGGGTCCTTAAAACTGACACCCAGAACAGTGGCTTGTGAGTTTTTTTTCCCAGGGAAAAAGCCTGTACAATGGTTTTGGGTGCTGCGGCCTTAAATTGCCGGGTGCCTCCTGGAATTCCGCCTCTTGCAGGATGCCTCCCAGACGCAAGGTGGCACCAGTGCCAACTTGGTCTGGTTTAAGAGTGCCAAGTGGGTCCTGAAAACTGACACCCAGAACAGTGGCTTGTGAGTTTTGTTTCCCAGGGAAAAAGCCTGTACAATGGTTCAGACGCCTGAGGCCTTAAATTGCCGGGTGCCTCCTGGAATTGGGCCTCTCGCAGGATGCCTCCTAGACACAAGGTGGCACCAGTGCCAACTTGGTCTGCTTTGAGAGTGTCAAGTGGGTCCTGAAAACTGACACCCAGAACAGTGGCTTGTGAGTTTTGTTTCCCAGGGAAAAAGCCTGTACAATGGTTCAGGGTCCTGCGGCCTTAAATTGCCGGGCGCCTCCTGGAGATCCGCTACTCGCAGGATGCCTCCCAGACACAAGGTGGCACCAGTGCCAACTTGGTCTTGTTTGAGAGTGCCAAGTGGGTCCTGAAAACTGACACCCAGAACAGTGGCTTGTGAGTTTTGTTTCCCAGGGAAAAAGCCTGTACCATGGTTCAGGGTCCTGCGGCCATAAATTGCCGGGTGCCTCCTTGAATTGCGCCTCTCGCAGGATGCCTCCTAGACGCAAGGTGGCACCAGTGCCAACTTGGTCTGGTTTGAGAGTGCCAGGTGTCTCCTGCAAACTTACACCCAGAACAGTGGCTTGTGAGTTTTGTTTCCCAGGGAAAAAGCCTGTAAAATGGTTTAGGTTAATGCCGCCTTTAATAGCCGGGTGCCACCTGGAGATCAGCCTCTCGCAGGATGCCTCCCAGACGCAAGGTGGCACCAGTGCCAACTTGGTCTGGTTTGAGAGTGTAAGGTGGGTCCTGAAAACTGACACCCAGAACAGTGGCTTGTGAGTTTTGTTTCCCAGGGAAAAAGCCTGTACAATGGTTCAGGGTCCTGCAGCCTTAAATTGCCGGGTGCCTCCTAGAATTCGGCCTCTCGCAGAATGCCTCCCAGACGCAAGGTGGCATCAGTTCCAACTTGGTCTGGTTTAAGAGTGCCAAGTGGGTCCTGAAAACTGACACCCAGAACAGTGGCTTGTGAGTTTTGTTTCCCAGGGAAAAAGCCTGTACAATGGTTCAGGGGCCTGAGGCCTTAAATTGCCGGGTGCCTCCTGGAATTCGGCCTCTCGCAGGATGCCTCCCAGACACAAGGTGGCACCAGTGCCAACTTGGTCTGGTTTAAGAGTGCCAAGTTGGTCCTGAAAACTGACACCCAGAACAGTGGCTTGTGAGTTTTGTTTCCCAGGGAAAAAGCCTGTACAATGGTTCAGGGTCCTGAGGCCTTAAATTGCCGGGTGCCTCCTGGAATTGGGCCTCTCGCAGGATGCCTCCCAGACACAAGGTGGCACCAGTGCCAACTTGGTCTGCTTTGAGAGTGTCAAGTTGGTCCTGAAAACTGACACCCAGAACAGTGGCTTGTGAGTTTTGTTTCCCAGGGAAAAAGCCTGTACAATGGTTCAGGGTCCTGCGGCCTTAAATTGCCGGGCGCCTCCTGGAGATCCGCTACTCGCAGGATGCCTCCCAGACACAAGGTGGCACCAGTGCCAACTTGGTCTTGTTTGAGAGTGCCAAGTGGGTCCTGCAAACTGACACCCAGAACAGTGGCTTGTGAGTTTTGTTTCCCAGGGAAAAAGCCTGTACAATGGTTCAGGGTCCTGCGGCCTTAAATTGCCGGGTGCCTCCTGGAATTCCGCATCTCGCCAGATGTTTCCCAGACGCTTAGCAACACCAGTGCCAACTTGGTCTGGTTTAAGAGTGCCAAGTGGGTCCGGGAAACTGGCACCCAGAACAGTGGCTTGTGAGTTTTGTTTCCCAGGGAAAAAGCCTGTACAATGGTTCAGGGGCCTGAGGCCTTAAATTGCCGGGAGCCACATGGAGATCCGCCTCTCGCAGGATGCCTCCCAGACGCAAGGTGGCACCAGTGCCAACTTGGTCTGCTTTGAGAGTGTCAAGTGGGTCCTTAAAACTGACACCCAGAACAGTGGCTTGTGAGTTTTGTTTCCCAGGGAAAAAGCCTGTACAATGGTTTTGGGTGCTGCGGCCTTAAATTGCCGGGTGCCTCCTGGAATTCCGCCTCTTGCAGGATGCCTCCCAGACGCAAGGTGGCACCAGTGCCAACTTGGTCTGGTTTAAGAGTGCCAAGTGGGTCCTGAAAACTGACACCCAGAACAGTGGCTTGTGAGTTTTGTTTCCCAGGGAAAAAGCCTGTACAATGGTTCAGACGCCTGAGGCATTAAATTGCCGGGTGCCTCCTGGAATTGGGCCTCTCGCAGGATGCCTCCCAGACACAAGGTGGCACCAGTGCCAACTTGGTCTGCTTTGAGAGTGTCAAGTTGGTCCTGAAAACTGACACCCAGAACAGTGGCTTGTGAGTTTTCTTTCCCAAGGAAAAAGCCTGTACAATGGTTCAGGGTCCTGCGGCCTTAAATTGCCGGGCGCCTCCTGGAGATCCGCTACTCGCAGGATGCCTCCCAGACACAAGGTGGCACCAGTGCCAACTTGGTCTTGTTTGAGAGTGCCAAGTGGGTCCTGAAAACTGACACCCAGAACAGTGGCTTGTGAGTTTTGTTTCCCAGGGAAAAAGCCTGTACAATGGTTCAGGGTCCTGCGGCCATAAATTGCCGGGTGCCTCCTTGAATTGCGCCTCTCGCAGGATGCCTCCTAGACGCAAGGTGGCACCAGTGCCAACTTGGTCTGGTTTGAGAGTGCCAGGTGTCTCCTGCAAACTTACACCCAGAACAGTGGCTTGTGAGTTTTGTTTCCCAGGGAAAAAGCCTGTAAAATGGTTTAGGTTAATGCCGCCTTTAATAGCCGGGTGCCACCTGGAGATCAGCCTCTCGCAGGATGCCTCCCAGACGCAAGGTGGCACCAGTGCCAACTTGGTCTGGTTTGAGAGTGTAAGGTGGGTCCTGAAAACTGACACTCAGAACAGTGGCTTGTGAGTTTTGTTTCCCAGGGAAAAAGCCTGTACAATGGTTCAGGGTCCTGCGGCCTTAAATTGCCGGGTGCCTCCTAGAATTCGGCCTCTCGCAGGATGCCTCCCAGACGCAAGGTGGCATCAGTTCCAACTTGGTCTGGTTTAAGAGTGCCAAGTGGGTCCTGAAAACTGACACCCAGAACAGTGGCTTGTGAGTTTTGTTTCCCAGGGAAAAAGCCTGTACAATGGTTCAGGGGCCTGAGGCCTTAAATTGCCGGGTGCCTCCTGGAATTCGGCCTCTCGCAGGATGCCTCCCAGACACAAGGTGGCACCAGTGCCAACTTGGTCTGGTTTAAGAGTGCCAAGTGGGTCCTGAAAACTGACACCCAGAACAGTGGCTTGTGAGTTTTGTTTCCCAGGGAAAAAGCCTGTACAATGGTTCAGACGCCTGAGGCCTTAAATTGCCGGGTGCCTCCTGGAATTGGGCCTCTCGCAGGATGCCTCCCAGACACAAGGTGGCACCAGTGCCAACTTGGTCTGCTTTGAGAGTGTCAAGTTGGTCCTGAAAACTGACACCCAGAACAGTGGCTTGTGAGTTTTGTTTCCCAGGGAAAAAGCCTGTACAATGGTTCAGGGTCCTGCGGCCTTAAATTGCCAGGCGCCTCCTGGAGATCCGCTACTCGCAGGATGCCTCCCAGACACAAGGTGGCACCAGTGCCAACTTGGTCTTGTTTGAGAGTGCCAAGTGGGTCCTGAAAACTGACACCCAGAACAGTGGCTTGTGAGTTTTGTTTCCCAGGGAAAAAGCCTGTAAAATGGTTTAGGTTAATGCCGCCTTTAATAGCCGGGTGCCACCTGGAGATCAGCCTCTCGCAGGATGCCTCCCAGACGCAAGGTGGCACCAGTGCCAACTTGGTCTGGTTTGAGAGTGTAAGGTGGGTCCTGAAAACTGACACCCAGAACAGTGGCTTGTGAGTTTTGTTTCCCAGGGAAAAAGCCTGTACAATGGTTCAGGGTCCTGCAGCCTTAAATTGCCGGGTGCCTCCTAGAATTCGGCCTCTCGCAGAATGCCTCCCAGACGCAAGGTGGCATCAGTTCCAACTTGGTCTGGTTTAAGAGTGCCAAGTGGGTCCTGAAAACTGACACCCAGAACAGTGGCTTGTGAGTTTTGTTTCCCAGGGAAAAAGCCTGTACAATGGTTCAGGCGCCTGAGGCCTTAAATTGCCGGGTGCCTCCTGGAATTCGGCCTCTCGCAGGATGCCTCCCAGACACAAGGTGGCACCAGTGCCAACTTGGTCTGGTTTAAGAGTGCCAAGTTGGTCCTGAAAACTGACACCCAGAACAGTGGCTTGTGAGTTTTGTTTCCCAGGGAAAAAGCCTGTACAATGGTTCAGGGTCCTGAGGCCTTAAATTGCCGGGTGCCTCCTGGAATTGGGCCTCTCGCAGGATGCCTCCCAGACACAAGGTGGCACCAGTGCCAACTTGGTCTGCTTTGAGAGTGTCAAGTTGGTCCTGAAAACTGACACCCAGAACAGTGGCTTGTGAGTTTTGTTTCCCAGGGAAAAAGCCTGTACAATGGTTCAGGGTCCTGCGGCCTTAAATTGCCGGGCGCCTCCTGGAGATCCGCTACTCGCAGGATGCCTCCCAGACACAAGGTGGCACCAGTGCCAACTTGGTCTTGTTTGAGAGTGCCAAGTGGGTCCTGAAAACTGACACCCAGAACAGTGGCTTGTGAGTTTTGTTTCCCAGGGAAAAAGCCTGTACAATGGTTCAGGGTCCTGCGGCCTTAAATTGCCGGGTGCCTCCTGGAATTCCGCATCTCGCCAGATGTTTCCCAGACGCTTAGCAACACCAGTGCCAACTTGGTCTGGTTTAAGAGTGCCAAGTGGGTCCGGGAAACTGGCACCCAGAACAGTGGCTTGTGAGTTTTGTTTCCCAGGGAAAAAGCCTGTACAATGGTTCAGGGGCCTGAGGCCTTAAATTGCCGGGAGCCACATGGAGATCCGCCTCTCGCAGGATGCCTCCCAGACGCAAGGTGGCACCAGTGCCAACTTGGTCTGCTTTGAGAGTGTCAAGTGGGTCCTTAAAACTGACACCCAGAACAGTGGCTTGTGAGTTTTGTTTCCCAGGGAAAAAGCCTGTACAATGGTTTTGGGTGCTGCGGCCTTAAATTGCCGGGTGCCTCCTGGAATTCCGCCTCTTGCAGGATGCCTCCCAGACGCAAGGTGGCACCAGTGCCAACTTGGTCTGGTTTAAGAGTGCCAAGTGGGTCCTGAAAACTGACACCCAGAACAGTGGCTTGTGAGTTTTGTTTCCCAGGGAAAAAGCCTGTACAATGGTTCAGACGCCTGAGGCATTAAATTGCCGGGTGCCTCCTGGAATTGGGCCTCTCGCAGGATGCCTCCCAGACACAAGGTGGCACCAGTGCCAACTTGGTCTGCTTTGAGAGTGTCAAGTTGGTCCTGAAAACTGACACCCAGAACAGTGGCTTGTGAGTTTTCTTTCCCAAGGAAAAAGCCTGTACAATGGTTCAGGGTCCTGCGGCCTTAAATTGCCGGGCGCCTCCTGGAGATCCGCTACTCGCAGGATGCCTCCCAGACACAAGGTGGCACCAGTGCCAACTTGGTCTTGTTTGAGAGTGCCAAGTGGGTCCTGAAAACTGACACCCAGAACAGTGGCTTGTGAGTTTTGTTTCCCAGGGAAAAAGCCTGTACAATGGTTCAGGGTCCTGCGGCCATAAATATCCGGGTGCCTCCTTGAATTGCGCCTCTCGCAGGATGCCTCCTAGACGCAAGGTGGCACCAGTGCCAACTTGGTCTGGTTTGAGAGTGCCAGGTGTCTCCTGCAAACTTACACCCAGAACAGTGGCTTGTGAGTTTTGTTTCCCAGGGAAAAAGCCTGTAAAATGGTTTAGGTTAATGCCGCCTTTAATAGCCGGGTGCCACCTGGAGATCAGCCTCTCGCAGGATGCCTCCCAGACGCAAGGTGGCACCAGTGCCAACTTGGTCTGGTTTGAGAGTGTAAGGTGGGTCCTGAAAACTGACACTCAGAACAGTGGCTTGTGAGTTTTGTTTCCCAGGGAAAAAGCCTGTACAATGGTTCAGGGTCCTGCGGCCTTAAATTGCCGGGTGCCTCCTAGAATTCGGCCTCTCGCAGGATGCCTCCCAGACGCAAGGTGGCATCAGTTCCAACTTGGTCTGGTTTAAGAGTGCCAAGTGGGTCCTGAAAACTGACACCCAGAACAGTGGCTTGTGAGTTTTGTTTCCCAGGGAAAAAGCCTGTACAATGGTTCAGGGGCCTGAGGCCTTAAATTGCCGGGTGCCTCCTGGAATTCGGCCTCTCGCAGGATGCCTCCCAGACACAAGGTGGCACCAGTGCCAACTTGGTCTGGTTTAAGAGTGCCAAGTGGGTCCTGAAAACTGACACCCAGAACAGTGGCTTGTGAGTTTTGTTTCCCAGGGAAAAAGCCTGTACAATGGTTCAGACGCCTGAGGCCTTAAATTGCCGGGTGCCTCCTGGAATTGGGCCTCTCGCAGGATGCCCTCCAGACACAAGGTGGCACCAGTGCCAACTTGGTCTGCTTTGAGAGTGTCAAGTTGGTCCTGAAAACTGACACCCAGAACAGTGGCTTGTGAGTTTTGTTTCCCAGGGAAAAAGCCTGTACAATGGTTCAGGGTCCTGCGGCCTTAAATTGCCGGGCGCCTCCTGGAGATCCGCTACTCGCAGGATGCCTCCCAGACACAAGGTGGCACCAGTGCCAACTTGGTCTCTTTTGAGAGTGCCAAGTGGGTCCTGAAAACTGACAGCCAGAACAGTGGCTTGTGAGTTTTGTTTCCCAGGGAAAAAGCCTGTACAATGGTTCAGGGTCCTGCGGCCTTAAATTGCCGGGTGCCTCCTTGAATTGCGCCTCTCGCAGGATGCCTCCCAGACGCAAGGTGGCACCAGTGCCAACTTGGTCTGGTTTGAGAGTGCCAGGTGTCTCCTGCAAACTTACACCCAGAACAGTGGCTTGTGAGTTTTGTTTCCCAGGGAAAAAGCCTGTAAAATGGTTTAGGTTAATGCCGCCTTTAATAACCGGGTGCCACCTGGAGATCCGCCTCTCGCAGGATGCCTCCCAGACGCAAGGTGGCACCAGTGCCAACTTGGTCTGGTTTGAGAGTGTAAGGTGGGTCCTGAAAACTGACACCCAGAACAGTGGCTTGTGAGTTTTGTTTCCCAGGGAAAAAGCCTGTACAATGGTTCAGGGTCCTGCGGCCTTAAATTGCCGGGTGCCTCCTAGAATTCGGCCTCTCACAGGGTGCCTCCCAGACGCAAGGTGGCACCAGTTCCAACTTGGTCTGGTTTAAGAGTGCCAAGTTGGTCCTGAAAACTGACACCCAGAACAGTGGCTTGTGAGTTTTGTTTCCCAGGGAAAAAGCCTGTGAAATGGTTCAGGGGCCTGAGGCCTTAAATTCCCGGGTGCCTCCTGGAATTGAGCCTCTCGCAGGATGCCTCCCAGACGCAAGGTGGCACCAGTGCCAACTTGGTCTGGTTTAAGAGTGCCAAGTGGGTCCGGGAAACTGGCACCCAGAACAGTGGCTTGTGAGTTTTGTTTCCCAGGGAAAAAGCCTGTACAATGGTTCAGGGTCCTACGGACTTAAATTGCCGGCTTCCTCCTGGAGATCCGCCTCTCGCAGGATGCCTCCCAGACGCAAGGTGGCACCAGTGCCAACTTGGTCTGGTTTAAGAGTGCCAAGTGGGTCCTGAAAACTGACACCCAGAACAGTGGCTTGTGAGTTTTGTTTCCCAGGGAAAAAGCCTGTACAATGGTTCAGGGTCCTACGGACTTAAATTGCCGGCTGCCTCCTGGAGATCCGCCTCTCGCAGGATGCCTCCCAGACGCAAGGTGGCACCAGTGCCAACTTAGTCTGGTTTAAGAGTGCCAAGTGGGTCCTGAAAACTGACACCCAGAACAGTGGCTTGTGAGTTTTGTTTCCCAGGGAAAAAGCCTGTACAATGGTTCAGGGGCCTGAGGCCTTAAATTGCGGGGTGCCTTCTGGAATTTTGCATCACGACAGATGTTTCCCAGACGCTAAGAAACACCAGTTCCAACTCGGTCTGGTTTAAGAGTGCCAAGTGGGTCCTGAAAACTGACACCCAGAACAGTGGCTTGTGAGTTTTGTTTCCCAGGGAAAAAGCCGGTACAATGGTTCAGGGGCCTGAGGCCTGAAATTGACGGGTGCCTCCTGGAATTCCGCCTCTCGCAGGATGCCTCCTAGACACAAGGTGGCACCAGTGCCAACTTGGTCTGGTTTAAGAGTGCCAAGTGGGTCCTGAAAACTGACACCCAGAACATTGGCTTGTGAGTTTTGTTTCCCAGGGAAAAAGCCTGTAAAATGGTTCAGGGTCCTGCGGCCTTTAATAGCCGGGTGCCTCCTGGAATTGTGCCTCTCGCAGGATGCCTCCCAGAGGCAAGGTGGCACCATTTCCAACTTGGTCTGGTTTGAGAGTGCCAGGTGGCTCCTGCAAACTGACACCCAGAACAGTGGCTTGTGAGTTTTCTTTCCCAGGGAAAAAGCCTGTAAAATGGTTTAGGTTAATGCCGCCTTTAATAGCCGGGTGCCACCTGGAGATCAGCCTCTCGCAGGATGCCTCCCAGACGCAAGGTGGCACCAGTGCCAACTTGGTCTGGTTTGAGAGTGTAAGGTGGGTCCTGAAAACTGACACCCAGAACAGTGGCTTGTGAGTTTTGTTTCCCAGGGAAAAAGCCTGTAAAATGGTTCAGGGGCCTGAGGCCTTAAATTGCCGGGTGCCTCCTGGAATTGCGCCTCTCGCAGGATGCCTCCCAGACGCAAGGTGGCACCAGTGCCAACTTGGTCTGGTTTGAGAGTGCCAGGTGGCTCCTGCAAACTGACACCCAGAACAGTGGCTTGTGAGTTGTGTTTCCCAGGGAAAAAGCCTGTACAATGGTTCAGGGTCCTGCGGCCTTAAATTGCCGGGTGCCTCCTTGAATTCCGCCTCTCGCAGGATGCCTCCCAGACGCAAGGTGGCACCAGTGCCAACTTGGTCTGGTTTGAGAGTGCCAGGTGGCTCCTGCAAACTGACACCCAGAACAGTGGCTTGTGAGTTTTGTTTCCCAGGGAAAAAGCCTGTAAAATGGTTTAGGTTAATGCCGCCTTTAATAGCCGGGTGCCACCTGGAGATCAGCCTCTCGCAGGATGCCTCCCAGACGCAAGGTGGCACCAGTGCCAGCTTGGTCTGGTTTAAGAGTGCCAAGTGGGTCCCGAAAACTGACACCCAGAACAGTGGCTTGTGAGTTTTGTTTCCCAGGGAAAAAGCCTGTACAATGGTTCAGGGTCCTGCGGCCTTAAATTGCCGGGTGCCTCCTGGAATTCCGCCTCTCGCAAGATGCCTCCCAGACGCAAGGTGGCACCAGTGCCAACTTGGTCTGGTTTGAGAGTGTAAGGTGGGTCCTGCAAATTGACACCCAGAACAGTGACTTGTGAGTTTTGTTTCCCAGGGAAAAAGCCTGTACAATGGTTTAGGGGCCTAAGGCCTTAAATTGCCGGGTGCCTCCTAGAATTCGGCCACTCGCAGGATGCCTCCCAGACGCAAGGTGGCACCAGTTCCAACTTGGTCTGGTTTAAGAGGGCCAAGTGGGTCTGGGAAACTGGCACCCAGAACAGTGGCTTGTGAGTTTTGTTTCCCAGGGAAAAAGCCTGTACAATGGTTCAGGGGCCTGAGGCCTTAAATTGCCGGGACCCACATGGAGATCCGCTACTCGCAGGATGCCTCCCAGACACAAGGTGGCACCAGTGCCAACTTGGTCTCTTTTGAGAGTGCCAAGTGGGTCCTGAAAACTGACACCCAGAACAGTGGCTTGTGAGTTTTGTTTCCCAGGGAAAAAGCCTGTACAATGGTTCAGGGTCCTGCGGACTTAAATTGCCGGGTGCCTCCTTGAATTGCGCCTCTCGCAGGATGCCTCCCAGACGCAAGGTGGCACCAGTGCCAACTTGGTCTGGTTTGAGAGTGCCAGGTGTCTCCTGCAAACTTACACCCAGAACAGTGGCTTGTGAGTTTTGTTTCCCAGGGAAAAAGCCTGTAAAATGGTTTAGGTTAATGCCGCCTTTAATAACCGGGTGCCACCTGGAGATCCGCCTCTCGCAGGATGCCTCCCAGACGCAAGGTGGCACCAGTGCCAACTTGGTCTGGTTTGAGAGTGTAAGGTGGGTCCTGAAAACTGACACCCAGAACAGTGGCTTGTGAGTTTTGTTTCCCAGGGAAAAAGCCTGTACAATGGTTCAGGGTCCTGCGGCCTTAAATTGCCGGGTGCCTCCTAGAATTCGGCCTCTCACAGGGTGCCTCCCAGACGCAAGGTGGCACCAGTTCCAACTTGGTCTGGTTTAAGAGTGCCAAGTTGGTCCTGAAAACTGACACCCAGAACAGTGGCTTGTGAGTTTTGTTTCCCAGGGAAAAAGCCTGTGAAATGGTTCAGGGGCCTGAGGCCTTAAATTCCCGGGTGCCTCCTGGAATTGCGCCTCTCGCAGGATGCCTCCCAGACGCAAGGTGGCACCAGTGCCAACTTGGTCTGGTTTAAGAGTGCCAAGTGGGTCCGGGAAACTGGCACCCAGAACAGTGGCTTGTGAGTTTTGTTTCCCAGGGAAAAAGCCTGTACAATGGTTCAGGGTCCTACGGACTTAAATTGCCGGCTTCCTCCTGGAGATCCGCCTCTCGCAGGATGCCTCCCAGACGCAAGGTGGCACCAGTGCCAACTTGGTCTGGTTTAAGAGTGCCAAGTGGGTCCTGAAAACTGACACCCAGAACAGTGGCTTGTGAGTTTTGTTTCCCAGGGAAAAAGCCTGTACAATGGTTCAGGGTCCTACGGACTTAAATTGCCGGCTGCCTCCTGGAGATCCGCCTCTCGCAGGATGCCTCCCAGACGCAAGGTGGCACCAGTGCCAACTTAGTCTGGTTTAAGAGTGCCAAGTGGGTCCTGAAAACTGACACCCAGAACAGTGGCTTGTGAGTTTTGTTTCCCAGGGAAAAAGCCTGTACAATGGTTCAGGGGCCTGAGGCCTTAAATTGCGGGGTGCCTTCTGGAATTTTGCATCACGACAGATGTTTCCCAGACGCTAAGAAACACCAGTTCCAACTCGGTCTGGTTTAAGAGTGCCAAGTGGGTCCTGAAAACTGACACCCAGAACAGTGGCTTGTGAGTTTTGTTTCCCAGGGAAAAAGCCGGTACAATGGTTCAGGGGCCTGAGGCCTGAAATTGACGGGTGCCTCCTGGAATTCCGCCTCTCGCAGGATGCCTCCTAGACACAAGGTGGCACCAGTGCCAACTTGGTCTGGTTTAAGAGTGCCAAGTGGGTCCTGAAAACTGACACCCAGAACATTGGCTTGTGAGTTTTGTTTCCCAGGGAAAAAGCCTGTAAAATGGTTCAGGGTCCTGCGGCCTTTAATAGCCGGGTGCCTCCTGGAATTGTGCCTCTCGCAGGATGCCTCCCAGAGGCAAGGTGGCACCATTTCCAACTTGGTCTGGTTTGAGAGTGCCAGGTGGCTCCTGCAAACTGACACCCAGAACAGTGGCTTGTGAGTTTTCTTTCCCAGGGAAAAAGCCTGTAAAATGGTTTAGGTTAATGCCGCCTTTAATAGCCGGGTGCCACCTGGAGATCAGCCTCTCGCAGGATGCCTCCCAGACGCAAGGTGGCACCAGTGCCAACTTGGTCTGGTTTGAGAGTGTAAGGTGGGTCCTGAAAACTGACACCCAGAACAGTGGCTTGTGAGTTTTGTTTCCCAGGGAAAAAGCCTGTAAAATGGTTCAGGGGCCTGAGGCCTTAAATTGCCGGGTGCCTCCTGGAATTGCGCCTCTCGCAGGATGCCTCCCAGACGCAAGGTGGCACCAGTGCCAACTTGGTCTGGTTTGAGAGTGCCAGGTGGCTCCTGCAAACTGACACCCAGAACAGTGGCTTGTGAGTTGTGTTTCCCAGGGAAAAAGCCTGTACAATGGTTCAGGGTCCTGCGGCCTTAAATTGCCGGGTGCCTCCTTGAATTCCGCCTCTCGCAGGATGCCTCCCAGACGCAAGGTGGCACCAGTGCCAACTTGGTCTGGTTTGAGAGTGCCAGGTGGCTCCTGCAAACTGACACCCAGAACAGTGGCTTGTGAGTTTTGTTTCCCAGGGAAAAAGCCTGTAAAATGGTTTAGGTTAATGCCGCCTTTAATAGCCGGGTGCCACCTGGAGATCAGCCTCTCGCAGGATGCCTCCCAGACGCAAGGTGGCACCAGTGCCAGCTTGGTCTGGTTTAAGAGTGCCAAGTGGGTCCCGAAAACTGACACCCAGAACAGTGGCTTGTGAGTTTTGTTTCCCAGGGAAAAAGCCTGTACAATGGTTCAGGGTCCTGCGGCCTTAAATTGCCGGGTGCCTCCTGGAATTCCGCCTCTCGCAAGATGCCTCCCAGACGCAAGGTGGCACCAGTGCCAACTTGGTCTGGTTTGAGAGTGTAAGGTGGGTCCTGCAAATTGACACCCAGAACAGTGACTTGTGAGTTTTGTTTCCCAGGGAAAAAGCCTGTACAATGGTTTAGGGGCCTAAGGCCTTAAATTGCCGGGTGCCTCCTAGAATTCGGCCACTCGCAGGATGCCTCCCAGACGCAAGGTGGCACCAGTTCCAACTTGGTCTGGTTTAAGAGGGCCAAGTGGGTCTGGGAAACTGGCACCCAGAACAGTGGCTTGTGAGTTTTGTTTCCCAGGGAAAAAGCCTGTACAATGGTTCAGGGGCCTGAGGCCTTAAATTGCCGGGACCCACATGGAGATCCGCCTCTCGCAGGATGCCTCCCAGACGCAAGGTGGCACCAGTGCCAACTTGGTCTGGTTTTAGAGTGTCAAGTGGGTCCTTAAAACTGACACCCAGAACAGTGGCTTTTGAGTTTTGTTTCCCAGGGAAAAAGCCTGTACAATGGTTTTGGGTGCTGCGGCCTTAAATTGCCGGGTGCCTCCTGGAATTCCGCCTCTCGCAGGATGCCTCCCAGACGCAAGGTGGCACCAGTGCCAACTTGGTCTGGTTTAAGAGTGCCAAGTGGGTCCTGAAAACTGACACCCAGAACAGTGGCTTGTGAGTTTTGTTTCCCAGGGAAAAAGCCTGTACAATGGTTCAGACGCCTGAGGCCTTAAATTGCCGGGTGCCTCCTGGAATTGGGCCTCTCGCAGGATGCCTCCCAGACACAAGGTGGCACCAGTGCCAACTTGGTCTGCTTTGAGAGTGTCAAGTTGGTCCTGAAAACTGACACCCAGAACAGTGGCTTGTGAGTTTTGTTTCCCAGGGAAAAAGCCTGTACAATGGTTCAGGGTCCTGCGGCCTTAAATTGCCGGGCGCCTCCTGGAGATCCGCTACTCGCAGGATGCCTCCCAGACACAAGGTGGCACCAGTGCCAACTTGGTCTTGTTTGAGAGTGCCAAGTGGGTCCTGAAAACTGACACCCAGAACAGTGGCTTGTGAGTTTTGTTTCCCAGGGAAAAAGCCTGTACAATGGTTCAGGGTCCTGCGGCCATAAATTGCCGGGTGCCTCCTTGAATTGCGCCTCTCGCAGGATGCCTCCTAGACGCAAGGTGGCACCAGTGCAAACTTGGTCTGGTTTGAGAGTGCCAGGTGTCTCCTGCAAACTTACACCCAGAACAGTGGCTTGTGAGTTTTGTTTCCCAGGGAAAAAGCCTGTAAAATGGTTTAGGTTAATGCCGCCTTTAATAGCCGGGTGCCACCTGGAGATCAGCCTCTCGCAGGATGCCTCCCAGACGCAAGGTGGCACCAGTGCCAACTTGGTCTGGTTTGAGAGTGTAAGGTGGGTCCTGAAAACTGACACCCAGAACAGTGGCTTGTGAGTTTTGTTTCCCAGGGAAAAAGCCTGTACAATGGTTCAGGGTCCTGCGGCCTTAAATTGCCGGGTGCCTCCTAGAATTCGGCCTCTCGCAGGATGCCTCCCAGACGCAAGGTGGCACCAGTGCCAACTTGGTCTGGTTTGAGAGTGTAAGGTGGGTCCTGAAAACTGACACCCAGAACAGTGGCTTGTGAGTTTTGTTTCCCAGGGAAAAAGCCTGTACAATGGTTCAGGGGCCTGAGGCCTTAAATTTCCGGGTGCCTCCTGGAATTCGGCCTCTCGCAGGATGCCTCCCAGACACAAGGTGGCACCAGTGCCAACTTGGTCTGGTTTTAGAGTGCCAAGTGGGTCCTTAAAACTGACACCCAGAACAGTGGCTTGTGAGTTTTCTTTCCCAGGGAAAAAGCCTGTACAATGGTTCAGGGTCCTGAGGCCTTAAATTGCCGGGTGCCTCCTGGAATTGGGCCTCTCGCAGGATGCCTCCCAGACACAAGGTGGCACCAGTGCCAACTTGGTCTGCTTTGAGAGTGTCAAGTTGGTCCTGAAAACTGACACCCAGAACAGTGGCTTGTGAGTTTTGTTTCCCAGGGAAAAAGCCTGTACAATGGTTCAGGGTCCTGCGGCCTTAAATTGCCGGGCGCCTCCTGGAGATCCGCTACTCGCAGGATGCCTCCCAGACACAAGGTGGCACCAGTGCCAACTTGGTCTTGTTTGAGAGTGCCAAGTGGGTCCTGAAAACTGACACCCAGAACAGTGGCTTGTGAGTTTTGTTTCCCAGGGAAAAAGCCTGTACAATGGTTCAGGGTCCTGCGGACTTAAATTGCCGGGTGCCTCCTTGAATTGCGCCTCTCGCAGGATGCCTCCCAGACGCAAGGTGGCACCAGTGCCAACTTGGTCTGGTTTGAGAGTGCCAGGTGTCTCCTGAAAACTTACACCCAGAACAGTGGCTTGTGAGTTTTGTTTCCCAGGGAAAAAGCCTGTAAAATGGTTTAGGTTAATGCCGCCTTTAATAACCGGGTGCCACCTGGAGATCCGCCTCTCGCAGGATGCCTCCCAGACGCAAGGTGGCACCAGTGCCAACTTGGTCTGGTTTGAGAGTGTAAGGTGGGTCCTGAAAACTGACACCCAGAACAGTGGCTTGTGAGTTTTGTTTCCCAGGGAAAAAGCCTGTACAATGGTTCAGGGTCCTGCGGCCTTAAATTGCCGGGTGCCTCCTAGAATTCGGCCTCTCACAGGGTGCCTACCAGACGCAAGGTGGCACCAGTTCCAACTTGGTCTGGTTTAAGAGTGCCAAGTTGGTCCTGAAAACTGACACCCAGAACAGTGGCTTGTGAGTTTTCTTTCCCAGGGAAAAAGCCTGTGAAATGATTCAGGGGCCTGAGGCCTTAAATTCGCGGGTGCCTCCTGGAATTCGGCCTCTCGCCGGATGCCTCCCAGACGCAAGGTGGCACCAGTGCCAACTTGGTCTGGTTTAAGAGTGCCAAGTGGGTCCGGGAAACTGGCACCCAGAACAGTGGCTTGTGAGTTTTGTTTCCCAGGGAAAAAGCCTGTACAATGGTTCAGGGTCCTGAGGCCTTAAATTGCGGGGTGCCTTCTGGAATTTTGCATCACGACAGATGTTTCCCAGACGCTAAGAAACACCAGTTCCAACTTGGTCTGGTTTAAGAGTGCCAAGTGGGTCCTGAAAACTGACACCCAGAACAGTGGCTTGTGAGTTTTGTTTCCCAGGGAAAAAGCCGGTACAATGGTTCAGGGGCCTGAGGCCTGAAATTGCCGGGTGCCTCCTGGAATTCCGCCTCTCGCAGGATGCCTCCTAGACACAAGGTGGCACCAGTGCACACTTGGTCTGGTTTAAGAGTGCCAAGTGGGTCCTGAAAACTGACACCCAGAACATTGGCTTGTGAGTTTTGTTTCCCAGGGAAAAAGCCTGTAAAATGGTTCAGGGTCCTGCGGCCTTAAATTGCCGGGTGCCTCCTGGAATTGTGCCTCTCGCAGGATGCCTCCCAGAGGCAAGGTGGCACCATTTCCAACTTGGTCTGGTTTGAGAGTGCCAGGTGGCTCCTGCAAACTGACACCCAGAACAGTGGCTTGTGAGTTTTCTTTCCCAGGGAAAAAGCCTGTAAAATGGTTTAGGTTAATGCCGCCTTTAATAGCCGGGTGCCACCTGGAGATCAGCCTCTCGCAGGATGCCTCCCAGACGCAAGGTGGCACCAGTGCCAACTTGGTCTGGTTTGAGAGTGTAAGGTGGGTCCTGAAAACTGACACCCAGAACAGTGGCTTGTGAGTTTTGTTTCCCAGGGAAAAAGCCTGTACAATGGTTCAGGGTCCTGCGGCCTTAAATTGCCGGGTGCCTCCTAGAATTCGGCCTCTCGCAAGATGCCTCCCAGACGCAAGGTGGCATCAGTTCCAACATGGTCTGGTTTAAGAGTGCCAAGTGGGTCCTTAAAACTGACACCCAGAACAGTGGCTTGTGAGTTTTGTTTCCCAGGGAAAAAGCCTGTACAATGGTTCAGGGTCCTGAGGCCTTAAATTGCCGGGTGCCTCCTGGAATTCGGCCTCTCGCAGGATGCCTCCCAGACACAAGGTGGCACCAGTGCCAACTTGGTCTGGTTTAAGAGTGCCAAGTTGGTCCTGAAAACTGACACCCAGAACAGTGGCTTGTGAGTTTTCTTTCCCAGGGAAAAAGCCTGTACAATGGTTCAGGGTCCTGAGGCCTTAAATTGCCGGGTGCCTCCTGGAATTGGGCCTCTCGCAGAATGCCTCCCAGACACAAGGTGGCACCAGTGCCAACTTGGTCTGCTTTGAGAGTGTCAAGTTGGTCCTGAAAACTGACACCCAGAACAGTGGCTTGTGAGTTTTGTTTCCCAGGGAAAAAGCCTGTACAATGGTTCAGGGTCCTGCGGCCTTAAATTGCCGGGCGCCTCCTGGAGATCCGCTACTCGCAGGATGCCTCCCAGACACAAGGTGGCACCAGTGCCAACTTGGTCTTGTTTGAGAGTGCCAAGTGGGTCCTGAAAACTGACACCCAGAACAGTGGCTTGTGAGTTTTGTTTCCCAGGGAAAAAGCCTGTACAATGGTTCAGGGTCCTGCGGACTTAAATTGCCGGGTGCCTCCTTGAATTCGGCCTCTCGCAGGATGCCTCCCAGACGCAAGGTGGCACCAGTGCCAACTTGGTCTGGTTTGAGAGTGCCAGGTGTCTCCTGCAAACTTACACCCAGAACAGTGGCTTGTGAGTTTTGTTTCCCAGGGAAAAAGCCTGTAAAATGGTTTAGGTTAATGCCGCCTTTAGTAGCCGGGTGCCACCTGGAGATCCGCCTCTCGCAGGATGCCTCCCAGACGCAAGGTGGCACCAGTGCCAACTTGGTCTGGTTTGAGAGTGTAAGGTGGGTCCTGAAAACTGACACCCAGAACAGTGGCTTGTGAGTTTTGTTTCCCAGGGAAAAAGCCTGTACAATGGTTCAGGGTCCTGCGGCCTTAAATTGCCGGGTGCCTCCTAGAATTCGGCCTCTCACAGGGTGCCTCCCAGACGCAAGGTGGCACCAGTTCCAACTTGGTCTGGTTTAAGAGTGCCAAGTTGGTCCTGAAAACTGACACCCAGAACAGTGGCTTGTGAGTTTTCTTTCCCAGGGAAAAAGCCTGTGAAATGGTTCTGGGGCCTGAGGCCTTAAATTGCCGGGTGCCTCCTGGAATTGCGCCTCTCGCAGGATGCCTCCCAGACGCAAGGTGGCACCAGTGCCAACTTGGTCTGGTTTAAGAGTGCCAAGTGGGTCCGGGAAACTGGCACCCAGAACAGTGGCTTGTGAGTTTTGTTTCCCAGGGAAAAAGCCTGTACAATGGTTCAGGGTCCTGCGGCCTTAAATTGCCGGCTTCCTCCTGGAGATCCGCCTCTCGCAGGATGCCTCCCAGACGCAAGGTGGCACCAGTGCCAACTTGGTCTGGTTTAAGAGTACCAAGTGGGTCCTGAAAACTGACACCCAGAACAGTGGCTTGTGAGTTTTGTTTCCCAGGGAAAAAGCCTGTCCAATGGTTCAGGGTCCTACGGACTTAAATTGCCGGCTGCCTCCTGGAGATCCGCCTCTCGCAGGATGCCTCCCAGACGCAAGGTGGCACCAGTGCCAACTTAGTCTGGTTTAAGAGTGCCAAGTGGGTCCTGAAAACTGACACCCAGAACAGTGGCTTGTGAGTTTTGTTTCCCAGGGAAAAAGCCTGTACAATGGTTCAGGGTCCTGAGGCCTTAAATTGCGGGGTGCCTTCTGGAATTTTGCATCACGACAGATGTTTCCCAGACGCTAAGAAACACCAGTTCCAACTTGGTCTGGTTTAAGAGTGCCAAGTGGGTCCTGAAAACTGACACCCAGAACATTGGCTTGTGAGTTTTGTTTCCCAGGGAAAAAGCCGGTACAATGGTTCAGGGCCTGAGGCCTGAAATTGCCGGGTGCCTCCTGGAATTCCGCCTCTCGCAGGATGCCTCCTAGACACAAGGTGGCACCAGTGCCAACTTGGTCTGGTTTAAGAGTGCCAAGTGGGTCCTGAAAACTGACACCCAGAACAGTGGCTTGTGAGTTTTCTTTCCCAGGGAAAAAGCCTGTAAAATGGTTCAGGGTCCTGCGGCCTTAAATTGCCGGGTGCCTCCTGGAATTGTGCCTCTCGCAGGATGCCTCCCAGACGCAAGGTGGCACCATTTCCAACTTGGTCTGGTTTGAGAGTGCCAGGTGGCTCCTGCAAACTGACACCCAGAACAGTGGCTTGTGAGTTTTCTTTCCCAGGGAAAAAGCCTGTAAAATGGTTTAGGTTAATGCCGCCTTTAATAGCCGGGTGCCACCTGGAGATCAGCCTCTCGCAGGATGCCTCCCAGACGCAAGGTGGCACCAGTGCCAACTTGGTCTGGTTTGAGAGTGTAAGGTGGGTCCTGAAAACTGACACCCAGAACAGTGGCTTGTGAGTTTTGTTTCCCAGGGAAAAAGCCTGTACAATGGTTCAGGGTCCTACGGACTTAAATTGCCGGCTGCCTCCTAGAATTCGGCCTCTCGCAAGATGCCTCCCAGACGCAAGGTGGCATCAGTTCCAACATGGTCTGGTTTAAGAGTGCCAAGTGGGTCCTTAAAACTGACACCCAGAACAGTGGCTTGTGAGTTTTGTTTCCCAGGGAAAAAGCCTGTCCAATTGTTCAGGGTCCTACGGACTTAAATTGCCGGCTGCCTCCTGGAGATCCGCCTCTCGCAGGATGCCTCCCAGACGCAAGGTGGCACCAGTGCCAACTTAGTCTGGTTTAAGAGTGCCAAGTGGGTCCTGAAAACTGACACCCAGAACAGTGGCTTGTGAGTTTTGTTTCCCAGGGAAAAAGCCTGTACAATGGTTCAGGGTCCTGAGGCCTTAAATTGCGGGGTGCCTTCTGGAATTTTGCATCACGACAGATGTTTCCCAGACGCTAAGAAACACCAGTTCCAACTTGGTCTGGTTTAAGAGTGCCAAGTGGGTCCTGAAAACTGACACCCAGAACATTGGCTTGTGAGTTTTGTTTCCCAGGGAAAAAGCCGGTACAATGGTTCAGGGCCTGAGGCCTGAAATTGCCGGGTGCCTCCTGGAATTCCGCCTCTCGCAGGATGCCTCCTAGACACAAGGTGGCACCAGTGCCAACTTGGTCTGGTTTAAGAGTGCCAAGTGGGTCCTGAAAACTGACACCCAGAACAGTGGCTTGTGAGTTTTCTTTCCCAGGGAAAAAGCCTGTAAAATGGTTCAGGGTCCTGCGGCCTTAAATTGCCGGGTGCCTCCTGGAATTGTGCCTCTCGCAGGATGCCTCCCAGACGCAAGGTGGCACCATTTCCAACTTGGTCTGGTTTGAGAGTGCCAGGTGGCTCCTGCAAACTGACACCCAGAACAGTGGCTTGTGAGTTTTCTTTCCCAGGGAAAAAGCCTGTAAAATGGTTTAGGTTAATGCCGCCTTTAATAGCCGGGTGCCACCTGGAGATCAGCCTCTCGCAGGATGCCTCCCAGACGCAAGGTGGCACCAGTGCCAACTTGGTCTGGTTTGAGAGTGTAAGGTGGGTCCTGAAAACTGACACCCAGAACAGTGGCTTGTGAGTTTTGTTTCCCAGGGAAAAAGCCTGTACAATGGTTCAGGGTCCTGCGGCCTTAAATTGCCGGGTGCCTCCTAGAATTCGGCCTCTCGCAAGATGCCTCCCAGACGCAAGGTGGCATCAGTTCCAACATGGTCTGGTTTAAGAGTGCCAAGTGGGTCCTTAAAACTGACACCCAGAACAGTGGCTTGTGAGTTTTGTTTCCCAGGGAAAAAGCCTGTACAATGGTTCAGGGTCCTGAGGCCTTAAATTGCCGGGTGCCTCCTGGAATTCGGCCTCTCGCAGGATGCCTCCCAGACACAAGGTGGCACCAGTGCCAACTTGGTCTGGTTTAAGAGTGCCAAGTGGGTCCTGAAAACTGACACCCAGAACAGTGGCTTGTGAGTTTTGTTTCCCAGGGAAAAAGCCTGTACAATGGTTCAGGGGCCTGAGGCCTTAAATTGCCGGGTGCCTCCTGGAATTCGGCCTCTCGCAGGATGCCTCCCAGACACAAGGTGGCACCAGTGCCAACTTGGTCTGGTTTAAGAGTGCCAAGTGGGTCCTGAAAACTGACACCCAGAACAGTGGCTTGTGAGTTTTGTTTCCCAGGGAAAAAGCCTGTACAATGGTTCAGGGTCCTGAGGCCTTAAATTGCCGGGTGCCTCCTGGAATTGGGCCTCTCGCAGGATGCCTCCCAGACACAAAGTGGCACCAGTGCCAACTTGGTCTGCTTTGAGAGTGTCAAGTTGGTCCTGAAAACTGACACCCAGAACAGTGGCTTGTGAGTTTTGTTTCCCAGGGAAAAAGCCTGTACAATGGTTCAGGGTCCTGCGGCCTTAAATTGCCGGGCGCCTCCTGGAGATCCGCTACTCGCAGGATGCCTCCCAGACACAAGGTGGCACCAGTGCCAACTTGGTCTGGTTTGAGAGTGCCAGGTGTCTCCTGCAAACTTACACCCAGAACAGTGGCTTGTGAGTTTTGTTTCCCAGGGAAAAAGCCTGTAAAATGGTTTAGGTTAATGCCGCCTTTAATAGCCGGGTGCCACCTGGAGATCCGCCTCTCGCAGGATGCCTCCCAGACGCAAGGTGGCACCAGTGCTTACTTGGTCTGGTTTGAGAGTGTAAGGTGGGTCCTGAAAACTGACACCCAGAACAGTGGCTTGTGAGTTTTGTTTCCCAGGGAAAAAGCCTGTACAATGGTTCAGGGTCCTACGGACTTAAATTGCCGGCTGCCTCCTGGAGATCCGCCTCTCGCAGGATGCCTCCCAGACGCAAGGTGGCACCAGTGCCAACTTAGTCTGCTTTAAGAGTGCCAAGTGGGTCCTGAAAACTGACACCCAGAACAGTGGCTTGTGAGTTTTGTTTCCCAGGGAAAAAGCCTGTACAATGGTTCAGGGTCCTGAGGCCTTAAATTGCGGGGTGCCTTCTGGAATTTTGCATCACGACAGATGTTTCCCAGACGCTAAGAAACACCAGTTCCAACTTGGTCTGGTTTAAGAGTGCCAAGTGGGTCCTGAAAACTGACACCCAGAACAGTGGCTTGTGAGTTTTCTTTCCCAGGGAAAAAGCCTGTAAAATGGTTCAGGGTCCTGCGGCCTTAAATTGCCGGGTGCCTCCTGGAATTCCGCCTCTCGCAGGATGCCTCCTAGACACAAGGTGGCACCAGTGCCAACTTGGTCTGGTTTAAGAGTGCCAATTGGGTCCTGAAAACTGACACCCAGAACAGTGGCTTGTGAGTTTTGTTTCCCAGGGAAAAAGCCTGTAAAATGGTTCAGGGTCCTGCGGCCTTAAATTGCCGGGTGCCTCCTGGAATTGTGCCTCTCGCAGGATGCCTCCCAGACGCAAGGTGGCACCATTTCCAACTTGGTCTGGTTTGAGAGTGCCAGGTGGCTCCTGCAAACTGACACCCAGAACAGTGGCTTGTGAGTTTTCTTTCCCAGGGAAAAAGCCTGTAAAATGGTTTAGGTTAATGCCGCCTTTAATAGCCGGGTGCCACCTGGAGATCAGCCTCTCGCAGGATGCCTCCCAGACGCAAGGTGGCACCAGTGCCAACTTGGTCTGGTTTGAGAGTGTAAGGTGGGTCCTGAAAACTGACACCCAGAACAGTGGCTTGTGAGTTTTGTTTCCCAGGGAAAAAGCCTGTACAATGGTTCAGGGTCCTGCGGCCTTAAATTGCCGGGTGCCTCCTAGAATTCGGCCTCTCGCAAGATGCCTCCCAGACGCAAGGTGGCATCAGTTCCAACATGGTCTGGTTTAAGAGTGCCAAGTGGGTCCTTAAAACTGACACCCAGAACAGTGGCTTGTGAGTTTTGTTTCCCAGGGAAAAAGCCTGTACAATGGTTCAGGGTCCTGAGGCCTTAAATTGCCGGGTGCCTCCTGGAATTCGGCCTCTCGCAGGATGCCTCCCAGACACAAGGTGGCACCAGTGCCAACTTGGTCTGGTTTAAGAGTGCCAAGTGGGTCCTTAAAACTGACACCCAGAACAGTGGCTTGTGAGTTTTGTTTCCCAGGGAAAAAGCCTGTACAATGGTTCAGGGGCCTGAGGCCTTAAATTGCCGGGTGCCTCCTGGAATTCGGCCTCTCGCAGGATGCCTCCCAGACACAAGGTGGCACCAGTGCCAACTTGGTCTGGTTTAAGAGTGCCAAGTGGGTCCTGAAAACTGACACCCAGAACAGTGGCTTGTGAGTTTTGTTTCCCAGGGAAAAAGCCTGTACAATGGTTCAGGGTCCTGAGGCCTTAAATTGCCGGGTGCCTCCTGGAATTGGGCCTCTCGCAGGATGCCTCCCAGACACAAGGTGGCACCAGTGCCAACTTGGTCTGCTTTGAGAGTGTCAAGTTGGTCCTGAAAACTGACACCCAGAACAGTGGCTTGTGAGTTTTGTTTCCCAGGGAAAAAGCCTGTACAATGGTTCAGGGTCCTGCGGCCTTAAATTGCCGGGCGCCTCCTGGAGATCCGCTACTCGCAGGATGCCTCCCAGACACAAGGTGGCACCAGTGCCAACTTGGTCTTGTTTGAGAGTGCCAAGTGGGTCCTGAAAACTGACACCCAGAACAGTGGCTTGTGAGTTTTGTTTCCCAGGGAAAAAGCCTGTACAATGGTTCAGGGTCCTGCGGACTTAAATTGCCGGGTGCCTCCTTGAATTGCGCCTCTCGCAGGATGCCTCCCAGACGCAAGGTGGCACCAGTGCCAACTTGGTCTGGTTTGAGAGTGCCAGGTGTCTCCTGCAAACTTACACCCAGAACAGTGGCTTGTGAGTTTTGTTTCCCAGGGAAAAAGCCTGTAAAATGGTTTAGGTTAATGCCGCCTTTAATAACCGGGTGCCACCTGGAGATCCGCCTCTCGCAGGATGCCTCCCAGACGCAAGGTGGCACCAGTGCCAACTTGGTCTGGTTTGAGAGTGTAAGGTGGGTCCTCAAAACTGACACCCAGAACAGTGGCTTGTGAGTTTTGTTTCCCAGGGAAAAAGCCTGTACAATGGTTCAGGGTCCTGCGGCCTTAAATTGCCGGGTGCCTCCTAGAATTCGGCCTCTCACAGGGTGCCTCCCAGACGCAAGGTGGCACCAGTTCCAACTTGGTCTGGTTTAAGAGTGCCAAGTTGGTCCTGAAAACTGACACCCAGAACAGTGGCTTGTGAGTTTTCTTTCCCAGGGAAAAAGCCTGTGAAATGGTTCAGGGGCCTGAGGCCTTAAATTGCCGGGTGCCTCCTGGAATTGCGCCTCTCGCAGGTTGCCTCCCAGACGCAAGGTGGCACCAGTGCCAACTTGGTCTGCTTTGAGAGTGTCAAGTGGCTCCTGAAAACTGACACCCAGAACAGTGGCTTGTGAGTTTTGTTTCCAAGGGAAAAAGCCTGTACAATGGTTCAGGGTCCTACGGACTTAAATTGCCGGCTTCCTCCTGGAGATCCGCCTCTCGCAGGATGCCTCCCAGACGCAAGGTGGCACCAGTGCCAACTTGGTCTGGTTTAAGAGTGCCAAGTGGGTCCTGAAAACTGACACCCAGAACAGTGGCTTGTGAGTTTTGTTTCCCAGGGAAAAAGCCTGTACAATGGTTCAGGGTCCTACGGACTTAAATTGCCGGCTGCCTCCTGGAGATCCGCCTCTCGCAGGATGCCTCCCAGACGCAAGGTGGCACCAGTGCCAGCTTAGTCTGGTTTAAGAGTGCCAAGTGGGTCCTGAAAACTGACACCCAGAACAGTGGCTTGTGAGTTTTGTTTCCCAGGGAAAAAGCCTGTACAATGGTTCAGGGTCCTGAGGCCTTAAATTGCGGGGTGCCTTCTGGAATTTTGCATCACGACAGATGTTTCCCAGACGCTAAGAAACACCAGTTCCAACTTGGTCTGGTTTAAGAGTGCCAAGTGGGTCCTGAAAACTGACACCCAGAACAGTGGCTTGTGAGTTTTCTTTCCCAGGGAAAAAGCCTGTAAAATGGTTCAGGGTCCTGCGGCCTTAAATTGCCGGGTGCCTCCTGGAATTCCGCCTCTCGCAGGATGCCTCCTAGACACAAGGTGGCACCAGTGCCAACTTGGTCTGGTTTAAGAGTGCCAATTGGGTCCTGAAAACTGACACCCAGAACAGTGGCTTGTGAGTTTTGTTTCCCAGGGAAAAAGCCTGTAAAATGGTTCAGGGTCCTGCGGCCTTAAATTGCCGGGTGCCTCCTGGAATTGTGCCTCTCGCAGGATGCCTCCCAGACGCAAGGTGGCACCATTTCCAACTTGGTCTGGTTTGAGAGTGCCAGGTGGCTCCTGCAAACTGACACCCAGAACAGTGGCTTGTGAGTTTTCTTTCCCAGGGAAAAAGCCTGTAAAATGGTTTAGGTTAATGCCGCCTTTAATAGCCGGGTGCCACCTGGAGATCAGCCTCTCGCAGGATGCCTCCCAGACGCAAGGTGGCACCAGTGCCAACTTGGTCTGGTTTGAGAGTGTAAGGTGGGTCCTGAAAACTGACACCCAGAACAGTGGCTTGTGAGTTTTGTTTCCCAGGGAAAAAGCCTGTACAATGGTTCAGGGTCCTGCGGCCTTAAATTGCCGGGTGCCTCCTAGAATTCGGCCTCTCGCAAGATGCCTCCCAGACGCAAGGTGGCATCAGTTCCAACATGGTCTGGTTTAAGAGTGCCAAGTGGGTCCTTAAAACTGACACCCAGAACAGTGGCTTGTGAGTTTTGTTTCCCAGGGAAAAAGCCTGTACAATGGTTCAGGGTCCTGAGGCCTTAAATTGCCGGGTGCCTCCTGGAATTCGGCCTCTCGCAGGATGCCTCCCAGACACAAGGTGGCACCAGTGCCAACTTGGTCTGGTTTAAGAGTGCCAAGTGGGTCCTTAAAACTGACACCCAGAACAGTGGCTTGTGAGTTTTGTTTCCCAGGGAAAAAGCCTGTACAATGGTTCAGGGGCCTGAGGCCTTAAATTGCCGGGTGCCTCCTGGAATTCGGCCTCTCGCAGGATGCCTCCCAGACACAAGGTGGCACCAGTGCCAACTTGGTCTGGTTTAAGAGTGCCAAGTGGGTCCTGAAAACTGACACCCAGAACAGTGGCTTGTGAGTTTTGTTTCCCAGGGAAAAAGCCTGTACAATGGTTCAGGGTCCTGAGGCCTTAAATTGCCGGGTGCCTCCTGGAATTGGGCCTCTCGCAGGATGCCTCCCAGACACAAGGTGGCACCAGTGCCAACTTGGTCTGCTTTGAGAGTGTCAAGTTGGTCCTGAAAACTGACACCCAGAACAGTGGCTTGTGAGTTTTGTTTCCCAGGGAAAAAGCCTGTACAATGGTTCAGGGTCCTGCGGCCTTAAATTGCCGGGCGCCTCCTGGAGATCCGCTACTCGCAGGATGCCTCCCAGACACAAGGTGGCACCAGTGCCAACTTGGTCTTGTTTGAGAGTGCCAAGTGGGTCCTGAAAACTGACACCCAGAACAGTGGCTTGTGAGTTTTGTTTCCCAGGGAAAAAGCCTGTACAATGGTTCAGGGTCCTGCGGACTTAAATTGCCGGGTGCCTCCTTGAATTGCGCCTCTCGCAGGATGCCTCCCAGACGCAAGGTGGCACCAGTGCCAACTTGGTCTGGTTTGAGAGTGCCAGGTGTCTCCTGCAAACTTACACCCAGAACAGTGGCTTGTGAGTTTTGTTTCCCAGGGAAAAAGCCTGTAAAATGGTTTAGGTTAATGCCGCCTTTAATAACCGGGTGCCACCTGGAGATCCGCCTCTCGCAGGATGCCTCCCAGACGCAAGGTGGCACCAGTGCCAACTTGGTCTGGTTTGAGAGTGTAAGGTGGGTCCTCAAAACTGACACCCAGAACAGTGGCTTGTGAGTTTTGTTTCCCAGGGAAAAAGCCTGTACAATGGTTCAGGGTCCTGCGGCCTTAAATTGCCGGGTGCCTCCTAGAATTCGGCCTCTCACAGGGTGCCTCCCAGACGCAAGGTGGCACCAGTTCCAACTTGGTCTGGTTTAAGAGTGCCAAGTTGGTCCTGAAAACTGACACCCAGAACAGTGGCTTGTGAGTTTTCTTTCCCAGGGAAAAAGCCTGTGAAATGGTTCAGGGGCCTGAGGCCTTAAATTGCCGGGTGCCTCCTGGAATTGCGCCTCTCGCAGGTTGCCTCCCAGACGCAAGGTGGCACCAGTGCCAACTTGGTCTGCTTTGAGAGTGTCAAGTGGCTCCTGAAAACTGACACCCAGAACAGTGGCTTGTGAGTTTTGTTTCCAAGGGAAAAAGCCTGTACAATGGTTCAGGGTCCTACGGACTTAAATTGCCGGCTTCCTCCTGGAGATCCGCCTCTCGCAGGATGCCTCCCAGACGCAAGGTGGCACCAGTGCCAACTTGGTCTGGTTTAAGAGTGCCAAGTGGGTCCTGAAAACTGACACCCAGAACAGTGGCTTGTGAGTTTTGTTTCCCAGGGAAAAAGCCTGTACAATGGTTCAGGGTCCTACGGACTTAAATTGCCGGCTGCCTCCTGGAGATCCGCCTCTCGCAGGATGCCTCCCAGACGCAAGGTGGCACCAGTGCCAGCTTAGTCTGGTTTAAGAGTGCCAAGTGGGTCCTGAAAACTGACACCCAGAACAGTGGCTTGTGAGTTTTGTTTCCCAGGGAAAAAGCCTGTACAATGGTTCAGGGTCCTGAGGCCTTAAATTGCGGGGTGCCTTCTGGAATTTTGCATCACGACAGATGTTTCCCAGACGCTAAGAAACACCAGTTCCAACTTGGTCTGGTTTAAGAGTGCCAAGTGGGTCCTGAAAACTGACACCCAGAACAGTGGCTTGTGAGTTTTGTTTCCCAGGGAAAAAGCCGGTACAATGGTTCAGGGGCCTGAGGCCTGAAATTGCCGGGTGCCTCCTGGAATTCCGCCTCTCGCAGGATGCCTCCTAGACACAAGGTGGCACCAGTGCCAACTTGGTCTGGTTTAAGAGTGCCAAGTGGGTCCTGAAAACTGACACCCAGAACAGTGGTTTGTGAGTTTTGTTTCCCAGGGAAAAAGCCTGTAAAATGGTTCAGGGTCCTGCGGCCTTAAATTGCCGGGTGCCTCCTTGAATTGCGCCTCTCGCAGGATGCCTCCCAGACGCAAGGTGGCACCATTTCCAACTTGGTCTGGTTTGAGAGTGCCAGGTGGCTCCTGCAAACTGACACCCAGAACAGTGGCTTGTGAGTTTTCTTTCCCAGGGAAAAAGCCTGTAAAATGGTTCAGTGTCCTGCGGCCTTAAATTGCCGGGTGCCTCCTGGAGATCCGCCTCTCACAGGATGCCTCCAAGGCGCAACAAGACACCAGTGCCAACTTGGTCTGGTTTGAGAGTGCCAAGTGGGTCCTGAAAACTGACACCCAGAACAGTGGCTTGTGAGTTTTGTTTCCCAGGGAAAAAGCCTGTATAATGGTTCAGGGGCCTGAAGCCTTAAATTGCCAGGTGCCTCCTGGAATTCGGCCTCTCGCAGGATGCCTCCCAGACACAAGGTGGCACCAGTTCCAACTTGGTCTTGTTTAAGAGTGCCAAGTGGGTCCTGCAAACTGACACCCTGAACAGTGGCTTGTGAGTTTTGTTTCCCAGGGAAAAAGCCTGTACAGTGGTTCCGGGTCCTGTGGCCTTAAATTGCCGGGTGCCTCCTGGAATTTGGCCTCTCGCAGGATGCCTCCCAGACACAAGGTGGCACCCGTTCCAACTTGGTCTGCTTTGAGAGTGTCAAGTGGGTCCTGAAAACTGACACCCAGAACAGTGGCTTGTGAGTTTTGTTTCCCAGGGAAAAAGCCTGTAAAATTGTTCAGGGGCCTGAGGCCTTAAATTGCCGGGTGCCTCCTGGAGATCCGCCTCTCGCAGGATGCCTCCCAGACACAAGGTGGCACCAGTGCCAACTTGGTCTGGTTTTAGAGTGCCAAGTGGGTCCTTAAAACTGACACCCAGAACAGTGGCTTGTGAGTTTTCTTTCCCAGGGAAAAAGCCTGTACAATGGTTCAGGGTCCTGAGGCCTTAAATTGCCGGGTGCCTCCTGGAATTGGGCCTCTCGCAGGATGCCTCCCAGACACAAGGTGGCACCAGTGCCAACTTGGTCTGCTTTGAGAGTGTCAAGTGGCTCCTGAAAACTGACACCCAGAACAGTGGCTTGTGAGTTTTGTTTCCCAGGGAAAAAGCCTGTACAATGGTTCAGGGTCCTGCGGCCTTAAATTGCCGGGCGCCTCCTGGAGATCCGCTACTCGCAGGATGCCTCCCAGACACAAGGTGGCACCAGTGCCAACTTGGTCTTGTTTGAGAGTGCCAAGTGGGTCCTGAAAACTGACACCCAGAACAGTGGCTTGTGAGTTTTGTTTCCCAGGGAAAAAGCCTGTACAATGGTTCAGGGTCCTGCGGACTTAAATTGCCGGGTGCCTCCTTGAATTGCGCCTCTCGCAGGATGCCTCCCAGACGCAAGGTGGCACCAGTGCCAACTTGGTCTGGTTTGAGAGTGCCAGGTGTCTCCTGAAAACTTACACCCAGAACAGTGGCTTGTGAGTTTTGTTTCCCAGGGAAAAAGCCTGTAAAATGGTTTAGGTTAATGCCGCCTTTAATAACCGGGTGCCACCTGGAGATCCGCCTCTCGCAGGATGCCTCCCAGACGCAAGGTGGCACCAGTGCCAACTTGGTCTGGTTTGAGAGTGTAAGGTGGGTCCTGAAAACTGACACCCAGAACAGTGGCTTGTGAGTTTTGTTTCCCAGGGAAAAAGCCTGTACAATGGTTCAGGGTCCTGCGGCCTTAAATTGCCGGGTGCCTCCTAGAATTCGGCCTCTCACAGGGTGCCTCCCAGACGCAAGGTGGCACCAGTTCCAACTTGGTCTGGTTTAAGAGTGCCAAGTTGGTCCTGAAAACTGACACCCAGAACAGTGGCTTGTGAGTTTTCTTTCCCAGGGAAAAAGCCTGTGAAATGATTCAGGGGCCTGAGGCCTTAAATTCCCGGGTGCCTCCTGGAATTGCGCCTCTCGCAGGATGCCTCCCAGACGCAAGGTGGCACCAGTGCCAACTTGGTCTGGTTTAAGAGTGCCAAGTGGGTCCGGGAAACTGGCACCCAGAACAGTGGCTTGTGAGTTTTGTTTCCCAGGGAAAAAGCCTGTACAATGGTTCAGGGTCCTGAGGCCTTAAATTGCGGGGTGCCTTCTGGAATTTTGCATCACGACAGATGTTTCCCATACGCTAAGAAACACCAGTTCCAACTTGGTCTGGTTTAAGAGTGCCAAGTGGGTCCTGAAAACTGACACCCAGAACAGTGGCTTGTGAGTTTTGTTTCCCAGGGAAAAAGCCGGTACAATGGTTCAGGGGCCTGAGGCCTGAAATTGCCGGGTGCCTCCTGGAATTCCGCCTCTCGCAGGATGCCTCCTAGACACAAGGTGGCACCAGTGCACACTTGGTCTGGTTTAAGAGTGCCAAGTGGGTCCTGAAAACTGACACCCAGAACATTGGCTTGTGAGTTTTGTTTCCCAGGGAAAAAGCCTGTAAAATGGTTCAGGGTCCTGCGGCCTTAAATTGCCGGGTGCCTCCTGGAATTGTGCCTCTCGCAGGATGCCTCCCAGAGGCAAGGTGGCACCATTTCCAACTTGGTCTGGTTTGAGAGTGCCAGGTGGCTCCTGCAAACTGACACCCAGAACAGTGGCTTGTGAGTTTTCTTTCCCAGGGAAAAAGCCTGTAAAATGGTTTAGGTTAATGCCGCCTTTAATAGCCGGGTGCCACCTGGAGATCAGCCTCTCGCAGGATGCCTCCCAGACGCAAGGTGGCACCAGTGCCAACTTGGTCTGGTTTGAGAGTGTAAGGTGGGTCCTGAAAACTGACACCCAGAACAGTGGCTTGTGAGTTTTGTTTCCCAGGGAAAAAGCCTGTACAATGGTTCAGGGTCCTGCGGCCTTAAATTGCCGGGTGCCTCCTAGAATTCGGCCTCTCACAGGGTGCCTCCCAGACGCAAGGTGGCACCAGTTCCAACTTGGTCTGGTTTAAGAGTGCCAAGTTGGTCCTGAAAACTGACACCCAGAACAGTGGCTTGTGAGTTTTCTTTCCCAGGGAAAAAGCCTGTGAAATGATTCAGGGGCCTGAGGCCTTAAATTCCCGGGTGCCTCCTGGAATTGCGCCTCTCGCAGGATGCCTCCCAGACGCAAGGTGGCACCAGTGCCAACTTGGTCTGGTTTAAGAGTGCCAAGTGGGTCCGGGAAACTGGCACCCAGAACAGTGGCTTGTGAGTTTTGTTTCCCAGGGAAAAAGCCTGTACAATGGTTCAGGGTCCTGAGGCCTTAAATTGCGGGGTGCCTTCTGGAATTTTGCATCACGACAGATGTTTCCCAGACGCTAAGAAACACCAGTTCCAACTTGGTCTGGTTTAAGAGTGCCAAGTGGGTCCTGAAAACTGACACCCAGAACAGTGGCTTGTGAGTTTTGTTTCCCAGGGAAAAAGCCGGTACAATGGTTCAGGGGCCTGAGGCCTGAAATTGCCGGGTGCCTCCTGGAATTCCGCCTCTCGCAGGATGCCTCCTAGACACAAGGTGGCACCAGTGCACACTTGGTCTGGTTTAAGAGTGCCAAGTGGGTCCTGAAAACTGACACCCAGAACATTGGCTTGTGAGTTTTGTTTCCCAGGGAAAAAGCCTGTAAAATGGTTCAGGGTCCTGCGGCCTTAAATTGCCGGGTGCCTCCTGGAATTGTGCCTCTCGCAGGATGCCTCCCAGAGGCAAGGTGGCACCATTTCCAACTTGGTCTGGTTTGAGAGTGCCAGGTGGCTCCTGCAAACTGACACCCAGAACAGTGGCTTGTGAGTTTTCTTTCCCAGGGAAAAAGCCTGTAAAATGGTTTAGGTTAATGCCGCCTTTAATAGCCGGGTGCCACCTGGAGATCAGCCTCTCGCAGGATGCCTCCCAGACGCAAGGTGGCACCAGTGCCAACTTGGTCTGGTTTGAGAGTGTAAGGTGGGTCCTGAAAACTGACACCCAGAACAGTGGCTTGTGAGTTTTGTTTCCCAGGGAAAAAGCCTGTACAATGGTTCAGGGTCCTGCGGCCTTAAATTGCCGGGTGCCTCCTAGAATTCGGCCTCTCGCAAGATGCCTCCCAGACGCAAGGTGGCATCAGTTCCAACATGGTCTGGTTTAAGAGTGCCAAGTGGGTCCTTAAAACTGACACCCAGAACAGTGGCTTGTGAGTTTTGTTTCCCAGGGAAAAAGCCTGTACAATGGTTCAGGGTCCTGAGGCCTTAAATTGCCGGGTGCCTCCTGGAATTCGGCCTCTCGCAGGATGCCTCCCAGACACAAGGTGGCACCAGTGCCAACTTGGTCTGGTTTAAGAGTGCCAAGTGGGTCCTGAAAACTGACACCCAGAACAGTGGCTTGTGAGTTTTGTTTCCCAGGGAAAAAGCCTGTACAATGGTTCAGGGGCCTGAGGCCTTAAATTGCCGGGTGCCTCCTGGAATTCGGCCTCTCGCAGGATGCCTCCCAGACACAAGGTGGCACCAGTGCCAACTTGGTCTGGTTTAAGAGTGCCAAGTGGGTCCTGAAAACTGACACCCAGAACAGTGGCTTGTGAGTTTTCTTTCCCAGGGAAAAAGCCTGTACAATGGTTCAGGGTCCTGAGGCCTTAAATTGCCGGGTGCCTCCTGGAATTGGGCCTCTCGCAGAATGCCTCCCAGACACAAGGTGGCACCAGTGCCAACTTGGTCTGCTTTGAGAGTGTCAAGTTGGTCCTGAAAACTGACACCCAGAACAGTGGCTTGTGAGTTTTGTTTCCCAGGGAAAAAGCCTGTCCAATGGTTCAGGGTCCTGCGGCCTTAAATTGCCGGGCGCCTCCTGGAGATCCGCTACTCGCAGGATGCCTCCCAGACACAAGGTGGCACCAGTGCCAACTTGGTCTTGTTTGAGAGTGCCAAGTGGGTCCTGAAAACTGACACCCAGAACAGTGGCTTGTGAGTTTTGTTTCCCAGGGAAAAAGCCTGTACAATGGTTCAGGGTCCTGCGGACTTAAATTGCCGGGTGCCTCCTTGAATTGCGCCTCTCGCAGGATGCCTCCCAGACGCAAGGTGGCACCAGTGCCAACTTGGTCTGGTTTGAGAGTGCCAGGTGTCTCCTGCAAACTTACACCCAGAACAGTAGCTTGTGAGTTTTGTTTCCCAGGGAAAAAGCCTGTAAAATGGTTTAGGTTAATGCCGCCTTTAGTAGCCGGGTGCCACCTGGAGATCCGCCTCTCGCAGGATGCCTCCCAGACGCAAGGTGGCACCAGTGCCAACTTGGTCTGGTTTGAGAGTGTAAGGTGGGTCCTGAAAACTGACACCCAGAACAGTGGCTTGTGAGTTTTGTTTCCCAGGGAAAAAGCCTGTACAATGGTTCAGGGTCCTGCGGCCTTAAATTGCCGGGTGCCTCCTAGAATTCGGCCTCTCACAGGGTGCCTCCCAGACGCAAGGTGGCACCAGTTCCAACTTGGTCTGGTTTAAGAGTGCCAAGTTGGTCCTGAAAACTGACACCCAGAACAGTGGCTTGTGAGTTTTCTTTCCCAGGGAAAAAGCCTGTGAAATGGTTCTGGGGCCTGAGGCCTTAAATTCCCGGGTGCCTCCTGGAATTGCGCCTCTCGCAGGATGCCTCCCAGACGCAAGGTGGCACCAGTGCCAACTTGGTCTGGTTTAAGAGTGCCAAGTGGGTCCGGGAAACTGGCACCCAGAACAGTGGCTTGTGAGTTTTGTTTCCCAGGGAAAAAGCCTGTACAATGGTTCAGGGTCCTGAGGCCTTAAATTGCGGGGTGCCTTCTGGAATTTTGCATCACGACAGATGTTTCCCATACGCTAAGAAACACCAGTTCCAACTTGGTCTGGTTTAAGAGTGCCAAGTGGGTCCTGAAAACTGACACCCAGAACAGTGGCTTGTGAGTTTTGTTTCCCAGGGAAAAAGCCGGTACAATGGTTCAGGGGCCTGAGGCCTGAAATTGCCGGGTGCCTCCTGGAATTCCGCCTCTCGCAGGATGCCTCCTAGACACAAGGTGGCACCAGTGCACACTTGGTCTGGTTTAAGAGTGCCAAGTGGGTCCTGAAAACTGACACCCAGAACATTGGCTTGTGAGTTTTGTTTCCCAGGGAAAAAGCCTGTAAAATGGTTCAGGGTCCTGCGGCCTTAAATTGCCGGGTGCCTCCTGGAATTGTGCCTCTCGCAGGATGCCTCCCAGACGCAAGGTGGCACCATTTCCAACTTGGTCTGGTTTGAGAGTGCCAGGTGGCTCCTGCAAACTGACACCCAGAACAGTGGCTTGTGAGTTTTCTTTCCCAGGGAAAAAGCCTGTAAAATGGTTTAGGTTAGTGCCGCCTTTAATAGCCGGGTGCCACCTGGAGATCAGCCTCTCGCAGGATGCCTCCCAGACGCAAGGTGGCACCAGTGCCAACTTGGTCTGGTTTGAGAGTGTAAGGTGGGTCCTGAAAACTGACACCCAGAACAGTGGCTTGTGAGTTTTGTTTCCCAGGGAAAAAGCCTGTACAATGGTTCAGGGTCCTGCGGCCTTAAATTGCCGGGTGCCTCCTAGAATTCGGCCTCTCACAGGGTGCCTCCCAGACGCAAGGTGGCACCAGTTCCAACTTGGTCTGGTTTAAGAGTGCCAAGTTGGTCCTGAAAACTGACACCCAGAACAGTGGCTTGTGAGTTTTCTTTCCCAGGGAAAAAGCCTGTGAAATGATTCAGGGGCCTGAGGCCTTAAATTCCCGGGTGCCTCCTGGAATTGCGCCTCTCGCAGGATGCCTCCCAGACGCAAGGTGGCACCAGTGCCAACTTGGTCTGGTTTAAGAGTGCCAAGTGGGTCCGGGAAACTGGCACCCAGAACAGTGGCTTGTGAGTTTTGTTTCCCAGGGAAAAAGCCTGTACAATGGTTCAGGGTCCTGAGGCCTTAAATTGCGGGGTGCCTTCTGGAATTTTGCATCACGACAGATGTTTCCCAGACGCTAAGAAACACCAGTTCCAACTTGGTCTGGTTTAAGAGTGCCAAGTGGGTCCTGAAAACTGACACCCAGAACAGTGGCTTGTGAGTTTTGTTTCCCAGGGAAAAAGCCGGTACAATGGTTCAGGGGCCTGAGGCCTGAAATTGCCGGGTGCCTCCTGGAATTCCGCCTCTCGCAGGATGCCTCCTAGACACAAGGTGGCACCAGTGCACACTTGGTCTGGTTTAAGAGTGCCAAGTGGGTCCTGAAAACTGACACCCAGAACATTGGCTTGTGAGTTTTGTTTCCCAGGGAAAAAGCCTGTAAAATGGTTCAGGGTCCTGCGGCCTTAAATTGCCGGGTGCCTCCTGGAATTGTGCCTCTCGCAGGATGCCTCCCAGAGGCAAGGTGGCACCATTTCCAACTTGGTCTGGTTTGAGAGTGCCAGGTGGCTCCTGCAAACTGACACCCAGAACAGTGGCTTGTGAGTTTTCTTTCCCAGGGAAAAAGCCTGTAAAATGGTTTAGGTTAATGCCGCCTTTAATAGCCGGGTGCCACCTGGAGATCAGCCTCTCGCAGGATGCCTCCCAGACGCAAGGTGGCACCAGTGCCAACTTGGTCTGGTTTGAGAGTGTAAGGTGGGTCCTGAAAACTGACACCCAGAACAGTGGCTTGTGAGTTTTGTTTCCCAGGGAAAAAGCCTGTACAATGGTTCAGGGTCCTGCGGCCTTAAATTGCCGGGTGCCTCCTAGAATTCGGCCTCTCGCAAGATGCCTCCCAGACGCAAGGTGGCATCAGTTCCAACATGGTCTGGTTTAAGAGTGCCAAGTGGGTCCTTAAAACTGACACCCAGAACAGTGGCTTGTGAGTTTTGTTTCCCAGGGAAAAAGCCTGTACAATGGTTCAGGGTCCTGAGGCCTTAAATTGCCGGGTGCCTCCTGGAATTCGGCCTCTCGCAGGATGCCTCCCAGACACAAGGTGGCACCAGTGCCAACTTGGTCTGGTTTAAGAGTGCCAAGTGGGTCCTGAAAACTGACACCCAGAACAGTGGCTTGTGAGTTTTGTTTCCCAGGGAAAAAGCCTGTACAATGGTTCAGGGGCCTGAGGCCTTAAATTGCCGGGTGCCTCCTGGAATTCGGCCTCTCGCAGGATGCCTCCCAGACACAAGGTGGCACCAGTGCCAACTTGGTCTGGTTTAAGAGTGCCAAGTGGGTCCTGAAAACTGACACCCAGAACAGTGGCTTGTGAGTTTTGTTTCCCAGGGAAAAAGCCTGTACAATGGTTCAGGGTCCTGAGGCCTTAAATTGCCGGGTGCCTCCTGGAATTGGGCCTCTCGCAGAATGCCTCCCAGACACAAGGTGGCACCAGTGCCAACTTGGTCTGCTTTGAGAGTGTCAAGTTGGTCCTGAAAACTGACACCCAGAACAGTGGCTTGTGAGTTTTGTTTCCCAGGGAAAAAGCCTGTACAATGGTTCAGGGTCCTGCGGCCTTAAATTGCCGGGCGCCTCCTGGAGATCCGCTACTCGCAGGATGCCTCCCAGACACAAGGTGGCACCAGTGCCAACTTGGTCTTGTTTGAGAGTGCCAAGTGGGTCCTGAAAACTGACACCCAGAACAGTGGCTTGTGAGTTTTGTTTCCCAGGGAAAAAGCCTGTACAATGGTTCAGGGTCCTGCGGACTTAAATTGCCGGGTGCCTCCTTGAATTGCGCCTCTCGCAGGATGCCTCCCAGACGCAAGGTGGCACCAGTGCCAACTTGGTCTGGTTTGAGAGTGCCAGGTGGCTCCTGCAAACTTACACCCAGAACAGTAGCTTGTGAGTTTTGTTTCCCAGGGAAAAAGCCTGTAAAATGGTTTAGGTTAATGCCGCCTTTAGTAGCCGGGTGCCACCTGGAGATCCGCCTCTCGCAGGATGCCTCCCAGACGCAAGGTGGCACCAGTGCCAACTTGGTCTGGTTTGAGAGTGTAAGGTGGGTCCTGAAAACTGACACCCAGAACAGTGGCTTGTGAGTTTTGTTTCCCAGGGAAAAAGCCTGTACAATGGTTCAGGGTCCTGCGGCCTTAAATTGCCGGGTGCCTCCTAGAATTCGGCCTCTCACAGGGTGCCTCCCAGACGCAAGGTGGCACCAGTTCCAACTTGGTCTGGTTTAAGAGTGCCAAGTTGGTCCTGAAAACTGACACCCAGAACAGTGGCTTGTGAGTTTTCTTTCCCAGGGAAAAAGCCTGTGAAATGGTTCTGGGGCCTGAGGCCTTAAATTGCCGGGTGCCTCCTGGAATTGCGCCTCTCGCAGGATGCCTCCCAGACGCAAGGTGGCACCAGTGCCAACTTGGTCTGGTTTAAGAGTGCCAAGTGGGTCCGGGAAACTGGCACCCAGAACAGTGGCTTGTGAGTTTTGTTTCCCAGGGAAAAAGCCTGTACAATGGTTCAGGGTCCTACGGACTTAAATTGCCGGCTTCCTCCTGGAGATCCGCCTCTCGCAGGATGCCTCCCAGACGCAAGGTGGCACCAGTGCCAACTTGGTCTGGTTTAAGAGTGCCAAGTGGGTCCTGAAAACTGACACCCAGAACAGTGGCTTGTGAGTTTTGTTTCCCAGGGAAAAAGCCTGTCCAATTGTTCAGGGTCCTACGGACTTAAATTGCCGGCTGCCTCCTGGAGATCCGCCTCTCGCAGGATGCCTCCCAGACGCAAGGTGGCACCAGTGCCAACTTAGTCTGGTTTAAGAGTGCCAAGTGGGTCCTGAAAACTGACACCCAGAACAGTGGCTTGTGAGTTTTGTTTCCCAGGGAAAAAGCCTGTACAATGGTTCAGGGTCCTGAGGCCTTAAATTGCGGGGTGCCTTCTGGAATTTTGCATCACGACAGATGTTTCCCAGACGCTAAGAAACACCAGTTCCAACTTGGTCTGGTTTAAGAGTGCCAAGTGGGTCCTGAAAACTGACACCCAGAACATTGGCTTGTGAGTTTTGTTTCCCAGGGAAAAAGCCGGTACAATGGTTCAGGGCCTGAGGCCTGAAATTGCCGGGTGCCTCCTGGAATTCCGCCTCTCGCAGGATGCCTCCTAGACACAAGGTGGCACCAGTGCCAACTTGGTCTGGTTTAAGAGTGCCAAGTGGGTCCTGAAAACTGACACCCAGAACAGTGGCTTGTGAGTTTTCTTTCCCAGGGAAAAAGCCTGTAAAATGGTTCAGGGTCCTGCGGCCTTAAATTGCCGGGTGCCTCCTGGAATTGTGCCTCTCGCAGGATGCCTCCCAGACGCAAGGTGGCACCATTTCCAACTTGGTCTGGTTTGAGAGTGCCAGGTGGCTCCTGCAAACTGACACCCAGAACAGTGGCTTGTGAGTTTTCTTTCCCAGGGAAAAAGCCTGTAAAATGGTTTAGGTTAATGCCGCCTTTAATAGCCGGGTGCCACCTGGAGATCAGCCTCTCGCAGGATGCCTCCCAGACGCAAGGTGGCACCAGTGCCAACTTGGTCTGGTTTGAGAGTGTAAGGTGGGTCCTGAAAACTGACACCCAGAACAGTGGCTTGTGAGTTTTGTTTCCCAGGGAAAAAGCCTGTACAATGGTTCAGGGTCCTGCGGCCTTAAATTGCCGGGTGCCTCCTAGAATTCGGCCTCTCGCAAGATGCCTCCCAGACGCAAGGTGGCATCAGTTCCAACATGGTCTGGTTTAAGAGTGCCAAGTGGGTCCTTAAAACTGACACCCAGAACAGTGGCTTGTGAGTTTTGTTTCCCAGGGAAAAAGCCTGTACAATGGTTCAGGGTCCTGAGGCCTTAAATTGCCGGGTGCCTCCTGGAATTCGGCCTCTCGCAGGATGCCTCCCAGACACAAGGTGGCACCAGTGCCAACTTGGTCTGGTTTAAGAGTGCCAAGTGGGTCCTGAAAACTGACACCCAGAACAGTGGCTTGTGAGTTTTGTTTCCCAGGGAAAAAGCCTGTACAATGGTTCAGGGGCCTGAGGCCTTAAATTGCCGGGTGCCTCCTGGAATTCGGCCTCTCGCAGGATGCCTCCCAGACACAAGGTGGCACCAGTGCCAACTTGGTCTGGTTTAAGAGTGCCAAGTGGGTCCTGAAAACTGACACCCAGAACAGTGGCTTGTGAGTTTTGTTTCCCAGGGAAAAAGCCTGTAAAATGGTTCAGGGTCCTGAGGCCTTAAATTGCCGGGTGCCTCCTGGAATTGGGCCTCTCGCAGGATGCCTCCCAGACACAAGGTGGCACCAGTGCCAACTTGGTCTGCTTTGAGAGTGTCAAGTTGGTCCTGAAAACTGACACCCAGAACAGTGGCTTGTGAGTTTTGTTTCCCAGGGAAAAAGCCTGTACAATGGTTCAGGGTCCTGCGGCCTTAAATTGCCGGGCGCCTCCTGGAGATCCGCTACTCGCAGGATGCCTCCCAGACACAAGGTGGCACCAGTGCCAACTTGGTCTTGTTTGAGAGTGCCAAGTGGGTCCTGAAAACTGACACCCAGAACAGTGGCTTGTGAGTTTTGTTTCCCAGGGAAAAAGCCTGTACAATGGTTCAGGGTCCTGCGGCCTTAAATTGCCGGGTGTCTCCTAGAATTCGGCCTCTCGCAAGATGCCTCCCAGACGCAAGGTGGCATCAGTTCCAACATGGTCTGGTTTAAGAGTGCCAAGCGGGTCCTTAAAACTGACACCCAGAACAGTGGCTTGTGAGTTTTGTTTCCCAGGGAAAAAGCCTGTACAATGGTTCAGGGTCCTGAGGCCTTAAATTGCCGGGTGCCTCCTGGAATTCGGCCTCTCGCAGGATGCCTCCCAGACACAAGGTGGCACCAGTGCCAACTTGGTCTGGTTTAAGAGTGCCAAGTGGGTCCTGAAAACTGACACCCAGAACAGTGGCTTGTGAGTTTTGTTTCCCAGGGAAAAAGCCTGTACAATGGTTCAGGGTGCTGCGGACTTAAATTGCCGGGTGCCTCCTTGAATTGCGCCTCTCGCAGGATGCCTCCCAGACGCAAGGTGGCACCAGTGCCAACTTGGTCTGGTTTGAGAGTGCCAGGTGTCTCCTGCAAACTTACACCCAGAACAGTGGCTTGTGAGTTTTGTTTCCCAGGGAAAAAGCCTGTAAAATGGTTTAGGTTAATGCCGCCTTTAATAGCCGGGTGCCACCTGGAGATCCGCCTCTCGCAGGATGCCTCCCAGACGCAAGGTGGCACCAGTGCTTACTTGGTCTGGTTTGAGAGTGTAAGGTGGGTCCTTAAAACTGACACCCAGAACAGTGGCTTGTGAGTTTTGTTTCCCAGGGAAAAAGCCTGTACAATGGTTCAGGGTCCTACGGACTTAAATTGCCGGCTGCCTCCTGGAGATCCGCCTCTCGCAGGATGCCTCCCAGACGCAAGGTGGCACCAGTGCCAACTTAGTCTGGTTTAAGAGTGCCAAGTTGGTCCTGAAAACTGACACCCAGAACAGTGGCTTGTGAGTTTTCTTTCCCAGGGAAAAAGCCTGTGAAATGATTCAGGGGCCTGAGGCCTTAAATTCCCGGGTGCCTCCTGGAATTGCGCCTCTCGCAGGATGCCTCCCAGACGCAAGGTGGCACCAGTGCCAACTTGGTCTGGTTTAAGAGTGCCAAGTGGGTCCGGGAAACTGGCACCCAGAACAGTGGCTTGTGAGTTTTGTTTCCCAGGGAAAAAGCCTGTACAATGGTTCAGGGTCCTGAGGCCTTAAATTGCGGGGTGCCTTCTGGAATTTTGCATCACGACAGATGTTTCCCAGACGCTAAGAAACACCAGTTCCAACTTGGTCTGGTTTAAGAGTGCCAAGTGGGTCCTGAAAACTGACACCCAGAACAGTGGCTTGTGAGTTTTGTTTCCCAGGGAAAAAGCCGGTACAATGGTTCAGGGGCCTGAGGCCTGAAATTGCCGGGTGCCTCCTGGAATTCCGCCTCTCGCAGGATGCCTCCTAGACACAAGGTGGCACCAGTGCACACTTGGTCTGGTTTAAGAGTGCCAAGTGGGTCCTGAAAACTGACACCCAGAACATTGGCTTGTGAGTTTTGTTTCCCAGGGAAAAAGCCTGTAAAATGGTTCAGGGTCCTGCGGCCTTAAATTGCCGGGTGCCTCCTGGAATTGTGCCTCTCGCAGGATGCCTCCCAGAGGCAAGGTGGCACCATTTCCAACTTGGTCTGGTTTGAGAGTGCCAGGTGGCTCCTGCAAACTGACACCCAGAACAGTGGCTTGTGAGTTTTCTTTCCCAGGGAAAAAGCCTGTAAAATGGTTTAGGTTAATGCCGCCTTTAATAGCCGGGTGCCACCTGGAGATCAGCCTCTCGCAGGATGCCTCCCAGACGCAAGGTGGCACCAGTGCCAACTTGGTCTGGTTTGAGAGTGTAAGGTGGGTCCTGAAAACTGACACCCAGAACAGTGGCTTGTGAGTTTTGTTTCCCAGGGAAAAAGCCTGTACAATGGTTCAGGGTCCTGCGGCCTTAAATTGCCGGGTGCCTCCTAGAATTCGGCCTCTCGCAAGATGCCTCCCAGACGCAAGGTGGCATCAGTTCCAACATGGTCTGGTTTAAGAGTGCCAAGTGGGTCCTTAAAACTGACACCCAGAACAGTGGCTTGTGAGTTTTGTTTCCCAGGGAAAAAGCCTGTACAATGGTTCAGGGTCCTGAGGCCTTAAATTGCCGGGTGCCTCCTGGAATTCGGCCTCTCGCAGGATGCCTCCCAGACACAAGGTGGCACCAGTGCCAACTTGGTCTGGTTTAAGAGTGCCAAGTGGGTCCTGAAAACTGACACCCAGAACAGTGGCTTGTGAGTTTTGTTTCCCAGGGAAAAAGCCTGTACAATGGTTCAGGGGCCTGAGGCCTTAAATTGCCGGGTGCCTCCTGGAATTCGGCCTCTCGCAGGATGCCTCCCAGACACAAGGTGGCACCAGTGCCAACTTGGTCTGGTTTAAGAGTGCCAAGTGGGTCCTGAAAACTGACACCCAGAACAGTGGCTTGTGAGTTTTCTTTCCCAGGGAAAAAGCCTGTACAATGGTTCAGGGTCCTGAGGCCTTAAATTGCCGGGTGCCTCCTGGAATTGGGCCTCTCGCAGAATGCCTCCCAGACACAAGGTGGCACCAGTGCCAACTTGGTCTGCTTTGAGAGTGTCAAGTTGGTCCTGAAAACTGACACCCAGAACAGTGGCTTGTGAGTTTTGTTTCCCAGGGAAAAAGCCTGTACAATGGTTCAGGGTCCTGCGGCCTTAAATTGCCGGGCGCCTCCTGGAGATCCGCTACTCGCAGGATGCCTCCCAGACACAAGGTGGCACCAGTGCCAACTTGGTCTTGTTTGAGAGTGCCAAGTGGGTCCTGAAAACTGACACCCAGAACAGTGGCTTGTGAGTTTTGTTTCCCAGGGAAAAAGCCTGTACAATGGTTCAGGGTCCTGCGGACTTAAATTGCCGGGTGCCTCCTTGAATTGCGCCTCTCGCAGGATGCCTCCCAGACGCAAGGTGGCACCAGTGCCAACTTGGTCTGGTTTGAGAGTGCCAGGTGGCTCCTGCAAACTTACACCCAGAACAGTAGCTTGTGAGTTTTGTTTCCCAGGGAAAAAGCCTGTAAAATGGTTTAGGTTAATGCCGCCTTTAGTAGCCGGGTGCCACCTGGAGATCCGCCTCTCGCAGGATGCCTCCCAGACGCAAGGTGGCACCAGTGCCAACTTGGTCTGGTTTGAGAGTGTAAGGTGGGTCCTGAAAACTGACACCCAGAACAGTGGCTTGTGAGTTTTGTTTCCCAGGGAAAAAGCCTGTACAATGGTTCAGGGTCCTGCGGCCTTAAATTGCCGGGTGCCTCCTAGAATTCGGCCTCTCACAGGGTGCCTCCCAGACGCAAGGTGGCACCAGTTCCAACTTGGTCTGGTTTAAGAGTGCCAAGTTGGTCCTGAAAACTGACACCCAGAACAGTGGCTTGTGAGTTTTCTTTCCCAGGGAAAAAGCCTGTGAAATGGTTCTGGGGCCTGAGGCCTTAAATTGCCGGGTGCCTCCTGGAATTGCGCCTCTCGCAGGATGCCTCCCAGACGCAAGGTGGCACCAGTGCCAACTTGGTCTGGTTTAAGAGTGCCAAGTGGGTCCGGGAAACTGGCACCCAGAACAGTGGCTTGTGAGTTTTGTTTCCCAGGGAAAAAGCCTGTACAATGGTTCAGGGTCCTACGGACTTAAATTGCCGGCTTCCTCCTGGAGATCCGCCTCTCGCAGGATGCCTCCCAGACGCAAGGTGGCACCAGTGCCAACTTGGTCTGGTTTAAGAGTGCCAAGTGGGTCCTGAAAACTGACACCCAGAACAGTGGCTTGTGAGTTTTGTTTCCCAGGGAAAAAGCCTGTCCAATTGTTCAGGGTCCTACGGACTTAAATTGCCGGCTGCCTCCTGGAGATCCGCCTCTCGCAGGATGCCTCCCAGACGCAAGGTGGCACCAGTGCCAACTTAGTCTGGTTTAAGAGTGCCAAGTGGGTCCTGAAAACTGACACCCAGAACAGTGGCTTGTGAGTTTTGTTTCCCAGGGAAAAAGCCTGTACAATGGTTCAGGGTCCTGAGGCCTTAAATTGCGGGGTGCCTTCTGGAATTTTGCATCACGACAGATGTTTCCCAGACGCTAAGAAACACCAGTTCCAACTTGGTCTGGTTTAAGAGTGCCAAGTGGGTCCTGAAAACTGACACCCAGAACATTGGCTTGTGAGTTTTGTTTCCCAGGGAAAAAGCCGGTACAATGGTTCAGGGCCTGAGGCCTGAAATTGCCGGGTGCCTCCTGGAATTCCGCCTCTCGCAGGATGCCTCCTAGACACAAGGTGGCACCAGTGCCAACTTGGTCTGGTTTAAGAGTGCCAAGTGGGTCCTGAAAACTGACACCCAGAACAGTGGCTTGTGAGTTTTCTTTCCCAGGGAAAAAGCCTGTAAAATGGTTCAGGGTCCTGCGGCCTTAAATTGCCGGGTGCCTCCTGGAATTGTGCCTCTCGCAGGATGCCTCCCAGACGCAAGGTGGCACCATTTCCAACTTGGTCTGGTTTGAGAGTGCCAGGTGGCTCCTGCAAACTGACACCCAGAACAGTGGCTTGTGAGTTTTCTTTCCCAGGGAAAAAGCCTGTAAAATGGTTTAGGTTAATGCCGCCTTTAATAGCCGGGTGCCACCTGGAGATCAGCCTCTCGCAGGATGCCTCCCAGACGCAAGGTGGCACCAGTGCCAACTTGGTCTGGTTTGAGAGTGTAAGGTGGGTCCTGAAAACTGACACCCAGAACAGTGGCTTGTGAGTTTTGTTTCCCAGGGAAAAAGCCTGTACAATGGTTCAGGGTCCTGCGGCCTTAAATTGCCGGGTGCCTCCTAGAATTCGGCCTCTCGCAAGATGCCTCCCAGACGCAAGGTGGCATCAGTTCCAACATGGTCTGGTTTAAGAGTGCCAAGTGGGTCCTTAAAACTGACACCCAGAACAGTGGCTTGTGAGTTTTGTTTCCCAGGGAAAAAGCCTGTACAATGGTTCAGGGTCCTGAGGCCTTAAATTGCCGGGTGCCTCCTGGAATTCGGCCTCTCGCAGGATGCCTCCCAGACACAAGGTGGCACCAGTGCCAACTTGGTCTGGTTTAAGAGTGCCAAGTGGGTCCTGAAAACTGACACCCAGAACAGTGGCTTGTGAGTTTTGTTTCCCAGGGAAAAAGCCTGTACAATGGTTCAGGGGCCTGAGGCCTTAAATTGCCGGGTGCCTCCTGGAATTCGGCCTCTCGCAGGATGCCTCCCAGACACAAGGTGGCACCAGTGCCAACTTGGTCTGGTTTAAGAGTGCCAAGTGGGTCCTGAAAACTGACACCCAGAACAGTGGCTTGTGAGTTTTGTTTCCCAGGGAAAAAGCCTGTAAAATGGTTCAGGGTCCTGAGGCCTTAAATTGCCGGGTGCCTCCTGGAATTGGGCCTCTCGCAGGATGCCTCCCAGACACAAGGTGGCACCAGTGCCAACTTGGTCTGCTTTGAGAGTGTCAAGTTGGTCCTGAAAACTGACACCCAGAACAGTGGCTTGTGAGTTTTGTTTCCCAGGGAAAAAGCCTGTACAATGGTTCAGGGTCCTGCGGCCTTAAATTGCCGGGCGCCTCCTGGAGATCCGCTACTCGCAGGATGCCTCCCAGACACAAGGTGGCACCAGTGCCAACTTGGTCTTGTTTGAGAGTGCCAAGTGGGTCCTGAAAACTGACACCCAGAACAGTGGCTTGTGAGTTTTGTTTCCCAGGGAAAAAGCCTGTACAATGGTTCAGGGTCCTGCGGCCTTAAATTGCCGGGTGTCTCCTAGAATTCGGCCTCTCGCAAGATGCCTCCCAGACGCAAGGTGGCATCAGTTCCAACATGGTCTGGTTTAAGAGTGCCAAGCGGGTCCTTAAAACTGACACCCAGAACAGTGGCTTGTGAGTTTTGTTTCCCAGGGAAAAAGCCTGTACAATGGTTCAGGGTCCTGAGGCCTTAAATTGCCGGGTGCCTCCTGGAATTCGGCCTCTCGCAGGATGCCTCCCAGACACAAGGTGGCACCAGTGCCAACTTGGTCTGGTTTAAGAGTGCCAAGTGGGTCCTGAAAACTGACACCCAGAACAGTGGCTTGTGAGTTTTGTTTCCCAGGGAAAAAGCCTGTACAATGGTTCAGGGTGCTGCGGACTTAAATTGCCGGGTGCCTCCTTGAATTGCGCCTCTCGCAGGATGCCTCCCAGACGCAAGGTGGCACCAGTGCCAACTTGGTCTGGTTTGAGAGTGCCAGGTGTCTCCTGCAAACTTACACCCAGAACAGTGGCTTGTGAGTTTTGTTTCCCAGGGAAAAAGCCTGTAAAATGGTTTAGGTTAATGCCGCCTTTAATAGCCGGGTGCCACCTGGAGATCCGCCTCTCGCAGGATGCCTCCCAGACGCAAGGTGGCACCAGTGCTTACTTGGTCTGGTTTGAGAGTGTAAGGTGGGTCCTTAAAACTGACACCCAGAACAGTGGCTTGTGAGTTTTGTTTCCCAGGGAAAAAGCCTGTACAATGGTTCAGGGTCCTACGGACTTAAATTGCCGGCTGCCTCCTGGAGATCCGCCTCTCGCAGGATGCCTCCCAGACGCAAGGTGGCACCAGTGCCAACTTAGTCTGGTTTAAGAGTGCCAAGTGGGTCCTGAAAACTGACACCCAGAACAGGGGCTTGTGAGTTTTGTTTCCCAGGGAAAAAGCCTGTACAATGGTTCAGGGTCCTGAGGCCTTAAATTGCGGGGTGCCTTCCAGAATTTTGCATCACGACAGATGTTTCCCAGACGCTAAGAAACACCAGTTCCAACTTGGTCTGGTTTAAGAGTGCCAAGTGGGTCCTGAAAACTGACACCCAGAACAGTGGCTTGTGAGTTTTCTTTCCCAGGGAAAAAGCCTGTAAAATGGTTCAGGGTCCTGCGGCCTTAAATTGCCGGGTGCCTCCTGGAATTCCGCCTCTCGCAGGATGCCTCCTAGACACAAGGTGGCACCAGTGCCAACTTGGTCTGGTTTAAGAGTGCCAAGTGGGTCCTGAAAACTGACACCCAGAACAGTGGCTTGTGAGTTTTGTTTCCCAGGGAAAAAGCCTGTACAATGGTTCAGGGTCCTGCGGCCTTAAATTGCCGGGTGCCTCCTGGAATTGTGCCTCTCGCAGGATGCCTCCCAGACGCAAGGTGGCACCATTTCCAACTTGGTCTGGTTTGAGAGTGCCAGGTGGCTCCTGCAAACTGACACCCAGAACAGTGGCTTGTGAGTTTTCTTTCCCAGGGAAAAAGCCTGTAAAATGGTTTAGGTTAATGCCGCCTTTAATAGCCGGGTGCCACCTGGAGATCAGCCTCTCGCAGGATGCCTCCCAGACGCAAGGTGGCACCAGTGCCAACTTGGTCTGGTTTGAGAGTGTAAGGTGGGTCCTGAAAACTGACACCCAGAACAGTGGCTTGTGAGTTTTGTTTCCCAGGGAAAAAGCCTGTACAATGGTTCAGGGTCCTGTGGCCTTAAATTGCCGGGTGCCTCCTAGAATTCGGCCTCTCGCAAGATGCCTCCCAGACGCAAGGTGGCATCAGTTCCAACATGGTCTGGTTTAAGAGTGCCAAGTGGGTCCTTAAAACTGACACCCAGAACAGTGGCTTGTGAGTTTTGTTTCCCAGGGAAAAAGCCTGTACAATGGTTCAGGGTCCTGAGGCCTTAAATTGCCGGGTGCCTCCTGGAATTCGGCCTCTCGCAGGATGCCTCCCAGACACAAGGTGGCACCAGTGCCAACTTGGTCTGGTTTGAGAGTGCCAAGTGGGTCCTTAAAACTGACACCCAGAACAGTGGCTTGTGAGTTTTGTTTCCCAGGGAAAAAGCCTGTACAATGGTTCAGGGGCCTGAGGCCTTAAATTGCCGGGTGCCTCCTGGAATTCGGCCTCTCGCAGGATGCCTCCCAGACACAAGGTGGCACCAGTGCCAACTTGGTCTGGTTTAAGAGTGCCAAGTGGGTCCTGAAAACTGACACCCAGAACAGTGGCTTGTGAGTTTTGTTTCCCAGGGAAAAAGCCTGTAAAATGGTTCAGGGTCCTGAGGCCTTAAATTGCCGGGTGCCTCCTGGAATTGGGCCTCTCGCAGGATGCCTCCCAGACACAAGGTGGCACCAGTGCCAACTTGGTCTGCTTTGAGAGTGTCAAGTTGGTCCTGAAAACTGACACCCAGAACAGTGGCTTGTGAGTTTTGTTTCCCAGGGAAAAAGCCTGTACAATGGTTCAGGGTCCTGCGGCCTTAAATTGCCGGGCGCCTCCTGGAGATCCGCTACTCGCAGGATGCCTCCCAGACACAAGGTGGCACCAGTGCCAACTTGGTCTTGTTTGAGAGTGCCAAGTGGGTCCTGAAAACTGACACCCAGAACAGTGGCTTGTGAGTTTTGTTTCCCAGGGAAAAAGCCTGTACAATGGTTCAGGGTCCTGCGGACTTAAATTGCCGGGTGCCTCCTTGAATTGCGCCTCTCGCAGGATGCCTCCCAGACGCAAGGTGGCACCAGTGCCAACTTGGTCTGGTTTGAGAGTGCCAGGTGTCTCCTGCAAACTGACACCCAGAACAGTGGCTTGTGAGTTTTGTTTCCCAGGGAAAAAGCCTGTAAAATGGTTTAGGTTAATGCCGCCTTTAATAACCGGGTGCCACCTGGAGATCCGCCTCTCGCAGGATGCCTCCCAGACGCAAGGTGGCACCAGTGCCAACTTGGTCTGGTTTGAGAGTGTAAGGTGGGTCCTCAAAACTGACACCCAGAACAGTGGCTTGTGAGTTTTGTTTCCCAGGGAAAAAGCCTGTACAATGGTTCAGGGTCCTGCGGCCTTAAATTGCCGGGTGCCTCCTAGAATTCGGCCTCTCACAGGGTGCCTCCCAGACGCAAGGTGGCACCAGTTCCAACTTGGTCTGGTTTAAGAGTGCCAAGTTGGTCCTGAAAACTGACACCCAGAACAGTGGCTTGTGAGTTTTCTTTCCCAGGGAAAAAGCCTGTGAAATGATTCAGGGGCCTGAGGCCTTAAATTGCCGGGTGCCTCCTGGAATTGCGCCTCTCGCAGGTTGCCTCCCAGACGCAAGGTGGCACCAGTGCCAACTTGGTCTGCTTTGAGAGTGTCAAGTGGCTCCTGAAAACTGACACCCAGAACAGTGGCTTGTGAGTTTTGTTTCCCAGGGAAAAAGCCTGTACAATGGTTCAGGGTCCTGAGGCCTTAAATTGCGGGGTGCCTTCTGGAATTTTGCATCACGACAGATGTTTCCCAGACGCTAAGAAACACCAGTTCCAACTTGGTCTGGTTTAAGAGTGCCAAGTGGGTCCTGAAAACTGACACCCAGAACATTGGCTTGTGAGTTTTGTTTCCCAGGGAAAAAGCCGGTACAATGGTTCAGGGCCTGAGGCCTGAAATTGCCGGGTGCCTCCTGGAATTCCGCCTCTCGCAGGATGCCTCCTAGACACAAGGTGGCACCAGTGCCAACTTGGTCTGGTTTAAGAGTGCCAAGTGGGTCCTGAAAACTGACACCCAGAACAGTGGCTTGTGAGTTTTCTTTCCCAGGGAAAAAGCCTGTAAAATGGTTCAGGGTCCTGCGGCCTTAAATTGCCGGGTGCCTCCTGGAATTGTGCCTCTCGCAGGATGCCTCCCAGACGCAAGGTGGCACCATTTCCAACTTGGTCTGGTTTGAGAGTGCCAGGTGGCTCCTGCAAACTGACACCCAGAACAGTGGCTTGTGAGTTTTCTTTCCCAGGGAAAAAGCCTGTAAAATGGTTTAGGTTAATGCCGCCTTTAATAGCCGGGTGCCACCTGGAGATCAGCCTCTCGCAGGATGCCTCCCAGACGCAAGGTGGCACCAGTGCCAACTTGGTCTGGTTTGAGAGTGTAAGGTGGGTCCTGAAAACTGACACCCAGAACAGTGGCTTGTGAGTTTTGTTTCCCAGGGAAAAAGCCTGTACAATGGTTCAGGGTCCTGCGGCCTTAAATTGCCGGGTGCCTCCTAGAATTCGGCCTCTCGCAAGATGCCTCCCAGACGCAAGGTGGCATCAGTTCCAACATGGTCTGGTTTAAGAGTGCCAAGTGGGTCCTTAAAACTGACACCCAGAACAGTGGCTTGTGAGTTTTGTTTCCCAGGGAAAAAGCCTGTACAATGGTTCAGGGTCCTGAGGCCTTAAATTGCCGGGTGCCTCCTGGAATTCGGCCTCTCGCAGGATGCCTCCCAGACACAAGGTGGCACCAGTGCCAACTTGGTCTGGTTTAAGAGTGCCAAGTGGGTCCTGAAAACTGACACCCAGAACAGTGGCTTGTGAGTTTTGTTTCCCAGGGAAAAAGCCTGTACAATGGTTCAGGGTGCTGCGGACTTAAATTGCCGGGTGCCTCCTTGAATTGCGCCTCTCGCAGGATGCCTCCCAGACGCAAGGTGGCACCAGTGCCAACTTGGTCTGGTTTGAGAGTGCCAGGTGTCTCCTGCAAACTTACACCCAGAACAGTGGCTTGTGAGTTTTGTTTCCCAGGGAAAAAGCCTGTAAAATGGTTTAGGTTAATGCCGCCTTTAATAGCCGGGTGCCACCTGGAGATCCGCCTCTCGCAGGATGCCTCCCAGACGCAAGGTGGCACCAGTGCTTACTTGGTCTGGTTTGAGAGTGTAAGGTGGGTCCTGAAAACTGACACCCAGAACAGTGGCTTGTGAGTTTTGTTTCCCAGGGAAAAAGCCTGTACAATGGTTCAGGGTCCTACGGACTTAAATTGCCGGCTGCCTCCTGGAGATCCGCCTCTCGCAGGATGCCTCCCAGACGCAAGGTGGCACCAGTGCCAACTTAGTCTGGTTTAAGAGTGCCAAGTGGGTCCTGAAAACTGACACCCAGAACAGGGGCTTGTGAGTTTTGTTTCCCAGGGAAAAAGCCTGTACAATGGTTCAGGGTCCTGAGGCCTTAAATTGCGGGGTGCCTTCTGGAATTTTGCATCACGACAGATGTTTCCCAGACGCTAAGAAACACCAGTTCCAACTTGGTCTGGTTTAAGAGTGCCAAGTGGGTCCTGAAAACTGACACCCAGAACAGTGGCTTGTGAGTTTTCTTTCCCAGGGAAAAAGCCTGTAAAATGGTTCAGGGTCCTGCGGCCTTAAATTGCCGGGTGCCTCCTGGAATTCCGCCTCTCGCAGGATGCCTCCTAGACACAAGGTGGCACCAGTGCCAACTTGGTCTGCTTTAAGAGTGCCAAGTGGGTCCTGAAAACTGACACCCAGAACAGTGGCTTGTGAGTTTTGTTTCCCAGGGAAAAAGCCTGTACAATGGTTCAGGGTCCTGCGGCCTTAAATTGCCGGGTGCCTCCTGGAATTGTGCCTCTCGCAGGATGCCTCCCAGACGCAAGGTGGCACCATTTCCAACTTGGTCTGGTTTGAGAGTGCCAGGTGGCTCCTGCAAACTGACACCCAGAACAGTGGCTTGTGAGTTTTCTTTCCCAGGGAAAAAGCCTGTAAAATGGTTTAGGTTAATGCCGCCTTTAATAGCCGGGTGCCACCTGGAGATCAGCCTCTCGCAGGATGCCTCCCAGACGCAAGGTGGCACCAGTGCCAACTTGGTCTGCTTTGAGAGTGTCAAGTTGGTCCTGAAAACTGACACCCAGAACAGTGGCTTGTGAGTTTTGTTTCCCAGGGAAAAAGCCTGTACAATGGTTCAGGGTCCTGCGGCCTTAAATTGCCGGGTGCCTCCTAGAATTCGGCCTCTCGCAAGATGCCTCCCAGACGCAAGGTGGCATCAGTTCCAACATGGTCTGGTTTAAGAGTGCCAAGTGGGTCCTTAAAACTGACACCCAGAACAGTGGCTTGTGAGTTTTGTTTCCCAGGGAAAAAGCCTGTACAATGGTTCAGGGTCCTGAGGCCTTAAATTGCCGGGTGCCTCCTGGAATTCGGCCTCTCGCAGGATGCCTCCCAGACACAAGGTGGCACCAGTGCCAACTTGGTCTGGTTTAAGAGTGCCAAGTGGGTCCTTAAAACTGACACCCAGAACAGTGGCTTGTGAGTTTTGTTTCCCAGGGAAAAAGCCTGTACAATGGTTCAGGGGCCTGAGGCCTTAAATTGCCGGGTGCCTCCTGGAATTCGGCCTCTCGCAGGATGCCTCCCAGACACAAGGTGGCACCAGTGCCAACTTGGTCTGGTTTAAGAGTGCCAAGTGGGTCCTGAAAACTGACACCCAGAACAGTGGCTTGTGAGTTTTGTTTCCCAGGGAAAAAGCCTGTACAATGGTTCAGGGTCCTGAGGCCTTAAATTGCCGGGTGCCTCCTGGAATTGGGCCTCTCGCAGGATGCCTCCCAGACACAAGGTGGCACCAGTGCCAACTTGGTCTGCTTTGAGAGTGTCAAGTTGGTCCTGAAAACTGACACCCAGAACAGTGGCTTGTGAGTTTTGTTTCCCAGGGAAAAAGCCTGTACAATGGTTCAGGGTCCTGCGGCCTTAAATTGCCGGGCGCCTCCTGGAGATCCGCTACTCGCAGGATGCCTCCCAGACACAAGGTGGCACCAGTGCCAACTTGGTCTTGTTTGAGAGTGCCAAGTGGGTCCTGAAAACTGACACCCAGAACAGTGGCTTGTGAGTTTTGTTTCCCAGGGAAAAAGCCTGTACAATGGTTCAGGGTCCTGCGGACTTAAATTGCCGGTTGCCTCCTTGAATTGCGCCTCTCGCAGGATGCCTCCCAGACGCAAGGTGGCACCAGTGCCAACTTGGTCTGGTTTGAGAGTGCCAGGTGTCTCCTGCAAACTGACACCCAGAACAGTGGCTTGTGAGTTTTGTTTCCCAGGGAAAAAGCCTGTAAAATGGTTTAGGTTAATGCCGCCTTTAATAACCGGGTGCCACCTGGAGATCCGCCTCTCGCAGGATGCCTCCCAGACGCAAGGTGGCACCAGTGCCAACTTGGTCTGGTTTGAGAGTGTAAGGTGGGTCCTCAAAACTGACACCCAGAACAGTGGCTTGTGAGTTTTGTTTCCCAGGGAAAAAGCCTGTACAATGGTTCAGGGTCCTGCGGCCTTAAATTGCCGGGTGCCTCCTAGAATTCGGCCTCTCACAGGGTGCCTCCCAGACGCAAGGTGGCACCAGTTCCAACTTGGTCTGGTTTAAGAGTGCCAAGTTGGTCCTGAAAACTGACACCCAGAACAGTGGCTTGTGAGTTTTCTTTCCCAGGGAAAAAGCCTGTGAAATGGTTCAGGGGCCTGAGGCCTTAAATTGCCGGGTGCCTCCTGGAATTGCGCCTCTCGCAGGTTGCCTCCCAGACGCAAGGTGGCACCAGTGCCAACTTGGTCTGCTTTGAGAGTGTCAAGTGGCTCCTGAAAACTGACACCCAGAACAGTGGCTTGTGAGTTTTGTTTCCCAGGGAAAAAGCCTGTACAATGGTTCAGGGTCCTGAGGCCTTAAATTGCGGGGTGCCTTCTGGAATTTTGCATCACGACAGATGTTTCCCAGACGCTAAGAAACACCAGTTCCAACTTGGTCTGGTTTAAGAGTGCCAAGTGGGTCCTGAAAACTGACACCCAGAACATTGGCTTGTGAGTTTTGTTTCCCAGGGAAAAAGCCGGTACAATGGTTCAGGGCCTGAGGCCTGAAATTGCCGGGTGCCTCCTGGAATTCCGCCTCTCGCAGGATGCCTCCTAGACACAAGGTGGCACCAGTGCCAACTTGGTCTGGTTTAAGAGTGCCAAGTGGGTCCTGAAAACTGACACCCAGAACAGTGGCTTGTGAGTTTTCTTTCCCAGGGAAAAAGCCTGTAAAATGGTTCAGGGTCCTGCGGCCTTAAATTGCCGGGTGCCTCCTGGAATTGCGCCTCTCGCAGGATGCCTCCCAGACGCAAGGTGGCACCATTTCCAACTTGGTCTGGTTTGAGAGTGCCAGGTGGCTCCTGCAAACTGACACCCAGAACAGTGGCTTGTGAGTTTTCTTTCCCAGGGAAAAAGCCTGTAAAATGGTTTAGGTTAATGCCGCCTTTAATAGCCGGGTGCCACCTGGAGATCAGCCTCTCGCAGGATGCCTCCCAGACGCAAGGTGGCACCAGTGCCAACTTGGTCTGGTTTGAGAGTGTAAGGTGGGTCCTGAAAACTGACACCCAGAACAGTGGCTTGTGAGTTTTGTTTCCCAGGGAAAAAGCCTGTACAATGGTTCAGGGTCCTGCGGCCTTAAATTGCCGGGTGCCTCCTAGAATTCGGCCTCTCGCAAGATGCCTCCCAGACGCAAGGTGGCATCAGTTCCAACATGGTCTGGTTTAAGAGTGCCAAGTGGGTCCTTAAAACTGACACCCAGAACAGTGGCTTGTGAGTTTTGTTTCCCAGGGAAAAAGCCTGTACAATGGTTCAGGGTCCTGAGGCCTTAAATTGCCGGGTGCCTCCTGGAATTCGGCCTCTCGCAGGATGCCTCCCAGACACAAGGTGGCACCAGTGCCAACTTGGTCTGGTTTAAGAGTGCCAAGTGGGTCCTGAAAACTGACACCCAGAACAGTGGCTTGTGAGTTTTGTTTCCCAGGGAAAAAGCCTGTACAATGGTTCAGGGGCCTGAGGCCTTAAATTGCCGGGTGCCTCCTGGAATTCGGCCTCTCGCAGGATGCCTCCCAGACACAAGGTGGCACCAGTGCCAACTTGGTCTGGTTTAAGAGTGCCAAGTGGGTCCTGAAAACTGACACCCAGAACAGTGGCTTGTGAGTTTTGTTTCCCAGGGAAAAAGCCTGTAAAATGGTTCAGGGTCCTGAGGCCTTAAATTGCCGGGTGCCTCCTGGAATTGGGCCTCTCGCAGGATGCCTCCCAGACACAAGGTGGCACCAGTGCCAACTTGGTCTGCTTTGAGAGTGTCAAGTTGGTCCTGAAAACTGACACCCAGAACAGTGGCTTGTGAGTTTTGTTTCCCAGGGAAAAAGCCTGTACAATGGTTCAGGGTCCTGCGGCCTTAAATTGCCGGGCGCCTCCTGGAGATCCGCTACTCGCAGGATGCCTCCCAGACACAAGGTGGCACCAGTGCCAACTTGGTCTTGTTTGAGAGTGCCAAGTGGGTCCTGAAAACTGACACCCAGAACAGTGGCTTGTGAGTTTTGTTTCCCAGGGAAAAAGCCTGTACAATGGTTCAGGGTCCTGCGGCCTTAAATTGCCGGGTGCCTCCTAGAATTCGGCCTCTCGCAAGATGCCTCCCAGACGCAAGGTGGCATCAGTTCCAACATGGTCTGGTTTAAGAGTGCCAAGTGGGTCCTTAAAACTGACACCCAGAACAGTGGCTTGTGAGTTTTGTTTCCCAGGGAAAAAGCCTGTACAATGGTTCAGGGTCCTGAGGCCTTAAATTGCCGGGTGCCTCCTGGAATTCGGCCTCTCGCAGGATGCCTCCCAGACACAAGGTGGCACCAGTGCCAACTTGGTCTGGTTTAAGAGTGCCAAGTGGGTCCTGAAAACTGACACCCAGAACAGTGGCTTGTGAGTTTTGTTTCCCAGGGAAAAAGCCTGTACAATGGTTCAGGGTGCTGCGGACTTAAATTGCCGGGTGCCTCCTTGAATTGCGCCTCTCGCAGGATGCCTCCCAGACGCAAGGTGGCACCAGTGCCAACTTGGTCTGGTTTGAGAGTGCCAGGTGTCTCCTGCAAACTTACACCCAGAACAGTGGCTTGTGAGTTTTGTTTCCCAGGGAAAAAGCCTGTAAAATGGTTTAGGTTAATGCCGCCTTTAATAGCCGGGTGCCACCTGGAGATCCGCCTCTCGCAGGATGCCTCCCAGACGCAAGGTGGCACCAGTGCCAACTTAGTCTGGTTTAAGAGTGCCAAGTGGGTCCTGAAAACTGACACCCAGAACAGTGGCTTGTGAGTTTTGTTTCCCAGGGAAAAAGCCTGTACAATGGTTCAGGGTCCTGAGGCCTTAAATTGCGGGGTGCCTTCTGGAATTTTGCATCACGACAGATGTTTCCCAGACGCTAAGAAACACCAGTTCCAACTTGGTCTGGTTTAAGAGTGCCAAGTGGGTCCTGAAAACTGACACCCAGAACAGTGGCTTGTGAGTTTTCTTTCCCAGGGAAAAAGCCTGTACAATGGTTCAGCGTCCTGCGGCCTTAAATTGCCGGGTGCCTCCTGGAATTCCGCCTCTCGCAGGATGCCTCCTAGACACAAGGTGGCACCAGTGCCAACTTGGTCTGGTTTAAGAGTGCCAAGTGGGTCCTGAAAACTGACACCCAGAACAGTGGCTTGTGAGTTTTGTTTCCCAGGGAAAAAGCCTGTAAAATGGTTCAGCGTCCTGCGGCCTTAAATTGCCGGGTGCCTCCTTGAATTGCGCCTCTCGCAGGATGCCTCCCAGACGCAAGGTGGCACCAGTGCCAACTTGGTCTGGTTTGAGAGTGCCAGGTGTCTCCTGCAAACTTACACCCAGAACAGTGGCTTGTGAGTTTTGTTTCCCAGGGAAAAAGCCTGTAAAATGGTTTAGGTTAATGCCGCCTTTAATAGCCGGGTGCCACCTGGAGATCCGCCTCTCGCAGGATGCCTCCCAGACGCAAGGTGGCACCAGTGCTTACTTGGTCTGGTTTGAGAGTGTAAGGTGGGTCCTGAAAACTGACACCCAGAACAGTGGCTTGTGAGTTTTGTTTCCCAGGGAAAAAGCCTGTACAATGGTTCAGGGTCCTACGGACTTAAATTGCCGGCTGCCTCCTGGAGATCCGCCTCTCGCAGGATGCCTCCCAGACGCAAGGTGGCACCAGTGCCAACTTAGTCTGGTTTAAGAGTGCCAAGTGGGTCCTGAAAACTGACACCCAGAACAGGGGCTTGTGAGTTTTGTTTCCCAGGGAAAAAGCCTGTACAATGGTTCAGGGTCCTGAGGCCTTAAATTGCGGGGTGCCTTCTGGAATTTTGCATCACGACAGATGTTTCCCAGACGCTAAGAAACACCAGTTCCAACTTGGTCTGGTTTAAGAGTGCCAAGTGGGTCCTGAAAACTGACACCCAGAACAGTGGCTTGTGAGTTTTCTTTCCCAGGGAAAAAGCCTGTAAAATGGTTCAGGGTCCTGCGGCCTTAAATTGCCGGGTGCCTCCTGGAATTCCGCCTCTCGCAGGATGCCTCCTAGACACAAGGTGGCACCAGTGCCAACTTGGTCTGCTTTAAGAGTGCCAAGTGGGTCCTGAAAACTGACACCCAGAACAGTGGCTTGTGAGTTTTGTTTCCCAGGGAAAAAGCCTGTACAATGGTTCAGGGTCCTGCGGCCTTAAATTGCCGGGTGCCTCCTGGAATTGTGCCTCTCGCAGGATGCCTCCCAGACGCAAGGTGGCACCATTTCCAACTTGGTCTGGTTTGAGAGTGCCAGGTGGCTCCTGCAAACTGACACCCAGAACAGTGGCTTGTGAGTTTTCTTTCCCAGGGAAAAAGCCTGTAAAATGGTTTAGGTTAATGCCGCCTTTAATAGCCGGGTGCCACCTGGAGATCAGCCTCTCGCAGGATGCCTCCCAGACGCAAGGTGGCACCAGTGCCAACTTGGTCTGCTTTGAGAGTGTCAAGTTGGTCCTGAAAACTGACACCCAGAACAGTGGCTTGTGAGTTTTGTTTCCCAGGGAAAAAGCCTGTACAATGGTTCAGGGTCCTGCGGCCTTAAATTGCCGGGTGCCTCCTAGAATTCGGCCTCTCGCAAGATGCCTCCCAGACGCAAGGTGGCATCAGTTCCAACATGGTCTGGTTTAAGAGTGCCAAGTGGGTCCTTAAAACTGACACCCAGAACAGTGGCTTGTGAGTTTTGTTTCCCAGGGAAAAAGCCTGTACAATGGTTCAGGGTCCTGAGGCCTTAAATTGCCGGGTGCCTCCTGGAATTCGGCCTCTCGCAGGATGCCTCCCAGACACAAGGTGGCACCAGTGCCAACTTGGTCTGGTTTAAGAGTGCCAAGTGGGTCCTTAAAACTGACACCCAGAACAGTGGCTTGTGAGTTTTGTTTCCCAGGGAAAAAGCCTGTACAATGGTTCAGGGGCCTGAGGCCTTAAATTGCCGGGTGCCTCCTGGAATTCGGCCTCTCGCAGGATGCCTCCCAGACACAAGGTGGCACCAGTGCCAACTTGGTCTGGTTTAAGAGTGCCAAGTGGGTCCTGAAAACTGACACCCAGAACAGTGGCTTGTGAGTTTTGTTTCCCAGGGAAAAAGCCTGTACAATGGTTCAGGGTCCTGAGGCCTTAAATTGCCGGGTGCCTCCTGGAATTGGGCCTCTCGCAGGATGCCTCCCAGACACAAGGTGGCACCAGTGCCAACTTGGTCTGCTTTGAGAGTGTCAAGTTGGTCCTGAAAACTGACACCCAGAACAGTGGCTTGTGAGTTTTGTTTCCCAGGGAAAAAGCCTGTACAATGGTTCAGGGTCCTGCGGCCTTAAATTGCCGGGCGCCTCCTGGAGATCCGCTACTCGCAGGATGCCTCCCAGACACAAGGTGGCACCAGTGCCAACTTGGTCTTGTTTGAGAGTGCCAAGTGGGTCCTGAAAACTGACACCCAGAACAGTGGCTTGTGAGTTTTGTTTCCCAGGGAAAAAGCCTGTACAATGGTTCAGGGTCCTGCGGACTTAAATTGCCGGGTGCCTCCTTGAATTGCGCCTCTCGCAGGATGCCTCCCAGACGCAAGGTGGCACCAGTGCCAACTTGGTCTGGTTTGAGAGTGCCAGGTGTCTCCTGCAAACTGACACCCAGAACAGTGGCTTGTGAGTTTTGTTTCCCAGGGAAAAAGCCTGTAAAATGGTTTAGGTTAATGCCGCCTTTAATAACCGGGTGCCACCTGGAGATCCGCCTCTCGCAGGATGCCTCCCAGACGCAAGGTGGCACCAGTGCCAACTTGGTCTGGTTTGAGAGTGTAAGGTGGGTCCTCAAAACTGACACCCAGAACAGTGGCTTGTGAGTTTTGTTTCCCAGGGAAAAAGCCTGTACAATGGTTCAGGGTCCTGCGGCCTTAAATTGCCGGGTGCCTCCTAGAATTCGGCCTCTCACAGGGTGCCTCCCAGACGCAAGGTGGCACCAGTTCCAACTTGGTCTGGTTTAAGAGTGCCAAGTTGGTCCTGAAAACTGACACCCAGAACAGTGGCTTGTGAGTTTTCTTTCCCAGGGAAAAAGCCTGTGAAATGGTTCAGGGGCCTGAGGCCTTAAATTGCCGGGTGCCTCCTGGAATTGCGCCTCTCGCAGGTTGCCTCCCAGACGCAAGGTGGCACCAGTGCCAACTTGGTCTGCTTTGAGAGTGTCAAGTGGCTCCTGAAAACTGACACCCAGAACAGTGGCTTGTGAGTTTTGTTTCCCAGGGAAAAAGCCTGTACAATGGTTCAGGGTCCTGAGGCCTTAAATTGCGGGGTGCCTTCTGGAATTTTGCATCACGACAGATGTTTCCCAGACGCTAAGAAACACCAGTTCCAACTTGGTCTGGTTTAAGAGTGCCAAGTGGGTCCTGAAAACTGACACCCAGAACATTGGCTTGTGAGTTTTGTTTCCCAGGGAAAAAGCCGGTACAATGGTTCAGGGCCTGAGGCCTGAAATTGCCGGGTGCCTCCTGGAATTCCGCCTCTCGCAGGATGCCTCCTAGACACAAGGTGGCACCAGTGCCAACTTGGTCTGGTTTAAGAGTGCCAAGTGGGTCCTGAAAACTGACACCCAGAACAGTGGCTTGTGAGTTTTCTTTCCCAGGGAAAAAGCCTGTAAAATGGTTCAGGGTCCTGCGGCCTTAAATTGCCGGGTGCCTCCTGGAATTGTGCCTCTCGCAGGATGCCTCCCAGACGCAAGGTGGCACCATTTCCAACTTGGTCTGGTTTGAGAGTGCCAGGTGGCTCCTGCAAACTGACACCCAGAACAGTGGCTTGTGAGTTTTCTTTCCCAGGGAAAAAGCCTGTAAAATGGTTTAGGTTAATGCCGCCTTTAATAGCCGGGTGCCACCTGGAGATCAGCCTCTCGCAGGATGCCTCCCAGACGCAAGGTGGCACCAGTGCCAACTTGGTCTGGTTTGAGAGTGTAAGGTGGGTCCTGAAAACTGACACCCAGAACAGTGGCTTGTGAGTTTTGTTTCCCAGGGAAAAAGCCTGTACAATGGTTCAGGGTCCTGCGGCCTTAAATTGCCGGGTGCCTCCTAGAATTCGGCCTCTCGCAAGATGCCTCCCAGACGCAAGGTGGCATCAGTTCCAACATGGTCTGGTTTAAGAGTGCCAAGTGGGTCCTTAAAACTGACACCCAGAACAGTGGCTTGTGAGTTTTGTTTCCCAGGGAAAAAGCCTGTACAATGGTTCAGGGTCCTGAGGCCTTAAATTGCCGGGTGCCTCCTGGAATTCGGCCTCTCGCAGGATGCCTCCCAGACACAAGGTGGCACCAGTGCCAACTTGGTCTGGTTTAAGAGTGCCAAGTGGGTCCTGAAAACTGACACCCAGAACAGTGGCTTGTGAGTTTTGTTTCCCAGGGAAAAAGCCTGTACAATGGTTCAGGGGCCTGAGGCCTTAAATTGCCGGGTGCCTCCTGGAATTCGGCCTCTCGCAGGATGCCTCCCAGACACAAGGTGGCACCAGTGCCAACTTGGTCTGGTTTAAGAGTGCCAAGTGGGTCCTGAAAACTGACACCCAGAACAGTGGCTTGTGAGTTTTGTTTCCCAGGGAAAAAGCCTGTAAAATGGTTCAGGGTCCTGAGGCCTTAAATTGCCGGGTGCCTCCTGGAATTGGGCCTCTCGCAGGATGCCTCCCAGACACAAGGTGGCACCAGTGCCAACTTGGTCTGCTTTGAGAGTGTCAAGTTGGTCCTGAAAACTGACACCCAGAACAGTGGCTTGTGAGTTTTGTTTCCCAGGGAAAAAGCCTGTACAATGGTTCAGGGTCCTGCGGCCTTAAATTGCCGGGCGCCTCCTGGAGATCCGCTACTCGCAGGATGCCTCCCAGACACAAGGTGGCACCAGTGCCAACTTGGTCTTGTTTGAGAGTGCCAAGTGGGTCCTGAAAACTGACACCCAGAACAGTGGCTTGTGAGTTTTGTTTCCCAGGGAAAAAGCCTGTACAATGGTTCAGGGTCCTGCGGCCTTAAATTGCCGGGTGCCTCCTAGAATTCGGCCTCTCGCAAGATGCCTCCCAGACGCAAGGTGGCATCAGTTCCAACATGGTCTGGTTTAAGAGTGCCAAGTGGGTCCTTAAAACTGACACCCAGAACAGTGGCTTGTGAGTTTTGTTTCCCAGGGAAAAAGCCTGTACAATGGTTCAGGGTCCTGAGGCCTTAAATTGCCGGGTGCCTCCTGGAATTCGGCCTCTCGCAGGATGCCTCCCAGACACAAGGTGGCACCAGTGCCAACTTGGTCTGGTTTAAGAGTGCCAAGTGGGTCCTGAAAACTGACACCCAGAACAGTGGCTTGTGAGTTTTGTTTCCCAGGGAAAAAGCCTGTACAATGGTTCAGGGTGCTGCGGACTTAAATTGCCGGGTGCCTCCTTGAATTGCGCCTCTCGCAGGATGCCTCCCAGACGCAAGGTGGCACCAGTGCCAACTTGGTCTGGTTTGAGAGTGCCAGGTGTCTCCTGCAAACTTACACCCAGAACAGTGGCTTGTGAGTTTTGTTTCCCAGGGAAAAAGCCTGTAAAATGGTTTAGGTTAATGCCGCCTTTAATAGCCGGGTGCCACCTGGAGATCCGCCTCTCGCAGGATGCCTCCCAGACGCAAGGTGGCACCAGTGCCAACTTAGTCTGGTTTAAGAGTGCCAAGTGGGTCCTGAAAACTGACACCCAGAACAGTGGCTTGTGAGTTTTGTTTCCCAGGGAAAAAGCCTGTACAATGGTTCAGGGTCCTGAGGCCTTAAATTGCGGGGTGCCTTCTGGAATTTTGCATCACGACAGATGTTTCCCAGACGCTAAGAAACACCAGTTCCAACTTGGTCTGGTTTAAGAGTGCCAAGTGGGTCCTGAAAACTGACACCCAGAACAGTGGCTTGTGAGTTTTCTTTCCCAGGGAAAAAGCCTGTAAAATGGTTCAGCGTCCTGCGGCCTTAAATTGCCGGGTGCCTCCTGGAATTCCGCCTCTCGCAGGATGCCTCCTAGACACAAGGTGGCACCAGTGCCAACTTGGTCTGGTTTAAGAGTGCCAAGTGGGTCCTGAAAACTGACACCCAGAACAGTGGCTTGTGAGTTTTGTTTCCCAGGGAAAAAGCCTGTAAAATGGTTCAGGGTACTGCGGCCTTAAATTGCCGGGTGCCTCCTGGAATTGTGCCTCTCGCAGGATGCCTCCCAGACGCAAGGTGGCACCATTTCCAACTTGGTCTGGTTTGAGAGTGCCAGGTGGCTCCTGCAAACTGACACCCAGAACAGTGGCTTGTGAGTTTTCTTTCCCAGGGAAAAAGCCTGTAAAATGGTTTAGGTTAATGCCGCCTTTAATAGCCGGGTGCCACCTGGAGATCAGCCTCTCGCAGGATGCCTCCCAGACGCAAGGTGGCACCAGTGCCAACTTGGTCTGGTTTGAGAGTGTAAGGTGGGTCCTGAAAACTGACACCCAGAACAGTGGCTTGTGAGTTTTGTTTCCCAGGGAAAAAGCCTGTACAATGGTTCAGGGTCCTGCGGCCTTAAATTGCCGCGTGTCTCCTAGAATTCGGCCTCTCGCAAGATGCCTCCCAGACGCAAGGTGGCATCAGTTCCAACATGGTCTGGTTTAAGAGTGCCAAGTGGGTCCTTAAAACTGACACCCAGAACAGTGGCTTGTGAGTTTTGTTTCCCAGGGAAAAAGCCTGTACAATGGTTCAGGGTCCTGAGGCCTTAAATTGCCGGGTGCCTCCTGGAATTCGGCCTCTCGCAGGATGCCTCCCAGACACAAGGTGGCACCAGTGCCAACTTGGTCTGGTTTAAGAGTGCCAAGTGGGTCCTGAAAACTGACACCCAGAACAGTGGCTTGTGAGTTTTGTTTCCCAGGGAAAAAGCCTGTACAATGGTTCAGGGTGCTGCGGACTTAAATTGCCGGGTGCCTCCTTGAATTGCGCCTCTCGCAGGATGCCTCCCAGACGCAAGGTGGCACCAGTGCCAACTTGGTCTGGTTTGAGAGTGCCAGGTGTCTCCTGCAAACTTACACCCAGAACAGTGGCTTGTGAGTTTTGTTTCCCAGGGAAAAAGCCTGTAAAATGGTTTAGGTTAATGCCGCCTTTAATAGCCGGGTGCCACCTGGAGATCCGCCTCTCGCAGGATGCCTCCCAGACGCAAGGTGGCACCAGTGCCAACTTAGTCTGGTTTAAGAGTGCCAAGTGGGTCCTGAAAACTGACACCCAGAACAGTGGCTTGTGAGTTTTGTTTCCCAGGGAAAAAGCCTGTACAATGGTTCAGGGTCCTGAGGCCTTAAATTGCGGGGTGCCTTCTGGAATTTTGCATCACGACAGATGTTTCCCAGACGCTAAGAAACACCAGTTCCAACTTGGTCTGGTTTAAGAGTGCCAAGTGGGTCCTGAAAACTGACACCCAGAACAGTGGCTTGTGAGTTTTCTTTCCCAGGGAAAAAGCCTGTAAAATGGTTCAGCGTCCTGCGGCCTTAAATTGCCGGGTGCCTCCTGGAATTCCGCCTCTCGCAGGATGCCTCCTAGACACAAGGTGGCACCAGTGCCAACTTGGTCTGGTTTAAGAGTGCCAAGTGGGTCCTGAAAACTGACACCCAGAACAGTGGCTTGTGAGTTTTGTTTCCCAGGGAAAAAGCCTGTAAAATGGTTCAGGGTACTGCGGCCTTAAATTGCCGGGTGCCTCCTGGAATTGTGCCTCTCGCAGGATGCCTCCCAGACGCAAGGTGGCACCATTTCCAACTTGGTCTGGTTTGAGAGTGCCAGGTGGCTCCTGCAAACTGACACCCAGAACAGTGGCTTGTGAGTTTTCTTTCCCAGGGAAAAAGCCTGTAAAATGGTTTAGGTTAATGCCGCCTTTAATAGCCGGGTGCCACCTGGAGATCAGCCTCTCGCAGGATGCCTCCCAGACGCAAGGTGGCACCAGTGCCAACTTGGTCTGGTTTGAGAGTGTAAGGTGGGTCCTGAAAACTGACACCCAGAACAGTGGCTTGTGAGTTTTGTTTCCCAGGGAAAAAGCCTGTACAATGGTTCAGGGTCCTGCGGCCTTAAATTGCCGCGTGTCTCCTAGAATTCGGCCTCTCGCAAGATGCCTCCCAGACGCAAGGTGGCATCAGTTCCAACATGGTCTGGTTTAAGAGTGCCAAGTGGGTCCTTAAAACTGACACCCAGAACAGTGGCTTGTGAGTTTTGTTTCCCAGGGAAAAAGCCTGTACAATGGTTCAGGGTCCTGAGGCCTTAAATTGCCGGGTGCCTCCTGGAATTCGGCCTCTCGCAGGATGCCTCCCAGACACAAGGTGGCACCAGTGCCAACTTGGTCTGGTTTAAGAGTGCCAAGTGGGTCCTTAAAACTGACACCCAGAACAGTGGCTTGTGAGTTTTGTTTCCCAGGGAAAAAGCCTGTACAATGGTTCAGGGGCCTGAGGCCTTAAATTGCCGGGTGCCTCCTGGAATTCGGCCTCTCGCAGGATGCCTCCCAGACACAAGGTGGCACCAGTGCCAACTTGGTCTGGTTTAAGAGTGCCAAGTGGGTCCTGAAAACTGACACCCAGAACAGTGGCTTGTGAGTTTTGTTTCCCAGGGAAAAAGCCTGTACAATGGTTCAGGGTCCTGAGGCCTTAAATTGCCGGGTGCCTCCTGGAATTGGGCCTCTCGCAGGATGCCTCCCAGACACAAGGTGGCACCAGTGCCAACTTGGTCTGCTTTGAGAGTGTCAAGTTGGTCCTGAAAACTGACACCCAGAACAGTGGCTTGTGAGTTTTGTTTCCCAGGGAAAAAGCCTGTACAATGGTTCAGGGTCCTGCGGCCTTAAATTGCCGGGCGCCTCCTGGAGATCCGCTACTCGCAGGATGCCTCCCAGACACAAGGTGGCACCAGTGCCAACTTGGTCTTGTTTGAGAGTGCCAAGTGGGTCCTGAAAACTGACACCCAGAACAGTGGCTTGTGAGTTTTGTTTCCCAGGGAAAAAGCCTGTACAATGGTTCAGGGTCCTGCGGACTTAAATTGCCGGGTGCCTCCTTGAATTGCGCCTCTCGCAGGATGCCTCCCAGACGCAAGGTGGCACCAGTGCCAACTTGGTCTGGTTTGAGAGTGCCAGGTGTCTCCTGCAAACTTACACCCAGAACAGTGGCTTGTGAGTTTTGTTTCCCAGGGAAAAAGCCTGTAAAATGGTTTAGGTTAATGCCGCCTTTAATAACCGGGTGCCACCTGGAGATCCGCCTCTCGCAGGATGCCTCCCAGACACAAGGTGGCACCAGTGCCAACTTGGTCTGGTTTGAGAGTGTAAGGTGGGTCCTGAAAACTGACACCCAGAACAGTGGCTTGTGAGTTTTGTTTCCCAGGGAAAAAGCCTGTACAATGGTTCAGGGTCCTGCGGCCTTAAATTGCCGGGTGCCTCCTAGAATTCGGCCTCTCACAGGGTGCCTCCCAGACGCAAGGTGGCACCAGTTCCAACTTGGTCTGGTTTAAGAGTGCCAAGTTGGTCCTGAAAACTGACACCCAGAACAGTGGCTTGTGAGTTTTCTTTCCCAGGGAAAAAGCCTGTGAAATGGTTCAGGGGCCTGAGGCCTTAAATTGCCGGGTGCCTCCTGGAATTGCGCCTCTCGCAGGTTGCCTCCCAGACGCAAGGTGGCACCAGTGCCAACTTGGTCTGCTTTGAGAGTGTCAAGTGGCTCCTGAAAACTGACACCCAGAACAGTGGCTTGTGAGTTTTGTTTCCAAGGGAAAAAGCCTGTACAATGGTTCAGGGTCCTACGGACTTAAATTGCCGGCTTCCTCCTGGAGATCCGCCTCTCGCAGGATGCCTCCCAGACGCAAGGTGGCACCAGTGCCAACTTGGTCTGGTTTAAGAGTGCCAAGTGGGTCCTGAAAACTGACACCCAGAACAGTGGCTTGTGAGTTTTGTTTCCCAGGGAAAAAGCCTGTACAATGGTTCAGGGTCCTACGGACTTAAATTGCCGGCTGCCTCCTGGAGATCCGCCTCTCGCAGGATGCCTCCCAGACGCAAGGTGGCACCAGTGCCAACTTAGTCTGGTTTAAGAGTGCCAAGTGGGTCCTGAAAACTGACACCCAGAACAGTGGCTTGTGAGTTTTGTTTCCCAGGGAAAAAGCCTGTACAATGGTTCAGGGTCCTGAGGCCTTAAATTGCGGGGTGCCTTCTGGAATTTTGCATCACGACAGATGTTTCCCAGACGCTAAGAAACACCAGTTCCAACTTGGTCTGCTTTAAGAGTGCCAAGTGGGTCCTGAAAACTGACACCCAGAACAGTGGCTTGTGAGTTTTGTTTCCCAGGGAAAAAGCCGGTACAATGGTTCAGGGGCCTGAGGCCTGAAATTGCCGGGTGCCTCCTGGAATTCCGCCTCTCGCAGGATGCCTCCTAGACACAAGGTGGCACCAGTGCCAACTTGGTCTGGTTTAAGAGTGCCAAGTGGCTCCTGAAAACTGACACCCAGAACAGTGGTTTGTGAGTTTTGTTTCCCAGGGAAAAAGCCTGTAAAATGGTTCAGGGTCCTGCGGCCTTAAATTGCCGGGTGCCTCCTGGAATTGGGCCTCTCGCAGGATGCCTCCCAGACGCAAGGTGGCACCATTTCCAACTTGGTCTGGTTTGAGAGTGCCAGGTGGCTCCTGCAAACTGACACCCAGAACAGTGGCTTGTGAGTTTTCTTTCCCAGGGAAAAAGCCTGTAAAATGGTTCAGTGTCCTGCGGCCTTAAATTGCCGGCTGCCTCCTGGAGATCCGCCTCTCACAGGATGCCTCCAAGGCGCAACAAGACACCAGTGCCAACTTGGTCTGGTTTGAGAGTGCCAAGTGGGTCCTGAAAACTGACACCCAGAACAGTGGCTTGTGAGTTTTGTTTCCCAGGGAAAAAGCCTGTATAATGGTTCAGGGGCCTGAAGCCTTAAATTGCCAGGTGCCTCCTGGAATTCGGCCTCTCGCAGGATGCCTCCCAGACACAAGGTGGCACCAGTTCCAACTTGGTCTTGTTTAAGAGTGCCAAGTGGGTCCTGCAAACTGACACCCAGAACAGTGGCTTGTGAGTTTTGTTTCCCAGGGAAAAAGCCTGTACAGTGGTTCCGGATCCTGTGGCCTTAAATTGCCGGGTGCCTCCTGGAATTTGGCCTCTCGCAGGATGCCTCCCAGACACAAGGTGGCACCCGTTCCAACTTGGTCTGCTTTGAGAGTGTCAAGTGGGTCCTGAAAACTGACACCCAGAACAGTGGCTTGTGAGTTTTGTTTCCCAGGGAAAAAGCCTGTAAAATTGTTCAGGGGCCTGAAGCCTTAAATTGCCGGGTGCCTCCTGGAGATCCGCCTCTTGCAGGATGCCTCCCAGACGCAAGGTGGCACCAGTGCCAACTTGGTCTGGTTTGAGAGTGTAAGGTGGGTCCTGAAAACTGACACCCAGAACAGTGGCTTGTGAGTTTTGTTTCCCAGGGAATAAGCCTGTACAATGGTTCAGGGTCCTGCGGCCTTAAATTGCCGGGTGCCTCCTGGAATTGTGCCTCTCGCAGGATGCCTCCCAGACGCAAGGTGGCACCATTTCCAACTTGGTCTGGTTTGAGAGTGCCAAGTGGGTCCTGAAAACTGACACCCAGAACAGTGGCTTGTGAGTTTTGTTTCCCAGGGAAAAAGCCTGTACAATGGTTCAGGGTCCTGCGGCCTTAAATTGCCGGGTGCCTCCTTGAATTGCGCCTCTCGCAGGATGCCTCCCAGACGCAAGGTGGCACCAGTGCCAACTTGGTCTGGTTTGAGAGTGCCAGGTGTCTCCTGCAAACTTACACCCAGAACAGTGGCTTGTGTGTTTTGTTTCCCAGGGAAAAAGCCTGTAAAATGGTTTAGGTTAATGCCGCCTTTAATAACCGGGTGCCACCTGGAGATCCGCCTCTCGCAGGATGCCTCCCAGACGCAAGGTGGCACCAGTGCCAACTTGGTCTGGTTTGAGAGTGTAAGGTGGGTCCTGAAAACTGACACCCAGAACAGTGGCTTGTGAGTTTTGTTTCCCAGGGAAAAAGCCTGTACAATGGTTCAGGGTCCTGCGGCCTTAAATTGCCGGGTGCCTCCTAGAATTCGGCCTCTCACAGGGTGCCTCCCAGACGCAAGGTGGCACCAGTTCCAACTTGGTCTGGTTTAAGAGTGCCAAGTTGGTCCTGCAAACTGACACCCAGAACAGTGGCTTGTGAGTTTTCTTTCCCAGGGAAAAAGCCTGTGAAATGGTTCAGGGGCCTGAGGCCTTAAATTGCCGGGTGCCTCCTGGAATTGCGCCTCTCGCAGGTTGCCTCCCAGACGCAAGGTGGCACCAGAGCCAGCTTGGTCTGCTTTGAGAGTGTCAAGTGGCTCCTGAAAACTGACACCCAGAACAGTGGCTTGTGAGTTTTGTTTCCAAGGGAAAAAGCCTGTACAATGGTTCAGGGTCCTACGGACTTAAATTGCCGGCTTCCTCCTGGAGATCCGCCTCTCGCAGGATGCCTCCCAGACGCAAGGTGGCACCAGTGCCAACTTGGTCTGGTTTAAGAGTGCCAAGTGGGTCCTGAAAACTGACACCCAGAACAGTGGCTTGTGAGTTTTGTTTCCCAGGGAAAAAGCCTGTACAATGGTTCAGGGTCCTACGGACTTAAATTGCCGGCTGCCTCCTTGAATTGCGCCTCTCGCAGGATGCCTCCCAGACGCAAGGTGGCACCAGTGCCAACTTAGTCTGGTTTAAGAGTGCCAAGTGGGTCCTGAAAACTGACACCCAGAACAGTGGCTTGTGAGTTTTGTTTCCCAGGGAAAAAGCCTGTACAATGGTTCAGGGTCCTGAGGCCTTAAATTGCGGGGTGCCTTCTGGAATTTTGCATCACGACAGATGTTTCCCAGACGCTAAGAAACACCAGTTCCAACTTGGTCTGGTTTAAGAGTGCCAAGTGGGTCCTGAAAACTGACACCCAGAACAGTGGCTTGTGAGTTTTGTTTCCCAGGGAAAAAGCCGGTACAATGGTTCAGGGGCCTGAGGCCTGAAATTGCCGGGTGCCTCCTGGAATTCCGCCTCTCGCAGGATGCCTCCTAGACACAAGGTGGCACCAGTGCCAACTTGGTCTGGTTTAAGAGTGCCAAGTGGGTCCTGAAAACTGACACCCAGAACAGTGGTTTGTGAGTTTTGTTTCCCAGGGAAAAAGCCTGTAAAATGGTTCAGGGTCCTGCGGCCTTAAATTGCCGGGTGCCTCCTGGAATTGTGCCTCTCGCAGGATGCCTCCCAGACGCAAGGTGGCACCATTTCCAACTTGGTCTGGTTTGAGAGTGCCAGGTGGCTCCTGCAAACTGACACCCAGAACAGTGGCTTTTGAGTTTTCTTTCCCAGGGAAAAAGCCTGTAAAATGGTTCAGTGTCCTGCGGCCTTAAATTGCCGGGTGCCTCCTGGAGATCCGCCTCTCACAGGATGCCTCCAAGGCGCAACAAGACACCAGTGCCAACTTGGTCTGGTTTGAGAGTGCCAAGTGGGTCCTGCAAACTGACACCCAGAACAGTGGCTTGTGAGTTTTGTTTCCCAGGGAAAAAGCCTGTACAGTGGTTCCGGGTCCTGTGGCCTTAAATTGCCGGGTGCCTCCTGGAATTTGGCCTCTCGCAGGATGCCTCCCAGACACAAGGTGGCACCCGTTCCAACTTGGTCTGCTTTGAGAGTGTCAAGTGGGTCCTGAAAACTGACACCCAGAACAGTGGCTTGTGAGTTTTGTTTCCCAGGGAAAAAGCCTGTAAAATTGTTCAGGGGCCTGAGGCCTTAAATTGCCGGGTGCCTCCTGGAGATCCGCCTCTCGCAGGATGCCTCCCAGGCGCAACATGACACCAGTGCCAACTTGGTCTGCTTTGAGAGTGCCAAGTGGGTCCTGAAAACTGACACCCAGAACAGTGGCTTGTGAGTTTTGTTTCCCAGGGAAAAAGCCTGTACAATGGTTCAGTGTCCTGCGGCCTTAAATTTCCGGGTGCCTCCTAGAATTCGGCCTCTCACAGGATGCCTCTTAGACGCAAGGTGGCACCAGTGCCAACTTGGTCTGGTTTAAGAGTGCCAAGTGGCTCCTTAAAACTGACACCCAGAACAGTGGCTTGTGAGTTTTCTTTCCCAGGGAAAAAGCCTGTAAAATGGTTCAGGGGCCTGAGGCCTTAAATTGCCGGGTGCCTCCTGGAATAACGCCTCTCGCAGGATGCCTCCCAGACGCAAGGTGGCACCAGTGCCAACTTGGTCTGGTTTGAGAGTGCCAGGTGGCTCCTGCAAACTGACACCCAGAACAGTGGCTTGTGGGTTGTGTTTCCCAGGGAAAAAGCCTGTACAATGGTTCAGGGTCCTGCGGCCTTAAATTGCCGGGTGCCTCCTTGAATTGCGCCTCTCGCAGGATGCCTCCCAGACGCAAGGTGGCACCAGTGCCAACTTGGTCTGGTTTGAGAGTGCCAGGTGTCTCCTGCAAACTTACACCCAGAACAGTGGCTTGTGAGTTTTGTTTCCCAGGGAAAAAGCCTGTAAAATGGTTTAGGTTAATGCCGCCTTTAATAACCGGGTGCCACCTGGAGATCCGCCTCTCGCAGGATGCCTCCCAGACGCAAGGTGGCACCAGTGCCAACTTGGTCTGGTTTGAGAGTGTAAGGTGGGTCCTGAAAACTGACACCCAGAACAGTGGCTTGTGAGTTTTGTTTCCCAGGGAAAAAGCCTGTACAATGGTTCAGGGTCCTGCGGCCTTAAATTGCCGGGTGCCTCCTAGAATTCGGCCTCTCACAGGGTGCCTCCCAGACGCAAGGTGGCACCAGTTCCAACTTGGTCTGGTTTAAGAGTGCCAAGTTGGTCCTGAAAACTGACACCCAGAACAGTGGCTTGTGAGTTTTCTTTCCCAGGGAAAAAGCCTGTGAAATGGTTCAGGGGCCTGAGGCCTTAAATTGCCGGGTGCCTCCTGGAATTGCGCCTCTCGCAGGTTGCCTCCCAGACGCAAGGTTGCACCAGAGCCAGCTTGGTCTGCTTTGAGAGTGTCAAGTGGCTCCTGAAAACTGACACCCAGAACAGTGGCTTGTGAGTTTTGTTTCCCAGGGAAAAAGCCTGTACAATGGTTCAGGGTCCTGAGGCCTTAAATTGCGGGGTGCCTTCTGGAATTTTGCATCACGACAGATGTTTCCCAGACGCTAAGAAACACCAGTTCCAACTTGGTCTGGTTTAAGAGTGCCAAGTGGGTCCTGAAAACTGACACCCAGAACAGTGGCTTGTGAGTTTTGTTTCCCAGGGAAAAAGCCGGTACAATGGTTCAGGGGACTGAGGCCTGAAATTGCCGGGTGCCTCCTGGAATTCCGCCTCTCGCAGGATGCCTCCTAGACACAAGGTGGCACCAGTGCCAACTTGGTCTGGTTTAAGAGTGCCAAGTGGGTCCTGAAAACTGACACCCAGAACAGTGGTTTGTGAGTTTTGTTTCCCAGGGAAAAAGCCTGTAAAATGGTTCAGGGTCCTGCGGCCTTAAATTGCCGGGTGCCTCCTGGAATTGTGCCTCTCGCAGGATGCCTCCCAGACGCAAGGTGGCACCATTTCCAACTTGGTCTGGTTTGAGAGTGCCAGGTGGCTCCTGCAAACTGACACCCAGAACAGTGGCTTGTGAGTTTTCTTTCCCAGGGAAAAAGCCTGTAAAATGGTTCAGTGTCCTGCGGCCTTAAATTGCCGGGTGCCTCCTGGAGATCCGCCTCTCACAGGATGCCTCCAAGGCGCAACAAGACACCAGTGCCAACTTGGTCTGGTTTGAGAGTGCCAAGTGGGTCCTGCAAACTGACACCCAGAACAGTGGCTTGTGAGTTTTGTTTCCCAGGGAAAAAGCCTGTACAATGGTTTTGGGTGCTGCGGCCTTAAATTGCCGGGTGCCTCCTGGAGATCCGCCTCTCGCAGGATGCCTCCCAGGCGCAACATGACACCAGTGCCAACTTGGTCTGCTTTGAGAGTGCCAAGTGGGTCCTGAAAACTGACACCCAGAACAGTGGCTTGTGAGTTTTGTTTCCCAGGGAAAAAGCCTGTAAAATGGTTCAGGGTCCTGCGGCCTTAAATTGCCGGGTGCCTCCTGGAATTGTGCCTCTCGCAGGATGCCTCCCAGACGCAAGGTGGCACCATTTCCAACTTGGTCTGGTTTGAGAGTGCCAGGTGGCTCCTGCAAACTGACACCCAGAACAGTGGCTTGTGAGTTTTCTTTCCCAGGGAAAAAGCCTGTAAAATGGTTTAGGTTAATGCCGCCTTTAATAGCCGGGTGCCACCTGGAGATCAGCCTCTCGCAGGATGCCTCCCAGACGCAAGGTGGCACCAGTGCCAACTTGGTCTGGTTTGAGAGTGTAAGGTGGGTCCTGAAAACTGACACCCAGAACAGTGGCTTGTGAGTTTTCTTTCCCAGGGAAAAAGCCTGTACAATGGTTCAGGGTCCTGCGGCCTTAAATTGCCGGGTGCCTCCTAGAATTCGGCCTCTCGCAAGATGCCTCCCAGACGCAAGGTGGCATCAGTTCCAACATGGTCTGGTTTAAGAGTGCCAAGTGGGTCCTGCAAACTGACACCCAGAACAGTGGCTTGTGAGTTTTGTTTCCCAGGGAAAAAGCCTGTACAGTGGTTCCGGGTCCTGTGGCCTTAAATTGCCGGGTGCCTCCTGGAATTTGGCCTCTCGCAGGATGCCTCCCAGACACAAGGTGGCACCCGTTCCAACTAGGTCTGCTTTGAGAGTGTCAAGTGGGTCCTGAAAACTGACACCCAGAACAGTGGCTTGTGAGTTTTGTTTCCCAGGGAAAAAGCCTGTAAAATTGTTCAGGGGCCTGAGGCCTTAAATTGCCGGGTGCCTCCTGGAGATCCGCCTCTCGCAGGATGCCTCCCAGGCGCAACATGACACCAGTGCCAACTTGGTCTGCTTTGAGAGTGCCAAGTGGGTCCTGAAAACTGACACCCAGAACAGTGGCTTGTGAGTTTTGTTTCCCAGGGAAAAAGCCTGTACAATGGTTCAGGGGCCTGAGGCCTTAAATTGCCGGGTGCCTCCTGGAATTGCGCCTCTCGCAGGATGCCTCCTAGACGCAAGGTGGCACCAGTGCCAACTTGGTCTGGTTTGAGAGTGCCAGGTGGCTCCTGCAAACTGACACCCAGAACAGTGGCTTGTGGGTTGTGTTTCCCAGGGAAAAAGCCTGTACAATGGTTCAGGGTCCTGCGGCCTTAAATTGCCGGGTGCCTCCTTGAATTCCGCCTCTCGCAGGATGCCTCCCAGACGCAAGGTGGCACCAGTGCCAACTTGGTCTGGTTTGAGAGTGCCTGGTGGCTCCTCTAAACTGACACCCAGAACAGTGGCTTGTGAGTTTTGTTTCCCAGGGAAAAAGCCTGTAAAATGGTTTAGGTTAATGCCGCCTTTAATAGCCGGGTGCCACCTGGAGATCAGCCTCTCGCAGGATGCCTCCCAGAGGCAAGGTGGCACCAGTGCCAGCTTGGTCTGGTTTAAGAGTGCCAAGTGGGTCCCGAAAACTGACACCCAGAACAGTGGCTTGTGAGTTTTTTTTCCCAGGGAAAAAGCCTGTACAATGGTTCAGGGTCCTGCGGCCTTAAATTGCCGGGTGCCTCCTGGAATTCCGCCTCTCGCAAGATGCCTCCCAGACGCAAGGTGGCACCAGTGCCAACTTGGTCTGGTTTGAGAGTGCCAAGTGTGTCCTGCAAATTGACACCCAGAACAGTGACTTGTGAGTTTTGTTTCCCAGGGAAAAAGCCTGTACAATGGTTTAGGGGCCTGAGGCCTTAAATTGCCGGGTGCCTCCTGGAATTCGGCCACTCGCAGGATGCCTCCCAGACGCAAGGTGGCACCAGTTCCAACTTGGTCTGGTTTAAGAGTGCCAAGTGGGTCCTGAAAACTGACACCCAGAACAGTGGCTTGTGAGTTTTGTTTCCCAGGGAAAAAGCCTGTACAATGGTTCAGGGTCCTGCGGCCTTAAATTGCCGGGTGCCTGCTGGAATTCCGCATCTCGCCAGATGTTTCCCAGACGCTTAGCAACACCAGTGCCAACTTGGTCTGGTTTAAGAGTGCCAAGTGGGTCCGGGAAACTGGCACCCAGAAGAGTGGCTTGTGAGTTTTGTTTCCCAGGGAAAAAGCCTGTACAATGGTTCAGGGGCCTGAGGCCTTAAATTGCCGGGAGCCACATGGAGATCCGCCTCTCGCAGGATGCCTCCCAGACGCAAGGTGGCACCAGTGCCAACTTGGTCTGCTTTGAGAGTGTCAAGTGGGTCCTGAAAACTGACACCCAGAACAGTGGCTTTTGAGTTTTGTTTCCCAGGGAAAAAGCCTGTACAATGGTTTTGGGTGCTGCGGCCTTAAATTGCCGGGTGCCTCCTGGAATTCCGCCTCTCGCAGGATGCCTCCCAGACGCATGGTGGCACCAGTGCCAACTTGGTCTGGTTTAAGAGTGCCAAGTGGGTCCTGAAAACTGACACCCAGAACAGTGGCTTGTGAGTTTTGTTTCCCAGGGAAAAAGCCTGTACAATGGTTCAGGGTCCTGAGGCCTTAAATTGCCGGGTGCCTCCTGGAATTGGGCCTCTCGCAGGATGCCTCCCAGACACAAGGTGGCACCAGTGCCAACTTGGTCTGCTTTGAGAGTGTCAAGTTGGTCCTGAAAACTGACACCCAGAACAGTGGCTTGTGAGTTTTGTTTCCCAGGGAAAAAGCCTGTACAATGGTTCAGGGTCCTGCGGCCTTAAATTGCCGGGCGCCTCCTGGAGATCCGCTACTCGCAGGATGCCTCCTAGACGCAAGGTGGCACCAGTGCCAACTTGGTCTTGTTTGAGAGTGCCAAGTGGGTCCTGAAAACTGACACCTAGAACAGTGGCTTGTGAGTTTTCTTTCCCAGGGAAAAAGCCTGTACAATGGTTCAGGGTCCTGCGGCCATAAATTGCCGGGTGCCTCCTTGAATTGCGCCTCTCGCAGGATGCCTCCTAGACGCAAGGTGGCACCAGTGCCAACTTGGTCTGGTTTGAGAGTGCCAGGTGTCTCCTGCAAACTTACACCCAGAACAGTGGCTTGTGAGTTTTGTTTCCCAGGGAAAAAGCCTGTAAAATGGTTTAGGTTAATGCCGCCTTTAATAGCCGGGTGCCACCTGGAGATCAGCCTCTCGCAGGATGCCTCCCAGACGCAAGGTGGCACCAGTGCCAACTTGGTCTGGTTTGAGAGTGTAAGGTGGGTCCTGAAAACTGACACCCAGAACAGTGGCTTGTGAGTTTTCTTTCCCAGGGAAAAAGCCTGTAAAATTGTTCAGGGGCCTGAGGCCTTAAATTGCCGGGTGCCTCCTAGAATTCGGCCTCTCGCAAGATGCCTCCCAGACGCAAGGTGGCATCAGTTCCAACTTGGTCTGGTTTAAGAGTGCCAAGTGGGTCCTTAAAACTGACACCCAGAACAGTGGCTTTTGAGTTTTGTTTCCCAGGGAAAAAGCCTGTACAATGGTTCAGGGTCCTGAGGCCTTAAATTGCCGGGTGCCTCCTGGAATTGGGCCTCTCGCAGGATGCCTCCCAGACACAAGGTGGCACCAGTGCCAACTTGGTCTGCTTTGAGAGTGTCAAGTTGGTCCTGAAAACTGACACCCAGAACAGTGGCTTGTGAGTTTTGTTTCCCAGGGAAAAAGCCTGTACAATGGTTCAGGGTCCTGCGGCCTTAAATTGCCGGGTGCCTCCTGGAATTCGGCGTCTCGCAGGATGCCTCCCAGACACAAGGTGGCACCAGTGCCAACTTGGTCTGGTTTAAGAGTCTCAAGTTGGTCCTGAAAACTGACACCCAGAACAGTGGCTTGTGAGTTTTGTTTCCCAGGGAAAAAGCCTGTACAATGGTTCAGGGTCCTGCGGCCTTAAATTGCCGGGCGCCTCCTGGAATTCCGCATCTCGCCAGATGTTTCCCAGACGCTTAGCAACACCAGTGCCAACGTGGTCTGGTTTAAGAGTGCCAAGTGTGTCCGGGAAACTGGCACCCAGAAGAGTGGCTTGTGAGTTTTGTTTCCCAGGGAAAAAGCCTGTACAATGGTTCAGGGGCCTGAGGCCTTAAATTGCCGGGAGCCACATGGAGATCCGCCTCTCGCAGGATGCCTCCCAGACGCAAGGTGGCACCAGTGCCAACTTGGTCTGCTTTGAGAGTGTCAAGTGGGTCCTGAAAACTGACACCCAGAACAGTGGCTTTTGAGTTTTGTTTCCCAGCGAAAAAGCCTGTACAATGGTTTTGGGTGCTGCGGCCTTAAATTGCCGGGTGCCTCCTGGAATTCCGCCTCTCGCAGGATGCCTCCCAGACGCAAGGTGGCACCAGTGCCAACTAGGTCTGGTTTAAGAGTGCCAAGTGGGTCCTGAAAACTGACACCCAGAACAGTGGCTTGTGAGTTTTGTTTCCCAGGGAAAAAGCCTGTACAATGGTTCAGACGCCTGATGCCTTAAATTGCCGGGTGCCTCCTGGAATTGGGCCTCTCGCAGGATGCCTCCCAGACACAAGGTGGCACCAGTGCCAACTTGGTCTGCTTTGAGAGTGTCAAGTTGGTCCTGAAAACTGACACCCAGAACAGTGGCTTGTGAGTTTTGTTTCCCAGGGAAAAAGCCTGTACAATGGTTCAGGGTCCTGCGGCCTTTAATTGCCGGGCGCCTCCTGGAGATCCACTACTCGCAGGATGCCTCCCAGACACAAGGTGGCACCAGTGCCAACTTGGTCTTGTTTGGGTGTGCCTGGTGGGTCCTGAAAACTGACACCCAGAACAGTGGCTTGTGAGTTTTGTTTCCCAGGGAAAAAGCATGTACAATGGTTCAGGGTCCTGCGGCCATAAATTGCCGGGTGCCTCCTTGAATTGCGCCTCTCGCAGGATGCCTCCTAGACGCAAGGTGGCATCAGTTCCAACTTGGTCTGGTTTAAGAGTGCCAAGTGGGTCCTTAAAACTGACACCCAGAACAGTGGCTTTTGAGTTTTGTTTCCCAGGGAAAAAGCATGTACAATGGTTCAGGGTCCTGCGGCCTTAAATTGCCGGGTGCCTCCTAGAATTCGGCCTCTCGCAAGATGCCTCCCAGACGCAAGGTGGCATCAGTTCCAACTTGGTCTGGTTTAAGAGTGCCAAGTGGGTCCTTAAAACTGACACCCAGAACAGTGGCTTTTGAGTTTTGTTTCCCAGGGAAAAAGCCTGTACAATGGTTCAGGGTCCTGAGGCCTTAAATTGCCGGGTGCCTCCTGGAATTGGGCCTCTCGCAGGATGCCTCCCAGACACAAGGTGGCACCAGTGCCAACTTGGTCTGCTTTGAGAGTGTCAAGTTGGTCCATAAAACTGACACCCAGAACAGTGGCTTGTGAGTTTTGTTTCCCAGGGAAAAAGCCTGTACAATGGTTCAGGGTCCTGCGGCCTTAAATTGCCGGGTGCCTCCTGGAATTCGGCCTCTCGCAGGATGCCTCCAAGACACAAGGTGGCACCAGTGCCAACTTGGTCTGGTTTAAGAGTCTCAAGTTGGTCCTGAAAACTGACACCCAGAACAGTGGCTTGTGAGTTTTGTTTCCCAGGGAAAAAGCCTGTACAATGGTTCAGGGTCCTGCGGCCTTAAATTGCCGGGCGCCTCCTGGAATTCCGCATCTTGCCAGATGTTTCCCAGACGCTTAGCAACACCAGTGCCAACTTGGTCTGGTTTAAGAGTGCCAAGTGTGTCCGGGAAACTGGCACCCAGATGAGTGGCTTGTGAGTTTTGTTTCCCAGGGAAAAAGCCTGTACAATGGTTCAGGGGCCTGAGGCCTTAAATTGCCGGGAGCCACATGGAGATCCGCCTCTCGCAGGATGCCTCCCAGACGCAAGGTGGCACCAGTGCCAACTTGGTCTGCTTTGAGAGTGTCAAGTGGGTCCTGAAAACTGACACCCAGAACAGTGGCTTTTGAGTTTTGTTTCCCAGCGAAAAAGCCTGTACGATGGTTTTGGGTCCTGCGGCCTTAAATTGCCGGGTGCCTCCTGGAATTCCGCCTCTCGCAGGATGCCTCCCAGACGCAAGGTGGCACCAGTGCCAACTAGGTCTGGTTTAAGAGTGCCAAGTGGGTCCTGAAAACTGACACCCAGAACAGTGGCTTGTGAGTTTTGTTTCCCAGGGAAAAAGCCTGTACAATGGTTCAGGGTCCTGAGGCCTTAAATTGCCGGGTGCCTCCTGGAATTGGGCCTCTCGCAGGATGCCTCCCAGACACAAGGTGGCACCAGTGCCAACTTGGTCTGCTTTGAGAGTGTCAAGTTGGTCCTGAAAACTGACACCCAGAACAGTGGCTTGTGAGTTTTGTTTCCCAGGGAAAAAGCCTGTACAATGGTTCAGGGTCCTGCGGCCTTTAATTGCCGGGCGCCTCCTGGAGATCCACTACTCGCAGGATGCCTCCCAGACACAAGGTGGCACCAGTGCCAACTTGGTCTTGTTTGGGTGTGCCGAGTGGGTCCTGAAAACTGACAGCCAGAACAGTCGCTTGTGAGTTTTGTTTCCCAGGGAAAAAGCATGTACAATGGTTCAGGGTCCTGCGGCCATAAATTGCCGGGTGCCTCCTTGAATTGCGCCTCTCGCAGGATGCCTCCTAGACGCAAGGTGGCAGTAGTGCCAACTTGGTCTGGTTTGAGAGTGCCAGGTGTCTCCTGCAAACTTACACCCAGAACAGTGGCTTGTGAGTTTTGTTTCCCAGGGAAAAAGCCTGTAAAATGGTTTAGGTTAATGCCGCCTTTAATAGCCGGGTGCCACCTGGAGATCAGCCTCTCGCAGGATGCCTCCCAGACGCAAGGTGGCACCAGTGCCAACTTGGTCTGGTTTGAGAGTGTAAGGTGGGTCCTGAAAACTGACACCCAGAACAGTGGCTTGTGAGTTTTGTTTCCCAGGGAAAAAGCCTGTAAAATGGTTCAGGGTCCTGCGGCCTTAAATTGCCGGGTGCCTCCTAGAATTCGGCCTCTCGCAAGATGCCTCCCAGACGCAAGGTGGCATCAGTTCCAACTTGGTCTGGTTTAAGAGTGCCAAGTGGGTCCTTAAAACTGACACCCAGAACAGTGGCTTGTGAGTTTTGTTTCCCAGGGAAAAAGCCTGTACAATGGTTCAGGGGCCTGAGGCCTTAAATTGCCGGGTGCCTCCTGGAATTCAGCCTCTCGCAGGATGCCTCCCAGACACAAGGTGGCACCAGTGCCAACTTGGTCTGGTTTAAGAGTGCCAAGTGGGTCCTGAAAACTGACACCCAGAACAGTGGCTTGTGAGTTTTGTTTCCCAGGGAAAAAGCCTGTACAATGGTTCAGGGTCCTGAGGCCTTAAATTGCCGGGTGCCTCCTGGAATTGGGCCTCTCGCAGGATGCCTCCCAGACACAAGGTGGCACCAGTGCCAACTTGGTCTTGTTTGAGTGTGCCAAGTGGATCCTGAAAACTGACACCCAGAACAGTGGCTTGTGAGTTTTGTTTCCCAGGGAAAAAGCCTGTACAATGGTTCAGGGGCCTGAGGCCTTAAATTGCCGGGAGCCACATGGAGATCCGCCTCTCGCAGGATGCCTCCCAGACGCAAGGTGGCACCAGTGCCAACTTGGTCTGCTTTGAGAGTGTCAAGTGGGTCCTGAAAACTGACACCCAGAACAGTGGCTTGTGAGTTTTGTTTCCCTGGGAAAAAGCCTGTAAAATGGTTTTGGGTGCTGCGGCCTTAAATTGCCGGGTGCCTCCTGGAATTCCGCCTCTCGCAGGATGCCTCCCAGACGCAAGGTGGCACCAGTGCCAACTTGGTCTGGTTTAAGAGTGCCAAGTGGGTCCTGGAAACTGACACCCAGAACAGTGGCTTGTGAGTTTTGTTTCCCAGGGAAAAAGCCTGTACAATGGTTCAGACGCCTGAGGCCTTAAATTGCCGGGTGCCTCCTGGAATTGGGCCTCTCGCAGGATGCCTCCCAGACACAAGGTGGCACCAGTGCCAACTTGGTCGGCTTTGAGAGTGTCAAGTTGGTCCTGAAAACTGACACCCAGAACAGTGGCTTGTGAGTTTTGTTTCCCAGGGAAAAAGCCTGTACAATGGTTCAGGGTCCTGCGGCCTTTAATTGCCGGGCGCCTCCTGGAGATCCGCTACTCGCAGGATGCCTCCCAGACACAAGGTGGCACCAGTGCCAACTTGGTCTTGTTTGGGAGTGCCGAGTGGGTCCTGAAAACTGACAGCCAGAACAGTGGCTTGTGAGTTTTGTTTCCCAGGGAAAAAGCCTGTACAATGGTTCAGGGTCCTGCGGCCTTAAATTGCCGGGTGCCTCCTTGAATTGCGCCTCTCGCAGGATGCCTCCCAGACGCAAGGTGGCACCAGTGCCAACTTGGTCTGGTTTGAGAGTGCCAGGTGTCTCCTGCAAACTTACACCCAGAACAGTGGCTTGTGAGTTTTGTTTCCCAGGGAAAAAGCCTGTAAAATGGTTTAGGTTAATGCCGCCTTTAATAGCCGGGTGCCACCTGGAGATCAGCCTCTCGCAGGATGCCTCCCAGACGCAAGGTGGCACCAGTGCCAACTTGGTCTGGTTTGAGAGTGTAAGGTGGGTCCTGAAAACTGACACCCAGAACAGTGGCTTGTGAGTTTTCTTTCCCAGGGAAAAAGCCTGTAAAATTGTTCAGGGGCCTGAGGCCTTAAATTGCCGGGTGCCTCCTAGAATTCGGCCTCTCGCAAGATGCCTCCCAGACGCAAGGTGGCATCAGTTCCAACTTGGTCTGGTTTAAGAGTGCCAAGTGGGTCCTTAAAACTGACACCCAGAACAGTGGCTTGTGAGTTTTGTTTCCCAGGGAAAAAGCCTGTACAATGGTTCAGGGGCCTGAGGCCTTAAATTGCTGGGTGCCTCCTGGAATTGGGCCTCTCGCAGGATGCCTCCCAGACACAAGGTGGCACCAGTGCCAAATTGGTCTGCTTTGAGAGTCTCAAGTTGGTCCTGAAAACTGACACCCAGAACAGTGGCTTGTGAGTTTTGTTTCCCAGGGAAAAAGCCTGTACAATGGTTCAGGGTCCTGAGGCCTTAAATTGCCGGGTGCCTCCTGGAATTGGGCCTCTCGCAGGATGCCTCCCAGACACAAGGTGGCACCAGTGCCAACTTGGTCTGCTTTGAGAGTGTCAAGTTGGTCCTGAAAACTGACACCCAGAACAGTGGCTTGTGAGTTTTGTTTCCCAGGGAAAAAGCCTGTACAATGGTTCAGGGTCCTGCGGCCTTAAATTGCCGGGCGCCTCCTGGAGATCCGCTACTCGCAGGATGCCTCCCAGACACAAGGTGGCACCAGTGCCAACTTGGTCTTGTTTGAGAGTGCCAAGTGGGTCATGAAAACTGACACCCAGAACAGTGGCTTGTGAGTTTTGTTTCCCAGGGAAAAAGCCTGTACAATGGTTCAGGGTCCTGCGGACTTAAATTGCCGGGTGCCTCCTTGAATTGCGCCTCTCGCAGGATGCCTCCCAGACGCAAGGTGGCACCAGTGCCAACTTGGTCTGGTTTGAGAGTGCCAGGTGTCTCCTGCAAACTTACACCCAAAACAGTGGCTTGTGAGTTTTGTTTCCCAGGGAAAAAGCCTGTAAAATGGTTTAGGTTAATGCCGCCTTTAATAGCCGGGTGCCACCTGGAGATCAGCCTCTCGCAGGATGCCTCCCAGACGCAAGGTGGCACCAGTGCCAACTTGGTCTGGTTTGAGAGTGTAAGGTGGGTCCTGAAAACTGACACCCAGAACAGTGGCTTGTGAGTTTTGTTTCCCAGGGAAAAAGCCTGTACAATGGTTCAGGGTCCTGCGGCCTTAAATTGCCGGGTGCCTCCTAGAATTCGGCCTCTCGCAAGATGCCTCCCAGACGCAAGGTGGCATCAGTTCCAACTTGGTCTGGTTTAAGAGTGCCAAGTGGGTCCTGAAAACTGACACCCAGAACAGTGGCTTGTGAGTTTTGTTTCCCAGGGAAAAAGCCTGTACAATGGTTCAGGGTCCTGCGGCCTTAAATTGCCGGGTGCCTCCTGGAATTCGGCCTCTCGCAGGATGCCTCCCAGACACAAGGTGGCACCAGTGCCAACTTGGTCTGGTTTAAGAGTGCCAAGTGGGTCCTGAAAACTGACACCCAGAACAGTGGCTTGTGAGTTTTGTTTCCCAGGGAAAAAGCCTGTACAATGGTTCAGGGTCCTGAGGCCTTAAATTGCCGGGTGCCTCCTGGAATTGGGCCTCTCGCAGGATGCCTCCCAGACACAAGGTGGCACCAGTGCCCAATTGGTCTGCTTTGAGAGTCTCAAGTTGGTCCTGAAAACTGACACCCAGAACAGTGGCTTGTGAGTTTTGTTTCCCAGGGAAAAAGCCTGTACAATGGTTCAGGGTCCTGCGGCCTTAAATTGCCGGGCGCCTCCTGGAATTCCGCATCTCGCCAGATGTTTCCCAGACGCTTAGCAACACCAGTGCCAACTTGGTCTGGTTTAAGAGTGCCAAGTGGGTCCGGGAAACTGGCACCCAGATGAGTGGCTTGTGAGTTTTGTTTCCCAGGGAAAAAGCCTGTACAATGGTTCAGGGGCCTGAGGCCTTAAATTGCCGGGAGCCACATGGAGATCCGCCTCTCGCAGGATGCCTCCCAGACGCAAGGTGGCACCAGTGCCAACTTGGTCTGCTTTGAGAGTGTCAAGTGGGTCCTGAAAACTGACACCCAGAACAGTGGCTTTTGAGTTTTGTTTCCCAGGGAAAAAGCCTGTACAATGGTTCAGGGTCCTGCAGCCTTAAATTGCCGGGCGCCTCCTGGAGATCCGCTACTCGCAGGATGCCTCCCAGACGCAAGGTGGCACCAGTGCCAAATTGGTCTTGTTTGAGAGTGCCAAGTGGGTCCTGAAAACTGACACCCAGAACAGTGGCTTGTGAGTTTTGTTTCCCAGGGAAAAAGCCTGTACAATGGTTCAGGGTCCTGCGGACTTAAATTGCCGGGTGCCTCCTTGAATTGCGCCTCTCGCAGGATGCCTCCCAGACGCAAGGTGGCACCAGTGCCAACTTGGTCTGGTTTGAGAGTGCCAGGTGTCTCCTGCAAACTTACACCCAGAACAGTGGCTTGTGAGTTTTGTTTCCCAGGGAAAAAGCCTGTAAAATGGTTTAGGTTAATGCCGCCTTTAATAACCGGGTGCCACCTGGAGATCCGCCTCTCGCAGGATGCCTCCCAGACGCAAGGTGGCACCAGTGCCAACTTGGTCTGGTTTGAGAGTGTAAGGTGGGTCCTGAAAACTGACACCCAGAACAGTGGCTTGTGAGTTTTCTTTCTCAGGGAAAAAGCCTGTACAATGGTTCAGGGGCCTGAGGCCTTAAATTGCCGGGTGCCTCCTGGAATTGCGCCTCTCGCAGGATGCCTCCCAGACGCAAGGTGGCACCAGTGCCAACTTGGTCTGCTTTGAGAGTGTCAAGTGGCTCCTGAAAACTGACACCCAGAACAGTGGCTTGTGAGTTTTGTTTCCCAGGGAAAAAGCCTGTACAATGGTTCAGGGTCCTACGGACTTAAATTGCCGGCTTCCTCCTGGAGATCCGCTACTCGCAGGATGCCTCCCAGACGCAAGGTGGCACCAGTGCCAACTTGGTCTTGTTTGAGAGTGCCAAGTGGGTCCTGAAAAGTGACACCCAGAACAGTGGCTTGTGAGTTTTGTTTCCCAGGGAAAAAGCCTGTACAATGGTTCAGGGTCCTGCGGCCATAAATTGCCGGGTGCCTCCTTGAATTGCGCCTCTCGCAGGATGCCTCCTAGACGCAAGGTGGCACCAGTGCCAACTTGGTCTGGTTTGAGAGTGCCAGGTGTCTCCTGCAAACTTACACCCAGAACAGTGGCTTGTGAGTTTTGTTTCCCAGGGAAAAAGCCTGTAAAATGGTTTAGGTTAATGCCGCCTTTAATAGCCGGGTGCCACCTGGAGATCAGCCTCTCGCAGGATGCCTCCCAGACGCAAGGTGGCACCAGTGCCAACTTGGTCTGGTTTGAGAGTGTAAGGTGGGTCCTTAAAACTGACACCCAGAACAGTGGCTTGTGAGTTTTGTTTCCCAGGGAAAAAGCCTGTACAATGGTTCAGGGTCCTGCGGCCTTAAATTGCCGGGTGCCTCCTAGAATTCGGCCTCTCACAGGGTGCCTCCCAGACGCAAGGTGGCACCAGTGCCAACTTGGTCTGGTTTGAGAGTGCCAAGTGGGTCCTGAAAACTGACACCCAGAACAGTGGCTTGTGAGTTTTCTTTCCCAGGGAAAAAGCCTGTGAAATGGTTCAGGGGCCTGAGGCCTTAAATTGCCGGGTGCCTCCTGGAATTGCGCCTCTCGTAGGATGCCTCCCAGACGCAAAGTGGCACCAGTGCCAACTTGGTCTGCTTTGAGAGTGTCAAGTGGCTCCTGAAAACTGACACCCAGAACAGTGGCTTGTGAGTTTTGTTTCCCAGGGGAAAAGCCTGTACAATGGTTAAGGGTCCTACGGACTTAAATTGGCGGCTTCCTCCTGGAGATCTGCCTCTCGCAGGATGCCTCCCAGACGCAAGGTGGCACCAGTGCCAACTTGGTCTGGTTTGAGAGTGCCAGGTGTCTCCTGCAAACTTACACCCAAAACAGTGGCTTGTGAGTTTTGTTTCCCAGGGAAAAAGCCTGTAAAATGCTTTAGGTTAATGCCGCCTTTAATAGCCGGGTGCCACCTGGAGATCAGCCTCTCGCAGGATGCCTCCCAGACGCAAGGTGGCACCAGTGCCAACTTGGTCTGGTTTGAGAGTGTAAGGTGGGTCCTGAAAACTGACACCCAGAACAGTGGCTTGTGAGTTTTGTTTCCCAGGGAAAAAGCCTGTACAATGGTTCAGGGTCCTGCGGCCTTAAATTGCCGGGTGCCTCCTAGAATTCGGCCTCTCGCAAGATGCCTCCCAGACGCAAGGTGGCATCAGTTCCAACTTGGTCTGGTTTAAGAGTGCCAAGTGGGTCCTTAAAACTGACACCCAGAACAGTGGCTTGTGAGTTTTGTTTCCCAGGGAAAAAGCCTGTACAATGGTTCAGGGTCCTGCGGCCTTAAATTGCCGGGTGCCTCCTGGAATTCGGCCTCTCGCAGGATGCCTCCCAGACACAAGGTGGCACCAGTGCCAACTTGGTCTGGTTTAAGAGTGCCAAGTGGGTCCTGAAAACTGACACCCAGAACAGTGGCTTGTGAGTTTTGTTTCCCAGGGAAAAAGCCTGTACAATGGTTCAGGGTCCTGAGGCCTTAAATTGCCGGGTGCCTCCTGGAATTGGGCCTCTCGCAGGATGCCTCCCAGACACAAGGTGGCACCAGTGCCCAATTGGTCTGCTTTGAGAGTCTCAAGTTGGTCCTGAAAACTGACACCCAGAACAGTGGCTTGTGAGTTTTGTTTCCCAGGGAAAAAGCCTGTACAATGGTTCAGGGTCCTGCGGCCTTAAATTGCCGGGCGCCTCCTGGAATTCCGCATCTCGCCACATGTTTCCCAGACGCTTAGCAACACCAGTGCCAACTTGGTCTGGTTTAAGAGTGCCAAGTGGGTCCGGGAAACTGGCACCCAGATGAGTGGCTTGTGAGTTTTGTTTCCCAGGGAAAAAGCCTGTACAATGGTTCAGGGGCCTGAGGCCTTAAATTGCCGGGAGCCACATGGAGATCCGCCTCTCGCAGGATGCCTCCCAGACGCAAGGTGGCACCAGTGCCAACTTGGTCTGCTTTGAGAGTGTCAAGTGGGTCCTGAAAACTGACACCCAGAACAGTGGCTTTTGAGTTTTGTTTCCCAGGGAAAAAGCCTGTACAATGGTTCAGGGTCCTGCAGCCTTAAATTGCCGGGCGCCTCCTGGAGATCCGCTACTCGCAGGATGCCTCCCAGACACAAGGTGGCACCAGTGCCAACTTGGTCTGGTTTGAGAGTGCCAAGTGGGTCCTGAAAACTGACACCCAGAACAGTGGCTTGTGAGTTTTGTTTCCCAGGGAAAAAGCCTGTACAATGGTTCAGGGTCCTGCGGACTTAAATTGCCGGGTGCCTCCTTGAATTGCGCCTCTCGCAGGATGCCTCCCAGACGCAAGGTGGCACCAGTGCCAACTTGGTCTGGTTTGAGAGTGCCAGGTGTCTCCTGCAAACTTACACCCAGAACAGTGGCTTGTGAGTTTTGTTTCCCAGGGAAAAAGCCTGTACAATGGTTTAGGTTAATGCCGCCTTTAATAACCGGGTGCCACCTGGAGATCCGCCTCTCGCAGGATGCCTCCCAGACGCAAGGTGGCACCAGTGCCAGCTTGGTCTGGTTTGAGAGTGTAAGGTGGGTCCTGAAAACTGACACCCAGAACAGTGGCTTGTGAGTTTTGTTTCCCAGGGAAAAAGCCTGTACAATGGTTCAGGGTCCTGCGGCCTTAAATTGCCGGGTGCCTCCTAGAATTCGGCCTCTCACAGGGTGCCTCCCAGACGCAAGGTGGCACCAGTTCCAACTTGGTCTGGTTTAAGAGTGCCAAGTTGGTCCTGAAAACTGACACCCAGAACAGTGGCTTGTGAGTTTTCTTTCTCAGGGAAAAAGCCTGTGAAATGGTTCAGGGGCCTGAGGCCTTAAATTGCCGGGTGCCTCCTGGAATTGCGCCTCTCGCAGGATGCCTCCCAGACGCAAGGTGGCACCAGTGCCAACTTGGTCTGCTTTGAGAGTGTCAAGTGGCTCCTGAAAACTGACACCCAGAACAGTGGCTTGTGAGTTTTGTTTCCCAGGGAAAAAGCCTGTACAATGGTTCAGGGTCCTACGGACTTAAATTGCCGGCTTCCTCCTGGAGATCCGCTACTCGCAGGATGCCTCCCAGACGCAAGGTGGCACCAGTGCCAACTTGGTCTTGTTTGAGAGTGCCAAGTGGGTCCTGAAAAGTGACACCCAGAACAGTGGCTTGTGAGTTTTGTTTCCCAGGGAAAAAGCCTGTACAATGGTTCAGGGTCCTGCGGCCATAAATTGCCGGGTGCCTCCTTGAATTGCGCCTCTCGCAGGATGCCTCCTAGACGCAAGGTGGCACCAGTGCCAACTTGGTCTGGTTTGAGAGTGCCTGGTGTCTCCTGCAAACTTACACCCAGAACAGTGGCTTGTGAGTTTTGTTTCCCAGGGAAAAAGCCTGTAAAATGGTTTAGGTTAATGCCGCCTTTAATAGCCGGGTGCCACCGGGAGATCAGCCTCTCGCAGGATGCCTCCCAGACGCAAGGTGGCACCAGTGCCAACTTGGTCTGGTTTGAGAGTGTAAGGTGGGTCCTGAAAACTGACACCCAGAACAGTGGCTTGTGAGTTTTGTTTCCCAGGGAAAAAGCCTGTACAATGGTTCAGGGTCCAGCGGCCTTAAATTGCCGGGTGCCTCCTAGAATTCGGCCTCTCGCAAGATGCCTCCCAGACGCAAGGTGGCATCAGTTCCAACTTGGTCTGGTTTAAGAGTGCCAAGTCGGTCCTTAAAACTGACACCCAGAACAGTGGCTTGTGAGTTTTGTTTCCCAGGGAAAAAGCCTGTACAATGGTTCAGGGTCCTGCGGCCTTAAATTGCCGGGTGCCTCCTGGAATTCGGCCTCTCACAGGGTGCCTCCCAGACGCAAGGTGGCACCAGTGCCAACTTGGTCTGGTTTGAGAGTGCCAAGTGGGTCCTGAAAACTGACACCCAGAACAGTGGCTTGTGAGTTTTCTTTCCCAGGGAAAAAGCCTGTGAAATGGTTCAGGGGCCTGAGGCCTTAAATTGCCGGGTGCCTCCTGGAATTGCGCCTCTCGTAGGATGCCTCCCAGACGCAAAGTGGCACCAGTGCCAACTTGGTCTGCTTTGAGAGTGTCAAGTGGCTCCTGAAAACTGACACCCAGAACAGTGGCTTGTGAGTTTTGTTTCCCAGGGGAAAAGCCTGTACAATGGTTAAGGGTCCTACGGACTTAAATTGGCGGCTTCCTCCTGGAGATCTGCCTCTCGCAGGATGCCTCCCAGACGCAAGGTGGCACCAGTGCCAACTTGGTCTGGTTTAAGAGTGCCAAGTGGGTCCTGAAAACTGACACCCAGAACAGTGGCTTGTGAGTTTTCTTTTCCAGGGAAAAAGCCGGTACAATGGTTCAGGGGCCTGAGGCCTTAAATTGCGGGGTGCCTTCTGGAATTTTGCATCACGACAAATGTTTCCCAGACGCTAAGAAACACCAGTTCCAACTTGGTCTGGTTTAAGAGTGCCAAGTGGGTCCTGAAAACTGACACCCAGAGCAGTGGCTTGTGAGTTTTGTTTCCCAGGGAAAAAGCCGGTACAATGGTTCAGGGGCCTGAGGCCTTAAATTGCCGGGTGCCTCCTGGAATTCCGCCTCTCGCAGGATGCCTCCTAGACACAAGGTGGCACCAGTGCCAACTTGGTCTGGTTTAAGAGTGCCAGGTGGCTCCTGCAAACTGACACCCAGAACAGTGGCTTGTGAGTTTTGTTTCCCAGGGAAAAAGCCTGTACAATGGTTCAGGGTCCTGCGGCCTTAAATTGCCGGGTGCCTTCTGGAATTGCGCCTCTCGCAGGATGCCTCCCAGACGCAAGGTGGCACCAGTGCCAACTTGGTCTGCTTTGAGAGTGTCAAGTGAGTCCTGAAAACTGACACCCAGAACAGTGGCTTGTGAGTTTTGTTTCCCAGGGAAAAAGCCTGTACAATGGTTCAGGGTCCTGCGGCCTTAAATTGCCGGGTGCCTCCTGGAATTGCGCCTCTCGCAGGATGCCTCCCAGACGCAAGGTGGCACCAGTGCCAACTTGGTCTGGTTTGAGAGTGCCAGGTGGCTCCTGCAAACTGACACCCAGAACAGTGGCTTGTGAGTTTTCTTTCCCAGGGAAAAAGCCTGTAAAATGGTTCAGCGTCCTGCGGCCTTAAATTGCCTGGTGCCTCCTGGAGATCCGCCTCTCACAGGGTGCCTTTCAGACGCAAAATGACACCATTTCCAACTTGGTCTGGTTTGAGAGTGCCAAGTGGGTCCTGAAAACTGACACCCAGAACAGTGGCTTGTGAGTTTTGTTTCCCAGGGAAAAAGCCTGTACAATGGTTCAGGGGCCTGAGGCCTTAAATTGCCGGGTGCCTCCTGGAGATCCGCCTCTCACCGGATGCCTCCCAGGCGCAACATGACACCAGTGCCAACTTGGTCTGGTTTGAGAGTGCCAGGTGGCTCCTGCAAACTGACACCCAGAACAGTGGCTTGTGAGTTTTCTTCCCAGGGAAAAAGCCTGTAAAATGGTTCAGCGTCCTGCGGCCTTAAATTGCCGGGTGCCTCCTGGAGATCCGCCTCTCACAGGGTACCTCCCAGACGCAAAATGACACCATTTCCAACTTGGTCTGCTTTGAGAGTGCCAAGTGGGTCCTGAAAACTGACACCCAGAACAGTGGCTTGTGAGTTTTGTTTCCCAGGGAAAAAGCCTGTACAATGGTTCAGGGGCCTGAAGCCTTAAATTGCCGGGTGCCACCTGGAGATCCGCCTCTCGCAGGATGCCTCCCAGACGCAAGGTGGCACCAGTTCCAACTTGGTCTGGTTTAAGAGTGCCAAGTGGGTCCTGCAAACTGACACCCAGAACAGTGGCTTGTGAGTTTTGTTTCCCAGGGAAAAAGCCTGTACAATGGTTCAGGGGCCTGCGGCCTTAAATTGCCGGGTGACTCCTGGAATTTGGCCTCTCGCAGGATGCCTCCCAGACACAAGGTGGCACCAGTTCCAACTTGGTCTGGTTTAAGAGTGCCAAGTGGGTCCTGAAAACTGACACCCAGAACAGTGGCTTGTAAGTTTCGTTTCCCAGGGAAAAAGCCTGTACAATGGTTCAGGGGCCTGCGGCCTTAAATTGCCAGGTGCCTCCTGGAATTCGGCCTCTCGCAGGATGCCTGCCAGACGCAAGGTGGCGCCAGTGCCAACTTGGTCTGGTTAAAGAGTGCCAAGTGGGTCCTGCAAACTGACACCCAGAACAGTGGCTTGTGAGTTTTGTTTCCCAGGGAAAAAGCCTGTACAATGGTTCAGGGTCCTGCGGCCTTAAATTGCCGGGTGCCTCCTTGAATTGCGCCTCTCGAAGGATGCCTCCCAGACGCAAGGTGGCACCAGTGCCAACTTGGTCTGCTTTGAGAGTGTCAAGTGGGTCCTGAAAACTAACACCCAGAACAGTGGCTTGTGAGTTTTGTTTCCCAGGGAAAAAGCCTGTACAATGGTTCAGAGTCCTGCGGACTTAAATTGCCGGGTGCCTCCCGGAGATCCGCCTCTCGCAGGATGCCTCCCAGACACAAGGTTGCACCAGTACAAACTTTGCCTGGTTTAAGAGTGCCATGTGGGTCCTGCAAACTGACACCCAGAACAGTGGCTTGTGAGTTTTGTTTCCCAGGGAAAAAGCCTGTACAATGGTTCAGGGTCCTGCGGCCTTAAATTGCCGGGTGCCTCCTGGAGATCCGCCTCTCACAGGATGCCTCCCAGACGCAAGGTGGCACCAGTGCCAACTTGGTCTGCTTTGAGAGTGTCAAGTGGGTCCTGAAAACTGACACCCAGAACAGTGGCTTGTGAGTTTTGTTTCCCAGGGAAAAAGCCTGTACAATGGTTCAGGGTCCTGCGGCCTTAAATTGCCGGGTGCCTTCTGGAATTGCGCCTCTCGCAGGATGCCTCCCAGACGCAAGGTGGCACCAGTGCCAACTTGGTCTGCTTTGAGAGTGTCAAGTGAGTCCTGAAAACTGACACCCAGAACAGTGGCTTGTGAGTTTTGTTTCCCAGGGAAAAAGCCTGTACAATGGTTCAGGGTCCTGCGACCTTAAATTGCCGGGTGCCTCCTGGAATTGCGCCTCTCGCAGGATGCCTCCCAGACGCAAGGTGGCACCAGTGCCAACTTGGTCTGGTTTGAGAGTGCCAGGTGGCTCCTGCAAACTGACACCCAGAACAGTGGCTTGTGAGTTTTCTTTCCCAGGGAAAAAGCCTGTAAAATGGTTCAGCGTCCTGCGGCCTTAAATTGCCGGGTGCCTCCTGGAGATCCGCCTCTCACAGGATGCCTCCCAGACGCAAGGTGGCACCAGTGCCAACTTGGTCTGCTTTGAGAGTGTCAAGTGGGTCTTGAAAACTGACACCCAGAACAGTGGCTTCTGAGTTTTGTTTCCCAGGGAAAAAGCCTTTACAATGGTTCAGGGGCCTGAGGCCTTAAATTGCCGGGTGCCTCCTGGAGATCCGCCTCTCACCGGATGCCTCCCAGGCGCAACATGACACCAGTGCCAACTTGGTCTGGTTTAAGAGTGCCAAGTGGGTCCTGAAAACTGACACCCAGAACAGTGGCTTGTGAGTTTTGTTTCCCAGGGAAAAAGCCTGTACAATGGTTCAGGGTCCTGCGGCCTTAAATTGCCGGGTGCCTCCTGGAATTCCGCCTCTCGCAGGATGCCTCCCAGACGCAAGGTGGCACCAGTGCCAACTTGGTCTGGTTTGAGAGTGCCAGGTGGCTCCTGAAACTGAAACCCAGAACAGTGGCTTGTGAGTTTTCTTCCCAGGGAAAAAGCCTGTAAAATGGTTCAGCGTCCTGCGGCCTTAAATTGCCGGGTCCCTCCTGGAGATCCGCCTCTCACAGGGTGCCTCCCAGACGCAAAATGACACCATTTCCAACTTGGTCTGGTTTGAGAGTGCCAAGTGGGTCCTGAAAACTGACACCCAGAACAGTGGCTTGTGAGTTTTGTTTCCCAGGGAAAAAGCCTGTACAATGGTTCAGGGGCCTGAAGCCTTAAATTGCCGGGTGCCACCTGGAGATCCGCCTCTCGCAGGATGCCTCCCAGACACAAGGTGGCACCAGTTCCAACTTGGTCTGGTTTAAGAGTGCCAAGTGGGTCCTGCAAACTGACACCCAGAACAGTGGCTTGTGAGTTTTGTTTCCCAGGGAAAAAGCCTGTACAGTGGTTCAGGGGCCTGCGGCCTTAAATTGCCGGGTGCCTCCTGGAATTTGGCCTCTCGCAGGATGCCTCCCAGACACAAGGTGGCACCAGTTCCAACTTGATCTTGTTTAAGAGTGCCAAGTGGGTCCTGTAAACTGACACTCAGAACAGTGGCTTGTGAGTTTCGTTTCCCAGGGAAAAAGCCTGTACAATGGTTCAGGGGCCTGCGGCCTTAAATTGCCAGGTGCCTCCCGGAATTCGGCCTCTCGCAGGATGCCTGCCAGACGCAAGGTGGCGCCAGTGCCAACTTGGTCTGGTTTAAGAGTGCCAAGTGGGTCCTGCAAACTGACACCCAGAACAGTGGCTTGTGAGTTTTGTTTCCCAGGGAAAAAGCCTGTACAATGGTTCAGGGTCCTGCGGCCTTAAATTGCCGGGTGCCTCCTTGAATTGCCCCTCTCGAAGGATGCCTCCCAGACGCAAGGTGGCACCAGTGCCAACTTGGTCTGCTTTGAGAGTGTCAAGTGGGTCCTGAAAACTGACACCCAGAACAGTGGCTTGTGAGTTTTGTTTCCCAGGGAAAAAGCCTGTACAATGGTTCAGGGTCCTGCGGACTTAAATTGCCGGGTGCCTCCCGCAGATCTGCCTCTCGCAGGATGCCTCCCAGACACAAGGTTGCACCAGTACAAACTTTGCCTGGTTTAAGAGTGCCATGTGGGTCCTGCAAACTGACACCCAGAACAGTGGCTTGTGAGTTTTGTTTCCCAGGGAAAAAGCCTGTACAATGGTTCAGGGTCCTGCGGCCTTAAATTGCCGGGTGCCTCCTGGAGATCCGCCTCTCACAGGATGCCTCCCAGACGCAAGGTGGCACCAGTGCCAACTTGGTCTGGTTTGAGAGGGTCAAGTGGGTCCTAAGAACTGACACCCAGAACAGTGGCTTGTGAGTTTTGTTTCCCAGGGAAAAAGCCTGTACAATGGTTCAGGGTCCTGCGGCCTTAAATTGCCGGGTGCCTCCTGGAGATCCGCTACTCGCAGGATGCCTCCCAGACACAAGGTGGCACCAGTGCCAACTTGGTCTGGTTTAAGAGTGCCAAGTGGGTCCTGAAAACTGACACCCAGAACAGTGGCTTGTGAGTTTTGTTTCCCAGGGAAAAAGCCTGTACAATGGTTCAGGGTCCTGCGGCCTTAAATTGCCGGGTGCCTCCTTGAATTGCGCCTCTCGCAGGATGCCTCCCAGACTCAAGGTGGCACCAGTGCCAACTTGGTCTGCTTTGAGAGTGCCAGGTGTCTCCTGCAAACTGACACCCAGAACAGTGGCTTGTGAGTTTTGTTTCCCAGGGAAAAAGCCTGTACAATGGTTCAGGGTCCTGCGGCCCTAAATTGCGGGGTGCCTCCTGGAATTTTGCATCACGCCAGCTGTTTCCCAGACGCTAAGAAAAACCAGTTCCAACTTGATCTGGTTTAAGAGTGCCTAGTGGGTCCTGAAAACTGACACCCAGAACAGTGGCTTGTGAGTTTTGTTTCCCAGGGAAAAAGCCTGTACAATGGTTCAGGGGCCTGAGGCCTTAAATTGCGGGGTGCCTCCTGGAATTGCGCCTCTCGCAGGATGCCTCCTAGACACAAGGTGGCACCAGTGCCAACTTGGTCTGGTTTAAGAGTGCCAAGTGGGTCCTGCAAACTGACACCCAGAACAGTGGCTTGTGAGTTTTGTTTCCCAGGGAAAAAGCCTGTACAATGGTTCAGGGTCCTGCGGCCTTAAATTGCCGGGTGCCTTCTGGAATTGCGCCTCTCGCAGGATGCCTCCCAGACGCAAGGTGGCACCAGTGCCAACTTGGTCTGCTTTGAGACTGTCAAGTGAGTCCTGAAAACTGACACCCAGAACAGTGGCTTGTGAGTTTTGTTTCCCAGGGAAAAAGCCTGTACAATGGTTCAGGGTCCTGCGGCCTTAAATTGCCGGGTGCCTCCTGGAATTGCGCCTCTCGCAGGATGCCTCCCAGACGCAAGGTGGCACCAGTGCCAACTTGGTCTGGTTTGAGAGTGCCAGGTGGCTCCTGCAAACTGACACCCAGAACAGTGGCTTGTGAGTTTTCTTTCCCAGGGAAAAAGCCTGTAAAATGGTTCAGCGACCTGCGGCCTTAAATTGCCTGGTGCCTCCTGGAGATCCGCCTCTCACAGGGTGCCTTTCAGACGCAAAATGACACCATTTCCAACTTGGTCTGGTTTGAGAGTGCCAAGTGGGTCCTGAAAACTGACACCCAGAACAGTGGCTTGTGAGTTTTGTTTCCCAGGGAAAAAGCCTGTACAATGGTTCAGGGGCCTGAGGCCTTAAATTGCCGGGTGCCTCCTGGAGATCCGCCTCTCACCGGATGCCTCCCAGGCGCAACATGACACCAGTGCCAACTTGGTCTGGTTTGAGAGTGCCAGGTGGCTCCTGCAAACTGACACCCAGAACAGTGGCTTCTGAGTTTTCTTCCCAGGGAAAAAGCCTGTAAAATGGTTCAGCGTCCTGCGGCCTTAAATTGCCGGGTGCCTCCTGGAGATCCGCCTCTCACAGGGTGCCTCCCAGACGCAAAATGACACCATTTCCAACTTGGTCTGGTTTGAGAGTGCCAAGTGGGTCCTGAAAACTGACACCCAGAACAGTGGCTTGTGAGTTTTGTTTCCCAGGGAAAAAGCCTGTACAATGGTTCAGGGGCCTGAAGCCTTAAATTGCCGGGTGCCACATGGAGATCCGCCTCTCGCAGGATGCCTCCCAGACGCAAGGTGGCACCAGTTCCAACTTGGTCTGGTTTAAGAGTGCCAAGTGGGTCCTGCAAACTGACACCCAGAACAGTGGCTTGTGAGTTTTGTTTCCCAGGGAAAAAGCCTGTACAGTGGTTCAGGGGCCTGCGGCCTTAAATTGCCGGGTGACTCCTGGAATTTGGCCTCTCGCAGGATGCCTCCCAGACACAAGGTGGCACCAGTTCCAACTTGGTCTGGTTTAAGAGTGCCAAGTGGGTCCTGAAAACTGACACCCAGAACAGTGGCTTGTAAGTTTCGTTTCCCAGGGAAAAAGCCTGTACAATGGTTCAGGGGCCTGCGGCCTTAAATTGCCAGGTGCCTCCTGGAATTCGGCCTCTCGCAGGATGCCTGCCAGACGCAAGGTGGCGCCAGTGCCAACTTGGTCTGGTTAAAGAGTGCCAAGTGGGTCCTGCAAACTGACACCCAGAACAGTGGCTTGTGAGTTTTGTTTCCCAGGGAAAAAGCCTGTACAATGGTTCAGGGTCCTGCGGCCTTAAATTGCCGGGTGCCTCCTTGAATTGCGCCTCTCGAAGGATGCCTCCCAGACGCAAGGTGGCACCAGTGCCAACTTGGTCTGCTTTGAGAGTGTCAAGTGGGTCCTGAAAACTGACACCCAGAACAGTGGCTTGTGAGTTTTGTTTCCCAGGGAAAAAGCCTGTACAATGGTTCAGAGTCCTGCGGACTTAAATTGCCGGGTGCCTCCCGGAGATCCGCCTCTCGCAGGATGCCTCCCAGACACAAGGTTGCACCAGTACAAACTTTGCCTGGTTTAAGAGTGCCATGTGGGTCCTGCAAACTGACACCCAGAACAGTGGCTTGTGAGTTTTGTTTCCCAGGGAAAAAGCCTGTACAATGGTTCAGGGTCCTGCGGCCTTAAATTGCCGGGTGCCTCCTGGAATTCCGCCTCTCACAGGATGCCTCCCAGACGCAAGGTGGCACCAGTGCCAACTTGGTCTGCTTTGAGAGTGTCAAGTGGGTCCTGAAAACTGACACCCAGAACAGTGGCTTGTGAGTTTTGTTTCCCAGGGAAAAAGCCTGTACAATGGTTCAGGGTCCTGCGGCCTTAAATTGCCGGGTGCCTTCTGGAATTGCGCCTCTCGCAGGATGCCTCCCAGACGCAAGGTGGCACCAGTGCCAACTTGGTCTGCTTTGAGAGTGTCAAGTGAGTCCTGAAAACTGACACCCAGAACAGTGGCTTGTGAGTTTTGTTTCCCAGGGAAAAAGCCTGTACAATGGTTCAGGGTCCTGCGACCTTAAATTGCCGGGTGCCTCCTGGAATTGCGCCTCTCGCAGGATGCCTCCCAGACGCAAGGTGGCACCAGTGCCAACTTGGTCTGGTTTGAGAGTGCCAGGTGGCTCCTGCAAACTGACACCCAGAACAGTGGCTTGTGAGTTTTCTTTCCCAGGGAAAAAGCCTGTAAAATGGTTCAGCGTCCTGCGGCCTTAAATTGCCGGGTGCCTCCTGGAGATCCGCCTCTCACAGGATGCCTCCCAGACGCAAGGTGGCACCAGTGCCAACTTGGTCTGCTTTGAGAGTGTCAAGTGGGTCTTGAAAACTGACACCCAGAACAGTGGCTTCTGAGTTTTGTTTCCCAGGGAAAAAGCCTTTACAATGGTTCAGGGGCCTGAGGCCTTAAATTGCCGGGTGCCTCCTGGAGATCCGCCTCTCACCGGATGCCTCCCAGGCGCAACATGACACCAGTGCCAACTTGGTCTGGTTTAAGAGTGCCAAGTGGGTCCTGAAAACTGACACCCAGAACAGTGGCTTGTGAGTTTTGTTTCCCAGGGAAAAAGCCTGTACAATGGTTCAGGGTCCTGCGGCCTTAAATTGCCGGGTGCCTCCTGGAATTCCGCCTCTCGCAGGATGCCTCCCAGACGCAAGGTGGCACCAGTGCCAACTTGGTCTGGTTTGAGAGTGCCAGGTGGCTCCTGAAACTGAAACCCAGAACAGTGGCTTGTGAGTTTTCTTCCCAGGGAAAAAGCCTGTAAAATGGTTCAGCGTCCTGCGGCCTTAAATTGCCGGGTCCCTCCTGGAGATCCGCCTCTCACAGGGTGCCTCCCAGACGCAAAATGACACCATTTCCAACTTGGTCTGGTTTGAGAGTGCCAAGTGGGTCCTGAAAACTGACACCCAGAACAGTGGCTTGTGAGTTTTGTTTCCCAGGGAAAAAGCCTGTACAATGGTTCAGGGGCCTGAAGCCTTAAATTGCCGGGTGCCACCTGGAGATCCGCCTCTCGCAGGATGCCTCCCAGACACAAGGTGGCACCAGTTCCAACTTGGTCTGGTTTAAGAGTGCCAAGTGGGTCCTGCAAACTGACACCCAGAACAGTGGCTTGTGAGTTTTGTTTCCCAGGGAAAAAGCCTGTACAGTGGTTCAGGGGCCTGCGGCCTTAAATTGCCGGGTGCCTCCTGGAATTTGGCCTCTCGCAGGATGCCTCCCAGACACAAGGTGGCACCAGTTCCAACTTGATCTTGTTTAAGAGTGCCAAGTGGGTCCTGTAAACTGACACTCAGAACAGTGGCTTGTGAGTTTCGTTTCCCAGGGAAAAAGCCTGTACAATGGTTCAGGGGCCTGCGGCCTTAAATTGCCAGGTGCCTCCCGGAATTCGGCCTCTCGCAGGATGCCTGCCAGACGCAAGGTGGCGCCAGTGCCAACTTGGTCTGGTTTAAGAGTGCCAAGTGGGTCCTGCAAACTGACACCCAGAACAGTGGCTTGTGAGTTTTGTTTCCCAGGGAAAAAGCCTGTACAATGGTTCAGGGTCCTGCGGCCTTAAATTGCCGGGTGCCTCCTTGAATTGCCCCTCTCGAAGGATGCCTCCCAGACGCAAGGTGGCACCAGTGCCAACTTGGTCTGCTTTGAGAGTGTCAAGTGGGTCCTGAAAACTGACACCCAGAACAGTGGCTTGTGAGTTTTGTTTCCCAGGGAAAAAGCCTGTACAATGGTTCAGGGTCCTGCGGACTTAAATTGCCGGGTGCCTCCCGCAGATCTGCCTCTCGCAGGATGCCTCCCAGACACAAGGTTGCACCAGTACAAACTTTGCCTGGTTTAAGAGTGCCATGTGGGTCCTGCAAACTGACACCCAGAACAGTGGCTTGTGAGTTTTGTTTCCCAGGGAAAAAGCCTGTACAATGGTTCAGGGTCCTGCGGCCTTAAATTGCCGGGTGCCTCCTGGAGATCCGCCTCTCACAGGATGCCTCCCAGACGCAAGGTGGCACCAGTGCCAACTTGGTCTGGTTTGAGAGGGTCAAGTGGGTCCTAAGAACTGACACCCAGAACAGTGGCTTGTGAGTTTTGTTTCCCAGGGAAAAAGCCTGTACAATGGTTCAGGGTCCTGCGGCCTTAAATTGCCGGGTGCCTCCTGGAGATCCGCTACTCGCAGGATGCCTCCCAGACACAAGGTGGCACCAGTGCCAACTTGGTCTGGTTTAAGAGTGCCAAGTGGGTCCTGAAAACTGACACCCAGAACAGTGGCTTGTGAGTTTTGTTTCCCAGGGAAAAAGCCTGTACAATGGTTCAGGGTCCTGCGGCCTTAAATTGCCGGGTGCCTCCTTGAATTGCGCCTCTCGCAGGATGCCTCCCAGACTCAAGGTGGCACCAGTGCCAACTTGGTCTGCTTTGAGAGTGCCAGGTGTCTCCTGCAAACTGACACCCAGAACAGTGGCTTGTGAGTTTTGTTTCCCAGGGAAAAAGCCTGTACAATGGTTCAGGGTCCTGCGGCCCTAAATTGCGGGGTGCCTCCTGGAATTTTGCATCACGCCAGCTGTTTCCCAGACGCTAAGAAAAACCAGTTCCAACTTGATCTGGTTTAAGAGTGCCTAGTGGGTCCTGAAAACTGACACCCAGAACAGTGGCTTGTGAGTTTTGTTTCCCAGGGAAAAAGCCTGTACAATGGTTCAGGGGCCTGAGGCCTTAAATTGCGGGGTGCCTCCTGGAATTGCGCCTCTCGCAGGATGCCTCCTAGACACAAGGTGGCACCAGTGCCAACTTGGTCTGGTTTAAGAGTGCCAAGTGGGTCCTGCAAACTGACACCCAGAACAGTGGCTTGTGAGTTTTGTTTCCCAGGGAAAAAGCCTGTACAATGGTTCAGGGTCCTGCGGCCTTAAATTGCCGGGTGCCTTCTGGAATTGCGCCTCTCGCAGGATGCCTCCCAGACGCAAGGTGGCACCAGTGCCAACTTGGTCTGCTTTGAGACTGTCAAGTGAGTCCTGAAAACTGACACCCAGAACAGTGGCTTGTGAGTTTTGTTTCCCAGGGAAAAAGCCTGTACAATGGTTCAGGGTCCTGCGGCCTTAAATTGCCGGGTGCCTCCTGGAATTGCGCCTCTCGCAGGATGCCTCCCAGACGCAAGGTGGCACCAGTGCCAACTTGGTCTGGTTTGAGAGTGCCAGGTGGCTCCTGCAAACTGACACCCAGAACAGTGGCTTGTGAGTTTTCTTTCCCAGGGAAAAAGCCTGTAAAATGGTTCAGCGACCTGCGGCCTTAAATTGCCTGGTGCCTCCTGGAGATCCGCCTCTCACAGGGTGCCTTTCAGACGCAAAATGACACCATTTCCAACTTGGTCTGGTTTGAGAGTGCCAAGTGGGTCCTGAAAACTGACACCCAGAACAGTGGCTTGTGAGTTTTGTTTCCCAGGGAAAAAGCCTGTACAATGGTTCAGGGGCCTGAGGCCTTAAATTGCCGGGTGCCTCCTGGAGATCCGCCTCTCACCGGATGCCTCCCAGGCGCAACATGACACCAGTGCCAACTTGGTCTGGTTTGAGAGTGCCAGGTGGCTCCTGCAAACTGACACCCAGAACAGTGGCTTCTGAGTTTTCTTCCCAGGGAAAAAGCCTGTAAAATGGTTCAGCGTCCTGCGGCCTTAAATTGCCGGGTGCCTCCTGGAGATCCGCCTCTCACAGGGTGCCTCCCAGACGCAAAATGACACCATTTCCAACTTGGTCTGGTTTGAGAGTGCCAAGTGGGTCCTGAAAACTGACACCCAGAACAGTGGCTTGTGAGTTTTGTTTCCCAGGGAAAAAGCCTGTACAATGGTTCAGGGGCCTGAAGCCTTAAATTGCCGGGTGCCACATGGAGATCCGCCTCTCGCAGGATGCCTCCCAGACGCAAGGTGGCACCAGTTCCAACTTGGTCTGGTTTAAGAGTGCCAAGTGGGTCCTGCAAACTGACACCCAGAACAGTGGCTTGTGAGTTTTGTTTCCCAGGGAAAAAGCCTGTACAGTGGTTCAGGGGCCTGCGGCCTTAAATTGCCGGGTGACTCCTGGAATTTGGCCTCTCGCAGGATGCCTCCCAGACACAAGGTGGCACCAGTTCCAACTTGGTCTGGTTTAAGAGTGCCAAGTGGGTCCTGAAAACTGACACCCAGAACAGTGGCTTGTAAGTTTCGTTTCCCAGGGAAAAAGCCTGTACAATGGTTCAGGGGCCTGCGGCCTTAAATTGCCAGGTGCCTCCTGGAATTCGGCCTCTCGCAGGATGCCTGCCAGACGCAAGGTGGCGCCAGTGCCAACTTGGTCTGGTTAAAGAGTGCCAAGTGGGTCCTGCAAACTGACACCCAGAACAGTGGCTTGTGAGTTTTGTTTCCCAGGGAAAAAGCCTGTACAATGGTTCAGGGTCCTGCGGCCTTAAATTGCCGGGTGCCTCCTTGAATTGCGCCTCTCGAAGGATGCCTCCCAGACGCAAGGTGGCACCAGTGCCAACTTGGTCTGCTTTGAGAGTGTCAAGTGGGTCCTGAAAACTGACACCCAGAACAGTGGCTTGTGAGTTTTGTTTCCCAGGGAAAAAGCCTGTACAATGGTTCAGAGTCCTGCGGACTTAAATTGCCGGGTGCCTCCCGGAGATCCGCCTCTCGCAGGATGCCTCCCAGACACAAGGTTGCACCAGTACAAACTTTGCCTGGTTTAAGAGTGCCATGTGGGTCCTGCAAACTGACACCCAGAACAGTGGCTTGTGAGTTTTGTTTCCCAGGGAAAAAGCCTGTACAATGGTTCAGGGTCCTGCGGCCTTAAATTGCCGGGTGCCTCCTGGAATTCCGCCTCTCACAGGATGCCTCCCAGACGCAAGGTGGCACCAGTGCCAACTTGGTCTGCTTTGAGAGTGTCAAGTGGGTCCTGAAAACTGACACCCAGAACAGTGGCTTGTGAGTTTTGTTTCCCAGGGAAAAAGCCTGTACAATGGTTCAGGGTCCTGCGGCCTTAAATTGCCGGGTGCCTCCTTGAATTCCGCATCACACCAGATGTTTCCCAGACGCTAAGCAACACCAGTACCAACTTGGTCTGGTTTAAGAGTGCCAAGTGGGTCCTGAAAACTGACACCCAGAACAGTGGCTTGTGAGTTTTGTTTCCCAGGGAAAAACCCTGTCCTGTGGTTCAGGGGCCTGCGGCCTTAAATTGCCGGGTGCCTCCTGGAGATCCGCCTCTCACAGGATGCCTCCCAGACGCAAGCAACACCAGTGCCAATATGGTCTTCTTTGAGAGTGCCGTTTGGCTCCTGAAAACTGACACCCAGAACAGTGGCTTGTGAGTTTTGTTTCCCAGGGAAAAAGCCTGTACAATGGTTCAGGGTCCTGCGGCCTTAAATTGCCGGGTGCCTCCTGGGATTCGGCCACTTGCAGGATGCCTCCCAGACGCAAGGTGGCACCAGTTCCAACTTGGTTTGGTTTAAGAGTGCCAAGTGGGTCCTGAAAACTGACACCCAGAACAGTGGCTTGTGAGTTTTGTTTCCCTGGGAAAAAGCCTGTACAATGGTTCAGGGGCCTGAGGCCTTAAATTGCCTGGTGCCTCCCGGAATTCGGCCTCTCGCAGGATGCCTCCCAGACACAAGGTGGCACCAGTTCCAACTTGGTCTGGTTTAAGAGTGCCAAGTGGGTCCTTAAAACTGACACCCAGAACAGTGGCTTGTGAGTTTTGTTTCCCAGGGAAAAAGCCTGTACAATGGTTCAGGGGCCTGAGGCCTTAAATTGCTGGGTGCCTCCTGGAATTCGGCCTCTCGCAGGATGCCTCCCAGAAGCAAGGGGGCACCAGTGCCATCTTGGTCTGGTTTAAGAGTGCCAAGTGGGTCCTGAAAACTGACACCCAGAACAGTGGCTTGTGAGTTTTGTTTCCCAGGGAAAAAGCCTGTACAATGGTTCAGGGTCCTGCGGCCTTAAATTGCCGGGTGCCTCCTGGAATTGCGCCTCTCGCAGGATGCCTCCCAGACGCAAGGTGGCACCAGTGCCAACTTGGTCTGCTTTGAGAGTGTCAAGTTTGTCCTGAAAACTGACACCCAGAACAGTGGCTTGTGAGTTTTGTTTCCCAGGGAAAAAGCCTGTACAATGGTTCAGGGTCCTGCGGCCTTAAATTGCCGGGTGCCTCCTGGAGATCCGCTACTCGCAGGATGCCTCCCAGACACAAGGTGGCACCAGTGCCAACTTGGTCTGGTTTAAGAGTGCCAAGTGGGTCCTGAAAACTGACACCCAGAACAGTGGCTTGTGAGTTTTGTTTCCCAGGGAAAAAGCCTGTACAATGGTTCAGGGTCCTGCGGCCTTAAATTGCCGGGTGCCTCCTTGAATTGCGCCTCTCGCAGGATGCCTCCCAGACTCAAGGTGGCACCAGTGCCAACTTGGTCTGCTTTGAGAGTGCCAGGTGTCTCCTGCAAACTGACACCCAGAACAGTGGCTTGTGAGTTTTGTTTCCCAGGGAAAAAGCCTGTACAATGGTTCAGGGTCCTGCGGCCCTAAATTGCGGGGTGCCTCCTGGAATTTTGCATCACGCCAGCTGTTTCCCAGACGCTAAGAAAAACCAGTTCCAACTTGATCTGGTTTAAGAGTGCCTAGTGGGTCCTGAAAACTGACACCCAGAACAGTGGCTTGTGAGTTTTGTTTCCCAGGGAAAAAGCCTGTACAATGGTTCAGGGGCCTGAGGCCTTAAATTGCGGGGTGCCTCCTGGAATTGCGCCTCTCGCAGGATGCCTCCTAGACACAAGGTGGCACCAGTGCCAACTTGGTCTGGTTTAAGAGTGCCAAGTGGGTCCTGCAAACTGACACCCAGAACAGTGGCTTGTGAGTTTTGTTTCCCAGGGAAAAAGCCTGTACAATGGTTCAGGGTCCTGCGGCCTTAAATTGCCGGGTGCCTTCTGGAATTGCGCCTCTCGCAGGATGCCTCCCAGACGCAAGGTGGCACCAGTGCCAACTTGGTCTGCTTTGAGACTGTCAAGTGAGTCCTGAAAACTGACACCCAGAACAGTGGCTTGTGAGTTTTGTTTCCCAGGGAAAAAGCCTGTACAATGGTTCAGGGTCCTGCGGCCTTAAATTGCCGGGTGCCTCCTGGAATTGCGCCTCTCGCAGGATGCCTCCCAGACGCAAGGTGGCACCAGTGCCAACTTGGTCTGGTTTGAGAGTGCCAGGTGGCTCCTGCAAACTGACACCCAGAACAGTGGCTTGTGAGTTTTCTTTCCCAGGGAAAAAGCCTGTAAAATGGTTCAGCGACCTGCGGCCTTAAATTGCCTGGTGCCTCCTGGAGATCCGCCTCTCACAGGGTGCCTTTCAGACGCAAAATGACACCATTTCCAACTTGGTCTGGTTTGAGAGTGCCAAGTGGGTCCTGAAAACTGACACCCAGAACAGTGGCTTGTGAGTTTTGTTTCCCAGGGAAAAAGCCTGTACAATGGTTCAGGGGCCTGAGGCCTTAAATTGCCGGGTGCCTCCTGGAGATCCGCCTCTCACCGGATGCCTCCCAGGCGCAACATGACACCAGTGCCAACTTGGTCTGGTTTGAGAGTGCCAGGTGGCTCCTGCAAACTGACACCCAGAACAGTGGCTTCTGAGTTTTCTTCCCAGGGAAAAAGCCTGTAAAATGGTTCAGCGTCCTGCGGCCTTAAATTGCCGGGTGCCTCCTGGAGATCCGCCTCTCACAGGGTGCCTCCCAGACGCAAAATGACACCATTTCCAACTTGGTCTGGTTTGAGAGTGCCAAGTGGGTCCTGAAAACTGACACCCAGAACAGTGGCTTGTGAGTTTTGTTTCCCAGGGAAAAAGCCTGTACAATGGTTCAGGGGCCTGAAGCCTTAAATTGCCGGGTGCCACATGGAGATCCGCCTCTCGCAGGATGCCTCCCAGACGCAAGGTGGCACCAGTTCCAACTTGGTCTGGTTTAAGAGTGCCAAGTGGGTCCTGCAAACTGACACCCAGAACAGTGGCTTGTGAGTTTTGTTTCCCAGGAAAAAGCCTGTACAGTGGTTCAGGGGCCTGCGGCCTTAAATTGCCGGGTGACTCCTGGAATTTGGCCTCTCGCAGGATGCCTCCCAGACACAAGGTGGCACCAGTTCCAACTTGGTCTGGTTTAAGAGTGCCAAGTGGGTCCTGAAAACTGACACCCAGAACAGTGGCTTGTAAGTTTCGTTTCCCAGGGAAAAAGCCTGTACAATGGTTCAGGGGCCTGCGGCCTTAAATTGCCAGGTGCCTCCTGGAATTCGGCCTCTCGCAGGATGCCTGCCAGACGCAAGGTGGCGCCAGTGCCAACTTGGTCTGGTTAAAGAGTGCCAAGTGGGTCCTGCAAACTGACACCCAGAACAGTGGCTTGTGAGTTTTGTTTCCCAGGGAAAAAGCCTGTACAATGGTTCAGGGTCCTGCGGCCTTAAATTGCCGGGTGCCTCCTTGAATTGCGCCTCTCGAAGGATGCCTCCCAGACGCAAGGTGGCACCAGTGCCAACTTGGTCTGCTTTGAGAGTGTCAAGTGGGTCCTGAAAACTGACACCCAGAACAGTGGCTTGTGAGTTTTGTTTCCCAGGGAAAAAGCCTGTACAATGGTTCAGAGTCCTGCGGACTTAAATTGCCGGGTGCCTCCCGGAGATCCGCCTCTCGCAGGATGCCTCCCAGACACAAGGTTGCACCAGTACAAACTTTGCCTGGTTTAAGAGTGCCATGTGGGTCCTGCAAACTGACACCCAGAACAGTGGCTTGTGAGTTTTGTTTCCCAGGGAAAAAGCCTGTACAATGGTTCAGGGTCCTGCGGCCTTAAATTGCCGGGTGCCTCCTGGAATTCCGCCTCTCACAGGATGCCTCCCAGACGCAAGGTGGCACCAGTGCCAACTTGGTCTGCTTTGAGAGTGTCAAGTGGGTCCTGAAAACTGACACCCAGAACAGTGGCTTGTGAGTTTTGTTTCCCAGGGAAAAAGCCTGTACAATGGTTCAGGGTCCTGCGGCCTTAAATTGCCGGGTGCCTCCTTGAATTCCGCATCACACCAGATGTTTCCCAGACGCTAAGCAACACCAGTACCAACTTGGTCTGGTTTAAGAGTGCCAAGTGGGTCCTGAAAACTGACACCCAGAACAGTGGCTTGTGAGTTTTGTTTCCCAGGGAAAAACCCTGTCCTGTGGTTCAGGGGCCTGCGGCCTTAAATTGCCGGGTGCCTCCTGGAGATCCGCCTCTCACAGGATGCCTCCCAGACGCAAGCAACACCAGTGCCAATATGGTCTGCTTTGAGAGTGCCGTTTGGCTCCTGAAAACTGACACCCAGAACAGTGGCTTGTGAGTTTTGTTTCCCAGGGAAAAAGCCTGTACAATGGTTCAGGGTCCTGCGGCCTTAAATTGCCGGGTGCCTCCTGGGATTCGGCCACTTGCAGGATGCCTCCCAGACGCAAGGTGGCACCAGTTCCAACTTGGTTTGGTTTAAGAGTGCCAAGTGGGTCCTGAAAACTGACACCCAGAACAGTGGCTTGTGAGTTTTGTTTCCCTGGGAAAAAGCCTGTACAATGGTTCAGGGGCCTGAGGCCTTAAATTGCCTGGTGCCTCCCGGAATTCGGCCTCTCGCAGGATGCCTCCCAGACACAAGGTGGCACCAGTTCCAACTTGGTCTGGTTTAAGAGTGCCAAGTGGGTCCTGAAAACTGACACCCAGAACAGTGGCTTGTGAGTTTTGTTTCCCAGGGAAAAAGCCTGTACAATGGTTCAGGGTCCTGCGGCCTTAAATTGCTGGGTGCCTCCTAGATTTTGGCCTCCCGCAGGATGCCTCCCAGACGCAAGGTGGCACCAGTGCCAACTTAGTCTGGTTTAAGAGTGCCAAGTGGGTCCTCAAAACTGACACCCAGAACAGTGGCTTGTGAGTTTTGTTTCCCAGGGAAAAAGCCTGAACAATGGTTCAGGGGCCTGCGGCCTTAAATTGCCGGGCGCCTCCTGGAATTCGGCGTCTTGCAAGATGCCTCCCAGACGCAAGGTGGCACCAGTGCCAACTTGGCCTTGTTTGAGAGTGCCAAGTGGGTCCTGCAAACTGACACCCAGAACAGTGGCTTCAGAATTTTGTTTTCCAGGGAAAAAGCCTGTACAATGGTTCAGGGTCCTGCGGCCTTAAATTGCCAGGTGCCTCCTGGAATTCGGCCTCTCGCAGGATTCCTGCCAGACGCAAGGTGGCGCCAGTGCCAACTTGGTCTGGTTTAAGAGTGCCAAGTGGGTCCTGAAAACTGACACCCAGAACAGTGGCTTGTGAGTTTTGTTTCCCAGGGAAAAAGCCTGTACAATGGTTCAGGGAAATGCGGCCTTAAATTGCCGGGTGCCTCCTGGAATTGCGCCTCTCGCAGGATGCCTCCCAGACGCAAGGTGGCACCAGTGCCAACTTGGTCTGCTTTGAGAGTGTCAAGTGGGTCCTGAAAACTGACACCCAGAACAGTGGCTTGTGAGTTTTGTTTCCCAGCGAAAAAGCCTGTACAATGGTTCAGGGTCCTGCGGACTTAAATTGCCGGGTTCCTCCCGGAGATCCGCCTCTCACAGGATGCCTCCCAGACACAAGGTGGCACCAGTACAAACTTTGCCTGGTTTAAGAGTGCCAAGTGGGTCCTGCAAACTGACACCCAGAACAGTGGCTTGTGAGTTTTGTTTCCCAGGGAAAAAGCCTGTACAATGGTTCAGGGTCCTGCGGTCTTAAATTGCCGGGTGCCTCCTGGAGATCCGCCTCTCACAGGATGCCTCCCAGACGCAAGGTGGCACCAGTGCCAACTTGGTCTGGTTTGAGAGTGTCAAGTGGGTCCTGAAAACTGACACCCAGAACAGTGGCTTGTGAGTTTTGTTTCCCAGGGAAAAAGCCTGTACAATGGTTCAGGGTCCTGCGGACTTAAATTGCCGGGTGCCTCCTGGAGATGCGCCTCTCGCAGGATGCCTCCCAGACGCAAGGTGGCACCAGTGCCAACTTGGTCTGGTTTGAGAGTGCCAAGTGTGTCCTGCCAGCTGACACCCAGAACAGTAGCTTGTGAGATTTGTTTCCCAGGGAAAAAGCCTGTACAATGCTTCAGGGTCCTTTCGGCCTTTAATTGCCGGGTGACTCCTGGAATTCTGCATCACACCAGATGTTTCCCAGACGCTAAGCAACACCAGTACCAACTTGGTCTGGTTTAGGATTGCCAAGTGGGTCCTGAAAACTGACAAACAGAACAGTGGCTTGTGAGTTTTGTTTCCCAGGGAAAAAGCCTGTACAATGGTTCAGGGTCCTGCGGCCTTAAATTGCCGGGTGCCTCCTGGAATTCCGCCTCTCACAGGATGCCTCCCAGACGCAAGGTGGCACCAGTGCCAACTTGGTCTGCTTTGAGAGTGTCAAGTGGGTCCTGAAAACTGACACCCAGAACAGTGGCTTGTGAGTTTTGTTTCCCAGGGAAAAAGCCTGTACAATGGTTCAGGGTCCTGCGGCCTTAAATTGCCGGGTGCCTCCTTGAATTCCGCATCACACCAGATGTTTCCCAGACGCTAAGCAACACCAGTACCAACTTGGTCTGGTTTAAGAGTGCCAAGTGGGTCCTGAAAACTGACACCCAGAACAGTGGCTTGTGAGTTTTGTTTCCCAGGGAAAAACCCTGTCCTGTGGTTCAGGGGCCTGCGGCCTTAAATTGCCGGGTGCCTCCTGGAGATCCGCCTCTCACAGGATGCCTCCCAGACGCAAGCAACACCAGTGCCAATATGGTCTGCTTTGAGAGTGCCGTTTGGCTCCTGAAAACTGACACCCAGAACAGTGGCTTGTGAGTTTTGTTTCCCAGGGAAAAAGCCTGTACAATGGTTCAGGGTCCTGCGGCCTTAAATTGCCGGGTGCCTCCTGGGATTCGGCCACTTGCAGGATGCCTCCCAGACGCAAGGTGGCACCAGTTCCAACTTGGTTTGGTTTAAGAGTGCCAAGTGGGTCCTGAAAACTGACACCCAGAACAGTGGCTTGTGAGTTTTGTTTCCCTGGGAAAAAGCCTGTACAATGGTTCAGGGGCCTGAGGCCTTAAATTGCCTGGTGCCTCCCGGAATTCGGCCTCTCGCAGGATGCCTCCCAGACACAAGGTGGCACCAGTTCCAACTTGGTCTGGTTTAAGAGTGCCAAGTGGGTCCTGAAAACTGACACCCAGAACAGTGGCTTGTGAGTTTTGTTTCCCAGGGAAAAAGCCTGTACAATGGTTCAGGGTCCTGCGGCCTTAAATTGCTGGGTGCCTCCTAGATTTTGGCCTCCCGCAGGATGCCTCCCAGACGCAAGGTGGCACCAGTGCCAACTTAGTCTGGTTTAAGAGTGCCAAGTGGGTCCTCAAAACTGACACCCAGAACAGTGGCTTGTGAGTTTTGTTTCCCAGGGAAAAAGCCTGAACAATGGTTCAGGGGCCTGCGGCCTTAAATTGCCGGGCGCCTCCTGGAATTCGGCGTCTTGCAAGATGCCTCCCAGACGCAAGGTGGCACCAGTGCCAACTTGGCCTTGTTTGAGAGTGCCAAGTGGGTCCTGCAAACTGACACCCAGAACAGTGGCTTCAGAATTTTGTTTTCCAGGGAAAAAGCCTGTACAATGGTTCAGGGTCCTGCGGCCTTAAATTGCCAGGTGCCTCCTGGAATTCGGCCTCTCGCAGGATTCCTGCCAGACGCAAGGTGGCGCCAGTGCCAACTTGGTCTGGTTTAAGAGTGCCAAGTGGGTCCTGAAAACTGACACCCAGAACAGTGGCTTGTGAGTTTTGTTTCCCAGGGAAAAAGCCTGTACAATGGTTCAGGGAAATGCGGCCTTAAATTGCCGGGTGCCTCCTGGAATTGCGCCTCTCGCAGGATGCCTCCCAGACGCAAGGTGGCACCAGTGCCAACTTGGTCTGCTTTGAGAGTGTCAAGTGGGTCCTGAAAACTGACACCCAGAACAGTGGCTTGTGAGTTTTGTTTCCCAGCGAAAAAGCCTGTACAATGGTTCAGGGTCCTGCGGACTTAAATTGCCGGGTTCCTCCCGGAGATCCGCCTCTCACAGGATGCCTCCCAGACACAAGGTGGCACCAGTACAAACTTTGCCTGGTTTAAGAGTGCCAAGTGGGTCCTGCAAACTGACACCCAGAACAGTGGCTTGTGAGTTTTGTTTCCCAGGGAAAAAGCCTGTACAATGGTTCAGGGTCCTGCGGTCTTAAATTGCCGGGTGCCTCCTGGAGATCCGCCTCTCACAGGATGCCTCCCAGACGCAAGGTGGCACCAGTGCCAACTTGGTCTGGTTTGAGAGTGTCAAGTGGGTCCTGAAAACTGACACCCAGAACAGTGGCTTGTGAGTTTTGTTTCCCAGGGAAAAAGCCTGTACAATGGTTCAGGGTCCTGCGGACTTAAATTGCCGGGTGCCTCCTGGAGATGCGCCTCTCGCAGGATGCCTCCCAGACGCAAGGTGGCACCAGTGCCAACTTGGTCTGGTTTGAGAGTGCCAAGTGTGTCCTGCCAGCTGACACCCAGAACAGTAGCTTGTGAGATTTGTTTCCCAGGGAAAAAGCCTGTACAATGCTTCAGGGTCCTTTCGGCCTTTAATTGCCGGGTGACTCCTGGAATTCTGCATCACACCAGATGTTTCCCAGACGCTAAGCAACACCAGTACCAACTTGGTCTGGTTTAGGATTGCCAAGTGGGTCCTGAAAACTGACAAACAGAACAGTGGCTTGTGAGTTTTGTTTCCCAGGGAAAAACCCTGTCCTGTGGTTCAGGCGCCTGCGGCCTTAAATTGCCGCGTGCCTCCTGGAGATCCGCCTCTCACAGGATGCCTCCCAGACGCAAGCAACACCAGTGCCAACTTGGTCTGCTTTGAGAGTGTCAAGTGGGTCCTGAAAACTGACACCCAGAACAGTGGCTTGTGAGTTTTGATTCCCAGGGAAAAAGCCTGTACAATGATTCAGGGTCCTGTGGCCATAAATTTCCGGGTGCCTCCTGGAATTCTGCATTACGCCAGATGTTTCCGAGACGCTAAGCAACACCAGTGCCAACTTGGTCTGGTTTAAGAGTGCCAAGTGGGTCCTGAAAACTGACACCCAGAACAGTGGCTTGTGAGTTTTGTTTCCCAGAGAAAAAGCCTGTACAATGGTTCAGGGGCCTGCGGCCTTAAATTGCCGGGTGCCTCCTGGAATTCGGCGTCTTGCTGGATGCCTCCCAGACGCAAGGTGGCACCAGTGCCAACTTTGTCTGCTTTGAGAGTGCCAAGTGGGTCCTGAAAACTGACACACAGAACAGTGGCTTGTGAGTTTTGTTTCCCAGGGAAAAAGCCTGTACAATGGTTCAGGGTCCTGCGGCCTTAAATTGCTGGGTGCCTCCTAGAATTCGGCCTCTCGCAGGATGCCTCTCAGACGCAAGGTGGCACCAGTTCCAACTTGGTCTGGTTTAAGAGTGCCAAGTGGGTCCTGAAAACTGACACCCAGAACAGTGGCTTGTGAGTTTTGTTTCCCAGGGAAAAAGCCTGTACAATGGTTCAGGCTCCTGCGGCCTTAAATTGCCAGGTGCCTCCTGGAATTGCGCCTCTCGCAGGATGCCTCCCAGACGCAAGCAACACCAGTGCCAACTTGGTCTGGTTTGAGAGTGTCAAGTGGGTCCTGAAAACTGACAGCCAGAACAGTGGCTTGTGAGTTTTGTTTCCCAGGGAAAAAGCCTGTAAAATGGTTCAGCGTCCTGCGGCCTTAAATTGCCGGGTGCCTCCTGGAGATCCGGCTCTCACAGGGTGCCTCCCAGACGCAAAATGACACCATTTCCAACTTGGTCTGGTTTGAGAGTGCCAAGTGGGTCCTGAAAACTGACACCCAGAACAGTGGCTTGTGAGTTTTGTTTCCCAGGGAAAAAGCCTGTACAATGGTTCAGGGGCCTGAAGCCTTAAATTGCCGGGTGCCACATGGAGATCCGCCTCTCGCAGGATGCCTCCCAGACGCAAGGTGGCACCAGTTCCAACTTGGTCTGGTTTAAGAGTGCCAAGTGGGTCCTGCAAACTGACACCCAGAACAGTGGCTTGTGAGTTTTGTTTCCCAGGGAAAAAGCCTGTACAATGGTTCAGGGGCCTGCGGCCTTAAATTGCCGGGTGACTCCTGGAATTTGGCCTCTCGCAGGATGCCTCCCAGACACAAGGTGGCACCAGTTCCAACTTGGTCTGGTTTAAGAGTGCCAAGTGGGTCCTGAAAACTGACACCCAGAACAGTGGCTTGTAAGTTTCGTTTCCCAGGGAAAAAGCCTGTACAATGGTTCAGGGGCCTGCGGCCTTAAATTGCCAGGTGCCTCCTGGAATTCGGCCTCTCGCAGGATGCCTGCCAGACGCAAGGTGGCGCCAGTGCCAACTTGGTCTGGTTAAAGAGTGCCAAGTGGGTCCTGCAAACTGACACCCAGAACAGTGGCTTGTGAGTTTTGTTTCCCAGGGAAAAAGCCTGTACAATGGTTCAGGGTCCTGCGGCCTTAAATTGCCGGGTGCCTCCTTGAATTGCGCCTCTCGAAGGATGCCTCCCAGACGCAAGGTGGCACCAGTGCCAACTTGGTCTGCTTTGAGAGTGTCAAGTGGGTCCTGAAAACTGACACCCAGAACAGTGGCTTGTGAGTTTTGTTTCCCAGGGAAAAAGCCTGTACAATGGTTCAGAGTCCTGCGGACTTAAATTGCCGGGTGCCTCCCGGAGATCCGCCTCTCGCAGGATGCCTCCCAGACACAAGGTTGCACCAGTACAAACTTTGCCTGGTTTAAGAGTGCCATGTGGGTCCTGCAAACTGACACCCAGAACAGTGGCTTGTGAGTTTTGTTTCCCAGGGAAAAAGCCTGTACAATGGTTCAGGGTCCTGCGGCCTTAAATTGCCGGGTGCCTCCTGGAATTCCGCCTCTCACAGGATGCCTCCCAGACGCAAGGTGGCACCAGTGCCAACTTGGTCTGCTTTGAGAGTGTCAAGTGGGTCCTGAAAACTGACACCCAGAACAGTGGCTTGTGAGTTTTGTTTCCCAGGGAAAAAGCCTGTACAATGGTTCAGGGTCCTGCGGCCTTAAATTGCCGGGTGCCTCCTTGAATTCCGCATCACACCAGATGTTTCCCAGACGCTAAGCAACACCAGTACCAACTTGGTCTGGTTTAAGAGTGCCAAGTGGGTCCTGAAAACTGACACCCAGAACAGTGGCTTGTGAGTTTTGTTTCCCAGGGAAAAACCCTGTCCTGTGGTTCAGGGGCCTGCGGCCTTAAATTGCCGGGTGCCTCCTGGAGATCCGCCTCTCACAGGATGCCTCCCAGACGCAAGCAACACCAGTGCCAATATGGTCTGCTTTGAGAGTGCCGTTTGGCTCCTGAAAACTGACACCCAGAACAGTGGCTTGTGAGTTTTGTTTCCCAGGGAAAAAGCCTGTACAATGGTTCAGGGTCCTGCGGCCTTAAATTGCCGGGTGCCTCCTGGGATTCGGCCACTTGCAGGATGCCTCCCAGACGCAAGGTGGCACCAGTTCCAACTTGGTTTGGTTTAAGAGTGCCAAGTGGGTCCTGAAAACTGACACCCAGAACAGTGGCTTGTGAGTTTTGTTTCCCTGGGAAAAAGCCTGTACAATGGTTCAGGGGCCTGAGGCCTTAAATTGCCTGGTGCCTCCCGGAATTCGGCCTCTCGCAGGATGCCTCCCAGACACAAGGTGGCACCAGTTCCAACTTGGTCTGGTTTAAGAGTGCCAAGTGGGTCCTGAAAACTGACACCCAGAACAGTGGCTTGTGAGTTTTGTTTCCCAGGGAAAAAGCCTGTACAATGGTTCAGGGTCCTGCGGCCTTAAATTGCTGGGTGCCTCCTAGATTTTGGCCTCCCGCAGGATGCCTCCCAGACGCAAGGTGGCACCAGTGCCAACTTAGTCTGGTTTAAGAGTGCCAAGTGGGTCCTCAAAACTGACACCCAGAACAGTGGCTTGTGAGTTTTGTTTCCCAGGGAAAAAGCCTGAACAATGGTTCAGGGGCCTGCGGCCTTAAATTGCCGGGCGCCTCCTGGAATTCGGCGTCTTGCAAGATGCCTCCCAGACGCAAGGTGGCACCAGTGCCAACTTGGCCTTGTTTGAGAGTGCCAAGTGGGTCCTGCAAACTGACACCCAGAACAGTGGCTTCAGAATTTTGTTTTCCAGGGAAAAAGCCTGTACAATGGTTCAGGGTCCTGCGGCCTTAAATTGCCAGGTGCCTCCTGGAATTCGGCCTCTCGCAGGATTCCTGCCAGACGCAAGGTGGCGCCAGTGCCAACTTGGTCTGGTTTAAGAGTGCCAAGTGGGTCCTGAAAACTGACACCCAGAACAGTGGCTTGTGAGTTTTGTTTCCCAGGGAAAAAGCCTGTACAATGGTTCAGGGAAATGCGGCCTTAAATTGCCGGGTGCCTCCTGGAATTGCGCCTCTCGCAGGATGCCTCCCAGACGCAAGGTGGCACCAGTGCCAACTTGGTCTGCTTTGAGAGTGTCAAGTGGGTCCTGAAAACTGACACCCAGAACAGTGGCTTGTGAGTTTTGTTTCCCAGCGAAAAAGCCTGTACAATGGTTCAGGGTCCTGCGGACTTAAATTGCCGGGTTCCTCCCGGAGATCCGCCTCTCACAGGATGCCTCCCAGACACAAGGTGGCACCAGTACAAACTTTGCCTGGTTTAAGAGTGCCAAGTGGGTCCTGCAAACTGACACCCAGAACAGTGGCTTGTGAGTTTTGTTTCCCAGGGAAAAAGCCTGTACAATGGTTCAGGGTCCTGCGGTCTTAAATTGCCGGGTGCCTCCTGGAGATCCGCCTCTCACAGGATGCCTCCCAGACGCAAGGTGGCACCAGTGCCAACTTGGTCTGGTTTGAGAGTGTCAAGTGGGTCCTGAAAACTGACACCCAGAACAGTGGCTTGTGAGTTTTGTTTCCCAGGGAAAAAGCCTGTACAATGGTTCAGGGTCCTGCGGACTTAAATTGCCGGGTGCCTCCTGGAGATGCGCCTCTCGCAGGATGCCTCCCAGACGCAAGGTGGCACCAGTGCCAACTTGGTCTGGTTTGAGAGTGCCAAGTGTGTCCTGCCAGCTGACACCCAGAACAGTAGCTTGTGAGATTTGTTTCCCAGGGAAAAAGCCTGTACAATGCTTCAGGGTCCTTTCGGCCTTTAATTGCCGGGTGACTCCTGGAATTCTGCATCACACCAGATGTTTCCCAGACGCTAAGCAACACCAGTACCAACTTGGTCTGGTTTAGGATTGCCAAGTGGGTCCTGAAAACTGACAAACAGAACAGTGGCTTGTGAGTTTTGTTTCCCAGGGAAAAACCCTGTCCTGTGGTTCAGGCGCCTGCGGCCTTAAATTGCCGCGTGCCTCCTGGAGATCCGCCTCTCACAGGATGCCTCCCAGACGCAAGCAACACCAGTGCCAACTTGGTCTGCTTTGAGAGTGTCAAGTGGGTCCTGAAAACTGACACCCAGAACAGTGGCTTGTGAGTTTTGATTCCCAGGGAAAAAGCCTGTACAATGATTCAGGGTCCTGTGGCCATAAATTTCCGGGTGCCTCCTGGAATTCTGCATTACGCCAGATGTTTCCGAGACGCTAAGCAACACCAGTGCCAACTTGGTCTGGTTTAAGAGTGCCAAGTGGGTCCTGAAAACTGACACCCAGAACAGTGGCTTGTGAGTTTTGTTTCCCAGAGAAAAAGCCTGTACAATGGTTCAGGGGCCTGCGGCCTTAAATTGCCGGGTGCCTCCTGGAATTCGGCGTCTTGCTGGATGCCTCCCAGACGCAAGGTGGCACCAGTGCCAACTTTGTCTGCTTTGAGAGTGCCAAGTGGGTCCTGAAAACTGACACACAGAACAGTGGCTTGTGAGTTTTGTTTCCCAGGGAAAAAGCCTGTACAATGGTTCAGGGTCCTGCGGCCTTAAATTGCTGGGTGCCTCCTAGAATTCGGCCTCTCGCAGGATGCCTCTCAGACGCAAGGTGGCACCAGTTCCAACTTGGTCTGGTTTAAGAGTGCCAAGTGGGTCCTGAAAACTGACACCCAGAACAGTGGCTTGTGAGTTTTGTTTCCCAGGGAAAAAGCCTGTACAATGGTTCAGGCTCCTGCGGCCTTAAATTGCCAGGTGCCTCCTGGAATTGCGCCTCTCGCAGGATGCCTCCCAGACGCAAGCAACACCAGTGCCAACTTGGTCTGGTTTGAGAGTGTCAAGTGGGTCCTGAAAACTGACAGCCAGAACAGTGGCTTGTGAGTTTTGTTTCCCAGGGAAAAAGCCTGTACAATGGTTCAGGGGCCTGAGGCCTTAAATTGCCGGGTGCCTCCTGGAATTCGGACTCTCACAGGGTGCCTCCCAGGCGCAACATGACACCAGTGCCAACTTGGTCTGGTTTGAGAGTGCCAGATGGCTCCTGCAAACTGACACCCAGAACAGTGGCTTATGAGTTTTGTTTCCCAGGGAAAAAGCCTGTACAATGGTTCAGGGGCCTGAGGCCTTAAATTGCCGGGTGCCTCCTAGAATTCGGCCTCTCGCAGGATGCTTCCCAGACACAAGGTGGCACCAGTGCCAACTTGGTCTGGTTTAAGAGTGCCAAGTGGGTCCTGAAAACTGACACCCAGAACAGTGGCTTGTGAGTTTTGTTTCCCAGGGAAAAAGCCTGTACAATGGTTCAGGGTCCTGCGGCCTTAAATTGCCAGGTGCCTCCTGGAATTGCGGCTCTCGCAGGATGCCTCCCAGATGCAATGTGGCACTAGTGCCAAATTGGTCTGCTTTGAGAGTGTCAAGTGGGTCCTGCAAACTGACACCCAGAACAGTGGCTTGTGAGTTTTGTTTCCCAGGGAAAAAGCCTGTACAATGGTTCAGGGGCCTGAGGCCTTAAATTGCCGGGTGACTCCTGGAATTCCGCCTCTCGCAGGATGCCTCCCAGACGCAAGGTGGCACCAGTTCCAACTTGGTCTGGTTTAAGAGTGCCAAGTGGGTCCTGAAAACTGACACCCAGAACAGTGGCTTGTGAGTTTTGTTTCCCAGGGAAAAAGCCTGTACAATGGTTCAGGGTCCTGCGGCCTGAAATTGCAGGGTGCCTCCTTTAATTGCGCCTCACGCAGGATGCCTCCAAGACGCAAGGTGGAACCGGTGCCAACTTGGTCTGGTTTGAGAGTGCCAGGTGGCTCCTGCAAACTGACACCCAGAACAGTGGCTTATGAGTTTTGTTTCCCAGGGAAAAAGCCTGTAAATTGGTTTAGGTTAATGCCGCCTTTAATAGCCGGGTGCCGCCTGGAGATCCGCCTCTCGCAGGATGCCTCCCAGACGCAAGGTGGCACCAGTGCCAACTTGGTCTGCTTTGAGAGTGTCAAGTGGGTCCTTAAAACTGACACCCAGAACAGTGGCTTGTGAGTTTTGTTTCCCAGGGAAAAAGCCTGTACAATGGTACAGGGTCCTGCGGCCTTAAATTGCCGGGTGCCTCCTGGAATTCCGCCTCTTGCAGGATGCCTCCCAGACGCAAGGTGGCACCAGTGCCAACTTTATCTGGTTTGAGAGTGCCAAGTGTGTCCTGCAAACGGACACCCAGAACAGTGGCTTGTGAGTTTTGTTTCCCAGGGAAAAAGCCTGTACAATGGTTCAGGGTCCTGCGGCCTTAAATTACCGGATGCCTCCTGGAATTCCGCATCTCGCCAGGTGTTTCCCCGACGCTAAGCAACACCAGTGCCAACTTGGTCTGGTTTAAGAGTGCCAAGTGGGTCCTGAAAACTGACACCCAGAACAGTGGCTTGTGAGTTTTGTTTCCCAGGGAAAAAGCCTGTACAATGGTTCAGGGTCCTGCGGACTTAAATTGCCGGGTGCCTCCCGGAGATCCGCCTCTCGCAGGATGCCTCCCAGACACAAGGTGGCACCGGTACAAACTTTGCCTGGTTTAAGAGTGCCAAGTGGGTCCCCCAAACTGACACCCAGAACAGTGGCTTGTGAGTTTTGTTTCCCTGGGAAAAAGCCTGTACAATGGTTCAGGGTCCTGCGGACTTAAATTGCCGGGTGCCTCCTGGAGATCCGCCTCTCGCAGGATGCCTCCCAGACGCAAGGTGGCACCAGTGCCAACTTGGTCTGGTTTGAGAGTGCCAAGTGTGTCCTGCCAGCTGACACCCAGAACAGTAGCTTGTGAGTTTTGTTTCCCGGGGAAAAAGCCTGTACAATGGTTCAGGGTCCTTTCGGCCTTAAATTGCCGGGTGACTCCTGGAATTCCGCATCACACCAGATGTTTCCCAGACGCTAAGCAACACCAGTACCAACTTGGTCTGGTTTAAGAGTGCCAAGTGGGTCCTGAAAACTGACACCCAGAACAGTGGCTTGTGAGTTTTGTTTCCCAGGGAAAAACCCTGTCCTGTGGTTCAGGGGCCTGCGGCCTTAAATTGCCGGGTGCCTCCTGGAGATCCGCCTCTCACAGGATGCCTCCCAGACGCAAGGTGGCACCAGTGACAACTTGGTCTTCTTTGAGAGTGCCGTTTTTCTCCTGAAAACTGACACCCAGAACAGTGGCTTGTGAGTTTTGTTTCCCAGGGAAAAAGCCTGTACAATGGTTTAGGTTGATGCCGCCTTTAATAACCGGTTGCCACCTGGAGATCAGCCTCTCACAGGATGCCTCCCAGACGCAAGGTGGCACCAGTGCCAACTTGGTCTGCTTTGAGAGTGTCAAGTGGGTCCTGAAAACTGACACCCAGAACAGTGGCTTGTGAGTTTTGTTTCCCAGGGAAAAAGCCTGTACAATGATTCAGGGTCCTGTGGCCTTAAATTTCCGGGTGCCTCCTGGAATTCCGCATCTCGCCAGATGTTTCCGAGACGCTAAGCAACACCAGTGCCAACTTGGTCTGGTTTAAGAGTGCCAAGTGGGTCCTGAAAACTGACACCCAGAACAGTGGCTTGTGAGTTTTGTTTCCCAGAGAAAAAGCCTGTACAATGGTTCAGGGGCCTGCGGCCTTAAATTGCCAGGTGCCTCCTGGAATTCGGCGTCTTGCTGGATGCCTCCCAGACGCAAAATGACACCATTTCCAACTTGGTCTGGTTTGAGAGTGCCAAGTGGGTCCTGAAAACTGACACCCAGAACAGTGGCTTGTGAGTTTTGTTTCCCAGGGAAAAAGCCTGTACAATGGTTCAGGGTCCTGCGGCCTTAAATTGCTGGGTGCCTCCTAGAATTCGGCCTCTCGCAGGATGCCTCTCAGACGCAAGGTGGCACCAGTTCCAACTTGGTCTGGTTTAAGAGTGCCAAGTGGGTCCTGAAAACGGACACCCAGAACAGTGGCTTGTGAGTTTTGTTTCCCAGGGAAAAAGCCTGTACAATGGTTCAGGGGCCTGCGGCCTTAAATTGCCGGGTGCCTCCCGGAATTCGGCCTCTCGCAGGATGCCTCCCAGACACAAGGTGGCACCAGTGCCAACTTGGTCTGGTTTAAGAGTGCCAAGTGGGTCCTGAAAACTGACACCCAGAACAGTGGCTTGTGAGTTTTGTTTCCCAGGGAAAAAGCCTGTACAATGGTTCAGGCTCCTGCGGCCTTAAATTGCCAGGTGCCTCCTGGAATTGCGCCTCTCGCAGGATGCCTCCCAGACGCAAGGTGGCACCAGTGCCAACTTGGTCTGGTTTGAGAGTGTCAAGTGGGTCCTGAAAACTGACACCCAGAACAGTGGCTTGTGAGTTTTGTTTCCCAGGGAAAAAGCCTGTACAATGGTTCAGGGGCCTGAGGCCTTAAATTGCCGGGTGCCTCCTGGAATTCGGACTCTCACAGGGTGCCTCCCAGGCGCAACATGACACCAGTGCCAACTTGGTCTGGTTTAAGAGTGCCAAGTGGGTCCTGAAAACTGACACCCAGAACAGTGGCTTGTGAGTTTTGTTTCCCAGGGAAAAAGCCTGTAAATTGGTTTAGGTTAATGCCGCCTTTAATAGCCGGGTTCCGCCTGGAGATCCGCCTCTCGCAGGATGCCTTTCAGACACAAGGTGGCACCAGTGCCAACTTGGTCTGGTTTGAGAGTGCCAGGTGTCTCCTGCAAACTGACACCCAGAACAGTGGCTTGTGAGTTTTGTTTCCCAGGGAAAAAGCCTGTACAATGGTTCAGGGTCCTGCGGCCTTAAATTGCCGGGTGCCTCCTGGAATTCCGCCTCTCGCAGGATGCCTCCGAGACGCAAGGTGGCACCAGTGCCAACTTGGTCTGGTTTGAGAGTGTAAGGTGGGTCCTGAAAACTGACACCCAGAACAGTGGCTTGTGAGTTTTGTTTCCCAGGGAAAAAGCCTGTACAATGGTTCAAGGTCCTGCGGCCTTAAATTGTTGGATGCCTCGTGGAATTCCGCATCTCGCCAGGTGTTTCCCAGACGCTAAGCAACACCAGTGCCAACTTGGTCTGGTTTAAGAGTGCCAAGTGGGTCCTGAAAACTGACACCCAGAACAGTGGCTTGTGAGTTTTCTTTCCCAGGGAAAAAGCCTGTAAAATGGTTCAGCGTCCTGCGGCCTTAAATTGCCGGGTGCCTCCTGGAATTCGGCGTCTTGCAAGATGCCTCCTAGACGCAAGGTGGCACCAGTGCCAACTTGGTCTTGTTTGAGAGTGCCAAGTGGGTCCTGCAAATTGACACCCAGAACAGTGGCTTGTGAGTTTTGTTTCCCAGGGAAAAAGCCTGTAGAATGGTTTTCGGTACTGCGCCCTTAAATTGCCGGGTGACTCCTGGAATTCCGCCTCTCGCAGGATGCCTCCCAGACGCAAGGTGGCACCAGTGCCAACTTGGTCTGGTTTGAGAGTGCCAAGTGGGTCCTGCAAACTGACACCCAGAACAGTGGCTTGTGAGTTTTGTTTCCCAGGGAAAAAGCCTGTACAATGGTTCAGGATCCTGCGGCCTTAAATTGCCGGGTGCCTCCTGGAATTCCGCCTCTTGCAGGATGCCTCCCAGACGCAAGGTGGCACCAGTGCCAACTTTGTCCGGTTTGAGAGTGCCAAGTGGGTCCTGCAAACTGTCACCAAGAACCGTGACTTGTGAGTTTTGTTTCCCAGGGAAAAAGCCTGTACAATGGTTCAGGGTCCTGCGGCCTTAAATTGCCGGGTGCCTCCTGGAATTCCGCATCTCGCCAGGTGTTTCCCAGACACTAAGCAACACCAGTGCCAACTTAGTCTGGCTTAAGAGTGCCAAGTGGGTCCTGAAAACGGACACCCAGAACAGTGGCTTGTGAGTTTTGTTTCCCAGGGAAAAAGCCTGTACAATGGTTCAGGGGCCTGCGGCCTTAAATTGCCGGGTGCCTCCCGGAATTCGGCCTCTCGCAGGATGCCTCCCAGACACAAGGTGGCACCAGTGCCAACTTGGTCTGGTTTAAGAGTGCCAAGTGGGTCCTGAAAACTGACACCCAGAACAGTGGCTTGTGAGTTTTGTTTCCCAGGGAAAAAGCCTGTACAATGGTTCAGGCTCCTGCGGCCTTAAATTGCCAGGTGCCTCCTGGAATTGCGCCTCTCGCAGGATGCCTCCCAGACGCAAGGTGGCACCAGTGCCAACTTGGTCTGGTTTGAGAGTGTCAAGTGGGTCCTGAAAACTGACACCCAGAACAGTGGCTTGTGAGTTTTGTTTCCCAGGGAAAAAGCCTGTACAATGGTTCAGGGGCCTGAGGCCTTAAATTGCCGGGTGCCTCCTGGAATTCGGACTCTCACAGGGTGCCTCCCAGGCGCAACATGACACCAGTGCCAACTTGGTCTGGTTTGAGAGTGCCAGGTGGCTCCTGCAAACTGACACCCAGAACAGTGGCTTATGAGTTTTGTTTCCCAGGGAAAAAGCCTGTACAATGGTTCAGGGGCCTGAAGCCTTAAATTGCCGGGTGCCTCCTAGAATTCGGCCTCTCGCAGGATGCCTCCCAGACACAAGGTGGATCCAGTGCCAACTTGGTCTGGTTTAAGAGTGGCAAGTGGGTCCTGAAAACTGACACCCAGAACAGTGGCTTGTGAGTTTTGTTTCCCAGGGAAAAAGCCTGTACAATGGTTCAGGGTCCTGCGGCCTTAAATTGCCAGGTGCCTCCGGGAATTGCGCCTCTTGCAGGATGCCTCCCAGACGCAAGGTGGCACTAGTGCCAAATTGGTCTGCTTTGAGAGTGTCAAGTGGGTCCTGAAAACTGACACCCAGAACAGTGACTTGTGAGTTTTGTTTCCCAGGGAAAAAGCCTGTACAATGGTTCAGGGGCCTGAGGCCTTAAATTGCCGGGTGACTCCTGGAATTGCGCCTCTCGCAGGATGCCTCCCAGACGCAAGGTGGCACCAGTTCCAACTTGGTCTGGTTTAAGAGTGCCAAGTGGGTCCTGAAAACTGACACCCAGAACAGTGGCTTGTGAGTTTTGTTTCCCAGGGAAAAAGCCTGTAAATTGGTTTAGGTTAATGCCGCCTTTAATAGCCGGGTTCCGCCTGGAGATCCGCCTCTCGCAGGATGCCTTTCAGACACAAGGTGGCACCAGTGCCAACTTGGTCTGGTTTGAGAGTGCCAGGTGTCTCCTGCAAACTGACACCCAGAACAGTGGCTTGTGAGTTTTGTTTCCCAGGGAAAAAGCCTGTACAATGGTTCAGGGTCCTGCGGCCTTAAATTGCCGGGTGCCTCCTGGAATTCCGCCTCTCGCAGGATGCCTCCGAGACGCAAGGTGGCACCAGTGCCAACTTGGTCTGGTTTGAGAGTGTAAGGTGGGTCCTGAAAACTGACACCCAGAACAGTGGCTTGTGAGTTTTGTTTCCCAGGGAAAAAGCCTGTACAATGGTTCAAGGTCCTGCGGCCTTAAATTGCCGGATGCCTCGTGGAATTCCGCATCTCGCCAGGTGTTTCCCAGACGCTAAGCAACACCAGTGCCAACTTGGTCTGGTTTAAGAGTGCCAAGTGGGTCCTGAAAACTGACACCCAGAACAGTGGCTTGTGAGTTTTGTTTCCCAGGGAAAAAGCCTGTACAGTGGTTCAGGTTCCTGCGGCCTTAAATTGCCGGGTGCCTCCTGGAATTCGGCGTCTTGCAAGATGCCTCCTAGACGCAAGGTGGCACCAGTGCCAACTTGGTCTTGTTTGAGAGTGCCAAGTGGGTCCTGCAAATTGACACCCAGAACAGTGGCTTGTGAGTTTTGTTTCCCAGGGAAAAAGCCTGTAGAATGGTTTTCGGTACTGCGCCCTTAAATTGCCGGGTGACTCCTGGAATTCCGCCTCTCGCAGGATGCCTCCCAGACGCAAGGTGGCACCAGTGCCAACTTGGTCTGGTTTGAGAGTGCCAAGTGGGTCCTGCAAACTGACACCCAGAACAGTGGCTTGTGAGTTTTGTTTCCCAGGGAAAAAGCCTGTACAATGGTTCAGGATCCTGCGGCCTTAAATTGCCGGGTGCCTCCTGGAATTCCGCCTCTTGCAGGATGCCTCCCAGACGCAAGGTGGCACCAGTGCCAACTTTGTCCGGTTTGAGAGTGCCAAGTGGGTCCTGCAAACTGTCACCAAGAACCGTGACTTGTGAGTTTTGTTTCCCAGGGAAAAAGCCTGTACAATGGTTCAGGGTCCTGCGGCCTTAAATTGCCGGGTGCCTCCTGGAATTCCGCATCTCGCCAGGTGTTTCCCAGACACTAAGCAACACCAGTGCCAACTTAGTCTGGCTTAAGAGTGCCAAGTGGGTCCTGAAAACTGACACCCAGAACAGTGGCTTGTGAGTTTTGTTTCCCAGGGAAAAAGCCTGTACAATGGTTCAGGGGCCTGCGGCCTTAAATTGCCGGGTGCCTCCTGAAGATCCGCCTCTCACAGGATGCCTCCCAGGCGCAACATGACACCAGTGCCAACTTAGTCTGGCTTAAGAGTGCCAAGTGGGTCCTGAAAACTGACACCCAGAACAGTGGCTTGTGAGTTTTGTTTCCCAGGGAAAAAGCCTGTACAATGGTTCAGGGTCCTGCGGCCTTAAATTGCCGGGTGCCTCCTGGAATTGCGGCTCTCGCAGGATGCCTCCCAGACGCAAGGTGGCACCAGTTCCAACTTGGTCTGGTTTAAGAGTGCCAAGTGGGTCCTGAAAACTGACACCCAGAACAGTGGCTTGTGAGTTTTGTTTCCCAGGGAAAAAGCCTGTACAATGGTTCAGGGGCCTGCGGCCTTAAATTGCCGCGTGCCTCCTGGAATTGCGCCTATCGCAGGATGCCTCCAAGACGCAAAATGGCACCAGTGCCAACTTGGTCTGGTTTGAGAGTTCCAGGTGGCTCCTACAAACTGACACCCAGAACAGTGGCTTGTGAATTTTGTTTCCCAGGGAAAAAGCCTGTACAATGGTTCAGGGTCCTGCGGACTTAAATTGCCGGGTGCCTCCTGGAATTCGGCCCCTCGCAGGATGCCTCCCAGACGCAAGGTGGCACCAGTTCCAACTTGGTCTGGTTTAAGAGTGCCAAGTGGGTCCTGAAAACTGACACCCAGAACAGTGGCTTGTGAGTTTTGTTTCCCAGGGAAAAAGCCTGTACAATGGTTCAGGGGCCTGAGGCCTTAAATTGCCGGGTGCCTCCTGGAATTCCGCCTCTCGCAGGATGCCTCCCAGACGCAAGGTGGCACCAGTTCCAACTTGGTCTGGTTTAAGAGTGCCAAGTGGGTCCTGAAAACTGACACCCAGAACAGTGGCTTGTGAGTTTTGTTTCCCAGGGAAAAAGCCTGTACAATGGTTCAGGGTCCTGCGGCCTTAAATTGCCGGGTGCCACCTGGAATTGCGCCTCTCGCAGGATGCCTCCCAGACGCAAGGTGGCACCAGTGCCAACTTGGTCTGGTTTGAGAGTGCCAAGTGTGTCCTGAAAACGGACACCCAGAACAGTGGCTTGTGAGTTTTCTTTCCCAGGGAAAAAGACTGTAAAATGGTTCAGGGTCCTGCAACCTTAAATTGCCGGGTGCCTCCTAGAGATCCGCCTCTCACAGGATGCCTCCCAGACACAAGGTTGCACCAGTACAAACTTTGCCTGGTTTAAGAGTGCCAGGTGGCTCCTGCAAACTGACACCCAGAACAGTGGCTTGTGAGTTTTGTTTCCCAGGGAAAAAGCCTGTACAATGGTTCAGGGTCCTGCGGCCTTAAATTGCCGGTTGCCTCCTGGAGATCCGCCTCTCACAGGATGCCTCCCAGACGCAAGGTGGCACCAGTGCCAACTTGGTCTGCTTTGAGAGTGTCAAGTGGGTCCTGAAAACTGACACCCAGAACAGTGGCTTGTGAGTTTTGTTTCCCAGGGAAAAAGCCTGTACAATGGTTCAGGGTCCTGCGGCCTTAAATTGCCGGGTGCCTCCTGGAATTCCGCATCACACCAGATGTTTCCCAGACGCTAAGCAACACCAGTACCAACTTGGTCTGGTTTAAGAGTGCCAAGTGGGTCCTGAAAACTGACACCCAGAACAGTGGCTTGTGAGTTTTGTTTCCCAGGGAAAAACCCTGTCCTGTGGTTCAGGGGCCTGCGGCCTTAAATTGCCGGGTGCCTCCTGGAGATCCGCCTCTCACAGGATGCCTCCCAGACGCAAGGAACACCAGTGCCAATATGGTCTGCTTTGAGAGTGCCGTTTGGCTCCTGAAAACTGACACCCAGAACAGTGGCTTGTGAGTTTTGTTTCCCAGGGAAAAAGCCTGTACAATGGTTCAGGGAAATGCGGCCTTAAATTGCCAGGTGCCTCCTGGAGATCGGCCTCTTGCACGCTGCCTCCCAGGTTCAACATGACACCAGTGCCAACTTGGTCTGGTTTGAGAGTGCCCGGTGGCTCCTGCAAACTGACACCCAGAACAGTGGCTTGTGAGTTTTGTTTCCCAGGGAAAAAGCCTGTACAATGATTCAGGGTACTGTGGCCTTAAATTTCCGGGTGCCACCTAGAGATCCGCCTCTCGCAGGATGCCTCCCAGACGCAAGGTGGCACCAGTGCCAACTTGGTCTGGTTTGAGAGTGTCAAGTGGGTCCTGAAAACTGACACCCAGAACAGTGGCTTGTGAGTTTTGTTTCCCAGGGAAAAAGCCTGAACAATGGTTCAGGGGCCTGCGGCCTTAAATTGCCGGGTGCCTCCTGGAATTCGGCGTCTTGCAAGATGCCTCCCAGACGCAAGGTGGCACCAGTGCCAACTTGGCCTTGTTTGAGAGTGCCAAGTGGGTCCTGCAAACTGACACCCAGAACAGTGGCTTCTGAATTTTGTTTTCCAGGGAAAAAGCCTGTACCATGGTTCAGGGTCCTGCGGCCTTAAATTGCCAGGTGCCTCCTGGAATTCGGCCTCTCGCAGGATTCCTGCCAGACGCAAGGTGGCGCCAGTGCCAACTTGGTCTGGTTTAAGAGTGCCAAGTGGGTCCTGAAAACTGACACCCAGAACAGTGGCTTGTGAGTTTTGTTTCCCAGGGAAAAAGCCTGTACAATGGTTCAGGGAAATGCGGCCTTAAATTGCCGGGTGCCTCCTGGAATTGCGCCTCTCGCAGGATGCCTCCCAGACGCAAGGTGGCACCAGTGCCAACTTGGTCTGCTTTGAGAGTGTCAAGTGGGTCCTGAAAACTGACACCCAGAACAGTGGCTTGTGAGTTTTGTTTCCCAGGGAAAAAGCCTGTACAATGGTTCAGGGTCCTGCGGCCTTAAATTGCCGGGTTCCTCCCGGAGATCCGCCTCTCACAGGATGCCTCCCAGACACAAGGTGGCACCAGTACAAACTTTGCCTGGTTTAAGAGTGCCAAGTGGGTCCTGCAAACTGACACCCAGAACAGTGGCTTGTGAGTTTTGTTTCCCAGGGAAAAAGCCTGTACAATGGTTCAGGGTCCTGCGGTCTTAAATTGCCGGGTGCCTCCTGGAGATCCGCCTCTCACAGGATGCCTCCCAGACGCAAGGTGGCACCAGTGCCAACTTGGTCTGGTTTGAGAGTGTCAAGTGGGTCCTGAAAACTGACACCCAGAACAGTGGCTTGTGAGTTTTGTTTCCCAGGGAAAAAGCCTGTACAATGGTTCAGGGTCCTGCGGACTTAAATTGCCGGGTGCCTCCTGGAGATGCGCCTCTCGCAGGATGCCTCCCAGACGCAAGGTGGCACCAGTGCCAACTTGGTCTGGTTTGAGAGTGCCAAGTGTGTCCTGCCAGCTGACACCCAGAACAGTAGCTTGTGAGATTTGTTTCCCAGGGAAAAAGCCTGTACAATGCTTCAGGGTCCTTTCGGCCTTTAATTGCCGGGTGACTCCTGGAATTCTGCATCACACCAGATGTTTCCCAGACGCTAAGCAACACCAGTACCAACTTGGTCTGGTTTAGGATTGCCAAGTGGGTCCTGAAAACTGACAAACAGAACAGTGGCTTGTGAGTTTTGTTTCCCAGGGAAAAACCCTGTCCTGTGGTTCAGGCGCCTGCGGCCTTAAATTGCCGCGTGCCTCCTGGAGATCCGCCTCTCACAGGATGCCTCCCAGACGCAAGCAACACCAGTGCCAACTTGGTCTGCTTTGAGAGTGTCAAGTGGGTCCTGAAAACTGACACCCAGAACAGTGGCTTGTGAGTTTTGATTCCCAGGGAAAAAGCCTGTACAATGATTCAGGGTCCTGTGGCCATAAATTTCCGGGTGCCTCCTGGAATTCCGCATTACGCCAGATGTTTCCGAGACGCTAAGCAACACCAGTGCCAACTTGGTCTGGTTTAAGAGTGCCAAGTGGGTCCTGAAAACTGACACCCAGAACAGTGGCTTGTGAGTTTTGTTTCCCAGAGAAAAAGCCTGTACAATGGTTCAGGGGCCTGCGGCCTTAAATTGCCGGGTGCCTCCTGGAATTCGGCGTCTTGCTGGATGCCTCCCAGACGCAAGGTGGCACCAGTGCCAACTTTGTCTGGTTTGAGAGTGCCAAGTGGGTCCTGAAAACTGACACCCAGAACAGTGGCTTGTGAGTTTTGTTTCCCAGGGAAAAAGCCTGTACAATGGTTCAGGGGCCTGAAACCTTAAATTGCCGGGTGCCTCCTGGAATTCGGACTATCACAGGGTGCCTCCCAGACGCAAAATGACACCATTTCCAACTTGGTCTGGTTTGAGAGTGCCAAGTGGGTCCTGAAAACTGACACACAGAACAGTGGCTTGTGAGTTTTGTTTCCCAGGGAAAAAGCCTGTACAATGGTTCAGGGTCCTGCGGCCTTAAATTGCTGGGTGCCTCCTAGAATTCGGCCTCTCGCAGGATGCCTCTCAGACGCAAGGTGGCACCAGTTCCAACTTGGTCAGGTTTAAGAGTGCCAAGTGGGTCCTGAAAACTGACACCCAGAACAGTGGCTTGTGAGTTTTGTTTCCCAGGGAAAAAGCCTGTACAATGGTTCAGGGGCCTGCGGCCTTAAATTGCCGGGTGCCTCCCGGAATTCGGCCTCTCGCAGGATGCCTCCCAGACACAAGGTGGCAACAGTGCCAACTTGGTCTGGTTTAAGAGTGTCAAGTGGGTCCTGAAAACTGACAGCCAGAACAGTGGCTTGTGAGTTTTGTTTCCCAGGGAAAAAGCCTGTACAATGGTTCAGGCTCCTGCGGCCTTAAATTGCCGGGTGCCTCCTGGAATTCGGACTCTCACAGGGTGCCTCCCAGGCGCAACATGACACCAGTGCCAACTTGGTCTGGTTTGAGAGTGCCAGGTGGCTCCTGCAAACTGACACCCAGAACAGTGGCTTATGAGTTTTGTTTCCCAGGGAAAAAGCCTGTACAATGGTTCAGGGGCCTGAGGCCTTAAATTGCCGGGTGCCTCCTAGAATTCGGCCTCTCGCAGGATGCTTCCCAGACACAAGGTGGCACCAGTGCCAACTTGGTCTGGTTTAAGAGTGCCAAGTGGGTCCTGAAAACTGACACCCAGAACAGTGGCTTGTGAGTTTTGTTTCCCAGGGAAAAAGCCTGTACAATGGTTCAGGGTCCTGCGGCCTTAAATTGCCAGGTGCCTCCTGGAATTGCGCCTCTCGCAGGATGCCTCCCAGACGCAATGTGGCACTAGTGCCAAATTGGTCTGCTTTGAGAGTGTCAAGTGGGTCCTGCAAACTGACACCCAGAACAGTGGCTTGTGAGTTTTGTTTCCCAGGGAAAAAGCCTGTACAATGGTTCAGGGGCCTGAGGCCTTAAATTGCCGGGTGACTCCTGGAATTCCGCCTCTCGCAGGATGCCTCCCAGACGCAAGGTGGCACCAGTTCCAACTTGGTCTGGTTTAAGAGTGCCAAGTGGGTCCTGAAAACTGACACCCAGAACAGTGGCTTGTGAGTTTTGTTTCCCAGGGAAAAAGCCTGTACAATGGTTCAGGGTCCTGCGGCCTGAAATTGCAGGGTGCCTCCTTTAATTGCGCCTCACGCAGGATGCCTCCAAGACGCAAGGTGGAACCGGTGCCAACTTGGTCTGGTTTGAGAGTGCCAGGTGGCTCCTGCAAACTGACACCCAGAACAGTGGCTTGTGAGTTTTGTTTCCCAGGGAAAAAGCCTGTAAATTGGTTTAGGTTAATGCCGCCTTTAATAGCCGGGTGCCGCCTGGAGATCCGCCTCTCGCAGGATGCCTCCCAGACGCAAGGTGGCACCAGTGCCAACTTGGTCTGCTTTGAGAGTGTCAAGTGGGTCCTTAAAACTGACACCCAGAACAGTGGCTTGTGAGTTTTGTTTCCCAGGGAAAAAGCCTGTACAATGGTTCAGGGTCCTGCGGCCTTAAATTGCCGGGTGCCTCCTGGAATTCCGCCTCTTGCAGGATGCCTCCCAGACGCAAGGTGGCACCAGTGCCAACTTTATCTGGTTTGAGAGTGCCAAGTGTGTCCTGCAAACGGACACCCAGAACAGTGGCTTGTGAGTTTTGTTTCCCAGGGAAAAAGCCTGTACAATGGTTCAGGGTCCTGCGGCCTTAAATTGCTGGGTGCCTCCTAGAATTCGGCCTCTCGCAGGATGCCTCTCAGACGCAAGGTGGCACCAGTTCCAACTTGGTCAGGTTTAAGAGTGCCAAGTGGGTCCTGAAAACTGACACCCAGAACAGTGGCTTGTGAGTTTTGTTTCCCAGGGAAAAAGCCTGTACAATGGTTCAGGGGCCTGCGGCCTTAAATTGCCGGGTGCCTCCCGGAATTCGGCCTCTCGCAGGATGCCTCCCAGACACAAGGTGGCAACAGTGCCAACTTGGTCTGGTTTAAGAGTGTCAAGTGGGTCCTGAAAACTGACAGCCAGAACAGTGGCTTGTGAGTTTTGTTTCCCAGGGAAAAAGCCTGTACAATGGTTCAGGCTCCTGCGGCCTTAAATTGCCGGGTGCCTCCTGGAATTCGGACTCTCACAGGGTGCCTCCCAGGCGCAACATGACACCAGTGCCAACTTGGTCTGGTTTGAGAGTGCCAGGTGGCTCCTGCAAACTGACACCCAGAACAGTGGCTTATGAGTTTTGTTTCCCAGGGAAAAAGCCTGTACAATGGTTCAGGGGCCTGAGGCCTTAAATTGCCGGGTGCCTCCTAGAATTCGGCCTCTCGCAGGATGCTTCCCAGACACAAGGTGGCACCAGTGCCAACTTGGTCTGGTTTAAGAGTGCCAAGTGGGTCCTGAAAACTGACACCCAGAACAGTGGCTTGTGAGTTTTGTTTCCCAGGGAAAAAGCCTGTACAATGGTTCAGGGTCCTGCGGCCTTAAATTGCCAGGTGCCTCCTGGAATTGCGCCTCTCGCAGGATGCCTCCCAGACGCAATGTGGCACTAGTGCCAAATTGGTCTGCTTTGAGAGTGTCAAGTGGGTCCTGCAAACTGACACCCAGAACAGTGGCTTGTGAGTTTTGTTTCCCAGGGAAAAAGCCTGTACAATGGTTCAGGGGCCTGAGGCCTTAAATTGCCGGGTGACTCCTGGAATTCCGCCTCTCGCAGGATGCCTCCCAGACGCAAGGTGGCACCAGTTCCAACTTGGTCTGGTTTAAGAGTGCCAAGTGGGTCCTGAAAACTGACACCCAGAACAGTGGCTTGTGAGTTTTGTTTCCCAGGGAAAAAGCCTGTACAATGGTTCAGGGTCCTGCGGCCTGAAATTGCAGGGTGCCTCCTTTAATTGCGCCTCACGCAGGATGCCTCCAAGACGCAAGGTGGAACCGGTGCCAACTTGGTCTGGTTTGAGAGTGCCAGGTGGCTCCTGCAAACTGACACCCAGAACAGTGGCTTGTGAGTTTTGTTTCCCAGGGAAAAAGCCTGTAAATTGGTTTAGGTTAATGCCGCCTTTAATAGCCGGGTGCCGCCTGGAGATCCGCCTCTCGCAGGATGCCTCCCAGACGCAAGGTGGCACCAGTGCCAACTTGGTCTGCTTTGAGAGTGTCAAGTGGGTCCTTAAAACTGACACCCAGAACAGTGGCTTGTGAGTTTTGTTTCCCAGGGAAAAAGCCTGTACAATGGTTCAGGGTCCTGCGGCCTTAAATTGCCGGGTGCCTCCTGGAATTCCGCCTCTTGCAGGATGCCTCCCAGACGCAAGGTGGCACCAGTGCCAACTTTATCTGGTTTGAGAGTGCCAAGTGTGTCCTGCAAACGGACACCCAGAACAGTGGCTTGTGAGTTTTGTTTCCCAGGGAAAAAGCCTGTACAATGGTTCAGGGTCCTGCGGCCTTAAATTGCTGGGTGCCTCCTAGAATTCGGCCTCTCGCAGGATGCCTCTCAGACGCAAGGTGGCACCAGTTCCAACTTGGTCAGGTTTAAGAGTGCCAAGTGGGTCCTGAAAACTGACACCCAGAACAGTGGCTTGTGAGTTTTGTTTCCCAGGGAAAAAGCCTGTACAATGGTTCAGGGGCCTGCGGCCTTAAATTGCCGGGTGCCTCCCGGAATTCGGCCTCTCGCAGGATGCCTCCCAGACACAAGGTGGCAACAGTGCCAACTTGGTCTGGTTTAAGAGTGCCAAGTGGGTCCTGAAAACTGACACCCAGAACAGTGGCTTGTGAGTTTTGTTTCCCAGGGAAAAAGCCTGTACAATGGTTCAGGCTCCTGCGGCCTTAAATTGCCAGGTGCCTCCTGGAATTGCGCCTCTCGCAGGATGCCTCCCAGACGCAAGCAACACCAGTGCCAACTTGGTCTGGTTTGAGAGTGTCAAGTGGGTCCTGAAAACTGACAGCCAGAACAGTGGCTTGTGAGTTTTGTTTCCCAGGGAAAAAGCCTGTACAATGGTTCAGGGGCCTGAGGCCTTAAATTGCCGGGTGCCTCCTGGAATTCGGACTCTCACAGGGTGCCTCCCAGGCGCAACATGACACCAGTGCCAACTTGGTCTGGTTTGAGAGCGCCAGGTGGCTCCTGCAAACTGACACCCAGAACAGTGGCTTATGAGTTTTGTTTCCCAGGGAAAAAGCCTGTACAATGGTTCAGGGGCCTGAGGCCTTAAATTGCCGGGTGCCTCCTAGAATTCGGCCTCTCGCAGGATGCTTCCCAGACACAAGGTGGCACCAGTGCCAACTTGGTCTGGTTTAAGAGTGCCAAGTGGGTCCTGAAAACTGACACCCAGAACAGTGGCTTGTGAGTTTTGTTTCCCAGGGAAAAAGCCTGTACAATGGTTCAGGGTCCTGCGGCCTTAAATTGCCAGGTGCCTCCTGGAATTGCGCCTCTCGCAGGATGCCTCCCAGACGCAATGTGGCACTAGTGCCAAATTGGTCTGCTTTGAGAGTGTCAAGTGGGTCCTGCAAACTGACACCCAGAACAGTGGCTTGTGAGTTTTGTTTCCCAGGGAAAAAGCCTGTACAATGGTTCAGGGGCCTGAGGCCTTAAATTGCCGGGTGACTCCTGGAATTCCGCCTCTCGCAGGATGCCTCCCAGACGCAAGGTGGCACCAGTTCCAACTTGGTCTGGTTTAAGAGTGCCAAGTGGGTCCTGAAAACTGACACCCAGAACAGTGGCTTGTGAGTTTTGTTTCCCAGGGAAAAAGCCTGTACAATGGTTCAGGGTCCTGCGGCCTGAAATTGCAGGGTGCCTCCTTTAATTGCGCCTCACGCAGGATGCCTCCAAGACGCAAGGTGGAACCGGTGCCAACTTGGTCTGGTTTGAGAGTGTCAAGTGGCTCCTGCAAACTGACACCCAGAACAGTGGCTTGTGAGTTTTGTTTCCCAGGGAAAAAGCCTGTAAATTGGTTTAGGTTAATGCCGCCTTTAATAGCCGGGTGCCGCCTGGAGATCCGCCTCTCGCAGGATGCCTCCCAGACGCAAGGTGGCACCAGTGCCAACTTGGTCTGCTTTGAGAGTGTCAAGTGGGTCCTTAAAACTGACACCCAGAACAGTGGCTTGTGAGTTTTGTTTCCCAGGGAAAAAGCCTGTACAATGGTTCAGGGTCCTGCGGCCTTAAATTGCCAGGTGCCTCCTGGAATTCCGCCTCTTGCAGGATGCCTCCCAGACGCAAGGTGGCACCAGTGCCAACTTTATCTGGTTTGAGAGTGCCAAGTGTGTCCTGCAAACGGACACCCAGAACAGTGGCTTGTGAGTTTTGTTTCCCAGGGAAAAAGCCTGTACAATGGTTCAGGGTCCTGCGGCCTTAAATTACCGGATGCCTCCTGGAATTCCGCATCTCGCCAGGTGTTTCCCCGACGCTAAGCAACACCAGTGCCAACTTGGTCTGGTTTAAGAGTGCCAAGTGGGTCCTGAAAACTGACACCCAGAACAGTGGCTCGTGAGTTTTGTTTCCCAGGGAAAAAGCCTGTACAATGGTTCAGGGTCCTGCGGACTTAAATTGCCGGGTGCCTCCCGGAGATCCGCCTCTCGCAGGATGCCTCCCAGACACAAGGTGGCACCGGTACAAACTTTGCCTGGTTTAAGAGTGCCAAGTGGGTCCTGAAAACTGACACCCAGAACAGTGGCTTGTGAGTTTTGTTTCCCAGGGAAAAAGCCTGTACAATGGTTCAGGGTCCTGCGGTCTTAAATTGCCGGGTGCCTCCTGGAGATCCGCCTCTCACAGGATGCCTCCCAGACGCAACATGACACCACTGCCAACTTGGTCTGGTTTGAGAGTGTCAAGTGGGTCCTGAAAACTGACACCCAGAACAGTGGCTTGTGAGTTTTGTTTCCCAGGGAAAAAGCCTGTACAATGGTTCAGGGTCCTGCGGACTTAAATTGCCGGGTGCCTCCTGGAGATCCGCCTCTCGCAGGATGCCTCCCAGACGCAAGGTGGCACCAGTGCCAACTTGGTCTGGTTTGAGAGTGCCAAGTGTGTCCTGCCAGCTGACACCCAGAACAGTAGCTTGTGAGTTTTGTTTCCCGGGGAAAAAGCCTGTACAATGGTTCAGGGTCCTTTCGGCCTTAAATTGCCGGGTGACTCCTGGAATTCCGCATCACACCAGATGTTTCCCAGACGCTAAGCAAAACCAGTACCAACTTGGTCTGGTTTAAGAGTGCCAAGTGGGTCCTGAAAACTGACACCCAGAACAGTGGCTTGTGAGTTTTGTTTCCCAGGGAAAAAGCCTGTACAATGGTTCAGGGGCCTGAGGCCTTAAATTGCCGGGTGACTCCTGGAATTGCGCCTCTCACAGGATGCCTCCCAGACGCAAGGTGGCACCAGTGACAACTTGGTCTTCTTTGAGAGTACCGTTTTTCTCCTGAAAACTGACACCCAGAACAGTGGCTTGTGAGTTTTGTTTCCCAGGGAAAAAGCCTGTACAATGGTTTAGGTTGATGCCGCCTTTAATAACCGGGTGCCACCTGGAGATCAGCCTCTCACAGGATGCCTCCCAGACGCAAGGTGGCACCAGTGCCAACTTGGTCTGCTTTGAGAGTGTCAAGTGGGTCCTGAAAACTGACACCCAGAACAGTGGCTTGTGAGTTTTGTTTCCCAGGGAAAAAGCCTGTACAATGATTCAGGGTCCTGTGGCCTTAAATTTCCGGGTGCCTCCTGGAATTCCGCATCTCGCCAGATGTTTCCGAGACGCTAAGCAACACCAGTGCCAACTTGGTCTGGTTTAAGAGTGCCAAGTGGGTCCTGAAAACTGACACCCAGAACAGTGGCTTGTGAGTTTTGTTTCCCAGAGAAAAAGCCTGTACAATGGTTCAGGGGCCTGCGGCCTTAAATTGCCAGGTGCCTCCTGGAATTCGGCGTCTTGCTGGATGCCTCCCAGACGCAAAATGACACCATTTCCAACTTGGTCTGGTTTGAGAGTGCCAAGTGGGTCCTGAAAACTGACACCCAGAACAGTGGCTTGTGAGTTTTGTTTCCCAGGGAAAAAGCCTGTACAATGGTTCAGGGTCCTGCGGCCTTAAATTGCTGGGTGCCTCCTAGAATTCGGCCTCTCGCAGGATGCCTCTCAGACGCAAGGTGGCACCAGTTCCAACTTGGTCAGGTTTAAGAGTGCCAAGTGGGTCCTGAAAACGGACACCCAGAACAGTGGCTTGTGAGTTTTGTTTCCCAGGGAAAAAGCCTGTACAATGGTTCAGGGGCCTGCGGCCTTAAATTGCCGGGTGCCTCCCGGAATTCGGCCTCTCGCAGGATGCCTCCCAGACACAAGGTGGCACCAGTGCCAACTTGGTCTGGTTTAAGAGTGCCAAGTGGGTCCTGAAAACTGACACCCAGAACAGTGGCTTGTGAGTTTTGTTTCCCAGGGAAAAAGCCTGTACAATGGTTCAGGCTCCTGCGGCCTTAAATTGCCAGGTGCCTCCTGGAATTGCGCCTCTCGCAGGATGCCTCCCAGACGCAAGGTGGCACCAGTGCCAACTTGGTCTGGTTTGAGAGTGTCAAGTGGGTCCTGAAAACTGACACCCAGAACAGTGGCTTGTGAGTTTTGTTTCCCAGGGAAAAAGCCTGTACAATGGTTCAGGGGCCTGCGGCCTTAAATTGCCGGGTGCCTCCTGGAATTCGGACTCTCACAGGGTGCCTCCCAGGCGCAACATGACACCAGTGCCAACTTGGTCTGGTTTGAGAGTGCCAGGTGGCTCCTGCAAACTGACACCCAGAACAGTGGCTTATGAGTTTTGTTTCCCAGGGAAAAAGCCTGTACAATGGTTCAGGGGCTTGAAGCCTTAAATTGCCGGGTGCCTCCTAGAATTCGGCCTCTCGCAGGATGCCTCCCAGACACAAGGTGGATCCAGTGCCAACTTGGTCTGGTTTAAGAGTGGCAAGTGGGTCCTGAAAACTGACACCCAGAACAGTGGCTTGTGAGTTTTGTTTCCCAGGGAAAAAGCCTGTACAATGGTTCAGGGTCCTGCGGCCTTAAATTGCCAGGTGCCTCCGGGAATTGCGCCTCTTGCAGGATGCATCCCAGACGCAAGGTGGCACTAGTGCCAAATTGGTCTGCTTTGAGAGTGTCAAGTGGGTCCTGAAAACTGACACCCAGAACAGTGACTTGTGAGTTTTGTTTCCCAGGGAAAAAGCCTGTACAATGGTTCAGGGGCCTGAGGCCTTAAATTGCCGGGTGACTCCTGGAATTGCGCCTCTCGCAGGATGCCTCCCAGACGCAAGGTGGCACCAGTTCCAACTTGGTCTGGTTTAAGAGTGCCAAGTGGGTCCTGAAAACTGACACCCAGAACAGTGGCTTGTGAGTTTTGTTTCCCAGGGAAAAAGCCTGTAAATTGGTTTAGGTTAATGCCGCCTGTAATAGCCGGGTGCCGCCTGGAGATCCGCCTCTCGCAGGATGGCTTTCAGACACAAGGTGGCACCAGTGCCAACTTGGTCTGGTTTGAGAGTGCCAGGTGTCTCCTGCAAACTGACACCCAGAACAGTGGCTTGTGAGTTTTGTTTCCCAGGGAAAAAGCCTGTACAATGGTTCAGGGTCCTGCGGCCTTAAATTGCCGGGTGCCTCCTGGAATTCCGCCTCTTGCAGGATGCCTCCCAGACGCAAGGTGGCACCAGTGCCAACTTGGTCTGTTTTGAGAGTGTAAGGTGGGTCCTGAAAACTGACACCCAGAACAGTGGCTTGTGAGTTTTGTTTCCCAGGGAAAAAGCCTGTACAATGGTTCAAGGTCCTGCGGCCTTAAATTGCCGGATGCCTCGTGGAATTCCGCATCTCGCCAGGTGTTTCCCAGACGCTAAGCAACACCAGTGCCAACTTGGTCTGGTTTAAGAGTGCCAAGTGGGTCCTGAAAACTGACACCCAGAACAGTGGCTTGTGAGTTTTGTTTCCCAGGGAAAAAGCCTGTACAGTGGTTCAGGTTCCTGCGGCCTTAAATTGCCGGGTGCCTCCTGGAATTCGGCGTCTTGCAAGATGCCTCCTAGACGCAAGGTGGCACCAGTGCCAACTTGGTCTTGTTTGAGAGTGCCAAGTGGGTCCTGCAAATTGACACCCAGAACAGTGGCTTCTGAATTTTGTTTTCCAGGGAAAAAGCCTGTAGAATGGTTTTCGGTACTGCGCCCTTAAATTGCCGGGTGACTCCTGGAATTCCGCCTCTCGCAGGATGCCTCCCAGACGCAAGGTGGCACCAGTGCCAACTTGGTCTGGTTTGAGAGTGCCAAGTGGGTCCTGCAAACTGACACCCAGAACAGTGGCTTGTGAGTTTTGTTTCCCAGGGAAAATGCCTGTACAATGGTTCAGGATCCTGCGGCCTTAAATTGCCGGGTGCCTCCTGGAATTCCGCCTCTTGCAGGATGCCTCCCAGACGCAAGGTGGCACCAGTGCCAACTTTGTCCGGTTTGAGAGTGCCAAGTGGGTCCTGCAAACTGTCACCAAGAACCGTGCCTTGTGAGTTTTGTTTCCCAGGGAAAAAGCCTGTACAATGGTTCAGGGTCCTGCGGCCTTAAATTGCCGGGTGCCTCCTGGAATTCCGCATCTCGCCAGGTGTTTCCCAGACACTAAGCAACACCAGTGCCAACTTAGTCTGGCTTAAGAGTGCCAAGTGGGTCCTGAAAACTGACACCCAGAACAGTGGCTTGTGAGTTTTGTTTCCCAGGGAAAAAGCCTGTACAATGGTTCAGGGTCCTGCGGCCTTAAATTGCCGGGTGCCACCTGGAATTGCGCCTCTCGCAGGATGCCTCCCAGACGCAAGGTGGCACCAGTGCCAACTTGGTCTGGTTTGAGAGTGCCAAGTGTGTCCTGAAAACGGACACCCAGAACAGTGGCTTGTGAGTTTTCTTTCCCAGGGAAAAAGACTGTAAAATGGTTCAGGGTCCTGCAACCTTAAATTGCCGGGTGCCTCCTAGAGATCCGCCTCTCACAGGATGCCTCTCAGGCGCAACATGACACCAGTGCCAACTTGGTCTGGTTTGAGAGTGCCAGGTGGCTCCTGCAAACTGACACCCAGAACAGTGGCTTGTGAGTTTTGTTTCCCAGGGAAAAAGCCTGTACAATGGTACAGGGTCCTGCGGCCTTAAATTGCCGGGTGCCTCCTTGAATTGCGCCTCTCGCAGGATGCCTCCAAGACGCAAGGTGGCACCAGTGCCAACTTGATCTGGTTTGGAAGTGCCAGGTGGCTCCTGCAAACTGACACCCAGAACAGTGGCTTGTGAGTTTTGTTTCCCAGGGAAAAAGCCTGTACAATGGTTTATGTTAATGCCTCCTTTAAAAGCCGGGTGCCACCTGGAGATCCGCCTCTCGCAGGATGGCTCCCAGACGCAAGGTGGCACCAGTGCCAACTTGGACTGCTTTGAGAGTGTCAAGTGGGTCCTGAAAACTGACACCCAGAACAGTGGCTTGTGAGTTTTGTTTCCCAGGGAAAAAGCCTGTACAATGGTTCAGGGGCCTGAGGCCTTAAATTGCCGGGTGCCTCCTGAAATTCGGTCTCTCACAGGGTGCCTCCCAGGCGCAACATGACACCAGTGCCAACTTGGTCTGGTTTGAGAGTGCCAGGTGGCTCCTGCAAACTGACACCCAGAACAGTGGCTTGTGAGTTTTGTTTCCCAGGGAAAAAGCCTGTACAATGGTTCAGGGTCCTGCGGCCTGAACTTGCAGGGTGCCTCCTTTAATTGCGCCTCACGCAGGATGCCTCCAAGACGCAAGGTGGCACCGGTGCCAACTTGGTCTGGTTTGAGAGTGCCAGGTGGCTCCTGCAAACTGACACCCAGAACAGTGGCTTGTGAGTTTTGTTTCCCAGGGAAAAAGCCTGTAAATTGGTTTAGGTTAATGCCGCCTTTAATAGCCGGGTGCCGCCTGGAGATCCGCCTCTCGCAGGATGCCTCCCAGACGCAAGGTGGCACCAGTGCCAACATGGTCTGGTTTGAGAGTGTCAAGTGGGTCCTGAAAACTGACACCCAGAACAGTGGCTTGTGAGTTTTGTTTCCCAGGGAAAAAGCCTGTACAATGGTTCAGGGGTCTGAGGCCTTAAATTGCCGGGTGCCTCCTGGAGATCCGCCTCTCACAGGATGCCTTCCAGGCGCAACATGACACCAGTGCCTATGTGGTCTGGTTTAAGAGTGCCAAGTGGGTCCTGAAAACTGACACCCAGAACAGTGGCTTGTGAGTTTTGTTTCCCAGGGAAAAAGCCTGTACAATGGTTCAGGGTCCTGAGGCCTTAAATTGCCGGGTGCCTCCCGGAATTCGGCCTCTCGCAGGATGCCTACCTGACACAAGGTGGCACCAGTGCCAACTTGGTCTGGTTTAAGAGTGCCAAGTGGGTCCTGAAAACTGACACCCAGAACAGTGGCTTGTGAGTTTTGTTTCCCAGGGAAAAAGCCTGTACAATGGTTCAGGGTCCTGCGGCCTTAAATTGCCAGGTGCCTCCTGGAATTGCGCCTCTCGCAGGATGCCTCCCAGACGCAAGGTGGCACCAGTGCCAACTTGGTCTGGTTTGAGAGTGCCACGTGGCTCCTACAAACTGACACCCAGAACAGTGGCTTGTGAATTTTGTTTCCCAGGGAAAAAGCCTGTACAATGGTTCAGGGGCCTGAGGCCTTAAATTGCCGGGTGCCTCCTGGAATTCCGCCTCTCGCAGGATGCCTCCCAGACGCAAGGTGGCACCAGTTCCAACTTGGTCTGGTTTAAGAGTGCCAAGTGGGTCCTTAAAACAGACACCCAGAACAGTGGCTTGTGAGTTTTGTTTCCCAGGGAAAAAGCCTGTACAATGGTTCAGGGTCCTGCGGCCTTAAATATCCGGGTGCCACCTGGAATTGCGCCTCTCGCAGGATGCCTCCCAGACGCAAGGTGGCACCAGTGCCAACTTGGTCTGGTTTGAGAGTGCCAAGTGTGTCCTGAAAACGGACACCCAGAACAGTGGCTTGTGAGTTTTCTTTCCCAGGGAAAAAGACTGTAAAATGGTTCAGGGTCCTGCAACCTTAAATTGCCAGGTGCCTCCTAGAGATCCGCCTCTCACAGGATGCCTCTCAGGCGCAACATGACACCAGTGCCAACTTGGTCTGGTTTGAGAGTGCCAGGTGGCTCCTGCAAACTGACACCCAGAACAGTGGCTTGTGAGTTTTGTTTCCCAGGGAAAAAGCCTGTACAATGGTACAGGGTCCTGCGGCCTTAAATTGCCGGGTGCCTCCTTGAATTGCGCCTCTCGCAGGATGCCTCCAAGACGCAAGGTGGCACCAGTGCCAACTTGATCTGGTTTGAGAGTGCCAGGTGGCTCCTGCAAACTGACACCCAGAACAGTGGCTTGTGAGTTTTGTTTCCCAGGGAAAAAGCCTGTACAATGGTTTATGTTAATGCCTCCTTTAAAAGCCGGGTGCCACCTGGAGATCCGCCTCTCGCAGGATGCCTCCCAGACGCAATGTGGCACTAGTGCCAACTTGGTCTGCTTTGAGAGTGTCAAGTGGGTCCTGAAAACTGACACCCAGAACAGTGGCTTGTGAGTTTTGTTTCCCAGGGAAAAAGCCTGTACAATGGTTCAGGGAAATGCGGCCTTAAATTGCCGGGTGCCTCCTGGAGAACGGCCTCTCGCACGCTGCCTCCCAGGTTCAACATGACACCAGTGCGAACTTGGTCGGGTTTGAGAGTGCCAGGAGGCTCCTGCAAACTGACACCCAGAACAGTGGCTTGTGAGTTTTGTTTCCCAGGGAAAAAGCCTGTAAAATGGTTTAGGTTAATGCCGCCTCTACTAGCCGGGTGCCACCTAGAGATCCGCCTCTCGCAAGATGCCTCCCAGACGCAAGGTGGCACCAGTGCCAACTTGGTCTGGTTTGAGAGTGTCAAGTGGGTCCTGAAAACTGACACCCAGAACAGTGGCTTGTGAGTTTTGTTTCCCAGGGAAAAAGCCTGTACAATGGTTCAGGGGCCTGCGGCCTTAAATTGTCGGGTGCCTCCTGGAATTCGGCGTCTTGCAAGATGCCTCCCAGACGCAAGGTGGCACCAGTGCCAACTTGGCCTTGTTTGAGAGTGCCAAGTGGGTCCTGCAAACTGACACCCAGAACAGTGGCTTCTGAATTTTGTTTTCCAGGGAAAAAGCCTGTACAATGGTTCAGGGTCCTGCGGCCTTAAATTGCCGGGTGCCTCCTTGAATTGCGCCTCTCGCAGGATGCCTCCCAGACGCAAGGTGGCACCAGTGCCAACTTGGTCTGCTTTGAGAGCGTCAAGTGGGTCCTGAAAACTGACACCCAGAACAGTGGCTTGTGAGTTTTGTTTCCCAGGGAAAAAGCCTGTACAATGGTTCAGGGTCCTGCGGACTTAAATTGCCAGGTGCCTCCCGGAGATCCGCCTCTCGCAGGATGCCTCCCAGACACAAGGTGGCACCAGTACAAACTTTGCCTGGTTTAAGAGTACCAAGTGGGTCCTGCAAACTGACACCCAGAACAGTGGCTTGTGAGTTTTGTTTCCCAGGGAAAAAGCCTGTACAATGGTTCAGGGTCCTGCGGTCTTAAATTGCCGGGTGCCTCCTGGAGATCCGCCTCTCACAGGATGCCTCCCAGACGCAAGGTGGCACCAGTGCCAACTTGGTCTGGTTTGAGAGTGCCAAGTGTGTCCTGCCAGCTGACACCCAGAACAGTGGCTTGTGAGTTTTGTTTCCCAGGGAAAAAGCCTGTACAATGGTTCAGGGTCCTTTCGGCCTTAAATTGCCGGGTGACTCCTGGAATTCCGCATCACACCAGATGTTTCCCAGACGCTAATCAACACCAGTACCAACTTGGTCTGGTTTAAGAGTGCCAAGTGGGTCCTGCAAACTGACAAACAGAACAGTGGCTTGTGAGTTTTGTTTCCCAGGGAAAAACCCTGTCCTGTGGTTCAGGGGCCTGCGGCCTTAAATTGCCGCGTGCCTCCTGGAGATCCGCCTCTCACAGGATGCCTCCCAGACGCAAGCAACACCAGTGCCAACTTGGTCTGCTTTGAGAGTGCCGTTTGGCTCCTGAAAACTGACACCCAGAACAGTGGCTTGTGAGTTTTGTTTCCCAGGGAAAAAGCCTGTACAATGGTTCAGGGTCCTGAGGCCTTAAATTGCCGGGTGCCTCCTGGAATTCGGCCTCTCGCAGGATGCCTCCCAGACGCAAGTTGGCACCAGTGCCAACTTGGTCTGGTTTAAGAGTGCCAAGTGGGTCCTGAAAACTGACACCCAGAACAGTGGCTTGTGAGTTTTGTTTCCCAGGGAAAAAGCCTGTACAATGGTTCAGGGGCCTGAGGCCTTAAATTGCCGGGTGCCTCCTGGAATTCGGCCTCTCGCAGGATGCCTCCCAGACACAAGGTGGCACCAGTTCCAACTTGGTCTGGTTTAAGAGTGCCAAGTGGGTCCTGAAAACTGACACCCAGAACAGTGGCTTGTGAGTTTTGTTTCCCAGGGAAAAAGCCTGTACCATGGTTCAGGGTCCTGCGGCCTTAAATTGCCAGGTGCCTCCTGGAATTGCGCCTCTCGCAGGATGCCTCCCAGACGCAAGGTGGCACTAGTGCCAAATTGGTCTGGTTTGAGAGTGCCAGGTGGCTCCTGCAAACTGACACCCAGAACAGTGACTTGTGAGTTTTGTTTCCCAGGGAAAAAGCCTGTAAAATGGTTTAGGTTAATGCCGCCTTTAATAACCGGGTGCCACCTGGAGATGAGCCTCTCACAGGATGCCTCCCAGACGCAAGGTGGCACCAGTGCCAACTTGGTCTGCTTTGAGAGTGTCAAGTGGGTCCTGAAAACTGACACCCAGAACAGTGGCTTGTGAGTTTTGTTTCCCAGGGAAAAAGCCTGTACAATGATTCAGGGTCCTGTGGCCTTAAATTTCCGGGTGCCTCCTAAAATTCCGCATCTCGCCAGATGTTTCCCAGACGCTAAGCAACACCAGTGCCAACTTGGTCTGGTTTAAGAGTGCCAAGTGGGTCCTGCAAACTGACACCCAGAACAGTGGCTTGTGAGTTTTGTTTCCCAGGGAAAAAGCCTGTACAATGGTTCAGGGGCCTGAGGCCTTAAATTGCCGGGTGCCTCCTGGAATTCGGACTCTCACAGGGTGCCTCCCAGGCGCAACATGACACCAGTGCCAACTTGGTCTGGTTTGAGAGTGCCAAGTGGGTCCTGCAAACTGACACCCAGAACAGTGGCTTGTGAGTTTTGTTTCCCAGGGAAAAAGCCTGTACAATTGTTCAGGGTCCTGCGGCCTTAAATTGCCGGGTGACTCCTGGAATTCCGCCTCTCGCAGGATGCCTCCCAGACGCAAGGTGGCACCAGTGCCAACTTGGTCTTGTTTGAGACTGCCAAGTGGGTCCTGCAAACTGACACCCAGAACAGTGGCTTCTGAATTTTGTTTCCCAGGGAAAAAGCCTGTACAATGGTTCAGGGTCCTGCGGCCTTAAATTGCCGGGTGCCTCCTGGAATTGTGCCTCTCGCAGGATGCCTCCCAGACGCAAGGTGGCACCAGTGCCAACATGGTCTGGTTTGAGAGTGCCAAGTGGGTCCTGAAAACTGACACCCAGAACAGTGGCTTGTGAGTTTTGTTTCCCAGGGAAAAAGCCTGTACAATGGTTCAGGGTCCTGCGGCCTTAAATTGCTGGGTGCCTCCTGGAAATGCGCCTCTCGCAGGATGCCTCCCAGACGCAAGGTGGCACCAGTGCCAACTTAGTCTGGTTTAAGAGTGTCAAGTGTGTCCTGAAAACTGACACCCAGAACAGTGGCTTGTGAGTTTTGTTTCCCAGGGAAAAAGCCTGTACAATGGTTCAGGGGCCTGAGGCCTTAAATTGCCGGGTGCCTCCTGGAATTCGGACTCTCACAGGGTGCCTCCCAGGCGCAACATGACACCAGTGCCAACTTGGTCTGGTTTGAGAGTGCCAGGTGGCTCCTGCAAACTGACACCCAGAACAGTGGCTTATGAGTTTTGTTTCCCAGGGAAAAAGCCTGTACAATGGTTCAGGGGCCTGAGGCCTTAAATTGCCGGGTGCCTCCTAGAATTCGGCCTCTCGCAGGATGCCTCCCAGACACAAGGTGGCACCAGTGCCAACTTGGTCTGGTTTAAGAGTGCCAAGTGGGTCCTGAAAACTGACACCCAGAACAGTGGCTTGTGAGTTTTGTTTCCCAGGGAAAAAGCCTGTACAATGGTTCAGGGTCCTGCGGCCTTAAATTGCAGGTGCCTCCTGGAATTGCGCCTCTCGCAGGATGCCTCCCAGACGCAATGTGGCACTACTGCCAAATTGGTCTGCTTTGAGAGTGTCAAGTGGGTCCTGAAAACTGACACCCAGAACAGTGGCTTGTGAGTTTTGTTTCCCAGGGAAAAAGCCTGTACAATGGTTCAGGGGCCTGAGGCCTTAAATTGCCGGGTGACTCCTGGAATTCCGCCTCTCGCAGGATGCCTCCCAGACGCAAGGTGGCACCAGTTCCAACTTGGTCTGCTTTGAGAGTGTCAAGTGGGTCCTGAAAACTGACACCCAGAACAGTGGCTTGTGAGTTTTGTTTCCCAGGGAAAAAGCCTGTACAATGGTTCAGGGTCCAGCGGCCTGAAATTGCAGGGTGCCTCCTTTAATTGCGCCTCACGCAGGATGCCTCCAAGACGCAAGGTGGCACCGGTGCCAACTTGGTCTGGTTTGAGAGTGCCAGGTGGCTCCTGCAAACTGACACCCAGAACAGTGGCTTGTGAGTTTTGTTTCCCAGGGAAAAAGCCTGTAAATTGGTTTAGGTTAATGCCGCCTTTAATAGCCGGGTGCCGCCTGGAGATCCGCCTCTCGCAGGATGCCTCCCAGACGCAAGGTGGCACCAGTGCCAACTTGGTCTGGTTTGAGAGTGTCAAGTGGGTCCTGAAAACTGACACCCAGAACAGTGGCTTGTGAGTTTTGTTTCCCAGGGAAAAAGCCTGTACGATGGTTCAGGGGCCTGAGGCCTTAAATTGCCGGGTGCCTCCTGGAGATCCGCCTCTCACAGGATGCCTCCCAGGCGCAACATGACACCAGTGCCAACGTGGTCTGGTTTAAGAGTGCCAAGTGGGTCCTGAAAACTGACACCCAGAACAGTGGCTCGTGAGTTTTGTTTCCCAGGGAAAAAGCCTGTACAATGGTTTAGGGTCCTGAGGCCTTAAATTGCCAGGTGCCTCCTGGAATTGCGCCTCTCGCAGGATGCCTCCCAGACGCAAGGTGGCACCAGTGCCAACTTGGTCTGCTTTGAGAGTGTCAAGTGGGTCCTGAAAACTGACACCCAGAACAGTGGCTTGTGAGTTTTGTTTCCCAGGGAAAAAGCCTCTACAATGGTTCAGGGAAATGCGGCCTTAAATTGCCGGGTGCCTCCTGGAGATCGGCCTCTCGCACGCTGCCTCCCAGGTTCAAGATGACACCAGTGCGAACTTGGTCGGGTTTGAGAGTGCCAGGAGGCTCCTGCAAACTGACACCCAGAACAGTGGCTTGTGAGTTTTGTTTCCCAGGGAAAAAGCCTGTAAAATGGTTTAGGTTAATGCCGCCTTTAATAGTCGGGTGCCACCTAGAGATCCGCCTCTCGCAAGATGCCTCCCAGACGCAAGGTGGCACCAGTGCCAACTTGGTCTGGTTTGAGAGTGTCAAGTGGGTCCTGAAAACTGACACCCAGAACAGTGGCTTGTGAGTTTTGTTTCCCAGGGAAAAAGCCTGTACAATGGTTCAGGGGCCTGCGGCCTTAAATTGTCGGGTGCCTCCTGGAATTCGGCGTCTTGCAAGATGCCTCCCAGACGCAAGGTGGCACCAGTGCCAACTTGGCCTTGTTTGAGAGTGCCAAGTGGGTCCTGCAAACTGACACCCAGAACAGTGGCTTCTGAATTTTGTTTTCCAGGGAAAAAGCCTGTACAATGGTTCAGGGGCCTGCGGCCTTAAATTGCCAGGTGCCTCCTGGAATTCGGCCTCTCGCAGGATGCCTCCCAGACGCAAGGTGGCATCAGTTCCAACTTGGTCTGGTTTAAGAGTGCCAAGTGGGTCCTGAAAACTGACACCCAGAACAGTGGCTTCTGAGTTTTGTTTCCCAGGGAAAAAGCCTGTACAATGGTTCAGGGGCCTGAGGCCTTAAATTGCCGGGTGCCTCCCGGAATTCGGCCTCTCGTAGGATGCCTCCCAGACACAAGGTGGCACCAGTTCCAACTTGGTCTGGTTTAAGAGTGCCAAGTGGGTCCTGAAAACTGACACCCAGAACAGTGGCTTGTGAGTTTTGTTTCCCAGGAAAAAGCCTGTACCATGGTTCAGGGTCCTGCGGCCTTAAATTGCCAGGTGCCTCCTGGAATTGCGCCTCTCGCAGGATGCCTCCTAGACGCAAGGTGGCACTAGTGCCAAATTGGTCTGGTTTGAGAGTGCCAGGTGGCTCCTGCAAACTGACACCCAGAACAGTGACTTGTGAGTTTTGTTTCCCAGGGAAAAAGCCTGTAAAATGGTTTAGGTTAATGCCGCCTTTAATAACCGGGTGCCACCTGGAGATCAGCCTCTCACAGGATGCCTCCCAGACGCAAGGTGGCACCAGTGCCAACTTGGTCTGCTTTGAGAGTGCCAAGTGGGTCCTGAAAACTGACACCCAGAACAGTGGCTTGTGAGTTTTGTTTCCCAGGGAAAAAGCCTGTACAATGATTCAGGGTCCTGTGGCCTTAAATTTCCGGGTGCCTCCTGGAATTCCGCATCTCGCCAGATGTTTCCCAGACGCTAAGCAACACCAGTGCCAACTTGGTCTGGTTTGAGAGTGCCAAGTGGGTCCTGCAAACTGACACCCAGAACAGTGGCTTGTGAGTTTTGTTTCCCAGGGAAAAAGCCTGTACAATGGTTCAGGGGCCTGAGGCCTTAAATTGCCGGGTGCCTCCTGGAATTCGGACTCTCACAGGGTGCCTCCCAGGCGCAACATGACACCATTGCCAACTTGGTCTGGTTTGAGAGTGCCAGGTGGCTCCTGCAAACTGACACCCAGAACAGTGGCTTATGAGTTTTGTTTCCCAGGGAAAAAGCCTGTACAATGGTTCAGGGGCCTGAGGCCTTAAATTTCCGGGTGCCTCCTAGAATTCGGCCTCTCGCAGGATGCCTCCCAGACACAAGGTGGCACCAGTGCCAACTTGGTCTGGTTTCAGAGTGCCAAGTTGGTCCTGAAAACTGACACCCAGAACAGTGGCTTGTGAGTTTTGTTTCCCAGGGAAAAAGCCTGTACAATGGTTCAGGGTCCTGCGGCCTTAAATTGCCAGGTGCCTCCTGGAATTGCGCCTCTCGCAGGATGCCTCCCAGACGCAATGTGGCACTAGTGCCAAATTGGTCTGCTTTGAGAGTGTCAAGTGGGTCCTGCAAACTGACACCCAGAACAGTGGCTTCTGAATTTTGTTTTCCAGGGAAAAAGCCTGTAGAATGGTTTTCGGTCCTGCGGCCTTAAATTGCCGGGTGACTCCTGGAATTCCGCCTCTCGCAGGATGCCTCCCAGACGCAAGGTGGCACCAGTGCCAACTTGGTCTGGTTTGAGAGTGCCAAGTGGGTCCTGAAAACTGACACCCAGAACAGTGGCTTGTGAGTTTTGTTTCCCAGGGAAAAAGCCTGTACAATGGTTCAGGGGCCTGAGGCCTTAAATTGCCGGGTGCCTCCTGGAATTCGGACTCTCACAGGGTGCCTCCCAGGCGCAACATGACACCAGTGCCAACTTGGTCTGGTTTGAGAGTGCCAGGTGGCTCCTGCAAACTGACACCCAGAACAGTGGCTTGTGAGTTTTGTTTCCCAGGGAAAAAGCCTGTACAATGGTTCAGGGGCCTGAGGCCTTAAATTGCCGGGTGCCTCCTGGAGATCCGCCTCTCACAGGATGCCTCCCAGGCGCAACATGACACCAGTGCCAACGTGGTCTGGTTTAAGAGTGCCAAGTGGGTCCTGAAAACTGACACCCAGAACAGTGGCTTGTGAGTTTTGTTTCCCAGGGAAAAAGCCTGTACAATGGTTCAGGGTCCTGAGGCCTTAAATTGCCGGGTGCCTCCTGGAATTGCGCCTCTCGCAGGATGCCTCCCAGACGCAAGGTGGCACCAGTGCCAACTTGGTCTGCTTTGAGAGTGTCAAGTGGGTCCTGAAAACTGACACCCAGAACAGTGGCTTGTGAGTTTTGTTTCCCAGGGAAAAAGCCTGTACAATGGTTCAGGGAAATGCGGCCTTAAATTGCCGGGTGCCTCCTGGAGATCGGCCTCTCGCACGCTGCCTCCCAGGTTCAAGATGACACCAGTGCGAACTTGGTCGGGTTTGAGAGTGCCAGGAGGCTCCTGCAAACTGACACCCAGAACAGTGGCTTGTGAGTTTTGTTTCCCAGGGAAAAAGCCTGTACAATGATTCAGGGTCCTGTGGCCTTAAATTTCCGGGTGCCTCCTGGAATTCCGCATCTCGCCAGATGTTTCCCAGACGCTAAGCAACACCAGTGCCAACTTGGTCTGGTTTGAGACTGCCAAGTGGGTCCTGCAAACTGACACCCAGAACAGTGGCTTCTGAATTTTGTTTTCCAGGGAAAAAGCCTGTAGAATGGTTTTCGGTCCTGCGGCCTTAAATTGCCGGGTGACTCCTGGAATTCCGCCTCTCGCAGGATGCCTCCCAGACGCAAGGTGGCACCAGTGCCAACTTGGTCTGGTTTGAGAGTGCCAAGTGGGTCCTGAAAACTGACACCCAGAAAAGTGGCTTGTGAGTTTTGTTTCCCAGGGAAAAAGCCTGTACAATGGTTCAGGGTCCTGCGGCCTTAAATTGCCAGGTGCCTCCTGGAATTGCGCCTCTCGCAGGATGCCTCCCAGACGCAAGGTGGCACCAGTGCCAACTTGGTCTGGTTTGAGAGTGTCAAGTGGGTCCTGAAAACTGACACCCAGAACAGTGGCTTGTGAGTTTTGTTTCCCAGGGAAAAAGCCTGTACAATGGTTCAGGGGCCTGAGGCCTTAAATTGCCGGGTGCCTCCTGGAATTCAGACTCTCACAGGGTGCCTCCCAGGCGCAACATGACACCAGTGCCAACTTGGTCTGGTTTGAGAGTGCCAGGTGGCTCCTGCAAACTGACACCCAGAACAGTGGCTTATGAGTTTTGTTTCCCAGGGAAAAAGCCTGTACAATGGTTCAGGGGCCTGCGGCCTTAAATTGCCGGGTGCCTCCTAGAATTCGGCCTCTCGCAGGATGCCTCCCAGACACAAGGTGGCACCAGTGCCAACTTGGTCTGGTTTAAGAGTGCCAAGTGGGTCCTGAAAACTGACACCCAGAACAGTGGCTTGTGAGTTTTGTTTCCCAGGGAAAAAGCCTGTACAATGGTTCAGGGTCCTGCGGCCTTAAATTGCCAGGTGCCTCCTGGAATTGCGCCTTTCGCAGGATGCCTCCCAGACGCAATGTGGCACTACTGCCAAATTGGTCTGCTTTGAGAGTGTCAAGTGGGTCCTGAAAACTGACACCCAGAACAGTGGCTTGTGAGTTTTGTTTCCCAGGGAAAAAGCCTGTACAATGGTTCAGGGGCCTGAGGCCTTAAATTGCCGGGTGACTCCTGGAATTCCGCCTCTCGCAGGATGCCTCCCAGACGCAAGGTGGCACCAGTTCCAACTTGGTCTGGTTTAAGAGTGCCAAGTGGGTCCTGAAAACTGACACCCAGAACAGTGGCTTGTGAGTTTTGTTTCCCAGGGAAAAAGCCTGTACAATGGTTCAGGGTCCTGCGGCCTGAAATTGCAGGGTGCCTCCTTTAATTGCGCCTCACGCAGGATGCCTCCAAGACGCAAGGTGGAACCGGTGCCAACTTGGTCTGGTTTGAGAGTGCCAGGTGGCTCCTGCAAACTGACACCCAGAACAGTGGCTTGTGAGTTTTGTTTCCCAGGGAAAAAGCCTGTAAATTGGTTTAGGTTAATGCCGCCTTTAATAGCCGGGTGCCGCCTGGAGATCCGCCTCTCGCAGGATGCCTCCCAGACGCAAGGTGGCACCAGTGCCAACTTGGTCTGGTTTGAGAGTGTCAAGTGGGTCCTGAAAACTGACACCCAGAACAGTGGCTTGTGAGTTTTGTTTCCCAGGGAAAAAGCCTGTACAATGGTTCAGGGGCCTGCGGCCTTAAATTGTCGTATGCCTCCTGGAATTCTGCGTCTTGCAAGATGCCTCCCTGACGCAAGGTGGCACCAGTGCCAACTTGGCCTTGTTTGAGAGTGCCAAGTGGGTCCTGCAAACTGACACCCAGAACAGTGGCTTCTGAATTTTGTTTTCCAGGGAAAAAGCCTGTACAATGGTTCAGGGGCCTGCGGCCTTAAATTGCCAGGTGCCTCCTGGAATTCGGCCTCTTGCAGGATTCCTGCCAGACGCAAGGTGGCGCCAGTTCCAACTTGGTCTGGTTTAAGAGTGCCAAGTGGGTCCTGAAAACTGACACCCAGAACAGTGGCTTGTGAGTTTTGTTTCCCAGGGAAAAAGCCTGTACAATGGTTCAGGGTCCTGCGGACTTAAATTGCCTGGTGCCTCCTTGAATTGCGCCTCTCACAGGATGCCTCCCAGACGCAAGGTGGCACCAGTGCCAACTTGGTCTGCTTTGAGAGTGTCAAGTGGGTCCTGAAAACTGACACCCAGAACAGTGGCTTGTGAGTTTTGTTTCCCAGGGAAAAAGCCTGTACAATGGTTCAGGGTCCTGCGGACTTAAATTGCCGGGTGCCTCCCGGAGATCCGCCTCGCGCAGGATGCCTCCCAGACACAAGGTGGCACCAGTACAAACTTTGCCTGGTTTAAGAGTGCCAAGTGGGTCCTGCAAACTGACACCCAGAACAGTGGCTTGTGAGTTTTGTTTCCCAGGGAAAAAGCCTGTACAATGGTTCAGGGGCCTGAGGCCTTAAATTGCCGGGTGCCTCCTGGAGATCCGCCTCTTGCAGGATGCCTCCCAGACGCAAGGTGGCACCAGTGCCAACTTGGTCTGGTTTGAGAGTGCCAAGTGTGTCCTGCCCACTGAAACCCAGAACAGTGGCTTGTGAGTTTTGTTTCCCAGGGAAAAAGCCTGTACAATGGTTCAGGGTCCTGCGGCCTTAAATTTCCGGGTGCCTCCTGGAATTCTGAATCACACCAGATGTTTCCCAGACGCTAAGCAACACCAGTACCAACATGGTCTGGTTTAAGAGTGCCAAGTGGGTCCTGCAAACTGACACCCAGAACAGTGGCTTGTGAGTTTTGTTTCCCAGGGAAAAAGCCTGTAGAATGGTTCAGGGGCCTGAGGCCTTAAATTGCCGGGTGCCTCCTGGAATTCGGCCACTCGCAGGATGCCTCCCAGACGCAAGGTGGCACCAGTTCCAACTTGGTCTGGTTTAAGAGTGCCAAGTGGGTCCTGAAAACTGACACCAAGAACAGTGGCTTCTGAGTTTTGTTTCCCAGGGAAAAAGCCTGTACAATGGTTCAGGGCCCTGAGGCCTTAAATTGCCGGGTGCCTCCTGGAATTCGGCCTCTCGCAGGATGCCTCCCAGACACAAGGTGGCACCAGTTCCAACTTGGTCTGGTTTAAGAGTGCCAAGTGGGTCCTGAAAACTGACACCCAGAACAGTGGCTTGTGAGTTTTGTTTCCCAGGGAAAAAGCCTGTACAATGGTTCAGGGTCCTGCGGCCTTAAATTGCCGGGTGCCTCCTTGAATTGCGCCTCTCGCAGGATGCCTCCCAGACGCAAGGTGGCACAAGTGCCAACTTGGTCTGCTTTGAGAGTGTCAAGTGGGTCCTGAAAACTGACACCCAGAACAGTGGCTTGTGAGTTTTGTTTCGCAGGGAAAAAGCCTGTACAATGGTTCAGGGTCCTGCGAACTTAAATTGCCGGGTGCCTCCCGGAGATCCGCCTCTCGCAGGATGCCTCCCAGACACAAGGTGGCACCAGTACAAACTTTGCCTGGTTTAAGAGTGCCAAGTGGGTCCTGCAAACTGACACCCAGAACAGTGGCTTGTGAGTTTTGTTTCCCAGGGAAAAAGCCTGTACAATGGTTCAGGGTCCTGCGGACTTAAATTGCCGGGTGCCTCCTGGAGATCCGCCTCTCGCAGGATGCCTCCCATACGCAAGGTGGCACCAGTGACAACTTGGTCTGGTTTGAGAGTGCCAAGTGTGTCCTGCCAGCTGACACCCAGAACAGTGGCATGTGAATTTTGTTTCCCAGGGAAAAAGCCTGTACAATGGTTCAGGGGCCTGAGGCCTTAACTTGCCAGGTGACTCCTGGAATTCCGCATCACTCCAGATGTTTCCCAGACGCTAAGCAACACCAGTACCAACTTGGTCTGGTTTAAGAGTGCCAAGTGGGTCCTGCAAACTGACAAACAGAACAGTGGCTTGTGAGTTTTGTTTCCCAGGGAAAAAGCCTGTACAATGGTTCAGGTTCCAGCGGCCTTAAATTGCCGGGTGCCTCCTGGAGATCCGCCTCTCGCAGGATGCCTCCCAGACGCAAGGTGGCACCGGTGCCAACTTGGTCTGCTTTGAGAGTGTCAAGTGTGTCATGAAAACTGACACCCAGAACAGTGGCTTGTGAGTTTTGTTTCCCAGGGAAAAAGCCTGTACAATGGTTCAGGGAAATGCGGCCTTAAATTGCCGGGTGCCTCCTGGAGATCGGCCTCTCGCACGCTGCCTCCCAGGTTCAAGATGACACCAGTGCGAACTTGGTCGGGTTTGAGAGTGCCAGGAGGCTCCTGCAAACTGACACCCAGAACAGTGGCTTGTGAATTTTGTTTCCCAGGGAAAAAGCCTGTAAAATGGTTTAGGTTAATGCCGCCTTTAATAGCCGGGTGCCACCTAGAGATCCACCTCTCGCAAGATGCCTCCCAGACGCAAGGTGGCACCAGTGCCAACTTGGTCTGGTTTGAGAGTGTCAAGTGGGTCCTGAAAACTGACACCCAGAACAGTGGCTTGTGAGTTTTGTTTCCCAGGGAAAAAGCCTGTACAATGGTTCAGGGTCCTGCGGTCTTAAATTGCCGGGTGCCTCCTGGAGATCCGCCTCTCACAGGATGCCTCCCAGACGCAAGGTGGCACCAGTGCCAACTTGGTCTGCTTTGAGAGTGTCAAGTGGGTCCTGAAAACTGACACCCAGAACAGCGGCTTGTGAGTTTTGTTTCCCAGGGAAAAAGCCTGTACAATGGTTCAGGGTCCTGCGGACTTAAATTGCCGGGTGCCTCCTGGAGATCCGCCTCTCGCAGGATGCCTCCCATACGCAAGGTGGCACCAGTGACAACTTGGTCTGGTTTGAGAGTGCCAAGTGTGTCCTGCCAGCTGACACCCAGAACAGTGGCATGTGAATTTTGTTTCCCAGGGAAAAAGCCTGTACAATGGTTCAGGGGCCTGAGGCCTTAACTTGCCAGGTGACTCCTGGAATTCCGCATCACTCCAGATGTTTCCCAGACGCTAAGCAACACCAGTACCAACTTGGTCTGGTTTAAGAGTGCCAAGTGGGTCCTGCAAACTGACAAACAGAACAGTGGCTTGTGAGTTTTGTTTCCCAGGGAAAAAGCCTGTACAATGGTTCAGGTTCCAGCGGCCTTAAATTGCCGGGTGCCTCCTGGAGATCCGCCTCTCGCAGGATGCCTCCCAGACGCAAGGTGGCACCGGTGCCAACTTGGTCTGCTTTGAGAGTGTCAAGTGTGTCATGAAAACTGACACCCAGAACAGTGGCTTGTGAGTTTTGTTTCCCAGGGAAAAAGCCTGTACAATGGTTCAGGGAAATGCGGCCTTAAATTGCCGGGTGCCTCCTGGAGATCGGCCTCTCGCACGCTGCCTCCCAGGTTCAAGATGACACCAGTGCGAACTTGGTCGGGTTTGAGAGTGCCAGGAGGCTCCTGCAAACTGACACCCAGAACAGTGGCTTGTGAATTTTGTTTCCCAGGGAAAAAGCCTGTAAAATGGTTTAGGTTAATGCCGCCTTTAATAGCCGGGTGCCACCTAGAGATCCACCTCTCGCAAGATGCCTCCCAGACGCAAGGTGGCACCAGTGCCAACTTGGTCTGGTTTGAGAGTGTCAAGTGGGTCCTGAAAACTGACACCCAGAACAGTGGCTTGTGAGTTTTGTTTCCCAGGGAAAAAGCCTGTACAATGGTTCAGGGGCCTGCGGCCTTAAATTGTCGGGTGCCTCCTGGAATTCGGCGTCTTGCAAGATGCCTCCCAGACGCAAGGTGGCACCAGTGCCAACTTGGCCTTGTTTGAGAGTGCCAAGTGGGTCCTGCAAACTGACACCCAGAACAGTGGCTTCTGAATTTTGTTTTCCAGGGAAAAAGCCTGTACAATGGTTCAGGGTCCTGCGGCCTTAAATTGCCAGGTGCCTCCTGGAATTCGGCCTCTCGCAGGATGCCTCTCAGACGCAAGGTGGCACCAGTTCCAACTTGGTCTGGTTTAAGAGTGCCAAGTGGGTCCTGAAAACTGACACCCAGAACAGTGGCTTGTGAGTTTTGTTTCCCAGGGAAAAAGCCTGTACAATGGTTCAGGGTCCTGAGGCCTTAAATTGCCGGGTGCCTCCTGGAATTGCGCCTCTCGCAGGATGCCTCCCAGACGCAAGGTGGCACCAGTGCCAACTTGGTCTGCTTTGAGAGTGTCAAGTGGGTCCTGAAAACTGACACCCAGAACAGTGGCTTGTGAGTTTTGTTTCCCAGGGAAAAAGCCTGTACAATGGTTCAGGGAAATGCGGCCTTAAATTGCCGGGTGCCTCCTGGAGATCGGCCTCTCGCACGCTGCCTCCCAGGTTCAAGATGACACCAGTGCGAACTTGGTCGGGTTTGAGAGTGCCAGGAGGCTCCTGCAAACTGACACCCAGAACAGTGGCTTGTGAGTTTTGTTTCCCAGGGAAAAAGCCTGTACAATGATTCAGGGTCCTGTGGCCTTAAATTTCCGGGTGCCTCCTGGAATTCCGCATCTCGCCAGATGTTTCCCAGACGCTAAGCAACACCAGTGCCAACTTGGTCTGGTTTGAGACTGCCAAGTGGGTCCTGCAAACTGACACCCAGAACAGTGGCTTCTGAATTTTGTTTTCCAGGGAAAAAGCCTGTAGAATGGTTTTCGGTCCTGCGGCCTTAAATTGCCGGGTGACTCCTGGAATTCCGCCTCTCGCAGGATGCCTCCCAGACGCAAGGTGGCACCAGTGCCAACTTGGTCTGGTTTGAGAGTGCCAAGTGGGTCCTGAAAACTGACACCCAGAAAAGTGGCTTGTGAGTTTTGTTTCCCAGGGAAAAAGCCTGTACAATGGTTCAGGGTCCTGCGGCCTTAAATTGCCAGGTGCCTCCTGGAATTGCGCCTCTCGCAGGATGCCTCCCAGACGCAAGGTGGCACCAGTGCCAACTTGGTCTGGTTTGAGAGTGTCAAGTGGGTCCTGAAAACTGACACCCAGAACAGTGGCTTGTGAGTTTTGTTTCCCAGGGAAAAAGCCTGTACAATGGTTCAGGGGCCTGAGGCCTTAAATTGCCGGGTGCCTCCTGGAATTCAGACTCTCACAGGGTGCCTCCCAGGCGCAACATGACACCAGTGCCAACTTGGTCTGGTTTGAGAGTGCCAGGTGGCTCCTGCAAACTGACACCCAGAACAGTGGCTTATGAGTTTTGTTTCCCAGGGAAAAAGCCTGTACAATGGTTCAGGGGCCTGCGGCCTTAAATTGCCGGGTGCCTCCTAGAATTCGGCCTCTCGCAGGATGCCTCCCAGACTCAAGGTGGCACCAGTGCCAACTTGGTCTGGTTTAAGAGTGCCAAGTGGGTCCTGAAAACTGACACCCAGAACAGTGGCTTGTGAGTTTTGTTTCCCAGGGAAAAAGCCTGTACAATGGTTCAGGGTCCTGCGGCCTTAAATTGCCAGGTGCCTCCTGGAATTGCGCCTTTCGCAGGATGCCTCCCAGACGCAATGTGGCACTACTGCCAAATTGGTCTGCTTTGAGAGTGTCAAGTGGGTCCTGAAAACTGACACCCAGAACAGTGGCTTGTGAGTTTTGTTTCCCAGGGAAAAAGCCTGTACAATGGTTCAGGGGCCTGAGGCCTTAAATTGCCGGGTGACTCCTGGAATTCCGCCTCTCGCAGGATGCCTCCCAGACGCAAGGTGGCACCAGTTCCAACTTGGTCTGGTTTAAGAGTGCCAAGTGGGTCCTGAAAACTGACACCCAGAACAGTGGCTTGTGAGTTTTGTTTCCCAGGGAAAAAGCCTGTACAATGGTTCAGGGTCCTGCGGCCTGAAATTGCAGGGTGCCTCCTTTAATTGCGCCTCACGCAGGATGCCTCCAAGACGCAAGGTGGAACCGGTGCCAACTTGGTCTGGTTTGAGAGTGCCAGGTGGCTCCTGCAAACTGACACCCAGAACAGTGGCTTGTGAGTTTTGTTTCCCAGGGAAAAAGCCTGTAAATTGGTTTAGGTTAATGCCGCCTTTAATAGCCGGGTGCCGCCTGGAGATCCGCCTCTCGCAGGATGCCTCCCAGACGCAAGGTGGCACCAGTGCCAACTTGGTCTGGTTTGAGAGTGTCAAGTGGGTCCTGAAAACTGACACCCAGAACAGTGGCTTGTGAGTTTTGTTTCCCAGGGAAAAAGCCTGTACAATGGTTCAGGGGCCTGCGGCCTTAAATTGTCGTATGCCTCCTGGAATTCTGCGTCTTGCAAGATGCCTCCCTGACGCAAGGTGGCACCAGTGCCAACTTGGCCTTGTTTGAGAGTGCCAAGTGGGTCCTGCAAACTGACACCCAGAACAGTGGCTTCTGAATTTTGTTTTCCAGGGAAAAAGCCTGTACAATGGTTCAGGGGCCTGCGGCCTTAAATTGCCAGGTGCCTCCTGGAATTCGGCCTCTTGCAGGATTCCTGCCAGACGCAAGGTGGCGCCAGTTCCAACTTGGTCTGGTTTAAGAGTGCCAAGTGGGTCCTGAAAACTGACACCCAGAACAGTGGCTTGTGAGTTTTGTTTCCCAGGGAAAAAGCCTGTACAATGGTTCAGGGTCCTGCGGACTTAAATTGCCTGGTGCCTCCTTGAATTGCGCCTCTCACAGGATGCCTCCCAGACGCAAGGTGGCACCAGTGCCAACTTGGTCTGCTTTGAGAGTGTCAAGTGGGTCCTGAAAACTGACACCCAGAACAGTGGCTTGTGAGTTTTGTTTCCCAGGGAAAAAGCCTGTACAATGGTTCAGGGTCCTGCGGACTTAAATTGCCGGGTGCCTCCCGGAGATCCGCCTCGCGCAGGATGCCTCCCAGACACAAGGTGGCACCAGTACAAACTTTGCCTGGTTTAAGAGTGCCAAGTGGGTCCTGCAAACTGACACCCAGAACAGTGGCTTGTGAGTTTTGTTTCCCAGGGAAAAAGCCTGTACAATGGTTCAGGGGCCTGAGGCCTTAAATTGCCGGGTGCCTCCTGGAGATCCGCCTCTTGCAGGATGCCTCCCAGACGCAAGGTGGCACCAGTGCCAACTTGGTCTGGTTTGAGAGTGCCAAGTGTGTCCTGCCCACTGAAACCCAGAACAGTGGCTTGTGAGTTTTGTTTCCCAGGGAAAAAGCCTGTACAATGGTTCAGGGTCCTGCGGCCTTAAATTTCCGGGTGCCTCCTGGAATTCTGAATCACACCAGATGTTTCCCAGACGCTAAGCAACACCAGTACCAACATGGTCTGGTTTAAGAGTGCCAAGTGGGTCCTGCAAACTGACACCCAGAACAGTGGCTTGTGAGTTTTGTTTCCCAGGGAAAAAGCCTGTAGAATGGTTCAGGGTCCTGAGGCCTTAAATTGCCGGGTGCCTCCTGGAATTCGGCCACTCGCAGGATGCCTCCCAGACGCAAGGTGGCACCAGTTCCAACTTGGTCTGGTTTAAGAGTGCCAAGTGGGTCCTGAAAACTGACACCAAGAACAGTGGCTTCTGAGTTTTGTTTCCCAGGGAAAAAGCCTGTACAATGGTTCAGGGCCCTGAGGCCTTAAATTGCCGGGTGCCTCCTGGAATTCGGCCTCTCGCAGGATGCCTCCCAGACACAAGGTGGCACCAGTTCCAACTTGGTCTGGTTTAAGAGTGCCAAGTGGGTCCTGAAAACTGACACCCAGAACAGTGGCTTGTGAGTTTTGTTTCCCAGGGAAAAAGCCTGTACAATGGTTCAGGGTCCTGCGGCCTTAAATTGCCGGGTGCCTCCTTGAATTGCGCCTCTCGCAGGATGCCTCCCAGACGCAAGGTGGCACAAGTGCCAACTTGGTCTGCTTTGAGAGTGTCAAGTGGGTCCTGAAAACTGACACCCAGAACAGTGGCTTGTGAGTTTTGTTTCGCAGGGAAAAAGCCTGTACAATGGTTCAGGGTCCTGCGAACTTAAATTGCCGGGTGCCTCCCGGAGATCCGCCTCTCGCAGGATGCCTCCCAGCCACAAGGTGGCACCAGTACAAACTTTGCCTGGTTTAAGAGTGCCAAGTGGGTCCTGCAAACTGACACCCAGAACAGTGGCTTGTGAGTTTTGTTTCCCAGGGAAAAAGCCTGTACAATGGTTCAGGGTCCTGCGGCCTTAAATTGCCGGGTGCCTCCTGGAGATCCGCCTCTCACAGGATGCCTCCCAGACGCAAGGTGGCACCAGTGCCAACTTGGTCTGCTTTGAGAGTGTCAAGTGGGTCCTGAAAACTGACACCCAGAACAGCGGCTTGTGAGTTTTGTTTCCCAGGGAAAAAGCCTGTACAATGGTTCAGGGTCCTGCGGACTTAAATTGCCGGGTGCCTCCTGGAGATCCGCCTCTCGCAGGATGCCTCCCATACGCAAGGTGGCACCAGTGACAACTTGGTCTGGTTTGAGAGTGCCAAGTGTGTCCTGCCAGCTGACACCCAGAACAGTGGCATGTGAATTTTGTTTCCCAGGGAAAAAGCCTGTACAATGGTTCAGGGGCCTGAGGCCTTAACTTGCCAGGTGACTCCTGGAATTCCGCATCACTCCAGATGTTTCCCAGACGCTAAGCAACACCAGTACCAACTTGGTCTGGTTTAAGAGTGCCAAGTGGGTCCTGCAAACTGACAAACAGAACAGTGGCTTGTGAGTTTTGTTTCCCAGGGAAAAAGCCTGTACAATGGTTCAGGTTCCAGCGGCCTTAAATTGCCGGGTGCCTCCTGGAGATCCGCCTCTCGCAGGATGCCTCCCAGACGCAAGGTGGCACCGGTGCCAACTTGGTCTGCTTTGAGAGTGTCAAGTGTGTCATGAAAACTGACACCCAGAACAGTGGCTTGTGAGTTTTGTTTCCCAGGGAAAAAGCCTGTACAATGGTTCAGGGAAATGCGGCCTTAAATTGCCGGGTGCCTCCTGGAGATCGGCCTCTCGCACGCTGCCTCCCAGGTTCAAGATGACACCAGTGCGAACTTGGTCGGGTTTGAGAGTGCCAGGAGGCTCCTGCAAACTGACACCCAGAACAGTGGCTTGTGAATTTTGTTTCCCAGGGAAAAAGCCTGTAAAATGGTTTAGGTTAATGCCGCCTTTAATAGCCGGGTGCCACCTAGAGATCCACCTCTCGCAAGATGCCTCCCAGACGCAAGGTGGCACCAGTGCCAACTTGGTCTGGTTTGAGAGTGTCAAGTGGGTCCTGAAAACTGACACCCAGAACAGTGGCTTGTGAGTTTTGTTTCCCAGGGAAAAAGCCTGTACAATGGTTCAGGGTCCTGCGGTCTTAAATTGCCGGGTGCCTCCTGGAGATCCGCCTCTCACAGGATGCCTCCCAGACGCAAGGTGGCACCAGTGCCAACTTGGTCTGCTTTGAGAGTGTCAAGTGGGTCCTGAAAACTGACACCCAGAACAGCGGCTTGTGAGTTTTGTTTCCCAGGGAAAAAGCCTGTACAATGGTTCAGGGTCCTGCGGACTTAAATTGCCGGGTGCCTCCTGGAGATCCGCCTCTCGCAGGATGCCTCCCAGACGCAAGGTGGCACCAGTGCCAACTTGGTCTGGTTTGAGAGTGCCAAGTGTGTCCTGCCAGCTGACACCCAGAACAGTGGCATGTGAATTTTGTTTCCCAGGGAAAAAGCCTGTACAATGGTTCAGGGGCCTGAGGCCTTAACTTGCCAGGTGACTCCTGGAATTCCGCATCACTCCAGATGTTTCCCAGACGCTAAGCAACACCAGTACCAACTTGGTCTGGTTTAAGAGTGCCAAGTGGGTCCTGCAAACTGACAAACAGAACAGTGGCTTGTGAGTTTTGTTTCCCAGGGAAAAAGCCTGTACAATGGTTCAGGTTCCAGCGGCCTTAAATTGCCGGGTGCCTCCTGGAGATCCGCCTCTCGCAGGATGCCTCCCAGACGCAAGGTGGCACCGGTGCCAACTTGGTCTGCTTTGAGAGTGTCAAGTGTGTCATGAAAACTGACACCCAGAACAGTGGCTTGTGAGTTTTGTTTCCCAGGGAAAAAGCCTGTACCATGGTTCAGGGTCCTGCGGCCTTAAATTGCCAGGTGCCTCCTGGAATTGCGCCTCTCGCAGGATGCCTCCTAGACGCAAGGTGGCACTAGTGCCAAATTGGTCTGGTTTGAGAGTGCCACGTGGCTCCTGCAAACTGACACCCAGAACAGTGACTTGTGAGTTTTGTTTCCCAGGGAAAAAGCCTGTAAAATGGTTTAGGTTAATGCCGCCTTTAATAACCGGGTGCCACCTGGAGATCAGCCTCTCACAGGATGCCTCCCAGACGCAAGGTGGCACCAGTGCCAACTTGGTCTGCTTTGAGAGTGTCAAGTGGGTCCTGAAAACTGACACCCAGAACAGTGGCTTGTGAGTTTTGTTTCCCAGGGAAAAAGCCTGTACAATGATTCAGGGTCCTGTGGCCTTAAATTTCCGGGTGCCTCCTGGAATTCCGCATCTCGCCAGATGTTTCCCAGACGCTAAACAACACCAGTGCCAACTTGGTCTGGTTTAAGAGTGCCAAGTGAGTCCTGCAAACTGACACCCAGAACAGTGGCTTGTGAGTTTTGTTTCCCAGGGAAAAAGCCTGTACAATGGTTCAGGGGCCTGAGGCCTTAAATTGCCGGGTTCCTCCTGGAATTCGGACTCTCACAGGGTGCCTCCCAGGCGCAACATGACACCAGTGCCAACTTGGTCTGGTTTGAGAGTGCCAGGTGGCTCCTGCAAACTGGCACCCAGAACAGTGGCTTATGAGTTTTGTTTCCCAGGGAAAAAGCCTGTACAATGGTTCAGGGTCCTGCGGCCTTAAATTGCCAGGTGCCTCCTGGAATTGCGCCTCTCGCAGGATGCCTCCCAGACGCAATGTGGCACTAGTGCCAAATTGGTCTGCTTTGAGAGTGTCAAGTGGGTCCTGAAAACTGACACCCAGAACAGTGGCTTGTGAGTTTTGTTTCCCAGGGAAAAAGCCTGTACAATGGTTCAGGGGCCTGAGGCCTTAAATTGCCGGGTGACTCCTGGAATCCCGCCTCTCGCAGGATGTCTCCCAGACGCAAGGTGGCACCAGTGCCAACTTGGTCTTGTTTGAGACTGCCAAGTGGGTCCTGCAAACTGACACCCAGAACAGTGGCTTCTGAATTTTGTTTTCCAGGGAAAAAGCCTGTAGAATGGTTTTCGGTCCTGCGGCCTTAAATTGCCGGGTGACTCCTGGAATTCCGCCTCTTGCAGGATGCCTCCCAGACGCAAGGTGGCACCAGTGCCAACTTGGTCTGGTTTGAGAGTGCCAAGTGGGTCCTGAAAACTGACACCCAGAACAGTGGCTTGTGAGTTTTGTTTCCCAGGGAAAAAGCCTGTACAATGGTTCAGGGTCCTGCGGTCTTAAATTGCCGGGTGCCTCCTGGAGATCCGCCTCTCACAGGATGCCTCCCAGACGCAAGGTGGCACCAGTGCCAACTTGGTCTGCTTTGAGAGTGTCAAGTGGGTCCTGAAAACTGACACCCAGAACAGCGGCTTGTGAGTTTTGTTTCCCAGGGAAAAAGCCTGTACAATGGTTCAGGGTCCTGCGGACTTAAATTGCCGGGTGCCTCCTGGAGATCCGCCTCTCGCAGGATGCCTCCCAGACGCAAGGTGGCACCAGTGACAACTTGGTCTGGTTTGAGAGTGCCAAGTGTGTCCTGCCAGCTGACACCCAGAACAGTGGCATGTGAATTTTGTTTCCCAGGGAAAAAGCCTGTACAATGGTTCAGGGTCCTTTCGGCCTTAAATTGCCGGGTGACTCCTGGAATTCCGCATCACACCAGATGTTTCCCAGACGCTAAGCAACACCAGTACCAACTTGGTCTGGTTTAAGAGTGCCAAGTGGGTCCTGCAAACTGACAAACAGAACAGTGGCTTGTGAGTTTTGTTTCCCAGGGAAAAAGCCTGTACAATGGTTCAGGTTCCAGCGGCCTTAAATTGCCGGGTGCCTCCTGGAGATCCGCCTCTCACAGGATGCCTCCCAGACGCAAGGTGGCACCAGTGCCAACTTGGTCTGCTTTGAGAGTGTCAAGTGGGTCCTGAAAACTGACACCCAGAACAGTGGCTTGTGAGTTTTGTTTCCCAGGGAAAAACCCTGTCCTGTGGTTCAGGGGCCTGCGGCCTTAAATTGCCGCGTGCCTCCTGGAGATCCGCCTCTCACAGGATGCCTCCCAGACGCAAGATGGCACCAGTGCCAACTTGGTCTGCTTTGAGAGTGCCGTTTGGCTCCTGAAAACTGACACCCAGAACAGTGGCTTGTGAGTTTTGTTTCCCAGGGAAAAAGCCTGTACAATGGTTCAGGGTCCTGAGGCCTTAAATTGCCGGGTGCCTCCTGGAATTCGTCCTCTCGCAGGATGCCTCCTAGACGCAAGGTGGCACCAGTTCCAACTTGGTCTGGTTTAAGAGTGCCAAGTGGGTCCTGAAAACTGACACCCAGAACAGTGGCTTGTGAGTTTTGTTTCCCAGGGAAAAAGCCTGTACAATGGTTCAGGGGCCTGAGGCCTTAAATTGCCGGGTGCCTCCTGGAATTCGGCCTCTCGCAGGATGCCTCCCAGACACAAGGTGGCACCAGTTCCAACTTGGTCTGGTTTAAGAGTGCCAAGTGGGTCCTGAAAACTGACACCCAGAACAGTGGCTTGTGAGTTTTGTTTCCCAGGGAAAAAGCCTGTACCATGGTTCAGGGTCCTGCGGCCTTAAATTGCCAGGTGCCTCCTGGAATTGCGCCTCTCGCAGGATGCCTCCCAGACGCAAGGTGGCACTAGTGCCAAATTGGTCTGGTTTGAGAGTGCCAGGTGGCTCCTGCAAACTGACACCCAGAACAGTGACTTGTGAGTTTTGTTTCCCAGGGAAAAAGCCTGCAAAATGGTTTAGGTTAATGCCGCCTTTAATAACTGGGTGCCACCTGGAGATCAGCCTCTCACAGGATGCCTCCCAGACGCAAGGTGGCACCAGTGCCAACTTGGTCTGCTTTGAGAGTGTCAAGTGGGTCCTGAAAACTGACACCCAGAACAGTGGCTTGTGAGTTTTGTTTCCCAGGGAAAAAGCCTGTACAATGATTCAGGGTCCTGTGGCCTTAAATTTCCGGGTGCCTCCTGGAATTCCGCATCTCGCCAGATGTTTCCCAGACGCTAAGCAACACCAGTGCCAACTTGGTCTGGTTTAAGAGTGCCAAGTGGGTCCTGCAAACTGACACCCAGAACAGTGGCTTGTGAGTTTTGTTTCCCAGGGAAAAAGCCTGTACAATGGTTCAGGGGGCTGAGGCCTTAAATTGCCGGGTGCCTCCTGGAATTCGGACTCTCACAGGGTGCCTCCCAGGCGCAACATGACACCAGTGCCAACTTGGTCTGGTTTGAGAGTGCCAGGTGGCTCCTGCAAACTGACACCCAGAACAGTGGCTTATGAGTTTTGTTTCCCAGGGAAAAAGCCTGTACAATGGTTCAGGGGCCTGAGGCCTTAAATTGCCGGGTGCCTCCTAGAATTCGGCCTCTCGCAGGATGCCTCCCAGACGCAAGGTGGCACCAGTGCCAACTTGGTCTGCTTTGAGAGTGTCAAGTGGGTCCTGAAAACTGACACCCAGAACAGTGGCTTGTGAGTTTTGTTTCCCAGGGAAAAAGCCTGTACAATGGTTCAGGGTCCTGCGGACTTAAATTGCCGGGTGCCTCCCGGAGATCCGCCTCGCGCAGGATGCCTCCCAGACACAAGGTGGCACCAGTACAAACTTTGCCTGGTTTAAGAGTGCCAAGTGGGTCCTGCAAACTGACACCCAGAACAGTGGCTTGTGAGTTTTGTTTCCCAGGGAAAAAGCCTGTACAATGGTTCAGGGGCCTGAGGCCTTAAATTGCCGGGTGCCTCCTGGAGATCCGCCTCTTGCAGGATGCCTCCCAGACGCAAGGTGGCACCAGTGCCAACTTGGTCTGGTTTGAGAGTGCCAAGTGTGTCCTGCCCACTGAAACCCAGAACAGTGGCTTGTGAGTTTTGTTTCCCAGGGAAAAAGCCTGTACAATGGTTCAGGGTCCTGCGGCCTTAAATTTCCGGGTGCCTCCTGGAATTCTGAATCACACCAGATGTTTCCCAGACGCTAAGCAACACCAGTACCAACTTGGTCTGGTTTAAGAGTGCCAAGTGGGTCCTGCAAACTGACACCCAGAACAGTGGCTTGTGAGTTTTGTTTCCCAGGGAAAAAGCCTGTAGAATGGTTCAGGGTCCTGAGGCCTTAAATTGCCGGGTGCCTCCTGGAATTCGGCCACTCGCAGGATGCCTCCAAGACGCAAGGTGGCACCAGTTCCAACTTGGTCTGGTTTAAGAGTGCCAAGTGGGTCCTGAAAACTGACACCAAGAACAGTGGCTTCTGAGTTTTGTTTCCCAGGGAAAAAGCCTGTACAATGGTTCAGGGCCCTGAGGCCTTAAATTGCCGGGTGCCTCCTGGAATTCGGCCTCTCGCAGGATGCCTCCCAGACACAAGGTGGCACCAGTTCCAACTTGGTCTGGTTTAAGAGTGCCAAGTGGGTCCTGAAAACTGACACCCAGAACAGTGGCTTGTGAGTTTTGTTTCCCAGGGAAAAAGCCTGTACAATGGTTCAGGGTCCTGCGGCCTTAAATTGCCGGGTGCCTCCTTGAATTGCGCCTCTCGCAGGATGCCTCCCAGACGCAAGGTGGCACCAGTGCCAACTTGGTCTGCTTTGAGAGTGTCAAGTGGGTCCTGAAAACTGACACCCAGAACAGTGGCTTGTGAGTTTTGTTTCGCAGGGAAAAAGCCTGTACAATGGTTCAGGGTCCTGCGAACTTAAATTGCCGGGTGCCTCCCGGAGATCCGCCTCTCGCAGGATGCCTCCCAGACACAAGGTGGCACCAGTACAAACTTTGCCTGGTTTAAGAGTGCCAAGTGGGTCCTGCAAACTGACACCCAGAACAGTGGCTTGTGAGTTTTGTTTCCCAGGGAAAAAGCCTGTACAATGGTTCAGGGTCCTGCGGTCTTAAATTGCCGGGTGCCTCCTGGAGATCCGCCTCTCACAGGATGCCTCCCAGACGCAAGGTGGCACCAGTGCCAACTTGGTCTGCTTTGAGAGTGTCAAGTGGGTCCTGAAAACTGACACCCAGAACAGCGGCTTGTGAGTTTTGTTTCCCAGGGAAAAAGCCTGTACAATGGTTCAGGGTCCTGCGGACTTAAATTGCCGGGTGCCTCCTGGAGATCCGCCTCTCGCAGGATGCCTCCCATACGCAAGGTGGCACCAGTGACAACTTGGTCTGGTTTGAGAGTGCCAAGTGTGTCCTGCCAGCTGACACCCAGAGCAGTGGCATGTGAATTTTGTTTCCCAGGGAAAAAGCCTGTACAATGGTTCAGGGTCCTTTCGGCCTTAACTTGCCAGGTGACTCCTGGAATTCAGCATCACTCCAGATTTTTCCCAGACGCTAAGCAACACCAGTACCAACTTGGTCTGGTTTAAGAGTGCCAAGTGGGTCCTGCAAACTGACAAACAGAACAGTGGCTTGTGAGTTTTGTTTCCCAGGGAAAAAGCCTGTACAATGGTTCAGGTTCCAGCGGCCTTAAATTGCCGGGTGCCTCCTGGAGATCCGCCTCTCGCAGGATGCCTCCCAGACGTAAGGTGGCACCGGTGCCAACTTGGTCTGCTTTGAGAGTGTCAAGTGTGTCATGAAAACTGACACCCAGAACAGTGGCTTGTGAGTTTTGTTTCCCAGGGAAAAAGCCTGTACAATGGTTCAGGGAAATGCGGCCTTAAATTGCCGGGTGCCTCCTGGAGATCGGCCTCTCGCACGCTGCCTCCCAGGTTCAAGATGACACCAGTGCGAACTTGGTCGGGTTTGAGAGTGCCAGGAGGCTCCTGCAAACTGACACCCAGAACAGTGGCTTGTGAGTTTTGTTTCCCAGGGAAAAAGCCTGTAAAATGGTTTAGGTTAATGCCGCCTTTAATAGCCGGGTGCCACCTAGAGATCCACCTCTCGCAAGATGCCTCCCAGACGCAAGGTGGCACCAGTGCCAACTTGGTCTGGTTTGAGAGTGTCAAGTGGGTCCTGAAAACTGACACCCAGAACAGTGGCTTGTGAGTTTTGTTTCCCAGGGAAAAAGCCTGTACAATGGTTCAGGGGCCTGCGGCCTTAAATTGTCGGGTGCCTCCTGGAATTCGGCGTCTTGCAAGATGCCTCCCAGACGCAAGGTGGCACCAGTGCCAACTTGGCCTTGTTTGAGAGTGCCAAGTGGGTCCTGCAAACTGACACCCAGAACAGTGGCTTCTGAATTTTGTTTTCCAGGGAAAAAGCCTGTACAATGGTTCAGGGTCCTGCGGCCTTAAATTGCCAGGTGCCTCCTGGAATTCGGCCTCTCGCAGGATGCCTCTCAGACGCAAGGTGGCACCAGTTCCAACTTGGTCTGGTTTAAGAGTGCCAAGTGGGTCCTGAAAACTGACACCCAGAACAGTGGCTTGTGAGTTTTGTTTCCCAGGGAAAAAGCCTGTACCATGGTTCAGGGTCCTGCGGCCTTAAATTGCCAGGTGCCTCCTGGAATTGCGCCTCTCGCAGGATGCCTCCTAGACGCAAGGTGGCACTAGTGCCAAATTGGTCTGGTTTGAGAGTGCCAGGTGGCTCCTGCAAACTGACACCCAGAACAGTGACTTGTGAGTTTTGTTTCCCAGGGAAAAAGCCTGTAAAATGGTTTAGGTTAATGCCGCCTTTAATAACCGGGTGCCACCTGGAGATCAGCCTCTCACAGGATGCCTCCCAGACGCAAGGTGGCACCAGTGCCAACTTGGTCTGCTTTGAGAGTGTCAAGTGGGTCCTGAAAACTGACACCCAGAACAGTGGCTTGTGAGTTTTGTTTCCCAGGGAAAAAGCCTGTACAATGATTCAGGGTCCTGTGGCCTTAAATTTCCGGGTGCCTCCTGGAATTCCGCATCTCGCCAGATGTTTCCCAGACGCTAAACAACACCAGTGCCAACTTGGTCTGGTTTAAGAGTGCCAAGTGGGTCCTGCAAACTGACACCCAGAACAGTGGCTTCTGAATTTTGTTTCCCAGGGAAAAAGCCTGTACAATGGTTCAGGGTCCTGCGGCCTTAAATTGCCGGGTGCCTCCTGGAATTGTGCCTCTCGCAGGATGCCTCCCAGACGCAAGGTGGCACCAGTGCCAACATGGTCTGGTTTGAGAGTGCCAAGTGGGTCCTGAAAACTGACACCCAGAACAGTGGCTTGTGAGTTTTGTTTCCCAGGGAAAAAGCCTGTACAATGGTTCAGGGTCCTGCGGCCTTAAATTGCTGGGTGCCTCCTGGAAATGCGCCTCTCGCAGGATGCCTCCCAGACGCAAGGTGGCACCAGTGCCAACTTAGTCTGGTTTAAGAGTGTCAAGTGTGTCCTGAAAACTGACACCCAGAACAGTGGCTTGTGAGTTTTGTTTCCCAGGGAAAAAGCCTGTACAATGGTTCAGGGGCCTGAGGCCTTAAATTGCCGGGTGCCTCCTGGAATTCGGACTCTCACAGGGTGCCTCCCAGGCGCAACATGACACCAGTGCCAACTTGGTCTGGTTTGAGAGTGCCAGGTGGCTCCTGCAAACTGACACCCAGAACAGTGGCTTATGAGTTTTGTTTCCCAGGGAAAAAGCCTGTACAATGGTTCAGGGGCCTGAGGCCTTAAATTGCCGGGTGCCTCCTAGAATTCGGCCTCTCGCAGGATGCCTCCCAGACACAAGGTGGCACCAGTGCCAACTTGGTCTGGTTTAAGAGTGCCAAGTGGGTCCTGAAAACTGACACCCAGAACAGTGGCTTGTGAGTTTTGTTTCCCAGGGAAAAAGCCTGTACAATGGTTCAGGGTCCTGCGGCCTTAAATTGCAGGTGCCTCCTGGAATTGCGCCTCTCGCAGGATGCCTCCCAGACGCAATGTGGCACTACTGCCAAATTGGTCTGCTTTGAGAGTGTCAAGTGGGTCCTGAAAACTGACACCCAGAACAGTGGCTTGTGAGTTTTGTTTCCCAGGGAAAAAGCCTGTACAATGGTTCAGGGGCCTGAGGCCTTAAATTGCCGGGTGACTCCTGGAATTCCGCCTCTCGCAGGATGCCTCCCAGACGCAAGGTGGCACCAGTTCCAACTTGGTCTGCTTTGAGAGTGTCAAGTGGGTCCTGAAAACTGACACCCAGAACAGTGGCTTGTGAGTTTTGTTTCCCAGGGAAAAAGCCTGTACAATGGTTCAGGGTCCAGCGGCCTGAAATTGCAGGGTGCCTCCTTTAATTGCGCCTCACGCAGGATGCCTCCAAGACGCAAGGTGGCACCGGTGCCAACTTGGTCTGGTTTGAGAGTGCCAGGTGGCTCCTGCAAACTGACACCCAGAACAGTGGCTTGTGAGTTTTGTTTCCCAGGGAAAAAGCCTGTAAATTGGTTTAGGTTAATGCCGCCTTTAATAGCCGGGTGCCGCCTGGAGATCCGCCTCTCGCAGGATGCCTCCCAGACGCAAGGTGGCACCAGTGCCAACTTGGTCTGGTTTGAGAGTGTCAAGTGGGTCCTGAAAACTGACACCCAGAACAGTGGCTTGTGAGTTTTGTTTCCCAGGGAAAAAGCCTGTACGATGGTTCAGGGGCCTGAGGCCTTAAATTGCCGGGTGCCTCCTGGAGATCCGCCTCTCACAGGATGCCTCCCAGGCGCAACATGACACCAGTGCCAACGTGGTCTGGTTTAAGAGTGCCAAGTGGGTCCTGAAAACTGACACCCAGAACAGTGGCTCGTGAGTTTTGTTTCCCAGGGAAAAAGCCTGTACAATGGTTTAGGGTCCTGAGGCCTTAAATTGCCAGGTGCCTCCTGGAATTGCGCCTCTCGCATGATGCCTCCCAGACGCAAGGTGGCACCAGTGCCAACTTGGTCTGCTTTGAGAGTGTCAAGTGGGTCCTGAAAACTGACACCCAGAACAGTGGCTTGTGAGTTTTGTTTCCCAGGGAAAAAGCCTCTACAATGGTTCAGGGAAATGCGGCCTTAAATTGCCGGGTGCCTCCTGGAGATCGGCCTCTCGCACGCTGCCTCCCAGGTTCAAGATGACACCAGTGCGAACTTGGTCGGGTTTGAGAGTGCCAGGAGGCTCCTGCAAACTGACACCCAGAACAGTGGCTTGTGAGTTTTGTTTCCCAGGGAAAAAGCCTGTAAAATGGTTTAGGTTAATGCCGCCTTTAATAGTCGGGTGCCACCTAGAGATCCGCCTCTCGCAAGATGCCTCCCAGACGCAAGGTGGCACCAGTGCCAACTTGGTCTGGTTTGAGAGTGTCAAGTGGGTCCTGAAAACTGACACCCAGAACAGTGGCTTGTGAGTTTTGTTTCCCAGGGAAAAAGCCTGTACAATGGTTCAGGGGCCTGCGGCCTTAAATTGTCGGGTGCCTCCTGGAATTCGGCGTCTTGCAAGATGCCTCCCAGACGCAAGGTGGCACCAGTGCCAACTTGGCCTTGTTTGAGAGTGCCAAGTGGGTCCTGCAAACTGACACCCAGAACAGTGGCTTCTGAATTTTGTTTTCCAGGGAAAAAGCCTGTACAATGGTTCAGGGGCCTGCGGCCTTAAATTGCCAGGTGCCTCCTGGAATTCGGCCTCTCGCAGGATGCCTCCCAGACGCAAGGTGGCATCAGTTCCAACTTGGTCTGGTTTAAGAGTGCCAAGTGGGTCCTGAAAACTGACACCCAGAACAGTGGCTTCTGAGTTTTGTTTCCCAGGGAAAAAGCCTGTACAATGGTTCAGGGGCCTGAGGCCTTAAATTGCCGGGTGCCTCCCGGAATTCGGCCTCTCGTAGGATGCCTCCCAGACACAAGGTGGCACCAGTTCCAACTTGGTCTGGTTTAAGAGTGCCAAGTGGGTCCTGAAAACTGACACCCAGAACAGTGGCTTGTGAGTTTTGTTTCCCAGGAAAAAGCCTGTACCATGGTTCAGGGTCCTGCGGCCTTAAATTGCCAGGTGCCTCCTGGAATTGCGCCTCTCGCAGGATGCCTCCTAGACGCAAGGTGGCACTAGTGCCAAATTGGTCTGGTTTGAGAGTGCCAGGTGGCTCCTGCAAACTGACACCCAGAACAGTGACTTGTGAGTTTTGTTTCCCAGGGAAAAAGCCTGTAAAATGGTTTAGGTTAATGCCGCCTTTAATAACCGGGTGCCACCTGGAGATCAGCCTCTCACAGGATGCCTCCCAGACGCAAGGTGGCACCAGTGCCAACTTGGTCTGCTTTGAGAGTGCCAAGTGGGTCCTGAAAACTGACACCCAGAACAGTGGCTTGTGAGTTTTGTTTCCCAGGGAAAAAGCCTGTACAATGATTCAGGGTCCTGTGGCCTTAAATTTCCGGGTGCCTCCTGGAATTCCGCATCTCGCCAGATGTTTCCCAGACGCTAAGCAACACCAGTGCCAACTTGGTCTGGTTTGAGAGTGCCAAGTGGGTCCTGCAAACTGACACCCAGAACAGTGGCTTGTGAGTTTTGTTTCCCAGGGAAAAAGCCTGTACAATGGTTCAGGGGCCTGAGGCCTTAAATTGCCGGGTGCCTCCTGGAATTCGGACTCTCACAGGGTGCCTCCCAGGCGCAACATGACACCATTGCCAACTTGGTCTGGTTTGAGAGTGCCAGGTGGCTCCTGCAAACTGACACCCAGAACAGTGGCTTATGAGTTTTGTTTCCCAGGGAAAAAGCCTGTACAATGGTTCAGGGGCCTGAGGCCTTAAATTTCCGGGTGCCTCCTAGAATTCGGCCTCTCGCAGGATGCCTCCCAGACACAAGGTGGCACCAGTGCCAACTTGGTCTGGTTTCAGAGTGCCAAGTTGGTCCTGAAAACTGACACCCAGAACAGTGGCTTGTGAGTTTTGTTTCCCAGGGAAAAAGCCTGTACAATGGTTCAGGGTCCTGCGGCCTTAAATTGCCAGGTGCCTCCTGGAATTGCGCCTCTCGCAGGATGCCTCCCAGACGCAATGTGGCACTAGTGCCAAATTGGTCTGCTTTGAGAGTGTCAAGTGGGTCCTGCAAACTGACACCCAGAACAGTGGCTTCTGAATTTTGTTTTCCAGGGAAAAAGCCTGTAGAATGGTTTTCGGTCCTGCGGCCTTAAATTGCCGGGTGACTCCTGGAATTCCGCCTCTCGCAGGATGCCTCCCAGACGCAAGGTGGCACCAGTGCCAACTTGGTCTGGTTTGAGAGTGCCAAGTGGGTCCTGAAAACTGACACCCAGAACAGTGGCTTGTGAGTTTTGTTTCCCAGGGAAAAAGCCTGTACAATGGTTCAGGGGCCTGAGGCCTTAAATTGCCGGGTGCCTCCTGGAATTCGGACTCTCACAGGGTGCCTCCCAGGCGCAACATGACACCAGTGCCAACTTGGTCTGGTTTGAGAGTGCCAGGTGGCTCCTGCAAACTGACACCCAGAACAGTGGCTTGTGAGTTTTGTTTCCCAGGGAAAAAGCCTGTACAATGGTTCAGGGGCCTGAGGCCTTAAATTGCCGGGTGCCTCCTGGAGATCCGCCTCTCACAGGATGCCTCCCAGGCGCAACATGACACCAGTGCCAACGTGGTCTGGTTTAAGAGTGCCAAGTGGGTCCTGAAAACTGACACCCAGAACAGTGGCTTGTGAGTTTTGTTTCCCAGGGAAAAAGCCTGTACAATGGTTCAGGGTCCTGAGGCCTTAAATTGCCGGGTGCCTCCTGGAATTGCGCCTCTCGCAGGATGCCTCCCAGACGCAAGGTGGCACCAGTGCCAACTTGGTCTGCTTTGAGAGTGTCAAGTGGGTCCTGAAAACTGACACCCAGAACAGTGGCTTGTGAGTTTTGTTTCCCAGGGAAAAAGCCTGTACAATGGTTCAGGGAAATGCGGCCTTAAATTGCCGGGTGCCTCCTGGAGATCGGCCTCTCGCACGCTGCCTCCCAGGTTCAAGATGACACCAGTGCGAACTTGGTCGGGTTTGAGAGTGCCAGGAGGCTCCTGCAAACTGACACCCAGAACAGTGGCTTGTGAGTTTTGTTTCCCAGGGAAAAAGCCTGTACAATGATTCAGGGTCCTGTGGCCTTAAATTTCCGGGTGCCTCCTGGAATTCCGCATCTCGCCAGATGTTTCCCAGACGCTAAGCAACACCAGTGCCAACTTGGTCTGGTTTGAGACTGCCAAGTGGGTCCTGCAAACTGACACCCAGAACAGTGGCTTCTGAATTTTGTTTTCCAGGGAAAAAGCCTGTAGAATGGTTTTCGGTCCTGCGGCCTTAAATTGCCGGGTGACTCCTGGAATTCCGCCTCTCGCAGGATGCCTCCCAGACGCAAGGTGGCACCAGTGACAACTTGGTCTGGTTTGAGAGTGCCAAGTGGGTCCTGAAAACTGACACCCAGAAAAGTGGCTTGTGAGTTTTGTTTCCCAGGGAAAAAGCCTGTACAATGGTTCAGGGTCCTGCGGCCTTAAATTGCCAGGTGCCTCCTGGAATTGCGCCTCTCGCAGGATGCCTCCCAGACGCAAGGTGGCACCAGTGCCAACTTGGTCTGGTTTGAGAGTGTCAAGTGGGTCCTGAAAACTGACACCCAGAACAGTGGCTTGTGAGTTTTGTTTCCCAGGGAAAAAGCCTGTACAATGGTTCAGGGGCCTGAGGCCTTAAATTGCCGGGTGCCTCCTGGAATTCAGACTCTCACAGGGTGCCTCCCAGGCGCAACATGACACCAGTGCCAACTTGGTCTGGTTTGAGAGTGCCAGGTGGCTCCTGCAAACTGACACCCAGAACAGTGGCTTATGAGTTTTGTTTCCCAGGGAAAAAGCCTGTACAATGGTTCAGGGGCCTGCGGCCTTAAATTGCCGGGTGCCTCCTAGAATTCGGCCTCTCGCAGGATGCCTCCCAGACTCAAGGTGGCACCAGTGCCAACTTGGTCTGGTTTAAGAGTGCCAAGTGGGTCCTGAAAACTGACACCCAGAACAGTGGCTTGTGAGTTTTGTTTCCCAGGGAAAAAGCCTGTACAATGGTTCAGGGTCCTGCGGCCTTAAATTGCCAGGTGCCTCCTGGAATTGCGCCTTTCGCAGGATGCCTCCCAGACGCAATGTGGCACTACTGCCAAATTGGTCTGCTTTGAGAGTGTCAAGTGGGTCCTGAAAACTGACACCCAGAACAGTGGCTTGTGAGTTTTGTTTCCCAGGGAAAAAGCCTGTACAATGGTTCAGGGGCCTGAGGCCTTAAATTGCCGGGTGACTCCTGGAATTCCGCCTCTCGCAGGATGCCTCCCAGACGCAAGGTGGCACCAGTTCCAACTTGGTCTGGTTTAAGAGTGCCAAGTGGGTCCTGAAAACTGACACCCAGAACAGTGGCTTGTGAGTTTTGTTTCCCAGGGAAAAAGCCTGTACAATGGTTCAGGGTCCTGCGGCCTGAAATTGCAGGGTGCCTCCTTTAATTGCGCCTCACGCAGGATGCCTCCAAGACGCAAGGTGGAACCGGTGCCAACTTGGTCTGGTTTGAGAGTGCCAGGTGGCTCCTGCAAACTGACACCCAGAACAGTGGCTTGTGAGTTTTGTTTCCCAGGGAAAAAGCCTGTAAATTGGTTTAGGTTAATGCCGCCTTTAATAGCCGGGTGCCGCCTGGAGATCCGCCTCTCGCAGGATGCCTCCCAGACGCAAGGTGGCACCAGTGCCAACTTGGTCTGGTTTGAGAGTGTCAAGTGGGTCCTGAAAACTGACACCCAGAACAGTGGCTTGTGAGTTTTGTTTCCCAGGGAAAAAGCCTGTACAATGGTTCAGGGGCCTGCGGCCTTAAATTGTCGTATGCCTCCTGGAATTCTGCGTCTTGCAAGATGCCTCCCTGACGCAAGGTGGCACCAGTGCCAACTTGGCCTTGTTTGAGAGTGCCAAGTGGGTCCTGCAAACTGACACCCAGAACAGTGGCTTCTGAATTTTGTTTTCCAGGGAAAAAGCCTGTACAATGGTTCAGGGGCCTGCGGCCTTAAATTGCCAGGTGCCTCCTGGAATTCGGCCTCTTGCAGGATTCCTGCCAGACGCAAGGTGGCGCCAGTGCCAACTTGGTCTGGTTTAAGAGTGCCAAGTGGGTCCTGAAAACTGACACCCAGAACAGTGGCTTGTGAGTTTTGTTTCCCAGGGAAAAAGCCTGTACAATGGTTCAGGGTCCTGCGGACTTAAATTGCCTGGTGCCTCCTTGAATTGCGCCTCTCACAGGATGCCTCCCAGACGCAAGGTGGCACCAGTGCCAACTTGGTCTGCTTTGAGAGTGTCAAGTGGGTCCTGAAAACTGACACCCAGAACAGTGGCTTGTGAGTTTTGTTTCCCAGGGAAAAAGCCTGTACAATGGTTCAGGGTCCTGCGGACTTAAATTGCCGGGTGCCTCCCGGAGATCCGCCTCGCGCAGGATGCCTCCCAGACACAAGGTGGCACCAGTACAAACTTTGCCTGGTTTAAGAGTGCCAAGTGGGTCCTGCAAACTGACACCCAGAACAGTGGCTTGTGAGTTTTGTTTCCCAGGGAAAAAGCCTGTACAATGGTTCAGGGGCCTGAGGCCTTAAATTGCCGGGTGCCTCCTGGAGATCCGCCTCTTGCAGGATGCCTCCCAGACGCAAGGTGGCACCAGTGCCAACTTGGTCTGGTTTGAGAGTGCCAAGTGTGTCCTGCCCACTGAAACCCAGAACAGTGGCTTGTGAGTTTTGTTTCCCAGGGAAAAAGCCTGTACAATGGTTCAGGGTCCTGCGGCCTTAAATTTCCGGGTGCCTCCTGGAATTCTGAATCACACCAGATGTTTCCCAGACGCTAAGCAACACCAGTACCAACTTGGTCTGGTTTAAGAGTGCCAAGTGGGTCCTGCAAACTGACACCCAGAACAGTGGCTTGTGAGTTTTGTTTCCCAGGGAAAAAGCCTGTAGAATGGTTCAGGGTCCTGAGGCCTTAAATTGCCGGGTGCCTCCTGGAATTCGGCCACTCGCAGGATGCCTCCCAGACGCAAGGTGGCACCAGTTCCAACTTGGTCTGGTTTAAGAGTGCCAAGTGGGTCCTGAAAACTGACACCAAGAACAGTGGCTTCTGAGTTTTGTTTCCCAGGGAAAAAGCCTGTACAATGGTTCAGGGCCCTGAGGCCTTAAATTGCCGGGTGCCTCCTGGAATTCGGCCTCTCGCAGGATGCCTCCCAGACACAAGGTGGCACCAGTTCCAACTTGGTCTGGTTTAAGAGTGCCAAGTGGGTCCTGAAAACTGACACCCAGAACAGTGGCTTGTGAGTTTTGTTTCCCAGGGAAAAAGCCTGTACAATGGTTCAGGGTCCTGCGGCCTTAAATTGCCGGGTGCCTCCTTGAATTGCGCCTCTCGCAGGATGCCTCCCAGACGCAAGGTGGCACAAGTGCCAACTTGGTCTGCTTTGAGAGTGTCAAGTGGGTCCTGAAAACTGACACCCAGAACAGTGGCTTGTGAGTTTTGTTTCGCAGGGAAAAAGCCTGTACAATGGTTCAGGGTCCTGCGAACTTAAATTGCCGGGTGCCTCCCGGAGATCCGCCTCTCGCAGGATGCCTCCCAGACACAAGGTGGCACCAGTACAAACTTTGCCTGGTTTAAGAGTGCCAAGTGGGTCCTGCAAACTGACACCCAGAACAGTGGCTTGTGAGTTTTGTTTCCCAGGGAAAAAGCCTGTACAATGGTTCAGGGTCCTGCGGTCTTAAATTGCCGGGTGCCTCCTGGAGATCCGCCTCTCACAGGATGCCTCCCAGACGCAAGGTGGCACCAGTGCCAACTTGGTCTGCTTTGAGAGTGTCAAGTGGGTCCTGAAAACTGACACCCAGAACAGCGGCTTGTGAGTTTTGTTTCCCAGGGAAAAAGCCTGTACAATGGTTCAGGGTCCTGCGGACTTAAATTGCCGGGTGCCTCCTGGAGATCCGCCTCTCGCAGGATGCCTCCCATACGCAAGGTGGCACCAGTGACAACTTGGTCTGGTTTGAGAGTGCCAAGTGTGTCCTGCCAGCTGACACCCAGAACAGTGGCATGTGAATTTTGTTTCCCAGGGAAAAAGCCTGTACAATGGTTCAGGGGCCTGAGGCCTTAACTTGCCAGGTGACTCCTGGAATTCCGCATCACTCCAGATGTTTCCCAGACGCTAAGCAACACCAGTACCAACTTGGTCTGGTTTAAGAGTGCCAAGTGGGTCCTGCAAACTGACAAACAGAACAGTGGCTTGTGAGTTTTGTTTCCCAGGGAAAAAGCCTGTACAATGGTTCAGGTTCCAGCGGCCTTAAATTGCCGGGTGCCTCCTGGAGATCCGCCTCTCGCAGGATGCCTCCCAGACGCAAGGTGGCACCGGTGCCAACTTGGTCTGCTTTGAGAGTGTCAAGTGTGTCATGAAAACTGACACCCAGAACAGTGGCTTGTGAGTTTTGTTTCCCAGGGAAAAAGCCTGTACAATGGTTCAGGGAAATGCGGCCTTAAATTGCCGGGTGCCTCCTGGAGATCGGCCTCTCGCACGCTGCCTCCCAGGTTCAAGATGACACCAGTGCGAACTTGGTCGGGTTTGAGAGTGCCAGGAGGCTCCTGCAAACTGACACCCAGAACAGTGGCTTGTGAATTTTGTTTCCCAGGGAAAAAGCCTGTAAAATGGTTTAGGTTAATGCCGCCTTTAATAGCCGGGTGCCACCTAGAGATCCACCTCTCGCAAGATGCCTCCCAGACGCAAGGTGGCACCAGTGCCAACTTGGTCTGGTTTGAGAGTGTCAAGTGGGTCCTGAAAACTGACACCCAGAACAGTGGCTTGTGAGTTTTGTTTCCCAGGGAAAAAGCCTGTACAATGGTTCAGGGGCCTGCGGCCTTAAATTGTCGGGTGCCTCCTGGAATTCGGCGTCTTGCAAGATGCCTCCCAGACGCAAGGTGGCACCAGTGCCAACTTGGCCTTGTTTGAGAGTGCCAAGTGGGTCCTGCAAACTGACACCCAGAACAGTGGCTTCTGAATTTTGTTTTCCAGGGAAAAAGCCTGTACAATGGTTCAGGGTCCTGCGGCCTTAAATTGCCAGGTGCCTCCTGGAATTCGGCCTCTCGCAGGATGCCTCTCAGACGCAAGGTGGCACCAGTTCCAACTTGGTCTGGTTTAAGAGTGCCAAGTGGGTCCTGAAAACTGACACCCAGAACAGTGGCTTGTGAGTTTTGTTTCCCAGGGAAAAAGCCTGTACCATGGTTCAGGGTCCTGCGGCCTTAAATTGCCAGGTGCCTCCTGGAATTGCGCCTCTCGCAGGATGCCTCCTAGACGCAAGGTGGCACTAGTGCCAAATTGGTCTGGTTTGAGAGTGCCAGGTGGCTCCTGCAAACTGACACCCAGAACAGTGACTTGTGAGTTTTGTTTCCCAGGGAAAAAGCCTTTAAAATGGTTTAGGTTAATGCCGCCTTTAATAACCGGGTGCCACCTGGAGATCAGCCTCTCACAGGATGCCTCCCAGACGCAAGGTGGCACCAGTGCCAACTTGGTCTGCTTTGAGAGTGTCAAGTGGGTCCTGAAAACTGACACCCAGAACAGTGGCTTGTGAGTTTTGTTTCCCAGGGAAAAAGCCTGTACAATGATTCAGGGTCCTGTGGCCTTAAATTTCCGGGTGCCTCCTGGAATTCCGCATCTCGCCAGATGTTTCCCAGACGCTAAACAACACCAGTGCCAACTTGGTCTGGTTTAAGAGTGCCAAGTGAGTCCTGCAAACTGACACCCAGAACAGTGGCTTGTGAGTTTTGTTTCCCAGGGAAAAAGCCTGTACAATGGTTCAGGGGCCTGAGGCCTTAAATTGCCGGGTTCCTCCTGGAATTCGGACTCTCACAGGGTGCCTCCCAGGCGCAACATGACACCAGTGCCAACTTGGTCTGGTTTGAGAGTGCCAGGTGGCTCCTGCAAACTGGCACCCAGAACAGTGGCTTATGAGTTTTGTTTCCCAGGGAAAAAGCCTGTACAATGGTTCAGGGGCCTGAGGCCTTAAATTGCCGGGTGCCTCCTAGAATTCGGCCTCTCGCAGGATGCCTCCCAGACACAAGGTGGCACCAGTGCCAACTTGGTCTGCTTTGAGAGTGTCAAGTTGGTCCTGAAAACTGACACCCAGAACAGTGGCTTGTGAGTTTTGTTTCCCAGGGAAAAAGCCTGTACAATGGTTCAGGGTCCTGCGGCCTTAAATTGCCAGGTGCCTCCTGGAATTGCGCCTCTCGCAGGATGCCTCCCAGACGCAATGTGGCACTAGTGCCAAATTGGTCTGCTTTGAGAGTGTCAAGTGGGTCCTGAAAACTGACACCCAGAACAGTGGCTTGTGAGTTTTGTTTCCCAGGGAAAAAGCCTGTACAATGGTTCAGGGGCCTGAGGCCTTAAATTGCCGGGTGACTCCTGGAATCCCGCCTCTCGCAGGATGCCTCCCAGACGCAAGGTGGCACCAGTGCCAACTTGGTCTTGTTTGAGACTGCCAAGTGGGTCCTGCAAACTGACACCCAGAACAGTGGCTTCTGAATTTTGTTTTCCAGGGAAAAAGCCTGTAGAATGGTTTTCGGTCCTGCGGCCTTAAATTGCCGGGTGACTCCTGGAATTCCGCCTCTCGCAGGATGCCTCCCAGACGCAAGGTGGCACCAGTGCCAACTTGGTCTGGTTTGAGAGTGCCAAGTGGGTCCTGAAAACTGACACCCAGAACAGTGGCTTGTGAGTTTTGTTTCCCAGGGAAAAAGCCTGTACAATGGTTCAGGGTCCTGCGGTCTTAAATTGCCGGGTGCCTCCTGGAGATCCGCCTCTCACAGGATGCCTCCCAGACGCAAGGTGGCACCAGTGCCAACTTGGTCTGCTTTGAGAGTGTCAAGTGGGTCCTGAAAACTGACACGCAGAACAGCGGCTTGTGAGTTTTGTTTCCCAGGGAAAAAGCCTGTACAATGGTTCAGGGTCCTGCGGACTTAAATTGCCGGGTGCCTCCTGGAGATCCGCCTCTCGCAGGATGCCTCCCAGACGCAAGGTGGCACCAGTGACAACTTGGTCTGGTTTGAGAGTGCCAAGTGTGTCCTGCCAGCTGACACCCAGAACAGTGGCATGTGAATTTTGTTTCCCAGGGAAAAAGCCTGTACAATGGTTCAGGGTCCTTTCGGCCTTAAATTGCCGGGTGACTCCTGGAATTCCGCATCACACCAGATGTTTCCCAGACGCTAAGCAACACCAGTACCAACTTGGTCTGGTTTAAGAGTGCCAAGTGGGTCCTGCAAACTGACAAACAGAACAGTGGCTTGTGAGTTTTGTTTCCCAGGGAAAAAGCCTGTACAATGGTTCAGGTTCCAGCGGCCTTAAATTGCCGGGTGCCTCCTGGAGATCCGCCTCTCACAGGATGCCTCCCAGACGCAAGGTGGCACCAGTGCCAACTTGGTCTGCTTTGAGAGTGTCAAGTGGGTCCTGAAAACTGACACCCAGAACAGTGGCTTGTGAGTTTTGTTTCCCAGGGAAAAACCCTGTCCTGTGGTTCAGGGGCCTGCGGCCTTAAATTGCCGCGTGCCTCCTGGAGATCCGCCTCTCACAGGATGCCTCCCAGACGCAAGATGGCACCAGTGCCAACTTGGTCTGCTTTGAGAGTGCCGTTTGGCTCCTGAAAACTGACACCCAGAACAGTGGCTTGTGAGTTTTGTTTCCCAGGGAAAAAGCCTGTACAATGGTTCAGGGGCCTGAGGCCTTAAATTGCCGGGTGCCTCCTGGAATTCGGCCTCTCGCAGGATGCCTCCCAGACACAAGGTGGCACCAGTTCCAACTTGGTCTGGTTTAAGAGTGCCAAGTGGGTCCTGAAAACTGACACCCAGAACAGTGGCTTGTGAGTTTTGTTTCCCAGGGAAAAAGCCTGTACCATGGTTCAGGGTCCTGCGGCCTTAAATTGCCAGGTGCCTCCTGGAATTGCGCCTCTCGCAGGATGCCTCCCAGACGCAAGGTGGCACTAGTGCCAAATTGGTCTGGTTTGAGAGTGCCAGGTGGCTCCTGCAAACTGACACCCAGAACAGTGACTTGTGAGTTTTGTTTCCCAGGGAAAAAGCCTGCAAAATGGTTTAGGTTAATGCCGCCTTTAATAACTGGGTGCCACCTGGAGATCAGCCTCTCACAGGATGCCTCCCAGACGCAAGGTGGCACCAGTGCCAACTTGGTCTGCTTTGAGAGTGTCAAGTGGGTCCTGAAAACTGACACCCAGAACAGTGGCTTGTGAGTTTTGTTTCCCAGGGAAAAAGCCTGTACAATGATTCAGGGTCCTGTGGCCTTAAATTTCCGGGTGCCTCCTGGAATTCCGCATCTCGCCAGATGTTTCCCAGACGCTAAGCAACACCAGTGCCAACTTGGTCTGGTTTAAGAGTGCCAAGTGGGTCCTGCAAACTGACACCCAGAACAGTGGCTTGTGAGTTTTGTTTCCCAGGGAAAAAGCCTGTACAATGGTTCAGGGGGCTGAGGCCTTAAATTGCCGGGTGCCTCCTGGAATTCGGACTCTCACAGGGTGCCTCCCAGGCGCAACATGACACCAGTGCCAACTTGGTCTGGTTTAAGAGTGCCAGGTGGCTCCTGCAAACTGACACCCAGAACAGTGGCTTATGAGTTTTGTTTCCCAGGGAAAAAGCCTGTACAATGGTTCAGGGGCCTGAGGCCTTAAATTGCCGGGTGCCTCCTAGAATTCGGCCTCTCGCAGGATGCCTCCCAGACGCAAGGTGGCACCAGTGCCAACTTGGTCTGCTTTGAGAGTGTCAAGTGGGTCCTGAAAACTGACACCCAGAACAGTGGCTTGTGAGTTTTGTTTCCCAGGGAAAAAGCCTGTACAATGGTTCAGGGTCCTGCGGACTTAAATTGCCGGGTGCCTCCCGGAGATCCGCCTCGCGCAGGATGCCTCCCAGACACAAGGTGGCACCAGTACAAACTTTGCCTGGTTTAAGAGTGCCAAGTGGGTCCTGCAAACTGACACCCAGAACAGTGGCTTGTGAGTTTTGTTTCCCAGGGAAAAAGCCTGTACAATGGTTCAGGGGCCTGAGGCCTTAAATTGCCGGGTGCCTCCTGGAGATCCGCCTCTTGCAGGATGCCTCCCAGACGCAAGGTGGCACCAGTGCCAACTTGGTCTGGTTTGAGAGTGCCAAGTGTGTCCTGCCCACTGAAACCCAGAACAGTGGCTTGTGAGTTTTGTTTCCCAGGGAAAAAGCCTGTACAATGGTTCAGGGTCCTGCGGCCTTAAATTTCCGGGTGCCTCCTGGAATTCTGAATCACACCAGATGTTTCCCAGACGCTAAGCAACACCAGTACCAACTTGGTCTGGTTTAAGAGTGCCAAGTGGGTCCTGCAAACTGACACCCAGAACAGTGGCTTGTGAGTTTTGTTTCCCAGGGAAAAAGCCTGTAGAATGGTTCAGGGTCCTGAGGCCTTAAATTGCCAGGTGCCTCCTGGAATTCGGCCACTCGCAGGATGCCTCCAAGACGCAAGGTGGCACCAGTTCCAACTTGGTCTGGTTTAAGAGTGCCAAGTGGGTCCTGAAAACTGACACCAAGAACAGTGGCTTCTGAGTTTTGTTTCCCAGGGAAAAAGCCTGTACAATGGTTCAGGGCCCTGAGGCCTTAAATTGCCGGGTGCCTCCTGGAATTCGGCCTCTCGCAGGATGCCTCCCAGACACAAGGTGGCACCAGTTCCAACTTGGTCTGGTTTAAGAGTGCCAAGTGGGTCCTGAAAACTGACACCCAGAACAGTGGCTTGTGAGTTTTGTTTCCCAGGGAAAAAGCCTGTACAATGGTTCAGGGTCCTGCGGCCTTAAATTGCCGGGTGCCTCCTTGAATTGCGCCTCTCGCAGGATGCCTCCCAGACGCAAGGTGGCACCAGTGCCAACTTGGTCTGCTTTGAGAGTGTCAAGTGGGTCCTGAAAACTGACACCCAGAACAGTGGCTTGTGAGTTTTGTTTCGCAGGGAAAAAGCCTGTACAATGGTTCAGGGTCCTGCGAACTTAAATTGCCGGGTGCCTCCCGGAGATCCGCCTCTCGCAGGATGCCTCCCAGACACAAGGTGGCACCAGTACAAACTTTGCCTGGTTTAAGAGTGCCAAGTGGGTCCTGCAAACTGACACCCAGAACAGTGGCTTGTGAGTTTTGTTTCCCAGGGAAAAAGCCTGTACAATGGTTCAGGGTCCTGCGGTCTTAAATTGCCGGGTGCCTCCTGGAGATCCGCCTCTCACAGGATGCCTCCCAGACGCAAGGTGGCACCAGTGCCAACTTGGTCTGCTTTGAGAGTGTCAAGTGGGTCCTGAAAACTGACACCCAGAACAGCGGCTTGTGAGTTTTGTTTCCCAGGGAAAAAGCCTGTACAATGGTTCAGGGTCCTGCGGACTTAAATTGCCGGGTGCCTCCTGGAGATCCGCCTCTCGCAGGATGCCTCCCATACGCAAGGTGGCACCAGTGACAACTTGGTCTGGTTTGAGAGTGCCAAGTGTGTCCTGCCAGCTGACACCCAGAGCAGTGGCATGTGAATTTTGTTTCCCAGGGAAAAAGCCTGTACAATGGTTCAGGGTCCTTTCGGCCTTAACTTGCCAGGTGACTCCTGGAATTCCGCATCACTCCAGATTTTTCCCAGACGCTAAGCAACACCAGTACCAACTTGGTCTGGTTTAAGAGTGCCAAGTGGGTCCTGCAAACTGACAAACAGAACAGTGGCTTGTGAGTTTTGTTTCCCAGGGAAAAAGCCTGTACAATGGTTCAGGTTCCAGCGGCCTTAAATTGCCGGGTGCCTCCTGGAGATCCGCCTCTCGCAGGATGCCTCCCAGACGTAAGGTGGCACCGGTGCCAACTTGGTCTGCTTTGAGAGTGTCAAGTGTGTCATGAAAACTGACACCCAGAACAGTGGCTTGTGAGTTTTGTTTCCCAGGGAAAAAGCCTGTACAATGGTTCAGGGAAATGCGGCCTTAAATTGCCGGGTGCCTCCTGGAGATCGGCCTCTCGCACGCTGCCTCCCAGGTTCAAGATGACACCAGTGCGAACTTGGTCGGGTTTGAGAGTGCCAGGAGGCTCCTGCAAACTGACACCCAGAACAGTGGCTTGTGAGTTTTGTTTCCCAGGGAAAAAGCCTGTAAAATGGTTTAGGTTAATGCCGCCTTTAATAGCCGGGTGCCACCTAGAGATCCACCTCTCGCAAGATGCCTCCCAGACGCAAGGTGGCACCAGTGCCAACTTGGTCTGGTTTGAGAGTGTCAAGTGGGTCCTGAAAACTGACACCCAGAACAGTGGCTTGTGAGTTTTGTTTCCCAGGGAAAAAGCCTGTACAATGGTTCAGGGGCCTGCGGCCTTAAATTGTCGGGTGCCTCCTGGAATTCGGCGTCTTGCAAGATGCCTCCCAGACGCAAGGTGGCACCAGTGCCAACTTGGCCTTGTTTGAGAGTGCCAAGTGGGTCCTGCAAACTGACACCCAGAACAGTGGCTTCTGAATTTTGTTTTCCAGGGAAAAAGCCTGTACAATGGTTCAGGGTCCTGCGGCCTTAAATTGCCAGGTGCCTCCTGGAATTCGGCCTCTCGCAGGATGCCTCTCAGACGCAAGGTGGCACCAGTTCCAACTTGGTCTGGTTTAAGAGTGCCAAGTGGGTCCTGAAAACTGACACCCAGAACAGTGGCTTGTGAGTTTTGTTTCCCAGGGAAAAAGCCTGTACCATGGTTCAGGGTCCTGCGGCCTTAAATTGCCAGGTGCCTCCTGGAATTGCGCCTCTCGCAGGATGCCTCCTAGACGCAAGGTGGCACTAGTGCCAAATTGGTCTGGTTTGAGAGTGCCAGGTGGCTCCTGCAAACTGACACCCAGAACAGTGACTTGTGAGTTTTGTTTCCCAGGGAAAAAGCCTGTAAAATGGTTTAGGTTAATGCCGCCTTTAATAACCGGGTGCCACCTGGAGATCAGCCTCTCACAGGATGCCTCCCAGACGCAAGGTGGCACCAGTGCCAACTTGGTCTGCTTTGAGAGTGTCAAGTGGGTCCTGAAAACTGACACCCAGAACAGTGGCTTGTGAGTTTTGTTTCCCAGGGAAAAAGCCTGTACAATGATTCAGGGTCCTGTGGCCTTAAATTTCCGGGTGCCTCCTGGAATTCCGCATCTCGCCAGATGTTTCCCAGACGCTAAACAACACCAGTGCCAACTTGGTCTGGTTTAAGAGTGCCAAGTGGGTCCTGCAAACTGACACCCAGAACAGTGGCTTGTGAGTTTTGTTTCCCAGGGAAAAAGCCTGTACAATGGTTCAGGGGCCTGAGGCCTTAAATTGCCGGGTTCCTCCTGGAATTCGGACTCTCACAGGGTGCCTCCCAGGCGCAACATGACACCAGTGCCAACTTGGTCTGGTTTGAGAGTGCCAGGTGGCTCCTGCAAACTGGCACCCAGAACAGTGGCTTATGAGTTTTGTTTCCCAGGGAAAAAGCCTGTACAATGGTTCAGGGGCCTGAGGCCTTAAATTGCCGGGTGCCTCCTAGAATTCGGCCTCTCGCAGGATGCCTCCCAGACACAAGGTGGCACCAGTGCCAACTTGGTCTGCTTTGAGAGTGTCAAGTTGGTCCTGAAAACTGACACCCAGAACAGTGGCTTGTGAGTTTTGTTTCCCAGGGAAAAAGCCTGTACAATGGTTCAGGGTCCTGCGGCCTTAAATTGCCAGGTGCCTCCTGGAATTGCGCCTCTCGCAGGATGCCTCCCAGACGCAATGTGGCACTAGTGCCAAATTGGTCTGCTTTGAGAGTGTCAAGTGGGTCCTGAAAACTGACACCCAGAACAGTGGCTTGTGAGTTTTGTTTCCCAGGGAAAAAGCCTGTACAATGGTTCAGGGGCCTGAGGCCTTAAATTGCCGGGTGACTCCTGGAATCCCGCCTCTCGCAGGATGCCTCCCAGACGCAAGGTGGCACCAGTGCCAACTTGGTCTTGTTTGAGACTGCCAAGTGGGTCCTGCAAACTGACACCCAGAACAGTGGCTTCTGAATTTTGTTTTCCAGGGAAAAAGCCTGTAGAATGGTTTTCGGTCCTGCGGCCTTAAATTGCCGGGTGACTCCTGGAATTCCGCCTCTCGCAGGATGCCTCCCAGACGCAAGGTGGCACCAGTGCCAACTTGGTCTGGTTTGAGAGTGCCAAGTGGGTCCTGAAAACTGACACCCAGAACAGTGGCTTGTGAGTTTTGTTTCCCAGGGAAAAAGCCTGTACAATGGTTCAGGGGCCTGAGGCCTTAAATTGCCGGGTGCCTCCTTGAATTGCGCCTCTCGCAGGATGCCTCCCAGACGCAAGGTGGCACAAGTGCCAGCTTGGTCTGCTTTGAGAGTGTCAAGTGGGTCCTGAAAACTGACACCCAGAACAGTGGCTTGTGAGTTTTGTTTCCCAGGGAAAAAGCCTGTACAATGGTTCAGGGTCCTGCGGACTTAAATTGCCGGGTGCCTCCCGGAGATCCGCCTCTCGCAGGATGCCTCCCAGACACAAGGTGGCACCAGTACAAACTTTGCCTGGTTTAAGAGTGCCAAGTGGGTCCTGCAAACTGACACCCAGAACAGTGGCTTGTGAGTTTTGTTTCCCAGGGAAAAAGCCTGTACAATGGTTCAGGGTCCTGCGGTCTTAAATTGCCGGGTGCCTCCTGGAGATCCGCCTCTCACAGGATGCCTCCCAGACGCAAGGTGGCACCAGTGCCAACTTGGTCTGCTTTGAGAGTGTCAAGTGGGTCCTGAAAACTGACACCCAGAACAGCGGCTTGTTAGTTTTGTTTCCCAGGGAAAAAGCCTGTACAATGGTTCAGGGTCCTGCGGACTTAAATTGCCGGGTGCCTCCTGGAGATCCGCCTCTCGCAGGATGCCTCCCAGACGCAAGGTGGCACCAGTGACAACTTGGTCTGGTTTGAGAGTGCCAAGTGTGTCCTGCCAGCTGACACCCAGAACAGTGGCATGTGAATTTTGTTTCCCAGGGAAAAAGCCTGTACAATGGTTCAGGGTCCTTTCGGCCTTAAATTGCCGGGTGACTCCTGGAATTCCGCATCACACCAGATGTTTCCCAGACGCTAAGCAACACCAGTACCAACTTGGTCTGGTTTAAGAGTGCCAAGTGGGTCCTGCAAACTGACACCCAGAACAGTGGCTTGTGAGTTTTGTTTCCCAGTGAAAAAGCCTGTACAATGGTTCAGGTTCCAGCGGCCTTAAATTGCCGGGTGCCTCCTGGAGATCCGCCTCTCACAGGATGCCTCCCAGACGCAAGGTGGCACCAGTGCCAACTTGGTCTGCTTTGAGAGTGTCAAGTGGGTCCTGAAAACTGACACCCAGAACAGTGGCTTGTGAGTTTTGTTTCCCAGGGAAAAACCCTGTACAGTGGTTCAGGGGCCTGCGGCCTTAAATTGCCGCGTGCCTCCTGGAGATCCGCCTCTCACAGGATGCCTCCCAGACGCAAGATGGCACCAGTGCCAACTTGGTCTGCTTTGAGAGTGCCGTTTGGCTCCTGAAAACTGACACCCAGAACAGTGGCTTGTGAGTTTTGTTTCCCAGGGAAAAAGCCTGTACAATGGTTCAGGGTCCTGAGGCCTTAAATTGCCGGGTGCCTCCTGGAATTCGGCCTCTCGCAGGATGCCTCCCAGACGCAAGGTGGCACCAGTTCCAACTTGGTCTGGTTTAAGAGTGCCAAGTGGGTCCTGAAAACTGACACCCAGAACAGTGGCTTGTGAGTTTTGTTTCCCAGGGAAAAAGCCTGTACAATGGTTCAGGGGCCTGAGGCCTTAAATTGCCGGGTGCCTCCTGGAATTCGGCCTCTCGCAGGATGCCTCCCAGACACAAGGTGGCACCAGTTCCAACTTGGTCTGGTTTAAGAGTGCCAAGTGGGTCCTGAAAACTGACACCCAGAACAGTGGCTTGTGAGTTTTGTTTCCCAGGGAAAAAGCCTGTACCATGGTTCAGGGTCCTGCGGCCTTAAATTGCCAGGTGCCTCCTGGAATTGCGCCTCTCGCAGGATGCCTCCCAGACGCAAGGTGGCACTAGTGCCAAATTGGTCTGGTTTGAGAGTGCCAGGTGGCTCCTGCAAACTGACACCCAGAACAGTGACTTGTGAGTTTTGTTTCCCAGGGAAAAAGCCTGCAAAATGGTTTAGGTTAATGCCGCCTTTAATAACTGGGTGCCACCTGGAGATCAGCCTCTCACAGGATGCCTCCCAGACGCAAGGTGGCACCAGTGCCAACTTGGTCTGCTTTGAGAGTGTCAAGTGGGTCCTGAAAACTGACACCCAGAACAGTGGCTTGTGAGTTTTGTTTCCCAGGGAAAAAGCCTGTACAATGATTCAGGGTCCTGTGGCCTTAAATTTCCGGGTGCCTCCTGGAATTCCGCATCTCGCCAGATGTTTCCCAGACGCTAAGCAACACCAGTGCCAACTTGGTCTGGTTTAAGAGTGCCAAGTGGGTCCTGCAAACTGACACCCAGAACAGTGGCTTGTGAGTTTTGTTTCCCAGGGAAAAAGCCTGTACAATGGTTCAGGGGGCTGAGGCCTTAAATTGCCGGGTGCCTCCTGGAATTCGGACTCTCACAGGGTGCCTCCCAGGCGCAACATGACACCAGTGCCAACTTGGTCTGGTTTGAGAGTGCCAGGTGGCTCCTGCAAACTGACACCCAGAACAGTGGCTTATGAGTTTTGTTTCCCAGGGAAAAAGCCTGTACAATGGTTCAGGGGCCTGAGGCCTTAAATTGCCGGGTGCCTCCTAGAATTCGGCCTCTCGCAGGATGCCTCCCAGACACAAGGTGGCACCAGTGCCAACTTGGTCTGGTTTAAGAGTGCCAAGTGGGTCCTGAAAACTGACACCCAGAACAGTGGCTTGTGAGTTTTGTTTCCCAGGGAAAAAGCCTGTACAATGGTTCAGGGTCCTGCGGTCTTAAATTGCCGGGTGCCTCCTGGAGATCCGCCTCTCACAGGATGCCTCCCAGACGCAAGGTGGCACCAGTGCCAACTTGGTCTGCTTTGAGAGTGTCAAGTGGGTCCTGAAAACTGACACCCAGAACAGCGGCTTGTGAGTTTTGTTTCCCAGGGAAAAAGCCTGTACAATGGTTCAGGGTCCTGCGGACTTAAATTGCCGGGTGCCTCCTGGAGATCCGCCTCTCGCAGGATGCCTCCCAGACGCAAGGTGGCACCAGTGACAACTTGGTCTGGTTTGAGAGTGCCAAGTGTGTCCTGCCAGCTGACACCCAGAACAGTGGCATGTGAATTTTGTTTCCCAGGGAAAAAGCCTGTACAATGGTTCAGGGTCCTTTCGGCCTTAAATTGCCGGGTGACTCCTGGAATTCCGCATCACACCAGATGTTTCCCAGACGCTAAGCAACACCAGTACCAACTTGGTCTGGTTTAAGAGTGCCAAGTGGGTCCTGCAAACTGACAAACAGAACAGTGGCTTGTGAGTTTTGTTTCCCAGGGAAAAAGCCTGTACAATGGTTCAGGTTCCAGCGGCCTTAAATTGCCGGGTGCCTCCTGGAGATCCGCCTCTCACAGGATGCCTCCCAGACGCAAGGTGGCACCAGTGCCAACTTGGTCTGCTTTGAGAGTGTCAAGTGGGTCCTGAAAACTGACACCCAGAACAGTGGCTTGTGAGTTTTGTTTCCCAGGGAAAAACCCTGTCCTGTGGTTCAGGGGCCTGCGGCCTTAAATTGCCGCGTGCCTCCTGGAGATCCGCCTCTCACAGGATGCCTCCCAGACGCAAGATGGCACCAGTGCCAACTTGGTCTGCTTTGAGAGTGCCGTTTGGCTCCTGAAAACTGACACCCAGAACAGTGGCTTGTGAGTTTTGTTTCCCAGGGAAAAACCTGTACAATGGTTCAGGGTCCTGAGGCCTTAAATTGCCGGGTGCCTCCTGGAATTCGGCCTCTCGCAGGATGCCTCCCAGACGCAAGGTGGCACCAGTGCCAACTTGGTCTGGTTTAAGAGTGCCAAGTGGGTCCTGAAAACTGACACCCAGAACAGTGGCTTGTGAGTTTTGTTTCCCAGGGAAAAAGCCTGTACAATGGTTCAGGGGCCTGAGGCCTTAAATTGCCGGGTGCCTCCTGGAATTCGGACTCTCACAGGGTGCCTCCCAGGCGCAACATGACACCAGTGCCAACTTGGTCTGGTTTGAGAGTGCCAGGTGGCTCCTGCAAACTGACACCCAGAACAGTGGCTTATGAGTTTTGTTTCCCAGGGAAAAAGCCTGTACAATGGTTCAGGGGCCTGAGGCCTTAAATTGCCGGGTGCCTCCTAGAATTCGGCCTCTCGCAGGATGCCTCCCAGACACAAGGTGGCACCAGTGCCAACTTGGTCTGGTTTAAGAGTGCCAAGTGGGTCCTGAAAACTGACACCCAGAACAGTGGCTTGTGAGTTTTGTTTCCCAGGGAAAAAGCCTGTACAATGGTTCAGGGTCCTGCGGTCTTAAATTGCCGGGTGCCTCCTGGAGATCCGCCTCTCACAGGATGCCTCCCAGACGCAAGGTGGCACCAGTGCCAACTTGGTCTGCTTTGAGAGTGTCAAGTGGGTCCTGAAAACTGACACCCAGAACAGCGGCTTGTGAGTTTTGTTTCCCAGGGAAAAAGCCTGTACAATGGTTCAGGGTCCTGCGGACTTAAATTGCCGGGTGCCTCCTGGAGATCCGCCTCTCGCAGGATGCCTCCCAGACGCAAGGTGGCACCAGTGACAACTTGGTCTGGTTTGAGAGTGCCAAGTGTGTCCTGCCAGCTGACACCCAGAACAGTGGCATGTGAATTTTGTTTCCCAGGGAAAAAGCCTGTACAATGGTTCAGGGTCCTTTCGGCCTTAAATTGCCGGGTGACTCCTGGAATTCCGCATCACACCAGATGTTTCCCAGACGCTAAGCAACACCAGTACCAACTTGGTCTGGTTTAAGAGTGCCAAGTGGGTCCTGCAAACTGACAAACAGAACAGTGGCTTGTGAGTTTTGTTTCCCAGGGAAAAAGCCTGTACAATGGTTCAGGTTCCAGCGGCCTTAAATTGCCGGGTGCCTCCTGGAGATCCGCCTCTCACAGGATGCCTCCCAGACGCAAGGTGGCACCAGTGCCAACTTGGTCTGCTTTGAGAGTGTCAAGTGGGTCCTGAAAACTGACACCCAGAACAGTGGCTTGTGAGTTTTGTTTCCCAGGGAAAAACCCTGTCCTGTGGTTCAGGGTCCAGCGGCCTTAAATTGCCGCGTGCCTCCTGGAGATCCGCCTCTCACAGGATGCCTCCCAGACGCAAGATGGCACCAGTGCCAACTTGGTCTGCTTTGAGAGTGCCGTTTGGCTCCTGAAAACTGACACCCAGAACAGTGGCTTGTGAGTTTTGTTTCCCAGGGAAAAAGCCTGTACAATGGTTCAGGGTCCTGAGGCCTTAAATTGCCGGGTGCCTCCTGGAATTCGGCCTCTCGCAGGATGCCTCCCAGACGCAAGGTGGCACCAGTGCCAACTTGGTCTGGTTTAAGAGTGCCAAGTGGGTCCTGAAAACTGACACCCAGAACAGTGGCTTGTGAGTTTTGTTTCCCAGGGAAAAAGCCTGTACAATGGTTCAGGGGCCTGAGGCCTTAAATTGCCGGGTGCCTCCTGGAATTCGGCCTCTCGCAGGATGCCTCCCAGACACAAGGTGGCACCAGTTCCAACTTGGTCTGGTTTAAGAGTGCCAAGTGGGTCCTGAAAACTGACACCCAGAACAGTGGCTTGTGAGTTTTGTTTCCCAGGGAAAAAGCCTGTACCATGGTTCAGGGTCCTGCGGCCTTAAATTGCCAGGTGCCTCCTGGAATTGCGCCTCTCGCAGGATGCCTCCCAGACGCAAGGTGGCACTAGTGCCAAATTGGTCTGGTTTGAGAGTGCCAGGTGGCTCCTGCAAACTGACACCCAGAACAGTGACTTGTGAGTTTTGTTTCCCAGGGAAAAAGCCTGCAAAATGGTTTAGGTTAATGCCGCCTTTAATAACTGGGTGCCACCTGGAGATCAGCCTCTCACAGGATGCCTCCCAGACGCAAGGTGGCACCAGTGCCAACTTGGTCTGCTTTGAGAGTGTCAAGTGGGTCCTGAAAACTGACACCCAGAACAGTGGCTTGTGAGTTTTGTTTCCCAGGGAAAAAGCCTGTACAATGATTCAGGGTCCTGTGGCCTTAAATTTCCGGGTGCCTCCTGGAATTCCGCATCTCGCCAGATGTTTCCCAGACGCTAAGCAACACCAGTGCCAACTTGGTCTGGTTTAAGAGTGCCAAGTGGGTCCTGCAAACTGACACCCAGAACAGTGGCTTGTGAGTTTTGTTTCCCAGGGAAAAAGCCTGTACAATGGTTCAGGGGCCTGAGGCCTTAAATTGCCGGGTGCCTCCTGGAATTCGGACTCTCACAGGGTGCCTCCCAGGCGCAACATGACACCAGTGCCAACTTGGTCTGGTTTGAGAGTGCCAGGTGGCTCCTGCAAACTGACACCCAGAACAGTGGCTTATGAGTTTTGTTTCCCAGGGAAAAAGCCTGTAAAATGGTTCAGGGGCCTGAGGCCTTAAATTGCCGGGTGCCTCCTAGAATTCGGCCTCTCGCAGGATGCCTCCCAGACACAAGGTGGCACCAGTGCCAACTTGGTCTGCTTTGAGAGTGTCAAGTTGGTCCTGAAAACTGACACCCAGAACAGTGGCTTGTGAGTTTTGTTTCCCAGGGAAAAAGCCTGTACAATGGTTCAGGGTCCTGCGGCCTTAAATTGCCAGGTGCCTCCTGGAATTGCGCCTCTCGCAGGATGCCTCCCAGACGCAATGTGGCACTAGTGCCAAATTGGTCTGCTTTGAGAGTGTCAAGTGGGTCCTGAAAACTGACACCCAGAACAGTGGCTTGTGAGTTTTGTTTCCCAGGGAAAAAGCCTGTACAATGGTTCAGGGGCCTGAGGCCTTAAATTGCCGGGTGCCTCCTGGAATCCCGCCTCTCGCAGGATGCCTCCCAGACGCAAGGTGGCACCAGTGCCAACTTGGTCTTGTTTGAGACTGCCAAGTGGGTCCTGCAAACTGACACCCAGAACAGTGGCTTCTGAATTTTGTTTTCCAGGGAAAAAGCCTGTAGAATGTTTTTCGGTCCTGCGGCCTTAAATTGCCGGGTGACTCCTGGAATTCCGCCTCTCGCAGGATGCCTCCCAGACGCAAGGTGGCACCAGTGCCAACTTGGTCTGGTTTGAGAGTGCCAAGTGGGTCCTGAAAACTGACACCCAGAACAGTGGCTTATGAGTTTTGTTTCCCAGGGAAAAAGCCTGTACAATGGTTCAGGGGCCTGAGGCCTTAAATTGCCGGGTGCCTCCTAGAATTCGGCCTCTCGCAGGATGCCTCCCAGACACAAGGTGGCACCAGTGCCAACTTGGTCTGCTTTGAGAGTGTCAAGTTGGTCCTGAAAACTGACACCCAGAACAGTGGCTTGTGAGTTTTGTTTCCCAGGGAAAAAGCCTGTACAATGGTTCAGGGTCCTGCGGCCTTAAATTGCCAGGTGCCTCCTGGAATTGCGCCTCTCGCAGGATGCCTCCCAGACGCAATGTGGCACTAGTGCCAAATTGGTCTGCTTTGAGAGTGTCAAGTGGGTCCTGAAAACTGACACCCAGAACAGTGGCTTGTGAGTTTTGTTTCCCAGGGAAAAAGCCTGTACAATGGTTCAGGGGCCTGAGGCCTTAAATTGCCGGGTGACTCCTGGAATCCCGCCTCTCGCAGGATGCCTCCCAGACGCAAGGTGGCACCAGTGCCAACTTGGTCTTGTTTGAGACTGCCAAGTGGGTCCTGCAAACTGACACCCAGAACAGTGGCTTCTGAATTTTGTTTTCCAGGGAAAAAGCCTGTAGAATGGTTTTCGGTCCTGCGGCCTTAAATTGCTGGGTGACTCCTGGAATTCCGCCTCTCGCAGGATGCCTCCCAGACGCAAGGTGGCACCAGTGCCAACTTGGTCTGGTTTGAGAGTGCCAAGTGGGTCCTGAAAACTGACACCCAGAACAGTGGCTTGTGAGTTTTGTTTCCCAGGGAAAAAGCCTGTACAATGGTTCAGGGGCCTGAGGCCTTAAATTGCCGGGTGCCTCCTTGAATTGCGCCTCTCGCAGGATGCCTCCCAGACGCAAGGTGGCACAAGTGCCAACTTGGTCTGCTTTGAGAGTGTCAAGTGGGTCCTGAAAACTGACACCCAGAACAGTGGCTTGTGAGTTTTGTTTCCCAGGGAAAAAGCCTGTACAATGGTTCAGGGTCCTGCGGACTTAAATTGCCGGGTGCCTCCCGGAGATCCGCCTCTCGCAGGATGCCTCCCAGACACAAGGTGGCACCAGTACAAACTTTGCCTGGTTTAAGAGTGCCAAGTGGGTCCTGCAAACTGACACCCAGAACAGTGGCTTGTGAGTTTTGTTTCCCAGGGAAAAAGCCTGTACAATGGTTCAGGGGCCTGAGGCCTTAAATTGCCGGGTGCCTCCTGGAATTCGGCCTCTCGCAGGATGCCTCCCAGACACAAGGTGGCACCAGTTCCAACTTGGTCTGGTTTAAGAGTGCCAAGTGGGTCCTGAAAACTGACACCCAGAACAGTGGCTTGTGAGTTTTGTTTCCCAGGGAAAAAGCCTGTACCATGGTTCAGGGTCCTGCGGCCTTAAATTGCCAGGTGCCTCCTGGAATTGCGCCTCTCGCAGGATGCCTCCCAGACGCAAGGTGGCACTAGTGCCAAATTGGTCTGGTTTGAGAGTGCCAGGTGGCTCCTGCAAACTGACACCCAGAACAGTGACTTGTGAGTTTTGTTTCCCAGGGAAAAAGCTTGTAAAATGGTTTAGGTTAATGCCGCCTTTAATAACCGGGTGCCACCTGGAGATCAGCCTCTCACAGGATGCCTCCCAGACGCAAGGTGGCACCAGTGCCAACTTGGTCTGGTTTGAGAGTGTCAAGTGGGTCCTGAAAACTGACACCCAGAACAGTGGCTTGTGAGTTTTGTTTCCCAGGGAAAAAGCCTGTACAATGATTCAGGGTCCTGTGGCCTTAAATTTCCGGGTGCCTCCTGGAATTCCGCATCTCGCCAGATGTTTCCCAGACGCTAAGCAACACCAGTGCCAACTTGGTCTGGTTTAAGAGTGCCAAGTGGGTCCTGCAAACTGACACCCAGAACAGTGGCTTGTGAGTTTTGTTTCCCAGGGAAAAAGCCTGTACAATGGTTCAGGGGCCTGAGGCCTTAAATTGCCGGGTGCCTCCTGGAATTCGGACTCTCACAGGGTGCCTCCCAGGCGCAACATGACACCAGTGCCAACTTGGTCTGGTTTGAGAGTGCCAGGTGGCTCCTGCAAACTGACACCCAGAACAGTGGCTTATGAGTTTTGTTTCCCAGGGAAAAAGCCTGTACAATGGTTCAGGGTCCTGCGGCCTTAAATTGCCAGGTGCCTCCTGGAATTGCGCCTCTCGAAGGATGCCTCCCAGACGCAATGTGGCACTAGTGCCAAATTGGTCTGCTTTGAGAGTGTCAAGTGGGTCCTGAAAACTGACACCCAGAACAGTGGCTTGTGAGTTTTGTTTCCCAGGGAAAAAGCCTGTACAATGGTTCAGGGGCCTGAGGCCTTAAATTGCCGGGTGACTCCTGGAATCCCGCCTCTCGCAGGATGCCTCCCAGACGCAAGGTGGCACCAGTGCCAACTTGGTCTTGTTTGAGACTGCCAAGTGGGTCCTGCAAACTGACACCCAGAACAGTGGCTTCTGAATTTTGTTTTTCAGGGAAAAAGCCTGTAGAATGGTTTTCGGTCCTGCGGCCTTAAATTGCCGGGTGACTCCTGGAATTCCGCCTCTCGCAGGATGCCTCCCAGACGCAAGGTGGCACCAGTGCCAACTTGGTCTGGTTTGAGAGTGCCAAGTGGGTCCTGAAAACTGACACCCAGAACAGTGGCTTGTGAGTTTTGTTTCCCAGGGAAAAAGCCTGTACAATGGTTCAGGGTCCTGCGGCCTTAAATTGCCAGGTGCCTCCTGGAATTGCGCCTCTCGCAGGATGCCTCCCAGACGCAAGGTGGCACCAGTGCCAACTTGGTCTGGTTTGAGAGTGTCAAGTGGGTCCTGAAAACTGACACCCAGAACAGTGGCTTGTGAGTTTTGTTTCCCAGGGAAAAAGCCTGTACAATGGTTCAGGGGCCTGAGGCCTTAAATTGCCGGGTGCCTCCTGGAATTCGGACTCTCACTGGGTGCATCCCAGGCGCAACATGACACCAGTGCCAACTTGGTCTGGTTTGAGAGTGCCAGGTGGCTCCTGCAAACTGACACCCAGAACAGTGGCTTATGAGTTTTGTTTCCCAGGGAAAAAGCCTGTACAATGGTTCAGGGGCCTGAGGCCTTAAATTGCCGGGTGCCTCCTAGAATTCGGCCTCTCGCAGGATGCCTCCCAGACACAAGGGGGCACCAGTGCCAACTTGGTCTGGTTTAAGAGTGCCAAGTGGGTCCTGAAAACTGACACCCAGAACAGTGGCTTGTGAGTTTTGTTTCCCAGGGAAAAAGCCTGTACAATGGTTCAGGGTCCTGCGGCCTTAAATTGCCAGGTGCCTCCTGGAATTGCGCCTCTCGCAGGATGCCTCCCAGACGCAATGCGGCACTAGTGCCAAATTGGTCTGCTTTGAGAGTGTCAAGTGGGTCCTGAAAACTGACACCCAGAACAGTGGCTTGTGAGTTTTGTTTCCCAGGGAAAAAGCCTGTACAATGGTTCAGGGGCCTGAGGCCTTAAATTGCCGGGTGCCTCCCGTAATTCGGCCTCTCGCAGGATGCTTACCTGACACAAGGTGGCACCAGTGCCAACTTGGTCTGGTTTAAGAGTGCCAAGTGGGTCCTGAAAACTGACACCCAGAACAGTGGCTTGTGAGTTTTGTTTCCCAGGGAAAAAGCCTGTACAATGGTTCAGGGTCCTGCGGCCGTAAATTGCCAGGTGCCTCCTGGAATTGCGCCTCTCGCAGGATGCCTCCCAGACGCAAGGTGGCACCAGTGCGAACTTGGTCGGGTTTGAGAGTGCCAGGAGGCTCCTGAAAACTGACACCCAGAACAGTGGCTTGTGAGTTTTGTTTCCCAGGGAAAAAGCCTGTAAAATGGTTTAGGTTAATGCCGCCTTTAATAGCCGGGTGCCACCTAGAGATCCGCCTCTCGCAAGATGCCTTCCAGACGCAAGGTGGCACCAGTGCCAACTTGGTCTGGTTTGAGAGTGTCAAGTTGGTCCTGAAAACTGACACCCAGAACAGTGGCTTGTGAGTTTTGTTTCCCAGGGAAAAAGCCTGTACAATGGTTCAGGGGCCTGCGGCCTTAAATTGTCGGGTGCCTCCTGGAATTCGGCGTCTTGCAAGATGCCTCCCAGACGCAAGGTGGCACCAGTGCCAACTTGGCCTTGTTTGAGAGTGCCAAGTGGGTCCTGCAAACTGACACCCCGAACAGTGGCTTCTGAATTTTGTTTTCCAGGGAAAAAGCCTGTAGAATGGTTTTCGGTCCTGCGGCCTTAAATTGCCGGTTGACTCCTGGAATTCCGCCTCTCGCAGGATGCCTCCCAGACGCAAGGTGGCACCAGTGCCAACTTGGTCTGGTTTGAGAGTGCCAAGTGGGTCCTGAAAACTGACACCCAGAACAGTGGCTTGTGAGTTTTGTTTCCCAGGGAAAAAGCCTGTACAATGGTTCAGGGTCCTGAGGCCTTAAATTGCCGGGTGCCTCCTGGAATTCGGCCTCTCGCAGGATGCCTCTCAGACGCAAGGTGGCACCAGTTCCAACTTGGTCTGGTTTAAGAGTGCCAAGTGGGTCCTGAAAACTGACACCCAGAACAGTGGCTTCTGAGTTTTGTTTCCCAGGGAAAAAGCCTGTACAATGGTTCAGGGGCCTGAGGCCTTAAATTGCCGGGTGCCTCCTGGAATTCGGCCTCTCGCAGGATGCCTCCCAGACACAAGGTGGCACCAGTTCCAACTTGGTCTGGTTTAAGAGTGCCAAGTGGGTCCTGAAAACTGACACCCAGAACAGTGGCTTGTGAGTTTTGTTTCCCAGGGAAAAAGCCTGTACCATGGTTCAGGGTCCTGCGGCCTTAAATTGCCAGGTGCCTCCTGGAATTGCGCCTCTCGCAGGATGCCTCCTAGACGCAAGGTGGCACTAGTGCCAAATTGGTCTGGTTTGAGAGTGCCAGGTGGCTCCTGCAAACTGACACCCAGAACAGTGACTTGTGAGTTTTGTTTCCCAGGGAAAAAGCCTGTACAATGGTTCAGGGTCCTGCGGCCTTAAATTGCCAGGTGCCTCCTGGAATTGCGCCTCTCGCAGGATGCCTCCCAGACGCAATGTGGCACTAGTGCCAAATTGGTCTGCTTTGAGAGTGTCAAGTGGGTCCTGAAAACTGACACCCAGAACAGTGGCTTGTGAGTTTTGTTTCCCAGGGAAAAAGCCTGTACAATGGTTCAGGGGCCTGAGGCCTTAAATTGCCGGGTGACTCCTGGAATTCCGCCTCTCGCAGGATGCCTCCCAGACGCAAGGTGGCACCAGTGCCAACTTGGTCTGGTTTAAGAGTGCCAAGTGGGTCCTGAAAACTGACACCCAGAACAGTGGCTTCTGAGTTTTGTTTCCCAGGGAAAAAGCCTGTACAATGGTTCAGGGGCCTGAGGCCTTAAATTGCCGGGTGCCTCCTGGAATTCGGCCTCTCGCAGGATGCCTCCCAGACACAAGGTGGCACCAGTTCCAACTTGGTCTGGTTTAAGAGTGCCAAGTGGGTCCTGAAAACTGACACCCAGAACAGTGGCTTGTGAGTTTTGTTTCCCAGGGAAAAAGCCTGTACCATGGTTCAGGGTCCTGCGGCCTTAAATTGCCAGGTGCCTCCTGGAATTGCGCCTCTCGCAGGATGCCTCCTAGACGCAAGGTGGCACTAGTGCCAAATTGGTCTGGTTTGAGAGTGCCAGGTGGCTCCTGCAAACTGACACCCAGAACAGTGACTTGTGAGTTTTGTTTCCCAGGGAAAAAGCCTGTAAAATGGTTTAGGTTAATGCCGCCTTTAATAACCGGGTGCCACCTGGAGATCAGCCTCTCACAGGATGCCTCCCAGACGCAAGGTGGCACCAGTGCCAACTTGGTCTGCTTTGAGAGTGTCAAGTGGGTCCTGAAAACTGACGCCCAGAACAGTGGCTTGTGAGTTTTGTTTCCCAGGGAAAAAGCCTGTACAATGATTCAGGGTCCTGTGGCCTTAAATTTCCGGGTGTCTCCTGGAATTCCGCATCTCGCCAGATGTTTCCCAGACGCTAAGCAACACCAGTGCCAACTTGGTCTGGTTTAAGAGTGCCAAGTGGGTCCTGCAAACTGACACCCAGAACAGTGGCTTGTGAGTTTTGTTTCCCAGGGAAAAAGCCTGTACAATGGTTCAGGGGCCTGAGGCCTTAAATTGCCGGGTGCCTCCGTGAATTCGGACTCTCACAGGGTGCCTCCCAGGCGCAACATGACACCAGTGCCGACTTGGTCTGGTTTGAGAGTGCCAGGTGGCTCCTGCAAACTGACACCCAGAACAGTGGCTTATGAGTTTTGTTTCCCAGGGAAAAAGCCTGTACAATGGTTCAGGGGCCTGAGGCCTTAAATTGCCGGGTGCCTCCTAGAATTCGGCCTCTCGCAGGATGCCTCCCAGACACAAGGTGGCACCAGTGCCAACTTGGTCTGCTTTGAGAGTGTCAAGTTGGTCCTGAAAACTGACACCCAGAACAGTGGCTTGTGAGTTTTGTTTCCCAGGGAAAAAGCCTGTACAATGGTTCAGGGTCCTGCGGCCTTAAATTGCCAGGTGCCTCCTGGAATTGCGCCTCTCGCAGGATGCCTCCCTGACGCAATGTGGCACTAGTGCCAAATTGGTCTGCTTTGAGAGTGTCAAGTGGGTCCTGAAAACTGACACCCAGAACAGTGGCTTGTGAGTTTTGTTTCCCAGGGAAAAAGCCTGTACAATGGTTCAGGGGCCTGAGGCCTTAAATTGCCGGGTGACTCCTGGAATCCCGCCTCTCGCAGGATGCCTCCCAGACGCAAGGTGGCACCAGTGCCAACTTGGTCTTGTTTGAGACTGCCAAGTGGGTCCTGCAAACTGACACCCAGAACAGTGGCTTCTGAATTTTGTTTTCCAGGGAAAAAGCCTGTAGAATGGTTTTCGGTCCTGCGGCCTTAAATTGCCGGCTGCCTCCTGGAGATCCGCCTCTCGCAGGATGCCTCCCAGACGCAAGGTGGCACCAGTGCCACCTTGGTCTGGTTTGAGAGTGCCAAGTGGGTCCTGAAAACTGACACCCAGAACAGTGGCTTGTGAGTTTTGTTTCCCAGGGAAAAAGCCTGTACAATGGTTCAGGGTCCTGAGGCCTTAAATTGCCAGGTGCCTCCTGGAATTGCGCCTCTCGCAGGATGCCTCCCAGACGCAAGGTGGCACCAGTGCCAACTTGGTCTGGTTTGAGAGTGTCAAGTGGGTCCTGAAAACTGACACCCAGAACAGTGGCTTGTGAGTTTTGTTTCCCAGGGAAAAAGCCTGTACAATGGTTCAGGGGCCTGAGGCCTTAAATTGCCGGGTGCCTCCTGGAATTCGGACTCTCACAGGGTGCCTCCCAGGCGCAACATGACACCAGTGCCAACTTGGTCTGGTTTGAGAGTGCCAGGTGGCTCCTGCAATCTGACACCCAGAACAGTGGCTTATGAGTTTTGTTTCCCAGGGAAAAAGCCTGTACAATGGTTCATGGGCCTGAGGCCTTAAATTGCCGGGTGCCTCCTAGAATTCGGCCTCTCGCAGGATGCCTCCCAGACACAAGGTGGCACCAGTGCCACCTTGGTCTGGTTTGAGAGTGCCAAGTGGGTCCTGAAAACTGACACCCAGAACAGTGGCTTGTGAGTTTTGTTTCCCAGGGAAAAAGCCTGTACAATGGTTTAGGTTAATGCCGCCTTTAATAACCGGGTGCCACCTGGAGATCAGCCTCTCACAGGATGCCTCCCAGACGCAAGGTGGCACCAGTGCCAACTTGGTCTGCTTTGAGAGGGTCAAGTGGGTCCTGAAAATTGACACCCAGAACAGTGGCTTGTGAGTTTTGTTTCCCAGGGAAAAAGCCTGTACAATGGTTCAGGGGCCTGAGGCCTTAAATTGCAGGGTGCCTCCTGGAATTCGGACTCTCACAGGGTGCCTCCCAGGCGCAACATGACACCAGTGCCAACTTGGTCTGGTTTGAGAGTGCCAGGTGGCTCCTGCAAACTGACACCCAGAACAGTGGCTTATGAGTTTTGTTTCCCAGGGAAAAAGCCTGTACAATGGTTCAGGGGCCTGAGGCCTTAAATTGCCGGGTGACTCCTGGAATTCCGCCTCTCGCAGGATGCCTCCCAGACGCAAGGTGGCACCAGTGCCAACATGGTCTTGTTTGAGACTGCCAAGTGGGTCCTGAAAACTGACACCCAGAACAGTGGCTTCTGAGTTTTGTTTCCCAGGGAAAAAGCCTGTACAATGGTTCAGGGGCCTGAGGCCTTAAATTGCCGGGTGCCTCCTGGAATTCGGCCTCTCGCAGGATGCCTCCCAGACACAAGGTGGCAGCAGTTCCAACTTGGTCTGGTTTAAGAGTGCCAAGTGGGTCCTGAAAACTGACACCCAGAACAGTGGCTTGTGAGTTTTGTTTCCCAGGGAAAAAGCCTGTACCATGGTTCAGGGTCCTGCGGCCTTAAATTGCCAGGTGCCTCCTGGAATTGCGCCTCTCGCAGGACGCCTCCCAGACGCAAGGTGGCACTAGTGCCAAATTGGTCTGGTTTGAGAGTGCCAGGTGGCTCCTGCAAACTGACACCCAGAACAGTGACTTGTGAGTTTTGTTTCCCAGGGAAAAAGCCTGTAAAATGGTTTAGGTTAATGCCGCCTTTTATAACCGGGTGCCACCTGGAGATCAGCCTCTCACAGGATGCCTCCCAGACGCAAGGTGGCACCAGTGCCAACTTGGTCTGCTTTGAGAGTGTCAAGTGGGTCCTGAAAACTGACACCCAGAACAGTGGCTTGTGAGTTTTGTTTCCCAGGGAAAAAGCCTGTACAATGATTCAGGGTCCTGTGGCCTTAAATTTCCGGGTGCCTCCTGGAATTCCGCATATCGCCAGATGTTTCCCAGACGCTAAGCAACACCAGTGCCAACTTGGTCTGGTTTAAGAGTGCCAAGTGGGTCCTGCAAACTGACACCCAGAACAGTGGCTTGTGAGTTTTGTTTCCCAGGGAAAAAGCCTGTACAATGGTTCAGGGGCCTGAGGCCTTAAATTGCCGGGTGCCTCCTGGAATTCGGACTCTCACAGGGTGCCTCCCAGGCGCAACATGACACCAGTGCCAACTTGGTCTGGTTTGAGAGTGCCAGGTGGCTCCTGCAAACTGACACCCAGAACAGTGGCTTATGAGTTTTGTTTCCCAGGGAAAAAGCCTGTACAATGGTTCAGGGGCCTGAGGCCTTAAATTGCCGGGTGCCTCCTAGAATTCGGCCTCTCGCAGGATGCCTCCCAGACGCAAGGTGGCACCAGTGCCAACTTGGTCTGCTTTGAGAGTGTCAAGTTGGTCCTGAAAACTGACACCCAGAACAGTGGCTTGTGAGTTTTGTTTCCCAGGGAAAAAGCCTGTACAATGGTTCAGGGTCCTGCGGCCTTAAATTGCCAGGTGCCTCCTGGAATTGCGCCTCCCCCAGGATGCCTCCCAGACGCAATGTGGCACTAGTGCCAAATTGGTCTGCTTTGAGAGTGTCAAGTGGGTCCTGAAAACTGACACCCAGAACAGTGGCTTGTGAGTTTTGTTTCCCAGGGAAAAAGCCTGTACAATGGTTCAGGGGCCTGAGGTCTTAAATTGCCGGGTGACTCCTGGAATTCCGCCTCTCGCAGGATGCCTCCCAGACGCAAGGTGGCACCAGTGCCAACTTGGTCTTGTTTGTGACTGCCAAGTGGGTCCTGAAAACTGAAACCCAGAACAGTGGCTTCTGAATTTTGTTTTCCAGGGAAAAAGCCTGTAGAATGGTTTTCGGTCCTGCGGCCTTAAATTGCCGGGTGACTCCTGGAATTCCGCCTCTCGCAGGATGCCTCCCAGACGCAAGGTGGCACCAGTGCCAACTTGGTCTGGTTTGAGAGTGCCAAGTGGGTCCTGAAAACTGACACCCAGAACAGTGGCTTGTGAGTTTTGTTTCCCAGGGAAAAAGCCTGTACAATGGTTCAGGGTCCTGCGGCCTTAAATTGCCAGGTGCCTCCTGGAATTGCGCCTCTCGCAGGATGCCTCCCAGACGCAAGGTGGCACCAGTGCCAACTTGGTCTGGTTTGAGAGTGTCAAGTGGGTCCTGAAAACTGACACCCAGAACAGTGGCTTGTGAGTTTTGTTTCCCAGGGAAAAAGCCTGTACAATGGTTCAGGGTCCTGTGGCCTTAAATTGCCGGGTGCCTCCTGGAATTCGGACTCTCACAGGGTGCCTCCCAGGCGCAACATGACACCAGTGCCAACTTGGTCTGGTTTGAGAGTGCCAGGTGGCTCCTGCAAACTGACACCCAGAACAGTGGCTTATGAGTTTTGTTTCCCAGGGAAAAAGCCTGTACAATGGTTCAGGGGCCTGAGGCTTTAAATTGCCGGGTGCCTCCTAGAATTCGGCCTCTCGCAGGATGCCTCCCAGACACAAGGTGGCACCAGTGCCAACTTGGTCTGCTTTGAGAGTGTCAAGTTGGTCCTGAAAACTGACACCCAGAACAGTGGCTTGTGAGTTTTGTTTCCCAGGGAAAAAGCCTGTACAATGGTTCAGGGTCCTGCGGCCTTAAATTGCCAGGTGCCTCCTGGAATTGCGCCTCTCGCAGGATGCCTCCCAGACGCAATGTGGCACTAGTGCCAAATTGGTCTGCTTTGAGAGTGTCAAGTGGGTCCTGAAAACTGACACCCAGAACAGTGGCTTGTGAGTTTTGTTTCCCAGGGAAAAAGCCTGTACAATGGTTCAGGGGCCTGAGGCCTTAAATTGCCGGGTGACTCCTGGAATTCCGCCTCTCGCAGGATGCCTCCCAGACGCAAGGTGGCACCAGTGCCAACATGGTCTTGTTTGAGACTGCCAAGTGGGTCCTGAAAACTGACACCCAGAACAGTGGCTTCTGAATTTTGTTTTCCAGGGATAAAGCCTGTAGAATGGTTTTCGGTCCTGCGGCCTGAAATTGCCGGGTGACTCCTGGAATTCCGCCTCTCGCAGGATGCCTCCCAGACGCAAGGTGGCACCAGTGCCAACTTGGTCTGGTTTGAGAGTGCCAAGTGGGTCCTGAAAACTGACACCCAGAACAGTGGCTTGTGAGTTTTGTTTCCCAGGGAAAAAGCCTGTACAATGGTTCAGGGTCCTGCGGCCTTAAATTGCCAGGTGCCTCCTTGAATTGCGCCTCTCGCAGGATGCCTCCCAGACGCAAGGTGGCACCAGTGCCAACTTGGTCTGGTTTGAGAGTGTCAAGTGGGTCCTGAAAACTGACACCCAGAACAGTGGCTTGTGAGTTTTGTTTCCCAGGGAAAAAGCCTGTACAATGGTTCAGGGGCCTGAGGCCTTAAATTGCCGGGTGCCTCCTGGAATTCGGACTCTCACAGGGTGCCTCCCAGACGCAACATGACACCAGTGCCAACTTGGTCTGGTTTGAGAGTGCCAGGTGGCTCCTGCAATCTGACACCCAGAACAGTGGCTTATGAGTTTTGTTTCCCAGGGAAAATACCTGTACAATGGTTCACGGGCCTGAGGCCTTAAATTGCCGGGTGCCTCCTAGAATTCGGCCTCTCGCAGGATGCCTCCCAGACACAAGGTGGCACCAGTGCCAACTTGGTCTGGTTTAAGAGTGCCAAGTGGGTCCTGAAAACTGACACCCAGAACAGTGGCTTGTGAGTTTTGTTTCCCAGGGAAAAAGCCTGTACAATGGTTCAGGGTCCTGCGGCCTTAAATTGCCAGGTGCCTCCTGGAATTGCGCCTCTCGCAGGATGCCTCCCAGACGCAATGTGGCACTACTGCCAAATTGGTCTGCTTTGAGAGTGTCAGGTGGGTCCTGAAAACTGACACCCAGAACAGTGGCTTGTGAGTTTTGTTTCCCAGGGAAAAAGCCTGTACAATGGTTCAGGGGCCTGAGGCCTTAAATTGCCGGGTGACTCCTGGAATTCCGCCTCTCGCAGGATGCCTCCCAGACGCAAGGTGGCAACAGTTCCAACTTGGTCTGGTTTAAGAGTGCCAAGTGGGTCCTGAAAACTGACACCCAGAACAGTGGCTTGTGAGTTTTGTTTCCCAGGGAAAAAGCCTGTACAATGGTTCAGGGGCCTGAGGCCTTAAATTGCCGGGTGCCTCCTGGAATTCGGCCTCTCGCAGGATGCCTCCCAGACACAAGGTGGCAGCAGTTCCAACTTGGTCTGGTTTAAGAGTGCCAAGTGGGTCCTGAAAACTGACACCCAGAACAGTGGCTTGTGAGTTTTGTTTCCCAGGGAAAAAGCCTGTACCATGGTTCAGGGTCCTGCGGCCTTAAATTGCCAGGTGCCTCCTGGAATTGCGCCTCTCACAGGATGCCTCCCAGACGCAAGGTGGCACTAGTGCCAAATTGGTCTGGTTTGAGAGTGCCAGGTGGCTCCTGCAAACTGACACCCAGAACAGTGACTTGTGAGTTTTGTTTCCCAGGGAAAAAGCCTGTAAAATGGTTTAGGTTAATGCCGCCTTTAATAACCGGGTGCCACCTGGAGATCAGCCTCTCACAGGATGCCTCCCAGACGCAAGGTGGCACCAGTGCCAACTTGGTCTGCTTTGAGAGGGTCAAGTGGGTCCTGAAAATTGACACCCAGAACAGTGGCTTGTGAGTTTTGTTTCCCAGGGAAAAAGCCTGTACAATGATTCAGGGTCCTGTGGCCTTAAATTTCCGGGTGCCTCCTGGAATTCCGCATCTCGCCAGATGTTTCCCAGACGCTAAGCAACACCAGTGCCAACTTGGTCTGGTTTAAGAGTGCCAAGTGGGTCCTGCAAACTGACACCCAGAACAGTGGCTTGTGAGTTTTGTTTCCCAGGGAAAAAGCCTGTACAATGGTTCAGGGGCCTGAGGCCTTAAATTGCAGGGTGCCTCCTGGAATTCGGACTCTCACAGGGTGCCTCCCAGGCGCAACATGACACCAGTGCCAACTTGGTCTGGTTTGAGAGTGCCAGGTGGCTCCTGCAAACTGACACCCAGAACAGTGGCTTATGAGTTTTGTTTCCCAGGGAAAAAGCCTGTACAATGGTTCAGGGGCCTGAGGCCTTAAATTGCCGGGTGACTCCTGGAATTCCGCCTCTCGCAGGATGCCTCCCAGACGCAAGGTGGCACCAGTGCCAACATGGTCTTGTTTGAGACTGCCAAGTGGGTCCTGAAAACTGACACCCAGAACAGTGGCTTCTGAATTTTGTTTTCCAGGGAAAAAGCCTGTAGAATGGTTTTCGGTCCTGCGGCCTTAAATTGCCGGGTGACTCCTGGAATTCCGCCTCTCGCAGGATGCCTCCCAGACGCAAGGTGGCACCAGTGCCAACTTGGTCTGGTTTGAGAGTGCCAAGTGGGTCCTGAAAACTGACACCCAGAACAGTGGCTTGTGAGTTTTGTTTCCCAGGGAAAAAGCCTGTACCATGGTTCAGGGTCCTGCGGCCTTAAATTACCAGGTGCCTCCTGGAATTGCGCCTCTCGCAGGATGCCTCCCAGACGCAAGGTGGCACCAGTGCCAACTTGGTCTGGTTTGAGAGTGTCAAGTGGGTCCTGAAAACTGACACCCAGAACAGTGGCTTGTGAGTTTTGTTTCCCAGGGAAAAAGCCTGTACAATGGTTCAGGGGCCTGAGGCCTTAAATTGCCGGGTGCCTCCTGGAATTCGGACTCTCACAGGGTGCCTCCCAGACGCAACATGACACCAGTGCCAACTTGGTCTGGTTTGAGAGTGCCAGGTGGCTCCTGCAATCTGACACCCAGAACAGTGGCTTATGAGTTTTGTTTCCCAGGGAAAAAGCCTGTACAATGGTTCAGGGGCCTGAGGCCTTAAATTGCCGGGTGCCTCCTAGAATTCGGCCTCTCGCAGGATGCCTCCCAGACACAAGGTGGCACCAGTGCCAACTTGGTCTGGTTTAAGAGTGCCAAGTGGGTCCTGAAAACTGACACCCGGAACAGTGGCTTGTGAGTTTTGTTTCCCAGGGAAAAAGCCTGTACAATGGTTCAGGGTCCTGCGGCCTTAAATTGCCAGGTGCCTCCTGGAATTGCGCCTCTCGCAGGATGCCTCCCAGACGCAATGTGGCACTACTGCCAAATTGGTCTGCTTTGAGAGTGTCAAGTGTGTCCTGAAAACTGACACCCGGAACAGTGGCTTGTGAGTTTTGTTTCCCAGGGAAAAAGCCTGTACAATGGTTCAGGGGCCTGAGGCCTTAAATTGCCGGGTGACTCCTGGAATTCCGCCTCTCGCAGGATGCCTCCCAGACGCAAGGTGGCACCAGTTCCAACTTGGTCTGGTTTAAGAGTGCCAAGTGGGTCCTGAAAACTGACACCCAGAACAGTGGCTTCTGAGTTTTGTTTCCCAGGGAAAAAGCCTGTACAATGGTTCAGGGGCCTGAGGCCTTAAATTGCCGGGTGCCTCCTGGAATTCGGCCTCTCGCAGGATGCCTCCCAGACACAAGGTGGCAGCAGTTCCAACTTGGTCTGGTTTAAGAGTGCCAAGTGGGTCCTGAAAACTGACACCCAGAACAGTGGCTTGTGAGTTTTGTTTCCCAGGGAAAAAGCCTGTACCATGGTTCAGGGTCCTGCGGCCTTAAATTGCCAGGTGCCTCCTGGAATTGCGCCTCTCGCAGGACGCCTCCCAGACGCAAGGTGGCACTAGTGCCAAATTGGTCTGGTTTGAGAGTGCCAGGTGGCTCCTGCAAACTGACACCCAGAACAGTGACTTGTGAGTTTTGTTTCCCAGGGAAAAAGCCTGTAAAATGGTTTAGGTTAATGCCGCCTTTTATAACCGGGTGCCACCTGGAGATCAGCCTCTCACAGGATGCCTCCCAGACGCAAGGTGGCACCAGTGCCAACTTGGTCTGCTTTGAGAGTGTCAAGTGGGTCCTGAAAACTGACACCCAGAACAGTGGCTTGTGAGTTTTGTTTCCCAGGGAAAAAGCCTGTACAATGATTCAGGGTCCTGTGGCCTTAAATTTCCGGGTGCCTCCTGGAATTCCGCATATCGCCAGATGTTTCCCAGACGCTAAGCAACACCAGTGCCAACTTGGTCTGGTTTAAGAGTGCCAAGTGGGTCCTGCAAACTGACACCCAGAACAGTGGCTTGTGAGTTTTGTTTCCCAGGGAAAAAGCCTGTACAATGGTTCAGGGGCCTGAGGCCTTAAATTGCCGGGTGCCTCCTGGAATTCGGACTCTCACAGGGTGCCTCCCAGGCGCAACATGACACCAGTGCCAACTTGGTCTGGTTTGAGAGTGCCAGGTGGCTCCTGCAAACTGACACCCAGAACAGTGGCTTATGAGTTTTGTTTCCCAGGGAAAAAGCCTGTACAATGGTTCAGGGGCCTGAGGCCTTAAATTGCCGGGTGCCTCCTAGAATTCGGCCTCTCGCAGGATGCCTCCCAGACGCAAGGTGGCACCAGTGCCAACTTGGTCTGCTTTGAGAGTGTCAAGTTGGTCCTGAAAACTGACACCCAGAACAGTGGCTTGTGAGTTTTGTTTCCCAGGGAAAAAGCCTGTACAATGGTTCAGGGTCCTGCGGCCTTAAATTGCCAGGTGCCTCCTGGAATTGCGCCTCCCCCAGGATGCCTCCCAGACGCAATGTGGCACTAGTGCCAAATTGGTCTGCTTTGAGAGTGTCAAGTGGGTCCTGAAAACTGACACCCAGAACAGTGGCTTGTGAGTTTTGTTTCCCAGGGAAAAAGCCTGTACAATGGTTCAGGGGCCTGAGGTCTTAAATTGCCGGGTGACTCCTGGAATTCCGCCTCTCGCAGGATGCCTCCCAGACGCAAGGTGGCACCAGTGCCAACTTGGTCTTGTTTGTGACTGCCAAGTGGGTCCTGAAAACTGAAACCCAGAACAGTGGCTTCTGAATTTTGTTTTCCAGGGAAAAAGCCTGTAGAATGGTTTTCGGTCCTGCGGCCTTAAATTGCCGGGTGACTCCTGGAATTCCGCCTCTCGCAGGATGCCTCCCAGACGCAAGGTGGCACCAGTGCCAACTTGGTCTGGTTTGAGAGTGCCAAGTGGGTCCTGAAAACTGACACCCAGAACAGTGGCTTGTGAGTTTTGTTTCCCAGGGAAAAAGCCTGTACAATGGTTCAGGGTCCTGCGGCCTTAAATTGCCAGGTGCCTCCTGGAATTGCGCCTCTCGCAGGATGCCTCCCAGACGCAAGGTGGCACCAGTGCCAACTTGGTCTGGTTTGAGAGTGTCAAGTGGGTCCTGAAAACTGACACCCAGAACAGTGGCTTGTGAGTTTTGTTTCCCAGGGAAAAAGCCTGTACAATGGTTCAGGGGCCTGAGGCCTTAAATTGCCGGGTGCCTCCTGGAATTCGGACTCTCACAGGGTGCCTCTCAGACGCAACATGACACCAGTGCCAACTTGGTCTGGTTTGAGAGTGCCAGGTGGCTCCTGCAATCTGACACCCAGAACAGTGGCTTATGAGTTTTGTTTCCCAGGGAAAAAGCCTGTACAATGGTTCAGGGGCCTGAGGCCTTAAATTGCCGGGTGCCTCCTAGAATTCGGCCTCTCGCAGGATGCCTCCCAGACACAAGGTGGCACCAGTGCCAACTTGGTCTGGTTTAAGAGTGCCAAGTGGGTCCTGAAAACTGACACCCAGAACAGTGGCTTGTGAGTTTTGTTTCCCAGGGAAAAAGCCTGTACAATGGTTCAGGGTCCTGCGGCCTTAAATTGCCAGGTGCCTCCTGGAATTGCGCCTCTCGCAGGATGCCTCCCAGACGCAATGTGGCACTAGTGCCAAATTGGTCTGCTTTGAGAGTGTCAAGTGGGTCCTGAAAACTGACACCCAGAACAGTGGCTTGTGAGTTTTGTTTCCCAGGGAAAAAGCCTGTACAATGGTTCAGGGGCCTGAGGCCTTAAATTGTCGGGTGACTCCTGGAATTCCGCCTCTCGCAGGATGCCTCCCAGACGCAAGGTGGCACCAGTTCCAACTTGGTCTGGTTTAAGAGTGCCAAGTGGGTCCTGAAAACTGACACCCAGAACAGTGGCTTGTGAGTTTTGTTTCCCAGGGAAAAAGCCTGTACAATGGTTCAGGGGCCTGAGGCCTTAAATTGCCGGGTGCCTCCTGGAATTCGGCCTCTCGCAGGATGCCTCCCAGACACAAGGTGGCAGCAGTTCCAACTTGGTCTGGTTTAAGAGTGCCAAGTGGGTCCTGAAAACTGACACCCAGAACAGTGGCTTGTGAGTTTTGTTTCCCAGGGAAAAAGCCTGTACCATGGTTCAGGGTCCTGCGGCCTTAAATTGCCAGGTGCCTCCTGGAATTGCGCCTCTCGCAGGATGCCTCCCAGACGCAAGATGGCACCAGTGCCAACTTGGTCTGGTTTGAGAGTGCCAGGTGGCGCCTGCAAACTGACACCCAGAACAGTGGCTTGTGAGTTTTGTTTCCCAGGGAAAAATCCTGTAAATTGGTTTAGGTTAATGCCGCCTTTAATAGCCGGGTGCCGCCTGGAGATCCGCCTCTCGCAGGATGCCTCCCAGACGCAAGGTGGCACCAGTGCCAAGTTGGTCTGGTTTGAGAGTGTCAAGTGGGTCCTGAAAACTGACACCCAGAACAGTGGCTTGTGAGTTTTGTTTCCCAGGGGAAAAGCCTGTACAATGGTTCAGGGTCCTGCGGCCTTAAATTGCCGGGTGCCTCCTGGAATTCCGCATCTCGCCAGGTGTTTCCCAGACGCTAAGCAACACCAGTGCCAACTTGGTCTGGTTTAAGAGTGCCAAGTGGGTCCTGCAAACTGACACCCAGAACAGTGGCTTGTGAGTTTTGTTTCCCAGGGAAAAAGCCTGTACAATGGTTCAGGTTCCTGCGGCCTTAAATTGCCGGGTGCCTCCTGGAATTCGGCGTCTTGCAAGATGCCTCCCAGACGCAAGGTGGCACCAGTGCCAACTTGGTCTTGTTTGAGAGTGCCAAGTGGGTCCTGCAAACTGACACCCAGAACAGTGGCTTCTGAATTTTGTTTTCCAGGGAAAAAGCCTGTAGAATGGTTTTCGGTCCTGCGGCTTTAAATTGCCGGGTGCCTCCTGGAGATCCGCCTCTCGCAGGATGCCTCCCAGACGCAAGGTGGCACCAGTGCCAACTTGGTCTGGTTTAAGAGTGCCAAGTGGGTCCTGAAAACTGACACCCAGAACAGTGGCTTGTGAGTTTTGTTTCCCAGGGAAAAATCCTGTACAATGGTTCAGGGTCCTGCGGCCTTAAATTGCCGGGTGCCTCCTGGAATTCCGCCTCTTGCAGGATGCCTCCCAGACGCAAGGTGGCACCAGTGCCAACTTTGTCTGGTTTGAGAGTGCCAAGTGGGTCCTGCAAACTGACACCCAGAAAAGTGGCTTGTGAGTTTTGTTTCCCAGGGAAAAAGCCTGTACAACGGTTCAGGGTCCTGCGGCCTTAAATTGCCGGGTGCCTCCTGGAATTCCGCATATCGCCAGGTGTTTCCCAGACGCAAGGTGGCACCAGTGCCAACTTGGTCTGGTTTGAGAGTGCCAAGTGTGTCCTGGAAACTGACACCCAGAACAGTGGCTTGTGAGTTTTGTTTCCCAGGGAAAAAGCCTGTATAATGGTTCAGGGTCCTGCGGCTTTAAATTGCCGGGTGCCTCCTGGAATTTGGCCTCTCGCAGGATGCCTCCCAGACGCAAGGTGGCACCAGTTCAAACTCTGTAGGTTTTAAGAGTGCCAAGTGGGTCCTGAAAACTGACACCCAGAACAGTGGCTTGTGAGTTTTGTTTCCCAGGGAAAAAGCCTGTACAATGGTTCAGGGTCCTGAGGCCTTAAATTGCCGGGTGCCTCCTGGAATTGCGCCTCTCGCAGGATGCCTCCCAGACGCAAGTTGGCACCAGTGCCAACTTGGTCTGCTTTGAGTGTGTCAAGTGGGTCCTGAAAACTGACACCCAGAACAGTGGCTTGTGAGTTTTGTTTCCCAGGGAAAAAGCCTGTACAATGGTTCAGGGGCCTGCGGCCTTAAATTGCCGGGTGCCACCTGGAATTGCGCCTCTCGCAGGATGCCTCCCAGACGCAAGGTGGCACCAGTGCCAACTTGGTCTGGTTTGAGAGTGCCAAGTGTGTCCTGAAAACTGACACCCAGAACAGTGGCTTGTGGGTTTTCTTTCCCAGGGAAAAAGACTGTAAAATGGTTCAGGGTCCTGCAACCTTAAAGTGCCGGGTGCCTCCTGGAGATCCGCCTCTCACAGGATGCCTCTCAGGCCCAACATGACACCAGTGCCAACTTGGCCTGGTTTGAGAGTGCCAGGTGGCTCCTGCAAACTGACACCCAGAACAGTGGCTTGTGAGTTTTGTTTCCCAGGGAAAAAGCCTGTACAATGGTTCAGGGGCCTGCGGCCTTAAATTGCCGGATGCCTCCTGGTATTCCGCATCTCGCCAGGTGTTTCCCAGACGCAAATCAACACCAGTGCCAACTTGGTCTGGTTTAAGAGTGCCAAGTGGGTCCTGAAAACTGACACCCAGAACAGTGGCTTGTGAGTTTTGTTTCCCAGGGAAAAAGCCTGTACAATGGTTCAGGTTCCTGCGGCCTTAAATTGCCAGGTGCCTCCTGGAATTCGGCGTCTTGCAAGATGCCTCCCAGACGCAAGGTGGCACCAGTGCCAACTTGGTCTTGTTTGAGAGTGCCAAGTGGGTCCTGCAAACTGACACCCAGAACAGTGGCTTCTGAATTTTGTTTCCCAGGGAAAAAGCCTGTACAATGGTTCAGGGTCCTGCGGCCTTAAACGGCCGGGTGCCTCCTGGAATTCCGCCTCTTGCAGGATGCCTCCCAGACGCAAGGTGGCACCAGTGCCAACTTTGTCTGGTTTGAGAGTGCCAAGTGGGTCCTGCAAACTGACACCAAGAACAGTGGCTTGTGAGTTTTGTTTCCCAGGGAAAAAGCCTGTATAATGGTTCAGGGTCCTGCGGCCTTAAATTGCCGGGTGCCTCCTGGAATTCCGCATATCGCCAGGTGTTTCCCAGACGCTAAGCAACACCAGTGCCAACTTGGTCTGGTTTAAGAGTGCCAAGTGGGTCCTGGAAACTGACACCCAGAAAAGTGGCTTGTGAGTTTTGTTTCCCAGGGAAAAAGCCTGTATAATGGTTCAGGGTCCTGCGGCCTTATATTGCCGGGTGCCTCCTGGAATTTGGCCTCTCGCAGGATGCCTCCCAGAGGCAAGGTGGCACCAGTGCCAACTTAGTCTGGTTTAAGAGTGCCAAGTGGGTACTGCAAACTGACACCCAGAACAGTGGCTTGTGAGTTTTGTTTCCCAGGGAAAAAGCCTGTACAATGGTTCAGGGTCCTGCGGCCTTAAATTGCCGGGTGCCTCCTGGAATTGCGTCTCTCGCAGGATGCCTCCAAGACGCAAAATGGCACCAGTGCCAACTTGGTCTGGTTTGAGAGTGCCAGGTGGCTCCTACAAACTGACACCCAGAACAGTGGCTTGTGAGTTTTGTTTCCCAGGGAAAAAGCCTGTACAATGGTTCAGGGTCCTGCGGACTTAAATTGCCGGGTGCCTCCTGGAATTCGGCCCCTCGCAGGATGCTTCCCAGACGCAAGGTGGCACCAGTTCCAACTTGGTCTGGTTTAAGAGTGCCAAGTGGGTCCTGAAAACTGACACCCAGAACAGTGGCTTGTGAGTTTTGTTTCCCAGGGAAAAAGCCTGTACAATGGTTCAGGGGCCTGAGGCCTTAAATTGCCGGGTGCCTCCAGGAATTCGGCCTCTCGCAGGATGCCTCCCAGACGCAAGGTGGCACCAGTTCCAACTTGGTCTGGTTTAAGAGTGCCAAGTGGGTCCTGAAAACAGACACCCAGAACAGTGGCTTGTGAGTTTTGTTTCCCAGGGAAAAAGCCTGTACAATGGTTCAGGGTCCTGAGGCCTTAAATTGCCGGGTGCCTCCTGGAATTGCGCCTCTCGCAGGATGCCTCCCAGACGCAAGTTGGCACCAGTGCCAACTTGGTCTGCTTTGAGTGTGTCAAGTGGGTCCTGAAAACTGACACCCAGAACAGTGGCTTGTGAGTTTTGTTTCCCAGGGAAAAAGCCTGTACAATGGTTCAGGGGCCTGCGGCCTTAAATTGCCGGGTGCCACCTGGAATTGCGCCTCTCGCAGGATGCCTCCCAGACGCAAGGTGGCACCAGTGCCAACTTGGTCTGGTTTGAGAGTGCCAAGTGTGTCCTGAAAACTGACACCCAGAACAGTGGCTTGTGGGTTTTCTTTCCCAGGGAAAAAGACTGTAAAATGGTTCAGGGTCCTGCAACCTTAAAGTGCCGGGTGCCTCCTGGAGATCCGCCTCTCACAGGATGCCTCTCAGGCCCAACATGACACCAGTGCCAACTTGGCCTGGTTTGAGAGTGCCAGGTGGCTCCTGCAAACTGACACCCAGAACAGTGGCTTGTGAGTTTTGTTTCCCAGGGAAAAAGCCTGTACAATGGTTCAGGGGCCTGCGGCCTTAAATTGCCGGATGCCTCCTGGTATTCCGCATCTCGCCAGGTGTTTCCCAGACGCAAATCAACACCAGTGCCAACTTGGTCTGGTTTAAGAGTGCCAAGTGGGTCCTGAAAACTGACACCCAGAACAGTGGCTTGTGAGTTTTGTTTCCCAGGGAAAAAGCCTGTACAATGGTTCAGGTTCCTGCGGCCTTAAATTGCCAGGTGCCTCCTGGAATTCGGCGTCTTGCAAGATGCCTCCCAGACGCAAGGTGGCACCAGTGCCAACTTGGTCTTGTTTGAGAGTGCCAAGTGGGTCCTGCAAACTGACACCCAGAACAGTGGCTTCTGAATTTTGTTTCCCAGGGAAAAAGCCTGTACAATGGTTCAGGGTCCTGCGGCCTTAAACGGCCGGGTGCCTCCTGGAATTCCGCCTCTTGCAGGATGCCTCCCAGACGCAAGGTGGCACCAGTGCCAACTTTGTCTGGTTTGAGAGTGCCAAGTGGGTCCTGCAAACTGACACCAAGAACAGTGGCTTGTGAGTTTTGTTTCCCAGGGAAAAAGCCTGTACAATGGTTCAGGGTCCTGCGGCCTTAAATTGCCGGGTGCCTCCTGGAATTCCGCATATCGCCAGGTGTTTCCCAGACGCTAAGCAACACCAGTGCCAACTTGGTCTGGTTTAAGAGTGCCAAGTGGGTCCTGGAAACTGACACCCAGAAAAGTGGCTTGTGAGTTTTGTTTCCCAGGGAAAAAGCCTGTATAATGGTTCAGGGTCCTGCGGCCTTATATTGCCGGGTGCCTCCTGGAATTTGGCCTCTCGCAGGATGCCTCCCAGAGGCAAGGTGGCACCAGTGCCAACTTAGTCTGGTTTAAGAGTGCCAAGTGGGTACTGCAAACTGACACCCAGAACAGTGGCTTGTGAGTTTTGTTTCCCAGGGAAAAAGCCTGTACAATGGTTCAGGGTCCTGCGGCCTTAAATTGCCGGGTGCCTCCTGGAATTGCGTCTCTCGCAGGATGCCTCCAAGACGCAAAATGGCACCAGTGCCAACTTGGTCTGGTTTGAGAGTGCCAGGTGGCTCCTACAAACTGACACCCAGAACAGTGGCTTGTGAGTTTTGTTTCCCAGGGAAAAAGCCTGTACAATGGTTCAGGGTCCTGCGGACTTAAATTGCCGGGTGCCTCCTGGAATTCGGCCCCTCGCAGGATGCTTCCCAGACGCAAGGTGGCACCAGTTCCAACTTGGTCTGGTTTAAGAGTGCCAAGTGGGTCCTGAAAACTGACACCCAGAACAGTGGCTTGTGAGTTTTGTTTCCCAGGGAAAAAGCCTGTACAATGGTTCAGGGGCCTGAGGCCTTAAATTGCCGGGTGCCTCCAGGAATTCGGCCTCTCGCAGGATGCCTCCCAGACGCAAGGTGGCACCAGTTCCAACTTGGTCTGGTTTAAGAGTGCCAAGTGGGTCCTGAAAACAGACACCCAGAACAGTGGCTTGTGAGTTTTGTTTCCCAGGGAAAAAGCCTGTACAATGGTTCAGGGTCCTGCGGCCTTAAATTGCCGGGTGCCTCCTGGAATTGCGCCTCTCGCAGGATGCCTCCCAGACGCAAGGTGGCACCAGTGCCAACTTGGTCTGGTTTGAGAGTGCCAAGTGTGTCCTGAAAACTGACACCCAGAACAGTGGCTTGTGGGTTTTCTTTCCCAGGGAAAAAGACTGTTAAATGGTTCAGGGTCCTGCAACCTTAAATTGCCGGGTGCCTCCTGGAGATCCGCCTCTCACAGGATGCCTCTCAGGCGCAACATGACACCAGTGCCAACTTGGTCTGGTTTGAGAGTGCCAGGTGGCTCCTGCAAACACCCAGAACAGTGGCTTGTGAGTTTTGTTTCCCAGGGAAAAAGCCTGTACAATGGTTCAGGGGCCTGCGGCCTTAAATTGCCGGATGCCTCCTGGAATTCCGCATCTCGCCAGGTGTTTCCCAGACGCTAAGCAACACCAGTGCCAACTTGGTCTGGTTTAAGAGTGCCAAGTGGGTCCTGAAAACTGACACCCAGAACAGTGGCTTGTGAGTTTTGTTTCCCAGGGAAAAAGCCTGTACAATGGTTCAGGTTCCTGCGGCCTTAAATTGCCGGGTGCCTCCTGGAATTCGGCGTCTTGCAAGATGCCTCCCAGACGCAAGGTGGCACCAGTGCCAACTTGGTCTTGTTTGAGAGTGCCAAGTGGGTCCTGCAAACTGACACCCAGAACAGTGGCTTCTGAATTTTGTTTCCCAGGGAAAAAGCCTGTACAATGGTTCAGGGTCCTGCGGCCTTAAATTGCCGGGTGCCTCCTGGAATTCCGCCTCTTGCAGGATGCCTCCCAGACGCAAGGTGGCACCAGTGCCAACTTTGTCTGGTTTGAGAGTGCCAAGTGGGTCCTGCAAACTGACACCAAGAACAGTGGCTTGTGAGTTTTGTTTCCCAGGGAAAAAGCCTGTACAATGGTTCAGGGTCCTGCGGCCTTAAATTGCCGGGTGCCTCCTGGAATTCCGCATATCGCCAGGTGTTTCCCAGACGCTAAGCAACACCAGTGCCAACTTGGTCTGGTTTAAGAGTGCCAAGTGGGTCCTGGAAACTGACACCCAGAAAAGTGGCTTGTGAGTTTTCTTTCCCAGGGAAAAAGCCTGTATAATGGTTCAGAGTCCTGCGGCCTTAAATTGCCGGGTGCCTCCTGGAATTTGGCCTCTCGCAGGATGCCTCCCAGACGCAAGGTGGCACCAGTGCCAACTTAGTCTGGTTTAAGAGTGCCAAGTGGGTCCTGAAAACTGACACCCAGAACAGTGGCTTGTGAGTTTTGTTTCCCAGGGAAAAAGCCTGTACAATGGTTCAGGGTCCTGCGGCCTTAAATTGCCGGGTGCCTCCTGGAATTGCGCCTCTCGCAGGATGCCTCCCAGACGCAAGGTGGCACCAGTGCCAACTTGGTCTGCTTTGAGAGTGTCAAGTGGGTCCTGAAAACTGACACCCAGAACAGTGGCTTGTGAGTTTTGTTTCCCAGGGAAAAAGCCTGTACAATGGTTCAGGGGCCTGCGGCCTTAAATTGCCGCGTGCCTCCTGGATTTGCGCCTCTCGCAGGATGCCTCCAAGACGCAAAATGGCACCAGTGCCAACTTGGTCTGGTTTGAGAGTGCCAGGTGGCTCCTACAAACTGACACCCAGAACAGTGGCTTGTGAGTTTTGTTTCCCAGGGAAAAAGCCTGTACAATGGTTCAGGGTCCTGCGGACTTAAATTGCCGGGTGCCTCCTGGAATTCGGCCCCTCGCAGGATGCCTCCCAGACGCAAGGTGGCACCAGTTCCAACTTGGTCTGGTTTAAGAGTGCCAAGTGGGTCCTGAAAACTGACACCCAGAACAGTGGCTTGTGAGTTTTGTTTCCCAGGGAAAAAGCCTGTACAATGGTTCAGGTTCCTGCGGCCTTAAATTGCCGGGTGCCTCCTGGAATTCGGCGTCTTGCAAGATGCCTCCCAGACGCAAGGTGGCACCAGTGCCAACTTGGTCTTGTATGAGAGTGCCAAGTGGGTCCTGCAAACTGACACCCAGAACAGTGGCTTCTGAATTTTGTTTCCCAGGGAAAAAGCCTGTACAATGGTTCAGGGTCCTGCGGCCTTAAATTGCCGGGTGCCTCCTGGAATTCCGCCTCTTGCAGGATGCCTCCCAGACGCAAGGTGGCACCAGTGCCAACTTTGTCTGGTTTGAGAGTGCCAAGTGGGTCCTGCAAACTGACACCAAGAACAGTGGCTTGTGAGTTTTGTTTCCCAGGGAAAAAGCCTGTACAATGGTTCAGGGTCCTGCGGCCTTAAATTGCCGGGTGCCTCCTGGAATTCCGCATATCGCCAGGTGTTTCCCAGACGCTAAGCAACACCAGTGCCAACTTGGTCTGGTTTAAGAGTGCCAAGTGGGTCCTGGAAACTGACACCCAGAAAAGTGGCTTGTGAGTTTTGTTTCCCAGGGAAAAAGCCTGTACAATGGTTCAGGGTCCTGCGGCCTTAAATTGCCGGGTGCCTCCTGGAATTTGGCCTCTCGCAGGATGCCTCCCAGAGGCAAGGTGGCACCAGTGCCAACTTAGTCTGGTTTAAGAGTGCCAAGTGGGTACTGCAAACTGACACCCAGAACAGTGGCTTGTGAGTTTTGTTTCCCAGGGAAAAAGCCTGTACAATGGTTCAGGGTCCTGCGGCCTTAAATTGCCGGGTGCCTCCTGGAATTGCGCCTCTCGCAGGATGCCTCCCAGACGCAAGGTGGCACCAGTGCCAACTTGGTCTGCTTTGAGAGTGTCAAGTGGGTCCTGAAAACTGACACCCAGAACAGTGGCTTGTGAGTTTTGTTTCCCAGGGAAAAAGCCTGTACAATGGTTCAGGGTCCTGCGGCCTTAAATTGCCGTGTGCCTCCTGGAATTGCGTCTCTCGCAGGATGCCTCCATGACGCAAAATGGCACCAGTGCCAACTTGGTCTGGTTTGAGAGTGCCAGGTGGCTCCTACAAACTGACACCCAGAACAGTGGCTTGTGAGTTTTGTTTCCCAGGGAAAAAGCCTGTACAATGGTTCAGGGTCCTGCGGACTTAAATTGCCGGGTGCCTCCTGGAATTCGGCCCCTCGCAGGATGCTTCCCAGACGCAAGGTGGCACCAGTTCCAACTTGGTCTGGTTTAAGAGTGCCAAGTGGGTCCTGAAAACTGACACCCAGAACAGTGGCTTGTGAGTTTTGTTTCCCAGGGAAAAAGCCTGTACAATGGTTCAGGGGCCTGAGGCCTTAAATTGCCGGGTGCCTCCTGGAATTTGGCCTCTCGCAGGATGCCTCCCAGACGCAAGGTGGCACCAGTTCCAACTTGGTCTGGTTTAAGAGTGCCAAGTGGGTCCTGAAAACTGACACCCAGAACAGTGGCTTGTGAGTTTTGTTTCCCAGGGAAAAAGCCTTTACAATGGTTCAGGGTCTTGCGGCCTGAAATTGCAGGGTGCCTCCTTTAATTGCGCCTCACGCAGGATGCCTCGAAGACGCAAGGTGGCACCGGTGCCAACTTGGTCTGGTTTGAGAGTGCCAGGTGGCTCCTGCAAACTGACACCCAGAACAGTGGCTTGTGAGTTTTGTTTCCCAGGGAAAAAGCCTGTAAATTGGTTTAGGTTAATGCCGCCTTTAATAGCCGGGTGCCGCCTGGAGATCCGCCTCTCGCAGGATGCCTCCCAGACGCAAGGTGGCACCAGTGCCAAGTTGGTCTGGTTTGAGAGTGTCAAGTGGGTCCTGAAAACTGACACCCAGAACAGTGGCTTGTGAGTTTTGTTTCCCAGGGAAAAAGCCTGTACAATGGTTCAGGTTCCTGCGGCCTTAAATTGCCGGGTGCCTCCTGGAATTCGGCGTCTTGCAAGATGCCTCCCAGACGCAAGGTGGCACCAGTGCCAACTTGGTCTTGTTTGAGAGTGCCAAGTGGGTCCTGCAAACTGACACCCAGAACAGTGGCTTCTGAATTTTGTTTTCCAGGGAAAAAGCCTGTAGAATGGTTTTCGGTCCTGCGGCTTTAAATTGCCGGGTGCCTCCTGGAGATCCGCCTCTCGCAGGATGCCTCCCAGATGCAAGGTGGCACCAGTGCCAACTTGGTCTGGTTTAAGAGTGCCAAGTGGGTCCTGAAAACTGACACCCAGAACAGTGGCTTGTGAGTTTTGTTTCCCAGGGAAAAATCCTGTACAATGGTTCAGGGTCCTGCGGCCTTAAATTGCCGGGTGCCTCCTGGAATTCCGCCTCTTGCAGGATGCCTCCCAGACGCAAGGTGGCACCAGTGCCAACTTTGTCTGGTTTGAGAGTGCCAAGTGGGTCCTGCAAACTGACACCCAGAAAAGTGGCTTGTGAGTTTTGTTTCCCAGGGAAAAAGCCTGTACAATGGTTCAGGGTCCTGCGGCCTTAAATTGCCGGGTGCCTCCTGGAATTCCGCATATCGCCAGGTGTTTCCCAGACGCAAGGTGGCACCAGTGCCAACTTGGTCTGGTTTGAGAGTGCCAAGTGTGTCCTGGAAACTGACACCCAGAACAGTGGCTTGTGAGTTTTGTTTCCCAGGGAAAAAGCCTGTATAATGGTTCAGGGTCCTGCGGCTTTAAATTGCCGGGTGCCTCCTGGAATTTGGCCTCTCGCAGGATGCCTCCCAGACGCAAGGTGGCACCAGTTCAAACTCTGTAGGGTTTAAGAGTGCCAAGTGGGTCCTGAAAACTGACACCCAGAACAGTGGCTTGTGAGTTTTGTTTCCCAGGGAAAAAGCCTGTACAATGGTTCAGGGTCCTGAGGCCTTAAATTGCCGGGTGCCTCCTGGAATTGCGCCTCTCGCAGGATGCCTCCCAGACGCAAGTTGGCACCAGTGCCAACTTGGTCTGCTTTGAGTGTGTCAAGTGGGTCCTGAAAACTGACACCCAGAACAGTGGCTTGTGAGTTTTGTTTCCCAGGGAAAAAGCCTGTACAATGGTTCAGGGGCCTGCGGCCTTAAATTGCCGGGTGCCACCTGGAATTGCGCCTCTCGCAGGATGCCTCCCAGACGCAAGGTGGCACCAGTGCCAACTTGGTCTGGTTTGAGTGTTCCAAGTGTGTCCTGAAAACTGACACCCAGAACAGTGGCTTGTGGGTTTTCTTTCCCAGGGAAAAAGACTGTAAAATGGTTCAGGGTCCTGCAACCTTAAAGTGCCGGGTGCCTCCTGGAGATCCGCCTCTCACAGGATGCCTCTCAGGCCCAACATGACACCAGTGCCAACTTGGCCTGGTTTGAGAGTGCCAGGTGGCTCCTGCAAACTGACACCCAGAACAGTGGCTTGTGAGTTTTGTTTCCCAGGGAAAAAGCCTGTACAATGGTTCAGGGGCCTGCGGCCTTAAATTGCCGGATGCCTCCTGGTATTCCGCATCTCGCCAGGTGTTACCCAGACGCAAAGCAACACCAGTGCCAACTTGGTCTGGTTTAAGAGTGCCAAGTGGGTCCTGAAAACTGACACCCAGAACAGTGGCTTGTGAGTTTTGTTTCCCAGGGAAAAAGCCTGTACAATGGTTCAGGTTCCTGCGGCCTTAAATTGCCAGGTGCCTCCTGGAATTCGGCGTCTTGCAAGATGCCTCCCAGACGCAAGGTGGCACCAGTGCCAACTTGGTCTTGTTTGAGAGTGCCAAGTGGGTCCTGCAAACTGACACCCAGAACAGTGGCTTCTGAATTTTGTTTCCCAGGGAAAAAGCCTGTACAATGGTTCAGGGTCCTGCGGCCTTAAACGGCCGGGTGCCTCCTGGAATTGCGCCTCTTGCAGGATGCCTCCCAGACGCAAGGTGGCACCAGTGCCAACTTTGTCTGGTTTGAGAGTGCCAAGTGGGTCCTGCAAACTGACACCAAGAACAGTGGCTTGTGAGTTTTGTTTCCCAGGGAAAAAGCCTGTACAATGGTTCAGGGTCCTGCGGCCTTAAATTGCCGGGTGCCTCCTGGAATTCCGCATATCGCCAGGTGTTTCCCAGACGCTAAGCAACACCAGTGCCAACTTGGTCTGGTTTAAGAGTGCCAAGTGGGTCCTGGAAACTGACACCCAGAAAAGTGGCTTGTGAGTTTTGTTTCCCAGGGAAAAAGCCTGTATAATGGTTCAGGGTCCTGCGGCCTTAAATTGCCGGGTGCCTCCTGGAATTTGGCCTCTCGCAGGATGCCTCCCAGACGCAAGGTGGCACCAGTGCCAACTTAGTCTGGTTTAAGAGTGCCAAGTGGGTACTGCAAACTGACACCCAGAACAGTGGCTTGTGAGTTTTGTTTCCCAGGGAAAAAGCCTGTACAATGGTTCAGGGTCCTGCGGCCTTAAATTGCCGGGTGCCTCCTGGAATTGCGTCTCTCGCAGGATGCCTCCAAGACGCAAAATGGCATTAGTGCCAACTTGGTCTGGTTTGAGAGTGCCAGGTGGCTCCTACAAACTGACACCCAGAACAGTGGCTTGTGAGTTTTGTTTCCCAGGGAAAAAGCCTGTACAATGGTTCAGGGTCCTGCGGACTTAAATTGCCGGGTGCCTCCTGGAATTCGGCCCCTCGCAGGATGCTTCCCAGACGCAAGGTGGCACCAGTTCCAACTTGGTCTGGTTTAAGAGTGCCAAGTGGGTCCTGAAAACTGACACCCAGAACAGTGGCTTGTGAGTTTTGTTTCCCAGGGAAAAAGCCTGTACAATGGTTCAGGGGCCTGAGGCCTTAAATTGCCGGGTGCCTCCTGGAATTCGGCCTCTCGCAGGATGCCTCCCAGACGCAAGGTGGCACCAGTTCCAACTTGGTCTGGTTTAAGAGTGCCAAGTGGGTCCTGAAAACAGACACCCAGAACAGTGGCTTGTGAGTTTTGTTTCCCAGGGAAAAAGCCTGTAATATGGTTCAGGGTCCTGCGGCCTTAAATTGCCGGGTGCCTCCTGGAATTGCGCCTCTCGCAGGATGCCTCCCAGACGCAAGGTGGCACCAGTGCCAACTTGGTCTGGTTTGAGAGTGCCAAGTGGGTCCTGAAAACTGACACCCAGAACAGTGGCTTGTGGGTTTTCTTTCCCAGGGAAAAAGACTGTTAAATGGTTCAGGGTCCTGCAACCTTAAATTGCCGGGTGCCTCCTGGAGATCCGCCTCTCACAGGATGCCTCTCAGGCGCAACATGACACCAGTGCCAACTTGGTCTGGTTTGAGAGTGCCAGGTGGCTCCTGCAAACACCCAGAACAGTGGCTTGTGAGTTTTGTTTCCCAGGGAAAAAGCCTGTACAATGGTTCAGGGGCCTGCGGCCTTAAATTGCCGGATGCCTCCTGGAATTCCGCATCTCGCCAGGTGTTTCCCAGACGCTAAGCAACACCAGTGCCAACTTGGTCTGGTTTAAGAGTGCCAAGTGGGTCCTGAAAACTGACACCCAGAACAGTGGCTTGTGAGTTTTGTTTCCCAGGGAAAAAGCCTGTACAATGGTTCAGGTTCCTGCGGCCTTAAATTGCCGGGTGCCTCCTGGAATTCGGCGTCTTGCAAGATGCCTCCCAGACGCAAGGTGGCACCAGTGCCAACTTGGTCTTGTTTGAGAGTGCCAAGTGGGTCCTGCAAACTGACACCCAGAACAGTGGCTTCTGAATTTTGTTTCCCAGGGAAAAAGCCTGTACAATGGTTCAGGGTCCTGCGGCCTTAAATTGCCGGGTGCCTCCTGGAATTCCGCCTCTTGCAGGATGCCTCCCAGACGCAAGGTGGCACCAGTGCCAACTTTGTCTGGTTTGAGAGTGCCAAGTGGGTCCTGCAAACTGACACCAAGAACAGTGGCTTGTGAGTTTTGTTTCCCAGGGAAAAAGCCTGTACAATGGTTCAGGGTCCTGCGGCCTTAAATTGCCGGGTGCCTCCTGGAATTCCGCATATCGCCAGGTGTTTCCCAGACGCTAAGCAACACCAGTGCCAACTTGGTCTGGTTTAAGAGTGCCAAGTGGGTCCTGGAAACTGACACCCAGAAAAGTGGCTTGTGAGTTTTGTTTCCCAGGGAAAAAGCCTGTATAATGGTTCAGGGTCCTGCGGCCTTAAATTGCCGGGTGCCTCCTGGAATTTGGCCTCTCGCAGGATGCCTCCCAGAGGCAAGGTGGCACCAGTGCCAACTTAGTCTGGTTTAAGAGTGCCAAGTGGGTACTGCAAACTGACACCCAGAACAGTGGCTTGTGAGTTTTGTTTCCCAGGGAAAAAGCCTGTACAATGGTTCAGGGTCCTGCGGCCTTAAATTGCCGGGTGCCTCCTGGAATTGCGCCTCTCGCAGGATGCCTCCCAGACGCAAGGTGGCACCAGTGCCAACTTGGTCTGCTTTGAGAGTGTCAAGTGGGTCCTGAAAACTGACACCCAGAACAGTGGCTTGTGAGTTTTGTTTCCCAGGGAAAAAGCCTGTACAATGGTTCAGGGTCCTGCGGCCTTAAATTGCCGCGTGCCTCCTGGAATTGCGTCTCTCGCAGGATGCCTCCATGACGCAAAATGGCACCAGTGCCAACTTGGTCTGGTTTGAGAGTGCCAGGTGGCTCCTACAAACTGACACCCAGAACAGTGGCTTGTGAGTTTTGTTTCCCAGGGAAAAAGCCTGTACAATGGTTCAGGGTCCTGCGGACTTAAATTGCCGGGTGCCTCCTGGAATTCGGCCCCTCGCAGGATGCTTCCCAGACGCAAGGTGGCACCAGTTCCAACTTGGTCTGGTTTAAGAGTGCCAAGTGGGTCCTGAAAACTGACACCCAGAACAGTGGCTTGTGAGTTTTGTTTCCCAGGGAAAAAGCCTGTACAATGGTTCAGGGGCCTGAGGCCTTAAATTGCCGGGTGCCTCCTGGAATTTGGCCTCTCGCAGGATGCCTCCCAGACGCAAGGTGGCACCAGTTCCAACTTGGTCTGGTTTAAGAGTGCCAAGTGGGTCCTGAAAACTGACACCCAGAACAGTGGCTTGTGAGTTTTGTTTCCCAGGGAAAAAGCCTTTACAATGGTTCAGGGTCTTGCGGCCTGAAATTGCAGGGTGCCTCCTTTAATTGCGCCTCACGCAGGATGCCTCGAAGACGCAAGGTGGCACCGGTGCCAACTTGGTCTGGTTTGAGAGTGCCAGGTGGCTCCTGCAAACTGACACCCAGAACAGTGGCTTGTGAGTTTTGTTTCCCAGGGAAAAAGCCTGTAAATTGGTTTAGGTTAATGCCGCCTTTAATAGCCGGGTGCCGCCTGGAGATCCGCCTCTCGCAGGATGCCTCCCAGACGCAAGGTGGCACCAGTGCCAAGTTGGTCTGGTTTGAGAGTGTCAAGTGGGTCCTGAAAACTGACACCCAGAACAGTGGCTTGTGAGTTTTGTTTCCCAGGGGAAAAGCCTGTACAATGGTTCAGGGTCCTGCGGCCTTAAATTGCCGGGTGCCTCCTGGAATTCCGCATCTCGCCAGGTGTTTCCCAGACGCTAAGCAACACCAGTGCCAACTTGGTCTGGTTTAAGAGTGCCAAGTGGGTCCTGCAAACTGACACCCAGAACAGTGGCTTGTGAGTTTTGTTTCCCAGGGAAAAAGCCTGTACAATGGTTCAGGTTCCTGCGGCCTTAAATTGCCGGGTGCCTCCTGGAATTCGGCGTCTTGCAAGATGCCTCCCAGACGCAAGGTGGCACCAGTGCCAACTTGGTCTTGTTTGAGAGTGCCAAGTGGGTCCTGCAAACTGACACCCAGAACAGTGGCTTCTGAATTTTGTTTTCCAGGGAAAAAGCCTGTAGAATGGTTTTCGGTCCTGCGGCTTTAAATTGCCGGGTGCCTCCTGGAGATCCGCCTCTCGCAGGATGCCTCCCAGATGCAAGGTGGCACCAGTGCCAACTTGGTCTGGTTTAAGAGTGCCAAGTGGGTCCTGAAAACTGACACCCAGAACAGTGGCTTGTGAGTTTTGTTTCCCAGGGAAAAATCCTGTACAATGGTTCAGGGTCCTGCGGCCTTAAATTGCCGGGTGCCTCCTGGAATTCCGCCTCTTGCAGGATGCCTCCCAGACGCAAGGTGGCACCAGTGCCAACTTTGTCTGGTTTGAGAGTGCCAAGTGGGTCCTGCAAACTGACACCCAGAAAAGTGGCTTGTGAGTTTTGTTTCCCAGGGAAAAAGCCTGTACAATGGTTCAGGGTCCTGCGGCCTTAAATTGCCGGGTGCCTCCTGGAATTCCGCATATCGCCAGGTGTTTCCCAGACGCAAGGTGGCACCAGTGCCAACTTGGTCTGGTTTGAGAGTGCCAAGTGTGTCCTGGAAACTGACACCCAGAACAGTGGCTTGTGAGTTTTGTTTCCCAGGGAAAAAGCCTGTATAATGGTTCAGGGTCCTGCGGCTTTAAATTGCCGGGTGCCTCCTGGAATTTGGCCTCTCGCAGGATGCCTCCCAGACGCAAGGTGGCACCAGTTCAAACTCTGTAGGGTTTAAGAGTGCCAAGTGGGTCCTGAAAACTGACACCCAGAACAGTGGCTTGTGAGTTTTGTTTCCCAGGGAAAAAGCCTGTACAATGGTTCAGGGTCCTGAGGCCTTAAATTGCCGGGTGCCTCCTGGAATTGCGCCTCTCGCAGGATGCCTCCCAGACGCAAGTTGGCACCAGTGCCAACTTGGTCTGCTTTGAGTGTGTCAAGTGGGTCCTGAAAACTGACACCCAGAACAGTGGCTTGTGAGTTTTGTTTCCCAGGGAAAAAGCCTGTACAATGGTTCAGGGGCCTGCGGCCTTAAATTGCCGGGTGCCACCTGGAATTGCGCCTCTCGCAGGATGCCTCCCAGACGCAAGGTGGCACCAGTGCCAACTTGGTCTGGTTTGAGTGTTCCAAGTGTGTCCTGAAAACTGACACCCAGAACAGTGGCTTGTGGGTTTTCTTTCCCAGGGAAAAAGACTGTAAAATGGTTCAGGGTCCTGCAACCTTAAAGTGCCGGGTGCCTCCTGGAGATCCGCCTCTCACAGGATGCCTCTCAGGCCCAACATGACACCAGTGCCAACTTGGCCTGGTTTGAGAGTGCCAGGTGGCTCCTGCAAACTGACACCCAGAACAGTGGCTTGTGAGTTTTGTTTCCCAGGGAAAAAGCCTGTACAATGGTTCAGGGGCCTGCGGCCTTAAATTGCCGGATGCCTCCTGGTATTCCGCATCTCGCCAGGTGTTACCCAGACGCAAAGCAACACCAGTGCCAACTTGGTCTGGTTTAAGAGTGCCAAGTGGGTCCTGAAAACTGACACCCAGAACAGTGGCTTGTGAGTTTTGTTTCCCAGGGAAAAAGCCTGTACAATGGTTCAGGTTCCTGCGGCCTTAAATTGCCAGGTGCCTCCTGGAATTCGGCGTCTTGCAAGATGCCTCCCAGACGCAAGGTGGCACCAGTGCCAACTTGGTCTTGTTTGAGAGTGCCAAGTGGGTCCTGCAAACTGACACCCAGAACAGTGGCTTCTGAATTTTGTTTCCCAGGGAAAAAGCCTGTACAATGGTTCAGGGTCCTGCGGCCTTAAACGGCCGGGTGCCTCCTGGAATTGCGCCTCTTGCAGGATGCCTCCCAGACGCAAGGTGGCACCAGTGCCAACTTTGTCTGGTTTGAGAGTGCCAAGTGGGTCCTGCAAACTGACACCAAGAACAGTGGCTTGTGAGTTTTGTTTCCCAGGGAAAAAGCCTGTACAATGGTTCAGGGTCCTGCGGCCTTAAATTGCCGGGTGCCTCCTGGAATTCCGCATATCGCCAGGTGTTTCCCAGACGCTAAGCAACACCAGTGCCAACTTGGTCTGGTTTAAGAGTGCCAAGTGGGTCCTGGAAACTGACACCCAGAAAAGTGGCTTGTGAGTTTTGTTTCCCAGGGAAAAAGCCTGTATAATGGTTCAGGGTCCTGCGGCCTTAAATTGCCGGGTGCCTCCTGGAATTTGGCCTCTCGCAGGATGCCTCCCAGAGGCAAGGTGGCACCAGTGCCAACTTAGTCTGGTTTAAGAGTGCCAAGTGGGTACTGCAAACTGACACCCAGAACAGTGGCTTGTGAGTTTTGTTTCCCAGGGAAAAAGCCTGTACAATGGTTCAGGGTCCTGCGGCCTTAAATTGCCGGGTGCCTCCTGGAATTTGGCCTCTCGCAGGATGCCTCCCAGACGCAAGGTGGCACCAGTGCCAACTTAGTCTGGTTTAAGAGTGCCAAGTGGGTACTGCAAACTGACACCCAGAACAGTGGCTTGTGAGTTTTGTTTCCCAGGGAAAAAGCCTGTACAATGGTTCAGGGTCCTGCGGCCTTAAATTGCCGGGTGCCTCCTGGAATTGCGTCTCTCGCAGGATGCCTCCAAGACGCAAAATGGCACCAGTGCCAACTTGGTCTGGTTTGAGAGTGCCAGGTGGCTCCTACAAACTGACACCCAGAACAGTGGCTTGTGAGTTTTGTTTCCCAGGGAAAAAGCCTGTACAATGGTTCAGGGTCCTGCGGACTTAAATTGCCAGGTGCCTCCTGGAATTCGGCCCCTCGCAGGATGCTTCCCAGACGCAAGGTGGCACCAGTTCCAACTTGGTCTGGTTTAAGAGTGCCAAGTGGGTCCTGAAAACTGACACCCAGAACAGTGGCTTGTGAGTTTTGTTTCCCAGGGAAAAAGCCTGTACAATGGTTCAGGGGCCTGAGGCCTTAAATTGCCGGGTGCCTCCTGGAATTCGGCCTCTCGCAGGATGCCTCCCAGACGCAAGGTGGCACCAGTTCCAACTTGGTCTGGTTTAAGAGTGCCAAGTGGGTCCTGAAAACAGACACCCAGAACAGTGGCTTGTGAGTTTTGTTTCCCAGGGAAAAAGCCTGTAATATGGTTCAGGGTCCTGCGGCCTTAAATTGCCGGGTGCCTCCTGGAATTGCGCCTCTCGCAGGATGCCTCCCAGACGCAAGGTGGCACCAGTGCCAACTTGGTCTGGTTTGAGAGTGCCAAGTGTGTCCTGAAAACTGACACCCAGAACAGTGGCTTGTGGGTTTTCTTTCCCAGGGAAAAAGACTGTTAAATGGTTCAGGGTCCTGCAACCTTAAATTGCCGGGTGCCTCCTGGAGATCCGCCTCTCACAGGATGCCTCTCAGGCGCAACATGACACCAGTGCCAACTTGGTCTGGTTTGAGAGTGCCAGGTGGCTCCTGCAAACACCCAGAACAGTGGCTTGTGAGTTTTGTTTCCCAGGGAAAAAGCCTGTACAATGGTTCAGGGGCCTGCGGCCTTAAATTGCCGGATGCCTCCTGGAATTCCGCATCTCGCCAGGTGTTTCCCAGACGCTAAGCAACACCAGTGCCAACTTGGTCTGGTTTAAGAGTGCCAAGTGGGTCCTGAAAACTGACACCCAGAACAGTGGCTTGTGAGTTTTGTTTCCCAGGGAAAAAGCCTGTACAATGGTTCAGGTTCCTGCGGCCTTAAATTGCCGGGTGCCTCCTGGAATTCGGCGTCTTGCAAGATGCCTCCCAGACGCAAGGTGGCACCAGTGCCAACTTGGTCTTGTTTGAGAGTGCCAAGTGGGTCCTGCAAACTGACACCCAGAACAGTGGCTTCTGAATTTTGTTTCCCAGGGAAAAAGCCTGTACAATGGTTCAGGGTCCTTCGGCCTTAAATTGCCGGGTGCCTCCTGGAATTCCGCCTCTTGCAGGATGCCTCCCAGACGCAAGGTGGCACCAGTGCCAACTTTGTCTGGTTTGAGAGTGCCAAGTGGGTCCTGCAAACTGACACCAAGAACAGTGGCTTGTGAGTTTTGTTTCCCAGGGAAAAAGCCTGTACAATGGTTCAGGGTCCTGCGGCCTTAAATTGCCGGGTGCCTCCTGGAATTCCGCATATCGCCAGGTGTTTCCCAGACGCTAAGCAACACCAGTGCCAACTTGGTCTGGTTTAAGAGTGCCAAGTGGGTCCTGGAAACTGACACCCAGAAAAGTGGCTTGTGAGTTTTCTTTCCCAGGGAAAAAGCCTGTATAATGGTTCAGAGTCCTGCGGCCTTAAATTGCCGGGTGCCTCCTGGAATTTGGCCTCTCGCAGGATGCCTCCCAGACGCAAGGTGGCACCAGTGCCAACTTAGTCTGGTTTAAGAGTGCCAAGTGGGTCCTGAAAACTGACACCCAGAACAGTGGCTTGTGAGTTTTGTTTCCCAGGGAAAAAGCCTGTACAATGGTTCAGGGTCCTGCGGCCTTAAATTGCCGGGTGCCTCCTGGAATTGCGCCTCTCGCAGGATGCCTCCCAGACGCAAGGTGGCACCAGTGCCAACTTGGTCTGCTTTGAGAGTGTCAAGTGGGTCCTGAAAACTGACACCCAGAACAGTGGCTTGTGAGTTTTGTTTCCCAGGGAAAAAGCCTGTACAATGGTTCAGGGGCCTGCGGCCTTAAATTGCCGGGTGCCTCCTGGATTTGCGCCTCTCGCAGGATGCCTCCAAGACGCAAAATGGCACCAGTGCCAACTTGGTCTGGTTTGAGAGTGCCAGGTGGCTCCTACAAACTGACACCCAGAACAGTGGCTTGTGAGTTTTGTTTCCCAGGGAAAAAGCCTGTACAATGGTTCAGGGTCCTGCGGCCTTAAATTGCCGGGTGCCTCCTGGAATTGCGCCTCTCGCAGGATGCCTCCCAGACGCAAGGTGGCACCAGTGCCAACTTGGTCTGCTTTGAGAGTGTCAAGTGGGTCCTGAAAACTGACACCCAGAACAGTGGCTTGTGAGTTTTGTTTCCCAGGGAAAAAGCCTGTACAATGGTTCAGGGGCCTGCGGCCTTAAATTGCCGCGTGCCTCCTGGATTTGCGCCTCTCGCAGGATGCCTCCAAGACGCAAAATGGCACCAGTGCCAACTTGGTCTGGTTTGAGAGTGCCAGGTGGCTCCTACAAACTGACACCCAGAACAGTGGCTTGTGAGTTTTGTTTCCCAGGGAAAAAGCCTGTACAATGGTTCAGGGTCCTGCGGACTTAAATTGCCGGGTGCCTCCTGGAATTCGGCCCCTCGCAGGATGCCTCCCAGACGCAAGGTGGCACCAGTTCCAACTTGGTCTGGTTTAAGAGTGCCAAGTGGGTCCTGAAAACTGACACCCAGAACAGTGGCTTGTGAGTTTTGTTTCCCAGGGAAAAAGCCTGTACAATGGTTCAGGTTCCTGCGGCCTTAAATTGCCGGGTGCCTCCTGGAATTCGGCGTCTTGCAAGATGCCTCCCAGACGCAAGGTGGCACCAGTGCCAACTTGGTCTTGTTTGAGAGTGCCAAGTGGGTCCTGCAAACTGACACCCAGAACAGTGGCTTCTGAATTTTGTTTCCCAGGGAAAAAGCCTGTACAATGGTTCAGGGTCCTGCGGCCTTAAATTGCCGGGTGCCTCCTGGAATTCCGCCTCTTGCAGGATGCCTCCCAGACGCAAGGTGGCACCAGTGCCAACTTTGTCTGGTTTGAGAGTGCCAAGTGGGTCCTGCAAACTGACACCAAGAACAGTGGCTTGTGAGTTTTGTTTCCCAGGGAAAAAGCCTGTACAATGGTTCAGGGTCCTGCGGCCTTAAATTGCCGGGTGCCTCCTGGAATTCCGCATATCGCCAGGTGTTTCCCAGACGCTAAGCAACACCAGTGCCAACTTGGTCTGGTTTAAGAGTGCCAAGTGGGTCCTGGAAACTGACACCCAGAAAAGTGGCTTGTGAGTTTTGTTTCCCAGGGAAAAAGCCTGTATAATGGTTCAGGGTCCTGCGGCCTTAAATTGCCGGGTGCCTCCTGGAATTTGGCCTCTCGCAGGATGCCTCCCAGAGGCAAGGTGGCACCAGTGCCAACTTAGTCTGGTTTAAGAGTGCCAAGTGGGTACTGCAAACTGACACCCAGAACAGTGGCTTGTGAGTTTTGTTTCCCAGGGAAAAAGCCTGTACAATGGTTCAGGGTCCTGCGGCCTTAAATTGCCGGGTGCCTCCTGGAATTGCGCCTCTCGCAGGATGCCTCCCAGACGCAAGGTGGCACCAGTGCCAACTTGGTCTGCTTTGAGAGTGTCAAGTGGGTCCTGAAAACTGACACCCAGAACAGTGGCTTGTGAGTTTTGTTTCCCAGGGAAAAAGCCTGTACAATGGTTCAGGGTCCTGCGGCCTTAAATTGCCGCGTGCCTCCTGGAATTGCGTCTCTCGCAGGATGCCTCCATGACGCAAAATGGCACCAGTGCCAACTTGGTCTGGTTTGAGAGTGCCAGGTGGCTCCTACAAACTGACACCCAGAACAGTGGCTTGTGAGTTTTGTTTCCCAGGGAAAAAGCCTGTACAATGGTTCAGGGTCCTGCGGCCTTAAATTGCCGGGTGCCTCCTGGAATTCGGCCCCTCGCAGGATGCTTCCCAGACGCAAGGTGGCACCAGTTCCAACTTGGTCTGGTTTAAGAGTGCCAAGTGGGTCCTGAAAACTGACACCCAGAACAGTGGCTTGTGAGTTTTGTTTCCCAGGGAAAAAGCCTGTACAATGGTTCAGGGGCCTGAGGCCTTAAATTGCCGGGTGCCTCCTGGAATTTGGCCTCTCGCAGGATGCCTCCCAGACGCAAGGTGGCACCAGTTCCAACTTGGTCTGGTTTAAGGGTGCCAAGTGGGTCCTGAAAACAGACACCCAGAACAGTGGCTTGTGAGTTTTGTTTCCCAGGGAAAAAGCCTGTACAATGGTTCAGGGTCCTGAGGCCTTAAATTGCCGGGTGCCTCCTGGAATTGCGCCTCTCGCAGGATGCCTCCCAGACGCAAGTTGGCACCAGTGCCACCTTGGTCTGCTTTGAGAGTGTCAAGTGGGTCCTGAAAACTGACACCCAGAACAGTGGCTTGTGAGTTTTGTTTCCCAGGGAAAAAGCCTGTACAATGGTTCAGGGTCCTGCGGCCTTAAATTGCCGGGTGCCTCCTGGAATTGCGCCTCTCGCAGGATGCCTCCCAGACGCAAGGTGGCACCAGTGCCAACTTGGTCTGGTTTGAGAGTGCCAAGTGTGTCCTGAAAACTGACACCCAGAAGAGTGGCTTGTGGGTTTTCTTTCCCAGGGAAAAAGACTGTTAAATGGTTCAGGGTCCTGCAACCTTAAATTGCCGGGTGCCTCCTGGAGATCCGCCTCTCACAGGATGCCTCTCAGGCGCAACATGACACCAGTGCCAACTTGGTCTGGTTTGAGAGTGCCAGGTGGCTCCTGCAAACACCCAGAACAGTGGCTTGTGAGTTTTGTTTCCCAGGGAAAAAGCCTGTACAATGGTTCAGGGGCCTGCGGCCTTAAATTGCCGGATACCTCCTGGAATTCCGCATCTCGCCAGGTGTTTCCCAGACGCTAAGCAACACCAGTGCCAACTTGGTCTGGTTTAAGAGTGCCAAGTGGGTCCTGAAAACTGACACCCAGAACAGTGGCTTGTGAGTTTTGTTTCCCAGGGAAAAAGCCTGTACAATGGTTCAGGTTCCTGCGGCCTTAAATTGCCGGGTGCCTCCTGAAATTCGGCGTCCTGCAAGATGCCTCCCAGACGCAAGGTGGCACCAGTGCCAACTTGGTCTTGTTTGAGAGTGCCAAGTGGGTCCTGCAAACTGACACCCAGAACAGTGGCTTCTGAATTTTGTTTCCCAGGGAAAAAGCCTGTACAATGGTTCAGGGTCCTGCGGCCTTAAATTGCCTGGTGCCTCCTGGAATTCCGCCTCTTGCAGGATGCCTCCCAGACGCAAGGTGGCACCAGTGCCAACTTTGTCTGGTTTGAGAGTGCCAAGTGGGTCCTGCAAACTGACACCAAGAACAGTGGCTTGTGAGTTTTGTTTCCCAGGGAAAAAGCCTGTACAATGGTTCAGGGTCCTGCGGCCTTAAATTGCCGGGTGCCTCCTGGAATTCCGCATATCGCCAGGTGTTTCCCAGACGCTAAGCAACACCAGTGCCAACTTGGTCTGGTTTAAGAGTGCCAAGTGGGTCCTGGAAACTGACACCCAGAACAGTGGCTTGTGAGTTTTGTTTCCCAGGGAAAAAGCCTGTATAATGGTTCAGGGTCCTGCGGCCTTAAATTGCCGGGTGCCTCCTGGAATTTGGCCTCTCGCAGGATGCCTCCCAGACGCAAGGTGGCACAAGTGCCAACTTGGTCTGGTTTAAGAGTGCCAAGTGGGTCCTGAAAACAGACACCCAGAACAGTGGCTTGTGAGTTTTGTTTCCCAGGGAAAAAGCCTGTACAATGGTTCAGGGTCCTGAGGCCTTAAATTGCCGGGTGCCTCCTGGAATTGCGCCTCTCGCAGGATGCCTCCCAGACGCAAGTTGGCACCAGTGCCAACTTGGTCTGCTTTGAGTGTGTCAAGTGGGTCCTGAAAACTGACACCCAGAACAGTGGCTTGTGAGTTTTGTTTCCCAGGGAAAAAGCCTGTACAATGGTTCAGGGTCCTGCGGCCTTAAATTGCCGGGTGCCTCCTGGAATTGCGCCTCTCGCAGGATGCCTCCCAGACGCAAGGTGGCACCAGTGCCAACTTGGTCTGGTTTGAGAGTGCCAAGTGTGTCCTGAAAACTGACACCCAGAACAGTGGCTTGTGGGTTTTCTTTCCCAGGGAAAAAGACTGTTAAATGGTTCAGGGTCCTGCAACCTTAAATTGCCGGGTGCCTCCTGGAGATCCGCCTCTCACAGGATGCCTCTCAGGCGCAACATGACACCAGTGCCAACTTGGTCTGGTTTGAGAGTGCCAGGTGGCTCCTGCAAACACCCAGAACAGTGGCTTGTGAGTTTTGTTTCCCAGGGAAAAAGCCTGTACAATGGTTCAGGGGCCTGCGGCCTTAAATTGCCGGATACCTCCTGGAATTCCGCATCTCGCCAGGTGTTTCCCAGACGCTAAGCAACACCAGTGCCAACTTGGTCTGGTTTAAGAGTGCCAAGTGGGTCCTGAAAACTGACACCCAGAACAGTGGCTTGTGAGTTTTGTTTCCCAGGGAAAAAGCCTGTACAATGGTTCAGGTTCCTGCGGCCTTAAATTGCCGGGTGCCTCCTGGAATTCGGCGTCTTGCAAGATGCCTCCCAGACGCAAGGTGGCACCAGTGCCAACTTGGTCTTGTTTGAGAGTGCCAAGTGGGTCCTGCAAACTGACACCCAGAACAGTGGCTTCTGAATTTTGTTTCCCAGGGAAAAAGCCTGTACAATGGTTCAGGGTCCTGCGGCCTTAAATTGCCGGGTGCCTCCTGGAATTCCGCCTCTTGCAGGATGCCTCCCAGACGCAAGGTGGCACCAGTGCCAACTTTGTCTGGTTTGAGAGTGCCAAGTGGGTCCTGCAAACTGACACCAAGAACAGTGGCTTGTGAGTTTTGTTTCCCAGGGAAAAAGCCTGTACAATGGTTCAGGGTCCTGCGGCCTTAAATTGCCGGGTGCCTCCTGGAATTCCGCATATCGCCAGGTGTTTCCCAGACGCTAAGCAACACCAGTGCCAACTTGGTCTGGTTTAAGAGTGCCAAGTGGGTCCTGGAAAATGACACCCAGAAAAGTGGCTTGTGAGTTTTGTTTCCCAGGGAAAAAGCCTGTATAATGGTTCAGGGTCCTGCGGCCTTAAATTGCCGGGTGCCTCCTGGAATTTGGCCTCTCGCAGGATGCCTCCCAGACGCAAGGTGGCACCAGTGCCAACTTAGTCTGGTTTAAGAGTGCCAAGTGGGTCCTGCAAACTGACACCCAGAACAGTGGCTTGTGAGTTTTGTTTCCCAGGGAAAAAGCCTGTACAATGGTTCAGGGTCCTGTGGCCTTAAATTGCCGGGTGCCTCCTGGAATTGCGCCTCTCGCAGGATGCCTCCCAGACGCAAGGTGGCACCAGTGCCAACTTGGTCTGCTTTGAGAGTGTCAAGTGGGTCCTGAAAACTGACACCCAGAACAGTGGCTTGTGAGTTTTGTTTCCCAGGAAAAAAGCCTGTACAATGGTTCAGGGGCCTGCGGCCTTAAATTGCCGCGTGCCTCCTGGATTTGCGCCTCTCGCAGGATGCCTCCAAGACGCAAAATGGCACCAGTGCCAACTTGGTCTGGTTTGAGAGTGCCAGGTGGCTCCTACAAACTGACACCCAGAACAGTGGCTTGTGAGTTTTGTTTCCCAGGGAAAAAGCCTGTACAATGGTTCAGGGTCCTGCGGCCTTAAATTGCCGGGTGCCTCCTGGAATTCGGCCACTCGCATGATGCCTCCCAGACGCAAGGTGGCAGCAGTTCAACTTGGTCTGGTTTAAGAGTGCCAAGTGGGTCCTGAAAACTGACACCCAGAACAGTGGCTTGTGAGTTTTGTTTCCCAGGGAAAAAGCCTGTACAATGGTTCAGGTTCCTGCGGCCTTAAATTGCCGGGTGCCTCCTGGAATTCGGCGTCTTGCAAGATGCCTCCCAGACGCAAGGTGGCACCAGTGCCAACTTGGTCTTGTTTGAGAGTGCCAAGTGGGTCCTGCAAACTGACACCCAGAACAGTGGCTTCTGAATTTTGTTTTCCAGGGAAAAAGCCTGTAGAATGGTTTTCGGTACTGCGGCTTTAAATTGCCGGGTGCCTCCTGGAGATCCGCCTCTCGCAGGATGCCTCCCAGACGCAAGGTGGCACCAGTGCCAACTTGGTCTGGTTTAAGAGTGCCAAGTGGGTCCTGAAAACTGACACCCAGAACAGTGGCTTGTGAGTTTTGTTTCCCAGGGAAAAATCCTGTACAATGGATCAGGGTCCTGCGGCCTTAAATTGCCAGGTGCCTCCTGGAATTGCGCCTCTTGCAGGATGCCTCCCAGACGCAAGGTGGCACCAGTGCCAACTTTGTCTGGTTTAAGAGTGCCAAGTGGGTCCTGCAAACTGACACCAAGAACAGTGGCTTGTGAGTTTTGTTTCCCAGGGAAAAAGCCTGTACAATGGTTCAGGGGCCTGCGGCCTTAAATTGCCGGGTGCCTCCTGGAATTCCGCATATCGCCAGGTGTTTCCCAGACGCTAAGCAACACCAGTGCCAACTTGGTCTGGTTTAAGAGTGCCAAGTGGGTCCTGAAAACTGACACCCAGAACAGTGGCTTGTGAGTTTTGTTTCCCAGGGAAAAAGCCTGTACAATGGTTCAGGTTCCTGCGGCCTTAAATTGCCGGGTGCCTCCTGGAATTCGGCGTCTTGCAAGATGCCTCCCAGACGCAAGGTGGCACCAGTGCCAACTTGGTCTTGTTTGAGAGTGCCAAGTGGGTCCTGCAAACTGACACCCAGAACAGTGGCTTGTGAGTTTTGTTTCCCAGGGAAAAAGACTGTTAAATGGTTCAGGGTCCTGCAACCTTAAATTGTCGGGTGCCTCCTGGAGATCCGCCTCTCACAGGATGCCTCTCAGGCGCAACATGACACCAGTGCCAACTTGGTCTGGTTTGAGAGTGCCAGGTGGCTCCTGAAAACTGACACCCAGAACAGTGGCTTGTGAGTTTTGTTTCCCAGGGAAAAAGCCTGTACAATGGTTCAGGGGCCTGAGGCCTTAAATTGCTGGGTGCCTCCTGGAATTCGGCCTCTCGCAAGATGCCTCCCAGACACAAGGTGGCACCAGTTCCAACTTGGTCTGGTTTGAGAGTGCCAAGTGTGTCCTGAAAACTGACACCCAGAACAGTGGCTTGTGAGTTTTGTTTCCCAGGGAAAAAGCCTGTACAATGGTTCAGGGTCCTGCGGCCTTAAATTGCCAGGTGCCTCCTGGAATTGCGCCTCTCGCAGGATGCCTCCAAGACGCTAGGTGGCACTAGAGCAAAATTGGTCTGCTTTGAGAGTGTCAAGTGGGTCCTGAAAACTGACACCCAGAACAGTGGCTTGTGAGTTTTGTTTCCCAGGGAAAAAGCCTGTACAATGGTACAGGGTCCTGCGGCCTTAAATTGCCGGGTGCCTCCTTGAATTGCGCCTCTCGCGGGATGCCTCCAAGACGCAAGGTGGCACCAGTGCCAACTTGATCTGGTTTGAGAGTGCCGGGTGGCTCCTGAAAACTGACACCCAGAACAGTGGCTTGTGAGTTTTGTTTCCCAGGGAAAAAGACTGTTAAATGGTTTATGTTAATGCCGCTTTTAAAAGCCGGGTGCCACCTGGAGATCCGCCTCTCGCAGGATGCCTCCCAGACGCAAGGTGGCACCAGTGCCAACTTGGTCTGGTTTGAGAGTGTCAAGTGGGTCCTGAAAACTGACACCCAGAACAGTGGCTTGTGAGTTTTGTTTCCCAGGGAAAAAGCCTGTACAATGGTTCAGGGTCCTGCGGCCTTAAATTGCCGGGTCCCTCCTGGAATTCCGCATCTGGCCAGGTGTTTCCCAGACGCTAAGCAACACCAGTGCCAACTTGGTCTGGTTTAAGAGTGCCAAGTGGGTCCTGCAAACTGACACCCAGAACAGTGGCTTGTGAGTTTTGTTTCCCAGGGAAAAAGCCTGTAGAATGGTTTTCGGTCCTGCGGCCTTAAATTGCCAGGTGACTCCTGGAATTCCGCCTCTCGCAGGATGCCTCCCAGACACAAGGTGGCACCAGTGCCAACTTGGTCTGGTTTGAGAGTGCCAAGTGGGTCCTGAAAACTGACACCCAGAACAGTGGCTTGTGAGTTTTGTTTCCCAGGTAAAAAGCCTGTACAATGGTTCAGGGTCCTGAGGCCTTAAATTGTCGGGTGCCTCCTGGAATTCGGCCTCTCGCAGGATGCCTCCCAGACGCAAGGTGGCACCATTTCCAACTTGGTCTGGTTTGAGAGTGCCAAGTGGGTCCTGAAAACTGACACCCAGAACAGTGGCTTGTGAGTTTTGTTTCCCAGGGAAAAAGCCTGTACAATGGTTCAGGGGCCTGCGGCCTTAAATTGCCGGGTGCCTCCCGGAATTCGGCCTCTCGCAGGATGCCTCCCAGACACAAGGTGGCACCAGTGCCAACTTGGTCTGGTTTGAGAGTGTCAAGTGGGTCCTGAAAACTGACACCCAGAACAGTGGCTTGTGAGTTTTGTTTCCCAGGGAAAAAGCCTGTACAATGGTTCAGGGTCCTGCGGACTTAAATTGCCGGGTGCCTCCTGGAGATCCGCCTCTCGCAGGATGCCTCCCAGACGCAAGGTGGCACCAGTGCAAACTTGGTCTGCTTTGAGAGTGTCAAGTGGGTCCTGAACTCTGACACCCAGAACAGTGGCTTGTGAGTTTTGTTTCCCAGGGAAAAAGCCTGTACAATGGTTAAGGGGCCTGCGGCCTTAAATTGCCGGGTGCCTCCTGGAATTCGTCGTCTTCCAAGATGCCTCCCAGACGCAAGGTGGCACCAGTGCCAACTTGGCCTTGTTTGAGAGTGCCAAGTGGGTCCTGAAATCTTACACCCAGAACAGTGGCTTTTGAATTTTGTTTTCCAGGGAAAAAGCCTGTAGAATGGTTCAGGGGCCTGCGGCCTTAAATTGCCAGGTGCCTCCTGGAATTCAGCCTCTCGCAGGATGCCTCCCAGACGCAAGGTGGCGCCAGTGCCAAATTGGTCTGGTTTAAGAGTGCCAAGTGGGTCCTGAAAACTGACACCCAGAACAGTGGCTTGTGAGTTTTGTTTCCCAGGGAAAAACCCTGTCCTGTGGTTCAGGGGCCTGCGGCCTTAAATTGCCGGGTGCCTCCTGGAGATCCGCCTCTCACAGGATGCCTCCCAGACGCAAGCAACACCAGTGCCAACTTGGTCTGCTTTGAGAGTGCCGTTTGGCTCCTGCAAACTGACACCCAGAACAGTGGCTTGTGAGTTTTGTTTCCCAGGGAAAAAGCCTGTACAATGGTTCAGGGTCCTGAGGCCTTAAATTGCCGGGTGCCTCCTGGAATTCGGCCACTCGCAGGATGCCTCCCAGACGCAAGGTGGCACCAGTTCCAACTTGGTCTGGTTTAGGAGTGCCAAGTGGGTCCTGAAAACTGAAAACAAGAACAGTGGCTTCTGAGTTTTGTTTCCCAGGGAAAAAGCCTGTACAATGGTTCAGGGGCCTGAGGCCTTAAATTGCCGGGTGCCTCCTGGAATTCGGCCTCTCGCAGGATGCCTGCCAGACACAAGGTGGCACCAGTTCCAACTTGGTCTGAACAGTGGCTTGTGAGTTTTGTTTCCCAGGGAAAAGGCCTGTACAATGGTTCAGGGTCCTGCGGCCTTAAATTGCCGGGTGCCTCCTGGAATTCGGCCACTCGCAGGATGCCTCCCAGACGCAAGGTGGCACCAGTGCCAACTTGGTCTGCTTTGAGAGTGCCAAGTGCGTCCTGAAAACTGACACCAAGAACAGTGGCTTGTGAGTTTTGTTTCCCAGGGAAAAAGCCTGTACAATGGTTCAGGGGCCTGCGGCCTTAAATTGCCGGGTGCCTCCTGGAATTCGGCCTCTCGCAGGATGCCTCCCAGACACAAGGTGGCACCAGTTCCAACTTGGTCTGAACAGTGGCTTGTGAGTTTTGTTTCCCAGGGAAAAAGCCTGTACCATGGTTCAGGGTCCTGCGGCCTTAAATTGCCAGGTGCCTCCTGGAATTGCGCCTCTCGCAGGATGCCTCCCAGACGCAAGGTGGCACTAGTGCCAAATTGGTCTGGTTTGAGAGTGCCAGGTGGCTCCTGCAAACTGACACCCAGAACAGTGACTTGTGAGTTTTGTTTCCCAGGGAAAAAGCCTGTAAAATGGTTTAGGTTAATGCCGCCTTTAATAACCGGGTGCCACCTGGAGATCAGCCTCTCACAGGATGCCTCCCAGACGCAAGGTGGCACCAGTGCCAACTTGGTCTGCTTTGAGAGTGTCAAGTGGGTCCTGAAAACTGACACCCAGAACAGTGGCTTGTGAGTTTTGTTTCCCAGGGAAAAAGCCTGTACAATGGTTCAGGGTCCTGCGGCCTTAAATTGCCGGGTCCCTCCTGGAATTCCGCATCTGGCCAGGTGTTTCCCAGACGCTAAGCAACACCAGTGCCAACTTGGTCTGGTTTAAGAGTGCCAAGTGGGTCCTGCAAACTGACACCCAGAACAGTGGCTTGTGAGTTTTGTTTCCCAGGGAAAAAGCCTGTAGAATGGTTTTCGGTACTGCGGCCTTAAATTGCCGGGTGACTCCTGGAATTCCGCCTCTTGCAGGATGCCTCCCAGACACAAGGTGGCACCAGTGCCAACTTGGTCTGGTTTGAGAGTGCCAAGTGGGTCCTGAAAACTGACACCCAGAACAGTGGCTTGTGAGTTTTGTTTCCCAGGTAAAAAGCCTGTAGAATGGTTCAGGGTCCTGAGGCCTTAAATTGTCGGGTGCCTCCTGGAATTCGGCCTCTCGCAGGATGCCTCCCAGACGCAAGGTGGCACCAGTTCCAACTTGGTCTTGTTTAAGAGTGCCAAGTGGGTCCTGAAAACTGACAGCCAGAACAGTGGCTTGTGAGTTTTGTTTCCCAGGGAAAAAGCCTGTACAATGGTTCAGGGGCCTGCGGCCTTAAGTTGCCGGGTGCCTCCCGGAATTCGGCCTCTCGCAGGATGCCTCCCAGACACAAGGTAGCACCAGTGCCAACTTGGTCTGGTTTGAGAGTGTCAAGTGGGTCCTGAAAACTGACACCCAGAACAGTGGCTTGTGAGTTTTGTTTCCCAGGGAAAAAGCCTGTACCATGGTTCAGGGTCCTGCGGCCTTAAATTGCCAGGTGCCTCCTGGAATTGCGCCTCTCGCAGGATGCCTCCCAGACGCAAGGTGCCACTAGTGCCAAATTGGTCTGGTTTGAGAGTGCGAGGTGGCTCCTGCAAACTGACACCCAGAACAGTGACTTGTGAGTTTTGTTTCCCAGGGAAAAAGCCTGTAAAATGGTTTAGGTTAATGCCGCCATTAATAACCGGGTGCCACCTGGAGATCAGCCTCTCACAGGATGCCTCCCAGACGCAAGGTGGCACCAGTGCCAACTTGGTCTGCTTTGAGAGTGTCAAGTGGGTCCTGCAAACTGACACCCAGAACAGTGGCTTGTGAGTTTTGTTTCCCGGGGAAAAAGCCTGTACAATGGTTCAGGGGCCTGTGGCCTTAAATGCCGGGTGCCTCCTGGAATTCGGCGTCTTGCTGGATGCCTTCAAAACGCAAGGTGGCACCAGTGGCAACTTGGTCTGGTTTGAGAGTGCCAGGTGGCTCCTGAAAACTGACACCCAGAACAGTGGCTTGTGAGTTTTGTTACCCAGGGAAAAAGCCTGTACAATGGTTCAGGGGCCTGAGGCCTTAAATTGCCGGGTGCCTCCTGGAATTCGGACTCTCACAGGGTGCGTCCCAGACGCGAAATGACACCATTTCCAACTTGGTCTGGTTTGAGAGTGCCAAGTGGGTCCTGCAAACTGACACCCAGAACAGTGGCTTGTGAGTTTTGTTTCCCAGGGAAAAAGCCTGTACAATTGTTCAGGGTCCTGCGGCCTTAAATTGCTGGGTGCCTCCTAGAATTCGGCCTCTCGCAGGATGCCTCTCAGACGCAAGGTGGCACCAGTTCCAACTTGGTCTGGTTTAAGAGTGCCAAGTGGGTCCTGAAAACTGACACCCAGAACAGTGGCTTGTGAGTTTTGTTTCCCAGGGAAAAAGCCTGTAAAATGGTTCAGGGGCCTGCGGCCTTAAATTGCCGGGTGCCTCCCGGAATTCGGCCTTTCGCAGGATGCCTCCCAGACACAAGGTGGCACCAGTGCCAACTTGGTCTGGTTTAAGAGTGCCAAGTGGGTCCTGAAAACTGACACCCAGAACAGTGGCTTGTGAGTTTTGTTTCCCAGGGAAAAAGCCTGTACAATGGTTCAGGGTCCTGCGGCCTTAAATTGCCAGGTGCCTCCTGGAATTGCGCCTCTCGCAGGATGCCTCCCAGACGCAAGGTGGCACCAGTGCCAACTTGGTCTGGTTTGAGAGTGTCAAGTGGGTCCTGAAAACTGACACCCAGAACAGTGGCTTGTGAGTTTTGTTTCCCAGGGAAAAAGCCTGTACAATGGTTCAGGGGCCTGAGGCCTTAAATTGCCGGGTGCCTCCTGGAATTCGGACTCTCACAGGGTGCCTCCCAGGCGCAACATGACACCAGTGCCAACTTGGTCTGGTTTGAGAGTGCCAGGTGGCTCCTGCAAACTGACACCCAGAACAGTGGCTTGTGAGTTTTGTTTCCCAGGGAAAAAGCCTGTACAATGGTTCAGGGGCCTGAGGCCTTAAATTGCCGGGTGTCTCCTGGAATTCGGCCTCTCGCAGGATGCCTCCCAGACACAAGGTGGCACCAGTGCCAACTTGGTCTGGTTTAAGAGTGCCAAGTGGGTCCTGAACTCTGACACCCAGAACAGTGGCTTGTGAGTTTTGTTTCCCAGGGAAAAAGCCTATACAATGGTTCAGGGTCCTGCGGCCTTAAATTGCCAGGTGCCTCCTGGAATTGCGCCTCTCGCAGGATGCCTCCCAGACACAAGGTGGCACCAGTTCCAACTTGGTCTGAACAGTGGCTTGTGTGTTTTGTTTCCCAGGGAAAAAGCCTGTACCATGGTTCAGGGTCCTGCGGCCTTAAATTGCCAGGTGCCTCCTGGAATTGCGCCTCTCGCAGGATGCCTCCCAGACGCAAGGTGGCACTAGTGCCAAATTGGTCTGGTTTGAGAGTGCCAGGTGGCTCCTGCAAACTGACACCCAGAACAGTGACTTGTGAGTTTTGTTTCCCAGGGAAAAAGCCTGTAAAATGGTTTAGGTTAATGCCGCCTTTAATAACCGGGTGCCACCTGGAGATCAGCCTCTCACAGGATGCCTCCCAGACGCAAGGTGGCACCAGTGCCAACTTGGTCTGGTTTGAGAGTGTCAAGTGGGTCCTGAAAACTGACACCCAGAACAGTGGCTTGTGAGTTTTGTTTCCCAGGGAAAAAGCCTGTACAATGATTCAGGGGCCTGAGGCCTTAAATTGCCGGGTGCCTCCTGGAATTCCGCATCTCGCCAGATGTTTCCCAGACGCTCAGCAACACCAGTGCCAACTTGGTCTGGTTTAAGAGTGCCAAGTGGGTCCTGCAAACTGACACCCAGAACAGTGGCTTGTGAGTTTTGTTTCCCAGGGAAAAACCCTGTCCTGTGGTTCAGGGGCCTGCGGCCTTAAATTGCCAGGTGCCTCCTGGAATTGCGCCTCTCGCAGGATGCCTCCCAGACGCAAGGTGGCACCAGCGCCAACTTGGTCTGGTTTAAGAGTGTCAAGTGGGTCCTGAAAACTGACACCCAGAACAGTGGCTTGTGAGTTTTGTTTCCCAGGGAAAAAGCCTGTACAATGGTTCAGGGGCCTGAGGCCTTAAATTGCCGGGTGCCTCCTGGAATTCGAACTCTCACAGGGTGCCTCCCAGGCGCAACATGACACCATTGCCAACTTGGTCTGGTTTGAGAGTGCCAGGTGGCTCCTGCAAACTGACACCCAGAACAGTGGCTTGTGAGTTTTGTTTCCCAGGGAAAAAGCCTGTACAATGGTTCAGGGTCCTGCGGCCTTAAATTGCCGGGTGCCTCCTGGAATTCGGCCACTCGCAGGATGCCTCCCAGACGCAAGGTGGCACCAGTTCCAACTTGGTCTGGTTTAAGAGTGCCAAGTGGGTCCTGAAAACTGACACCCAGAACAGTGGCTTCTGAGTTTTATTTCCCAGGGAAAAAGCCTGTACAATGGTTCAGGGGCCTGAGGCCTTAAATTGCCGGGTGCCTCCTGGAATTCGGCCTCTCGCAGGATGCCTGCCAGACACAAGGTGGCACCCGTTCCAACTTGGTCTGAACAGTGGCTTGTGAGTTTTGTTTCCCAGGGAAAAAGCCTGTACAATGGTTCAGGGTCCTGCGGCCTTAAATTGCCAGGTGCCTCCTGGAATTGCGCCTCTCGCAGGATGCCTCCCAGACGCAAGGTGGCACTAGTGCCAAATTGGTCTGGTTTGAGAGTGCGAGGTGGCTCCTGCAAACTGACACCCAGAACAGTGACTTGTGAGTTTTGTTTCCCAGGGAAAAAGCCTGTAAAATGGTTTAGGTTAATGCCGCCATTAATAACCGGGTGCCACCTGGAGATCAGCCTCTCACAGGATGCCTCCCAGACGCAAGGTGGCACCAGTGCCAACTTGGTCTGCTTTGAGACTGTCAAGTGGGTCCTGCAAACTGACACCCAGAACAGTGGCTTGTGAGTTTTGTTTCCCAGGGAAAAAGCCTGTACAATGGTTCAGGGTCCTGCGGCCTTAAATTGCCGGGTGCCTCCTGGAATTCGGCGTCTTGCTGGATGCCTTCCAGACGCAAGGTGGCACCAGTGGCAACTTGGTCTGGTTTGAGAGTGCCAGGTGGCTCCTGAAAACTGACACCCAGAACAGTGGCTTGTGAGTTTTGTTACCCAGGGAAAAAGCCTGTACAATGGTTCAGGGGCCTGAGGCCTTAAATTGCCGGGTGCCTCCTGGAATTCGGACTCTCACAGGGTGCGTCCCAGACGCGAAATGACACCATTTCCAACTTGGTCTGGTTTGAGAGTGCCAAGTGGGTCCTGCAAACTGACACCCAGAACAGTGGCTTGTGAGTTTTGTTTCCCAGGGAAAAAGCCTGTACAATGGTTCAGGGTCCTGCGGCCTTAAATTGCTGGGTGTCTCCTGGAATCCGGCCTCTCGCAGGATGCCTCCCAGACACAAGGTGGCACCTGTGCCAACTTGGTCTGGTTTAAGAGTGCCAAGTGGGTCCTGAACTCTGACACCCAGAACAGTGGCTTGTGAGTTTTGTTTCCCAGGGAAAAAGCCTGTACAATGGTTCAGGGTCCTGCGGCCTTAAATTGCCAGGTGCCTCCTGGAATTGCGCCTCTCGCAGGATGCCTCCCAGACGCAAGGTGGCACCAGTGCCAACTTGGTCTGCTTTGAGAGTGCCGTTTGGCTCCTGAACTCTGGAACCCAGAACAGTGGCTTGTGAGTTTTGTTTCCCAGGGAAAAAGCCTGTACAATGGTTCAGGGGCCTGCGGCCTTAAATTGCCGGGTGCCTCCTGGAATTCGGCCACTCGCAGGATGCCTCCCAGACGCAAGGTGGCACCAGTGCCAACTTGGTCTGGTTTGAGAGTGCCAAGTGCGTCCTGAAAACTGACACCAAGAACAGTGGCTTGTGAGTTTTGTTTCCCAGGGAAAAAGCCTGTACAATGGTTCAGGGGCCTGCGGCCTTAAATTGCCGGGTGCCTCCTGGAATTCGGCCTCTCGCAGGATGCCTCCCAGACACAAGGTGGCACCAGTTCCAACTTGGTCTGAACAGTGGCTTGTGAGTTTTGTTTCCCAGGGAAAAAGCCTGTACCATGGTTCAGGGTCCTGCGGCCTTAAATTGCCAGGTGCCTCCTGGAATTGCGCCTCTCGCAGGATGCCTCCCAGACGCAAGGTGGCACTAGTGCCAAATTGGTCTGGTTTGAGAGTGCCAGGTGGCTCCTGCAAACTGACACCCAGAACAGTGACTTGTGAGTTTTGTTTCCCAGGGAAAAAGCCTGTAAAATGGTTTAGGTTAATGCCGCCTTTAATAACCGGGTGCCACCTGGAGATCAGCCTCTCACAGGATGCCTCCCAGACGCAAGGTGGCACCAGTGCCAACTTGGTCTGCTTTGAGAGTGTCAAGTGGGTCCTGAAAACTGACACCCAGAACAGTGGCTTGTGAGTTTTGTTTCCCAGGGAAAAAGCCTGTACAATGCTTCAGGGGCCTGAGGCCTTAAATTGCCGGGTGCCTCCTGGAATTCCGCATCTCACCAGATGTTTCCCAGACGCTCAGCAACACCAGTGCCAACTTGGTCTGGTTTAAGAGTGCCAAGTGGGTCCTGCAAACTGACACCCAGAACAGTGGCTTGTGAGTTTTGTTTCCCAGGGAAAAACCCTGTCCTGTGGTTCAGGGGCCTGCGGCCTTAAATTGCCGGGTGCCTCCTGGAATTGCGCCTCTCGCAGGATGCCTCCCAGACGCAAGGAGGCACCAGTGCCAACTTGGTCTGGTTTGAGAGTGTCAAGTGGGTCCTGAAAACTGACACCCAGAACAGTGGCTTGTGAGTTTTGTTTCCCAGGGAAAAAGCCTGTACAATGGTTCAGGGGCCTGAGGCCTTAAATTGCCGGGTGCCTCCTGGAATTCGGACTCTCACAGGGTGCGTCCCAGACGCGAAATGACACCATTTCCAACTTGGTCTGGTTTGAGAGTGCCAAGTGGGTCCTGCAAACTGACACCCAGAACAGTGGCTTGTGAGTTTTGTTTCCCAGGGTAAAAGCCTGTACAATGGTTCAGGGTCCTGCGGCCTTAAATTGCTGGGTGCCTCCTAGAATTCGGCCTCTCGCAGGATGCCTCTCAGACGCAAGGTGGCACCAGTTCCAACTTGGTGTGGTTTAAGAGTGCCAAGTGGGTCCTGAAAACTGACACCCAGAACAGTGGCTTGTGAGTTTTGTTTCCCAGGGAAAAAGCCTGTAAAATGGTTCAGGGTCCTGCGGCCTTAAATTGCCGGGTGCCTCCCGGAATTCGGCCTTTCGCAGGATGCCTCCCAGACACAAGGTGGCACCAGTGCCAACTTGGTCTGGTTTAAGAGTACCAAGTGGGTCCTGAAAACTGACACCCAGAACAGTGGCTTGTGAGTTTTGTTTCCCAGGGAAAAAGCCTGTACAATGGTTCAGGGTCCTGCGGCCTTAAATTGCCAGGTGCCTCCTGGAATTGCGCCTCTCGCAGGATGCCTCCCAGACGCAAGGTGGCACCAGTGCCAACTTGGTCTGGTTTGAGAGTGTCAAGTGGGTCCTGAAAACTGACACCCAGAACAGTGGCTTGTGAGTTTTGTTTCCCAGGGAAAAAGCCTGTACAATGGTTCAGGGGCCTGAGGCCTTAAATTGCCGGGTGCCTCCTGGAATTCGGACTCTCACAGGGTGCCTCCCAGGCGCAACATGACACCAGTGCCAACTTGGTCTGGTTTGAGAGTGCCAGGTGGCTCCTGCAAACTGACACCCAGAACAGTGTCTTGTGAGTTTTGTTTCCCAGGGAAAAAGCCTGTACAATGGTTCAGGGGCCTGAGGCCTTAAATTGCCGGGTGTCTCCTGGAATTCGGCCTCTCGCAGGATGCCTCCCAGACACAAGGTGGCACCAGTGCCAACTTGGTCTGGTTTAAGAGTGCCAGGTGGCTCCTGCAAACTGACACCCAGAACAGTGACTTGTGAGTTTTGTTTCCCAGGGAAAAAGCCTGTAAAATGGTTTAGGTTAATGCCGCCTTTAATAACCGGGTGCCACCTGGAGATCAGCCTCTCACAGGATGCCTCCCAGACGCAAGGTGGCACCAGTGCCAACTTGGTCTGCTTTGAGAGTGTCAAGTGGGTCCTGAAAACTGACACCCAGAACAGTGGCTTGTGAGTTTTGTTTCCCAGGGAAAAAGCCTGTACAATGATTCAGGGGCCTGAGGCCTTAAATTGCCGGGTGCCTCCTGGAATTCGAACTCTCGCAGGGTGCCTCCCAGACGCAAGGTGGCACCAGTGCCAACTTGGTCTGGTTTAAGAGTGTCAAGTGGGTCCTGAAAACTGACACCCAGAACAGTGGCTTGTGAGTTTTGTTTCCCAGGGAAAAAGCCTGTACAATGGTTTAGGGGCCTGAGGCCTTAAATTGCCGGGTGCCTCCTGGAATTCGAACTCTCACAGGGTGCCTCCCAGGCGCAACATGACACCATTGCCAACTTGGTCTGGTTTAAGAGTGTCAAGTGGGTCCTGAAAACTGACACCCAGAACAGTGGCTTGTGAGTTTTGTTTCCCAGGGAAAAAGCCTGTACAATGGTTCAGGGGCCTGAGGCCTTAAATTGCCGGGTGCCTCCTGGAATTCGAACTCTCACAGGGTGCCTCCCAGGCGCAACATGACACCATTGCCAACTTGGTCTGGTTTGAGAGTGCCAGGTGGCTCCTGCAAACTGACACCCAGAACAGTGGCTTGTGAGTTTTGTTTCCCAGGGAAAAACCCTGTCCTGTGGTTCAGGGGCCTGCGGCCTTAAATTGCCAGGTGCCTCCTGGAATTGCGCCTCTCGCAGGATGCCTCCCAGACGCAAGGTGGCACCAGTGCCAACTTGGTCTGGTTTAAGAGTGTCAAGTGGGTCCTGAAAACTGACACCCAGAACAGTGGCTTGTGAGTTTTGTTTCCCAGGGAAAAAGCCTGTACAATGGTTCAGGGGCCTGAGGCCTTAAATTGCCGGGTGCCTCCTGGAATTCGAACTCTCACAGGGTGCCTCCCAGGCGCAACATTACACCATTGCCAACTTGGTCTGGTTTGAGAGTGCCAGGTGGCTCCTGCAAACTGACACCCAGAACAGTGGCTTGTGAGTTTTGTTTCCCAGGGAAAAAGCCTGTACAATGGTTCAGGGGCCTGAGGCCTTAAATTACCGGGTGCCTCCTGGAATTCGGCCTCTCGCAGGATGCCTCCCAGACGCAAGGTGGCACCAGTTCCAACTTGGTCTGGTTTAAGAGTTCCAAGTGGGTCCTGAAAACTGACACCCAGAACAGTGGCTTGTGAGTTTTGTTTCCCAGGGAAAAAGCCTGTACAATGGTTCAGGGTCCTGAGGACTTAAATTGCCAGGTGCCTCCTTGAATTGCGCCTCTCGCAGGATGCCTCCCAGACGCAAGGTGGCACCAGTGCCAACTTGGTCTGGTTTAAGAGTGCCAAGTGCGTCCTGAAAACTGACACCCAGAACAGTGGCTTGTGAGTTTTGTTTCCCAGGGAAAAAGCCTGTACAATGGTTCAGGGGCCTGCGGCCTTAAATTGCCGGGTGCCTCCTGGAATTCGGCCTCTCGCAGGATGCCTCCCAGACACAAGGTGGCACCAGTTCCAACTTGGTCTGAACAGTGGCTTGTGTGTTTTGTTTCCCAGGGAAAAAGCCTGTACCATGGTTCAGGGTCCTGCGGCCTTAAATTGCCAGGTGCCTCCTGGAATTGCGCCTCTCGCAGGATGCCTCCCAGACGCAAGGTGGCACTAGTGCCAAATTGGTCTGGTTTGAGAGTGCCAGGTGGCTCCTGCAAACTGACACCCAGAACAGTGACTTGTGAGTTTTGTTTCCCAGGGAAAAAGCCTGTAAAATGATTTAGGTTAATGCCGCCTTTAATAACCGGGGGCCACCTGGAGATCAGCCTCTCACAGGATGCCTCCCAGACGCAAGGTGGCACCAGTGCCAACTTGGTCTGCTTTGAGAGTGTCAAGTGGGTCCTGAAAACTGACACCCAGAACAGTGGCTTGTGAGTTTTGTTTCCCAGGGAAAAAGCCTGTACAATGATTCAGGGGCCTGAGGCCTTAAATTGCCGGGTGCCTCCTGGAATTCCGCATCTCGCCAGATGTTTCCCAGACGCTCAGCAACACCAGTGCCAACTTGGTCTGGTTTAAGAGTGCCAAGTGGGTCCTGCAAACTGACACGCAGAACAGTGGCTTGTGAGTTTTGTTTCCCAGGGAAAAAGCCTGTACAATGGTTCAGGGGCCTGAGGCCTTAAATTGCCGGGTGCCTCCTGGAATTCGAACTCTCACAGGGTGCCTCCCAGGCGCAACATGACACCATTGCCAACTTGGTCTGGTTTGAGAGTGCCAGGTGGCTCCTGCAAACTGACACCCAGAACAGTGGCTTGTGAGTTTTGTTTCCCAGGGAAAAAGCCTGTACAATGGTTCAGGGTCCTGCGGCCGTAAATTGCCGGATGCCTCCTGGAATTCCGCATCTCGCAGGATGCCTCCCAGATGCAAGGTGGCACCAGTTCCAACTTGGTCTGGTTTAAGAGTGCCAAGTGGGTCCTGAAAACTGACACCCAGAACAGTGGCTTGTGAGTTTTGTTTCCCAGGGAAAAAGCCTGTAAAATGGTTCAGGGGCCTGAGGCCTTAAATTGCTGGGTGACTCCCGGAATTCCGCCTCTCGCAGGATGCCTCCCAGACGCAAGGTGGCACCAGTTCCAACTTGGTCTGGATTAAGAGTGCCAAGTGGGTCCTGAAAACTGACACCCAGAACAGTGGCTTGTGAGTTTTGTTTCCCAGGGAAAAAGCCTGTACAATGGTTCAGGGTCCTGCGGCCTGAAATTGCCGGGTGCCTCCTTTATATGCGCCTCAAGCAGGATGCCTCCAAGACGCAAGGTGGCACCGGTGCCAACTTGGTCTGGTTTGAGAGTGCCAGGTGGCTCCTGCAAACTGACACCCAGAACAGTGGCTTGTGAGTTTTGTTTCCCAGGGAAAAAGCCGGTAAATTGGTTTAGGTTAATGCCGCCTTTAATAGCCGGGTGCCACCTGGTGATCCGCCTCTCGCAGGATGCCTCCCAGACGCAAGGAGGCACCAGTGCCAACTTGGTCTGGTTTGAGAGTGTCAAGTGGGTCCTGAAAACTGACACCCAGAACAGTGGCTTGTGAGTTTTGTTTCCCAGGGAAAAAGCCTGTACAATGGTTCAGGGTCCTGCGGCCTTAAATTGCCGGGTGCCTCCTGGAATTCTGCCTCTTGCAGGATGCCTGCCAGACGCAAGGTGGCACCAGTGCACACTTTATCTGGTTTGAGAGTGCCAAGTGTGTCCTGCAAACGGACACCCAGAACAGTGGCTTGTGAGTTTTGTTTCCCAGGGAAAAAGCCTGTACAATGGTTCAGGGTCCTGCGGCCGTAAATTGCCGGATGCCTCCTGGAATTCCGCATCTCGCCAGGTGTTTCCCAGACGCTAAGCAACACCAGTGCCAACTTGGTCTGGTTTAAGAGTGCCAAGTGGGTCCTGAAAACTGACACCCAGAACAGTGGCTTGTGAGTTTTGTTTCCCAGGGAAAAAGCCTGTACAATGGTACAGGGTCCTGCGGCCGTAAATTGCCGGGTGCCTCCTTGAATTGCGCCTCTCGCAGGATGCCTGCCAGACGCAAGGTGGCACCAGTGCCAACTTGATCTGGTTTGAGAGTGCCAGGTGTCTCCTGCAAACTGACACCCAGAACAGTGGCTTGTGAGTTTTGTTTCCCAGGGAAAAAGCCTGTACAATGGTTTATGTTAATGCCGCCTTTAAAAGCCGGGTGCCACCTGGAGATCCGCCTCTCGCAGGATGCCTCCCAGACGCAAGGTGGCACCAGTGCCAACTTGGTCTACTTTGAGAGTGTCAAGTGGGTCCTGAAAACTGACACCCAGAACAGTGGCTTGTGAGTTTTGTTTCCCAGGGAAAAAGCCTGTACAATGGTTCAGGGTCCTGAGGCCTTAAATTGCCGGGTGACTCCTGGAATTCCGCCTCTCGCAGGATGCCTCCCAGACGCAAGGTGGCACCAATTCCAACTTGGTCTGGTTTAAGAGTGCCAAGTGGGTCCTGAAAACTGACACCCAGAACAGTGGCTTGTGAGTTTTGTTTCCCAGGGAAAAAGCCTTTACAATGGTTCAGGGTCTTGCGGCCTGAAATTGCAGGGTGCCTCCTTTAATTGCGCCTCACGCAGGATGCCTCGAAGACGCAAGGTGGCACCGGTGCCAACTTGGTCTGGTTTGAGAGTGCCAGGTGGCTCCTGCAAACTGACACCCAGAACAGTGGCTTGTGAGTTTTGTTTCCCAGGGAAAAAGCCTGTAAATTGGTTTAGGTTAATGCCGCCTTTAATAGCCGGGTGCCGCCTGGAGATCCGCCTCTCGCAGGATGCCTCCCAGACGCAAGGTGGCACCAGTGCCAACTTGGTCTGCTTTGAGAGTGTCAAGTGGGTCCTGAAAACTGACACCCAGAACAGTGGCTTGTGAGTTTTGTTTCCCAGGGGAAAAGCCTGTACAATGGTTCAGGGTCCTGCGGCCTTAAATTGCCGGGTGCCTCCTGGAATTCCGCATCTCGCCAGGTGTTTCCCAGACGCTAAGCAACACCAGTGCCAACTTGGTCTGGTTTAAGAGTGCCAAGTGGGTCCTGAAAACTGACACCCAGAACAGTGGCTTGTGAGTTTTGTTTCCCAGGGAAAAAGCCTGTACAATGGTTCAGGTTCCTGCGGCCTTAAATTGCCGGGTGCCTCCTGGAATTCGGCGTCTTGCAAGATGCCTCCCAGACGCAAGGTGGCACCAGTGCCAACTTGGTCTTGTTTGAGAGTGCCAAGTGGGTCCTGAAAACTGACACCCAGAACAGTGGCTTCTGAATTTTTTTTTCCAGGGAAAAAGCCTGTAGAATGGTTTTCGGTCCTGCGGCTTTAAATTGCCGGGTGCCTCCTGGAGATCCGCCTCTCGCAGGATGCCTCCCAGACGCAAGGTGGCACCAGTGCCAACTTGGTCTGGTTTAAGAGTGCCAAGTGGGTCCTTAAAACTGACACCCAGAACAGTGGCTTGTGAGTTTTGTTTCCCAGGGAAAAATCCTGTACAATGGTTCAGGGTCCTGCGGCCTTAAATTGCCGGGTGCCTCCTGGAATTCCGCCTCTTGCAGGATGCCTCCCAGACGCAAGGTGGCACCAGTGCCAACTTTGTCTGGTTTGAGAGTGCCAAGTGGGTCCTGCAAACTGACACCAAGAACAGTGGCTTGTGAGTTTTGTTTCCCAGGGAAAAAGCCTGTACAATGGTTCAGGGTCCTGCGGCCTTAAATTGCCGGGTGCCTCCTGGAATTCCGCATATCGCCAGGTGTTTCCCAGACGCTAAGCAACACCAGTGCCAACTTGGTCTGGTTTAAGAGTGCCAAGTGGGTCCTGGAAACTGACACCCAGAAAAGTGGCTTGTGAGTTTTCTTTCCCAGGGAAAAAGCCTGTATAATGGTTCAGGGTCCTGCGGCTTTAAATTGCCGGGTGCCTCCTGGAATTTGGCCTCTCGCAGGATGCCTCCCAGACGCAAGGTGGCACCAGTTCAAACTCTGTAGGGTTTAAGAGTGCCAAGTGGGTCCTGAAAACTGACACCCAGAACAGTGGCTTGTGAGTTTTGTTTCCCAGGGAAAAAGCCTGTACAATGGTTCAGGGTCCTGAGGCCTTAAATTGCCGGGTGCCTCCTGGAATTGCGCCTCTCGCAGGATGCCTCCCAGACGCAAGTTGGCACCAGTGCCAACTTGGTCTGCTTTGAGTGTGTCAAGTGGGTCCTGAAAACTGACACCCAGAACAGTGGCTTGTGAGTTTTGTTTCCCAGGGAAAAAGCCTGTACAATGGTTCAGGGGCCTGAGGCCTTAAATTGCCGGGTGCCACCTGGAATTGCGCCTCTCGCAGGATGCCTCCCAGACGCAAGGTGGCACCAGTGCCAACTTGGTCTGGTTTGAGAGTGCCAAGTGTGTCCTGAAAACTGACACCCAGAACAGTGGCTTGTGGGTTTTCTTTCCCAGGGAAAAAGACTGTTAAATGGTTCAGGGTCCTGCAACCTTAAATTGCCGGGTGCCTCCTGGAGATCCGCCTCTCACAGGATGCCTCTCAGGCGCAACATGACACCAGTGCCAACTTGGTCTGGTTTGAGAGTGCCAGGTGGCTCCTGCAAACTGACACCCAGAACAGTGGCTTGTGAGTTTTGTTTCCCAGGGAAAAAGCCTGTACAATGGTTCAGGGGCCTGCGGCCTTAAATTGCCGGATGCCTCCTGGAATTCCGCATCTCGCCAGGTGTTTCCCAGACGCTAAGCAACACAAGTGCCAACTTGGTCTGGTTTAAGAGTGCCAAGTGGGTCCTGAAAACTGACACCCAGAACAGTGGCTTGTGAGTTTTGTTTCCCAGGGAAAAAGCCTGTACAATGGTTCAGGAGCCTGAGGCCTTAAATTGCCGGGTGACTCCTGGAATTCGGCCTCTTGCAAGATGCCTCCCAGACGCAAGGTGGCACCAGTGCCAACTTGGTCTTGTTTGAGAGTGCCAAGTGGGTCCTGCAAACTGACACCCAGAACAGTGGCTTCTGAATTTTGTTTCCCAGGGAAAAAGCCTGTACAATGGTTCAGGGTTCTGCGGCCTTAAATTGCCGGGTGCCTCCTGGAATTCCGCCTCTTGCAGGATGCCTCCCAGACGCAAGGTGGCACCAGTGCCAACTTTGTCTGGTTTGAGAGTGCCAAGTGGGTCCTGCAAACTGACACCAAGAACAGTGGCTTGTGAGTTTTGTTTCCCAGGGAAAAAGCCTGTACAATGGTTCAGGGTCCTGCGGCCTTAAATTGCCGGGTGCCTCCTGGAATTCCGCATATCGCCAGGTGTTTCCCAGACGCTAAGCAACACCAGTGCCAACTTGGTCTGGTTTAAGAGTGCCAAGTGGGTCCTGGAAACTGACACCCAGAAAAGTGGCTTGTGAGTTTTGTTTCCCAGGGAAAAAGCCTGTATAATGGTTCAGGGTCCTGCGGCCTTAAATTGCCGGGTGCCTCCTGGAATTTGGCCTCTCGCAGGATGCCTCCCAGACGCAAGGTGGCACCAGTGCCAACTTAGTCTGGTTTAAGAGTGCCAAGTGGGTACTGCAAACTGACACCCAGAACAGTGGCTTGTGAGTTTTGTTTCCCAGGGAAAAAGCCTGTACCATGGTTCAGGGTCCTGCGGCCTTAAATTGCCAGGTGCCTCCTGGAATTGCGCCTCTCGCAGGATGCCTCCCAGACGCAAGGTGGCACTAGTGCCAAATTGGTCTGGTTTGAGAGTGCCAGGTGGCTCCTGCAAACTGACACCCAGAACAGTGACTTGTGAGTTTTGTTTCCCAGGGAAAAAGCCTGTAAAATGATTTAGGTTAATGCCGCCTTTAATAACCGGGTGCCACCTGGAGATCAGCCTCTCACAGGATGCCTCCCAGACGCAAGGTGGCACCAGTGCGAACTTGGTCTGCTTTGAGAGTGTCAAGTGGGTCCTGAAAACTGACACCCAGAACAGTGGCTTGTGAGTTTTGTTTCCCAGGGAAAAAGCCTGTACAATGATTCAGGGGCCTGAGGCCTTAAATTGCCGGGTGCCTCCTGGAATTCCGCATCTCGCCAGATGTTTCCCAGACCCTCAGCAACACCAGTGCCAACTTGGTCTGGTTTAAGAGTGCCAAGTGGGTCCTGCAAACTGACACCCAGAACAGTGGCTTGTGAGTTTTGTTTCCCAGGGAAAAAGCCTGTACAATGGTTCAGGGGCCTGAGGCCTTAAATTGCCGGGTGCCTCCTGGAATTCGAACTCTCACAGGGTGCCTCCCAGGCGCAACATGACACCATTGCCAACTTGGTCTGGTTTGAGAGTGCCAGGTGGCTCCTGCAAACTGACACCCAGAACAGTGGCTTGTGAGTTTTGTTTCCCAGGGAAAAAGCCTGTACAATGGTTCAGGGGCCTGAGGCCTTAAATTACCGGGTGCCTCCTGGAATTCGGCCTCTCGCAGGATGCCTCCCAGATGCAAGGTGGCACCAGTTCCAACTTGGTCTGGTTTAAGAGTGCCAAGTGGGTCCTGAAAACTGACACCCAGAACAGTGGCTTGTGAGTTTTGTTTCCCAGGGAAAAAGCCTGTACAATGGTTCAGGGGCCTGAGGCCTTAAATTGCTGGGTGACTCCCGGAATTCCGCCTCTCGCAGGATGCCTCCCAGACGCAAGGTGGCACCAGTTCCAACTTGGTCTGGATTAAGAGTGCCAAGTGGGTCCTGAAAACTGACACCCAGAACAGTGGCTTGTGAGTTTTGTTTCCCAGGGAAAAAGCCTGTACAATGGTTCAGGGTCCTGCGGCCTGAAATTGCCGGGTGCCTCCTTTATATGCGCCTCAAGCAGGATGCCTCCAAGACGCAAGGTGGCACCGGTGCCAACTTGGTCTGGTTTGAGAGTGCCAGGTGGCTCCTGCAAACTGACACCCAGAACAGTGGCTTGTGAGTTTTGTTTCCCAGGGAAAAAGCCGGTAAATTGGTTTAGGTTAATGCCGCCTTTAATAGCCGGGTGCCACCTGGTGATCCGCCTCTCGCAGGATGCCTCCCAGACGCAAGGAGGCACCAGTGCCAACTTGGTCTGGTTTGAGAGTGTCAAGTGGGTCCTGAAAACTGACACCCAGAACAGTGGCTTGTGAGTTTTGTTTCCCAGGGAAAAAGCCTGTACAATGGTTCAGGGTCCTGCGGCCTTAAATTGCCGGGTGCCTCCTGGAATTCTGCCTCTTGCAGGATGCCTGCCAGACGCAAGGTGGCACCAGTGCACACTTTATCTGGTTTGAGAGTGCCAAGTGTGTCCTGCAAACGGACACCCAGAACAGTGGCTTGTGAGTTTTGTTTCCCAGGGAAAAAGCCTGTACAATGGTTCAGGGTCCTGCGGCCGTAAATTGCCGGATGCCTCCTGGAATTCCGCATCTCGCCAGGTGTTTCCCAGACGCTAAGCAACACCAGTGCCAACTTGGTCTGGTTTAAGAGTGCCAAGTGGGTCCTGAAAACTGACACCCAGAACAGTGGCTTGTGAGTTTTGTTTCCCAGGGAAAAAGCCTGTACAATGGTTCAGGGGCCTGAGGCCTTAAATTGCCGGGTGCCTCCTGGAATTCTGCCTCTCGCAGGATGCCTCCCAGACGCAAGTTGGCACCAGTGCCAACTTGTTCTGCTTTGAGTGTGTCAAGTGGGTCCTGAAAACTGACACCCAGAACAGTGGCTTGTGAGTTTTGTTTCCCAGGGAAAAAGCCTGTACAATGGTACAGGGTCCTGCGGCCGTAAATTGCCGGGTGCCTCCTTGAATTGCGCCTCTCGCAGGATGCCTGCCAGACGCAAGGTGGCACCAGTGCCAACTTGATCTGGTTTGAGAGTGCCAGGTGTCTCCTGCAAACTGACACCCAGAACAGTGGCTTGTGAGTTTTGTTTCCCAGGGAAAAAGCCTGTACAATGGTTTATGTTAATGCCGCCTTTAAAAGCCGGGTGCCACCTGGAGATCCGCCTCTCGCAGGATGCCTCCCAGACGCAAGGTGGCACCAGTGCCAACTTGGTCTACTTTGAGAGTGTCAAGTGGGTCCTGAAAACTGACACCCAGAACAGTGGCTTGTGAGTTTTGTTTCCCAGGGAAAAAGCCTGTACAATGGTTCAGGGTCCTGAGGCCTTAAATTGCCGGGTGACTCCTGGAATTCCGCCTCTCGCAGGATGCCTCCCAGACGCAAGGTGGCACCAATTCCAACTTGGTCTGGTTTAAGAGTGCCAAGTGGGTCCTGAAAACTGACACCCAGAACAGTGGCTTGTGAGTTTTGTTTCCCAGGGAAAAAGCCTTTACAATGGTTCAGGGTCTTGCGGCCTGAAATTGCAGGGTGCCTCCTTTAATTGCGCCTCACGCAGGATGCCTCGAAGACGCAAGGTGGCACCGGTGCCAACTTGGTCTGGTTTGAGAGTGCCAGGTGGCTCCTGCAAACTGACACCCAGAACAGTGGCTTGTGAGTTTTGTTTCCCAGGGAAAAAGCCTGTAAATTGGTTTAGGTTAATGCCGCCTTTAATAGCCGGGTGCCGCCTGGAGATCCGCCTCTCGCAGGATGCCTCCCAGACGCAAGGTGGCACCAGTGCCAACTTGGTCTGGTTTGAGAGTGTCAAGTGGGTCCTGAAAACTGACACCCAGAACAGTGGCTTGTGAGTTTTGTTTCCCAGGGGAAAAGCCTGTACAATGGTTCAGGGTCCTGCGGCCTTAAATTGCCGGGTGCCTCCTGGAATTCCGCATCTCGCCAGGTGTTTCCCAGACGCTAAGCAACACCAGTGCCAACTTGGTCTGGTTTAAGAGTGCCAAGTGGGTCCTGAAAACTGACACCCAGAACAGTGGCTTGTGAGTTTTGTTTCCCAGGGAAAAAGCCTGTACAATGGTTCAGGTTCCTGCGGCCTTAAATTGCCGGGTGCCTCCTGGAATTCGGCGTCTTGCAAGATGCCTCCCAGACGCAAGGTGGCACCAGTGCCAACTTGGTCTTGTTTGAGAGTGCCAAGTGGGTCCTGAAAACTGACACCCAGAACAGTGGCTTCTGAATTTTTTTTTCCAGGGAAAAAGCCTGTAGAATGGTTTTCGGTCCTGCGGCTTTAAATTGCCGGGTGCCTCCTGGAGATCCGCCTCTCGCAGGATGCCTCCCAGACGCAAGGTGGCACCAGTGCCAACTTGGTCTGGTTTAAGAGTGCCAAGTGGGTCCTTAAAACTGACACCCAGAACAGTGGCTTGTGAGTTTTGTTTCCCAGGGAAAAATCCTGTACAATGGTTCAGGGTCCTGCGGCCTTAAATTGCCGGGTGCCTCCTGGAATTCCGCCTCTTGCAGGATGCCTCCCAGACGCAAGGTGGCACCAGTGCCAACTTTGTCTGGTTTGAGAGTGCCAAGTGGGTCCTGCAAACTGACACCAAGAACAGTGGCTTGTGAGTTTTGTTTCCCAGGGAAAAAGCCTGTACAATGGTTCAGGGTCCTGCGGCCTTAAATTGCCGGGTGCCTCCTGGAATTCCGCATATCGCCAGGTGTTTCCCAGACGCTAAGCAACACCAGTGCCAACTTGGTCTGGTTTAAGAGTGCCAAGTGGGTCCTGGAAACTGACACCCAGAAAAGTGGCTTGTGAGTTTTCTTTCCCAGGGAAAAAGCCTGTATAATGGTTAAGGGTCCTGCGGCTTTAAATTGCCGGGTGCCTCCTGGAATTTGGCCTCTCGCAGGATGCCTCCCAGACGCAAGGTGGCACCAGTTCAAACTCTGTAGGGTTTAAGAGTGCCAAGTGGGTCCTGAAAACTGACACCCAGAACAGTGGCTTGTGAGTTTTGTTTCCCAGGGAAAAAGCCTGTACAATGGTTCAGGGTCCTGAGGCCTTAAATTGCCGGGTGCCTCCTGGAATTGCGCCTCTCGCAGGATGCCTCCCAGACGCAAGTTGGCACCAGTGCCAACTTGGTCTGCTTTGAGTGTGTCAAGTGGGTCCTGAAAACTGACACCCAGAACAGTGGCTTGTGAGTTTTGTTTCCCAGGGAAAAAGCCTGTACAATGGTTCAGGGGCCTGAGGCCTTAAATTGCCGGGTGCCACCTGGAATTGCGCCTCTCGCAGGATGCCTCCCAGACGCAAGGTGGCACCAGTGCCAACTTGGTCTGGTTTGAGAGTGCCAAGTGTGTCCTGAAAACTGACACCCAGAACAGTGGCTTGTGGGTTTTCTTTCCCAGGGAAAAAGACTGTTAAATGGTTCAGGGTCCTGCAACCTTAAATTGCCGGGTGCCTCTTGGAGATCCGCCTCTCACAGGATGCCTCTCAGGCGCAACATGACACCAGTGCCAACTTGGTCTGGTTTGAGAGTGCCAGGTGGCTCCTGCAAACTGACACCCAGAACAGTGGCTTGTGAGTTTTGTTTCCCAGGGAAAAAGCCTGTACAATGGTTCAGGGGCCTGCGGCCTTAAATTGCCGGATGCCTCCTGGAATTCCGCATCTCGCCAGGTGTTTCCCAGACGCTAAGCAACACAAGTGCCAACTTGGTCTGGTTTAAGAGTGCCAAGTGGGTCCTGAAAACTGACACCCAGAACAGTGGCTTGTGAGTTTTGTTTCCCAGGGAAAAAGCCTGTACAATGGTTCAGGTTCCTGCGGCCTTAAATTGCCAGGTGCCTCCTGGAATTCGGCGTCTTGCAAGATGCCTCCCAGACGCAAGGTGGCACCAGTGCCAACTTGGTCTTGTTTGAGAGTGCCAAGTGGGTCCTGCAAACTGACACCCAGAACAGTGGCTTCTGAATTTTGTTTCCCAGGGAAAAAGCCTGTACAATGGTTCAGGGTTCTGCGGCCTTAAATTGCCGGGTGCCTCCTGGAATTCCGCCTCTTGCAGGATGCCTCCCAGACGCAAGGTGGCACCAGTGCCAACTTTGTCTGGTTTGAGAGTGCCAAGTGGGTCCTGCAAACTGACACCAAGAACAGTGGCTTGTGAGTTTTGTTTCCCAGGGAAAAAGCCTGTACAATGGTTCAGGGTCCTGCAGCCTTAAATTGCCGGGTGCCTCCTGGAATTCCGCATATCGCCAGGTGTTTCCCAGACGCTAAGCAACACCAGTGCCAACTTGGTCTGGTTTAAGAGTGCCAAGTGGGTCCTGGAAACTGACACCCAGAAAAGTGGCTTGTGAGTTTTGTTTCCCAGGGAAAAAGCCTGTATAATGGATCAGGGTCCTGCGGCCTTAAATTGCCGGGTGCCTCCTGGAATTTGGCCTCTCGCAGGATGCCTCCCAGACGCAAGGTGGCACCAGTGCCAACTTAGTCTGGTTTAAGAGTGCCAAGTGGGTACTGCAAACTGACACCCAGAACAGTGGCTTGTGAGTTTTGTTTCCCAGGGAAAAAGCCTGTACCATGGTTCAGGGTCCTGCGGCCTTAAATTGCCAGGTGCCTCCTGGAATTGCGCCTCTCGCAGGATGCCTCCCAGACGCAAGGTGGCACTAGTGCCAAATTGGTCTGGTTTGAGAGTGCCAGGTGGCTCCTGCAAACTGACACCCAGAACAGTGACTTGTGAGTTTTGTTTCCCAGGGAAAAAGCCTGTAAAATGATTTAGGTTAATGCCGCCTTTAATAACCGGGTGCCACCTGGAGATCAGCCTCTCACAGGATGCCTCCCAGACGCAAGGTGGCACCAGTGCCAACTTGGTCTGCTTTGAGAGTGTCAAGTGGGTCCTGAAAACTGACACCCAGAACAGTGGCTTGTGAGTTTTGTTTCCCAGGGAAAAAGCCTGTACAATGATTCAGGGGCCTGAGGCCTTAAATTGCCGGGTGCCTCCTGGAATTCCGCATCTCGCCAGATGTTTCCCAGACGCTCAGCAACACCAGTGCCAACTTGGTCTGGTTTAAGAGTGCCAAGTGGGTCCTGCAAACTGACACCCAGAACAGTGGCTTGTGAGTTTTGTTTCCCAGGGAAAAAGCCTGTACAATGGTTCAGGGGCCTGAGGCCTTAAATTGCCGGGTGCCTCCTGGAATTCGAACTCTCACAGGGTGCCTCCCAGGCGCAACATGACACCATTGCCAACTTGGTCTGGTTTGAGAGTGCCAGGTGGCTCCTGCAAACTGACACCCAGAACAGTGGCTTGTGAGTTTTGTTTCCCAGGGAAAAAGCCTGTACAATGGTTCAGGGGCCTGAGGCCTTAAATTGCCGGGTGCCTCCTGGAATTCGGCCTCTCGCAGGATGCCTCCCAGATGCAAGGTGGCACCAGTTCCAACTTGGTCTGGTTTAAGAGTGCCAAGTGGGTCCTGAAAACTGACACCCAGAACAGTGGCTTGTGAGTTTTGTTTCCCAGGGAAAAAGCCTGTACAATGGTTCAGGGGCCTGAGGCCTTAAATTGCTGGGTGACTCCCGGAATTCCGCCTCTCGCAGGATGCCTCCCAGACGCAAGGTGGCACCAGTTCCAACTTGGTCTGGATTAAGAGTGCCAAGTGGGTCCTGAAAACTGACACCCAGAACAGTGGCTTGTGAGTTTTGTTTCCCAGGGAAAAAGCCTGTACAATGGTTCAGGGTCCTGCGGCCTGAAATTGCCGGGTGCCTCCTTTATATGCGCCTCAAGCAGGATGCCTCCAAGACGCAAGGTGGCACCGGTGCCAACTTGGTCTGGTTTGAGAGTGCCAGGTGGCTCCTGCAAACTGACACCCAGAACAGTGGCTTGTGAGTTTTGTTTCCCAGGGAAAAAGCCGGTAAATTGGTTTAGGTTAATGCCGCCTTTAATAGCCGGGTGCCACCTGGTGATCCGCCTCTCGCAGGATGCCTCCCAGACGCAAGGAGGCACCAGTGCCAACTTGGTCTGGTTTGAGAGTGTCAAGTGGGTCCTGAAAACTGACACCCAGAACAGTGGCTTGTGAGTTTTGTTTCCCAGGGAAAAAGCCTGTACAATGGTTCAGGGTCCTGCGGCCTTAAATTGCCGGGTGCCTCCTGGAATTCTGCCTCTTGCAGGATGCCTGCCAGACGCAAGGTGGCACCAGTGCACACTTTATCTGGTTTGAGAGTGCCAAGTGTGTCCTGCAAACGGACACCCAGAACAGTGGCTTGTGAGTTTTGTTTCCCAGGGAAAAAGCCTGTACAATGGTTCAGGGTCCTGCGGCCGTAAATTGCCGGATGCCTCCTGGAATTCCGCATCTCGCCAGGTGTTTCCCAGACGCTAAGCAACACCAGTGCCAACTTGGTCTGGTTTAAGAGTGCCAAGTGGGTCCTGAAAACTGACACCCAGAACAGTGGCTTGTGAGTTTTGTTTCCCAGGGAAAAAGCCTGTACAATGGTTCAGGGGCCTGAGGCCTTAAATTGCCGGGTGCCTCCTGGAATTCTGCCTCTCGCAGGATGCCTCCCAGACGCAAGTTGGCACCAGTGCCAACTTGTTCTGCTTTGAGTGTGTCAAGTGGGTCCTGAAAACTGACACCCAGAACAGTGGCTTGTGAGTTTTGTTTCCCAGGGAAAAAGCCTGTACAATGGTACAGGGTCCTGCGGCCGTAAATTGCCGGGTGCCTCCTTGAATTGCGCCTCTCGCAGGATGCCTCCAAGACGCAAGGTGGCACCAGTGCCAACTTGATCTGGTTTGAGAGTGCCAGGTGTCTCCTGCAAACTGACACCCAGAACAGTGGCTTGTGAGTTTTGTTTCCCAGGGAAAAAGCCTGTACAATGGTTTATGTTAATGCCGCCTTTAAAAGCCGGGTGCCACCTGGAGATCCGCCTCTCGCAGGATGCCTCCCAGACGCAAGGTGGCACCAGTGCCAACTTGGTCTACTTTGAGAGTGTCAAGTGGGTCCTGAAAACTGACACCCAGAACAGTGGCTTGTGAGTTTTGTTTCCCAGGGAAAAAGCCTGTACAATGGTTCAGGGTCCTGAGGCCTTAAATTGCCGGGTGACTCCTGGAATTCCGCCTCTCGCAGGATGCCTCCCAGACGCAAGGTGGCACCAATTCCAACTTGGTCTGGTTTAAGAGTGCCAAGTGGGTCCTGAAAACTGACACCCAGAACAGTGGCTTGTGAGTTTTGTTTCCCAGGGAAAAAGCCTTTACAATGGTTCAGGGTCTTGCGGCCTAAAATTGCAGGGTGCCTCCTTTAATTGCGCCTCACGCAGGATGCCTCGAAGACGCAAGGTGGCACCGGTGCCAACTTGGTCTGGTTTGAGAGTGCCAGGTGGCTCCTGCAAACTGACACCCAGAACAGTGGCTTGTGAGTTTTGTTTCCCAGGGAAAAAGCCTGTAAATTGGTTTAGGTTAATGCCGCCTTTAATAGCCGGGTGCCGCCTGGAGATCCGCCTCTCGCAGGATGCCTCCCAGACGCAAGGTGGCACCAGTGCCAACTTGGTCTGGTTTGAGAGTGTCAAGTGGGTCCTGAAAACTGACACCCAGAACAGTGGCTTGTGAGTTTTGTTTCCCAGGGAAAAAGCCTGTACAATGGTTCAGGGTCCTGCGGCCTTAAATTGCCGGGTGCCTCCTGGAATTCCGCATCTCGCCAGGTGTTTCCCAGACGCTAAGCAACACCAGTGCCAACTTGGTCTGGTTTAAGAGTGCCAAGTGGGTCCTGAAAACTGACACCCAGAACAGTGGCTTGTGAGTTTTGTTTCCCAGGGAAAAAGCCTGTACAATGGTTCAGGGTCCTGCGGCCTTAAATTGCCGGGTGCCTCCTGGAATTCGGCGTCTTGCAAGATGCCTCCCAGACGCAAGGTGGCACCAGTGCCAACTTGGTCTTGTTTGAGAGTGCCAAGTGGGTCCTGAAAACTGACACCCAGAACAGTGGCTTCTGAATTTTTTTTTCCAGGGAAAAAGCCTGTAGAATGGTTTTCGGTCCTGCGGCTTTAAATTGCCGGGTGCCTCCTGGAGATCCGCCTCTCGCAGGATGCCTCCCAGACGCAAGGTGGCACCAGTGCCAACTTGGTCTGGTTTAAGAGTGCCAAGTGGGTCCTTAAAACTGACACCCAGAACAGTGGCTTGTGAGTTTTGTTTCCCAGGGAAAAATCCTGTACAATTGTTCAGGGTCCTGCGGCCTTAAAGTGCCGGGTGCCTCCTGGAATTCCGCCTCTTGCAGGATGCCTCCCAGACGCAAGGTGGCACCAGTGCCAACTTTGTCTGGTTTGAGAGTGCCAAGTGGGTCCTGCAAACTGACACCAAGAACAGTGGCTTGTGAGTTTTGTTTCCCAGGGAAAAAGCCTGTACAATGGTTCAGGGTCCTGCGGCCTTAAATTGCCGGGTGCCTCCTGGAATTCCGCATATCGCCAGGTGTTTCCCAGACGCTAAGCAACACCAGTGCCAACTTGGTCTGGTTTAAGAGTGCCAAGTGGGTCCTGGAAACTGACACCCAGAAAAGTGGCTTGTGAGTTTTCTTTCCCAGGGAAAAAGCCTGTATAATGGTTCAGGGTCCTGCGGCTTTAAATTGCCGGGTGCCTCCTGGAATTTGGCCTCTCGCAGGATGCCTCCCAGACGCAAGGTGGCACCAGTTCAAACTCTGTAGGGTTTAAGAGTGCCAAGTGGGTCCTGAAAACTGACACCCAGAACAGTGGCTTGTGAGTTTTGTTTCCCAGGGAAAAAGCCTGTACAATGGTTCAGGGTCCTGAGGCCTTAAATTGCCGGGTGCCTCCTGGAATTGCGCCTCTCGCAGGATGCCTCCCAGACGCAAGTTGGCACCAGTGCCAACTTGGTCTGCTTTGAGTGTGTCAAGTGGGTCCTGAAAACTGACACCCAGAACAGTGGCTTGTGAGTTTTGTTTCCCAGGGAAAAAGCCTGTACAATGGTTCAGGGGCCTGAGGCCTTAAATTGCCGGGTGCCACCTGGAATTGCGCCTCTCGCAGGATGCCTCCCAGACGCAAGGTGGCACCAGTGCCAACTTGGTCTGGTTTGAGAGTGCCAAGTGTGTCCTGAAAACTGACACCCAGAACAGTGGCTTGTGGGTTTTCTTTCCCAGGGAAAAAGACTGTTAAATGGTTCAGGGTCCTGCAACCTTAAATTGCCGGGTGCCTCCTGGAGATCCGCCTCTCACAGGATGCCTCTCAGGCGCAACATGACACCAGTGCCAACTTGGTCTGGTTTGAGAGTGCCAGGTGGCTCCTGCAAACTGACACCCAGAACAGTGGCTTGTGAGTTTTGTTTCCCAGGGAAAAAGCCTGTACAATGGTTCAGGGGCCTGCGGCCTTAAATTGCCGGATGCCTCCTGGAATTCCGCATCTCGCCAGGTGTTTCCCAGACGCTAAGCAACACAAGTGCCAACTTGGTCTGGTTTAAGAGTGCCAAGTGGGTCCTGAAAACTGACACCCAGAACAGTGGCTTGTGAGTTTTGTTTCCCAGGGAAAAAGCCTGTACAATGGTTCAGGTTCCTGCGGCCTTAAATTGCCAGGTGCCTCCTGGAATTCGGCGTCTTGCAAGATGCCTCCCAGACGCAAGGTGGCACCAGTGCCAACTTGGTCTTGTTTGAGAGTGCCAAGTGGGTCCTGCAAACTGACACCCAGAACAGTGGCTTCTGAATTTTGTTTCCCAGGGAAAAAGCCTGTACAATGGTTCAGGGTTCTGCGGCCTTAAATTGCCGGGTGCCTCCTGGAATTCCGCCTCTTGCAGGATGCCTCCCAGACGCAAGGTGGCACCAGTGCCAACTTTGTCTGGTTTGAGAGTGCCAAGTGGGTCCTGCAAACTGACACCAAGAACAGTGGCTTGTGAGTTTTGTTTCCCAGGGAAAAAGCCTGTACAATGGTTCAGGGTCCTGCGGCCTTAAATTGCCGGGTGCCTCCTGGAATTCCGCATATCGCCAGGTGTTTCCCAGACGCTAAGCAACACCAGTGCCAACTTGGTCTGGTTTAAGAGTGCCAAGTGGGTCCTGGAAACTGACACCCAGAAAAGTGGCTTGTGAGTTTTGTTTCCCAGGGAAAAAGCCTGTATAATGGTTCAGGGTCCTGCGGCCTTAAATTGCCGGGTGCCTCCTGGAATTTGGCCTCTCGCAGGATGCCTCCCAGACGCAAGGTGGCACCAGTGCCAACTTAGTCTGGTTTAAGAGTGCCAAGTGGGTACTGCAAACTGACACCCAGAACAGTGGCTTGTGAGTTTTGTTTTCCAGGGAAAAAGCCTGTACAATGGTTCAGGGTCCTGCGGCCTTAAATTGCCGGGTGCCTCCTGGAATTGCGCCTCTCGCAGGATGCCTCCCAGACGCAAGGTGGCACCAGTGCCAACTTGGTCTGCTTTGAGAGTGTCAAGTGGGTCCTGAAAACTGACACCCAGAACAGTGGCTTGTGAGTTTTGTTTCCCAGGGAAAAAGCCTGTACAATGGTTCAGGGGCCTGCGGCCTTAAATTGCCGCGTGCCTCCTGGAATTGCGTCTCTCGCAGGATGCCTCCAAGACGCAAAATGGCACTAGTGCCAACTTGGTCTGGTTTGAGAGTGCCAGGTGGCTACTACAAACTGACACCCAGAACAGTGGCTTGTGAGTTTTGTTTCCCAGGGAAAAAGCCTGTACAATGGTTCAGGGTCCTGCGGACTTAAATTGCCGGGTGCCTCCTGGAATTCGGCCCCTCGCAGGATGCTTCCCAGACGCAAGGTGGCACCAGTTCCAACTTGGTCTGGTTTAAGAGTGCCAAGTGGGTCCTAAAAACTGACACCCAGAACAGTGGCTTGTGAGTTTTGTTTCCCAGGGAAAAAGCCTGTACAATGGTTCAGGGGCCTGAGGCCTTAAATTGCCGGGTGCCTCCTGGAATTCGGCCTCTCGCAGGATGCCTCCCAGACGCAAGGTGGCACCAGTGCCAACTTGGTCTGGTTTAAGAGTGCCAAGTGGGTCCTGAAAACAGACACCCAGAACAGTGGCTTGTGAGTTTTGTTTCCCAGGGAAAAAGCCTGTACAATGGTTCAGGGTCCTGAGGCCTTAAATTGCCGGGTGCCTCCTGGAATTGCGCCTCTCGCAGGATGCCTCCCAGACGCAAGGAGGCACCAGTGCCAACTTGGTCTGCTTTGAGTGTGTCAAGTGGGTCCTGAAAACTGACACCCAGAACAGTGGCTTGTGAGTTTTGTTTCCCAGGGAAAAAGCCTGTACAATGGTTCAGGGTCCTGCGGCCTTAAATTGCCGGGTGCCTCCTGGAATTGCGCCTCTCGCAGGATGCCTCCCAGACGCAAGGTGGCACCAGTGCCAACTTGGTCTGGTTTGAGAGTGCCAGGTGGCTCCTGCAAACTGACACCCAGAACAGTGGCTTGTGAGTTTTGTTTCCCAGGGAAAAAGCCTGTACAATGGTTCAGGGGCCTGCGGCCTTAAATTGCCGGATGCCTCCTGGAATTCCGCATCTCGCCAGGTGTTTCCCAGACGCTAAGCAACACAAGTGCCAACTTGGTCTGGTTTAAGAGTGCCAAGTGGGTCCTGAAAACTGACACCCAGAACAGTGGCTTGTGAGTTTTGTTTCCCAGGGAAAAAGCCTGTACAATGGTTCAGGTTCCTGCGGCCTTAAATTGCCAGGTGCCTCCTGGAATTCGGCGTCTTGCAAGATGCCTCCCAGACGCAAGGTGGCACCAGTGCCAACTTGGTCTTGTTTGAGAGTGCCAAGTGGGTCCTGCAAACTGACACCCAGAACAGTGGCTTCTGAATTTTGTTTCCCAGGGAAAAAGCCTGTACAATGGTTCAGGGTTCTGCGGCCTTAAATTGCCGGGTGCCTCCTGGAATTCCGCCTCTTGCAGGATGCCTCCCAGACGCAAGGTGGCACCAGTGCCAACTTTGTCTGGTTTGAGAGTGCCAAGTGGGTCCTGCAAACTGACACCAAGAACAGTGGCTTGTGAGTTTTGTTTCCCAGGGAAAAAGCCTGTACAATGGTTCAGGGTCCTGCGGCCTTAAATTGCCGGGTGCCTCCTGGAATTCCGCATATCGCCAGGTGTTTCCCAGACGCTAAGCAACACCAGTGCCAACTTGGTCTGGTTTAAGAGTGCCAAGTGGGTCCTGGAAACTGACACCCAGAAAAGTGGCTTGTGAGTTTTGTTTCCCAGGGAAAAAGCCTGTATAATGGTTCAGGGTCCTGCGGCCTTAAATTGCCGGGTGCCTCCTGGAATTTGGCCTCTCGCAGGATGCCTCCCAGACGCAAGGTGGCACCAGTGCCAACTTAGTCTGGTTTAAGAGTGCCAAGTGGGTACTGCAAACTGACACCCAGAACAGTGGCTTGTGAGTTTTGTTTTCCAGGGAAAAAGCCTGTACAATGGTTCAGGGTCCTGCGGCCTTAAATTGCCGGGTGCCTCCTGGAATTGCGCCTCTCGCAGGATGCCTCCCAGACGCAAGGTGGCACCAGTGCCAACTTGGTCTGCTTTGAGAGTGTCAAGTGGGTCCTGAAAACTGACACCCAGAACAGTGGCTTGTGAGTTTTGTTTCCCAGGGAAAAAGCCTGTACAATGGTTCAGGGGCCTGCGGCCTTAAATTGCCGCGTGCCTCCTGGAATTGCGTCTCTCGCAGGATGCCTCCAAGACGCAAAATGGCACTAGTGCCAACTTGGTCTGGTTTGAGAGTGCCAGGTGGCTACTACAAACTGACACCCAGAACAGTGGCTTGTGAGTTTTGTTTCCCAGGGAAAAAGCCTGTACAATGGTTCAGGGTCCTGCGGACTTAAATTGCCGGGTGCCTCCTGGAATTCGGCCCCTCGCAGGATGCTTCCCAGACGCAAGGTGGCACCAGTTCCAACTTGGTCTGGTTTAAGAGTGCCAAGTGGGTCCTAAAAACTGACACCCAGAACAGTGGCTTGTGAGTTTTGTTTCCCAGGGAAAAAGCCTGTACAATGGTTCAGGGGCCTGAGGCCTTAAATTGCCGGGTGCCTCCTGGAATTCGGCCTCTCGCAGGATGCCTCCCAGACGCAAGGTGGCACCAGTGCCAACTTGGTCTGGTTTAAGAGTGCCAAGTGGGTCCTGAAAACAGACACCCAGAACAGTGGCTTGTGAGTTTTGTTTCCCAGGGAAAAAGCCTGTACAATGGTTCAGGGTCCTGAGGCCTTAAATTGCCGGGTGCCTCCTGGAATTGCGCCTCTCGCAGGATGCCTCCCAGACGCAAGGAGGCACCAGTGCCAACTTGGTCTGCTTTGAGTGTGTCAAGTGGGTCCTGAAAACTGACACCCAGAACAGTGGCTTGTGAGTTTTGTTTCCCAGGGAAAAAGCCTGTACAATGGTTCAGGGTCCTGAGGCCTTAAATTGCCGGGTGCCTCCTGGAATTGCGCCTCTCGCAGGATGCCTCCCAGACGCAAGGAGGCACCAGTGCCAACTTGGTCTGCTTTGAGTGTGTCAAGTGGGTCCTGAAAACTGACACCCAGAACAGTGGCTTGTGAGTTTTGTTTCCCAGGGAAAAAGCCTGTACAATGGTTCAGGGTCCTGCGGCCTTAAATTGCCGGGTGCCTCCTGGAATTGCGCCTCTCGCAGGATGCCTCCCAGACGCAAGGTGGCACCAGTGCCAACTTGGTCTGGTTTGAGAGTGCCAAGTGTGTCCTGAAAACTGACACCCAGAACAGTGGCTTGTGAGTTTTGTTTCCCAGGGAAAAAACCTGTACAATGGTTCAGGGGAATGCGGCCTTAAATTGCCGGATGCCTCCTGGAATTCCGCATCTCGCCAGGTGTTTCCCAGACGCTAAGCAACACCAGTGCCAACTTGGTCTGGTTTAAGAGTGCCAAGTGGGTCCTGAAAACTGACACCCAGAACAGTGGCTTGTGAGTTTTGTTTCCCAGGGAAAAAGCCTGTACAATGGTTCAGGTTCCTGCGGCCTTAAATTGCCGGGTGCCTCCTGGAATTCGGCGTCTTGCAAGATGCCTCCCAGACGCAAGGTGGCACCAGTGCCAACTTGGTCTTGTTTGAGAGTGCCAAGTGGGTCCTGCAAACTGACACCCAGAACAGTGGCTTCTGAATTTTGTTTCCCAGGGAAAAAGCCTGTACAATGGTTCAGGGCCCTGCGGCCTTAAATTGCCGGGTGCCTCCTGGAATTCCGCCTCTTGCAGGATGCCTCCCAGACGCAAGGTGGCACCAGTGCCAACTTTGTCTGGTTTGAGAGTGCCAAGTGGGTCCTGCAAACTGACACCAAGAACAGTGGCTTGTGAGTTTTGTTTCCCAGGGAAAAAGCCTGTACAATGGTTCAGGGTCCTGCGGCCTTAAATTGCCGGGTGCCTCCTGGAATTCCGCATATCGCCAGGTGTTTCCCAGACGCTAAGCAACACCAGTGCCAACTTGGTCTGGTTTAAGAGTGCCAAGTGGGTCCTGGAAACTGACACCCAGAAAAGTGGCTTGTGAGTTTTGTTTCCCAGGGAAAAAGCCTGTATAATGGTTCAGGGTCCAGCGGCCTTAAATTGCCGGGTGCCTCCTGGAATTTGGCCTCTCGCAGGATGCCTCCCAGACGCAAGGTGGCACCAGTGCCAACTTAGTCTGGTTTAAGAGTGCCAAGTGGGTCCTGCAAACTGACATCCAGAACAGTGGCTTGTGAGTTTTGTTTCCCAGGGAAAAAGCCTGTACAATGGTTCAGGGTCCTGCGGCCTTAAATTGCCGGGTGCCTCCTGGAATTGCGCCTCTCGCAGGATGCCTCCCAGACGCAAGGTGGCACCAGTGCCAACTTGGTCTGCTTTGAGAGTGTCAAGTGGGTCCTGAAAACTGACACCCAGAACAGTGGCTTGTGAGTTTTGTTTCCCAGGGAAAAAGCCTGTACAATGGATCAGGGGCCTGCGGCCTTAAATTGCCGCGTGCCTCCTGGATTTGCGCCTCTCGCAGGATGCCTCCAAGACGCAAAATGGCACCAGTGCCAACTTCGTCTGGTTTGAGAGTGCCAGGTGGCTCCTACAAACTGACACCCAGAACAGTGGCTTGTGAGTTTTGTTTCCCAGGGAAAAAGCCTGTACAATGGTTCAGGGTCCTGCGGACTTAAATTGCCGGGTGCCTCCTGGAATTCCGCATATCGCCAGGTGTTTCCCAGACGCTAGGCAACACCAGTGTCAACTTGGTCTGGTTTAAGAGTGCCAAGTGGGTCCTGAAAACTGACACCCAGAACAGTGGCTTGTGAGTTTTGTTTCCCAGGGAAAAAGCCTGTACAATGGTTCAGGTCCCTGCGGCCTTAAATTGCCGAGTGCCTCCTGGAATTCGGCGTCTTGCAAGATGCCTCCCAGACGCAAGGTGGCACCAGTGCCAACTTGGTCTTTTTTGAGAGTGCCAAGTGGGTCCTGAAAACTGACACCCAGAACAGTGGCTTCTGAATTTTGTTTTCCAGGGAAAAAGCCTGTACAATGGTTCAGGGCCCTGCGGCCTTAAATTGCTGGGTGCCTCCTGGAATTGCGCCTCTCGCAGGATGCCTCCCAGACGCAAGGTGGCACCAGTTCCAACTTGGTCTGGTTTGAGAGTGCCAAGTGTGTCCTGAAAACTGACACCCAGAACAGTGGCTTGTGAGTTTTGTTTCCCAGGGAAAAAGCCTGTACAATGGTTCAGGGTCCTGCGGCCTTAAATTGCCAGGTGCCTCCTGGAATTGCACCTCTCGCAGGATGCCTCCAAGACGCTAGGTGGCACTAGTGCAAAATTGGTCTGCGTTGAGAGTGTCAAGTGGGTCCTGAAAACTGACACCCAGAACAGTGGCTTGTGAGTTTTGTTTCCCAGGGAAAAAGCCTGTACAATGGTACAGGGTCCTGCGGCCTTAAATTGCCGGGTGCCTCCTTGAATTGCGCCTCTCGCAGGATGCCTCCAAGACGCAAGGTGGCACCAGTGCCAACTTGATCTGGTTTGAGAGTGCCAGGTGGGTCCTGAAAACTGACACCCAGAACAGTTGCTTGTGAGTTTTGTTTCCCAGGGAAAAAGCCTGTACAATGGTTTATGTTAATGCCGCTTTTAAAAGCCGGGTGCCACCTGGAGATCCGCCTCTTGCAGGATGCCTCCCAGACGCAAGGTGGCACCAGTGCCAACTTGGTCTGCTTTGAGAGTGTCAAGTGGGTCCTGAAAACTGACACCCAGAACAGTGGCTTGTGAGTTTTGTTTCCCAGGGAAAAAGCCTGTACAATGGTTCAGGGTCCTGCGGCCTTAAATTGCCGGGTCCCTCCTGGAATTCCGCATCTGGCCAGGTGTTTCCCAGACGCTAAGCAACACCATTGCCAACTTGGTCTGGTTTAAGAGTGCCAAGTGGGTCCTGCAAACTGACACCCAGAACAGTGGCTTGTGAGTTTTGTTTCCCAGGGAAAAAGCCTGTAGAATGGTTTTCGGTACTGCGGCCTTAAAATGCCGGGTGACTCCTGGAATTCCGCCTCTCGCAGGATGCCTCCCAGACACAAGGTGGCACCAGTGCCAACTTGGTCTGGTTTGAGAGTGCCAAGTGGGTCCTGAAAACTGACACCCAGAACAGTGGCTTGTGAGTTTTGTTTCCCAGGTAAAAAGCCTGTAGAATGGTTCAGGGTCCTGAGGCCTTAAATTGCCGGGTGCCTCCTGGAATTCGGCCTCTCGCAGGATGCCTCCCAGACGCAAGGTGGCACCAGTTCCAACTTGGTCTGGTTTAAGAGTGCCAAGTGGGTCCTGCAAACTGACACCCAGAACAGTGGCTTGTGAGTTTTGTTTCCCAGGGAAAAAGCCTGTACAATGGTTCAGGGGCCTGCGGCCTTAAATTGCCGGGTGCCTCCCGGAATTCAGCCCCTCGCTGGATGCCTCCCAGACGCAAGGTGGCACCAGTGCCAACTTGGTCTGGTTTGAGAGTGTCAAGTGGGTCCTGAAAACTGACACCCAGAACAGTGGCTTGTGAGTTTTGTTTCCCAGGGAAAAAGTCTGTACAATGGTTCAGGGTCCTGCGGCTTTAAATTGCCGGGTGCCTCCTGGAGATCCGCCTCTCGCAGGATGCCTCCCAGACGCAAGGTGGCACCAGTGCAAACTTGGTCTGCTTTGAGAGTGTCAAGTGGCTCCTGAACTCTGACACCCAGAACAGTGGTTTGTGAGTTTTGTTTCCCAGGGAAAAAGCCTGTACAATGGTTCAGGGGCCTGCGGCCTTAAATTGCCGGGTGCCTCCTGGAATTGCGCCTCTCGCAGGATGCCTCCCAGACGCAAGGTGGCACCAGTGCCAACTTGGTCTGGTTTGAGAGTGCCAAGTGTGTCCTGAAAACTGACACCCAGAACAGTGGCTTGTGAGTTTTGTTTCCCAGGGAAAAAACCTGTACAATGGTTCAGGGGCCTGCGGCCTTAAATTGCCGGATGCCTCCTGGAATTCCGCATCTCGCCAGGTGTTTCCCAGACGCTAAGCAACACCAGTGCCAACTTGGTCTGGTTTAAGAGTGCCAAGTGGGTCCTGAAAACTGACACCCAGAACAGTGGCTTGTGAGTTTTGTTTCCCAGGGAAAAAGCCTGTACAATGGTTCAGGTTCCTGCGGCCTTAAATTGCCGGGTGCCTCCTGGAATTCGGCGTCTTGCAAGATGCCTCCCAGACGCAAGGTGGCACCAGTGCCAACTTGGTCTTGTTTGAGAGTGCCAAGTGGGTCCTGCAAACTGACACCCAGAACAGTGGCTTCTGAATTTTGTTTCCCAGGGAAAAAGCCTGTACAATGGTTCAGGGCCCTGCGGCCTTAAATGCCGGGTGCCTCCTGGAATTCCGCCTCTTGCAGGATGCCTCCCAGACGCAAGGTGGCACCAGTGCCAACTTTGTCTGGTTTGAGAGTGCCAAGTGGGTCCTGCAAACTGACACCAAGAACAGTGGCTTGTGAGTTTTGTTTCCCAGGGAAAAAGCCTGTACAATGGTTCAGGGTCCTGCGGCCTTAAATTGCCAGGTGCCTCCTGGAATTCCGCATATCGCCAGGTGTTTCCCAGACGCTAAGCAACACCAGTGCCAACTTGGTCTGGTTTAAGAGTGCCAAGTGGGTCCTGGAAACTGACACCCAGAAAAGTGGCTTGTGAGTTTTGTTTCCCAGGGAAAAAGCCTGTATAATGGTTCAGGGTCCTGCGGCCTTAAATTGCCGGGTGCCTCCTGGAATTTGGCCTCTCGCAGGATGCCTCCCAGACGCAAGGTGGCACCAGTGCCAACTTAGTCTGGTTTAAGAGTGCCAAGTGGGTCCTGCAAACTGACACCCAGAACAGTGGCTTGTGAGTTTTGTTTCCCAGGGAAAAAGCCTGTACAATGGTTCAGGGTCCTGCGGCCTTAAATTGCCGGGTGCCTCCTGGAATTGCGCCTCTCGCAGGATGCCTCCCAGACGCAAGGTGGCACCAGTGCCAACTTGGTCTGCTTTGAGAGTGTCAAGTGGGTCCTGAAAACTGACACCCAGAACAGTGGCTTGTGAGTTTTGTTTCCCAGGGAAAAAGCCTGTACAATGGTTCAGGGGCCTGCGGCCTTAAATTGCCGCGTGCCTCCTGGATTTGCGCCTCTCGCAGGATGCCTCCAAGACGCAAAATGGCACCAGTGCCAACTTCGTCTGGTTTGAGAGTGCCAGGTGGCTCCTACAAACTGACAACCAGAACAGTGGCTTGTGAGTTTTGTTTCCCAGGGAAAAAGCCTGTACAATGGTTCAGGGTCCTGCGGACTTAAATTGCCGGGTGCCTCCTGGAATTCCGCATATCGCCAGGTGTTTCCCAGACGCTAAGCAACACCAGTGTCAACTTGGTCTGGTTAAAGAGTGCCAAGTAGGTCCTGAAAACTGACACCCAGAACAGTGGCTTGTGAGTTTTGTTTCCCAGGGAAAAAGCTTGTACAATGGTTCAGGTCCCTGCAGCCTTAAATTGCCGGGTGCCTCCTGGAATTCGGCGTCTTGCAAGATGCCTCCCAGACGCAAGGTGGCACCAGTGCCAACTTGGTCTTGTTTGAGAGTGCCAAGTGGGTCCTGAAAACTGACACCCAGAACAGTGGCTTCTGAATTTTGTTTTCCAGGGAAAAAGCCTGTAGAATGGTTTTCGGTCCTGCGGCTTTAAATTGCCGGGTGCCTCCTGGAATTGCGCTTCTCGCAGGATGCCTCCCAGACGCAAGGTGGCACCAGTGCCATCTTGGTCTGGTTTGAGAGTGCCAAGTGGGTCCTGAAAACTGACACCCAGAACAGTGGCTTGTGTGTTTTCTTTCCCAGGGAAAAAGACTGTTAAATGGTTCAGGGTCCTGCAACCTTAAATTGCCGGGTGCCTCCTGGAGATCCGCCTCTCACAGGATGCCTCTCAGGCGCAACATGACACCAGTGCCAACTTGGTCTGGTTTGAGAGTGCCAGGTGGCTCCTGCAAACTGACACCCAGAACAGTGGCTTGTGAGTTTTGTTTCCCAGGGAAAAAGCCTGTACAATGATTCAGGGGCCTGAGGCCTTAAATTGCCGGGTGCCTCCTGGAATTCGGCCTCTCGCAGGATGCCTCCCAGACGCAAGGTGGCACCAGTTCCAACTTGGTCTGGTTTGAGAGTGCCAAGTGTGTCCTGAAAACTGACACCCAGAACAGTGGCTTGTGAGTTTTGTTTCCCAGGGAAAAAGCCTGTACAATGGTTCAGGGTCCTGCGGCCTTAAATTGCCAGGTGCCTCCTGGAATTGCACCTCTCGCAGGATGCCTCCAAGACGCTAGGTGGCACTAGTGCAAAATTGGTCTGCTTTGAGAGTGTCAAGTGGGTCCTGAAAACTGACACCCAGAACAGTGGCTTGTGAGTTTTGTTTCCCAGGGAAAAAGCCTGTACAATGGTACAGGGTCCTGCGGCCTTAAATTGCCGGGTGCCTCCTTGAATTGCGCCTCTCGCAGGATGCCTCCAAGACGCAAGGTGGCACCAGTGCCAACTTGATCTGGTTTGAGAGTGCCAAGTGGGTCCTGCAAACTGACACCCAGAACAGTGGCTTGTGAGTTTTGTTTCCCAGGGAAAAAGCCTGTAAAATGGTTCAGGGGCCTGCGGCCTTAAATTGCCGGGTGCCTCCCGGAATTCGGCCCCTCGCTGGATGCCTCCCAGACGCAAGGTGGCACCAGTGCCAACTTGGTCTGGTTTGAGAGTGTCAAGTGGGTCCTGAAAACTGACACCCAGAACAGTGGCTTGTGAGTTTTGTTTCCCAGGGAAAAAGCCTGTACAATGGTTCAGGGTCCTGCGGCCTTAAATTGCCGGGTCCCTCCTGGAATTCCGCATCTGGCCAGGTGTTTCCCAGACGCTAAGCAACACCAGTGCCAACTTGGTCTGGTTTAAGAGTGCCAAGTGGGTCCTGCAAACTGACACCCAGAACAGTGGCTTGTGAGTTTTGTTTCCCAGGGAAAAAGCCTGTAGAATGGTTTTCGGTACTGCGGCCTTAAATTGCCGGGTGCCTCCTGGAATTGCGCCTCTCGCAGGATGCCTCCCAGACGCAAGGTGGCACCAGTGCCAACTTGGTCTGGTTTGAGAGTGCCAAGTGGGTCCTGAAAACTGACACCCAGAACAGTGGCTTGTGAGTTTTGTTTCCCAGGTAAAAAGCCTGTAGAATGGTTCAGGGTCCTGAGGCCTTAAATTGCCGGGTGCCTCCTGGAATTCGGCCTCTCGCAGGATGCCTCCCAGACGCAAGGTGGCACCAGTTCCAACTTGGTCTGGTTTAAGAGTGCCAAGTGGGTCCTGCAAACTGACACCCAGAACAGTGGCTTGTGAGTTTTGTTTCCCAGGGAAAAAGCCTGTACAATGGTTCAGGGGCCTGCGGCCTTAAATTGCCGGGTGCCTCCCGGAATTCGGCCTCTCGCTGGATGCCTCCCAGACACAAGGTGGCACCAGTGCCAACTTGGTCTGGTTTGAGAGTGTCAAGTGGGTCCTGAAAACTGACACCCAGAACAGTGGCTTGTGAGTTTTGTTTCCCAGGGAAAAAGTCTGTACAATGGTTCAGGGTCCTGCGGACTTAAATTGCCGGGTGCCTCCTGGAGATCCGCCTCTCGCAGGATGCCTCCCAGACGCAAGGTGGCCCCAGTGCAAACTTGGTCTGCTTTGAGAGTGTCAAGTGGGTCCTGAACTCTGACACCCAGAACAGTGGTTTGTGAGTTTTGTTTCCCAGGGAAAAAGCCTGTACAATGGTTCAGGGGCCTGCGGCCTTAAATTGCCGGGTGCCTCCTGGAATTCGTCGTCTTCCAAGATGCCTCCCAGACGCAAGGTGGCACCAGTGCCAACTTGGCCTTGTTTGAGAGTGCCAAGTGGGTCCTGCAAACTTACACCCAGAACAGTGGCTTGTGAGTTTTGTTTCCCAGGGAAAAAGCCTGTAGAATGGTTCAGGGGCCTGCGGCCTTAAATTGCCGGGTGCCTCCTGGAATTCAGCCTCTCGCAGGATGCCTCCCAGACGCAAGGTGGCGCCAGTGCCAAATTGGTCTGGTTTAAGAGTGCCAAGTGGGTCCTGAAAACTGACACCCAGAACAGTGGCTTGTGAGTTTTGTTTCCCAGGGAAAAAGCCTGTACAATGGTTCAGGGGCCTGCGGCCTTAAATTGCCGGGTGCCTCCCGGAATTCGGCCTCTCGCTGGATGCCTCCCAGACACAAGGTGGCACCAGTGCCAACTTGGTCTGGTTTGAGAGTGTCAAGTGGGTCCTGAAAACTGACACCCAGAACAGTGGCTTGTGAGTTTTGTTTCCCAGGGAAAAAGTCTGTACAATGGTTCAGGGTCCTGCGGCCTTAAATTGCCAGGTGCCTCCTGGAATTGCACCTCTCGCAGGATGCCTCCAAGACGCTAGGTGGCACTAGTGCAAAATTGGTCTGCTTTGAGAGTGTCAAGTGGGTCCTGAAAACTGACACCCAGAACAGTGGCTTGTGAGTTTTGTTTCCCAGGGAAAAAGCCTGTACAATGGTACAGGGTCCTGCGGCCTTAAATTGCCGGGTGCCTCCTTGAATTGCGCCTCTCGCAGGATGCCTCCAAGACGCAAGGTGGCACCAGTGCCAACTTGATCTGGTTTGAGAGTGCCAAGTGGGTCCTGCAAACTGACACCCAGAACAGTGGCTTGTGAGTTTTGTTTCCCAGGGAAAAAGCCTGTAAAATGGTTCAGGGGCCTGCGGCCTTAAATTGCCGGGTGCCTCCCGGAATTCGGCCCCTCGCTGGATGCCTCCCAGACGCAAGGTGGCACCAGTGCCAACTTGGTCTGGTTTGAGAGTGTCAAGTGGGTCCTGAAAACTGACACCCAGAACAGTGGCTTGTGAGTTTTGTTTCCCAGGGAAAAAGCCTGTACAATGGTTCAGGGTCCTGCGGCCTTAAATTGCCGGGTCCCTCCTGGAATTCCGCATCTGGCCAGGTGTTTCCCAGACGCTAAGCAACACCAGTGCCAACTTGGTCTGGTTTAAGAGTGCCAAGTGGGTCCTGCAAACTGACACCCAGAACAGTGGCTTGTGAGTTTTGTTTCCCAGGGAAAAAGCCTGTAGAATGGTTTTCGGTACTGCGGCCTTAAATTGCCGGGTGCCTCCTGGAATTGCGCCTCTCGCAGGATGCCTCCCAGACGCAAGGTGGCACCAGTGCCAACTTGGTCTGGTTTGAGAGTGCCAAGTGGGTCCTGAAAACTGACACCCAGAACAGTGGCTTGTGAGTTTTGTTTCCCAGGTAAAAAGCCTGTAGAATGGTTCAGGGTCCTGAGGCCTTAAATTGCCGGGTGCCTCCTGGAATTCGGCCTCTCGCAGGATGCCTCCCAGACGCAAGGTGGCACCAGTTCCAACTTGGTCTGGTTTAAGAGTGCCAAGTGGGTCCTGCAAACTGACACCCAGAACAGTGGCTTGTGAGTTTTGTTTCCCAGGGAAAAAGCCTGTACAATGGTTCAGGGGCCTGCGGCCTTAAATTGCCGGGTGCCTCCCGGAATTCGGCCTCTCGCTGGATGCCTCCCAGACACAAGGTGGCACCAGTGCCAACTTGGTCTGGTTTGAGAGTGTCAAGTGGGTCCTGAAAACTGACACCCAGAACAGTGGCTTGTGAGTTTTGTTTCCCAGGGAAAAAGTCTGTACAATGGTTCAGGGTCCTGCGGACTTAAATTGCCGGGTGCCTCCTGGAGATCCGCCTCTCGCAGGATGCCTCCCAGACGCAAGGTGGCCCCAGTGCAAACTTGGTCTGCTTTGAGAGTGTCAAGTGGGTCCTGAACTCTGACACCCAGAACAGTGGTTTGTGAGTTTTGTTTCCCAGGGAAAAAGCCTGTACAATGGTTCAGGGGCCTGCGGCCTTAAATTGCCGGGTGCCTCCTGGAATTCGTCGTCTTCCAAGATGCCTCCCAGACGCAAGGTGGCACCAGTGCCAACTTGGCCTTGTTTGAGAGTGCCAAGTGGGTCCTGCAAACTTACACCCAGAACAGTGGCTTGTGAGTTTTGTTTCCCAGGGAAAAAGCCTGTAGAATGGTTCAGGGGCCTGCGGCCTTAAATTGCCAGGTGCCTCCTGGAATTCAGCCTCTCGCAGGATGCCTCCCAGACGCAAGGTGGCGCCAGTGCCAAATTGGTCTGGTTTAAGAGTGCCAAGTGGGTCCTGAAAACTGACACCCAGAACAGTGGCTTGTGAGTTTTGTTTCCCAGGGAAAAAGCCTGTACAATGGTTCAGGGGCCTGCGGCCTTAAATTGCCGGGTGCCTCCCGGAATTCGGCCTCTCGCTGGATGCCTCCCAGACACAAGGTGGCACCAGTGCCAACTTGGTCTGGTTTGAGAGTGTCAAGTGGGTCCTGAAAACTGACACCCAGAACAGTGGCTTGTGAGTTTTGTTTCCCAGGGAAAAAGTCTGTACAATGGTTCAGGGTCCTGCGGACTTAAATTGCCGGGTGCCTCCTGGAGATCCGCGTCTCGCAGGATGCCTCCCAGACGCAAGGTGGCACCAGTGCAAACTTGGTCTGCTTTGAGAGTGTCAAGTGGGTCCTGGACTCTGACACCCAGAACAGTGGTTTGTGAGTTTTGTTTCCCAGGGAAAAAGCCTGTACAATGGTTCAGGGGCCTGCGGCCTTAAATTGCCGGGTGCCTCCTGGAATTCGTCGTCTTCCAAGATGCCTCCCAGACGCAAGGTTGCACCAGTGCCAACTTGGCCTTGTTTGAGAGTGCCAAGTGGGTCCTGCAAACTTACACCCAGAACAGTGGCTTGTGAGTTTTGTTTCCCAGGGAAAAAGCCTGTAGAATGGTTCAGGGGCCTGCGGCCTTAAATTGCCAGGTGCCTCCTGGAATTCAGCCTCTCGCAGGATGCCTCCCAGACGCAAGGTGGCGCCAGTGCCAAATTGGTCTGGTTTAAGAGTGCCAAGTGGGTCCTGAAAACTGACACCCAGAACAGTGGCTTGTGAGTTTTGTTTCCCAGGGAAAAACCCTGTCCTGTGGTTCAGGGGCCTGCGGCCTTAAATTGCCGGGTGCCTCCTGGAGATCCGCCTCTCACAGGATGCCTCCAAGACGCAAGCAACACCAGTGCCAACTTGGTCTGCTTTGAGAGTGCCGTTTGGCTCCTGAAAACTGACACCCAGAACAGTGGCTTGTGAGTTTTGTTTCCCAGGGAAAAAGCCTGTACAATGGTTCAGGGTCCTGAGGCCTTAAATTGCCGGGTGCCTCCTGGAATTCGGCCACTCGCAGGATGCCTCCCAGACGCAAGGTGGCACCAGTTCCAACTTGGTCTGGTTTAGGAGTGCCAAGTGGGTCCTGAAAACTGACACCAAGAACAGTGGCTTCTGAGTTTTGTTTCCCAGGGAAAAAGCCTGTACAATGGTTCAGGGGCCTGAGGCCTTAAATTGCCGGGTGCCTCCTGGAATTCGGCCTTTCGCAGGATGCCTGCCAGACACAAGGTGGCACCAGTTCCAACTTGGTCTGAACAGTGGCTTGTGAGTTTTGTTTCCCAGGGAAAAAGCCTGTACCATGGTTCAGGGTCCTGCGGCCTTAAATTGCCAGGTGCCTCCTGGAATTGCGCCTCTCGCAGGATGCCTCCCAGACGCAAGGTGGCACTAGTGCCAAATTGGTCTGGTTTGAGAGTGCGAGGTGGCTCCTGCAAACTGACACCCAGAACAGTGACTTGTGAGTTTTGTTTCCCAGGGAAAAAGCCTGTAAAATGGTTTAGGTTAATGCCGCCATTAATAACCGGGTGCCACCTGGAGATCAGCCTCTCACAGGATGCCTCCCAGACGCAAGGTGGCACCAGTGCCAACTTGGTCTGCTTTGAGACTGTCAAGTGGGTCCTGCAAACTGACACCCAGAACAGTGGCTTGTGAGTTTTGTTTCCCAGGGAAAAAGCCTGTACAATGGTTCAGGGGCCTGCGGCCTGAAATTGCCGGGTGCCTCCTGGAATTCGGCCTCTCGCAGGATGCCTCCCAGACGCAAGGTGGCACCAGTTCCAACTTGGTAGGGTTTAAGAGTGCCAAGTGGGTCCTGAAAACTGACACCCAGAACAGTGGCTTGTGAGTTTTGTTTCCCAGGGAAAAAGCCTGTACAATGGTTCAGGGGCCTGAGGCCTTAAATTGCCGGGTGTCTCCTGGAATTCGGCCTCTCGCAGGATGCCTCCCAGACACAAGGTGGCACCAGTGCCAACTTGGTCTGGTTTAAGAGTGCCAAGTGGGTCCTGAACTCTGACACCCAGAACAGTGGCTTGTGAGTTTTGTTTCCCAGGGAAAAAGCCTGTACAATGGTTCAGGGTCCTGCGGCCTTAAATTGCCAGGTGCCTCCTGGAATTGCGCCTCTCGCAGGATGCCTCCCAGACGCAAGGTGGCACCAGTGCCAACTTGGTCTGGTTTGAGAGTGTCAAGTGGGTCCTGAAAACTGACACCCAGAACAGTGGCTTGTGAGTTTTGTTTCCCAGGGAAAAAGCCTGTACAATGGTTCAGGGGCCTGAGGCCTTAAATTGCCGGGTGCCTCCTGGAATTCGGACTCTCAAAGGGTGCCTCCCAGGCGCAACATGACACCAGTGCCAACTTGGTCTGGTTTGAGAGTGCCAGGTGGCTCCTGCAAACTGACACCCAGAACAGTGGCTTGTGAGTTTTGTTTCCCAGGGAAAAAGCCTGTACAATGGTTCAGGGGCCTGAGGCCTTAAATTGCCGGATGCCTCCTGGAATTCGGCCTCTCGCAGGATGCCTCCCAGACACAAGGTGGCACCAGTGCCAACTTGGTCTGGTTTAAGAGTGCCAAGTGGGTCCTGAACTCTGACACCCAGAACAGTGGCTTGTGAGTTTTGTTTCCCAGGGAAAAAGCCTGTACAATGGTTCAGGGTCCTGCGGCCTTAAATTGCCAGGTGCCTCCTGGAATTGCACCTCTCGCAGGATGCCTCCCAGACGCAAGGTGGCACCAGTGCCAACTTGGTCTGCTTTGACAGTGCCGTTTGGCTCCTGAACTCCGAAACCCAGAACAGTGGCTTGTGAGTTTTGTTTCCCAGGGAAAAAGCCTGTACAATGGTTCAGGGGCCTGCGGCCTGAAATTGCCGGGTGCCTCCTGGAATTCGGCCACTCGCAGGATGCCTCCCAGACGCAAGGTGGCACCAGTGCCAACTTGGTCTGGTTTAAGAGTGCCAAGTGCGTCCTGAAAACTGACACCAAGAACAGTGGCTTGTGAGTTTTGTTTCCCAGGGAAAAAGCCTGTACAATGGTTCAGGGGCCTGCGGCCTTAAATTGCCGGGTGCCTCCTGGAATTCGGCCTCTCGCAGGATGCCTCCCAGACACAAGGTGGCACCAGTTCCAACTTGGTCTGAACAGTGGCTTGTGAGTTTTGTTTCCCAGGGAAAAAGCCTGTACCATGGTTCAGGGTCCTGCGGCCTTAAATTGCCAGGTGCCTCCTGGAATTGCGCCTCTCGCAGGATGCCTCCCAGACGCAAGGTGGCACTAGGGCAAAATTGGTCTGGTTTGAGAGTGCCAGGTGGCTCCTGCAAACTGACACCCAGAACAGTGACTTGTGAGTTTTGTTTCCCAGGGAAAAAGCCTGTAAAATGGTTTAGGTTAATGCCGCCTTTAATAACCGGGTGCCACCTGGAGATCAGCCTCTCACAGGATGCCTCCCAGACGCAAGGTGGCACCAGTGCAAACTTGGTCTGCTTTGAGAGTGTCAAGTGGGTCCTGAAAACTGACACCCAGAACAGTGGCTTGTGAGTTTTGTTTCCCAGGGAAAAAGCCTGTACAATGATTCAGGGGCCTGAGGCCTTAAATTGCCGGGTGCCTCCTGGAATTCCGCATCTCGCCAGATGTTTCCCAGACGCTCAGCAACACCAGTGCCAACTTGGTCTGGTTTAAGAGTGCCAAGTGGGTCCTGCAAACTGACACCCAGAACAGTGGCTTGTGAGTTTTGTTTCCCAGGGAAAAAGCCTGTACAATGGTTCAGGGTCCTGCGGCCTTAAATTGCCGGGTGCCTCCTGGAATTCGGCGTCTTGCTGGATGCCTCCCAGACGCAAGGTGGCACCAGTGCCAACTTGGTCTGGTTTGAGAGTACCAGGTGGCTCCTGAAAACTGACACCCAGAACAGTGGCTTGTGAGTTTTGTTACCCAGGGAAAAAGCCTGTACAATGGTTCAGGGGCCTGAGGCCTTAAATTGCCGGGTGCCTCCTGGAATTCGGACTCTCACAGGGTGCCTCCCAGACGCGAAATGACACCATTTCCAACTTGGTCTGGTTTAAGAGTGCCAAGTGGGTCCTGAAAACTGACACCCAGAACAGTGGCTTGTGAGTTTTGTTTCCCAGGGAAAAACCCTGTCCTGTGGTTCAGGGGCCTGCGGCCTTAAATTGCCAGGTGCCTCCTGGAATTGCGCCTCTCGCAGGATGCCTCCCAGACGCAAGGTGGCACCAGTGCCAACTTGGTCTGGTTTAAGAGTGTCAAGTGGGTCCTGAAAACTGACACCCAGAACAGTGGCTTGTGAGTTTTGTTTCCCAGGGAAAAAGCCTGTACAATGGTTCAGGGGCCTGAGGCCTTAAATTGCCGGGTGCCTCCTGGAATTCGAACTCTCACAGTGTGCCTCCCAGGCGCAACATGACACCATTGCCAACTTGGTCTGGTTTGAGAGTGCCAGGTGGCTCCTGCAAACTGACACCCAGAACAGTGGCTTGTGAGTTTTGTTTCCCAGGGAAAAAGCCTGTACAATGGTTCAGGGGCCTGCGGCCTTAAATTACCGGGTGCCTCCTGGAATTCGGCCTCTCGCAGGATGCCTCCCAGACGCAAGGTGGCACCAGTTCCAACTTGGTCTGGTTTAAGAGTGCCAAGTGGGTCCTGAAAACTGACACCCAGAACAGTGGCTTGTGAGTTTTGTTTCCCAGGGAAAAAGCCTGTACAATGGTTCAGGGTCCTGAGGACTTAAATTGCCAGGTGCCTCCTGGAATTGCGCCTCTCGCAGGATGCCTCCCAGACGCAATGTGGCACTAGTGCCAAATTGGTCTGCTTTGAGAGTGTCAAGTGGGTCCTGAAAACTGACACCCAGAACAGTGGCTTGTGAGTTTTGTTTCCCAGGGAAAAAGCCTGTACAATGGTTCAGGGGCCTGAGGCCTTAAATTGCTGGGTGACTCCCGGAATCCCGCCTCTCGCAGGATGCCTGCCAGACGCAAGGTGGCACCAGTTCCAACTTGGTCTGGATTAAGAGTGCCAAGTGGGTCCTGAAAACTGACACCCAGAACAGTGGCTTGTGAGTTTTGTTTCCCAGGGAAAAAGCCTGTACAATGGTTCAGGGTCCTGCGGCCTGAAATTGCAGGGTGCCTCCTTTATATGCGCCTCAAGCAGGATGCCTCGAAGACGCAAGGTGGCACCGGTGCCAACTTAGTCTGGTTTGAGAGTGCCAGGTGGCTCCTGCAAACTGACACCCAGAACAGTGGCTTGTGAGTTTTGTTTCCCAGGGAAAAAGCCTGTAAATTGGTTTAGGTTAATGCCGCCTTTAATAGCCGGGTGCCACCTGGAGATCCGCCTCTCGCAGGATGCCTCCCAGACGCAAGGAGGCACCAGTGCCAACTTGGTCTGGTTTGAGAGTGTCAAGTGGGTCCTGAAAACTGACACCCAGAACAGTGGCTTGTGAGTTTTGTTTCCCAGGGAAAAAGCCTGTACAATGGTTCAGGGGCCTGCGGCCTTAAATTGCCGGGTGCCTCCCGGAATTCGGCCTCTCGCTGGATGCCTCCCAGACACAAGGTGGCACCAGTGCCAACTTGGTCTGGTTTGAGAGTGTCAAGTGGGTCCTGAAAACTGACACCCAGAACAGTGGCTTGTGAGTTTTGTTTCCCAGGGAAAAAGTCTGTACAATGGTTCAGGGTCCTGCGGACTTAAATTGCCGGGTGCCTCCTGGAGATCCGCCTCTCGCAGGATGCCTCCCAGACGCAAGGTGGCCCCAGTGCAAACTTGGTCTGCTTTGAGAGTGTCAAGTGGGTCCTGAACTCTGACACCCAGAACAGTGGTTTGTGAGTTTTGTTTCCCAGGGAAAAAGCCTGTACAATGGTTCAGGGGCCTGCGGCCTTAAATTGCCGGGTGCCTCCTGGAATTCGTCGTCTTCCAAGATGCCTCCCAGACGCAAGGTGGCACCAGTGCCAACTTGGCCTTGTTTGAGAGTGCCAAGTGGGTCCTGCAAACTTACACCCAGAACAGTGGCTTGTGAGTTTTGTTTCCCAGGGAAAAAGCCTGTAGAATGGTTCAGGGGCCTGCGGCCTTAAATTGCCAGGTGCCTCCTGGAATTCAGCCTCTCGCAGGATGCCTCCCAGACGCAAGGTGGCGCCAGTGCCAAATTGGTCTGGTTTAAGAGTGCCAAGTGGGTCCTGAAAACTGACACCCAGAACAGTGGCTTGTGAGTTTTGTTTCCCAGGGAAAAAGCCTGTACAATGGTTCAGGGGCCTGCGGCCTTAAATTGCCGGGTGCCTCCCGGAATTCGGCCTCTCGCTGGATGCCTCCCAGACACAAGGTGGCACCAGTGCCAACTTGGTCTGGTTTGAGAGTGTCAAGTGGGTCCTGAAAACTGACACCCAGAACAGTGGCTTGTGAGTTTTGTTTCCCAGGGAAAAAGTCTGTACAATGGTTCAGGGTCCTGCGGACTTAAATTGCCGGGTGCCTCCTGGAGATCCGCGTCTCGCAGGATGCCTCCCAGACGCAAGGTGGCACCAGTGCAAACTTGGTCTGCTTTGAGAGTGTCAAGTGGGTCCTGGACTCTGACACCCAGAACAGTGGTTTGTGAGTTTTGTTTCCCAGGGAAAAAGCCTGTACAATGGTTCAGGGGCCTGCGGCCTTAAATTGCCGGGTGCCTCCTGGAATTCGTCGTCTTCCAAGATGCCTCCCAGACGCAAGGTTGCACCAGTGCCAACTTGGCCTTGTTTGAGAGTGCCAAGTGGGTCCTGCAAACTTACACCCAGAACAGTGGCTTGTGAGTTTTGTTTCCCAGGGAAAAAGCCTGTAGAATGGTTCAGGGGCCTGCGGCCTTAAATTGCCAGGTGCCTCCTGGAATTCAGCCTCTCGCAGGATGCCTCCCAGACGCAAGGTGGCGCCAGTGCCAAATTGGTCTGGTTTAAGAGTGCCAAGTGGGTCCTGAAAACTGACACCCAGAACAGTGGCTTGTGAGTTTTGTTTCCCAGGGAAAAACCCTGTCCTGTGGTTCAGGGGCCTGCGGCCTTAAATTGCCGGGTGCCTCCTGGAGATCCGCCTCTCACAGGATGCCTCCAAGACGCAAGCAACACCAGTGCCAACTTGGTCTGCTTTGAGAGTGCCGTTTGGCTCCTGAAAACTGACACCCAGAACAGTGGCTTGTGAGTTTTGTTTCCCAGGGAAAAAGCCTGTACAATGGTTCAGGGTCCTGAGGCCTTAAATTGCCGGGTGCCTCCTGGAATTCGGCCACTCGCAGGATGCCTCCCAGACGCAAGGTGGCACCAGTTCCAACTTGGTCTGGTTTAGGAGTGCCAAGTGGGTCCTGAAAACTGACACCAAGAACAGTGGCTTCTGAGTTTTGTTTCCCAGGGAAAAAGCCTGTACAATGGTTCAGGGGCCTGAGGCCTTAAATTGCCGGGTGCCTCCTGGAATTCGGCCTTTCGCAGGATGCCTGCCAGACACAAGGTGGCACCAGTTCCAACTTGGTCTGAACAGTGGCTTGTGAGTTTTGTTTCCCAGGGAAAAAGCCTGTACCATGGTTCAGGGTCCTGCGGCCTTAAATTGCCAGGTGCCTCCTGGAATTGCGCCTCTCGCAGGATGCCTCCCAGACGCAAGGTGGCACTAGTGCCAAATTGGTCTGGTTTGAGAGTGCGAGGTGGCTCCTGCAAACTGACACCCAGAACAGTGACTTGTGAGTTTTGTTTCCCAGGGAAAAAGCCTGTAAAATGGTTTAGGTTAATGCCGCCATTAATAACCGGGTGCCACCTGGAGATCAGCCTCTCACAGGATGCCTCCCAGACGCAAGGTGGCACCAGTGCCAACTTGGTCTGCTTTGAGACTGTCAAGTGGGTCCTGCAAACTGACACCCAGAACAGTGGCTTGTGAGTTTTGTTTCCCAGGGAAAAAGCCTGTACAATGGTTCAGGGGCCTGCGGCCTGAAATTGCCGGGTGCCTCCTGGAATTCGGCCTCTCGCAGGATGCCTCCCAGACGCAAGGTGGCACCAGTTCCAACTTGGTAGGGTTTAAGAGTGCCAAGTGGGTCCTGAAAACTGACACCCAGAACAGTGGCTTGTGAGTTTTGTTTCCCAGGGAAAAAGCCTGTACAATGGTTCAGGGGCCTGAGGCCTTAAATTGCCGGGTGTCTCCTGGAATTCGGCCTCTCGCAGGATGCCTCCCAGACACAAGGTGGCACCAGTGCCAACTTGGTCTGGTTTAAGAGTGCCAAGTGGGTCCTGAACTCTGACACCCAGAACAGTGGCTTGTGAGTTTTGTTTCCCAGGGAAAAAGCCTGTACAATGGTTCAGGGTCCTGCGGCCTTAAATTGCCAGGTGCCTCCTGGAATTGCGCCTCTCGCAGGATGCCTCCCAGACGCAAGGTGGCACCAGTGCCAACTTGGTCTGGTTTGAGAGTGTCAAGTGGGTCCTGAAAACTGACACCCAGAACAGTGGCTTGTGAGTTTTGTTTCCCAGGGAAAAAGCCTGTACAATGGTTCAGGGGCCTGAGGCCTTAAATTGCCGGGTGCCTCCTGGAATTCGGACTCTCACAGGGTGCCTCCCAGGCGCAACATGACACCAGTGCCAACTTGGTCTGGTTTGAGAGTGCCAGGTGGCTCCTGCAAACTGACACCCAGAACAGTGGCTTGTGAGTTTTGTTTCCCAGGGAAAAAGCCTGTACAATGGTTCAGGGGCCTGAGGCCTTAAATTGCCGGATGCCTCCTGGAATTCGGCCTCTCGCAGGATGCCTCCCAGACACAAGGTGGCACCAGTGCCAACTTGGTCTGGTTTAAGAGTGCCAAGTGGGTCCTGAACTCTGACACCCAGAACAGTGGCTTGTGAGTTTTGTTTCCCAGGGAAAAAGCCTGTACAATGGTTCAGGGTCCTGCGGCCTTAAATTGCCAGGTGCCTCCTGGAATTGCACCTCTCGCAGGATGCCTCCCAGACGCAAGGTGGCACCAGTGCCAACTTGGTCTGCTTTGACAGTGCCGTTTGGCTCCTGAACTCCGAAACCCAGAACAGTGGCTTGTGAGTTTTGTTTCCCAGGGAAAAAGCCTGTACAATGGTTCAGGGGCCTGCGGCCTGAAATTGCCGGGTGCCTCCTGGAATTCGGCCACTCGCAGGATGCCTCCCAGACGCAAGGTGGCACCAGTGCCAACTTGGTCTGGTTTAAGAGTGCCAAGTGCGTCCTGAAAACTGACACCAAGAACAGTGGCTTGTGAGTTTTGTTTCCCAGGGAAAAAGCCTGTACAATGGTTCAGGGGCCTGCGGCCTTAAATTGCCGGGTGCCTCCTGGAATTCGGCCTCTCGCAGGATGCCTCCCAGACACAAGGTGGCACCAGTTCCAACTTGGTCTGAACAGTGGCTTGTGAGTTTTGTTTCCCAGGGAAAAAGCCTGTACCATGGTTCAGGGTCCTGCGGCCTTAAATTGCCAGGTGCCTCCTGGAATTGCGCCTCTCGCAGGATGCCTCCCAGACGCAAGGTGGCACTAGGGCAAAATTGGTCTGGTTTGAGAGTGCCAGGTGGCTCCTGCAAACTGACACCCAGAACAGTGACTTGTGAGTTTTGTTTCCCAGGGAAAAAGCCTGTAAAATGGTTTAGGTTAATGCCGCCTTTAATAACCGGGTGCCACCTGGAGATCAGCCTCTCACAGGATGCCTCCCAGACGCAAGGTGGCACCAGTGCAAACTTGGTCTGCTTTGAGAGTGTCAAGTGGGTCCTGAAAACTGACACCCAGAACAGTGGCTTGTGAGTTTTGTTTCCCAGGGAAAAAGCCTGTACAATGATTCAGGGGCCTGAGGCCTTAAATTGCCGGGTGCCTCCTGGAATTCCGCATCTCGCCAGATGTTTCCCAGACGCTCAGCAACACCAGTGCCAACTTGGTCTGGTTTAAGAGTGCCAAGTGGGTCCTGAAAACTGACACCCAGAACAGTGGCTTGTGAGTTTTGTTTCCCAGGGAAAAAGCCTGTACAATGGTTCAGGGTCCTGCGGCCTTAAATTGCCGGGTGCCTCCTGGAATTCGGCGTCTTGCTGGATGCCTCCCAGACGCAAGGTGGCACCAGTGCCAACTTGGTCTGGTTTGAGAGTACCAGGTGGCTCCTGAAAACTGACACCCAGAACAGTGGCTTGTGAGTTTTGTTACCCAGGGAAAAAGCCTGTACAATGGTTCAGGGGCCTGAGGCCTTAAATTGCCGGGTGCCTCCTGGAATTCGGACTCTCACAGGGTGCCTCCCAGACGCGAAATGACACCATTTCCAACTTGGTCTGGTTTAAGAGTGCCAAGTGGGTCCTGAAAACTGACACCCAGAACAGTGGCTTGTGAGTTTTGTTTCCCAGGGAAAAACCCTGTCCTGTGGTTCAGGGGCCTGCGGCCTTAAATTGCCAGGTGCCTCCTGGAATTGCGCCTCTCGCAGGATGCCTCCCAGACGCAAGGTGGCACCAGTGCCAACTTGGTCTGGTTTAAGAGTGTCAAGTGGGTCCTGAAAACTGACACCCAGAACAGTGGCTTGTGAGTTTTGTTTCCCAGGGAAAAAGCCTGTACAATGGTTCAGGGGCCTGAGGCCTTAAATTGCCGGGTGCCTCCTGGAATTCGAACTCTCACAGTGTGCCTCCCAGGCGCAACATGACACCATTGCCAACTTGGTCTGGTTTGAGAGTGCCAGGTGGCTCCTGCAAACTGACACCCAGAACAGTGGCTTGTGAGTTTTGTTTCCCAGGGAAAAAGCCTGTACAATGGTTCAGGGGCCTGCGGCCTTAAATTACCGGGTGCCTCCTGGAATTCGGCCTCTCGCAGGATGCCTCCCAGACGCAAGGTGGCACCAGTTCCAACTTGGTCTGGTTTAAGAGTGCCAAGTGGGTCCTGAAAACTGACACCCAGAACAGTGGCTTGTGAGTTTTGTTTCCCAGGGAAAAAGCCTGTACAATGGTTCAGGGTCCTGAGGACTTAAATTGCCAGGTGCCTCCTGGAATTGCGCCTCTCGCAGGATGCCTCCCAGACGCAATGTGGCACTAGTGCCAAATTGGTCTGCTTTGAGAGTGTCAAGTGGGTCCTGAAAACTGACACCCAGAACAGTGGCTTGTGAGTTTTGTTTCCCAGGGAAAAAGCCTGTACAATGGTTCAGGGGCCTGAGGCCTTAAATTGCTGGGTGACTCCCGGAATCCCGCCTCTCGCAGGATGCCTGCCAGACGCAAGGTGGCACCAGTTCCAACTTGGTCTGGATTAAGAGTGCCAAGTGGGTCCTGAAAACTGACACCCAGAACAGTGGCTTGTGAGTTTTGTTTCCCAGGGAAAAAGCCTGTACAATGGTTCAGGGTCCTGCGGCCTGAAATTGCAGGGTGCCTCCTTTATATGCGCCTCAAGCAGGATGCCTCGAAGACGCAAGGTGGCACCGGTGCCAACTTAGTCTGGTTTGAGAGTGCCAGGTGGCTCCTGCAAACTGACACCCAGAACAGTGGCTTGTGAGTTTTGTTTCCCAGGGAAAAAGCCTGTAAATTGGTTTAGGTTAATGCCGCCTTTAATAGCCGGGTGCCACCTGGAGATCCGCCTCTCGCAGGATGCCTCCCAGACGCAAGGAGGCACCAGTGCCAACTTGGTCTGGTTTGAGAGTGTCAAGTGGGTCCTGAAAACTGACACCCAGAACAGTGGCTTGTGAGTTTTGTTTCCCAGGGAAAAAGCCTGTACAATGGTTCAGGGTCCTGCGGCCTTAAATTGCCGGGTGCCTCCTGGAATTCTGCCTCTTGCAGGATGCCTGCCAGATGCAAGGTGGCACCACTGCACACTTTATCTGGTTTGAGAGTGCCAAGTGTGTCCTGCAAACGGACACCCAGAACAGTGGCTTGTGAGTTTTGTTTCCCAGGGAAAAAGCCTGTACAATGGTTCAGGGTCCTGCGGCCTTAAATTGCCGGATACCTCCTGGAATTCCGCATCTCGCCAGGTGTTTCCCAGACGCTAAGCAACACCAGTGCCAACTTGGTCTGGTTTAAGAGTGCCAAGTGGGTCCTGAAAACTGACACCCAGAACAGTGGCTTGTGAGTTTTGTTTCCCAGGGAAAAAGCCTGTACAATGGTTCAGGGGCCTGCGGCCTTAAATTGCCGGGTGCCTCCTGGAATTCGGCGTCTTGCAGGATGCCTCCCAGACGCAAGTTGGCACCAGTGCCAACTTGGTCTGCTTTGAGTGTGTCAAGTGGGTCCTGAAAACTGACACCCAGAACAGTGGCTTGTGAGTTTTGTTTCCCAGGGAAAAAGCCTGTACAATGGTTCAGGGTCCTGCGGCCGTAAATTGCCGGGTGCCTCCTTGAATTGCGCCTCTCGCAGGATGCCTGCCAGACGCAAGGTGGCACCAGTGCCAACTTGATCTGGTTTGAGAGTGCCAGGTGTCTCCTGCAAACTGACACCCAGAACAGTGGCTTGTGAGTTTTGTTTCCCAGGGAAAAAGCCTGTACAATGGTTTATGTTAATGCCGCCTTTAAAAGCCGGGTGCCGCCTGGAGATCCGCCTCTCGCAGGATGCCTCCAAGACGCAAGGTGGCACCAGTGCCAACTTGATCTGGTTTGAGAGTGCCAGGTGTCTCCTGCAAACTGACACCCAGAACAGTGGCTTGTGAGTTTTGTTTCCCAGGGAAAAAGCCTGTACAATGGTTCAGGGGCCTGAGGCCTTAAATTGCTGGGTGACTCCCGGAATCCCGCCTCTCGCAGGATGCCTGCCAGACGCAAGGTGGCACCAGTTCCAACTTGGTCTGGATTAAGAGTGCCAAGTGGGTCCTGAAAACTGACACCCAGAACAGTGGCTTGTGAGTTTTGTTTCCCAGGGAAGAAGCCTGTACAATGGTTCAGGGTCCTGCGGCCTGAAATTGCAGGGTGCCTCCTTTATATGCGCCTCAAGCAGGATGCCTCGAAGACGCAAGGTGGCACCGGTGCCAACTTAGTCTGGTTTGAGAGTGCCAGGTGTCTCCTGCAAACTGACACCCAGAACAGTGGCTTGTGAGTTTTGTTTCCCAGGGAAAAAGCCTGTAAATTGGTTTAGGTTAATGCCGCCTTTAATAGCCGGGTGCCACCTGGAGATCCGCCTCTCGCAGGATGCCTCCCAGACGCAAGGAGGCACCAGTGCCAACTTGGTCTGGTTTGAGAGTGCCAGGTGGCTCCTGCAAACTGACACCCAGAACAGTGGCTTGTGAGTTTTGTTTCCCAGGGAAAAAGCCTGTACAATGGTTCAGGGTCCTGCGGCCTTACATTGCCGGGTGCCTCCTGGAATTCTGCCTCTTGCAGGATGCCTGCCAGACGCAAGGTGGCACCAGTGCACACTTTATCTGGTTTGAGAGTGCCAAGTGTGTCCTGCAAACGGACACCCAGAACAGTGGCTTGTGAGTTTTGTTTCCCAGGGAAAAAGCCTGTACAATGATTCAGGGTCCTGCGGCCTTAAATTGCCGGATACCTCCTGGAATTCCGCATCTCGCCAGGTGTTTCCCAGACGCTAAGCAACACCAGTGCCAACTTGGTCTGGTTTAAGAGTGCCAAGTGGGTCCTGAAAACTGACACCCAGAACAGTGGCTTGTGAGTTTTGTTTCCCAGGGAAAAAGCCTGTACAATGGTTCAGGGGCCTGAGGCCTTAAATTGCCGGGTGCCTCCTGGAATTCGGCGTCTTGCAGGATGCCTCCCAGACGCAAGTTGGCACCAGTGCCAACTTGGTCTGCTTTGAGTGTGTCAAGTGGGTCCTGAAAACTGACACCCAGAACAGTGGCTTGTGAGTTTTGTTTCCCAGGGAAAAAGCCTGTACAATGGTTTATGTTAATGCCGCCTTTAAAAGCCGGGTGCCGCCTGGAGATCCGCCTCTCGCAGGATGCCTCCCAGACGCAAGGTGGCACCAGTGCCAACTTGGTCTGCTTTGAGAGTGTCAAGTGGGTCCTGAAAACTGACACCCAGAACAGTGGCTTGTGAGTTTTGTTTCCCAGGGAAAAAGCCTGTACAATGGTTCAGGGTCCTGCGGCCTTAAATTGCCGGGTCCCTCCTGGAATTCCGCATCTGGCCAGGTGTTTCCCAGACGCTAAGCAACACCAGTGCCAACTTGGTCAGGTTTAAGAGTGCCAAGTGGGTCCTGCTAACTTACACCCAGAACAGTGGCTTGTGAGTTTTGTTTCCCAGGGAAAAAGCCTGTACAATGGTTTTCGGTACTGCGGCCTTAAATTGCCGGGTGACTCCTGGAATTCCGCCTCTCGCAGGATGCCTCCCAGACACAAGGTGGCACCAGTGCCAACTTGGTCTGGTTTGAGAGTGCCAAGTGGGTCCTGAAAACTGACACCCAGAACAGTGGCTTGTGAGTTTTGTTTCCCAGGTAAAAAGCCTGTATAATGGTTCAGGGTCCTGAGGCCTTAAATTGCCGGGTGCCTCCCGGTATTCGGCCTCTCGCAGGATGCCTCCCAGACACACGGTGGCACCAGTGCCAACTTGGTCTGGTTTAAGAGTGCCAAGTGGGTCCTGCAAACTGACACCCAGAACAGTGGCTTGTGAGTTTTGTTTCCCAGGGAAAAAGCCTGTACAATGGTTCAGGGGCCTGAGGCCTTAAATTGCCGGGTGCCTCCTGGAATTCGGACTCTCACAGGGTGCCTCCCAGGCGCAACATGACACCAGTGCCAACTTGGTCTGGTTTGAGAGTGCCAGGTGGCTCCTGCAAACTGACACCCAGAACAGTGGCTTGTGAGTTTTGTTTCCCAGGGAAAAAGCCTGTACAATGGTTCAGGGGCCTGAGGCCTTAAATTGCCGGATGCCTCCTGGAATTCGGCCTCTCGCAGGATGCCTCCCAGACACAAGGTGGCACCAGTGCCAACTTGGTCTGGTTTAAGAGTGCCAAGTGGGTCCTGAACTCTGACACCCAGAACAGTGGCTTGTGAGTTTTGTTTCCCAGGGAAAAAGCCTGTACAATGGTTCAGGGTCCTGCGGCCTTAAATTGCCAGGTGCCTCCTGGAATTGCGCCTCTCGCAGGATGCCTCCCAGACGCAAGGTGGCACCAGTGCCAACTTGGTCTGCTTTGACAGTGCCGTTTGGCTCCTGAACTCCGAAACCCAGAACAGTGGCTTGTGAGTTTTGTTTCCCAGGGAAAAAGCCTGTACAATGGTTCAGGGGCCTGCGGCCTTAAATTGCCGGGTGCCTCCTGGAATTCGGCCACTCGCAGGATGCCTCCCAGACGCAAGGTGGCACCAGTGCCAACTTGGTCTGGTTTAAGAGTGCCAAGTGCGTCCTGAAAACTGACACCAAGAACAGTGGCTTGTGAGTTTTGTTTCCCAGGGAAAAAGCCTGTACAATGGTTCAGGGGCCTGCGGCCTTAAATTGCCGGGTGCCTCCTGGAATTCGGCCTCTCGCAGGATGCCTCCCAGACACAAGGTGGCACCAGTTCCAACTTGGTCTGAACAGTGGCTTGTGAGTTTTGTTTCCCAGGGAAAAAGCCTGTACCATGGTTCAGGGTCCTGCGGCCTTAAATTGCCAGGTGCCTCCTGGAATTGCGCCTCTCGCAGGATGCCTCCCAGACGCAAGGTGGCACTAGGGCCAAATTGGTCTGGTTTGAGAGTGCCAGGTGGCTCCTGCAAACTGACACCCAGAACAGTGACTTGTGAGTTTTGTTTCCCAGGGAAAAAGCCTGTAAAATGGTTTAGGTTAATGCCGCCTTTAATAACCGGGTGCCACCTGGAGATCAGCCTCTCACAGGATGCCTCCCAGACGCAAGGTGGCACCAGTGCAAACTTGGTCTGCTTTGAGAGTGTCAAGTGGGTCCTGAAAACTGACACCCAGAACAGTGGCTTGTGAGTTTTGTTTCCCAGGGAAAAAGCCTGTACAATGATTCAGGGGCCTGAGGCCTTAAATTGCCGGGTGCCTCCTGGAATTCCGCATCTTGCCAGATGTTTCCCAGACGCTCAGCAACACCAGTGCCAACTTGGTCTGGTTTAAGAGTGCCAAGTGGGTCCTGCAAACTGACACCCAGAACAGTGGCTTGTGAGTTTTGTTTCCCAGGGAAAAAGCCTGTACAATGGTTCAGGGGCCTGAGGCCTTAAATTGCCGGGTGCCTCCTGGAATTCGGACTCTCACAGGGTGCCTCCCAGACGCGAAATGACACCATTTCCAACTTGGTCTGGTTTAAGAGTGCCAAGTGGGTCCTGAAAACTGACACCCAGAACAGTGGCTTGTGAGTTTTGTTTCCCAGGGAAAAACCCTGTCCTGTGGTTCAGGGGCCTGCGGCCTTAAATTGCCAGGTGCCTCCTGGAATTGCGCCTCTCGCAGGATGCCTCCCAGACGCAAGGTGGCACCAGTGCCAACTTGGTCTGGTTTAAGAGTGTCAAGTGGGTCCTGAAAACTGACACCCAGAACAGTGGCTTGTGAGTTTTGTTTCCCAGGGAAAAAGCCTGTACAATGGTTCAGGGGCCTGAGGCCTTAAATTGCCGGGTGCCTCCTGGAATTCGAACTCTCACAGGGTGCCTCCCAGGCGCAACATGACACCATTGCCAACTTGGTCTGGTTTGAGAGTGCCAGGTGGCTCCTGCAAACTGACACCCAGAACAGTGGCTTGTGAGTTTTGTTTCCCAGGGAAAAAGCCTGTACAATGGTTCAGGGGCCTGAGGCCTTAAATTACCGGGTGCCTCCTGGAATTCGGCCTCTCGCAGGATGCCTCCCAGACGCAAGGTGGCACCAGTTCCAACTTGGTCTGGTTTAAGAGTGCCAAGTGGGTCCTGAAAACTGACACCCAGAACAGTGGCTTGTGAGTTTTGTTTCCCAGGGAAAAAGCCTGTACAATGGTTCAGGGTCCTGAGGACTTAAATTGCCAGGTGCCTCCTGGAATTGCGCCTCTCGCAGGATGCCTCCCAGACGCAATGTGGCACTAGTGCCAAATTGGTCTGCTTTGAGAGTGTCAAGTGGGTCCTGAAAACTGACACCCAGAACAGTGGCTTGTGAGTTTTGTTTCCCAGGGAAAAAGCCTGTACAATGGTTCAGGGGCCTGAGGCCTTAAATTGCTGGGTGACTCCCGGAATCCCGCCTCTCGCAGGATGCCTGCCAGACGCAAGGTGGCACCAGTTCCAACTTGGTCTGGATTAAGAGTGCCAAGTGGGTCCTGAAAACTGACACCCAGAACAGTGGCTTGTGAGTTTTGTTTCCCAGGGAAAAAGCCTGTACAATGGTTCAGGGTCCTGCGGCCTGAAATTGCAGGGTGCCTCCTTTATATGCGCCTCAAGCAGGATGCCTCGAAGACGCAAGGTGGCACCGGTGCCAACTTAGTCTGGTTTGAGAGTGCCAGGTGGCTCCTGCAAACTGACACCCAGAACAGTGGCTTGTGAGTTTTGTTTCCCAGGGAAAAAGCCTGTAAATTGGTTTAGGTTAATGCCGCCTTTAATAGCCGGGTGCCACCTGGAGATCCGCCTCTCGCAGGATGCCTCCCAGACTCAAGGAGGCACCAGTGCCAACTTGGTCTGGTTTGAGAGTGTCAAGTGGGTCCTGAAAACTGACACCCAGAACAGTGGCTTGTGAGTTTTGTTTCCCAGGGAAAAAGCCTGTACAATGGTTCAGGGTCCTGCGGCCTTAAATTGCCGGGTGCCTCCTGGAATTCTGCCTCTTGCAGGATGCCTGCCAGACGCAAGGTGGCACCAGTGCACACTTTATCTGGTTTGAGAGTGCCAAGTGTGTCCTGCAAACGGACACCCAGAACAGTGGCTTGTGAGTTTTGTTTCCCAGGGAAAAAGCCTGTACAATGGTTCAGGGGCCTGAGGCCTTAAATTGCCGGGTGCCTCCTGGAATTCGGACTCTCACAGGGTGCCTCCCAGACGCGAAATGACACCATTTCCAACTTGGTCTGGTTTAAGAGTGCCAAGTGGGTCCTGAAAACTGACACCCAGAACAGTGGCTTGTGAGTTTTGTTTCCCAGGGAAAAACCCTGTCCTGTGGTTCAGGGGCCTGCGGCCTTAAATTGCCAGGTGCCTCCTGGAATTGCGCCTCTCGCAGGATGCCTCCCAGACGCAAGGTGGCACCAGTGCCAACTTGGTCTGCTTTGAGAGTGTCAAGTGGGTCCTGAAAACTGACACCCAGAACAGTGGCTTGTGAGTTTTGTTTCCCAGGGAAAAAGCCTGTACAATGGTTCAGGGGCCTGAGGCCTTAAATTGCCGGGTGCCTCCTGGAATTCGAACTTTCACAGGGTGCCTCCCAGGCGCAACATGACACCATTGCCAACTTGGTCTGGTTTGAGAGTGCCAGGTGGCTCCTGCAAACTGACACCCAGAACAGTGGCTTGTGAGTTTTGTTTCCCAGGGAAAAAGCCTGTACAATGGTTCAGGGGCCTGAGGCCTTAAATTACCGGGTGCCTCCTGGAATTCGGCCTCTCGCAGGATGCCTCCCAGACGCAAGGTGGCACCAGTTCCAACTTGGTCTGGTTTAAGAGTGCCAAGTGGGTCCTGAAAACTCACACCCAGAACAGTGGCTTGTGAGTTTTGTTTCCCAGGGAAAAAGCCTGTACAATGGTTCAGGGTCCTGAGGACTTAAATTGCCAGGTGCCTCCTGGAATTGCGCCTCTCGCAGGATGCCTCCCAGACGCAATGTGGCACTAGTGCCAAATTGGTCTGCTTTGAGAGTGTCAAGTGGGTCCTGAAAACTGACACCCAGAACAGTGGCTTGTGAGTTTTGTTTCCCAGGGAAAAAGCCTGTACAATGGTTCAGGGGCCTGAGGCCTTAAATTGCTGGGTGACTCCCGGAATCCCGCCTCTCGCAGGATGCCTGCCAGACGCAAGGTGGCACCAGTTCCAACTTGGTCTGGATTAAGAGTGCCAAGTGGGTCCTGAAAACTGACACCCAGAACAGTGGCTTGTGAGTTTTGTTTCCCAGGGAAAAAGCCTGTACAATGGTTCAGGGTCCTGCGGCCTGAAATTGCAGGGTGCCTCCTTTATATGCGCCTCAAGGAGGATGCCTCGAAGACGCAAGGTGGCACCGGTGCCAACTTAGTCTGGTTTGAGAGTGCCAGGTGGCTCCTGCAAACTGACACCCAGAACAGTGGCTTGTGAGTTTTGTTTCCCAGGGAAAAAGCCTGTAAATTGGTTTAGGTTAATGCCGCCTTTAATAGCCGGGTGCCACCTGGAGATCCGCCTCTCGCAGGATGCCTCCCAGACGCAAGGAGGCACCAGTGCCAACTTGGTCTGGTTTGAGAGTGTCAAGTGGGTCCTGAAAACTGACACCCAGAACAGTGGCTTGTGAGTTTTGTTTCCCAGGGAAAAAGCCTGTACAATGGTTCAGGGTCCTGCGGCCTTAAATTGCCGGGTGCCTCCTGGAATTCTGCCTCTTGCAGGATGCCTGCCAGACGCAAGGTGGCACCAGTGCACACTTTATCTGGTTTGAGAGTGCCAAGTGTGTCCTGCAAACGGACACCCAGAACAGTGGCTTGTGAGTTTTGTTTCCCAGGGAAAAAGCCTGTACAATGGTTCAGGGTCCTGCGGCCTTAAATTGCCGGATACCTCCTGGAATTCCGCATCTCGCCAGGTGTTTCCCAGACGCTAAGCAACACCAGTGCCAACTTGGTCTGGTTTAAGAGTGCCAAGTGGGTCCTGAAAACTGACACCCAGAACAGTGGCTTGTGAGTTTTGTTTCCCAGGGAAAAAGCCTGTACAATGGTTCAGGGGCCTGAGGCCTTAAATTGCCGGGTGCCTCCTGGAATTCGGCGTCTTGCAAGATGCCTCCCAGACGCAAGTTGGCACCAGTGCCAACTTGGTCTGCTTTGAGTGTGTCAAGTGGGTCCTGAAAACTGACACCCAGAACAGTGGCTTGTGAGTTTTGTTTCCCAGGGAAAAAGCCTGTACAATGGTTCAGGGTCCTGCGGCCGTAAATTGCCGGGTGCCTCCTTGAATTGCGCCTCTCGCAGGATGCCTCCAAGACGCAAGGTGGCACCAGTGCCAACTTGATCTGGTTTGAGAGTGCCAGGTGTCTCCTGCAAACTGACACCCAGAACAGTGGCTTGTGAGTTTTGTTTCCCAGGGAAAAAGCCTGTACAATGGTTTATGTTAATGCCGCCTTTAAAAGCCGGGTGCCGCCTGGAGATCCGCCTCTCGCAGGATGCCTCCCAGACGCAAGGTGGCACCAGTGCCAACTTGGTCTGCTTTGAGAGTGTCAAGTGGGTCCTGAAAACTGACACCCAGAACAGTGGCTTGTGAGTTTTGTTTCCCAGGGAAAAAGCCTGTACAATGGTTCAGGGTCCTGCGGCCTTAAATTGCCGGGTCCTTCCTGGAATTCCGCATCTGGCCAGGTGTTTCCCAGACGCTAAGCAACACCAGTGCCAACTTGGTCAGGTTTAAGAGTGCCAAGTGGGTCCTGCTAACTTACACCCAGAACAGTGGCTTGTGAGTTTTGTTTCCCAGGGAAAAATCCTGTACAACGGTTAAGGGTCCTGCGGCCTTAAATTGCCGGGTGACTCCTGGAATTCCGCCTCTCGCAGGATGCCTCCCAGACACAAGGTGGCACCAGTGCCAACTTGGTCTGGTTTGAGAGTGCCAAGTGGGTCCTGAAAACTGACACCCAGAACAGTGGCTTGTGAGTTTTGTTTCCCAGGTAAAAAGCCTGTATAATGGTTCAGGGTCCTGAGGCCTTAAATTGCCGGGTGCCTCCTGGAATTCGGCCTCTCGCAGGATGCCTCCCAGACGCAAGGTGGCACCAGTTCCAACTTGGTCTGGTTTAAGAGTGCCAAGTGGGTCCTGAAAACTGACACCCAGAACAGTGGCTTGTGAGTTTTGTTTCCCAGGGAAAAAGCCTGTACAATGGTTCAGGGTCCTGCGGCCTTAAATTGCCGGGTGCCTCCTGGAATTCGGCGTCTTGCAAGATGCCTCCCAGACGCAAGGTGGCACCAGTGCCAACTTGGTCTTGTTTGAGAGTGCCAAGTGGGTCCTGCAAACTGACACCCAGAACAGTGGCTTCTGAATTTTGTTTTCCAGGGAAAAAGCCTGTAGAATGGTTCTCGGTCCTGCGGCTTTAAATTGCCGGGTGCCTCCTGGAATTCCGCCTCTTGCAGGATGCCTCCCAGACGCAAGGTGGCACCAGTGCCAACTTTGTCTGGTTTGAGAGTGCCAAGTGGGTCCTGCAAACTGACACCAAGAACAGTGGCTTGTGAGTTTTGTTTCCCAGGGAAAAAGCCTGTACAATGGTTCAGGGTCCTGCGGCCTTAAATTGCCGGGTGCCTCCTGGAATTCCGCATATCGCCAGGTGTTTCCCAGACGCTAAGCAACACCAGTGTCAACTTGGTCTGGTTTAAGAGTGCCAAGTGTGTCCTGAAAACTGACACCCAGAACAGTGGCTTGTGAGTTTTGTTTCCCAGGGAAAAAGCCTGTACAATGGTTCAGGGGCCTGAGGCCTTAAATTGCTGGGTGACTCCCGGAATCCCGCCTCTCGCAGGATGCCTGCCAGACGCAAGGTGGCACCAGTTCCAACTTGGTCTGGATTAAGAGTGCCAAGTGGGTCCTGAAAACTGACACCCAGAACAGTGGCTTGTGAGTTTTGTTTCCCAGGGAAAAAGCCTGTACAATGGTTCAGGGTCCTGCGGCCTTAAATTGCCGGGTGCCTCCTGGAATTCGGCGTCTTGCAAGATGCCTCCCAGACGCAAGGTGGCACCAGTGCCAACTTGGTCTTGTTTGAGAGTGCCAAGTGGGTCCTGCAAACTGACACCCAGAACAGTGGCTTCTGAATTTTGTTTTCCAGGGAAAAAGCCTGTAGAATGGTTCTCGGTCCTGCGGCTTTAAATTGCCGGGTGCCTCCTGGAATTCCGCCTCTTGCAGGATGCCTCCCAGACGCAAGGTGGCACCAGTGCCAACTTTGTCTGGTTTGAGAGTGCCAAGTGGGTCCTGCAAACTGACACCAAGAACAGTGGCTTGTGAGTTTTGTTTCCCAGGGAAAAAGCCTGTACAATGGTTCAGGGTCCTGCGGCCTTAAATTGCCGGGTGCCTCCTGGAATTCCGCATATCGCCAGGTGTTTCCCAGACGCTAAGCAACACCAGTGTCAACTTGGTCTGGTTTAAGAGTGCCAAGTGTGTCCTGAAAACTGACACCCAGAACAGTGGCTTGTGAGTTTTGTTTCCCAGGGAAAAAGCCTGTACAATGGTTCAGGGTCCTGCGGCCTTAAATTGCCAGGTGCCTCCTGGAATTGCGCCTCTCGCAGGATGCCTCCAAGACGGTAGGTGGCACTAGTGCAAAATTGGTCTGCTTTGAGAGTGTCAAGTGGGTCCTGCAAACTGACACCCAGAACAGTGGCTTGTGAGTTTTGTTTCCCAGGGAAAAAGCCTGTAAAATGGTACAGGGTCCTGCGGCCTTAAATTGCCGGGTGCCTCCTTGAATTGCGCCTCTCGCAGGATGCCTCCAAGACGCAAGGTGGCACCAGTGCCAACTTGATCTGGTTTGAGAGTGCCAGGTGGCTCCTGAAAACTGACACCCAGAACAGTTGCTTGTGAGTTTTGTTTCCCAGGGAAAAAGCCTGTACAATGGTTTATGTTAATGCCGCTTTTAAAAGCCGGGTGCCACCTGGAGATCCGCCTCTCGCAGGATGCCTCCCAGACGCAAGGTGGCACCAGTGCCAACTTGGTCTGCTTTGAGAGTGTCAAGTGGGTCCTGAAAACTGACACCAAGAACAGTGGCTTGTGAGTTTTGTTTCCCAGGGAAAAAGCCTGTACAATGGTTCAGGGTCCTGCGGCCTTAAATTGCCGGGTCCCTCCTGGAATTCCGCATCTGGCCAGGTGTTTCCCAGACGCTAAGCAACACCAGTGCCAACTTGGTCTGGTTTAAGAGTGCCAAGTGGGTCCTGCAAACTGACACCCAGAACAGTGGCTTGTGAGTTTTGTTTCCCAGGGAAAAAGCCTGTAGAATGGTTTTCGGTACTGCGGCCTTAAATTGCCGGGTGACTCCTGGAATTCCGCCTCTCGCAGGATGCCTCCCAGACACAAGGTGGCACCAGTGCCAACTTGGTCTGGTTTGAGAGTGCCAAGTGGGTCCTGAAAACTGACACCCAGAACAGTGGCTTGTGAGTTTTGTTTCCCAGGTAAAAAGCCTGTAGAATGGTTCAGGGTCCTGAGGCCTTAAATTGCCGGGTGCCTCCTGGAATTCGGCCTCTCGCAGGATGCCTCCCAGACGCAAGGTGGCACCAGTGCCAACTTGGTCTGGTTTAAGAGTGCCAAGTGGGTCCTGAAAACTGACACCCAGAACAGTGGCTTGTGAGTTTTGTTTCCCAGGGAAAAAGCCTGTACAATGGTTCAGGGGCCTGCGGCCTTAAATTGCCGGGTGCCTCCCGGAATTCGGCCTCTCGCTGGATGCCTCCCAGACACAAGGTGGCACCAGTGCCAACTTGGTCTGGTTTGAGAGTGTCAAGTGGGTCCTGAAAACTGACACCCAGAACAGTGGCTTGTGAGTTTTGTTTCCCAGGGAAAAAGTCTGTACAATGGTTCAGGGTCCTGCGGACTTAAATTGCCGGGTGCCTCCTGGAGATCCGCCTCTCGCAGGATGCCTCCCAGACGCAAGGTGGCACCAGTGCAAACTTGGTCTGCTTTGAGAGTGTCAAGTGGGTCCTGAACTCTGACACCCAGAACAGTGGTTTGTGAGTTTTGTTTCCCAGGGAAAAAGCCTGTACAATGGTTCAGGGGCCTGCGGCCTTAAATTGCCGGGTGCCTCCTGGAATTCGTCGTCTTCCAAGATGCCTCCCAGACGCAAGGTGGCACCAGTGCCAACTTGGCCTTGTTTGAGAGTGCCAAGTGGGTCCTGCAAACTTACACCCAGAACAGTGGCTTGTGAGTTTTGTTTCCCAGGGAAAAAGCCTGTAGAATGGTTCAGGGGCCTGCGGCCTTAAATTGCCAGGTGCCTCCTGGAATTCAGCCTCTCGCAGGATGCCTCCCAGACGCAAGGTGGCGCCAGTGCCAACTTGGTCTGGTTTAAGAGTGCCAAGTGGGTCCTGAAAACTGACACCCAGAACAGTGGCTTGTGAGTTTTGTTTCCCAGGGAAAAACCCTGTCCTGTGGTTCAGGGGCCTGCGGCCTTAAATTGCCGGGTGCCTCCTGGAGATCCGCCTCTCACAGGATGCCTCCCAGACGCAAGCAACACCAGTGCCAACTTGGTCTGCTTTGAGAGTGCCGTTTGGCTCCTGAAAACTGACACCCAGAACAGTGGCTTGTGAGTTTTGTTTCCCAGGGAAAAAGCCTGTACAATGGTTCAGGGTCCTGAGGCCTTAAATTGCCGGGTGCCTCCTGGAATTCGGCCACTCGCAGGATGCCTCCCAGACGCAAGGTGGCACCTGTTCCAACTTGGTCTGGTTTAGGAGTGCCAAGTGGGTCCTGAAAACTGACACCAAGAACAGTGGCTTGTGAGTTTTGTTTCCCAGGGAAAAAGCCTGTACAATGGTTCAGGGGCCTGAGGCCTTAAATTGCTGGGTGCCTCCTGGAATTCGGCCTCTCGCAGGATGCCTGCCAGACACAAGGTGGCACCAGTTCCAACTTGGTCTGAACAGTGGCTTGTGAGTTTTGTTTCCCAGGGAAAAAGCCTGTACCATGGTTCAGGGTCCTGCGGCCTTAAATTGCCAGGTGCCTCCTGGAATTGCGCCTCTCGCAGGATGCCTCCCAGACGCAAGGTGGCACTAGTGCCAAATTGGTCTGGTTTGAGAGTGCGAGGTGGCTCCTGCAAACTGACACCCAGAACAGTGACTTGTGAGTTTTGTTTCCCAGGGAAAAAGCCTGTAAAATGGTTTAGGTTAATGCCGCCATTAATAACCGGGTGCCACCTGGAGATCAGCCTCTCACAGGATGCCTCCCAGACGCAAGGTGGCACCAGTGCCAACTTGGTCTGCTTTGAGACTGTCAAGTGGGTCCTGCAAACTGACACCCAGAACAGTGGCTTGTGAGTTTTGTTTCCCAGGGAAAAAGCCTGTACAATGGTTCAGGGGCCTGTGGCCTTAAATTGCCGGGTGCCTCCTGGAATTCGGCGTCTTGCTGGATGCCTCCCAGACGCAAGGTGGCACCAGTGGCAACTTGGTCTGGTTTGAGAGTGCCAGGTGGCTCCTGAAAACTGACACCCAGAACAGTGGCTTGTGAGTTTTGTTACCCAGGGAAAAAGCCTGTACAATGGTTCAGGGGCCTGAGGCCTTAAATTGCCGGGTGCCTCCTGGAATTCGGACTCTCACAGGGTGCGTCCCAGACGCGAAATGACACCATTTCCAACTTGGTCTGGTTTGAGAGTGCCAAGTGGGTCCTGCAAACTGACACCCAGAACAGTGGCTTGTGAGTTTTGTTTCCCAGGGAAAAAGCCTGTACAATGGTTCAGGGTCCTGCGGCCTTAAATTGCTGGGTGCCTCCTAGAATTCGGCCTCTCGCAGGATGCCTCTCAGACGCAAGGTGGCACCAGTTCCAACTTGGTCTGGTTTAAGAGTGCCAAGTGGGTCCTGAAAACTGACACCCAGAACAGTGGCTTGTGAGTTTTGTTTCCCAGGGAAAAAGCCTGTAAAATGGTTCAGGGGCCTGCGGACTTAAATTGCCGGGTGCCTCCCGGAATTCGGCCTCTCGCAGGATGCCTCCCAGACACAAGGTGGCACCAGTGCCAACTTGGTCTGGTTTAAGAGTGCCAAGTGGGTCCTGAAAACTGACACCCAGAACAGTGGCTTGTGAGTTTTGTTTCCCAGGGAAAAAGCCTGTACAATGGTTCAGGGTCCTGCGGCCTTAAATTGCCAGGTGCCTCCTGGAATTGCGCCTCTCGCAGGATGCCTCCCAGACGCAAGGTGGCACCAGTGCCAACTTGGTCTGGTTTGAGAGTGTCAAGTGGGTCCTGAAAACTGACACCCAGAACAGTGGCTTGTGAGTTTTGTTTCCCAGGGAAAAAGCCTGTACAATGGTTCAGGGTCCTGCGGCCTTAAATTGCCGGGTGCCTCCTGGAATTCGGACTCTCACAGGGTGCCTCCCAGGCGCAACATGACACCAGTGCCAACTTGGTCTGGTTTGAGAGTGCCAGGTGGCTCCTGCAAACTGACACCCAGAACAGTGGCTTGTGAGTTTTGTTTCCCAGGGAAAAAGCCTGTACAATGGTTCAGGGGCCTGAGGCCTTAAATTGCCGGATGCCTCCTGGAATTCGGCCTCTCGCAGGATGCCTCCTAGACACAAGATGGCACCAGTGCCAACTTGGTCTGGTTTAAGAGGGCCAAGTGGGTCCTGAACTCTGACACCCAGAACAGTGGCTTGTGAGTTTTGTTTCCCAGGGAAAAAGCCTGTACAATGGTTCAGGGTCCTGCGGCCTTAAATTGCCAGGTGCCTCCTGGAATTGCGCCTCTCGCAGGATGCCTCCCAGACACAAGGTGGCACCAGTTCCAACTTGGTCTGAACAGTGGCTTGTGAGTTTTGTTTCCCAGGGAAAAAGCCTGTACCATGGTTCAGGGTCCTGCGGCCTTAAATTGCCAGGTGCCTCCATGAATTGCGCCTCGCGCAGGATGCCTCCCAGACGCAAGGTGGCACTAGTGCCAAATTGGTCTGGTTTGAGAGTGCCAGGTGGCTCCTGCAAACTGACACCCAGAACAGTGACTTGTGAGTTTTGTTTCCCAGGGAAAAAGCCTGTAAAATGGTTTAGGTTAATGCCGCCTTTAATAACCGGGTGCCACCTGGAGATCAGCCTCTCACAGGATGCCTCCCAGACGCAAGGTGGCACCAGTGCAAACTTGGTCTGCTTTGAGAGTGTCAAGTGGGTCCTGAAAACTGACACCCAGAACAGTGGCTTGTGAGTTTTGTTTCCCAGGGAAAAAGCCTGTACAATGATTCAGGGGCCTGAGGCCTTAAATTGCCGGGTGCCTCCTGGAATTCCGCATCTCGCCAGATGTTTCCCAGACGCTCAGCAACACCAGTGCCAACTTGGTCTGGTTTAAGAGTGCCAAGTGGGTCCTGCAAACTGACACCCAGAACAGTGGCTTGTGAGTTTTGTTTCCCAGGGAAAAAGCCTGTACAATGGTTCAGGGGCCTGAGGCCTTAAATTGCTGGGTGACTCCCGGAATCCCGCCTCTCGCAGGATGCCTCCCAGACGCAAGGTGGCACCAGTTCCAACTTGGTCTGGATTAAGAGTGCCAAGTGGGTCCTGAAAACTGACACCCAGAACAGTGGCTTGTGAGTTTTGTTTCCCAGGGAAAAAGCCTGTACAATGGTTCAGGGTCCTGCGGCCTGAAATTGCAGGGTGCCTCCTTTATATGCGCCTCAAGCAGGATGCCTCTAAGACGCAAGGTGGCACCGGTGCCAACTTAGTCTGGTTTGAGAGTGCCAGGTGGCTCCTGCAAACTGACACCCAGAACAGTGGCTTGTGAGTTTTGTTTCCCAGGGAAAAAGCCTGTAAATTGGTTTAGGTTAATGCCGCCTTTAATAGCCGGGTGCCACCTGGAGATCCGCCTCTCGCAGGATGCCTCCCAGACGCAAGGAGGCACCAGTGCCAACTTGGTCTGGTTTGAGAGTGTCAAGTGGGTCCTGAAAACTGACACCCAGAACAGTGGCTTGTGAGTTTTGTTTCCCAGGGAAAAAGCCTGTACAATGGTTCAGGGTCCTGCGGCCTTAAATTGCCGGATGCCTCCTGGAATTCCGTATCTCGCCAGGTGTTTCCCAGACGCTAAGCAACACCAGTGCCAACTTGGTCTGGTTTAAGAGTGCCAAGTGGGTCCTGAAAACTGACACCCAGAACAGTGGCTTGTGAGTTTTGTTTCCCAGGGAAAAAGCCTGTACAATGGTTCAGGGGCCTGAGGCCTTAAATTGCCGGGTGCCTCCTGGAATTCTGCCTCTCGCAGGATGCCTCCCAGACGCAAGGTGGCACCAGTGCCAACTTGGTCTGCTTTGAGTGTGTCAAGTGGGTCCTGAAAATTGACACCCAGAACAGTGGCTTGTGAGTTTTGTTTCCCAGGGAAAAAGCCTGTACAATGGTACAGGGTCCTGCGGCCGTAAATTGCCGGGTGCCTCCTTGAATTGCGCCTCTCGCAGGATGCCTCCAAGACGCAAGGTGGCACCAGTGCCAACTTGATCTGGTTTGAGAGTGCCAGGTGTCTCCTGCAAACTGACACCCAGAACAGTGGCTTGTGAGTTTTGTTACCCAGGGAAAAAGCCTGTACAATGGTTCAGGGGCCTGAGGCCTTAAATTGCCGGGTGCCTCCTGGAATTCGGACTCTCACAGGGTACCTCCCAGACGCGAAATGACACCCTATCCAACTTGGTCTGGTTTGAGAGTGCCAAGTGGGTCCTGCAAACTTACACCCAGAACAGTGGCTTGTGAGTTTTGTTTCCCAGGGAAAAAGCCTGTAGAATGGTTTTCGGTACTGCGGCCTTAAATTGCCGGGTGACTCCTGGAATTCCGCCTCTCGCAGGATGCCTCCCAGACACAAGGTGGCACCAGTGCCAACTTGGTCTGGTTTGAGAGTGCCAAGTGGGTCCTGAAAACTGACACCCAGAACAGTGGCTTGTGAGTTTTGTTTCCCAGGTAAAAAGCCTGTATAATGGTTCAGGGTCCTGAGGCCTTAAATTGCCGGGTGCCTCCTGGAATTCGGCCTCTCGCAGGATGCCTCCCAGACGCAAGGTGGCACCAGTTCCAACTTGGTCTGGTTTAAGAGTGCCAAGTGGGTCCTGAAAACTGACACCCAGAACAGTGGCTTGTGAGTTTTGTTTCCCAGGGAAAAAGCCTGTACAATGGTTCAGGGGCCTGCGGCCTTAAATTGCCGGGTGCCTCCCGGAATTCGGCCTCTCGCAGGATGCCTCCCAGACACAAGGTGGCACCAGTGCCAACATAGTCTGGTTTAAGAGTGCCAAGTGGGTCCTGAAAACTGACACCCAGAACAGTGGCTTGTGAGTTTTGTTTCCCAGGGAAAAAGCCTGTACAATGGTTCAGGGTCCTGCGGCCTTAAATTGCCGGGTGCCTCCTGGAATTGCGCCTCTCGCAGGATGCCTCCCAGACGCAAGGTGGCACCAGTGCAAACTTGGTCTGCTTTGAGAGTGTCAAGTGGGTCCTGAACTCTGACACCCAGAACAGTGGCTTGTGAGTTTTGTTTCCCAGGGAAAAAGCCTGTACAATGGTTCAGGGGCCTGCGGCCTTAAATATCCGGGTGCCTCCTGGAATTCGGCGACTTGCAAGATGCCTCCCAGACGCAAGGTGGCACCAGTGCCAACTTGGCCTTGTTTGAGAGTGCCAAGTGGGTCCTGCAAACTTACACCCAGAACAGTGGCTTTTGAATTTTGTTTTCCAGGGAAAAAGCCTGTAGAATGGTTCAGGGTCCTGCGGCCTTAAATTGCCAGGTGCCTCCTGGAATTCGGCCTCACGCAGGATGCCTCCCAGACGCAAGGTGGCGCCAGTGCCAACTTGGTCTGGTTTAAGAGTGCCAAGTGGGTCCTGAAAACTAACACCCAGAACAGTGGCTTGTGAGTTTTGTTTCCCAGGGAAAAACCCTGTCCTGTGGTTCAGGGGCCTGCGGCCTTAAATTGCCGGGTGCCTCCTGGAGATCCGCCTCTCACAGGATGCCTCCCAGACGCAAGCAACACCAGTGCCAACTTGGTCTGCTTTGAGAGTGCCGTTTGGCTCCTGCAAACTGACACCCAGAACAGTGGCTTGTGAGTTTTGTTTCCCAGGGAAAAAGCCTGTACAATGGTTCAGGGTCCTGAGGACTTAAATTGCCGGGTGCCTCCTGGAATTCGGCCACTCGCAGGATGCCTCCCAGACGCAAGGTGGCACCAGTTCCAACTTGGTCTGGTTTAAGAGTGCCAAGTGGGTCCTGAAAACTTACACCAAGAACAGTGGCTTCTGAGTTTTGTTTCCCAGGGAAAAAGCCTGTACAATGGTTCAGAGGCCTGAGGCCTTAACTTGCCGGGTGCCTCCTGGAATTCGGCCTCTCGCAGGATGCCTCCCAGTCACAAGGTGGCACCAGTTCCAACTTGGTCTGGACAGTGGCTTGTGAGTTTTGTTTCCCAGGGAAAAAGCCTGTACCATGGTTCAGGGTCCTGCGGCCTTAAATTGCCAGGTGCCTCCTGGAATTGCGCCTCTCGCAGGATGCCTCCCAGACGCAAGGTGGCACTAGTGCCAAATTGGTCTGGTTTGAGAGTGCCAGGTGGCTCCTGCAAACTGACACCCAGAACAGTGACTTGTGAGTTTTGTTTCCCAGGGAAAAAGCCTGTAAATGGTTTAGGTTAATGCCGCCTTTAATAACCGGGTGCCACCTGGAGATCAGCCTCTCACAGGATGCCTCCCAGACGCAAGGTGGCACCAGTGCCAACTTGGTCTGCTTTGAGACTGTCAAGTGGGTCCTGCAAACTGACACCCAGAACAGTGGCTTGTGAGTTTTGTTTCCCAGGGAAAAAGCCTGTACAATGGTTCAGGGGCCTGCGGCCTTAAATTGCCGGGTGCCTCCTGGAATTCGGCGTCTTGCTGGATGCCTCCCAGACGCAAGGTGGCACCAGTGCCAACTTGGTCTGGTTTGAGAGTGCCAGGTGGCTCCTGAAAACTCACACCCAGAACAGTGGCTTGTGAGTTTTGTTACCCAGGGAATAAGCCTGTACAATGGTTCAGGGGCCTGAGGCCTTAAATTGCCGGGTGCCTCCTGGAATTCGGACTCTCACAGGGTACCTCCCAGACGCGAAATGACACCATTTCCAACTTGGTCTGGTTTGAGAGTGCCAAGTGGGTCCTGAAAACTGACACCCAGAACAGTGGCTTGTGAGTTTTGTTTCCCAGGGAAAAAGCCTGTACAATGGTTCAGGGGCCTGCGGCCTTAAATTGCCGGGTGCCTCCCGGAATTCGGCCTCTCGCAGGATGCCTCCCAGACACAAGGTGGCACCAGTGCCAACTTGGTCTGGTTTGAGAGTGTCAAGTGGGTCCTGAAAACTGACACCCAGAACAGTGGCTTGTGAGTTTTGTTTCCCAGGGAAAAAGTCTGTACAATGGTTCAGGGGCCTGCGGCCTTAAATTGCCGGGTGCCTCCCGGAATTCGGCCTCTCGCAGGATGCCTCCCAGACACAAGGTGGCACCAGTGCCAACTTGGTCTGGTTTGAGAGTGTCAAGTGGGTCCTGAAAACTGACACCCAGAACAGTGGCTTGTGAGTTTTGTTTCCCAGGGAAAAAGCCTGTACAATGGTTCAGGGGCCTGCGGCTTTAAATTGCCGGGTGCCTCCTGGAATTCGTCGTCTTCCAAGATGCCTCCCAGACGCAAGGTGGCACCAGTGCCAACTTGGCCTTGTTTGAGAGTGCCAAGTGGGTCCTGCAAACTTACACCCAGAACAGTGGCTTTTGAATTTTGTTTTCCAGGGAAAAAGCCTGTAGAATGGTTCAGGGGCCTGCGGCCTTAAATTGCCAGGTGCCTCCTGGAATTCAGCCTCTCGCAGGATGCCTCCCAGACGCAAGGTGGCGCCAGTGCCAAATTGGTCTGGTTTAAGAGTGCCAAGTGGGTCCTGAAAACTGACACCCAGAACAGTGGCTTGTGAGTTTTGTTTCCCAGGGAAAAAGCCTGTACAATGGTTCAGGGTCCTGAGGCCTTAAATTGCCGGGTGCCTCCTGGAATTCGGCCACTCGCAGGATGCCTCCCAGACGCAAGGTGGCACCAGTTCCAACTTGGTCTGGTTTAGGAGTGCCAAGTGGGTCCTGAAAACTGACACCAAGAACAGTGGCTTCTGAGTTTTGTTTCCCAGGGTAAAAGCCTGTACAATGGTTCAGGGGCCTGAGGCCTTAAATTGCCGGGTGCCTCCTGGAATTCGGCCTCTCGCAGGATGCCTCCCAGACACAAGGTGCCACCAGTTCCAACTTGGTCTGAACAGTGGCTTGTGAGTTTTGTTTCCCAGGGAAAAAGCCTGTACCATGGTTCAGGGTCCTGCGGCCTTAAATTGCCAGGTGCCTCCTGGAATTGCGCCTCTCGCAGGATGCCTCCCAGACGCAAGGTGGCACTAGTGCCAAATTGGTCTGGTTTGAGAGTGCGAGGTGGCTCCTGCAAACTGACACCCAGAACAGTGACTTGTGAGTTTTGTTTCCCAGGGAAAAAGCCTGTAAAATGGTTTAGGTTAATGCCGCCATTAATAACCGGGTGCCACCTGGAGATCAGCCTCTCACAGGATGCCTCCCAGACGCAAGGTGGCACCAGTGCCAACTTGGTCTGCTTTGAGACTGTCAAGTGGGTCCTGCAAACTGACACCCAGAACAGTGGCTTGTGAGTTTTGTTTCCCAGGGAAAAAGCCTGTACAATGGTTCAGGGGCCTGTGGCCTTAAATTGCCGGGTGCCTCCTGGAATTCGGCGTCTTGCTGGATGCCTCCCAGACGCAAGGTGGCACCAGTGCCAACTTGGTCTGGTTTGAGAGTGCCAGGTGGCTCCTGAAAACTGACACCCAGAACAGTGGCTTGTGAGTTTTGTTACCCAGGGAAAAAGCCTGTACAATGGTTCAGGGGCCTGAGGCCTTAAATTGCCGGGTGCCTCCTGGAATTCGGACTCTCACAGGGTGCGTACCAAACGCGAAATGACACCATTTCCAACTTGGTCTGGTTTGAGAGTGCCAAGTGGGTCCTGCAAACTGACACCCAGAACAGTGGCTTGTGAGTTTTGTTTCCCAGGGAAAAAGCCTGTACAATGGTTCAGGGTCCTGCGGCCTTAAATTGCTGGGTGCCTCCTGGAATTCGGCCTCTCGCAGGATGCCTCTCAGACGCAAGGTGGCACCAGTTCCAACTTGGTCTGGTTTAAGAGTGCCAAGTGGGTCCTGAAAACTGACACCCAGAACAGTGGCTTGTGAGTTTTGTTTCCCAGGGAAAAAGCCTGTAAAATGGTTCAGGGGCCTGCGGCCTTAAATTGCCGGGTGCCTCCCGGAATTCGGCCTCTCGCAGGATGCCTCCCAGACACAAGGTGGCACCAGTGCCAACTTGGTCTGGTTTAAGAGTGCCAAGTGGGTCCTGAAAACTGACACCCAGAACAGTGGCTTGTGAGTTTTGTTTCCCAGGGAAAAAGCCTGTACAATGGTTCAGGGTCCTGCGGCCTTAAATTGCCAGGTGCCTCCTGGAATTGCGCCTCTCGCAGGATGCCTCCCAGACGCAAGGTGGCACCAGTGCCAACTTGGTCTGGTTTGAGAGTGTCAAGTGGGTCCTGAAAACTGACACCCAGAACAGTGGCTTGTGAGTTTTGTTTCCCAGGGAAAAAGCCTGTACAATGGTTCAGGGGCCTGAGGCCTTTAATTGCCGGGTGCCTCCTGGAATTCGGACTCTCACAGGGTGCCTCCCAGGCGCAACATGACACCAGTGCCAACTTGGTCTGGTTTGAGAGTGCCAGGTGGCTCCTGCAAACTGACACCCAGAACAGTGGCTTGTCAGTTTTGTTTCCCAGGGAAAAAGCCTGTACAATGGTTCAGGGGCCTGAGGCCTTAAATTGCCGGGTGCCTCCTGGAATTCGGCCTCTCGCAGGATGCCTCCCAGACACAAGGTGGCACCAGTGCCAACTTGGTCTGGTTTAAGAGTGCCAAGTGGGTCCTGAACTCTGACACCCAGAACAGTGGCTTGTGAGTTTTGTTTCCCAGGGAAAAAGCCTGTAAAATGGTTCAGGGTCCTGCGGCCTTAAATTGCCAGGTGCCTCCTGGAATTGCGCCTCTCGCAGGATGCCTCCCAGACGCAAGGTGGCACCAGTGCCAACTTGGTCTGCTTTGAGAGTGCCGTTTGGCTCCTGAACTCTGAAACCCAGAACAGTGGCTTGTGAGTTTTGTTTCCCAGGGTAAAAGCCTGTACAATGGTTCAGGGGCCTGCGGCCTTAAATTGCCGGGTGCCTCCTGGAATTGCGCCTCTCGCAGGATGCCTCCCAGACACAAGGTGGCACCAGTTCCAACTTGGTCTGAACAGTGGCTTGTGAGTTTTGTTTCCCAGGGAAAAAGCCTGTACCATGGTTCAGGGTCCTGCGGCCTTAAATTGCCAGGTGCCTCCTGGAATTGCGCCTCTCGCAGGATGCCTCCCAGACGCAAGGTGGCACTAGTGCCAAATTGGTCTGGTTTGAGAGTGCCAGGTGGCTCCTGCAAACTGACACCCAGAACAGTGACTTGTGAGTTTTGTTTCCCAGGGAAAAAGCCTGTAAAATGGTTTAGGTTAATGCCGCCTTTAATAACCGGGTGCCACCTGGAGATCAGCCTCTCACAGGATGCCTCCCAGACGCAAGGTGGCACCAGTGCAAACTTGGTCTGCTTTGAGAGTGTCAAGTGGGTCCTGAAAACTGACACCCAGAACAGTGGCTTGTGAGTTTTGTTTCCCAGGGAAAAAGCCTGTACAATGATTCAGGGGCTTGAGGCCTTAAATTGCCGGGTGCCTCCTGGAATTCCGCATCTCGCCAGATGTTTCCCAGACGCTCAGCAACACCAGTGCCAACTTGGTCTGGTTTAAGAGTGCCAAGTGGGTCCTGCAAACTGACACCCAGAACAGTGGCTTGTGAGTTTTGTTTCCCAGGGAAAAAGCCTGTACAATGGTTCAGGGTCCTGAGGCCTTAAATTGCCGGGTGCCTCCTGGAATTCGGCGTCTTGCTGGATGCCTCCCAGACGCAAGGTGGCACCAGTGCCAACTTGGTCTGGTTTGAGAGTGCCAAGTGGGTCCTGAAAACTGACACCCAGAACAGTGGCTTGTGAGTTTTGTTTCCCAGGGAAAAACGTGTCCTGTGGTTCAGGGGCCTGCGGTCTTAAATTGCCAGGTGCCTCCTGGAATTGCGCCTCTCGCAGGATGCCTCCCAGACGCAAGGTGGCACCAGTGCCAACTTGGTCTGGTTTAAGAGTGTCAAGTGGGTCCTGAAAACTGACACCCAGAACAGTGGCTTGTGAGTTTTGTTTCCCAGGGAAAAAGCCTGTACAATGGTTCAGGGGCCTGAGGCCTTAAATTGCCGGGTGCCTACTGGAATTCGAACTCTCACAGGGTGCCTCCCAGGCGCAACATGACACCATTGCCAACTTGGTCTGGTTTGAGAGTGCCAGGTGGCTCCTGCAAACTGACACCCAGAACAGTGGCTTGTGAGTTTTGTTTCCCAGGGAAAAAGCCTGTACAATGGTTCAGGGGCCTGAGGCCTTAAATTACCGGGTGCCTCCTGGAATTCGGCCTCTCGCAGGATGCCTCCCAGACGCAAGGTGGCACCAGTGCCAACTTGGTCTGGTTTAAGAGTGCCAAGTGGGTCCTGAAAACTGACACCCAGAACAGTGGCTTGTGAGTTTTGTTTCCCAGGGAAAAAGCCTGTACAATGGTTCAGGGTCCTGAGGACTTAAATTGCCAGGTGCCTCCTGGAATTGCGCCTCTCGCAGGATGCCTCCCAGACGCAATGTGGCACTAGTGCTAAATTGGTCTGCTTTGAGAGTGTCAAGTGGGTCCTGAAAACTGACACCCAGAACAGTGGCTTGTGAGTTTTGTTTCCCAGGGAAAAAGCCTGTACAATGGTTCAGGGGCCTGAGGCCTTAAATTGCTGGGTGACTCCCAGAATTCCGCCTCTCGCAGGATGCCTCCCAGACGCAAGGTGGCACCAGTTCCAACTTGGTCTGGATTAAGAGTGCCAAGTGGGTCCTGAAAACTGACACCCAGAACAGTGGCTTGTGAGTTTTGTTTCCCAGGGAAAAAGCCTGTACAATGGTTCAGGGTCCTGCGGCCTGAAATTGCAGGGTGCCTCCTTTATATGCGCCTCAAGCAGGATGCCTCCCAGACGCAAGGTGGCACCGGTGCCAACTTGGTCTGGTTTGAGAGTGCCAGGTGGCTCCTGCAAACTGACACCCAGAACAGTGGCTTGTGAGTTTTGTTTCCCAGGGAAAAAGCCTGTAAATTGGTTTAGGTTAATGCCGCCTTTAATAGCCGGGTGCCACCTGGAGATCCGCCTCTCGCAGGATGCCTCCCAGACGCAAGGAAGCACCAGTGCCAACTTGGTCTGGTTTGAGAGTGTCAAGTGGGTCCTGAAAACTGACACCCAGAACAGTGGCTTGTGAGTTTTGTTTCCCAGGGAAAAAGCCTGTACAATGGTTCAGGGTCCTGCGGCCTTAAATTGTCGGGTGCCTCCTGGAATTCTGCCTCTTGCAGGATGCCTGCCAGACGCAAGGTGGCACCAGTGCACACTTTATCTGGTTTGAGAGTGCCAAGTGTGTCCTGCAAACGGACACCCAGAACAGTGGCTTGTGAGTTTTGTTTCCCAGGGAAAAAGCCTGTACAATGGTTCAGGGTCCTGCGGCCTTAAATTGCCGGATGCCTCCTGGAATTCCGCATCTCGCCAGGTGTTTCCCAGACGCTAAGCAACACCAGTGCCAACTTGGTCTGGTTTAAGAGTGCCAAGTGGGTCCTGAAAACTGACACCCAGAACAGTGGCTTGTGAGTTTTGTTTCCCAGGGAAAAAGCCTGTACAATGGTTCAGGGGCCTGAGGCCTTAAATTGCCGGGTGCCTCCTGGAATTCTGCCTCTCGCAGGATGCCTCCCAGACGCAAGTTGGCACCAGTGCCAACTTCGTCTGCTTTGAGTGTGTTAAGTGGGTCCTGAAAACTGACACCCAGAACAGTGGCTTGTGAGTTTTGTTTCCCAGGGAAAAAGCCTGTACAATGGTACAGGGTCCTGCGGCCGTAAATTGCCGGGTGCCTCCTTGAATTGCGCCTCTCGCAGGATGCCTCCAAGACGCAAGGTGGCACCAGTGCCAACTTGATCTGGTTTGAGACTGCCAGGTGTCTCCTGCAAACTGACACCCAGAACAGTGGCTTGTGAGTTTTGTTTCCCAGGGAAAAAGCCTGTACAATGGTTTATGTTAATGCCGCCTTTAAAAGCCGGGTGCCACCTGGAGATCCGCCTCTCGCAGGATGCCTCCCAGACGCAAGGTGGCACCAGTGCCAACTTGGTCTGCTTTGAGAGTGTCAAGTGGGTCCTGAAAACTGACACCCAGAACAGTGGCTTGTGAGTTTTATTTCCCAGGGAAAAAGCCTGTACAATGGTTCAGGGTCCTGCGGCCTTAAATTGCCGGGTCCCTCCTGGAATTCCGCATCTGGCCAGGTGTTTCCCAGACGCTAAGCAACACCAGTGCCCACTTGGTCAGGTTTAAGAGTGCCAAGTGGGTCCTGCAAACTGACACCCAGAACAGTGGCTTGTGAGTTTTGTTTCCCAGGGAAAAAGCCTGTAGAATGGTTTTCGGTACTGCGGCCTTAAATTGCCGGGTGCCTCCTGGAATTCCGCCTCTCGCAGGATGCCTCCCAGACACAAGGTGGCACCAGTGCCAACTTGGTCTGGTTTGAGAGTGCCAAGTGGGTCCTGAAAACTGACACCCAGAACAGTGGCTTGTGAGTTTTGTTTCCCAGGGAAAAAGCCTGTATAATGGTTCAGGGTCCTGAGGCCTTAAATTGCCGGGTGCCTCCTGGAATTCGGCCTCTCGCAGGATGCCTCCCAGACGCAAGGTGGCACCAGTTCCAACTTGGTCTGGTTTAAGAGTGCCAAGTGGGTCCTGAAAACTGACACCCAGAACAGTGGCTTGTGAGTTTTGTTTCCCAGGGAAAAAGCCTGTACAATGGTTCAGGGGCCTGCGGCCTTAAATTGCCGGGTGCCTCCCGGAATTCGGCCTCTCGCAGGATGCCTCCCAGACACAAGGTGGCACCAGTGCCAGCATAGTCTGGTTTAAGAGTGCCAAGTGGGTCCTGAAAACTGACACCCAGAACAGTGGCTTGTGAGTTTTGTTTCCCAGGGAAAAAGCCTGTACAATGGTTCAGGGTCCTGCGGCCTTAAATTGCCGGGTGCCTCCTGGAATTGCGCCTCTCGCAGGATGCCTCCCAGACGCAAGGTGGCACCAGTGCAAACTTGGTCTGCTTTGAGAGTGTCAAGTGGGTCCTGAACTCTGACACCCAGAACAGTGGCTTGTGAGTTTTGTTTCCCAGGGAAAAAGCCTGTACAATGGTTCAGGGGCCTGCGGCCTTAAATATCCGGGTGCCTCCTGGAATTCGGCGACTTGCAAGATGCCTCCCAGACGCAAGGTGGCACCAGTGCCAACTTGGCCTTGTTTGAGAGTGCCAATTGGGTCCTGCAAACTTACACCCAGAACAGTGGCTTTTGAATTTTGTTTTCCAGGGAAAAAGCCTGTAGAATGGTTCAGGGTCCTGCGGCCTTAAATTGCCAGGTGCCTCCTGGAATTCGGCCTCACGCAGGATGCCTCCCAGACGCAAGGTGGCGCCAGTGCCAAATTGGTCTGGTTTAAGAGTGCCAAGTGGGTCCTGAAAACTAACACCCAGAACAGTGGCTTGTGAGTTTTGTTTCCCAGGAAAAAACCCTGTCCTGTGGTTCAGGGGCCTGCGGCCTTAAATTGCCGGGTGCCTCCTGGAGATCCGCCTCTCACAGGATGCCTCCCAGACGCAAGCAACACCAGTGCCAACTTGGTCTGCTTTGAGAGTGCCGTTTGGCTCCTGCAAACTGACACCCAGAACAGTGGCTTGTGAGTTTTGTTTCCCAGGGAAAAAGCCTGTACAATGGTTCAGGGTCCTGAGGCCTTAAATTGCCGGGTGCCTCCTGGAATTCGGCCACTCGCAGGATGCCTCCCAGACGCAAGGTGGCACCAGTTCCAACTTGGTCTGGTTTAAGAGTGCCAAGTGGGTCCTGAAAACTTACACCAAGAACAGTGGCTTCTGAGTTTTGTTTCCCAGGGAAAAAGCCTGTACAATGGTTCAGGGGCCTGAGGCCTTAAATTGCCGGGTGCCTCCTGGAATTCGGCCTCTCGCAGGATGCCTCCCAGTCACAAGGTGGCACCAGTTCCAACTTGGTCTGAACAGTGGCTTGTGAGTTTTGTTTCCCAGGGAAAAAGCCTGTACCATGGTTCAGGGTCCTGCGGCCTTAAATTGCCAGGTGCCTCCTGGAATTGCGCCTCTCGCAGGATGCCTCCCAGACGCAAGGTGGCACCAGTGCTAACTTTGTCTGGTTTGAGAGTGCCAGGTGGCTCCTGAAAACTGACAACCAGAACAGTGGCTTGTGAGTTTTGTTTCCCAGGGAAAAAGCCTGTAAAATGGTTTAGGTTAATGCCGCCTTTAATAACCGGGTGCCACCTGGAGATCAGCCTCTCACAGGATGCCTCCCAGACGCAAGGTGGCACCAGTGCCAACTTGGTCTGCTTTGAGACTGTCAAGTGGGTCCTGCAAACTGACACCCAGAACAGTGGCTTGTGAGTTTTATTTCCCAGGGAAAAAGCCTGTACAATGGTTCAGGGGCCTGCGGCCTTAAATTGCCGGGTGCCTCCTGGAATTCGGCGTCTTGCTGGATGCCTCCCAGACGCAAGGTGGCACCAGTGCCAACTTGGTCTGGTTTGAGAGTGCCAGGTGGCTCCTGAAAACTGACACCCAGAACAGTGGCTTGTGAGTTTTGTTACCCAGGGAAAAAGCCTGTAGAATGGTTCAGGGGCCTGAGGCCTTAAATTGCCGGGTGCCTCCTGGAATTCGGACTCTCACAGGGTACCTCCCAGACGCGAAATGACACCCTGTCCAACTTGGTCTGGTTTGAGAGTGCCAAGTGGGTCCTGAAAACTGACACCCAGAACAGTGGCTTGTGAGTTTTGTTTCCCAGGGAAAAAGCCTGTACAATGGTTCAGGGTCCTGCGGCCTTAAATTGCTGGGTGCCTCCTAGAATTCGGCCTCTCGCAGGATGCCTCTCAGACGCAAGGTGGCACCAGTTCCAACTTGGTCTGGTTTAAGAGTGCCAAGTGGGTCCTGAAAACTGACACCCAGAACAGTGGCTTGTGAGTTTTGTTTCCCAGGGAAAAAGCCTGTAAAATGGTTCAGGGGCCTGCGGCCTTAAATTGCTGGGTGCCTCGCGGAATTCGGCCTCTCGCAGGATGCCTCCTAGACACAAGGTGGCACCAGTGCCAACTTGGTCTGGTTTAAGAGTACCAAGTGGGTCCTGAAAACTGACACCCAGAACAGTGGCTTGTGAGTTTTGTTTCCCAGGGAAAAAGCCTGTACAATGGTTCAGGGTCCTGCGGCCTTAAATTGCCAGGTGCCTCCTGGAATTGCGCTTCTCGCAGGATGCCTCCCAGACGCAAGGTGGCACCAGTGCCAACTTGTTCTGCTTTGAGAGTGCCGTTTGGCTCCTGAACTCTGACACCCAGAACAGTGGCTTGTGAGTTTTGTTTCCCAGGGAAAAAGCCTGTACAATGGTTCAGGGGCCTGCGGCCTTAAATTGCCGGGTGCCTCCTGGAATTCGGCCACTCGCAGGATGCCTCCCAGACGCAAGGTGGCACCAGTGCCAACTTGGTCTGGTTTAAGAGTGCCAAGTGGGTCCTGAAAACTGACACCAAGAACAGTGGCTTCTGAGTTTTGTTTCCCAGGGAAAAAGCCTGTACAATGGTTCAGGGGCCTGCGGCCTTAAATTACCGGGTGCCTCCTGGAATTCGGCCTCTCGCAGGATGCCTCCCAGACACAAGGTGGCACCAGTTCCAACTTGGTCTGAACAGTGGCTTGTGAGTATTGTTTCCCAGGGAAAAAGCCTGTACCATGGTTCAGGGTCCTGCGGCCTTAAATTGCCAGGTGCCTCCTGGAATTGCGCCTCTCGCAGGATGCCTCCCAGACGCAAGGTGGCACCAGTGCCAACTTGGTCTGCTTTGAGAGTGTCAAGTGGGTCCTGAAAACTGACACCCAGAACAGTGGCTTGTGAGTTTTGTTTCCCAGGGAAAAAGCCTGTAAAATGGTTCAGGGGCCTGAGGCCTTAAATTGCCGGGTGCCTTCTGGAATTCGGACTCTCACAGGGTGCCTCCCAGGCGCAACATGACACCATTGCCAACTTGGTCTGGTTTGAGAGTGCCAGGTGGCTCCTGCAAACTGACACCCAGAACAGTGGCTTGTGAGTTTTGTTTCCCAGGGAAAAAGCCTGTACAATGGTTCAGGGGCCTGCGGACTTAAATTGCCGGGTGCCTCTTGGAATTCGGCCTCTCGCAGGATGCCTCCCAGACGCAAGGTGGCACCAGTTCCAACTTGGTCTGGTTTAAGAGTGCCAAGTGGGTCCTGAAAACTGACACCCAGAACAGTGGCTTGTGAGTTTTGTTTCCCAGGGAAAAAGCCTGTACAATGGTTCAAGGTCCTGAGGACTTAAATTGCCAGGTGCCTCCTGGAATTGCGCCTCTCGCAGGATGCCTCCCAGACGCAATGTGGCACCAGTGCCAAATTGGTCTGCTTTGAGAGTGTCAAGTGGGTCCTGAAAACTGACACCCAGAACAGTGGCTTGTGAGTTTTGTTTCCCAGGGAAAAAGCCTGTACAATGGTTCAGGGGCCTGAGGCATAAAATTGCTGGGTGACTCCCGGAATTCGGCCTCTCGCAGGATGCCTCCCAGACGCAAGGTGGCACCAGTTCCAACTTGGTCTGGTTTAAGAGTGCCAAGTGGGTCCTGAAAACTGACACCCAGAACAGTGGCTTGTGAGTTTTGTTTCCCAGGGAAAAAGCCTGTACAATGGTTCAGGGTCCTGCGGCCTTAAATTGCCAGGTGCCTCCTGGAATTGCGCCTCTCGCAGGATGCCTCCCAGACGCAAGGTGGCACCAGTGCCAACTTGGTCTGGTTTGAGAGTGTCAAGTGGGTCCTGAAAACTGACACCCAGAACAGTGGCTTCTGAGTTTTGTTTCCCAGGGAAAAAGCCTGTACAATGGTTCAGGGGCCTGAGGCCTTAAATTGCCGGGTGCCTCCTGGAATTCGGCCTCTCGCAGGATGCCTCCCAGACACAAGGTGGCACCAGTGCCAACTTGGTCTGGTTTAAGAGTGCCAAGTGGGTCCTGAACTCTGACACCCAGAACAGTGGCTTGTGAGTTTTGTTTCCCAGGGAAAAAGCCTGTACAATGGTTCAGGGTCCTGCGGCCTTAAATTGCCAGGTGCCTCCTGGAATTGCGCCTCTCGCAGGATGCCTCCCAGACGCAAGGTGGCACCAGTGCCAACTTGGTCTGCTTTGAGAGTGCCGTTTGGCTCCTGAACTCTGAAACCCAGAACAGTGGCTTGTGAGTTTTGTTTCCCAGGGAAAAAGCCTGTACAATGGTTCAGGGGCCTGCGGCCTTAAATTGCCGGGTGCCTCCTGGAATTCGGCCACTCGCAGGATGCCTCCCAGACGCAAGGTGGCACCAGTGCCAACTTGGTCTGGTTTAAGAGTGCCAAGTGCGTCCTGAAAACTGACACCCAGAACAGTGGCTTGTGAGTTTTGTTTCCCAGGGAAAAAGCCTGTACAATGGTTCAGGGGCCTGCGGCCTTAAATTGCCGGGTGCCTCCTGGAATTCGGCCTCTCGCAGGATGCCTCCCAGACACAAGGTGGCACCAGTTCCAACTTGGTCTGAACAGTGGCTTGTGAGTTTTGTTTCCCAGGGAAAAAGCCTGTACCATGGTTCAGGGTCCTGCGGCCTTAAATTGCCAGGTGCCTCCTGGAATTGCGCCTCTCGCAGGATGCCTCCCAGACGCAAGGTGGCACTAGTGCCAACTTGGTCTGGTTTGAGAGTGCCAGGTGGCTCCTGCAAACTGACACCCAGAACAGTGACTTGTGAGTTTTGTTTCCCAGGGAAAAAGCCTTTAAAATGGTTTAGGTTAATGCCGCCTTTAATAACCGGGTGCCACCTGGAGATCAGCCTCTCACAGGATGCCTCCCAGACGCAAGGTGGCACCAGTGCCAACTTGGTCTGCTTTGAGAGTGTCAAGTGGGTCCTGAAAACTGACACCCAGAACAGTGGCTTGTGAGTTTTGTTTCCCAGGGAAAAAGCCTGTACAATGGTTCAGGGTCCTGCGGCCTTAAATTGCCGGGTGCCTCCTGGAATTCCGCATCTCGCCAGATGTTTCCCAGACGCTCAGCAACACCAGAGCCAACTTGGTCTGGTTTAAGAGTGCCAAGTGGGTCCTGCAAACTGACACCCAGAACAGTGGCTTGTGAGTTTTGTTTCCCAGGGAAAAAGCCTGTACAATGGTTCAGGGGCCTGCGGCCTTAAATTGCCGGGTGCCTCCTGGAATTCGGCGTCTTGCTGGATGCCTCCCAGACGCAAGGTGGCACCGGTGCCAACTTGGTCTGATTTTAGAGTGCCAGGTGGCTCCTGAAAACTGACACCCAGAACAGTGGCTTGTTAGTTTTGTTTCCCAGGGAAAAAGCCTGTACAATGGTTCAGGGGCCTGAGGCCTTAAATTGCCGGGTGCCTCCTGGAATTCTGCCTCTCGCAGGATGCCTCCCAGACGCAAGTTGGCACCAGTGCCAACTTGGTCTGCTTTGAGAGTGTCAAGTGGGTCCTGAAAACTGACACCCAGAACAGTGGCTTGTGAGTTTTGTTTCCCAGGGAAAAAGCCTGTACAATGGTTCAGGGGCCTGAGGCTTAAAATTGCTGGGTGACTCCCGGAATTCGGCCTCTCGCAGGATGCCTCCCAGACGCAAGGTGGCACCAGTTCCAACTTGGTCTGGTTTAAGAGTGCCAAGTGGGTCCTGAAAACTGACACCCAGAACAGTGGCTTGTGAGTTTTGTTTCCCAGGGAAAAAGCCTGTACAATGGTTCAGGGTCCTGCGGCCTTAAATTGCCAGGTGCCTCCTGGAATTGCGCCTCTCGCAGGATGCCTCCCAGACGCAAGGTGGCACCAGTGCCAACTTGGTCTGGTTTGAGAGTGTCAAGTGGGTCCTGAAAACTGACACCCAGAACAGTGGCTTGTGAGTTTTGTTTCCCAGGGAAAAAGCCTGTACAATGGTTCAGGGGCCTGAGGCCTTAAATTGCCGGGTGCCTCCTGGAATTCGGCCTCTCGCAGGATGCCTCCCAGACACAAGGTGGCACCAGTGCCAAATTGGTCTGCTTTGAGAGTGTCAAGTGGGTCCTGAAAACTGACACCCAGAACAGTGGCTTGTGAGTTTTGTTTCCCAGGGAAAAAGCCTGTACAATGGTTCAGGGTCCTGCGGCCTTAAATTGCCAGGTGCCTCCTAGAATTGCGCCTCTCGCAGGATGCCTCCCAGACGCAAGGTGGCACCAGTGCCAACTTGGTCTGCTTTGAGAGTGCCGTTTGGCTCCTGAACTCTGAAACCCAGAACAGTGGCTTGTGAGTTTTGTTTCCCAGGGAAAAAGCCTGTACAATGGTTCAGGGGCCTGCGGCCTTAAATTGCCGGGTGCCTCCTGGAATTCGGCCACTCGCAGGATGCCTCCCAGACGCAAGGTGGCACCAGTGCCAACTTGGTCTGGTTTAAGAGTGCCAAGTGCGTCCTGAAAACTGACACCCAGAACAGTGGCTTGTGAGTTTTGTTTCCCAGGGAAAAAGCCTGTACAATGGTTCAGGGGCCTGCGGCCTTAAATTGCCGGGTGCCTCCTGGAATTCGGCCTCTCGCAGGATGCCTCCCAGACACAAGGTGGCACCAGTTCCAACTTGGTCTGAACAGTGGCTTGTGAGTTTTGTTTCCCAGGGAAAAAGCCTGTACCATGGTTCAGGGTCCTGCGGCCTTAAATTGCCAGGTGCCTCCTGGAATTGCGCCTCTCGCAGGATGCCTCCCAGACGCAAGGTGGCACTAGTGCCAAATTGGTCTGGTTTGAGAGTGCCAGGTGGCTCCTGCAAACTGACACCCAGAACAGTGACTTGTGAGTTTTGTTTCCCAGGGAAAAAGCCTTTAAACTGGTTTAGGTTAATGCCGCCTTTAATAACCGGGTGCCACCTGGAGATCAGCCTCTCACAGGATGCCTCCCAGACGCAAGGTGGCACCAGTGCCAACTTGGTCTGCTTTGAGAGTGTCAAGTGGGTCCTGAAAACTGACACCCAGAACAGTGGCTTGTGAGTTTTGTTTCCCAGGGAAAAAGCCTGTACAATGGTTCAGGGTCCTGCGGCCTTAAATTGCCGGGTGCCTCCTGGAATTCCGCATCTCGCCAGATGTTTCCCAGACGCTCAGCAACACCAGAGCCAACTTGGTCTGGTTTAAGAGTGCCAAGTGGGTCCTGCAAACTGACACCCAGAACAGTGGCTTGTGAGTTTTGTTTCCCAGGGAAAAAGCCTGTACAATGGTTCAGGGGCCTGCGGCCTTAAATTGCCGGGTGCCTCCTGGAATTCGGCGTCTTGCTGGATGCCTCCCAGACGCAAGGTGGCACCGGTGCCAACTTGGTCTGATTTTAGAGTGCCAGGTGGCTCCTGAAAACTGACACCCAGAACAGTGGCTTGTGAGTTTTGTTTCCCAGGGAAAAAGCCTGTACAATGGTTCAGGGGCCTGAGGCCTTAAATTGCCGGGTGCCTCCTGGAATTCTGCCTCTCGCAGGATGCCTCCCAGACGCAAGTTGGCACCAGTGCCAACTTGGTCTGCTTTGAGAGTGTCAAGTGGGTCCTGAAAACTGACACCCAGAACAGTGGCTTGTGAGTTTTGTTTCCCAGGGAAAAAGCCTGTACAATGGTACAGGGTCCTGCGGCCGTAAATTGCCGGGTGCCTCCTTGAATTGCGCCTCTCGCAGGATGCCTCCAAGACGCAAGGTGGCACCAGTGCCAACTTGATCTGGTTTGAGAGTGCCAGGTGTCTCCTGCAAACTGACACCCAGAACAGTGGCTTGTGAGTTTTGTTTCCCAGGGAAAAAGCCTGTACAATGGTTTATGTTAATGCCGCCTTTAAAAGCCGGGTGCCACCTGGAGATCCGCCTCTCGCAGGATGCCTCCCAGACGCAAGGTGGCACCAGTGCCAACTTGGTCTGCTTTGAGAGTGTCAAGTGGGTCCTGAAAACTGACACCCAGAACAGTGGCTTGTGAGTTTTATTTCCCAGGGAAAAAGCCTGTACAATGGTTCAGGGTCCTGCGGCCTTAAATTGCCGGGTCCCTCCTGGAATTCCGCATCTGGCCAGGTGTTTCCCAGACGCTAAGCAACACCAGTGCCAACTTGGTCAGGTTTAAGAGTGCCAAGTGGGTCCTGCAAACTGACACCCAGAACAGTGGCTTGTGAGTTTTGTTTCCCAGGGAAAAAGCCTGTACAATGGTTCAGGGTCCTGAGGCCTTAAATTGCCGGGTGCCTCCTGGAATTCGGCCTCTCGCAGGATGCCTCCCAGACGCAAGGTGGCACCAGTTCCAACTTGGTCTGGTTTAAGAGTGCCAAGTGGGTCCTGAAAACTGACACCCAGAACAGTGGCTTGTGAGTTTTGTTTCCCAGGGAAAAAGCCTGTACAATGGTTCAGGGGCCTGCGGCCTTAAATTGCCGGGTGCCTCCTGGAATTCGGCCTCTCGCAGGATGCCTCCCAGACACAAGGTGGCACCAGTGCCAACATAGTCTGGTTTAAGAGTGCCAAGTGGGTCCTGAAAACAGACACCCAGAACAGTGGCTTGTGAGTTTTGTTTCCCAGGGAAAAAGCCTGTACAATGGTTCAGGGTCCTGCGGCCTTAAATTGCCGGGTGCCTCCTGGAATTGCGCCTCTCGCAGGATGCCTCCCAGACGCAAGGTGGCACCAGTGCAAACTTGGTCTGCTTTGAGAGTGTCAAGTGGGTCCTGAACTCTGACACCCAGAACAGTGGCTTGTGAGTTTTGTTTCCCAGGGAAAAAGCCTGTACAATGGTTCAGGGGCCTGCGGCCTTAAATATCCGGGTGCCTCCTGGAATTCGGCGACTTGCAAGATGCCTCCCAGACGCAACGTGGCACCAGTGCCAACTTGGCCTTGTTTGAGAGTGCCAAGTGGGTCCTGCAAACTTACACCCAGAACAGTGGCTTTTGAATTTTGTTTTCCAGGGAAAAAGCCTGTAGAATGGTTCAGGGTCCTGCGGCCTTAAATTGCCAGGTGCCTCCTGGAATTCGGCCTCACGCAGGATGCCTCCCAGATGCAAGGTGGCGCCAGTGCCAAATTGGTCTGGTTTAAGAGTGCCAAGTGGGTCCTGAAAACTAACACCCAGAACAGTGGCTTGTGAGTTTTGTTTCCCAGGAAAAAACCCTGTCCTGTGGTTCAGGGGCCTGCGGCCTTAAATTGCCGGGTGCCTCCTGGAGATCCGCCTCTCACAGGATGCCTCCCAGACGCAAGCAACACCAGTGCCAACTTGGTCTGCTTTGAGAGTGCCGTTTGGCTCCTGCAAACTGACACCCAGAACAGTGGCTTGTGAGTTTTGTTTCCCAGGGAAAAAGCCTGTACAATGGTTCAGGGGCCTGAGGCCTTAAATTGCCGGGTGCCTCCTGGAATTCGGCCACTCGCAGGATGCCTCCCAGACGCAAGGTGGCACCAGTTCCAACTTGGTCTGGTTTAAGAGTGCCAAGTGGGTCCTGAAAACTTACACCAAGAACAGTGGCTTCTGAGTTTTGTTTCCCAGGGAAAAAGCCTGTACAATGGTTCAGGGGCCTGAGGCCTTAAATTGCCGGGTGCCTCCTGGAATTCGGCCTCTCGCAGGATGCCTCCCAGTCACAAGGTGGCACCAGTTCCAACTTGGTCTGAACAGTGGCTTGTGAGTTTTGTTTCCCAGGGAAAAAGCCTGTACCATGGTTCAGGGTCCTGCGGCCTTAAATTGCCAGGTGCCTCCTGGAATTGCGCCTCTCGCAGGATGCCTCCCAGACGCAAGGTGGCACTAGTGCCAAATTGGTCTGGTTTGAGAGTGCCAGGTGGCTCCTGCAAACTGACACCCAGAACAGTGACTTGTGAGTTTTGTTTCCCAGGGAAAAAGCCTGTAAAATGGTTTAGGTTAATGCCGCCTTTAATAACCGGGTGCCACCTGGAGATCAGCCTCTCACAGGATGCCTCCCAGACGCAAGGTGGCACCAGTGCCAACTTGGTCTGCTTTGAGACTGTCAAGTGGGTCCTGCAAACTGACACCCAGAACAGTGGCTTGTGAGTTTTGTTTCCCAGGGAAAAAGCCTGTACAATGGTTCAGGGGCCTGCGGCCTTAAATTGCCGGGTGCCTCCTGGAATTCGGCGTCTTGCTGGATGCCTCCCAGACGCAAGGTGGCACCAGTGCCAACTTGGTCTGGTTTGAGAGTGCCAGGTGGCTCCTGAAAACTGACACCCAGAACAGTGGCTTGTGAGTTTTGTTACCCAGGGAAAAAGCCTGTACAATGGTTCAGGGGCCTGAGGCCTTAAATTGCCGGGTGCCTCCTGGAATTCGGACTCTCACAGGGTACCTCCCAGACGCGAAATGACACCCTATCCAACTTGGTCTGGTTTGAGAGTGCCAAGTGGGTCCTGAAAACTGACACCCAGAACAGTGGCTTGTGAGTTTTGTTTCCCAGGGAAAAAGCCTGTACAATGGTTCAGGGTCCTGCGGCCTTAAATTGCTGGGTGCCTCCTAGAATTCGGCCTCTCGCAGGATGCCTCTCAGACGCAAGGTGGCACCAGTTCCAACTTGGTCTGGTTTAAGAGTGCCAAGTGGGTCCTGAAAACTGACACCCAGAACAGTGGCTTGTGAGTTTTGTTTCCCAGGGAAAAAGCCTGTAAAATGGTTCAGGGGCCTGCGGCCTTAAATTGCCGGGTGCCTCCCGGAATTCGGCCTCTCGCAGGATGCCTCCTAGACACAAGGTGGCACCAGTGCCAACTTGGTCTGGTTTAAGAGTACCAAGTGGGTCCTGAAAACTGACACCCAGAACAGTGGCTTGTGAGTTTTGTTTCCCAGGGAAAAAGCCTGTACAATGGTTCAGGGTCCTGCGGCCTTAAATTGCCAGGTGCCTCCTGGAATTGCGCTTCTCGCAGGATGCCTCCCAGACGCAAGGTGGCACCAGTGCCAACTTGGTCTGCTTTGAGAGTGCCGTTTGGCTCCTGAACTCTGACACCCAGAACAGTGGCTTGTGAGTTTTGTTTCCCAGGGAAAAAGCCTGTACAATGGTTCAGGGGCCTGCGGCCTTAAATTGCCGGGTGCCTCCTGGAATTCGGCCACTCGCAGGATGCCTCCCAGACGCAAGGTGGCACCAGTGCCAACTTGGTCTGGTTTAAGAGTGCCAAGTGGGTCCTGAAAACTGACACCAAGAACAGTGGCTTCTGAGTTTTGTTTCCCAGGGAAAAAGCCTGTACAATGGTTCAGGGGCCTGCGGCCTTAAATTGCCGGGTGCCTCCTGGAATTCGGCCTCTCGCAGGATGCCTCCCAGACACAAGGTGGCACCAGTTCCAACTTGGTCTGAACAGTGGCTTGTGAGTATTGTTTCCCAGGGAAAAAGCCTGTACCATGGTTCAGGGTCCTGCGGCCTTAAATTGCCAGGTGCCTCCTGGAATTGCGCCTCTCGCAGGATGCCTCCCAGACGCAAGGTGGCACCAGTGCCAACTTGGTCTGCTTTGACAGTGTCAAGTGGGTCCTGAAAACTGACACCCAGAACAGTGGCTTGTGAGTTTTGTTTCCCAGGGAAAAAGCCTGTAAAATGGTTCAGGGGCCTGAGGCCTTAAATTGCCGGGTGCCTCCTGGAATTCGGACTCTCACAGGGTGCCTCCCAGGCGCAACATGACACCATTGCCAACTTGGTCTGGTTTGAGAGTGCCAGGTGGCTCCTGCAAACTGACACCCAGAACAGTGGCTTGTGAGTTTTGTTTCCCAGGGAAAAAGCCTGTACAATGGTTCAGGGGCCTGAGGCCTTAAATTACCGGGTGCCTCCTGGAATTCGGCCTCTCGCAGGATGCCTCCCAGACGCAAGGTGGCACCAGTTCCAACTTGGTCTGGTTTAAGAGTGCCAAGTGGGTCCTGAAAACTGACACCCAGAACAGTGGCTTGTGAGTTTTGTTTCCCAGGGAAAAAGCCTGTACAATGGTTCAAGGTCCTGAGGACTTAAATTGCCAGGTGCCTCCTGGAATTGCGCCTCTCGCTGGATGCCTCCCAGACGCAATGTGGCACCAGTGCCAAATTGGTCTGCTTTGAGAGTGTCAAGTGGGTCCTGAACACTGACACCCAGAACAGTGGCTTGTGAGTTTTGTTTCCCAGGGAAAAAGCCTGTACAATGGTTCAGGGGCCTGAGGCTTAAAATTGCTGGGTGACTCCCGGAATTCGGCCTCTCGCAGGATGCCTCCCAGACGCAAGGTGGCACCAGTTCCAACTTGGTCTGGTTTAAGAGTGCCAAGTGGGTCCTGAAAACTGACACCCAGAACAGTGGCTTGTGAGTTTTGTTTCCCAGGGAAAAAGCCTGTACAATGGTTCAGGGTCCTGCGGCCTTAAATTGCCAGGTGCCTCCTGGAATTGCGCCTCTCGCAGGATGCCTCCCAGACGCAAGGTGGCACCAGTGCCAACTTGGTCTGGTTTGAGAGTGTCAAGTGGGTCCTGAAAACTGACACCCAGAACAGTGGCTTGTGAGTTTTGTTTCCCAGGGAAAAAGCCTGTACAATGGTTCAGGGGCCTGAGGCCTTAAATTGCCGGGTGCCTCCTGGAATTCGGCCTCTCGCAGGATGCCTCCCAGACACAAGGTGGCACCAGTGCCAACTTGGTCTGCTTTGAGACTGTCAAGTGGGTCCTGAACTCTGACACCCAGAACAGTGGCTTGTGAGTTTTGTTTCCCAGGGAAAAAGCCTGTACAATGGTTCAGGGTCCTGCGGCCTTAAATTGCCAGGTGCCTCCTGGAATTGCGCCTCTCGCAGGATGCCTCCCAGACGCAAGGTGGCACCAGTGCCAACTTGGTCTGCTTTGAGAGTGCCGTTTGGCTCCTGAACTCTGAAACCCAGAACAGTGGCTTGTGAGTTTTGTTTCCCAGGGAAAAAGCCTGTACAATGGTTCAGGGGCCTGCGGCCTTAAATTGCCGGGTGCCTCCTGGAATTCGGCCACTCGCAGGATGCCTCCCAGACGCAAGGTGGCACCAGTGCCAACTTGGTCTGGTTTAAGAGTGCCAAGTGCGTCCTGAAAACTGACACCAAGAACAGTGGCTTGTGAGTTTTGTTTCCCAGGGAAAAAGCCTGTACAATGGTTCAGGGGCCTGCGGCCTTAAATTGCCGGGTGCCTCCTGGAATTCGGCCTCTCGCAGGATGCCTCCCAGACACAAGGTGGCACCAGTTCCAACTTGGTCTGAACAGTGGCTTGTGAGTTTTGTTTCCCAGGGAAAAAGCCTGTACCATGGTTCAGGGTCCTGCGGCCTTAAATTGCCAGGTGCCTCCTGGAATTGCGCCTCTCGCAGGATGCCTCCCAGACGCAAGGTGGCACTAGTGCCAAATTGGTCTGGTTTGAGAGTGCCAGGTGGCTCCTGCAAACTCACACCCAGAACAGTGACTTGTGAGTTTTGTTTCCCAGGGAAAAAGCCTTTAAAATGGTTTAGGTTAATGCCGCCTTTAATAACCGGGTGCCACCTGGAGATCAGCCTCTCACAGGATGCCTCCCAGACGCAAGGTGGCACCAGTGCCAACTTGGTCTGCTTTGAGAGTGTCAAGTGGATCCTGAAAACTGACACCCAGAACAGTGGCTTGTGAGTTTTGTTTCCCAGGGAAAAAGCCTGTACAATGATTCAGGGTCCTGCGGCCTTAAATTGCCGGGTGCCTCCTGGAATTCCGCATCTCGCCAGATGTTTCCCAGACGCTCAGCAACACCAGAGCCAACTTGGTCTGGTTTAAGAGTGCCAAGTGGGTCCTGCAAACTGACACCCAGAACAGTGGCTTGTGAGTTTTGTTTCCCAGGGAAAAAGCCTGTACAATGGTTCAGGGGCCTGCGGCCTTAAATTGCCGGGTGCCTCCTGGAATTCGGCGTCTTGCTGGATGCCTCCCAGACGCAAGGTGGCACCGGTGCCAACTTGGTCTGATTTTAGAGTGCCAGGTGGCTCCTGAAAACTGACACCCAGAACAGTGGCTTGTGAGTTTTGTTTCCCAGGGAAAAAGCCTGTACAATGGTTCAGGGGCCTGAGGCCTTAAATTGCCGGGTGCCTCCTGGAATTCTGCCTCTCGCAGGATGCCTCCCAGACGCAAGTTGGCACCAGTGCCAACTTGGTCTGCTTTGAGAGTGTCAAGTGGGTCCTGAAAACTGACACCCAGAACAGTGGCTTGTGAGTTTTGTTTCCCAGGGAAAAAGCCTGTACAATGGTACAGGGTCCTGCGGCCGTAAATTGCCGGGTGCCTCCTTGAATTGCGCCTCTCGCAGGATGCCTCCAAGACGCAAGGTGGCACCAGTGCCAACTTGATCTGGTTTGAGAGTGCCAGGTGTCTCCTGCAAACTGACACCCAGAACAGTGGCTTGTGAGTTTTGTTTCCCAGGGAAAAAGCCTGTACAATGGTTTATGTTAATGCCGCCTTTAAAAGCCGGGTGCCACCTGGAGATCCGCCTCTCGCAGGATGCCTCCCAGACGCAAGGTGGCACCAGTGCCAACTTGGTCTGCTTTGAGAGTGTCAAGTGGGTCCTGAAAACTGACACCCAGAACAGTGGCTTGTGAGTTTTGTTTCCCAGGGAAAAAGCCTTTAAAATGGTTTAGGTTAATGCCGCCTTTAATAACCGGGTGCCACCTGGAGATCAGCCTCTCACAGGATGCCTCCCAGACGCAAGGTGGCACCAGTGCCAACTTGGTCTGCTTTGAGAGTGTCAAGTGGATCCTGAAAACTGACACCCAGAACAGTGGCTTGTGAGTTTTGTTTCCCAGGGAAAAAGCCTGTACAATGATTCAGGGTCCTGCGGCCTTAAATTGCCGGGTGCCTCCTGGAATTCCGCATCTCGCCAGATGTTTCCCAGACGCTCAGCAACACCAGAGCCAACTTGGTCTGGTTTAAGAGTGCCAAGTGGGTCCTGCAAACTGACACCCAGAACAGTGGCTTGTGAGTTTTGTTTCCCAGGGAAAAAGCCTGTACAATGGTTCAGGGGCCTGCGGCCTTAAATTGCCGGGTGCCTCCTGGAATTCGGCGTCTTGCTGGATGCCTCCCAGACGCAAGGTGGCACCGGTGCCAACTTGGTCTGATTTTAGAGTGCCAGGTGGCTCCTGAAAACTGACACCCAGAACAGTGGCTTGTGAGTTTTGTTTCCCAGGGAAAAAGCCTGTACAATGGTTCAGGGGCCTGAGGCCTTAAATTGCCGGGTGCCTCCTGGAATTCTGCCTCTCGCAGGATGCCTCCCAGACGCAAGTTGGCACCAGTGCCAACTTGGTCTGCTTTGAGAGTGTCAAGTGGGTCCTGAAAACTGACACCCAGAACAGTGGCTTGTGAGTTTTGTTTCCCAGGGAAAAAGCCTGTACAATGGTACAGGGTCCTGCGGCCGTAAATTGCCGGGTGCCTCCTTGAATTGCGCCTCTCGCAGGATGCCTCCAAGACGCAAGGTGGCACCAGTGCCAACTTGATCTGGTTTGAGAGTGCCAGGTGTCTCCTGCAAACTGACACCCAGAACAGTGGCTTGTGAGTTTTGTTTCCCAGGGAAAAAGCCTGTACAATGGTTTATGTTAATGCCGCCTTTAAAAGCCGGGTGCCACCTGGAGATCCGCCTCTCGCAGGATGCCTCCCAGACGCAAGGTGGCACCAGTGCCAACTTGGTCTGCTTTGAGAGTGTCAAGTGGGTCCTGAAAACTGACACCCAGAACAGTGGCTTGTGAGTTTTATTTCCCAGGGAAAAAGCCTGTACAATGGTTCAGGGTCCTGCGGCCTTAAATTGCCGGGTCCCTCCTGGAATTCCGCATCTGGCCAGGTGTTTCCCAGACGCTAAGCAACACCAGTGCCAACTTGGTCAGGTTTAAGAGTGCCAAGTGGGTCCTGCAAACTGACACCCAGAACAGTGGCTTGTGAGTTTTGTTTCCCAGGGAAAAAGCCTGTACAATGGTTCAGGGTCCTGAGGCCTTAAATTGCCGGGTGCCTCCTGGAATTCGGCCTCTCGCAGGATGCCTCCCAGACGCAAGGTGGCACCAGTTCCAACTTGGTCTGGTTTAAGAGTGCCAAGTGGGTCCTGAAAACTGACACCCAGAACAGTGGCTTGTGAGTTTTGTTTCCCAGGGAAAAAGCCTGTACAATGGTTCAGGGGCCTGCGGCCTTAAATTGCCGGGTGCCTCCTGGAATTCGGCGTCTTGCTGGATGCCTCCCAGACGCAAGGTGGCACCAGTGCCAACTTGGTCTGGTTTGAGAGTGCCAGGTGGCTCCTGAAAACTGACACCCAGAACAGTGGCTTGTGAGTTTTGTTACCCAGGGAAAAAGCCTGTACAATGGTTCAGGGGCCTGAGGCCTTAAATTGCCGGGTGCCTCCTGGAATTCGGACTCTCACAGGGTACCTCCCAGACGCGAAATGACACCCTATCCAACTTGGTCTGGTTTGAGAGTGCCAAGTGGGTCCTGAAAACTGACACCCAGAACAGTGGCTTGTGAGTTTTGTTTCCCAGGGAAAAAGCCTGTACAATGGTTCAGGGTCCTGCGGCCTTAAATTGCTGGGTGCCTCCTAGAATTCGGCCTCTCGCAGGATGCCTCTCAGACGCAAGGTGGCACCAGTTCCAACTTGGTCTGGTTTAAGAGTGCCAAGTGGGTCCTGAAAACTGACACCCAGAACAGTGGCTTGTGAGTTTTGTTTCCCAGGGAAAAAGCCTGTACAATGGTTCAGGGGCCTGCGGCCTTAAATTGCCGGGTGCCTCCCGGAATTCGGCCTCTCGCAGGATGCCTCCTAGACACAAGGTGGCACCAGTGCCAACTTGGTCTGGTTTAAGAGTACCAAGTGGGTCCTGAAAACTGACACCCAGAACAGTGGCTTGTGAGTTTTGTTTCCCAGGGAAAAAGCCTGTACAATGGTTCAGGGTCCTGCGGCCTTAAATTGCCAGGTGCCTCCTGGAATTGCGCTTCTCGCAGGATGCCTCCCAGACGCAAGGTGGCACCAGTGCCAACTTGGTCTGCTTTGAGAGTGCCGTTTGGCTCCTGAACTCTGACACCCAGAACAGTGGCTTGTGAGTTTTGTTTCCCAGGGAAAAAGCCTGTACAATGGTTCAGGGGCCTGCGGCCTTAAATTGCCGGGTGCCTCCTGGAATTCGGCCACTCGCAGGATGCCTCCCAGACGCAAGGTGGCACCAGTGCCAACTTGGTCTGGTTTAAGAGTGCCAAGTGGGTCCTGAAAACTGACACCAAGAACAGTGGCTTCTGAGTTTTGTTTCCCAGGGAAAAAGCCTGTACAATGGTTCAGGGGCCTGCGGCCTTAAATTGCCGGGTGCCTCCTGGAATTCGGCCTCTCGCAGGATGCCTCCCAGACACAAGGTGGCACCAGTTCCAACTTGGTCTGAACAGTGGCTTGTGAGTATTGTTTCCCAGGGAAAAAGCCTGTACCATGGTTCAGGGTCCTGCGGCCTTAAATTGCCAGGTGCCTCCTGGAATTGCGCCTCTCGCAGGATGCCTCCCAGACGCAAGGTGGCACCAGTGCCAACTTGGTCTGCTTTGAGAGTGTCAAGTGGGTCCTGAAAACTGACACCCAGAACAGTGGCTTGTGAGTTTTGTTTCCCAGGGAAAAAGCCTGTAAAATGGTTCAGGGGCCTGAGGCCTTAAATTGCCGGGTGCCTCCTGGAATTCGGACTCTCACAGGGTGCCTCCCAGGCGCAACATGACACCATTGCCAACTTGGTCTGGTTTGAGAGTGCCAGGTGGCTCCTGCAAACTGACACCCAGAACAGTGGCTTGTGAGTTTTGTTTCCCAGGGAAAAAGCCTGTACAATGGTTCAGGGGCCTGAGGCCTTAAATTACCGGGTGCCTCCTGGAATTCGGCCTCTCGCAGGATGCCTCCCAGACGCAAGGTGGCACCAGTTCCAACTTGGTCTGGTTTAAGAGTGCCAAGTGGGTCCTGAAAACTGACACCCAGAACAGTGGCTTGTGAGTTTTGTTTCCCAGGGAAAAAGCCTGTACAATGGTTCAAGGTCCTGAGGACTTAAATTGCCAGGTGCCTCCTGGAATTGCGCCTCTCGCTGGATGCCTCCCAGACGCAATGTGGCACCAGTGCCAAATTGGTCTGCTTTGAGAGTGTCAAGTGGGTCCTGAACACTGACACCCAGAACAGTGGCTTGTGAGTTTTGTTTCCCAGGGAAAAAGCCTGTACAATGGTTCAGGGGCCTGAGGCTTAAAATTGCTGGGTGACTCCCGGAATTCGGCCTCTCGCAGGATGCCTCCCAGACGCAAGGTGGCACCAGTTCCAACTTGGTCTGGTTTAAGAGTGCCAAGTGGGTCCTGAAAACTGACACCCAGAACAGTGGCTTGTGAGTTTTGTTTCCCAGGGAAAAAGCCTGTACAATGGTTCAGGGTCCTGCGGCCTTAAATTGCCAGGTGCCTCCTGGAATTGCGCCTCTCGCAGGATGCCTCCCAGACGCAAGGTGGCACCAGTGCCAACTTGGTCTGGTTTGAGAGTGTCAAGTGGGTCCTGAAAACTGACACCCAGAACAGTGGCTTGTGAGTTTTGTTTCCCAGGGAAAAAGCCTGTACAATGGTTCAGGGGCCTGAGGCCTTAAATTGCCGGGTGCCTCCTGGAATTCGGCCTCTCGCAGGATGCCTCCCAGACACAAGGTGGCACCAGTGCCAACTTGGTCTGCTTTGAGACTGTCAAGTGGGTCCTGAACTCTGACACCCAGAACAGTGGCTTGTGAGTTTTGTTTCCCAGGGAAAAAGCCTGTACAATGGTTCAGGGTCCTGCGGCCTTAAATTGCCAGGTGCCTCCTGGAATTGCGCCTCTCGCAGGATGCCTCCCAGACGCAAGGTGGCACCAGTGCCAACTTGGTCTGCTTTGAGAGTGCCGTTTGGCTCCTGAACTCTGAAACCCAGAACAGTGGCTTGTGAGTTTTGTTTCCCAGGGAAAAAGCCTGTACAATGGTTCAGGGGCCTGCGGCCTTAAATTGCCGGGTGCCTCCTGGAATTCGGCCACTCGCAGGATGCCTCCCAGACGCAAGGTGGCACCAGTGCCAACTTGGTCTGGTTTAAGAGTGCCAAGTGCGTCCTGAAAACTGACACCAAGAACAGTGGCTTGTGAGTTTTGTTTCCCAGGGAAAAAGCCTGTACAATGGTTCAGGGGCCTGCGGCCTTAAATTGCCGGGTGCCTCCTGGAATTCGGCCTCTCGCAGGATGCCTCCCAGACACAAGGTGGCACCAGTTCCAACTTGGTCTGAACAGTGGCTTGTGAGTTTTGTTTCCCAGGGAAAAAGCCTGTACCATGGTTCAGGGTCCTGCGGCCTTAAATTGCCAGGTGCCTCCTGGAATTGCGCCTCTCGCAGGATGCCTCCCAGACGCAAGGTGGCACTAGTGCCAAATTGGTCTGGTTTGAGAGTGCCAGGTGGCTCCTGCAAACTCACACCCAGAACAGTGACTTGTGAGTTTTGTTTCCCAGGGAAAAAGCCTTTAAAATGGTTTAGGTTAATGCCGCCTTTAATAACCGGGTGCCACCTGGAGATCAGCCTCTCACAGGATGCCTCCCAGACGCAAGGTGGCACCAGTGCCAACTTGGTCTGCTTTGAGAGTGTCAAGTGGATCCTGAAAACTGACACCCAGAACAGTGGCTTGTGAGTTTTGTTTCCCAGGGAAAAAGCCTGTACAATGATTCAGGGTCCTGCGGCCTTAAATTGCCGGGTGCCTCCTGGAATTCCGCATCTCGCCAGATGTTTCCCAGACGCTCAGCAACACCAGAGCCAACTTGGTCTGGTTTAAGAGTGCCAAGTGGGTCCTGAAAACTGACACCCAGAACAGTGGCTTGTGAGTTTTGTTTCCCAGGGAAAAAGCCTGTACAATGGTTCAGGGGCCTGCGGCCTTAAATTGCCGGGTGCCTCCTGGAATTCGGCGTCTTGCTGGATGCCTCCCAGACGCAAGGTGGCACCGGTGCCAACTTGGTCTGATTTTAGAGTGCCAGGTGGCTCCTGAAAACTGACACCCAGAACAGTGGCTTGTGAGTTTTGTTTCCCAGGGAAAAAGCCTGTACAATGGTTCAGGGGCCTGAGGCCTTAAATTGCCGGGTGCCTCCTGGAATTCTGCCTCTCGCAGGATGCCTCCCAGACGCAAGTTGGCACCAGTGCCAACTTGGTCTGCTTTGAGAGTGTCAAGTGGGTCCTGAAAACTGACACCCAGAACAGTGGCTTGTGAGTTTTGTTTCCCAGGGAAAAAGCCTGTACAATGGTACAGGGTCCTGCGGCCGTAAATTGCCGGGTGCCTCCTTGAATTGCGCCTCTCGCAGGGTGCCTCCAAGACGCAAGGTGGCACCAGTGCCAACTTGATCTGGTTTGAGAGTGCCAGGTGTCTCCTGCAAACTGACACCCAGAACAGTGGCTTGTGAGTTTTGTTTCCCAGGGAAAAAGCCTGTACAATGGTTTATGTTAATGCCGCCTTTAAAAGCCGGGTGCCACCTGGAGATCCGCCTCTCGCAGGATGCCTCCCAGACGCAAGGTGGCACCAGTGCCAACTTGGTCTGCTTTGAGAGTGTCAAGTGGGTCCTGAAAACTGACACCCAGAACAGTGGCTTGTGAGTTTTGTTTCCCAGGGAAAAAGCCTTTAAAATGGTTTAGGTTAATGCCGCCTTTAATAACCGGGTGCCACCTGGAGATCAGCCTCTCACAGGATGCCTCCCAGACGCAAGGTGGCACCAGTGCCAACTTGGTCTGCTTTGAGAGTGTCAAGTGGATCCTGAAAACTGACACCCAGAACAGTGGCTTGTGAGTTTTGTTTCCCAGGGAAAAAGCCTGTACAATGATTCAGGGTCCTGCGGCCTTAAATTGCCGGGTGCCTCCTGGAATTCCGCATCTCGCCAGATGTTTCCCAGACGCTCAGCAACACCAGAGCCAACTTGGTCTGGTTTAAGAGTGCCAAGTGGGTCCTGCAAACTGACACCCAGAACAGTGGCTTGTGAGTTTTGTTTCCCAGGGAAAAAGCCTGTACAATGGTTCAGGGGCCTGCGGCCTTAAATTGCCGGGTGCCTCCTGGAATTCGGCGTCTTGCTGGATGCCTCCCAGACGCAAGGTGGCACCGGTGCCAACTTGGTCTGATTTTAGAGTGCCAGGTGGCTCCTGAAAACTGACACCCAGAACAGTGGCTTGTGAGTTTTGTTTCCCAGGGAAAAAGCCTGTACAATGGTTCAGGGGCCTGAGGCCTTAAATTGCCGGGTGCCTCCTGGAATTCTGCCTCTCGCAGGATGCCTCCCAGACGCAAGTTGGCACCAGTGCCAACTTGGTCTGCTTTGAGAGTGTCAAGTGGGTCCTGAAAACTGACACCCAGAACAGTGGCTTGTGAGTTTTGTTTCCCAGGGAAAAAGCCTGTACAATGGTACAGGGTCCTGCGGCCGTAAATTGCCGGGTGCCTCCTTGAATTGCGCCTCTCGCAGGATGCCTCCAAGACGCAAGGTTGCACCAGTGCCAACTTGATCTGGTTTGAGAGTGCCAGGTGTCTCCTGCAAACTGACACCCAGAACAGTGGCTTGTGAGTTTTGTTTCCCAGGGAAAAAGCCTGTACAATGGTTTATGTTAATGCCGCCTTTAAAAGCCGGGTGCCACCTGGAGATCCGCCTCTCGCAGGATGCCTCCCAGACGCAAGGTGGCACCAGTGCCAACTTGGTCTGCTTTGAGAGTGTCAAGTGGGTCCTGAAAACTGACACCCAGAACAGTGGCTTGTGAGTTTTATTTCCCAGGGAAAAAGCCTGTACAATGGTTCAGGGTCCTGCGGCCTTAAATTGCCGGGTCCCTCCTGGAATTCCGCATCTGGCCAGGTGTTTCCCAGACGCTAAGCAACACCAGTGCCAACTTGGTCAGGTTTAAGAGTGCCAAGTGGGTCCTGCAAACTGACACCCAGAACAGTGGCTTGTGAGTTTTGTTTCCCAGGGAAAAAGCCTGTACAATGGTTCAGGGTCCTGAGGCCTTAAATTGCCGGGTGCCTCCTGGAATTCGGCCTCTCGCAGGATGCCTCCCAGACGCAAGGTGGCACCAGTTCCAACTTGGTCTGGTTTAAGAGTGCCAAGTGGGTCCTGAAAACTGACACCCAGAACAGTGGCTTGTGAGTTTTGTTTCCCAGGGAAAAAGCCTGTACAATGGTTCAGGGGCCTGCGGCCTTAAATTGCCGGGTGCCTCCCGGAATTCGGCCTCTCGCAGGATGCCTCCCAGACACAAGGTGGCACCAGTGCCAACATAGTCTGGTTTAAGAGTGCCAAGTGGGTCCTGAAAACAGACACCCAGAACAGTGGCTTGTGAGTTTTGTTTCCCAGGGAAAAAGCCTGTACAATGGTTCAGGGTCCTGCGGCCTTAAATTGCCGGGTGCCTCCTGGAATTGCGCCTCTCGCAGGATGCCTCCCAGACGCAAGGTGGCACCAGTGCAAACTTGGTCTGCTTTGAGAGTGTCAAGTGGGCCCTGAACTCTGACACCCAGAACAGTGGCTTGTGAGTTTTGTTTCCCAGGGAAAAAGCCTGTACAATGGTTCAGGGGCCTGCGGCCTTAAATATCCGGGTGCCTCCTGGAATTCGGCGACTTGCAAGATGCCTCCCAGACGCAACGTGGCACCAGTGCCAACTTGGCCTTGTTTGAGAGTGCCAAGTGGGTCCTGCAAACTTACACCCAGAACAGTGGCTTTTGAATTTTGTTTTCCAGGGAAAAAGCCTGTAGAATGGTTCAGGGTCCTGCGGCCTTAAATTGCCAGGTGCCTCCTGGAATTCGGCCTCACGCAGGATGCCTCCCAGATGCAAGGTGGCGCCAGTGCCAAATTGGTCTGGTTTAAGAGTGCCAAGTGGGTCCTGAAAACTAACACCCAGAACAGTGGCTTGTGAGTTTTGTTTCCCAGGAAAAAACCCTGTCCTGTGGTTCAGGGGCCTGCGGCCTTAAATTGCCGGGTGCCTCCTGGAGATCCGCCTCTCACAGGATGCCTCCCAGACGCAAGCAACACCAGTGCCAACTTGGTCTGCTTTGAGAGTGCCGTTTGGCTCCTGCAAACTGACACCCAGAACAGTGGCTTGTGAGTTTTGTTTCCCAGGGAAAAAGCCTGTACAATGGTTCAGGGTCCTGAGGCCTTAAATTGCCGGGTGCCTCCTGGAATTCGGCCACTCGCAGGATGCCTCCCAGACGCAAGGTGGCACCAGTTCCAACTTGGTCTGGTTTAAGAGTGCCAAGTGGGTCCTGAAAACTTACACCAAGAACAGTGGCTTCTGAGTTTTGTTTCCCAGGGAAAAAGCCTGTACAATGGTTCAGAGGCCTGAGGCCTTAAATTGCCGGGTGCCTCCTGGAATTCGGCCTCTCGCAGGATGCCTCCCAGTCACAAGGTGGCACCAGTTCCAACTTGGTCTGAACAGTGGCTTGTGAGTTTTGTTTCCCAGGGAAAAAGCCTGTACCATGGTTCAGGGTCCTGCGGCCTTAAATTGCCGGGTGCCTCCTGGAATTCGGCGTCTTGCTGGATGCCTCCCAGACGCAAGGTGGCACCAGTGCCAACTTGGTCTGGTTTGAGAGTGCCAGGTGGCTCCTGGAAACTGACACCCAGAACAGTGGCTTGTGAGTTTTGTTACCCAGGGAAAAAGCCTGTACAATGGTTCAGGGGCCTGAGGCCTTAAATTGCCGGGTGCCTCCTGGAATTCGGACTCTCACAGGGTACCTCCCAGACGCGAAATGACACCCTATCCAACTTGGTCTGGTTTGAGAGTGCCAAGTGGGTCCTGAAAACTGACACCCAGAACAGTGGCTTGTGAGTTTTGTTTCCCAGGGAAAAAGCCTGTACAATGGTTCAGGGTCCTGCGGCCTTAAATTGCTGGGTGCCTCCTAGAATTCGGCCTCTCGCAGGATGCCTCTCAGACGCAAGGTGGCACCAGTTCCAACTTGGTCTGGTTTAAGAGTGCCAAGTGGGTCCTGAAAACTGACACCCAGAACAGTGGCTTGTGAGTTTTGTTTCCCAGGGAAAAAGCCTGTAAAATGGTTCAGGGGCCTGCGGCCTTAAATTGCCGGGTGCCTCCCGGAATTCGGCCTCTCGCAGGATGCCTCCTAGACACAAGGTGGCACCAGTGCCAACTTGGTCTGGTTTAAGAGTACCAAGTGGGTCCTGAAAACTGACACCCAGAACAGTGGCTTGTGAGTTTTGTTTCCCAGGGAAAAAGCCTGTACAATGGTTCAGGGTCCTGCGGCCTTAAATTGCCAGGTGCCTCCTGGAATTGCGCTTCTCGCAGGATGCCTCCCAGACGCAAGGTGGCACCAGTGCCAACTTGGTCTGCTTTGAGAGTGCCGTTTGGCTCCTGAACTCTGACACCCAGAACAGTGGCTTGTGAGTTTTGTTTCCCAGGGAAAAAGCCTGTACAATGGTTCAGGGGCCTGCGGCCTTAAATTGCCGGGTGCCTCCTGGAATTCGGCCACTCGCAGGATGCCTCCCAGACGCAAGGTGGCACCAGTGCCAACTTGGTCTGGTTTAAGAGTGCCAAGTGGGTCCTGAAAACTGACACCAAGAACAGTGGCTTCTGAGTTTTGTTTCCCAGGGAAAAAGCCTGTACAATGGTTCAGGGGCCTGCGGCCTTAAATTGCCGGGTGCCTCCTGGAATTCGGCCTCTCGCAGGATGCCTCCCAGACACAAGGTGGCACCAGTTCCAACTTGGTCTGAACAGTGGCTTGTGAGTATTGTTTCCCAGGGAAAAAGCCTGTACCATGGTTCAGGGTCCTGCGGCCTTAAATTGCCAGGTGCCTCCTGGAATTGCGCCTCTCGCAGGATGCCTCCCAGACGCAAGGTGGCACCAGTGCCAACTTGGTCTGCTTTGAGAGTGTCAAGTGGGTCCTGAAAACTGACACCCAGAACAGTGGCTTGTGAGTTTTGTTTCCCAGGGAAAAAGCCTGTAAAATGGTTCAGGGGCCTGAGGCCTTAAATTGCCGGGTGCCTCCTGGAATTCGGACTCTCACAGGGTGCCTCCCAGGCGCAACATGACACCATTGCCAACTTGGTCTGGTTTGAGAGTGCCAGGTGGCTCCTGCAAACTGACACCCAGAACAGTGGCTTGTGAGTTTTGTTTCCCAGGGAAAAAGCCTGTACAATGGTTCAGGGGCCTGAGGCCTTAAATTACCGGGTGCCTCCTGGAATTCGGCCTCTCGCAGGATGCCTCCCAGACGCAAGGTGGCACCAGTTCCAACTTGGTCTGGTTTAAGAGTGCCAAGTGGGTCCTGAAAACTGACACCCAGAACAGTGGCTTGTGAGTTTTGTTTCCCAGGGAAAAAGCCTGTACAATGGTTCAAGGTCCTGAGGACTTAAATTGCCAGGTGCCTCCTGGAATTGCGCCTCTCGCTGGATGCCTCCCAGACGCAATGTGGCACCAGTGCCAAATTGGTCTGCTTTGAGAGTGTCAAGTGGGTCCTGAAAACTGACACCCAGAACAGTGGCTTGTGAGTTTTGTTTCCCAGGGAAAAAGCCTGTAAAATGGTTCAGGGGCCTGAGGCTTAAAATTGCTGGGTGACTCCCGGAATTCGGCCTCTCGCAGGATGCCTCCCAGACGCAAGGTGGCACCAGTTCCAACTTGGTCTGGTTTAAGAGTGCCAAGTGGGTCCTGAAAACTGACACCCAGAACAGTGGCTTGTGAGTTTTGTTTCCCAGGGAAAAAGCCTGTACAATGGTTCAGGGTCCTGCGGCCTTAAATTGCCAGGTGCCTCCTGGAATTGCGCCTCTCGCAGGATGCCTCCCAGACGCAAGGTGGCACCAGTGCCAACTTGGTCTGGTTTGAGAGTGTCAAGTGGGTCCTGAAAACTGACACCCAGAACAGTGGCTTGTGAGTTTTGTTTCCCAGGGAAAAAGCCTGTACAATGGTTCAGGGGCCTGAGGCCTTAAATTGCCGGGTGCCTCCTGGAATTCGGCCTCTCGCAGGATGCCTCCCAGACACAAGGTGGCACCAGTGCCAACTTGGTCTGGTTTAAGAGTGCCAAGTGGGTCCTGAACTCTGACACCCAGAACAGTGGCTTGTGAGTTTTGTTTCCCAGGGAAAAAGCCTGTACAATGGTTCAGGGTCCTGCGGCCTTAAATTGCCAGGTGCCTCCTGGAATTGCGCCTCTCGCAGGATGCCTCCCAGACGCAAGGTGGCACCAGTGCCAACTTGGTCTGCTTTGAGAGTGCCGTTTGGCTCCTGAACTCTGAAACCCAGAACAGTGGCTTGTGAGTTTTGTTTCCCAGGGAAAAAGCCTGTACAATGGTTCAGGGGCCTGCGGCCTTAAATTGCCGGGTGCCTCCTGGAATTCGGCCACTCGCAGGATGCCTCCCAGACGCAAGGTGGCACCAGTGCCAACTTGGTCTGGTTTAAGAGTGCCAAGTGCGTCCTGAAAACTGACACCAAGAACAGTGGCTTGTGAGTTTTGTTTCCCAGGGAAAAAGCCTGTACAATGGTTCAGGGGCCTGCGGCCTTAAATTGCCGGGTGCCTCCTGGAATTCGGCCTCTCGCAGGATGCCTCCCAGACACAAGGTGGCACCAGTTCCAACTTGGTCTGAACAGTGGCTTGTGAGTTTTGTTTCCCAGGGAAAAAGCCTGTACCATGGTTCAGGGTCCTGCGGCCTTAAATTGCCAGGTGCCTCCTGGAATTGCGCCTCTCGCAGGATGCCTCCCAGACGCAAGGTGGCACTAGTGCCAAATTGGTCTGGTATTAAGAGTGCCAAGTGGGTCCTGCAAACTCACACCCAGAACAGTGACTTGTGAGTTTTGTTTCCCAGGGAAAAAGCCTTTAAAATGGTTTAGGTTAATGCCGCCTTTAATAACCGGGTGCCACCTGGAGATCAGCCTCTCACAGGATGCCTCCCAGACGCAAGGTGGCACCAGTGCCAACTTGGTCTGCTTTGAGAGTGTCAAGTGGATCCTGAAAACTGACACCCAGAACAGTGGCTTGTGAGTTTTGTTTCCCAGGGAAAAAGCCTGTACAATGATTCAGGGTCCTGCGGCCTTAAATTGCCGGGTGCCTCCTGGAATTCCGCATCTCGCCAGATGTTTCCCAGACGCTCAGCAACACCAGAGCCAACTTGGTCTGGTTTAAGAGTGCCAAGTGGGTCCTGCAAACTGACACCCAGAACAGTGGCTTGTGAGTTTTGTTTCCCAGGGAAAAAGCCTGTACAATGGTTCAGGGGCCTGCGGCCTTAAATTGCCGGGTGCCTCCTGGAATTCGGCGTCTTGCTGGATGCCTCCCAGACGCAAGGTGGCACCGGTGCCAACTTGGTCTGATTTTAGAGTGCCAGGTGGCTCCTGAAAACTGACACCCAGAACAGTGGCTTGTGAGTTTTGTTTCCCAGGGAAAAAGCCTGTACAATGGTTCAGGGGCCTGAGGCCTTAAATTGCCGGGTGCCTCCTGGAATTCGGACTCTCACAGGGTGCCTCCCAGACGCGAAATGACACCATTTCCAACTTGGTCTGGTTTGAGAGTGCCAAGTGGGTCCTGAAAACTGACACCCAGAACAGTGGCTTGTGAGTTTTGTTTCCCAGGTAAAAAGCCTGTATAATGGTTCAGGGTCCTGCGGCCTTAAATTGCTGGGTGCCTCCTAGAATTCGGCCTCTCGCAGGATGCCTCCCAGACGCAAGGTGGCACCAGTTCCAACTTGGTCTGGTTTAAGAGTGCCAAGTGGGTCCTGAAAACTGACACCCAGAACAGTGGCTTGTGAGTTTTGTTTCCCAGGGAAAAAGCCTGTAAAATGGTTCAGGGGCCTGCGGCCTTAAATTGCCGGGTGCCTCCCGGAATTCGGCCTCTCGCAGGATGCCTCCCAGACACAAGGTGGCACCAGTGCCAACTTGGTCTGGTTTGAGAGTGCCAAGTGGGTCCTGAAAACTGACACCCAGAACAGTGGCTTGTGAGTTTTGTTTCCCAGGGAAAAAGCCTGTACAATGGTTCAGGGTCCTGCGGCCTTAAATTGCCAGGTGCCTCCTGGAATTGCGCCTCTCGCAGGATGCCTCCCAGACGCAAGGTGGCAGCAGTGCAAACTTGGTCTGGTTTAAGAGTGCCAAGTGGGTCCTGCAAACTGACACCCAGAACAGTGGCTTGTGAGTTTTGTTTTCCAGGGAAAAAGCCTGTACAATGGTTCAGGGGCCTGAGGCCTGAAATTGCCGGGTGCCTCCTGGAATTCGGACTCTCACAGGGTGCCTCCCAGGCGCAACATGACACCAGTGCCAACTTGGTCTGGTTTGAGAGTGCCAGGTGGCTCCTGCAAACTGACACCCAGAACAGTGGCTTGTGAGTTTTGTTTCCCAGGGAAAGAGCCTGTACAATGGTTCAGGGGCCTGAGGCCTTAAATTGCTGGGTGACTCCCGGAATTCCGCCTCTCGCAGGATGCCTCCCAGACGCAAGGTGGCACCAGTTCCAACTTGGTCTGGTTTAAGAGTGCCAAGTGGGTCCTGAAAACTGACACCCAGAACAGTGGCTTGTGAGTTTTGTTTCCCAGGGAAAAAGCCCGTACAATGGTTCAGGGTCCTGCGGCCTGAAATTGCAGGGTGCCTCCTTTATATGCGCCTCAAGCAGGATGCCTCCAAAGACGCAAGGTGGCACCGGTGCCAACTTGGTCTGGTTTGAGAGTGCCAGGTGGCTCCTGCAAACTGACACCCAGAACAGTGGCTTGTGAGTTTTGTTTCCCAGGGAAAAAGCCTGTAAATTGGTTTAGGTTAATGCCGCCTTTAATAGCCGGGTGCCACCTGGAGATCCGCCTCTTGCAGGATGCCTCCCAGACGCAAGGAGGCACCAGTGCCAACTTGGTCTGGTTTAAGAGTGCCAAGTGGGTCCTGAAAACTGACACCCAGAACAGTGGCTTGTGAGTTTTGTTTCCCAGGGAAAAAGCCTGTACAATGGTTCAGGGGCCTGAGGCCTTAAATTGCCGGGTGCCTCCTGGAATTCGGCGTCTTGCAAGATGCCTCCCAGACGCAAGGTGGCACCAGTGCCAACTTGGTCTGGTTTAAGAGTGCCAAGTGGGTCCTGAAAACAGACACCCAGAACAGTGGCTTGTGAGTTTTGTTTCCCAGGGAAAGAGCCTGTACAATGGTTCAGGGTCCTGAGGCCTTAAATTGCCGGGTTCCTCCTGCAATTGCGCCTCTCGCAGGATGCCTCCCAGACGCAAGTTGGCACCAGTGCCAACTTGGTCTGCTTTGAGCGTGTCAAGTGGGTCCTGAAAACTGACACCCAGAACAGTGGCTTGTGAGTTTTGTTTCCCAGGGAAAAAGCCTGTACAATGGTACAGGGTCCTGCGGCCTTAAATTGCCGGGTGCCTCCTTGAATTGCGCCTCTCGCAGGATGCCTCCAAGACGCAAGGTGGCACCAGTGCCAACTTGATCTGGTTTGAGAGTGCCAGGTGGCTCCTGCAAACTGACACCCAGAACAGTGGCTTTTGAGTTTTGTTTCCCAGGGAAAAAGCCTGTACAATGGTTTATGTTAATGCCGCCTTTAAAAGCCGGGTGCCACCTGGAGATCCGCCTCTCGCAGGATGCCTCCCAGACGCAAGGTGGCACCAGTGCCAACTTGGTCTGGTTTGAGAGTGTCAAGTGGGTCCTGAAAACTGACACCCAGAACAGTGGCTTGTGAGTTTTGTTTCCCAGGGAAAAAGCCTGTACAATGGTTCAGGGTCCTGCGGCCTTAAATTGCCGGGTCCCTCCTGGAATTCCGCATCTGGCCAGGTGTTTCCCAGACGCTAAGCAACACCAGTGCCAACTTGGTCTGGTTTAAGAGTGCCAAGTGGGTCCTGCAAACTGACACCAAGAACAGTGGCTTGTGAGTTTTGTTTCCCAGGGAAAAAGCCTGTAGAATGGTTTTCGGTACTGCGGCCTCAAATTGCCGGGTGACTCCTGGAATTGCGCCTCTCGCAGGATGCCTCCCAGACACAAGGTGGCACCAGTGCCAACTTGGTCTGGTTTGAGAGTGCCAAGTGGGTCCTGAAAACTGACACCCAGAACAGTGGCTTGTGAGTTTTGTTTCCCAGGTAAAAAGCCTGTATAATGGTTCAGGGTCCTGAGGCCTTAAATTGCCGGGTGCCTCCTGGAATTCGGCCTCTCGCAGGATGCCTCCCAGACGCAAGGTGGCACCAGTTCCAACTTGGTCTGGTTTAAGAGTGCCAAGTGGGTCCTGAAAACTGACACCCAGAACAGTGGCTTGTGAGTTTTGTTTCCCAGGGAAAAAGCCTGTACAATGGTTCAGGGGCCTGCGGCCTTAAATTGCCGGGTGCCTCCCGGAATTCGGCCTCTCGCAGGATGCCTCCCAGACACAAGGTGGCACCAGTGCCAACATAGTCTGGTTTAAGAGTGCCAAGTGGGTCCTGAAAACTGACACCCAGAACAGTGGCTTGTGAGTTTTGTTTCCCAGGGAAAAAGCCTGTACAATGGTTCAGGGTCCTGCGGCCTTAAATTGCCGGGTGCCTCCTGGAATTGCGCCTCTCGCAGGATGCCTCCCAGACGCAAGGTGGCACCAGTGCAAACTTGGTCTGCTTTGAGAGTGTCAAGTGGGTCCTGAACTCTGACACCCAGAACAGTGGCTTGTGAGTTTTGTTTCCCAGGGAAAAAGCCTGTACAATGGTTCAGGGGCCTGCGGCCTTAAATATCCGGGTGCCTCCTGGAATTCGGGGTCTTGCAAGATGCCTCCCAGACGCAAGGTGGCACCAGTGCGAACTTGGCCTTGTTTGAGAGTGCCAAGTGGGTCCTGCAAACTTACACCAAGAACAGTGGCTTTTGAATTTTGTTTCCCAGGGAAAAAGCCTGTAGAATGGTTCAGGGTCCTGCGGCCTTAAATTGCCAGGTGCCTCCTGGAATTCGGCCTCTCGCAGGATGCCTCCCAGACGCAAGCTGGCTCTAGTGCCATATTGGTCTGGTTTAAGAGTGCCAAGTGGGTCCTGAAAACTGACACCCAGAACAGTGGCTTGTGAGTTTTGTTTCCCAGGGAAAAACCCTGTCCTGTGGTTCAGGGGCCTGCGGCCTTAAATTGCCGGGTGCCTCCCGGAATTCGGCCTCTCGCAGGATGCCTCCCAGACGCAAGCAACACCAGTGCCAACTTGGTCTGCTTTGAGAGTGCCGTTTGGCTCCTGCAAACTGACACCCAGAACAGTGGCTTGTGAGTTTTGTTTCCCAGGGAAAAAGCCTGTACAATGGTTCAGGGTCCTGAGGCCTTAAATTGCCAGGTGCCTCCTGGAATTGCGCCTCTCGCAGGATGCCTCCCAGACGCAAGGTGGCACTAGTGCCAAATTGGTCTGGTTTGAGAGTGCCAGGTGGCTCCTGCAAACTGACACCCAGAACAGTGGCTTGTGAGTTTTGTTTCCTAGGGAAAAAGCCTGTAAAATGGTTTAGGTTAATGCCGCCTTTAATAACCGGGTGCCACCTGGAGATCAGCCTCTCACAGGATGCCTCCCAGACGCAAGGTGGCACCAGTGCCAACTTGGTCTGCTTTGAGACTGTCAAGTGGGTCCTGCAAACTGACACCCAGAACAGTGGCTTGTGAGTTTTGTTTCCCAGGGAAAAAGCCTGTACAATGGTTCAGGGTCCTGCGGCCTTAAATTGCCGGGTGCCTCCTGGAATTCGGCGTCTTGCTGGATGCCTCCCAGACGCAAGGTGGCACCAGTGCCAACTTGGTCTGGTTTGAGAGTGCCAGGTGGCTCCTGAAAACTGACACCCAGAACAGTGGCTTGTGAGTTTTGTTACCCAGGGAAAAAGCCTGTACAATGGTTCAGGGGCCTGAGGCCTTAAATTGCCGGGTGCCTCCTGGAATTCGGACTCTCACAGAATGCCTCCCAGACGCGAAATGACACCATTTCCAACTTGGTCTGGTTTGAGAGTGCCAAGTGGGTCCTGAAAACTGACACCCAGAACAGTGGCTTGTGAGTTTTGTTTCCCAGGGAAAAAGCCTGTACAATGGTTCAGGGTCCTGCGGCCTTAAATTGCTGGGTGCCTCCTAGAATTCGGCCTCTCGCAGGATGCCTCTCAGACGCAAGGTGGCACCAGTTCCAACTTGGTCTGGTTTAAGAGTGCCAAGTGGGTCCTGAAAACTGACACCCAGAACAGTGGCTTGTGAGTTTTGTTTCCCAGGGAAAAATCCTGTACAATGGTTCAGGGGCCTGCTGCCTTAAATTGCCGGGTGCCTCCCGGAATTGCGCCTCTCGCAGGATGCCTCTCAGACACAAGGTGGCACCAGTGCCAACTTGGTCTGGTTTAAGAGTACCAAGTGGGTCCTGAAAACTGACACCCAGAACAGTGGCTTGTGAGTTTTGTTTCCCAGGGAAAAAGCCTGTACAATTGTTCAGGGTCCTGCGGCCTTAAATTGCCAGTTGCCTCCTGGAATTGCGCTTCTCGCAGGATGCCTCCCAGACGCAAGGTGGCACCAGTGCCAACTTGGTCTGGTTTGAGAGTGCCGTTTGGCTCCTGAACTCTGACACCCAGAACAGTGGCTTGTGAGTTTTGTTTCCCAGGGAAAAAGCCTGTACAATGGTTCAGGGGCCTGCGGCCTTAAATTGCCTGGTGCCTCCTGGAATTCGTCCACTCGCAGGATGCCTCCCAGACGCAAGGTGGCACCAGTGCCAACTTGGTCTGGTTTAAGAGTGCCAAGTGGGTCCTGAAAACTGACACCCAGAACAGTGGCTTCTGAGTTTTGTTTCCCAGGGAAAAAGCCTGTACAATGGTTCAGGGGCCTGAGGCCTTAAATTGCTGGGTGACTCCCGGAATTCCGCCTCTCGCAGGATGCCTCCCAGACGCAAGGTGGCACCAGTTCCAACTTGGTCTGGATTAAGAGTGCCAAGTGGGTCCTGAAAACTGACACCCAGAACAGTGGCTTGTGAGTTTTGTTTCCCAGGGAAAAAGCCTGTAAATTGGTTTAGGTTAATGCCGCCTTTAATAGCCGGGTGCCACCTGGAGATCCGCCTCTCGCAGGATGCCTCCCAGACGCAAGGAGGCACCAGTGCCAACTTGGTCTGGTTTGAGAGTGTCAAGTGGGTCCTGAAAACTGACACCCAGAACAGTGGCTTGTGAGTTTTGTTTCCCAGGGAAAAAGCCTGTACAATGGTTCAGGGTCCTGCGGCCTTAAATTGCCGGGTGCCTCCTGGAATTCTGCCTCTCGCAGGATGCCTGCCAGACGCAAGGTGGCACCAGTGCACACTTTATCTGGTTTGAGAGTGCCAAGTGTGTCCTGCAAACGGAAACCCAGAACAGTGGCTTGTGAGTTTTGTTTCCCAGGGAAAAAGCCTGTACAATGGTTCAGGGTCCTGCGGCCTTAAATTGCCGGATGCCTCCTGGAATTCCGCATCTCGCCAGGTGTTTCCCAGACGCTAAGCAACACCAGTGCCAACTTGGTCTGGTTTAAGAGGGCCAAGTGGGTCCTGAAAACTGACACCCAGAACAGTGGCTTGTGAGTTTTGTTTCCCAGGGAAAAAGCCTGTACAATGGTTCAGGGGCCTGAGGCCTTAAATTGCCGGGTGCCTCCTGGAATTCTGCCTCTCGCAGGATGCCTCCCAGACGCAAGTTGGCACCAGTGCCAACTTGGTCTGCTTTGAGTGTGTCAAGTGGGTCCTGAAAACTGACACCCAGAACAGTGGCTTGTGAGTTTTGTTTCCCAGGGAAAAAGCCTGTACAATGGTACAGGGTCCTGCGGCCGTAAATTGCCGGGTGCCTCCTTGAATTGCGCCTCTCGCAGGATGCCTCCAAGACGCAAGGTGGCACCAGTGCCAACTTGATCTGGTTTGAGAGTGCCAGGTGTCTCCTGCAAACTGACACCCAGAACAGTGGCTTGTGAGTTTTGTTTCCCAGGGAAAAAGCCTGTACAATGGTTTATGTTAATGCCGCCTTTAAAAGCCGGGTGCCACCTGGAGATCCGCCTCTCACAGGATGCCTCCCAGACGCAAGGTGGCACCAGTGCCAACTTGGTCTGCTTTGAGAGTGTCAAGTGGGTCCTGAAAACTGACACCCAGAACAGTGGCTTGTGAGTTTTGTTTCCCAGGGAAAAAGCCTGTACAATGGTTCAGGGTCCTGCGGCCTTAAATTGCCGGGTCCCTCCTGGAATTCCGCATCTGGCCAGGTGTTTCCCAGACGCTAAGCGACACCAGTGCCAACTTGGTCAGGTTTAAGAGTGCCAAGTGGGTCCTGCAAACTGACACCCAGAACAGTGGCTTGTGAGTTTTGTTTCCCAGGGAAAAAGCCTGTAGAATGGTTTTCGGTACTGCGGCCTTAAATTGCCGGGTGACTCCTGGAATTCCGCCTCTCGCAGGATGCCTCCCAGACACAAGGTGGCACCAGTGCCAACTTGGTCTGGTTTGAGAGTGCCAAGTGGGTCCTGAAAACTGACACCCAGAACAGTGGCTTGTGAGTTTTGTTTCCCAGGGAAAAAGCCTGTAGAATGGTTCAGGGTCCTGAGGCCTTAAATTGCCGGGTGCCTCCTGGAATTCGGCCTCTCGCAGGATGCCTCCCAGACGCAAGGTGGCACCAGTTCCAACTTGGTCTGGTTTAAGAGTGCCAAGTGGGTCCTGAAAACTGACACCCAGAACAGTGGCTTGTGAGTTTTGTTTCCCAGGGAAAAAGCCTGTACTATGGTTCAGGGGCCTGCGGCCTTAAATTGCCGGGTGCCTCCCGGAATTCGGCCTCTCGCAGGATGCCTCCCAGACACAAGGTGGCACCAGTGCCAACATAGTCTGGTTTAAGAGTGCCAAGTTGGTCCTGAAAACTGACACCCAGAACAGTGGCTTGTGAGTTTTGTTTCCCAGGGAAAAAGCCTGTACAATGGTTCAGGGTCCTGCGGCCTTAAATTGCCGGGTGCCTCCTGGAATTGCGCCTCTCGCAGGATGCCTCCCAGACGCAAGGTGGCACCAGTGCAAACTTGGTCTGGTTTAAGAGTGTCAAGTGGGTCCTGAACTCTGACACCCAGAACAGTGGCTTGTGAGTTTTGTTTCCCAGGGAAAAAGCCTGTACAATGGTTCAGGGGCCTGCGGCCTTAAATATCCGGGTGCCTCCTGGAATTCGGCGACTTGCAAGATGCCTCCCAGACGCAAGGTGGCACCAGTGCCAACTTGGCCTTGTTTGAGGGTGCCAAGTGGGTCCTGCAAACTTACACCCAGAACAGTGGCTTTTGAATTTTGTTTCCCAGGGAAAAAGCCTGTAGAATGGTTCAGGGTCCTGCGGCCTTAAATTGCCAGGTGCCTCCTGGAATTCGGCCTCACGCAGGATGCCTCCCAGACGCAAGGTGGCGCCAGTGCCAACTTGGTCTGGTTTAAGAGTGCCAAGTGGGTCCTGAAAACTAACACCCAGAACAGTGGCTTGTGAGTTTTGTTTCCCAGGGAAAAACCCTGTCCTGTGGTTCAGGGGCCTGCGGCCTTAAATTGCCGGGTGCCTCCTGGAGATCCGCCTCTCACAGGATGCCTCCCAGACGCAAGCAACACCAGTGCCAAATTGGTCTGCTTTGAGAGTGCCGTTTGGCTCCTGCAAACTGACACCCAGAACAGTGGCTTGTGAGTTTTGTTTCCCAGGGAAAAAGCCTGTACAATGGTTCAGGGTCCTGAGGCCTTAAATTGCCGGGTGCCTCCTGGAATTGCGCCTCTCGCAGGATGCCTCCCAGACGCAAGGTGGCACCAGTTCCAACTTGGTCTGGTTTAAGAGTGCCAAGTGGGTCCTGAAAACTTACACCAAGAACAGTGGCTTGTGAGTTTTGTTTCCCAGGGAAAAAGCCTGTAAAATGGTTCAGGGGCCTGAGGCCTTAAATTGCCGGGTGCCTCCTGGAATTCGGCCTCTCGCAGGATGCCTCCCAGTCACAAGGTGGCACCAGTTCCAACTTGGTCTGAACAGTGGCTTGTGAGTTTTGTTTCCCAGGGAAAAAGCCTGTACCATGGTTCAGGGTCCTGCGGCCTTAAATTGCCAGGTGCCTCCTGGAATTGCGCCTCTCGCAGGATGCCTCCCAGACGCAAGGTGGCACTAGTGCCAAATTGGTCTGGTTTGAGAGTGCCAGGTGGCTCCTGCAAACTGACACCCAGAACAGTGACTTGTGAGTTTTGTTTCCTAGGGAAAAAGCCTGTAAAATGGTTTAGGTTAATGCCGCCTTTAATAACCGGGTGCCACCTGGAGATCAGCCTCTCGCAGGATGCCTCCCAGACGCAAGGTGGCACCAGTGCCAACTTGGTCTGCTTTGAGACTGTCAAGTGGGTCCTGCAAACTGACACCCAGAACAGTGGCTTGTGAGTTTTGTTTCCCAGGGAAAAAGCCTGTACAATGGTTCAGGGTCCTGCGGCCTTAAATTGCTGGGTGCCTCCTGGAATTCGGCCTCTCGCAGGATGCCTCTCAGACGCAAGGTGGCACCAGTTCCAACTTGGTCTGGTTTAAGAGTGCCAAGTGGGTCCTGAAAACTGACACCCAGAACAGTGGCTTGTGAGTTTTGTTTCCCAGGGAAAAAGCCTGTAAAATGGTTCAGGGGCCTGCGGCCTTAAATTGCCGGGTGCCTCCCGGAATTCGGCCTCTCGCAGGATGCCTCCTAGACACAAGGTGGCACCAGTGCCAACTTGGTCTGGTTTAAGAGTACCAAGTGGGTCCTGAAAACTGACACCCAGAACAGTGGCTTGTGAGTTTTGTTTCCCAGGGAAAAAGCCTGTACAATTGTTCAGGGTCCTGCGGCCTTAAATTGCCAGGTGCCTCCTGGAATTGCGCTTCTCGCAGGATGCCTCCCAGACGCAAGGTGGCACCAGTGCCAACTTGGTCTGCTTTGAGAGTGCCGTTTGGCTCCTGAACTCTGACACCCAGAACAGTGGCTTGTGAGTTTTGTTTCCCAGGGAAAAAGCCTGTACAATGGTTCAGGGGCCTGCGGCCTTAAATTGCCTGGTGCCTCCTGGAATTCGTCCACTCGCAGGATGTCTCCCAGACGCAAGGTGGCACCAGTGCCAACTTGGTCTGGTTTAAGAGTGCCAAGTGGGTCCTGAAAACTGACACCCAGAACAGTGGCTTCTGAGTTTTGTTTCCCAGGGAAAAAGCCTGTACAATGGTTCAGGGGCCTGAGGCCTTAAATTGCTGGGTGACTCCCGGAATTCGGCCTCTCGCAGGATGCCTCCCAGACACAAGGTGGCACCAGTTCCAACTTGGTCTGGATTAAGAGTGCCAAGTGGGTCCTGAAAACTGACACCCAGAACAGTGGCTTGTGAGTTTTGTTTCCCAGGGAAAAAGCCTGTACAATGGTTCAGGGTCCTGCGGCCTGAAATTGCAGGGTGCCTCCTTTATATGCGCCTCAAGCAGGATGCCTCCCAGACGCAAGGTGGCACCGGTGCCAACTTGGTCTGGTTTGAGAGTGCCAGGTGGCTCCTGCAAACTGACACCCAGAACAGTGGCTTGTGAGTTTTGTTTCCCAGGGAAAAAGCCTGTAAATTGGTTTAGGTTAATGCCGCCTTTAATAGCCGGGTGCCACCTGGAGATCCGCCTCTCGCAGGATGCCTCCCAGACGCAAGGAGGCACCAGTGCCAACTTGGTCTGGTTTGAGAGTGTCAAGTGGGTCCTGAAAACTGACACCCAGAACAGTGGCTTGTGAGTTTTGTTTCCCAGGGAAAAAGCCTGTACAATGGTTCAGGGTCCTGCGGCCTTAAATTGCCGGGTGCCTCCTGGAATTCTGCCTCTCGCAGGATGCCTGCCAGACGCAAGGTGGCACCAGTGCACACTTTATCTGGTTTGAGAGTGCCAAGTGTGTCCTGCAAACGGAAACCCAGAACAGTGGCTTGTGAGTTTTGTTTCCCAGGGAAAAAGCCTGTACAATGGTTCAGGGTCCTGCGGCCTTAAATTGCCGGATGCCTCCTGGAATTCCGCATCTCGCCAGGTGTTTCCCAGACGCTAAGCAACACCAGTGCCAACTTGGTCTGGTTTAAGAGTGCCAAGTGGGTCCTGAAAACTGACACCCAGAACAGTGGCTTGTGAGTTTTGTTTCCCAGGGAAAAAGCCTGTACAATGGTTCAGGGGCCTGAGGCCTTAAATTGCCGGGTGCCTCCTGGAATTCTGCCTCTCGCAGGATGCCTCCCAGACGCAAGGTGGCACCAGAGCCAACTTGGTCTGCTTTGAGTGTGTCAAGTGGGTCCTGAAAACTGACACCCAGAACAGTGGCTTGTGAGTTTTGTTTCCCAGGGAAAAAGCCTGTACAATGGTACAGGGTCCTGCGGCCGTAAATTGCCGGGTGCCTCCTTGAATTGCGCCTCTCGCAGGATGCCTCCAAGACGCAAGGTGGCACCAGTGCCAACTTGGTCTGCTTTGAGAGTGTCAAGTGGGTCCTGAAAACTGACACCCAGAACAGTGGCTTGTGAGTTTTGTTTCCCAGGGAAAAAGCCTGTACAATGGTTCAGGGTCCTGCGGCCTTAAATTGCCGGGTCCCTCCTGGAATTCCGCATCTGGCCAGGTGTTTCCCAGACGCTAAGCGACACCAGTGCCAACTTGGTCAGGTTTAAGAGTGCCAAGTTGCTCCTGCAAACTGACACCCAGAACAGTGGCTTGTGAGTTTTGTTTCCCAGGGAAAAAGTCTGTAGAATGGTTTTCGGTACTGCGGCCTTAAATTGCCGGGTGACTCCTGGAATTCCGCCTCTCGCAGGATGCCTCCCAGACACAAGGTGGCACCAGTGCCAACTTGGTCTGGTTTGAGAGTGCCAAGTGGGTCCTGAAAACTGACACCCAGAACAGTGGCTTCTGAGTTTTGTTTCCCAGGTAAAAAGCCTGTATAATGGTTCAGGGTCCTGAGGCCTTAAATTGCCGAGTGCCTCCTGGAATTCGGCCTCTCGCAGGATGCCTCCCAGACGCAAGGTGGCACCAGTTCCAACTTGGTCTGGTTTAAGAGTGCCAAGTGGGTCCTGAAAACTGACACCCAGAACAGTGGCTTGTGAGTTTTGTTTCCCAGGGAAAAAGCCTGTACAATGGTTCAGGGTCCTGCGACCTTAAATTGCCGGGGGCCTCCCGGAATTCGGCCTCTCGCAGGATGCCTCCCAGACACAAGGTGGCACCAGTGCCAACATAGTCTGGTTTAAGAGTGCCAAGTGGGTCCTGAAAACTGACACCCAGAACAGTGACTTGTGAGTTTTGTTTCCTAGGGAAAAAGCCTGTAAAATGGTTTAGGTTAATGCCGCCTTTAATAACCGGGTGCCACCTGGAGATCAGCCTCTCACAGGATGCCTCCCAGACGCAAGGTGGCACCAGTGCCAACTTGGTCTGCTTTGAGACTGTCAAGTGGGTCCTGCAAACTGACACCCAGAACAGTGGCTTGTGAGTTTTGTTTCCCAGGGAAAAAGCCTGTACAATGGTTCAGGGGCCTGCGGCCTTAAATTGCCGGGTGCCTCCTGGAATTCGGCAGCTTGCTGGATGCCTCCCAGACGCAAGGTGGCACCAGTGCCAACTTGGTCTTGTTTGAGAGTGCCAGGTGGCTCCTGAAAACTGACACCCAGAACAGTGGCTTGTGAGTTTTGTTTCCCAGGGAAAAAGCCTGTACAATGGTTCAGGGTCCTGAGGCCTTAAATTGCCGGGTGCCTCCTGGAATTCGGACTCTCACAGAATGCCTCCCAGACGCGAAATGACACCATTTCCAACTTGGTCTGGTTTGAGAGTGCCAAGTGGGTCCTGAAAACTGACACCCAGAACAGTGGCTTGTGAGTTTTGTTTCCCAGGGAAAAAGCCTGTACAATGGTTCAGGGTCCTGCGGCCTTAAATTGCTGGGTGCCTCCTAGAATTCGGCCTCTCGCAGGATGCCTCTCAGACGCAAGGTGGCACCAGTTCCAACTTGGTCTGGTTTAAGAGTGCCAAGTGGGTCCTGAAAACTGACACCCAGAACAGTGGCTTGTGAGTTTTGTTTCCCAGGGAAAAAGCCTGTAAAATGGTTCAGGGTCCTGCGGCCTTAAATTGACGGATGCCTCCTGGAACTCGGCCTCTCGCAGGATGCCTCCTAGACACAAGGTGGCACCAGTGCCAACTTGGTCTGGTTTAAGAGTACCAAGTGGGTCCTGAAAACTGACACCCAGAACAGTGGCTTGTGAGTTTTGTTTCCCAGGGAAAAAGCCTGTACAATGGTTCAGGGTCCTGCGGCCTTAAATTGCCAGGTGCCTCCTGGAATTGCGCTTCTCGCAGGATGCCTCCCAGACGCAAGGTGGCACCAGTGCCAACTTGGTCTGCTTTGAGAGTGCCGTTTGGCTCCTGAACTCCGACACCCAGAACAGTGGCTTGTGAGTTTTGTTTCCCAGGGAAAAAGCCTGTACAATGGTTCAGGGGCCTGCGGCCTTAAATTGCCGGGTGCCTCCTGGAATTCGGCCACTCGCAGGATGCCTCCCAGACGCAAGGTGGCACCAGTGCCAACTTGGTCTGGTTTAAGAGTGCCAAGTGGGTCCTGAAAACTGACACCAAGAACAAGGGCTTCTGAGTTTTGTTTCCCAGGGAAAAAGCCTGTACAATGGTTCAGGGGCCTGAGGCCTTAAATTGCCGGGTGCCTCCTGGAATTCGGACTCTCACAGGGTGCCTCCCAGGCGCAAAATGACACCATTGCCAACTTGGTCTGGTTTGAGAGTGCCAGGTGGCTCCTGCAAACTGACACCCAGAACAGTGGCTTGTGAGTTTTGTTTCCCAGGGAAAAAGCGTGTACAATGGTTCAGGGGCCTGAGGCCTTAAATTACCGGGTGCCTCCTGGAATTCGGCCTCTCGCAGGATGCCTCCCAGACGCAAGGTGGCACCAGTTCCAACTTGGTCTGGTTTAAGAGTGCCAAGTGGGTCCTGAAAACTGACACCCAGAACAGTGGCTTGTGAGTTTTGTTTCCCAGGGAAAAAGCCTGTACAATGGTTCAAGGTCCTGAGGACTTAAATTGCCAGGTGCCTCCTGGAATTGCGCCTCTCGCAGGATGCCTCCCAGACGCAATGTGGCACTAGTGCCAAATTGGTCTGCTTTGAGAGTGTCAAGTGGGTCCTGAAAACTGACACCCAGAACAGTGGCTTGTGAGTTTTGTTTCCCAGGGAAAAAGCCTGTACAATGGTTCAGGGGCCTGAGGCTTAAAATTGCTGGGTGACTCCCGGAATTCGGCCTCTCGCAGGATGCCTCCCAGACGCAAGGTGGCACCAGTTCCAACTTGGTCTGGTTTAAGAGTGCCAAGTGGGTCCTGAAAACTGACACCCAGAACAGTGGCTTGTGAGTTTTGTTTCCCAGGGAAAAAGCCTGTACAATGGTTCAGGGTCCTGCGGCCTTAAATTGCCAGGTGCCTCCTGGAATTGCGCCTCTCGCAGGATGCCTCCCAGACGCAAGGTGGCACCAGTGCCAACTTGGTCTGGTTTGAGAGTGTCAAGTGGGTCCTGAAAACTGACACCCAGAACAGTGGCTTGTGAGTTTTGTTTCCCAGGGAAAAAGCCTGTACAATGGTTCAGGGGCCTGAGGCCTTAAATTGCCGGGTGCCTCCTGGAATTCGGACTCTCACAGGGTGCCTCCCAGGCGCAACATGACACAAGTGCCAACTTGGTCTGGTTTGAGAGTGCCAGGTGGCTCCTGCAAACTGACACCCAGAACAGTGGCTTGTGAGTTTTGTTTCCCAGGGAAAGAGCCTGTACAATGGTTCAGGGGCCTGAGGCCTTAAATTGCCGGGTGCCTCCTGGAATTCGGCCTCTCGCAGGATGCCTCCCAGACACAAGGTGGCACCAGTGCCAACTTGGTCTGGTTTAAGAGTGCCAAGTGGGTCCTGAACTCTGACACCCAGAACAGTGGCTTGTGAGTTTTGTTTCCCAGGGAAAAAGCCTGTACAATGGTTCAGGGTCCTGCGGCCTTAAATTGCCAGGTGCCTCCTGGAATTGCGCCTCTCGCAGGATGCCTCCCAGACGCAAGGTGGCACCAGTGCCAACTTGGTCTGCTTTGAGAGTGCCGTTTGGCTCCTGAACTCTGAAACCCAGAACAGTGGCTTGTGAGTTTTGTTTCCCAGGGAAAAAGCCTGTACAATGGTTCAGGGGCCTGCGGCCTTAAATTGCCGGGTGCCTCCTGGAATTCGGCCTCTCGCAGGATGCCTCCCAGACACAAGGTGGCACCAGTTCCAACTTGGTCTGAACAGTGGCTTGTGAGTTTTGTTTCCCAGGGAAAAAGCCTGTACCATGGTTCAGGGTCCTGCGGCCTTAAATTGCAAGGTGCCTCCTGGAATTGCGCCTCTCGCAGGATGCCTCCCAGACGCAAGGTGGCACTAGTGCCAAATTGGTCTGGTTTGAGAGTGCCAGGTGGCTCCTGCAAAGTGACACCCAGAACAGTGACTTGTGAGTTTTGTTTCCCAGGGAAAAAGCCTTTAAAATGGTTTAGGTTATTGCCGCCTTTAATAACCGGGTGCCACCTGGAGATCAGCCTCTCACAGGATGCCTCCCAGACGCAAGGTGGCACCAGTGCCAACTTGGTCTGCTTTGAGAGTGTCAAGTGGGTCCTGAAAACTGACACCCAGAACAGTGGCTTGTGAGTTTTGTTTCCCAGGGAAAAAGCCTGTACAATGATTCAGGGTCCTGCGGCCTTAAATTGCCGGGTGCCTCCTGGAATTCCGCATCTCGCCAGATGTTTCCCAGACGCTCAGCAACACCAGTGCCATCTTGGTCTGGTTTAAGAGTGCCAAGTGGGTCCTGAAAACTGACACCCAGAACAGTGGCTTGTGAGTTTTGTTTCCCAGGGAAAAAGCCTGTACAATGGTTCAGGGTCCTGCGGCCTTAAATTGACAGGTGCCTCCTGGAATTCGGCGTCTTGCTGGATGCCTCCCAGACGCAAGGTGGCACCGGTGCCAACTTGGTCTGATTTTAGAGTGCCAGGTGGCTCCTGAAAACTGACACCCAGAACAGTGGCTTGTGAGTTTTGTTACCCAGGGAAAAAGCCTGTACAATGGTTCAGGGGCCTGAGGCCTTAAATTGCCGGGTGCCTCCTGGAATTCGGACTCTCACAGGGTGCCTCCCAGACGCGAAATGACACCATTTCCAACTTGGTCTGGTTTGAGAGTGCCAAGTGGGTCCTGAAAACTGACACCCAGAACAGTGGCTTGTGAGTTTTGTTTCCCAGGGAAAAAGCCTGTAGAATGGTTCAGGGTCCTGCGGCCTTAAATTGCTGGGTGTCTCCTAGAATTCGGCCTCTCGCAGGATGCCTCCCAGACGCAAGGTGGCACCAGTTCCAACTTGGTCTGGTTTAAGAGTGCCAAGTGGGTCCTGAAAACTGACACCCAGAACAGTGGCTTGTGAGTTTTGTTTCCCAGGGAAAAATCCTGTAGAATGGTTCAGGGGCCTGCGGCCTTAAATTGCCGGGTGCCTCCCGGAATTCGGCCTCTCGCAGGATGCCTCCCAGACACAAGGTGGCACCAGTGCAAACTTGGTCTGGTTTGAGAGTGCCAAGTGGGTCCTGAAAACTGACACCCAGAACAGCGGCTTGTGAGTTTTGTTTCCCAGGGAAAAAGCCTGTACAATGGTTCAGGGTCCTGCGGCCTTAAATTGCCAGGTGCCTCCTGGAATTGCGCCTCTCGCAGGATGCCTCCCAGACGCAAGATGGCACCAGTGCAAACTTGGTCTGGTTTGAGAGTGTCAAGTGGGTCCTGAAAACTGACACCCAGAACAGTGGCTTGTGAGTTTTGTTTCCCAGGGAAAAAGCCTGTACAATGGTTCAGGGGCCTGAGGCCTTAAATTGCCGGGTGCCTCCTGGAATTCGGACTCTCACAGGGTGCCTCCCAGGCGCAACATGACACCAGTGCCAACTTGGTCTGGTTTGAGAGTGCCAGGTGGCTCCTGCAAACTGACACCCAGAACAGTGGCTTGTGAGTTTTGTTTCCCAGGGAAAGAGCCTGTACAATGGTTCAGGGGCCTGAGGCCTTAAATTGCCAGGTGCCTCCTGGAATTCGGCCTCTCGCAGGATGCCTCCCAGACACAAGGTGGCACCAGTGCCAACTTGGTCTAGTTTAAGAGTGCCAAGTGGGTCCTGAAAACTGACACCCAGAACAGTGGCTTGTGAGTTTTGTTTCCCAGGGAAAAAGCCTGTACAATGGTTCAGGGTCCTGCGGCCTTAAATTGACAGGTGCCTCCTGGAATTGCGCCTCTCGCAGGATGCCTCCCAGACGCAAGGTGGCACCAGTGCCAACTTGGTCTGGTTTAAGAGTGTCAAGTGGGTCCTGAAAACTGACACCCAAAACAGTGGCTTGTGAATTTTGTTTCCCAGGGAAAAAGCCTGTAAAATTGTTCAGGGGCCTGAGGCCTTAAATTGCCGGGTGCCTCCTGGAATTCGGACTCTCACAGGGTGCCTCCCAGGCGCAACATGACACCATTGCCAACTTGGTCTGGTTTGAGAGTGCCAGGTGGCTCCTGCAAACTGACACCCAGAACAGTGGCTTGTGAGTTTTGTTTCCCAGGGAAAAAGCGTGTACAATGGTTCAGGGGCCTGAGGCCTTAAATTACCGGGTGCCTCCTGGAATTCGGCCTCTCGCAGGATGCCTCCCAGACGCAAGGTGGCACCAGTTCCAACTTGGTCTGGTTTAAGAGTGCCAAGTGGGTCCTGAAAACTGACACCCAGAACAGTGGCTTGTGAGTTTTGTTTCCCAGGGAAAAAGCCTGTACAATGGTTCAGGGTCCTGCGGACTTAAATTGCCAGGTGCCTCCTGGAATTGCGCCTCAAGCAGGATGCCTCCCAGGCGCAATGTGGCACTAGTGCCAAATTGGTCTGCTTTGAGAGTGCCAGGTGGCTCCTGCAAACTGACACCCAGAACAGTGGCTTGTGAGTTTTGTTTCCCAGGGAAAAAGCCTGTACAATGGTTCAGGGTCCTGCGGCCTTAAATTGCCGGGTGCCTCCTGGAATTCCGCATCGGGCCAGGTGTTTCCCAGACGCTAAGCAACACCAGTGCCAACTTGGTCTGGTATTAAGAGTGCCAAGTGGGTCCTGCAAACTGACACCCAGAACAGTGGCTTGTGAGTTTTGTTTCCCAGGGAAAAAGTCTGTAAATTGGTTTAGGTTAATGCCGCCTTTAATAGCCGGGTGCCACCTGGAGATCCGCCTCTCGCAGGATGCCTCCTAGACGCAAGGAGGCACCAGTGCCAACTTGGTCTGGTTTAAGAGTGCCAAGTGGGTCCTGAAAACTGACACCCAGAACAGTGGCTTGTGAGTTTTGTTTCCCAGGGAAAAAGCCTGTACAATGGTTCAGGGGCCTGAGGCCTTAAATTGCCGGGTGCCTCCTGGAATTCGGCGTCTTGCAAGATGCCTCCCAGACGCAAGGTGGCACCAGTGCCAACTTGGTCTGGTTTAAGAGTGCCAAGTGGGTCCTGAAAACAGACACCCAGAACAGTGGCTTGTGAGTTTTGTTTCCCAGGGAAAAAGCCTGTACAATGGTTCAGGGGCCTGAGGCCTTAAATTGCCGGGTGCCTCCTGGAATTGCGCCTCTTGCAGGATGCCTCCCAGACGCAAGTTGGTACCACTGCAAACTTGGTCTGGTTTGAGAGTGCCAAGTGTGTCCTGAAAACTGACACCCAGAACAGTGGCTTGTGAGTTTTGTTTCCCAGGGAAAAAGCCTGTACAATGGTACAGGGTCCTGCGGCCTTAAATTTCCGGGTGCCTCCTTGAATTGCGCCTCTCGCAGGATGCCTCCAAGACGCAAGGTGGCACCAGTGCCAACTTGATCTGGTTTGAGTGGGCCAGGTGGCTCCTGCAAACTGACACCCAGAACAGTGGCTTGTGAGTTTTGTTTCCCAGGGAAAAAGCCTGTAAATTGGTTTATGTTAATGCCGCCTTTAAAAGCCGGGTGCCATCTGGAGATCCGCCTCTCGCAGGATGCCTCCCAGACGCAAGGTGGCACCAGTGCCAACTTGGTCCTGTTTTGAGAGTTTCAAGTGGGTCCTGAAAACTGACACCCAGAACAGTGGCTTGTGAGTTTTGTTTCCCAGGGAAAAAGCCTGTACAATGGTTCAGGGTCCTGCGGCCTTAAATTGCCGGGTGCCTCCTGGAATTCCGCATCGGGCCAGGTGTTTCCCAGACGCTAAGCAACACCAGTGCCAACTTGGTCTGGTATTAAGAGTGCCAAGTGGGTCCTGCAAACTGACACCCAGAACAGTGGCTTGTGAGTTTTGTTTCCCAGGGAAAAAGTCTGTAAATTGGTTTAGGTTAATGCCGCCTTTAATAGCCGGGTGCCACCTGGAGATCCGCCTCTCGCAGGATGCCTCCTAGACGCAAGGAGGCACCAGTGCCAACTTGGTCTGGTTTAAGAGTGCCAAGTGGGTCCTGAAAACTGACACCCAGAACAGTGGCTTGTGAGTTTTGTTTCCCAGGGAAAAAGCCTGTACAATGGTTCAGGGGCCTGAGGCCTTAAATTGCCGGGTGCCTCCTGGAATTCGGCGTCTTGCAAGATGCCTCCCAGACGCAAGGTGGCACCAGTGCCAACTTGGTCTGGTTTAAGAGTGCCAAGTGGGTCCTGAAAACAGACACCCAGAACAGTGGCTTGTGAGTTTTGTTTCCCAGGGAAAAAGCCTGTACAATGGTTCAGGGGCCTGAGGCCTTAAATTGCCGGGTGCCTCCTGGAATTGCGCCTCTTGCAGGATGCCTCCCAGACGCAAGTTGGTACCACTGCAAACTTGGTCTGGTTTGAGAGTGCCAAGTGTGTCCTGAAAACTGACACCCAGAACAGTGGCTTGTGAGTTTTGTTTCCCAGGGAAAAAGCCTGTACAATGGTACAGGGTCCTGCGGCCTTAAATTTCCGGGTGCCTCCTTGAATTGCGCCTCTCGCAGGATGCCTCCAAGACGCAAGGTGGCACCAGTGCCAACTTGATCTGGTTTGAGTGGGCCAGGTGGCTCCTGCAAACTGACACCCAGAACAGTGGCTTGTGAGTTTTGTTTCCCAGGGAAAAAGCCTGTAAATTGGTTTATGTTAATGCCGCCTTTAAAAGCCGGGTGCCATCTGGAGATCCGCCTCTCGCAGGATGCCTCCCAGACGCAAGGTGGCACCAGTGCCAACTTGGTCCTGTTTTGAGAGTTTCAAGTGGGTCCTGAAAACTGACACCCAGAACAGTGGCTTGTGAGTTTTGTTTCCCAGGGAAAAAGCCTGTACAATGGTTCAGGGTCCTGCGGCCTTAAATTGCCGGGTGCCTCCTGGAATTCCGCATCGGGCCAGGTGTTTCCCAGACGCTAAGCAACACCAGTGCCAACTTGGTCTGGTATTAAGAGTGCCAAGTGGGTCCTGCAAACTGACACCCAGAACAGTGGCTTGTGAGTTTTGTTTCCCAGGGAAAAAGCCTGTAGAATGGTTTTCGGTACTGCGGCCTTAAATTGCCGGGTGACTCCTGGAATTCCGCCTCTCGCAGGATGCCTCCCAGACACGAGGTGGCACCAGTGCCAACTTGGTCTGGTTTAAGAGTGCCAAGTGGGTCCTGAAAACTGACACCCAAAACAGTGGCTTGTGAGTTTTGTTTCCCAGGTAAAAAGCCTGTATAATGGTTCAGGGTCCTGAGGCCTTAAATTGCCGGGTGCCTCCTGGAATTCGTCGTCTTGCAAGATGCCTCCCATACGCAAGGTTGCACCAGTGCCAACTTGGCCTTGTTTGAGAGTGCCAAGTGGGTCCTGCAAAGTGACACCCAGAACAGTGGCTTCTGAATTTTGTTTTCCAGGGAAAAAGCCTGTAGAATGGTTCAGGGGCCTGCGGCCTTAAATTGCCAGGTGCCTCCTGGAATTCGGCCTCTCGCAGGATGCCTGCCAGACGCAAGGTGGCGCCAGTGCCAACTTGGTCTGGTTTAAGAGTGCCAAGTGGGTCCTGAAAACTGACACCCAGAACAGTGGCTTGTGAGTTTTGTTTCCCAGGGAAAAACCCTGTCCTGTGGTTCAGGGGCCTGCGGCCTTAAATTGCCAGGTGCCTCCTGGAGATCCGCCTCTCACAGGATGCCTCCCAGACGCAAGCAACACCAGTGCCAACTTGGTCTGCTTTGAGAGTGCCGTTTGGCTCCTGCAAACTGACACCCAGAACAGTGGCTTGTGAGTTTTGTTTCCCAGGGAAAAAGCCTGTACAATGGTTCAGGGTCCTGAGGCCTTAAATTGCCAGGTGCCTCCTGGAATTCGGCCACTCGCAGGATGCCTCCCAGACGCAAGGTGGCACAAGTGCCAACTTGGTCTGGTTTAAGAGTGCCAAGTGGGTCCTGAAAACTGACACCAAGAACAGTGGCTTCTGAGTTTTGTTTCCCAGGGAAAAAGCCTGTACAATGGTTCAGGGGCCTGCGGCCTTAAATTGCCGGGTGCCTCCTGGAATTCGGCCTCTCGCAGGATGCCTGCCAGACGCAAGGTTGCGCCAGTGCCAACTTGGTCTGAACAGTGGCTTCTGAATTTTGTTTCCCAGGGAAAAAGCCTGTACAATGATTCAGGGGCCTGCGGCCTTAAATTGCCAGCTGCCTCCTGGAATTCGGCCTCTCGCAGGATGCCTGCCAGACGCAAGGTTGCGCCAGTGCCAACTTGGTCTGGTTTGAGAGTGTCAAGTGGGTCCTGAAAACTGACACCCAGAACAGTGGCTTGTGAGTTTTGTTTCCCAGGCAAAAAGCCTGTACAATGGTTCAGGGTCCTGCGGACTTAAATTGCCGGGTGCCTCCTGGTGATCCGCCTCTCGCAGGATGCCTCCCAGACGCAAGGTGGCACCAGTGCCAACTTGGTCTGGTTAAGAGTGCCAAGTGGGTCCTGCCAGCTGACACCCAGAACAGTGGCTTGTGAGTTTTGTTTCCCAGGGAAAAAGCCTGTACAATGGTTCAGGGTCCTGCGGCCTTAAATTGCCGGGTGCCTCCTGGAATTCCGCATCACGCCAGATGTTTCCCAGACGCTAAGCAACACCAGTACCAACTTGGTCTGGTTTAAGAGTGCCAAGTGGGTCCTGCAAACTGACACCCAGAACAGTGGCTTGTGAGTTTTGTTTCCCAGGGAAAAACCCTGTACAATGGTTAGGGGGCCTGCGGCCTTAAATTGCCGGGTGCCTCCTGGAGATCCGCCTCTCACAGGATGCCTCCCAGACGCAAGCAACACCAGTGCCAACTTGGTCTGGTTTGAGAGTGCCAAGTGGGTCCTGAAAACTGACACCCAGAACAGTGGCTTGTGAGTTTTGTTTCCCAGGGAAAAAGCCTGTACCATGGTTCAGGGTCCTGCGGCCTTAAATTGCCAGGTGCCTCCTGGAATTGCGCCTCTCGCAGGATGACTCCCAGACGCAAGGTGGCACTACTGCCAAATTGGTCTGCTTTGAGAGTGTCAAGTGGGTCCTGAAAACTGACACCCAGAACAGTGGCTTGTGAGTTTTGTTTTCCAGGGAAAAAGCCTGTACAATGGTTCAGGGGCCTGAGGCCTTAAATTGCAGGGTGCCTCCTGGAATTCGGCCTCTCGCAGGATGCCACCCAGACACAAGGTGGCACCAGTGCCAACTTGGTCTGGTTTGAGAGTGCCAAGTGTGTCCTGAAAACTGACACCCAGAACAGTGGCTTGTGAGTTTTGTATCCCAGGGAAAAAGCCTGTACCATGGTTCAGGGTCCTGCGGCCTTAAATTGCCAGGTGCCTCCTGGAATTGCGCCTCTCGCAGGATGCCTCCCAGACGCAAGGTGGCACTACTGCCAAATTGGTCTGCTTTGAGAGTGTCAAGTGGGTCCTGAAAACTGACACCCAGAACAGTGGCTTGTGAGTTTTGTTTCCCAGGGAAAAAGCCTGTACAATGGTTCAGGGTCCTGCGGCCTTAAATTGCCAGGTGCCTCCTGGAATTCCGCATCACGCCAGATGTTTCCCAGACGCTAAGCAACACCAGTACCAACTTGGTCTGGTTTAAGAGTGCCAAGTGGGTCTTGCAAACTGACACCCAGAACAGTGGCTTGTGAGTTTTGTTTCCCAGGGAAAAACCCTGTACAATGGTTAGGGGGCCTGCGGCCTTAAATTGCCGGGGGTCCTCCTGGAGATCCGCCTCTCACAGGATGCCTCCCAGACGCAAGCAACACCAGTGCCAACTTGGTCTGCTTTGAGAGTGCCGTTTGGCTCCTGCAAACTGACACCCAGAACAGTGGCTTGTGAGTTTTGTTTTCCAGGGAAAAAGCCTGTACAATGGTTCAGGGGCCTGAGGCCTTAAATTGCAGGGTGCCTCCTGGAATTCGGCCTCTCGCAGGATGCCTCCCAGACACAAGGTGGCACCAGTGCCAACTTGGTCTGGTTTGAGAGTGCCAAGTGTGTCCTGAAAACTGACACCCAGAACAGTGGCTTGTGAGTTTTGTTTCCCAGGGAAAAAGCCTGTACCATGGTTCAGGGTCCTGCGGCCTTAAATTGCCAGGTGCCTCCTGGAATTGCGCCTCTCGCAGGATGCCTCCCAGACGCAAGGTGGCACCAGTGCCAACTTGGTCTGCTTTGAGAGTGTCAAGTGGGTCCTGAAAACTGACACCCAGAACAGTGGCTTGTGAGTTTTGTTTCCCAGGGAAAAAGCCTGTACAATGGTTCAGGGGCCTGAGGCCTTAAATTGCCGGGTGACTCCTGGAATTCCGCCTCTCGCAGGATGCCTCCCAGACGCAAAATGGCACCAGTGCCAACTTGGTCTGGTTTGAGAGTGCCAGGTGGCTCCTACAAACTGACACCCAGAACAGTGGCTTGTGAATTTTGTTTCCCAGGGAAAAAGCCTGTACAATGGTTCAGGGTCCTGCGGCCTTAAATTGCCGGGTGCCACCTGGAATTGCGCCTCTCGCAGGATGCCTCCCAGACGCAAGGTGGCACCAGTTCCAACTTGGTCTGGTTTAAGAGTGCCAAGTGGGTCCTGAAAACTGACACCCAGAACAGTGGCTTGTGAGTTTTGTTTCCCAGGGAAAAAGACTGTAAAATGGTTCGGGGGCCTGCGGCCTTAAATTGCCGGGTGCCTCCTGGAGATCCGCCTCTCACAGGATGCCTCCCAGACGCAAAATGCCACCAGTGCCAACTTGGTCTGGTTTAAGAGTGCCAAGTGGGTCCTGAAAACTGACACCCAGAACAGTGGCTTGTGAGTTTTGTTTCCCAGGGAAAAAGACTGTAAAATGGTTCGGGGGCCTGCGGCCTTAAATTGCCGGGTGCCTCCTGGAGATCCGCCTCTCACAGGATGCCTCCCAGACGCAAAATGGCACCAGTGCCAACTTGGTCTGCTTTGAGAGTGCCGTTTGGCTCCTGCAAACTGACACCCAGAACAGTGGCTTGTGAGTTTTGTTTCCCAGGGAAAAAGCCTGTACAATGGTTCAGGGGCCTGAGGCCTTAAATTGCCGGGTGCCTCCTGGAATTGCGCCTCTCGCAGGATGCCTCCCAGACGCAAGGTGGCACCAGTTCCAACTTGGTCTGGTTTGAGAGTGCCAAGTGGGTCCTGAAAACTGACACCCAGAACAGTGGCTTGTGAGTTTTGTTTTCCAGGGAAAAAGCCTGTACAATGGTTCAGGGGCCTGAGGCCTTAAATTGCAGGGTGCCTCCTGGAATTCGGCCTCTCGCAGGATGCCTCCCAGACACAAGGTGGCACCAGTGCCAACTTGGTCTGGTTTGAGAGTGCCAAGTGTGTCCTGAAAACTGACACCCAGAACAGTGGCTTGTGAGTTTTGTTTCCCAGGGAAAAAGCCTGTACCATGGTTCAGGGTCCTGCGCCCTTAAATTGCCAGGTGCCTCCTGGAATTGCGCCTCTCGCAGGATGCCTCCCAGACGCAAGGTGGCACTACTGCCAAATTAGTCTGCTTTGAGAGTGTCAAGTGGGTCCTGAAAACTGACACCCAGAACAGTGGCTTGTGAGTTTTGTTTCCCAGGGAAAAAGCCTGTACAATTGTTCAGGGGCCTGAGGCCTTAAATTGCCGGGTGCCTCCTGGAATTGCGCCTCTCGCAGGATGCCTCCCAGACACAAGGTGGCACCAGTTCCAACTTGGTCTGGTTTGAGAGTGCCAAGTGGGTCCTGAAAACTGACACCCAGAACAGTGGCTTGTGAGTTTTGTTTTCCAGGGAAAAAGCCTGTACAATGGTTCAGGGGCCTGAGGCCTTAAATTGCCGGGTGCCTCCTGGAATTGCGCTTCTCGCAGGATGCCTCCCAGACGCAAGGTGGCACCAGTGCCAACTTGGTCTGGTTTGAGAGTGCCAAGTGTGTCCTGAAAACTGACACCCAGAACAGTGGCTTGTGAGTTTTGTTTCCCAGGGAAAAAGCCTGTAGAATGGTTCAGGGTCCTGCGGACTTAAATTGCCGGGTGCCACCTTGAATTCGGCGTCTTGCAAGATGCCTCCCAGACGCAAGGTGGCACCTGTGCCAACTTGGCCTTGTTTGAGAGTGCCAAGTGGGTCCTGCAAACTGACACCAAAAACAGTGGCTTGTGAATTTTGTTTCCCAGGGAAAAAGCCTGTACAATGGTTCATGGTCCTGCGGCCTTAAAATGCCGGGTGCCTCCTGGAATTCCGCATCACGCCAGATGTTTCCCAGACGCTAAGCAACACCAGTACCAACTTGGTCTGGTTTAAGAGTGTCAAGTGGGTCCTGAAAACTGACACCCAGAACAGTGGCTTGTGAGTTTTGTTTCCCAGGGAAAAAGCCTGTACAATGGTTCAGGGGCCTGAGGCCTTAAATTGCCGGGTGCCTCCTGGAATTCCGCCTCTCCCAGGATGCCTCCCAGACGCAAAATGGCACCAGTGCCAACTTGGTCTGGTTTGAGAGTGCCAGGTGGCTCCTACAAACTGACACCCAGAACAGTGGCTTGTGAATTTTGTTTCCCAGGGAAAAAGCCTGTACAATGGTTCAGGGTCCTGCGGCCTTAAATTGCCGGGTGCCTCCTGGAATTCGGCCCCTCGCAGGATGCCTCCCAGACGCAAGGTGGCACCAGTTCCAACTTGGTCTGGTTTAAGAGTGCCAAGTGGGTCCTGAAAACTGACACCCAGAACAGTGGCTTGTGAGTTTTGTTTCCCAGGGAAAAAGACTGTAAAATGGTTCGGGGGCCTGCGGCCTTAAATTGCCGGGTGCCTCCTGGAGATCCGCCTCTCACAGGATGCCTCCCAGACGCAAAATGGCACCAGTGCCAACTTGGTCTGCTTTGAGAGTGCCGTTTGGCTCCTGCAAACTGACACCCAGAACAGTGGCTTGTGAGTTTTGTTTCCCAGGGAAAAAGCCTGTACAATGGTTCAGGGGCCTGAGGCCTTAAATTGCTGGGTGCCTCCTGGAATTGCGCCTCTCGCAGGATGCCTCCCAGACGCAAGGTGGCACCAGTTCCAACTTGGTCTGGTTTGAGAGTGCCAAGTGGGTCCTGAAAACTGACACCCAGAACAGTGGCTTGTGAGTTTTGTTTTCCAGGGAAAAAGCCTGTACAATGGTTCAGGGGCCTGAGGCCTTAAATTGCAGGGTGCCTCCTGGAATTCGGCCTCTCGCAGGATGCCTCCCAGACACAATGTGGCACCAGTGCCAACTTGGTCTGGTTTGAGAGTGCCAAGTGTGTCCTGAAAACTGACACCCAGAACAGTGGCTTGTGAGTTTTGTTTCCCAGGGAAAAAGCCTGTACCATGGTTCAGGGTCCTGCGCCCTTAAATTGCCAGGTGCCTCCTGGAATTGCGCCTCTCGCAGGATGCCTCCCAGACGCAAGGTGGCACTACTGCCAAATTAGTCTGCTTTCAGAGTGTCAAGTGGGTCCTGAAAACTGACACCCAGAACAGTGGCTTGTGAGTTTTGTTTCCCAGGGAAAAAGCCTGTACAATGGTTCAGGGGCCTGAGGCCTTAAATTGCCGGGTGCCTCCTGGAATTGCGCCTCTCGCAGGATGCCTCCCAGACACAAGGTGGCACCAGTTCCAACTTGGTCTGGTTTGAGAGTGCCAAGTGGGTCCTGAAAACTGACACCCAGAACAGTGGCTTGTGAGTTTTGTTTTCCAGGGAAAAAGCCTGTACAATGGTTCAGGGGCCTGAGGCCTTAAATTGCCGGGTGCCTCCTGGAATTGCGCCTCTCGCAGGATGCCTCCCAGACGCAAGGTGGCACCAGTGCCAACTTGGTCTGGTTTGAGAGTGCCAAGTGTGTCCTGAAAACTGACACCCAGAACAGTGGCTTGTGAGTTTTGTTTCCCAGGGAAAAAGCCTGTAGAATGGTTCAGGGTCCTGCGGACTTAAATTGCCGGGTGCCTCCTTGAATTCGGCGTCTTGCAAGATGCCTCCCAGACGCAAGATGGCACCAGTGCCAACTTGGCCTTGTTTGAGAGTGCCAAGTGGGTCCTGCAAACTGACGCCAAAAACAGTGGCTTGTGAATTTTGTTTCCCAGGGAAAAAGCCTGTACAATGGTTCATGGTCCTGCGGCCTTAAATTGCCGGGTGCCTCCTGGAATTCCGCATCACGCCAGATGTTTCCCAGACGCTAAGCAACACCAGTACCAACTTGGTCTGGTTTAAGAGTGCCAAGTGGGTCCTGAAAACTGACACCCAGAACAGTGGCTTGTGAGTTTTGTTTCCCAGGGAAAAAGACTGTAAAATGGTTCGGGGGCCTGCGGCCTTAAATTGCCGGGTGCCTCCTGGAGATCCGCCTCTCACAGGATGCATCCCAGACGCAAGCAACACCAGTGCCAACTTGGTCTGCTTTGAGAGTGCCGTTTGGCTCCTGCAAACTGACACCCAGAACAGTGGCTTGTGAGTTTTGTTTCCCAGGGAAAAAGCCTGTACAATGGTTCAGGGGCCTGAGGCCTTAAATTGCCGGGTGCCTCCTGGAATTGCGCCTCTCGCAGGATGCCTCCCAGACGCAAGGTGGCACCAGTTCCAACTTGGTCTGGTTTGAGAGTGCCAAGTGGGTCCTGAAAACTGACACCCAGAACAGTGGCTTGTGAGTTTTGTTTCCCAGGGAAAAAGCCTGTACCATGGTTCAGGGTCCTGCGGCCTTAAATTGCCAGGTGCCTCCTGGAATTGCGCCTCTCGCAGGATGCCTCCCAGACGCAAGGTGGCACTACTGCCAAATTAGTCTGCTTTGAGAGTGTCAAGTGGGTCCTGAAAACTGACACCCAGAACAGTGGCTTGTGAGTTTTGTTTCCCAGGGAAAAAGCCTGTACAATGGTTCAGGGGCCTGAGGCCTTAAATTGCCGGGTGACTCCTGGAATTCCGCCTCTCGCAGGATGCCTCCCAGACGCAAGGTGGCACTACTGCCAAATTAGTCTGCTTTGAGAGTGTCAAGTTGGTCCTGAAAACTGACACCCAGAACAGTGGCTTGTGAGTTTTGTTTCCCAAGGAAAAAGCATGTACAATGGTTCAGGGGCCTGAGGCCTTAAATTGCCGGGTGACTCCTGGAATTCCGCCTCTCGCAGGATGCCTCCCAGACGCAAAATGGCACCAGTGCCAACTTGGTCTGGTTTGAGAGTGCCAGGTGGCTCCTACAAATTGACACCCAGAACAGTGGCTTGTGAATTTTGTTTCCCAGGGAAAAAGCCTGTACAATGGTTCAGGGTCCTGCGGCCTTAAATTGCCGGGTGCCTCCTGGAATTCGGCCCCTTGCAGGATGCCTCCCAGACGCAAGGTGGCACCAGTTCCAACTTGGTCTGGTTTAAGATTGCCACGTGGGTCCTGAAAACTGACACCCAGAACAGTGGCTTGTGAGTTTTTTTTCCCAGGGAAAAAGCCTGTACAATGGTTCAGGGTCCTGCGGCCTTAAATTGCCGGGTGCCTCCTTGAATTGCGCCTCTCGCAGGATGCCTCCCAGACGCAAGGTGGCACCAGTGCCAACTTGGTCTGCTTTGAGAGTGCCAAGTGGGTCCTGAAAACTGACACCCAGAACAGTGGCTTGTGAGTTTTGTTTCCCAGGGAAAAAGCCTGTAAAATGGTTCAGGGTCCTGCGGACTTAAATTGCCGGGTGCCTCCCGGAGATCCGCCTCTCGCAGGATGCCTCCCAGACACAATGTGGCACCAGTACAAACTTTGCCTGGTTTAAGAGTACCAAGTGGGTCCTGCAAACTGACACCCAGAACAGTGGCTTGTGAGTTTTGTTTCCCAGGGAAAAAGCCTGTACAATGGTTCACGGTCCTGCGGACTTAAATTGCCGGGTGCCTCCCGGAATTCGGCCTCTCGCAGGATGCCTCCCAGACGCAAAATGGCACCAGTGCCAACTTGGTCTGGTTTGAGAGTGCCAAGTGGGTCCTGCCAGCTGACACCCAGAACAGTGGCTTGTGAGTTTTGTTTCCCAGGGAAAAAGCCTGTACAATGGTTCAGGGTCCTGCGGCCTTAAATTGCCGGGTGCCTCCTGGAATTCCGCATCACGCCAGATGTTTCCCAGACGCAAAGCAACACCAGTACCAACTTGGTCTGGTTTAAGAGTGCCAAGTGGGTCCTGAAAACTGACACCCAGAACAGTGGCTTGTGAGTTTTGTTTCCCAGGGAAAAAACCTGTACAATGGTTACGGGGCCTGCGGCCTTAAATTGCCGGGTGCCTCCTGGAGATCCGCCTCTCACAGGATGCCTCCCAGACGCAAGCAACACCAGTGTCAACTTGGTCTGCTTTGAGAGTGCCGTTTGGCTCCTGCAAACTGACACCCAGAACAGTGGCTTGTGAGTTTTGTTTCCCAGGGAAAAAGCCTGTAAAATGGTTCAGGGTCCTGCGGCCTTAAATTGCCAGGTGCCTCCTGGAATTCGGCCTCTCGCAGGATGCCTCCCAGACACAAGGTGGCACTACTGCCAAATTGGTCTGCTTTGAGAGTGTCAAGTGGGTCCTGCAAACTGACACCCAGAACAGTGGCTTGTGAGTTTTGTTTCCCAGGGAAAAAGCCTGTACAATGGTTCAGGGGCCTGAGGCCTTAAATTGCCGGGTGACTCCTGGAATTCCGCCTCTCGCAGGATGCCTCCCAGACGCAAAATGGCACCAGTGCCAACTTGGTCTGGTTTGAGAGTGCCAGGTGGCTCCTACAAACTGACACCCAGAACAGTGGCTTGTGAATTTTGTTTCCCAGGGAAAAAGCCTGTACAATGGTTCAGGGTCCTGCGGCCCTAAATTGCCGGGTGCCTCCTGGAATTCGGCGTCTTGCAAGATGCCTCCCAGACGCAAGATGGCACCAGTGCCAACTTGGTCTGGTTTAAGAGTGCCAAGTGGGTCCTGCAAACTGACACCAAGAACAGTGGCTTGTGAGTTTTGTTTCCCAGGGAAAAAGCCTGTACCATGGTTCAGGGGCCTGAGGCCTTAAATTACCGGGTGCCTCCTGGAATTCCGCATCACGCCAGATGTTTCTCAGACGCTAAGCAACACCAGTACCAACATGGTCTGGTTTAAGAATGCCAAGTGGGTCCTGAAAACTGACACCCAGAACAGTGGCTTGTGAGTTTTGTTTCCCAGGGAAAAAGACTGTAAAATGGTTCGGGGGCCTGCGGCCTTAAATTGACGGGTGCCTCCTGGAGATCGGCCACTCACAGGATGCCTCCCAGACGCAAGCAACACCAGTGCCAACTTGGTCTGCTTTGAGAGTGCCGTTTGGCTCCTGCAAACTGACACCCAGAACAGTGGCTTGTGAGTTTTGTTTCCCAGGGAAAAAGCCTGTACCATGGTTCAGGGTCCTGCGGCCTTAAATTGCCAGGTGCCTCCTGGAATTGCGCCTCTCGCAGGATGCCTCCCAGACGCAAGGTGGCACTACTGCCAAATTAGTCTGCTTTGAGAGTGTCAAGTGGGTCCTGAAAACTGACACCCAGAACAGTGGCTTGTGAGTTTTGTTTTCCAGGGAAAAAGCCTGTACAATGGTTCTGGGGCCTGAGGCCTTAAATTGCCGGGTGACTCCTGGAATTCCGCCTCTCGCAGGATGCCTCCCAGACGAAAAATGGCACCAGTGCCAACTTGGTCTGCATTGAGAGTGCCAGGTGGCTCCTACAAACTGACACCCAGAACAGTGGCTTGTGAGTTTTGTTTCCCAGGGAAAAAGCCTGTACAATGGTTCAGGGTCCTGCGGCCTTAAATTGCCGGGTGCCTCCTGGAATTCGGCCCCTCGCAGGATGCCTCCCAGACGCAAGGTGGCACCAGTTCCAACATGGTCTGGTTTAAGATTGCCAAGTGGGTCCTGAAAACTGACACCCAGAACAGTGGCTTGTGAGTTTTGTTTCCCAGGGAAAAAGCCTGTACAATGGTTCAGGGTCCTGCGGCCTTAAATTGCCGGGTGCCTCCTGGAATTGCGCCTCTCGCAGGATGCCTCCCAGAGGCAAGTTGGCACCAGTGCCAACTTGGTCTGCTTTTAGAGTGTCAAGTGGGTCCTGAAAACTGACACGCAGAACAGTGGCTTGTGAGTTTTGTTTCCCAGGGAAAAAGCCTGTACAATGGTTCAGGGGCCTGCGGCCTTAAATTGCCGGGTGCCCCCTGGAATTCGGCGTCTTGCAAGATGCCTCCCAGACGCAAGGTGGCACCAGTGCCAACTTGGCCTTGTTTGAGAGTGCCAAGTGGGTCCTGCCAGCTGACACCCAGAACAGTGGCTTGTGAGTTTTGTTTTCCAGGGAAAAAGCCTCCACAATGGTTCAGGGGCCTGCGGCCTTAAATTGCCGAGTGCCTCCTGGAATTCGGCCTCTCGCAGGATGCCTGCCAGACGCAAGGTGGCGCCAGTGCCAACTTGGTCTGGTTTAAGAGTGCCAAGTGGGTCCTGAAAACTGACACCCAGAACAGTGGCTTGTGAGTTTTTTTTCCCAGGGAAAAAACCTGTACAATGGTTCAGGGTCCTGCGGCCTTAAATTGCCGGGTGCCTCCTTGAATTGCGCCTCTCGCAGGATGCCTCCCAGACACAAGGTGGCACCAGTGCCAACTTGGCCTGCTTTGAGAGTGCCAAGTGGGTCCTGAAAACTGACACCCAGAACAGTGGCTTGTGAGTTTTGTTTCCCAGGGAAAAAGCCTGTACAATGGTTCAGGGTCCTGCGGACTTAAATTGCCGGGTGCCTCCCGGAGATCTGCCTCTCGCAGGATGCCTCCCAGACACAAGGTGGCACCAGTACAAACTTTGCCTGGTTTAAGAGTGCCAAGTGGGTCCTGCAAACTGACACCCAGAACAGTGGCTTGTGAGTTTTGTTTCCCAGGGAAAAAGCCTGTACAATGGTTCACGGTCCTGCGGACTTAAATTGCCGGGTGCCTCCTGGAGATCCGCCTCTCGCAGGATGCCTCCCAGACACAAGGTGGCACCAGTACAAACTTTGCCTGGTTTAAGAGTGCCAAGAGGGTCCTGCCAGCTGACACCCAGAACAGTGGCTTGTGAGTTTTGTTTCCCAGGGAAAAAGCCTGTACAATGGTTCAGGGTCCTGCGGCCTTAAATTGCCGGGTGCCTCCTGGAATTGCGCCTCTCGCAGGATGCCTCCAAGACGCAAGGTGGCACCAGTGCCAACTTGGTCTGGTTTGAGAGTGCCAAGTGTGTCCTGAAAACTGACACCCAGAACAGTGGCTTGTGAGTTTTGTTTCCCAGGGAAAAAGCCTCCACAATGGTTCAGGGTCCTGCGGCCTTAAATTGCCAGGTGCCTCCTGGAATTGCGCCTCTCGCAGGATGCCTCCCAGACGCAAGGTTGCACTACTGCCAAATTGGTGTGCTTTGAGAGTGTCAAGTGGGTCCTGAAAACTGACACGCAGAACAGTGGCTTGTGAGTTTTGTTTCCCAGGGAAAAATCCTGTAGAATGGTTCAGGGGCCTGCGGCCCTAAATTGCCGGGTGACTGCTGGAATTCCGCCTCTCGCAGGATGCCTCCCAGACGCAAAATGGCACCAGTGCCAACTTGGTCTGGTTTGAGAGTGCCAGGTGGCTCCTACAAACTGACACCCAGAACAGTGGCTTGTGAATTTTGTTTCCCAGGGAAAAAGCCTGTACAATGGTTCAGGGTCCTGCGGACTTAAATTGCCGGGTGCCTCCTGGAATTCGGCCCCTCGCAGGATGCCTCCCAGACGCAAGGTGGCACCAGTTCCAACTTGGTCTGGTTTAAGAGTGCCAAGTGGGTCCTGAAAACTGACACCCAGAACAGTGGCTTGTGAGTTTTGTTTCCCAGGGAAAAAGCCTGTACAATGGTTCAGGGTCCTGAGGCCTTAAATTGCCGGGTGCCTCCTGGAATTGCGCCTCTCGCAGGATGCCTCCCAGACGCAAGTTGGCACCAGTGCCAACTTGGTCTGCTTTGAGAGTGCCAAGTGGGTCCTGAAAACTGACACCCAGAACAGTGGCTTGTGAGTTTTGTTTCCCAGGGAAAAAGCCTGTACAATGGTTCAGGGTCCTGCGGCCTTAAACTGCCGGGTGCCTCCTTGAATTCCGCATCACGCCAGATGTTTCCCAGCCGCTAAGCAACACCAGTACCAACTTGGTCTGGTTTAAGAGTGCCAAGTGTGTCCTGCAAACTGACACCCAGAACAGTGGCTTGTGAGTTTTGTTTCCCAGGGAAAAAGACTGTAAAATGGTTCGGGGTCCTGCGGCCTTAAATTGCCGGGTGCCTCCTGGAGATCCGCCTCTCACAGGATGCCTCCCAGACGCAAGCAACCACAGTGCCAACTTGGTCTGCTTTGAGAGTGCCGTTTGGCTCCTGCAAACTTACACCCAGAACACTGGCTTGTGAGTTTTGTTTCCCAGGGAAAAAGCCTGTACAATGGTTCAGGGGCCTGAGGCCTTAAATTGCCGGGTGCCTCCTGGAATTGCGCCTCTCGCAGGATGCCTCCCAGACGCAAGGTGGCACCAGTTCCAACTTGGTCTGTTTTGAGAGTGCCAAGTGGGTCCTGAAAACTGACACCCAGAACAGTGGCTTGTGAGTTTTGTTTTCCAGGGAAAAAGCCTGTACAATGGTTCAGGGGCCTGAGGCCTTAAATTGCCGGGTGCCTCCTGGAATTCGGCCTCTCGCAGGATGCCTCCCAGACACAAGGTGGCACCAGTGCCAACTTGGTCTGGTTTAAGAGTGCCAAGTGGGTCCTGAAAACTGACACCCAGAACAGTGGCTTGTGAGTTTTGTTTCCCAGGGAAAAAGCCTGTACAATGGTTCAGGGTCCTGAGGCCTTAAATTGCCGGGTGCCTCCTGGAATTGCGCCTCTCGCAGGATGCCTCCCAGACGCAAGGTGGCACTACTGCCAAATTAGTCTGCTTTGAGAGGGTCAAGTGGGTCCTGAAAACTGACACCCAGAACAGTGGCTTGTGAGTTTTGTTTCTCAGGGAAAAAGCCTGCACAATGGTTCAGGGGCCTGAGGCCTTAAATTGCCGGGTGACTCCTGGAATTCCGCCTATCGCAGGATGCCTCCCAGACGCAAAATGGCACCAGTGCCAACTTGGTCTGGTTTGAGAGTGCCAGGTGGCTCCTACAAACTGACACCCAGAACAGTGGCTTGTGAATTTTGTTTCCCAGGGAAAAAGCCTGTACAACGGTTCAGGGTCCTGCGGCCTTAAATTGCCGGGTGCCTCCTGGAATTCGGCCCCTCACAGGATGCCTCCAAGACGCAAGGTGGCACCAGTGCCAACTTGGTCTGGTTTAAGATTGCCAAGTGGGTCCTGAAAACTGACACCCAGAACAGTGGCTTGTGAGTTTTGTTTCCCAGGGAAAAAGCCTGTACAATGGTTCAGGGTCCTGCGGCCTTAAATTGCCGGGTGCCTCCTGGAATTGCGCCTCTCGCAGGATGCCTCCCAGACGCAAGTTGGCACCAGTGCCAACTTGGTCTGCTTTGAGAGGGTCAAGTGGGTCCTGAAAACTGACACCCAGAACAGTGGCTTGTGAGTTTTGTTTCCCAGGGAAAAAGCCTGTACAATGGTTCAGGGTCCTGCGGCCTTAAATTGCCGGGTGGCTCCTGGAATTCGGCGTCTTGCAAGATGCCTCCCAGACGCAGGGTGGCACCAGTGCCAACTTGGCCTTGTTTGAGAGTGCCAAGTGGGTCCTGCAAACTGACACCCAGAACAGTGGCTTGTGAGTTTTGTTTTCCAGGGAAAAAGCCTGTACAATGGTTCAGGGGCCTGAGGCCTTAAATTGCCAGCTGCCTCCTGGAATTCGGCCTCTCGCAGGATGCCTCCCAGACGCAAGGTGGCGCCAGTGCCAACTTGGTCTGGTTTAAGAGTGCCAAGTGGGTCCTGAAAACTGACACCCAGAACAGTGGCTTGTGAGTTTTTTTTCCCAGGGAAAAAGCCTGTACAATGGTTCAGGGTCCTGCGGCCTTAAATTGCCGGGTGCCTCCTTGAATTGCGCCTCTCGCAGGATGCCTCCCAGACGCAAGGTGGCACCAGTGCCAACTTGGTCTGCTTTGAGAGTGCCAAGTGGGTCCTGAAAACTGACACCCAGAACAGTGGCTTGTGAGTTTTGTTTCCCAGGGAAAAAGCCTGTACAATGGTTCAGGGTCCTGCGGACTTAAATTGCCGGGTGCCTCCCGAAGATCCGCCTCTCGCAGGATGCCTCCCAGACACAAGGTGGCACCAGTACAAACTTTGCCTGGTTTAAGAGTGCCAAGTGGGTCCTGCCAGCTGACACCCAGAACAGTGGCTTGTGAGTTTTGTTTCCCAGGGAAAAAGCCTGTACAATGGTTCAGGGTCCTGCGGCCTTAAATTGCCGGGTGCCTCCTGGAATTCCGCATCACGCCAGATGTTTCCCAGACGCTAAGCAACACCAGTACCAACTTGGTCTGGTTTAAGAGTGCCAAGTGGGTCCTGAAAACTGACACCCAGAACAGTGGCTTGTGAGTTTTGTTTCCCAGGGAAAAACCCTGTACAATGGTTAGGGGGCCTGCGGCCTTAAATTGCCGGGTGCCTCCTGGAGATCCGCCTCTCACAGGATGCCTTCCAGACGCAAGCAACACCAGTGCCAACTTGGTCTGCTTTGAGAGTGCCGTTTGGCTCCTGCAAACTGACACCCAGAACAGTGGCTTATGAGTTTTGTTTCCCAGGGAAAAAGCCTGTACAATGGTTCAGGGTCCTGAGGCCTTAAATTGCCGGGTGCCTCCTGGAATTGCGCCTCTCGCAGGATGCCTCCCAGACGCAAGGTGGCACCAGTTCCAACTTGGTGTGGTTTCAGAGTGCCAAGTGGGTCCTGAAAACTGACACCCAGAACAGTGGCTTGTGAGTTTTGTTTCCCAGGGAAAAAGCCTGTACAATGGTTCAGGGTCCTGAGGCCTGAAATTGCCGGGTGCCTCCTAGAATTCGGACTCTCGCAGGATGCCTCCCAGACACAAGGTGGCACCAGTGCCAACTTGGTCTGCTTTGAGAGTGCCAAGTGGGTCCTGAAAACTGACACCCAGAACAGTGGCTTGTGAGTTTTGTTTCCCAGGGAAAAAGCCTGTAAAATGGTTCAGGGTCCTGCGGCCTTAAATTGCCGGGTGCCTCCTGGAATTGCGCCTCTCGCAGGATGCCTCCAAGACGCAAGGTGGCACCAGTGCCAACTTGGTCTGGTTTGAGAGTACCAAGTGTGTCCTGAAAACTGACACCCAGAACAGTGGCTTGTGAGTTTTCTTTCCCAGGGAAAAACACTGTAAAATGGTTCAGGGTCCTGCAACCTTAAATTGCCGGGTGCCTCCTGGAGATCCGCCTCTCACAGGATGCCTCCCAGACGCAACATGACACCAGTGCCAACTTGGTCTGGTTTGAGAGTGCCAGGTGGCTCCTGCAAACTTACACCCAGAATAGTGGCTTGTGAGTTTTGTTTCCCAGGGAAAAAGCCTGTACAATGGTTCAGGGGCCTGCGGCCTTAAATTGCTGGGTGCCTCCTGGAATTCAGCCTCTCGCAGGATGCCTCCAGACGCAAGGTGGCACCAGTGCCAACTTGGTCTGGTTTAAGAGTGCCAAGTGGGTCCTGAAAACTGACACCCAGAACAGTGGCTTGTGAGTTTTGTTTCCCAGGGAAAAAGCCTGTACAATGGTTCAGGGGCCTGAGGCCTTAAATTGCCGGGTGCCTCCTGGAATTCGGCCTCTCGCAGGATGCCTCCCAGACACAAGGTGGCACCAGTGCCAACTTGGTCTTGTTTGAGAGTGCCAAGTGGGTCCTGAAAACTGACACCCAGAACAGTGGCTTGTGAGTTTTGTTTCCCAGGGAAAAAGCCTGTACCATGGTTCAGGGTCCTGAGGCCTTAAATTGCCAGGTGCCTCCTGGAATTGCGCCTCTCGCAGGATGCCTCTCAGACGCAAGGTGGCACTAGTGCAAAATTGGTCTGCTTTGAGAGTGTCAAGTGGGTCCTGAAAACTGACACCCAGAACAGTGGCTTGTGAGTTTTGTTTCCCAGGGAAAAAGCCTGTACAATGGTACAGGGTCCTGCGGCCTTAAATTGCCGGGTGTCTCCTGGAATTGCGCCTCTCGCAGGATGCCTCCAAGACGCAAGGTGGCACCAGTGCCAACTTGATCTGGTTTGAGAGTGCCAGGTGGCTCCTGCAAACTGACACCCAGAACAGTGGCTTGTGAGTTTTGTTTCCCAGGGAAAAAGCCTGTACAATGGTTCAGGGGCCTGAGGCCTTAAATTGCCGGGTGCCTCCTGGAATTGCGCCTCTCGCAGGATGCCTCCCAGACGCAAGGTGGCACCAGTTCCAACTTGGTCTGGTTTGAGAGTGCCAAGTGGGTCCTGAAAACTGACACCCAGAACAGTGGCTTGTGAGTTTTGTTTCCCAGGGAAAAAGCCTGTACAATGGTTCAGGGGCCTGAGGCCTTAAATTGCCGGGTGCCTCCTGGAATTCGGCCTCTCGCAGGATGCCTCCCAGACACAAGGTGGCACCAGTGCCAACTTGGTCTGCTTTGAGAGTGCCAAGTGTGTCCTGAAAACTGACACCCAGAACAGTGGCTTGTGAGTTTTGTTTCCCAGGGAAAAAGCCTGTAAAATGGTTCAGGGTCCTGCGGCCTTAAATTGCCAGGTGCCTCCTGGAATTGCGCCTCTCGCAGGATGCCTCCCATACGCAAGGTGGCACTACTGCCAAATTGGTCTGCTTTGAGAGTGTCAAGTGGGTCCTGCAAACTGACACCCAGAACAGTGGCTTGTGAGTTTTGTTTCCCAGGGAAAAAGCCTGTACAATGGTTCAGGGGCCTGAGGCCTTAAATTGCCGGGTGACTCCTGGAATTCCGCCTCTCGCAGGATGCCTCCCAGACGCAAAATGGCACCAGTGCCAACTTGGTCTGGTTTGAGAGTGCCAGGTGGCTCCTACAAACTGACACCCAGAACAGTGGCTTGTGAATTTTGTTTCCCAGGGAAAAAGCCTGTACAATGGTTCAGGGTCCTGCGGCCCTAAATTGCCGGGTGCCTCCTGGAATTCGGCGTCTTGCAAGATGCCTCCCAGACGCAAGATGGCACCAGTGCCAACTTGGTCTGGTTTAAGAGTGCCAAGTGGGTCCTGCAAACTGACACCAAGAACAGTGGCTTGTGAGTTTTGTTTCCCAGGGAAAAAGCCTGTACAATGGTTCAGGGTCCTGCGGCCTTAAATTGCCGGGTGCCTCCTGGAATTGCGCCTCTCGCAGGATGCCTCCCAGACGCAAGTTGGCACCAGTGCCAACTTGGTCTGCTTTGAGAGTGTCAAGTGGGTCCTGAAAACTGACACCCAGAACAGTGGCTTGTGAGTTTTGTTTCCCAGGGAAAAAGCCTGTACAATGGTTCAGGGTCCTGCGGCCTTAAATTGCCGGGTGGCTCCTGGAATTCGGCGTCTTGCAAGATGCCTCCCAGACGCAAGGTGGCACCAGTGCCAACTTGGCCTTGTTTGAGAGTGCCAAGTGGGTCCTGCAAACTGACACCCAGAACAGTGGCTTGTGAGTTTTGTTTTCCAGGGAAAAAGCCTGTACAATGGTTCAGGGGCCTGAGGCCTTAAATTGCCAGCTGCCTCCTGGAATTCGGCCTCTCGCAGGATGCCTCCCAGACGCAAGGTGGCGCCAGTGCCAACTTGGTCTGGTTTAAGAGTGCCAAGTGGGTCCTGAAAACTGACACCCAGAACAGTGGCTTGTGAGTTTTTTTTCCCAGGGAAAAAGCCTGTACAATGGTTCAGGGTCCTGCGGCCTTAAATTGCCGGGTGCCTCCTTGAATTGCGCCTCTCGCAGGATGCCTCCCAGACGCAAGGTGGCACCAGTGCCAACTTGGTCTGCTTTGAGAGTGCCAAGTGGGTCCTGAAAACTGACACCCAGAACAGTGGCTTGTGAGTTTTGTTTCCCAGGGAAAAAGCCTGTACAATGGTTCAGGGTCCTGCGGACTTAAATTGCCGGGTGCCTCCCGAAGATCCGCCTCTCGCAGGATGCCTCCCAGACACAAGGTGGCACCAGTACAAACTTTGCCTGGTTTAAGAGTGCCAAGTGGGTCCTGCCAGCTGACACCCAGAACAGTGGCTTGTGAGTTTTGTTTCCCAGGGAAAAAGCCTGTACAATGGTTCAGGGTCCTGCGGCCTTAAATTGCCGGGTGCCTCCTGGAATTCCGCATCATGCCAGATGTTTCCCAGACGCTAAGCAACACCAGTACCAACTTGGTCTGGTTTAAGAGTGCCAAGTGGGTCCTGAAAACTGACACCCAGAACAGTGGCTTGTGAGTTTTGTTTCCCAGGGAAAAACCCTGTACAATGGTTAGGGGGCCTGCGGCCTTAAATTGCCGGGTGCCTCCTGGAGATCCGCCTCTCACAGGATGCCTCCCAGACGCAAGCAACACCAGTGCCAACTTGGTCTGCTTTGAGAGTGCCGTTTGGCTCCTGCAAACTGACACCCAGAACAGTGGCTTATGAGTTTTGTTTCCCAGGGAAAAAGCCTGTACAATGGTTCAGGGTCCTGAGGCCTTAAATTGCCGGGTGCCTCCTGGAATTGCGCCTCTCGCAGGATGCCTCCCAGACGCAAGGTGGCACCAGTTCCAACTTGGTGTGGTTTCAGAGTGCCAAGTGGGTCCTGAAAACTGACACCCAGAACAGTGGCTTGTGAGTTTTGTTTCCCAGGGAAAAAGCCTGTACAATGGTTCAGGGTCCTGAGGCCTGAAATTGCCGGGTGCCTCCTAGAATTCGGACTCTCGCAGGATGCCTCCCAGACACAAGGTGGCACCAGTGCCAACTTGGTCTGCTTTGAGAGTGCCAAGTGGGTCCTGAAAACTGACACCCAGAACAGTGGCTTGTGAGTTTTGTTTCCCAGGGAAAAAGCCTGTAAAATGGTTCAGGGTCCTGCGGCCTTAAATTGCCGGGTGCCTCCTGGAATTGCGCCTCTCGCAGGATGCCTCCAAGACGCAAGGTGGCACCAGTGCCAACTTGGTCTGGTTTGAGAGTGCCAAGTGTGTCCTGAAAACTGACACCCAGAACAGTGGCTTGTGAGTTTTGTTTCCCAGGGAAAAAGCCTCCACAATGGTTCAGGGTCCTGCGGCCTTAAATTGCCAGGTGCCTCCTGGAATTGCGCCTCTCGCAGGATGCCTCCCAGACGCAAGGTTGCACTACTGCCAAATTGGTGTGCTTTGAGAGTTTCAAGTGGGTCCTGAAAACTGACACCCAGAACAGTGGCTTGTGAGTTTTGTTTCCCAGGGAAAAATCCTGTAGAATGGTTCAGGGGCCTGCGGCCCTAAATTGCCGGGTGACTGCTGGAATTGCACCTCTCGCAGGATGCCTCCCAGACGCAAAATGGCACCAGTGCCAACTTGGTCTGGTTTGAGAGTGCCAGGTGGCTCCTACAAACTGACACCCAGAACAGTGGCTTGTGAATTTTGTTTCCCAGGGAAAAAGCCTGTACAATGGTTCAGGGTCCTGCGGACTTAAATTGCCGGGTGCCTCCTGGAATTCGGCCCCTCGCAGGATGCCTCCCAGACGCAAGGTGGCACCAGTTCCAACTTGGTCTGGTTTAAGAGTGCCAAGTGGGTCCTGAAAACTGACACCCAGAACAGTGGCTTGTGAGTTTTGTTTCCCAGGGAAAAAGCCTGTACAATGGTTCAGGGTCCTGCGGCCTTAAATTGCCGGGTGCCTCCTGGAATTGCGCCTCTCGCAGGATGCCTCCCAGACGCAAGTTGGCACCAGTGCCAACTTGGTCTGCTTTGAGAGTGCCAAGTGGGTCCTGAAAACTGACACCCAGAACAGTGGCTTGTGAGTTTTGTTTCCCAGGGAAAAAGCCTGTACAATGGTTCAGGGTCCTGCGGCCTTAAACTGCCGGGTGCCTCCTTGAATTCCGCATCACGCCAGATGTTTCCCAGCCGCTAAGCAACACCAGTACCAACTTGGTCTGGTTTAAGAGTGCCAAGTGTGTCCTGCAAACTGACACCCAGAACAGTGGCTTGTGAGTTTTGTTTCCCAGGGAAAAAGACTGTAAAATGGTTCGGGGTCCTGCGGCCTTAAATTGCCGGGTGCCTCCTGGAGATCCGCCTCTCACAGGATGCCTCCCAGACGCAAGCAACCACAGTGCCAACTTGGTCTGCTTTGAGAGTGCCGTTTGGCTCCTGCAAACTTACACCCAGAACACTGGCTTGTGAGTTTTGTTTCCCAGGGAAAAAGCCTGTACAATGGTTCAGGGGCCTGAGGCCTTAAATTGCCGGGTGCCTCCTGGAATTGCGCCTCTCGCAGGATGCCTCCCAGACGCAAGGTGGCACCAGTTCCAACTTGGTCTGTTTTGAGAGTGCCAAGTGGGTCCTGAAAACTGACACCCAGAACAGTGGCTTGTGAGTTTTGTTTTCCAGGGAAAAAGCCTGTACAATGGTTCAGGGGCCTGAGGCCTTAAATTGCCGGGTGCCTCCTGGAATTCGGCCTCTCGCAGGATGCCTCCCAGACACAAGGTGGCACCAGTGCCAACTTGGTCTGGTTTAAGAGTGCCAAGTGGGTCCTGAAAACTGACACCCAGAACAGTGGCTTGTGAGTTTTGTTTCCCAGGGAAAAAGCCTGTACAATGGTTCAGGGTCCTGAGGCCTTAAATTGCCGGGTGCCTCCTGGAATTGCGCCTCTCGCAGGATGCCTCCCAGACGCAAGGTGGCACTACTGCCAAATTAGGCTGCTTTGAGAGGGTCAAGTGGGTCCTGAAAACTGACACCCAGAACAGTGGCTTGTGAATTTTGTTTCCCAGGGAAAAAGCCTGTACAACGGTTCAGGGTCCTGCGGCCTTAAATTGCCGGGTGCCTCCTGGAATTCGGCCCCTCACAGGATGCCTCCAAGACGCAAGGTGGCACCAGTGCCAACTTGGTCTGGTTTAAGATTGCCAAGTGGGTCCTGAAAACTGACACCCAGAACAGTGGCTTGTGAGTTTTGTTTCCCAGGGAAAAAGCCTGTACAATGGTTCAGGGTCCTGCGGCCTTAAATTGCCGGGTGCCTCCTGGAATTGCGCCTCTCGCAGGATGCCTCCCAGACGCAAGTTGGCACCAGTGCCAACTTGGTCTGCTTTGAGAGTGTCAAGTGGGTCCTGAAAACTGACACCCAGAACAGTGGCTTGTGAGTTTTGTTTCCCAGGGAAAAAGCCTGTACAATGGTTCAGGGTCCTGCGGCCTTAAATTGCCGGGTGGCTCCTGGAATTCGGCGTCTTGCAAGATGCCTCCCAGACGCAAGGTGGCACCAGTGCCAACTTGGCCTTGTTTGAGAGTGCCAAGTGGGTCCTGCAAACTGACACCCAGAACAGTGGCTTGTGAGTTTTGTTTTCCAGGGAAAAAGCCTGTACAATGGTTCAGGGGCCTGAGGCCTTAAATTGCCAGCTGCCTCCTGGAATTCGGCCTCTCGCAGGATGCCTCCCAGACGCAAGGTGGCGCCAGTGCCAACTTGGTCTGGTTTAAGAGTGCCAAGTGGGTCCTGAAAACTGACACCCAGAACAGTGGCTTGTGAGTTTTTTTTCCCAGGGAAAAAGCCTGTACAATGGTTCAGGGTCCTGCGGCCTTAAATTGCCGGGTGCCTCCTTGAATTGCGCCTCTCGCAGGATGCCTCCCAGACGCAAGGTGGCACCAGTGCCAACTTGGTCTGCTTTGAGAGTGCCAAGTGGGTCCTGAAAACTGACACCCAGAACAGTGGCTTGTGAGTTTTGTTTCCCAGGGAAAAAGCCTGTACAATGGTTCAGGGTCCTGCGGACTTAAATTGCCGGGTGCCTCCCGAAGATCCGCCTCTCGCAGGATGCCTCCCAGACACAAGGTGGCACCAGTACAAACTTTGCCTGGTTTAAGAGTGCCAAGTGGGTCCTGCCAGCTGACACCCAGAACAGTGGCTTGTGAGTTTTGTTTCCCAGGGAAAAAGCCTGTACAATGGTTCAGGGTCCTGCGGCCTTAAATTGCCGGGTGCCTCCTGGAATTCCGCATCACGCCAGATGTTTCCCAGACGCTAAGCAACACCAGTACCAACTTGGTCTGGTTTAAGAGTGCCAAGTGGGTCCTGAAAACTGACACCCAGAACAGTGGCTTGTGAGTTTTGTTTCCCAGGGAAAAACCCTGTACAATGGTTAGGGGGCCTGCGGCCTTAAATTGCCGGGTGCCTCCTGGAGATCCGCCTCTCACAGGATGCCTCCCAGACGCAAGCAACACCAGTGCCAACTTGGTCTGCTTTGAGAGTGCCGTTTGGCTCCTGCAAACTGACACCCAGAACAGTGGCTTATGAGTTTTGTTTCCCAGGGAAAAAGCCTGTACAATGGTTCAGGGTCCTGAGGCCTTAAATTGCCGGGTGCCTCCTGGAATTGCGCCTCTCGCAGGATGCCTCCCAGACGCAAGGTGGCACCAGTTCCAACTTGGTGTGGTTTCAGAGTGCCAAGTGGGTCCTGAAAACTGACACCCAGAACAGTGGCTTGTGAGTTTTGTTTCCCAGGGAAAAAGCCTGTACAATGGTTCAGGGTCCTGAGGCCTGAAATTGCCGGGTGCCTCCTAGAATTCGGACTCTCGCAGGATGCCTCCCAGACACAAGGTGGCACCAGTGCCAACTTGGTCTGGTTTGAGAGTGCCAAGTGGGTCCTGAAAACTGACACCCAGAACAGTGGCTTGTGAGTTTTGTTTCCCAGGGAAAAAGCCTGTAAAATGGTTCAGGGTCCTGCGGCCTTAAATTGCCAGGTGCCTCCTGGAATTGCGCCTCTCGCAGGATGCCTCCCAGACGCAAGTTGGCACTACTGCCAACTTGGTCTGCTTTGAGAGTGCCAAGTGGGTCCTGAAAACTGACACCCAGAACAGTGGCTTGTGAGTTTTGTTTCCCAGGGAAAAAGCCTGTACAATGGTTCAGGGTCCTGAGGCCTTAAATTGCCGGGTGCCTCCTGGAATTCGGCCCCTCGCAGGATGCCTCCCAGACGCAAGGTGGCACCAGTTCCAACTTGATCTGGTTTAAGAGTGCCAAGTGGGTCCTGACAACTGACACCCAGAACAGTGGCTTGTGAGTTTTTTTTCCCAGGGAAAAAGCCTGTACAATGGTTCAGGGTCCTGAGGCCTTAAATTGCCAGGTGCCTCCTGGAATTGCGCCTCTCGCAAAATGCCTCCCAGACGCAAGGTGGCACGACTGCCAAATTGGTCTGCTTTGAGAGTGTCAAGTGGGTCCTGAAAACTGACACCCAGAACAGTGGCTTGTGAGTTTTGTTTCCCAGGGAAAAAGCCTGTACAATGGTTCAGGGTCCTGCGGCCTTAAATTGCCGGGTGCCACCTGGAATTGCGCCTCTCGCAGGATGCCTCCCAGACGCAAGGTGGCACCAGTGCCAACTTGGTCTGGTTTGAGAGTACCAAGTGTGTCCTGAAAACTGACACCCAGAACAGTGGCTTGTGAGTTTTCTTTCCCAGGGAAAAAGACTGTAAAATGGTTCAGGGTCCTGCAACCTTAAATTGCCGGGTGCCTCCTGGAGATCCGCCTCTCACAGGATGCCTCCCAGACGCAACATGACACCAGTGCCAACTTGGTCTGGTTTGAGAGTGCCAGGTGGCTCCTGCAAACTTACACCCAGAACAGTGGCTTGTGAGTTTTGTTTCCCAGGGAAAAAGCCTGTACAATGGTTCAGGGGCCTGCGGCCTTAAATTGCTGGGTGCCTCCTGGAATTCAGCCTCTCGCAGGATGCCTCCAGACGCAAGGTGGCACCAGTGCCAACTTGGTCTGTTTTAAGAGTGCCAAGTGGGTCCTGAAAACTGACACCCAGAACAGTGGCTTGTTAGTTTTGTTTCCCAGGGAAAAAGCCTGTACAATGGTTCAGGGGCCTGAGGCCTTAAATTGCCGGGTGCCTCCTGGAATTCGGCCTCTCGCAGGATGCCTCCCAGACACAAGGTGGCACCAGTGCCAACTTGGTCTTGTTTGAGAGTGCCAAGTGTGTCCTGAAAACTGACACCCAGAACAGTGGCTTGTGAGTTTTGTTTCCCAGGGAAAAAGCCTGTACCATGGTTCAGGGTCCTGAGGCCTTAAATTGCCAGGTGCCTCCTGGAATTGCGCCTCTCGCAGGATGCCTCTCAGACGCAAGGTGGCACTAGTGCAAAATTGGTCTGCTTTGAGAGTGTCAAGTGGGTCCTGAAAACTGACACCCAGAACAGTGGCTTGTGAGTTTTGTTTCCCAGGGAAAAAGCCTGTACAATGGTACAGGGTCCTGCGGCCTTAAATTGCCGGGTGTCTCCTGGAATTGCGCCTCTCGCAGGATGCCTCCAAGACGCAAGGTGGCACCAGTGCCAACTTGATCTGGTTTGAGAGTGCCAGGTGGCTCCTGCAAACTGACACCCAGAACAGTGGCTTGTGAGTTTTGTTTCCCAGGGAAAAAGCCTGTACAATGGTTCAGGGGCCTGAGGCCTTAAATTGCCGGGTGCCTCCTGGAATTGCGCCTCTCGCAGGATGCCTCCCAGACGCAAGGTGGCACCAGTTCCAACTTGGTCTGGTTTGAGAGTGCCAAGTGGGTCCTGAAAACTGACACCCAGAACAGTGGCTTGTGAGTTTTGTTTCCCAGGGAAAAAGCCTGTACAATGGTTCAGGGGCCTGAGGCCTTAAATTGCCGGGTGCCTCCTGGAATTCGGCCTCTCGCAGGATGCCTCCCAGACACAAGGTGGCACCAGTGCCAACTTGGTCTGCTTTGAGAGTGCCAAGTGTGTCCTGAAAACTGACACCCAGAACAGTGGCTTGTGAGTTTTGTTTCCCAGGGAAAAAGCCTGTAAAATGGTTCAGGGTCCTGCGGCCTTAAATTGCCAGGTGCCTCCTGGAATTGCGCCTCTCGCAGGATGCCTCCCATACGCAAGGTGGCACTACTGCCAAATTGGTCTGCTTTGAGAGTGTCAAGTGGGTCCTGCAAACTGACACCCAGAACAGTGGCTTGTGAGTTTTGTTTCCCAGGGAAAAAGCCTGTACAATGGTTCAGGGGCCTGAGGCCTTAAATTGCCGGGTGACTCCTGGAATTCCGCCTCTCGCAGGATGCCTCCCAGACGCAAAATGGCACCAGTGCCAACTTGGTCTGGTTTGAGAGTGCCAGGTGGCTCCTACAAACTGACACCCAGAACAGTGGCTTGTGAATTTTGTTTCCCAGGGAAAAAGCCTGTACAATGGTTCAGGGTCCTGCGGCCCTAAATTGCCGGGTGCCTCCTGGAATTCGGCGTCTTGCAAGATGCCTCCCAGACGCAAGATGGCACCAGTGCCAACTTGGTCTGGTTTAAGAGTGCCAAGTGGGTCCTGCAAACTGACACCAAGAACAGTGGCTTGTGAGTTTTGTTTCCCAGGGAAAAAGCCTGTACCATGGTTCAGGGGCCTGAGGCCTTAAATTACCGGGTGCCTCCTGGAATTCCGCATCACGCCAGATGTTTCTCAGACGCTAAGCAACACCAGTACCAACATGGTCTGGTTTAAGAGTGCCAAGTGGGTCCTGAAAACTGACACCCAGAACAGTGGCTTGTGAGTTTTGTTTCCCAGGGAAAAAGACTGTAAAATGGTTCGGGGGCCTGCGGCATTAAATTGACGGGTGCCTCCTGGAGATCGGCCACTCACAGGATGCCTCCCAGACGCAAGCAACACCAGTGCCAACTTGGTCTGCTTTGAGAGTGCCGTTTGGCTCCTGCAAACTGACACCCAGAACAGTGGCTTGTGAGTTTTGTTTCCCAGGGAAAAAGCCTGTACCATGGTTCAGGGTCCTGCGGCCTTAAATTGCCAGGTGCCTCCTGGAATTGCGCCTCTCGCAGGATGCCTCCCAGACGCAAGGTGGCACTACTGCCAAATTAGTCTGCTTTGAGAGTGTCAAGTGGGTCCTGAAAACTGACACCCAGAACAGTGGCTTGTGAGTTTTGTTTCCCAGGGAAAAAGCCTGTACAATGGTTCAGGGGCCTGCGGCCTTAAATTGCCGGGTGCCTCCTGGAATTCGGCGTCTTGCAAGATGCCTCCCAGACGCAAGGTGGCACCAGTGCCAACTTGGCCTTGTTTGAGAGTGCCAAGTGGGTCCTGCCAGCTGACACCCAGAACAGTGGCTTGTGAGTTTTGTTTTCCAGGGAAAAAGCCTCCACAATGGTTCAGGGGCCTGCGGCCTTAAATTGCCGAGTGCCTCCTGGAATTCGGCCTCTCGCAGGATGCCTGCCAGACGCAAGGTGGCGCCAGTGCCAACTTGGTCTGGTTTAAGAGTGCCAAGTGGGTCCTGAAAACTGACACCCAGAACAGTGGCTTGTGAGTTTTTTTTCCCAGGGAAAAAGCCTGTACAATGGTTCAGGGTCCTGCGGCCTTAAATTGCCGGGTGCCTCCTTGAATTGCGCCTCTCGCAGGATGCCTCCCAGACACAAGGTGGCACCAGTGCCAACTTGGTCTGCTTTGAGAGTGCCAAGTGGGTCCTGAAAACTGACACCCAGAACAGTGGCTTGTGAGTTTTGTTTCCCAGGGAAAAAGCCTGTACAATGGTTCAGGGTCCTGCGGACTTAAATTGCCGGGTGCCTCCCGGAGATCTGCCTCTCGCAGGATGCCTCCCAGACACAAGGTGGCACCAGTACAAACTTTGCCTGGTTTAAGAGTGCCAAGTGGGTCCTGCAAACTGACACCCAGAACAGTGGCTTGTGAGTTTTGTTTCCCAGGGAAAAAGCCTGTACAATGGTTCACGGTCCTGCGGACTTAAATTGCCGGGTGCCTCCTGGAGATCCGCCTCTCGCAGGATGCCTCCCAGACACAAGGTGGCACCAGTACAAACTTTGCCTGGTTTAAGAGTGCCAAGTGGGTCCTGCCAGCTGACACCCAGAACAGTGGCTTGTGAGTTTTGTTTCCCAGGGAAAAAGCCTGTACAATGGTTCAGGGTCCTGCGGCCTTAAATTGCCGGGTGCCTCCTGGAATTCCGCATCACGCCAGATGTCTCCCAGACGCTAAGCAACACCAGTAACAACTTGGTCTGGTTTAAGAGTGCCAAGTGGGTCCTGAAAACTGACACCCAGAACAGTGGCTTGTGAGTTTTGTTTCCCAGGGAAAAACCCTGTACAATGGTTAGGGGGCCTGCGGCCTTAAATTGCCGGGGGTCCTCCTGGAGATCCGCCTCTCACAGGATGCCTCCCAGACGCAAGCAACACCAGTGCCAACTTGGTCTGCTTTGAGAGTGCCGTTTGGCTCCTGCAAACTGACACCCAAAACAGTGGCTTGTAAGTTTTGTTTCCCAGGGAAAAAGCCTGTACAATGGTTCAGGGTCCTGAGGCCTTAAATTGCCGGGTGCCTCCTGGAATTGCGCCTCTCGCAGGATGCCTCCCAGACGCAAGGTGGCACCAGTTCCAACATGGTCTGGTTTGAGAGTGCCAAGTGGGTCCTGAAAACTGACACCCAGAACAGTGGCTTGTGAGTTTTGTTTCCCAGGGAAAAAGCCTGTACAATGGTTCAGGGGCCTGAGGCCTTAAATTGCCGGGTGCCTCCTGGAATTCGGCCTCTCGCAGGATGCCTCCCAGACACAAGGTGGCACCAGTGCCAACTTGGTCTGGTTTGAGAGTGCCAAGTGTGTCCTGAAAACTGACACCCAGAACAGTGGCTTGTGAGTTTTGTTTCCCAGGGAAAAAGCCTGTACAATGGTTCAGGGTCCTGCGGCCTTAAATTGCCAGGTGCCTCCTGGAATTGCGCCTCTCGCAGGATGCCTCCCAGACGCAAGGTGGCACCAGTGCCAAATTGGTCTGCTTTGAGAGTGTCAAGTGGGTCCTGAAAACTGACACCCAGAACAGTGGCTTGTGAGTTTTGTTTCCCAGGGAAAAAGCCTGTACAATGGTTCAGGGGCCTGAGGCCTTAAATTGCCGGGTGACTCCTGGATGTCCGCCTCTCGCAGGATGCCTCCCAGACGCAAGGTGGCGCCAGTGCCAACTTGGTCTGGTTTAAGAGTGCCAAGTGGGTCCTGAAAACTGACACCCAGAACAGTGGCTTGTGAGTTTTTTTTCCCAGGGAAAAAGCCTGTACAATGGTTCAGGGTCCTGCGGCCTTAAATTGCCGGGTGCCTCCTTGAATTGCGCCTCTCGCAGGATGCCTCCCAGACGCAAGGTGGCACCAGTGCCAACTTGGTCTGCTTTGAGAGTGCCAAGTGGGTCCTGAAAACTGACACCCAGAACAGTGGCTTGTGAGTTTTGTTTCCCAGGGAAAAAGCCTGTACAATGGTTCAGGGTCCTGCGGACTTAAATTGCCGGGTGCCTCCCGAAGATCCGCCTCTCACAGGATGCCTCCCAGACACAAGATGGCACCAGTACAAACTTTGCCTGGTTTAAGAGTGCCAAGTGGGTCCTGCCAGCTGACACCCAGAACAGTGGCTTGTGAGTTTTGTTTCCCAGGGAAAAAGCCTGTACAATGGTTCAGGGTCCTGCGGCCTTAAATTGCCGGGTGCCTCCTGGAATTCCGCATCACGCCAGATGTTTCCCAGACGCTAAGCAACACCAGTACCAACTTGGTCTGGTTTAAGAGTGCCAAGTGGGTCCTGAAAACTGACACCCAGAACAGTGGCTTGTGAGTTTTGTTTCCCAGGGAAAAACCCTGTACAATGGTTAGGGGGCCTGCGGCCTTAAATTGCCGGGTGCCTCCTGGAGATCCGCCTCTCACAGGATGCCTCCCAGACGCAAGCAACACCAGTGCCAACTTGGTCTGCTTTGAGAGTGCCGTTTGGCTCCTGCAAACTGACACCCAGAACAGTGGCTTATGAGTTTTGTTTCCCAGGGAAAAAGCCTGTACAATGGTTCAGGGTCCTGAGGCCTTAAATTGCCGGGTGCCTCCTGGAATTGCGCCTCTCGCAGGATGCCTCCCAGACGCAAGGTGGCACCAGTTCCAACTTGGTGTGGTTTCAGAGTGCCAAGTGGGTCCTGAAAACTGACACCCAGAACAGTGGCTTGTGAGTTTTGTTTCCCAGGGAAAAAGCCTGTACAATGGTTCAGGGTCCTGAGGCCTGAAATTGCCGGGTGCCTCCTAGAATTCGGACTCTCGCAGGATGCCTCCCAGACACAAGGTGGCACCAGTGCCAACTTGGTCTGGTTTGAGAGTGCCAAGTGGGTCCTGAAAACTGACACCCAGAACAGTGGCTTGTGAGTTTTGTTTCCCAGGGAAAAAGCCTGTAAAATGGTTCAGGGTCCTGCGGCCTTAAATTGCCAGGTGCCTCCTGGAATTGCGCCTCTCGCAGGATGCCTCCCAGACGCAAGTTGGCACTACTGCCAACTTGGTCTGCTTTGAGAGTGCCAAGTGGGTCCTGAAAACTGACACCCAGAACAGTGGCTTGTGAGTTTTGTTTCCCAGGGAAAAAGCCTGTACAATGGTTCAGGGGCCTGAGGCCTTAAATTGCCGGGTGACTCCTGGAATTCCGCCTCTCGCAGGATGCCTCCCAGACGCAAAATGGCACCAGTGCCAACATGGTCTGGTTTGAGAGTGCCGTTTGGCTCCTGCAAACTGACACCCAGAACAGTGGCTTGTGAGTTTTGTTTCCCAGGGAAAAAGCCTGTACAATGGTTCAGGGTCCTGAGGCCTTAAATTGCCGGGTGCCTCCTGGAATTCGGCCCCTCGCAGGATGCCTCAAAGACGCAAGGTGGCACCAGTTCCAACTTGATCTGGTTTAAGAGTGCCAAGTGGGTCCTGACAACTGACACCCAGAACAGTGGCTTGTGAGTTTTTTTTCCCAGGGAAAAAGCCTGTACAATGGTTCAGGGTCCTGAGGCCTTAAATTGCCAGGTGCCTCCTGGAATTGCGCCTCTCGCAGGATGCCTCCCAGACGCAAGGTGGCACGACTGCCAAATTGGTCTGCTTTGAGAGTGTCAAGTGGGTCCTGAAAACTGACACCCAGAACAGTGGCTTGTGAGTTTTGTTTCCCAGGGAAAAAGCCTGTACAATGGTTCAGGGTCCTGCGGCCTTAAATTGCCGGGTGCCACCTGGAATTGCGCCTCTCGCAGGATGCCTCCCAGACGCAAGGTGGCACCAGTGCCAACTTGGTCTGGTTTGAGAGTACCAAGTGTGTCCTGAAAACTGACACCCAGAACAGTGGCTTGTGAGTTTTCTTTCCCAGGGAAAAAGACTGTAAAATGGTTCAGGGTCCTGCAACCTTAAATTGCCGGGTGCCTCCTGGAGATCCGCCTCTCACAGGATGCCTCCCAGACGCAACATGACACCAGTGCCAACTTGGTCTGGTTTGAGAGTGCCAGGTGGCTCCTGCAAACTTACACCCAGAACAGTGGCTTGTGAGTTTTGTTTCCCAGGGAAAAAGCCTGTACAATGGTTCAGGGGCCTGCGGCCTTAAATTGCTGGGTGCCTCCTGGAATTCAGCCTCTCGCAGGATGCCTCCAGACGCAAGGTGGCACCAGTGCCAACTTGGTCTGGTTTAAGAGTGCCAAGTGGGTCCTGAAAACTGACACCCAGAACAGTGGCTTGTGAGTTTTGTTTCCCAGGGAAAAAGCCTGTACAATGGTTCAGGGGCCTGAGGCCTTAAATTGCCGGGTGCCTCCTGGAATTCGGCCTCTCGCAGGATGCCTCCCAGACACAAGGTGGCACCAGTGCCAACTTGGTCTTGTTTGAGAGTGCCAAGTGTGTCCTGAAAACTGACACCCAGAACAGTGGCTTGTGAGTTTTGTTTCCCAGGGAAAAAGCCTGTACCATGGTTCAGGGTCCTGAGGCCTTAAATTGCCAGGTGCCTCCTGGAATTGCGCCTCTCGCAGGATGCCTCTCAGACGCAAGGTGGCACTAGTGCAAAATTGGTCTGCTTTGAGAGTGTCAAGTGGGTCCTGAAAACTGACACCCAGAACAGTGGCTTGTGAGTTTTGTTTCCCAGGGAAAAAGCCTGTACAATGGTACAGGGTCCTGCGGCCTTAAATTGCCGGGTGTCTCCTGGAATTGCGCCTCTCGCAGGATGCCTCCAAGACGCAAGGTGGCACCAGTGCCAACTTGATCTGGTTTGAGAGTGCCAGGTGGCTCCTGCAAACTGACACCCAGAACAGTGGCTTGTGAGTTTTGTTTCCCAGGGAAAAAGCCTGTACAATGGTTTATGTTAATGCCGCCTTTAATAGCCGGGTGCCACCTGGAGATCCGCCTCTCGCAGGATGGCTCCCAGACGCAAGGTGGCACCAGTGCCAACTTGGTCTGCTTTGAGAGTGTCAAGTGGGTCCTGAAAACTGACACCCAGAACAGTGGCTTGTGAGTTTTGTTTCCCAGGGAAAATGCCTGTAAAATGGTTCAGGGTCCTGCGGCCTTAAATTGCCGGGTGCCTCCTGGAATTCCGCATCTGGCCAGGTGTTTCCCAGACGCTAAGCAACACCAGTGCCAACTTGGTCTGGTTTAAGAGTGCCAAGTGGGTCCTGCAAACTGACACCCAGAACAGTGGCTTGTGAGTTTTGTTTCCCAGGGAAAAAGCCTGTACAATGGTTCAGGTTCCTGCGGCCTTAAATTGCCGGGTGCCTTCTGGAATTCAGCGTCTTGCAAGATGCCTCCCAGACGCAAGGTGGCACCAGTGCCAACTTGGTCTTGTTTGAGTGTGCCAAGTGGGTCCTGCAAACTGACACCCAGAACAGTGGCTTCTGAATTTTGTTTTCCAGGGAAAAAGCCTGTAGAATGGTTTTCGGTACTGCGGCCTTAAATTGCCGGGTGACTCCTGGAATTCCGCCTCTCGCAGGATGCCTCCCAGACGCAAGGTGGCACCAGTGCCAACTTGGTCTGGTTTGAGAGTGCCAAGTGTGTCCTGAAAACTGACACCCAGAACAGTGGCTTGTGAGTTTTGTTTCCCAGGGAAAAAGCCTGTATAATGGTTCAGGGTCCTGCGGCTTTAAATTGCCGGGTGCCTCCTGGAATTCGGCCTCTCGCAGGATGCCTCCCAGACGCAAGGTGGCACCAGTTCCAACTTGGTCTAGTTTAAGAGTGCCAAGTGGGTCCTGAAAACTGACACCCAGAACAGTGGCTTGTGAGTTTTGTTTCCCAGGGAAAAAGCCTGTACAATGGTTCAGGGTCCTGCGGCCTTAAATTGCCGGGTGCCTCCTGGAATTGCGCCTCTCGCAGGATGCCTCCCAGACGCAAGGTGGCACCAGTGCCAACTTGGTCTGGTTTAAGAGTGTCAAGTGGGTCCTGAAAACTGACACCCAGAACAGTGGCTTGTGAGTTTTGTTTCCCAGGGAAAAAGCCTGTACAATGGTACAGGGTCCTGCGGCCTTAAATTGCCGGGTGCCTCCTGGAATTGCGCCTCTCGCAGGATGCCTCCCAGACGCAAGGTGGCACCAGTGCCAACTTGGTCTGGTTTGAGAGTGCCAAGTGTGTCCTGAAAACTGACACCCAGAACAGTGGCTTGTGGGTTTTTTTTCCCAGGGAAAAAGCCTGTACAATGGTTCAGGGTCCTGCAACCTTAAATTGCCAGGTGCCTCCTGGAGATCCGCCTCTCACAGGATGCCTCCCAGGCGCAACATGACACCAGTGCCAACTTGGTCTGGTTTGAGAGTGCCAGGTGGCTCCTGCAAACTGACACCCAGAACAGTGGCTTGTGAGTTTTGTTTCCCAGGGAAAAAGCCTGTACAATGGTTCAGGGGCCTGAGGCCTTAAATTGCTAGGTGCCTCCTGGAATTCGGCCCCTCGCAGGATGCCTCCCAGACGCAAGGTGGCACCAGTTCTAACTTGGTCTGGTTTAAGAGTGCCAAGTGGGTCCTGAAAACTGACACCCAGAACAGTGGCTTGTGAGTTTTGTTTCCCAGGGAAAAAGCCTGTACAATGGTTCAGGGGCCTGAGGCCTTAAATCGCCAGGTGCCTCCTGGAATTGCGCCTCTCGCAGGATGCCTCCCAGACGCAAGTTGGCACCAGTGCCAACTTGGCCTTGTTTGAGAGTGCCAAGTGGGTCCTGCAAACTGACACCCAGAACAGTGGCTTGTGAGTTTTGTTTCCCAGGGAAAAAGCCTGTACAATGGTTCATGGTCCTGCGGCCTTAAATTGCCGGGTGCCTCCTGGAATTCGGCGTCTTGCAAGATGCCTCCCAGACGCAAGGTGGCACCAGTGCCAACTTGGCCTTGTTTGAGAGTGCCAAGTGGGTCCTGCAAACTGACACCCAGAACAGTGGCTTGTGAGTTTTGTTTTCCAGGGAAAAAGCCTGTACAATGGTTCAGGGGCCTGCGGCCTTAAATTGCCAGCTGCCTCCTGGAATTCGGCCTCTCGCTGGATGCCTGCCAGACGCAAGGTGGCGCCAGTGCCAACTTGGTCTGGTTTAAGAGTGCCAAGTGGGTCCTGACAACTGACACCCAGAACAGTGGCTTGTGAGTTTTGTTTCCCAGGGAAAAAGCCTGTACAATGGTTCAGGGTCCTGCGGACTTAAATTGCCGCGTGCCTCCCGGAGATCTGCCTCTCGCAGGATGCCTCCCAGACACAAGGTGGCACCAGTACAAACTTTGCCTGGTTTAAGAGTGCCAAGTGGGTCCTGCAAACTGACACCCAGAACAGTGGCTTGTGAGTTTTGTTTCCCAGGGAAAAAGCCTGTACAATGGTTCACGGTCCTGCGGACTTAAATTGCCGGGTGCCTCCTGGAGATCCGCCTCTCGCAGGATGCCTCCCAGACGCAAGGTAACCCCAGTGCCATCTTGGTCTGGTTTGAGAGTGCCAAGTGGGTCCTGCCAGCTGACACCCAGAAGAGTGGCTTGTGAGTTTTGTTTCCCAGGGAAAAAGCCTGTACAATGGTTCAGGGTCCTGAGGCCTTAAATTGCCGGGTGCCTCCTGGAGATCCGCCTCTCACAGGATGCCTCCCAGACGCAAGCAACACCAGTGCCAACTTGGTCTGCTTTGAGAGTGCAGTTTGGCTCCTGCAAACTGACACCCAGAACAGTGGCTTGTGAGTTTTGTTTCCCAGGGAAAAAGCCTGTACAATGGTTCAGGGTCCTGAGGCCTTAAATTGCCGGGTGCCTCCTGGAATTGCACCTCTCGCAGGATGCCTCCCAGACGCAAGGTGGCACCAGTTCCAACTTGGCGTGGTTTGAGAGTGCCAAGTGGGTCCTGAAAACTGACACCCAGAACAGTGGCTTGTGAGTTTTGTTTCCCAGGGAAAAAGCCTGTACAATGGTTCAGGGTCCTGCGGCCTTAAATTGCCGGGTGCCTCCTGGAATTCCGCATCACGCCAGATGTCTCCCAGACGCTAAGCAACACCAGTACCAACTTGGTCTGGTTTAAGAGTGCCAAGTGGGTCCTGAAAACTGACACCCAGAACAGTGGCTGGTGAGTTTTGTTTCCCAGGGAAAAACCCTGTACAATGGTTAGGGGGCCTGCGGCCTTAAATTGCCAGGGGTCCTCCTGGAGATCCGCCTCTCACAGGATGCCTCCCAGACGCAAGCAACACCAGTGCCAACTTGGTCTGCTTTGAGAGTGCCGTTTGGCTCCTGCAAACTGACACCCAGAACAGTGGCTTGTGAGTTTTGTTTCCCAGGGAAAAAGCCTGTACAATGGTTCAGGGTCCTGAGGCCTTAAATTGCCGGGTGCCTCCTGGAATTCGGCCTCTCGCAGGATGCCTCCCAGACACAAGGTGGCACCAGTGCCAACTTGGTCTGGTTTGAGAGTGCCAAGTGTGTCCTGAAAACTGACACCCAGAACAGTGGCTTGTGAGTTTTGTTTCCCAGGGAAAAAGCCTGTACAATGGTTCAGGGTCCTGCGGCCTTAAATTGCCAGGTGCCTCCTGGAATTGCGCCTCTCGCAGGATGCCTCCCAGACGCAAGGTGGCACCAGTGCCAAATTGGTCTGCTTTGAGAGTGTCAAGTGGGTCCTGAAAACTGACACCCAGAACAGTGGCTTGTGAGTTTTGTTTCCCAGGGAAAAAGCCTGTACAATGGTTCAGGGGCCTGAGGCCTTAAATTGCCGGGTGACTCCTGGATGTCCGCCTCTCGCAGGATGCCTCCCAGACGCAAAATGGCACCAGTGCCAACATGGTCTGGTTTGAGAGTGCCGTTTGGCTCCTGCAAACTGACACCCAGAACAGTGGCTTGTGAGTTTTGTTTCCCAGGGAAAAAGCCTGTACAATGGTTCAGGGTCCTGAGGCCTTAAATTGCCGGGTGCCTCCTGGAATTCGGCCCCTCGCAGGATGCCTCCCAGACGCAAGGTTGCACCAGTTCTAACTTGGTCTGGTTTGAGAATGCCAAGTGGTCCTGAAAACTGACACCCAGAACAGTGGCTTGTGAGTTTTGTTTCCCAGGGAAAAAGCCTGTACAATGGTTCAGGGTCCTGAGGCCTTAAATTGCCAGGTGCCTCCTGGAATTGCGCCTCTCGTAGGATGCCTCCCAGACGCAAGTTGGCACCAGTTCCAACTTGGTCTGCTTTGAGACTGCCAAGTGGGTCCTGAAAACTGACACCCAGAACAGTGGCTTGTGAGTTTTGTTTCCCAGGGAAAAAGCCTGTACAATGGTTCAGGGGCCTGCGGCCTTAAATTGCCAGGTGCCACCTGGAATTGCGCCTCTCGCAGGATGCCTCCCAGACGCAAGGTGGCACCAGTGCCAACTTGGTCTGGTTTGAGAGTGCCAAGTGTGTCCTGAAAACTGACACCCAGAACAGTGGCTTGTGATTTTTCTTTCCCAGGGAAAAAGACTGTAAAATGGTTCAGGGTCCTGCAACCTTAAATTGCCGGGTGCCTCCTGGAGATCCCCCTCTCACAGGATGCCTCCCAGACGCAACATGACACCAGTGCCAACTTGGTCTGGTTTGAGAGTGCCAGGTGGCTCCTGCAAACTGACACCCAGAACAGTGGCTTGTGAGTTTTGTTTCCCAGGGAAAAAGCCTGTACAATGGTTCAGGGTCCTGCGGCCTTAAATTGCTGGGTGCCTCCTGGAATTCGGCCTCTCGCAGGATGCCTCAAGACGCAAGGTGGCACCAGTGCCAACTTGGTCTGGTTTAAGAGTGCCAAGTGGGTCCTGAAAACTGACACCCAGAACAGTGGCTTGTGAGTTTTGTTTCCCAGGGAAAAAGCCTGTACCATGGTTCAGGGTCCTGAGGCCTTAAATTGCCGGGTGCCTCCTGGAATTGCGCCTCTCGCAGGATGCCTCCCAGACGCAAGGTGGCACTAGTGCAAAATTGGTCTGCTTTGAGAGTGTCAAGTGGGTCCTGAAAACTGGCACCCAGAACAGTGGCTTGTGAGTTTTGTTTCCCAGGGAAAAGGCCTGTAAAATGGTACAGGGTCCTGCGGCCTTAAATTGCCGGGTGCCTCCTGGAATTGCGCCTCTCGCAGGATGCTTCCAAGACGCAAGGTGGCACCAGTGCCAACTTGATCTGGTTTGAGAGTGCCACGTGGCTCCTGCAAACTGACACCCAGAACAGTGGCTTGTGAGTTTTGTTTCCCAGGGAAAAAGCCTGTACAATGGTTTATGTTAATGCCGCCTTTAATAGCCGGGTGCCACCTGGAGATCCGCCTCTCGCAGGATGCCTCCCAGACGCAAGGTGGCACCAGTGCCAACTTGGTCTGCTTTGAGAGTGTCAAGTGGGTCCTGCAAACTGACACCCAGAACAGTGGCTTGTGAGTTTTGTTTCCCAGGGAAAAAGCCTGTACAATGGTTCAGGTTCCGGCGGCCTTAAATTGCCGGGTGCCTTATGGAATTCAGCGTCTTGCAAGATGCCTCCCAGACGCAAGGTGGCACCAGTGCCAACTTGGTCTTGTTTGAGAGTGCCAAGTGGGTCCTGCAAACTGACACCCAGAACAGTGGCTTCTGAATTTTGTTTTCCAGGGAAAAAGCCTGTAGAATGGTTTTCGGTACTGCGGCCTTAAATTGCCGGGTGACTCCTGGAATTCCGCCTCTCGCAGGATGCCTCCCAGACACAAGGTGGCACCAGCGCCAACTTGGTCTGGTTTGAGAGTGCCAAGTGTGTCCTGAAAACTGACACCCAGAACAGTGGCTTATGAGTTTTGTTTCCCAGGTAAAAAGCCTGTATAATGGTTCAGGGTCCTGCAGCCTTAAATTGCCGGGTGCCTCCTGGAATTCGGCCTCTCGCAGGATGCCTCCCAGACGCAAGGTGGCACCAGTTCCAACTTGGTCTAGTTTAAGAGTGCCAAGTGGGTCCTGAAAACTGACACCCAGAACAGTGGCTTATGAGTTTTGTTTCCCAGGTAAAAAGCCTGTATAATGGTTCAGGGTCCTGCGGCCTTAAATTGCCAGGTGCCTCCTGGAATTGCGCCTCTCGCAGGATGCCTCCAAGACGCAAGGTGGCACTACTGCCAAATTGGTGTGCTTTGAGAGTGTCAAGTGGGTCCTGAAAACTGACACCCAGAACAGTGGCTTGTGAGTTTTGTTTCCCAGGGAAAAATCCTGTAGAATGGTTCAGGGGCCTGCGGCCCTAAATTGCCGGGTGACTGCTGGAATTCCGCCTCTCGCAGGATGCCTCCCAGACGCAAAATGGCACCAGTGCCAACTTGGTCTGGTTTGAGAGTGCCAGGTGGCTCCTACAAACTGACACCCAGAACAGTGGCTTGTGAATTTTGTTTCCCAGGGAAAAAGCCTGTACAATGGTTCAGGGTCCTGCGGACTTAAATTGCCGGGTGCCTCCTGGAATTCGGCCCCGCGCAGGATGCCTCCCAGACGCAAGGTGGCACCAGTTCCAACTTGGTCTGGTTTAAGAGTGCCAAGTGGGTCCTGAAAACTGACACCCAGAACAGTGGCTTGTGAGTTTTGTTTCCCAGGGAAAAAGCCTGTACAATGGTTCAGGGTCCTGAGGCCTTAAATTGCCGGGTGCCTCCTGGAATTGCGCCTCTCGCAGGATGCCTCCCAGACGCAAGTTGGCACTAGTGCCAACTTGGTCTGCTTTGAGAGTGCCAAGTGGGTCCTGAAAACTGACACCCAGAACAGTGGCTTGTGAGTTTTGTTTCCCAGGGAAAAAGCCTGTACAATGGTTCAGGGTCCTGCGGACTTAAATTGCCGGGTGCCTCCTTGAATTCCGCATCACGCAAGATGTTTCCCAGCCGCTAAGCAACACCAGTACCAACTTGGTCTGGTTTAAGAGTGCCAAGTGTGTCCTGCAAACTGACACCCAGAACAGTGGCTTGTGAGTTTTGTTTCCCAGGGAAAAAGACTGTAAAATGGTTCGGGGTCCTGCGGCCTTAAATTGCCGGGTGCCTCCTGGAGATCCGCCTCTCACAGGATGCCTCCCAGACGCAAGCAACCACAGTGCCAACTTGGTCTGCTTTGAGAGTGCCGTTTGGCTCCTGCAAACTTACACCCAGAACACTGGCTTGTGAGTTTTGTTTCCCAGGGAAAAAGCCTGTACAATGGTTCAGGGGCCTGAGGCCTTAAATTGCCGGGTGCCTCCTGGAATTGCGCCTCTCGCAGGATGCCTCCCAGACGCAAGGTGGCACCAGTTCCAACTTGGTCTGTTTTGAGAGTGCTAAGTGGGAACTGAAAACTGACACCCAGAACAGTGGCTTGTGAGTTTTGTTTTCCAGGGAAAAAGCCTGTACAATGGTTCAGGGGCCTGAGGCCTTAAATTGCCGGGTGCCTCCTGGAATTCGGCCTCTCGCAGGATGCCTCCCAGACACAAGGTGGCACCAGTGCCAACTTGGTCTGGTTTAAGAGTGCCAAGTGGGTCCTGAAAACTGACACCCAGAACAGTGGCTTGTGAGTTTTGTTTCCCAGGGAAAAAGCCTGTACAATGGTTCAGGGTCCTGAGGCCTTAAATTGCCGGGTGCCTCCTGGAATTGCGCCTCTCGCAGGATGCCTCCCAGACGCAAGGTGGCACTACTGCCAAATTAGTCTGCTTTGAGAGTGTCAAGTGGGTCCTGAAAACTGACACCCAGAACAGTGGCTTGTGAGTTTTGTTTCTCAGGGAAAAAGCCTGTACAATGGTTCAGGGGCCTGAGGCCTTAAATTGCCGGGTGACTCCTGGAATTCCGCCTATCGCAGGATGCCTCCCAGACGCAAAATGGCACCAGTGCCAACTTGGTCTGGTTTGAGAGTGCCAGGTGGCTCCTAAAAACTGACACCCAGAACAGTGGCTTGTGAATTTTGTTTCCCAGGGAAAAAGCCTGTACAACGGTTCAGGGTCCTGCGGCCTTAAATTGCCGGGTGCCTCCTGGAATTCGGCCCCTCACAGGATGCCTCCAAGACGCAAGGTGGCACCAGTGCCAACTTGGTCTGGTTTAAGATTGCCAAGTGGGTCCTGAAAACTGACACCCAGAACAGTGGCTTGTGAGTTTTGTTTCCCAGGGAAAAAGCCTGTACAATGGTTCAGGGTCCTGCGGCCTTAAATTGCCGGGTGCCTCCTGGAATTGCGCCTCTCGCAGGATGCCTCCCAGACGCAAGTTGGCACCAGTGCCAACTTGGTCTGCTTTGAGAGTGTCAAGTGGGTCCTGAAAACTGACACCCAGAACAGTGGCTTGTGAGTTTTGTTTCCCAGGGAAAAAGCCTGTACAATGGTTCAGGGTCCTGCGGCCTTAAATTGCCGGGTGGCTCCTGGAATTCGGCGTCTTGCAAGATGCCTCCCAGACGCAAGGTGGCACCAGTGCCAACTTGGCCTTGTTTGAGAGTGCCAAGTGGGTCCTGCAAACTGACACCCAGAACAGTGGCTTGTGAGTTTTGTTTTCCAGGGAAAAAGCCTGTACAATGGTTCAGGGGCCTGAGGCCTTAAATTGCCAGCTGCCTCCTGGAATTCGGCCTCTCGCAGGATGCCTGCCAGACGCAAGGTGGCGCCAGTGCCAACTTGGTCTGGTTTAAGAGTGCCAAGTGGGTCCTGAAAACTGACACCCAGAACAGTGGCTTGTGAGTTTTTTTTCCCAGGGAAAAAGCCTGTACAATGGTTCAGGGTCCTGCGGCCTTAAATTGCCGGGTGCCTCCTTGAATTGCGCCTCTCGCAGGATGCCTCCCAGACGCAAGGTGGCACCAGTGCCAACTTGGTCTGCTTTGAGAGTGCCAAGTGGGTCCTGAAAACTGACACCCAGAACAGTGGCTTGTGAGTTTTGTTTCCCAGGGAAAAAGCCTGTACAATGGTTCAGGGTCCTGCGGACTTAAATTGCCGGGTGCCTCCCGAAGATCCGCCTCTCGCAGGATGCCTCCCAGACACAAGGTGGCACCAGTACAAACTTTGCCTGGTTTAAGAGTGCCAAGTGGGTCCTGCCAGCTGACACCCAGAACAGTGGCTTGTGAGTTTTGTTTCCCAGGGAAAAAGCCTGTACAATGGTTCAGGGTCCTGCGGCCTTAAATTGCCGGGTGCCTCCTGGAATTCCGCATCACGCCAGATGTTTCCCAGACGCTAAGCAACACCAGTACCAACTTGGTCTGGTTTAAGAGTGTCAAGTGGGTCCTGAAAACTGACACCCAGAACAGTGGCTTGTGAGTTTTGTTTCCCAGGGAAAAACCCTGTACAATGGTTAGGGGGCCTGCGGCCTTAAATTGCCGGGTGCCTCCTGGAGATCCGCCTCTCACAGGATGCCTCCCAGACGCAAGCAACACCAGTGCCAACTTGGTCTGCTTTGAGAGTGCCGTTTGGCTCCTGCAAACTTACACCCAGAACAGTGGCTTGTGAGTTTTGTTTCCCAGGGAAAAAGCCTGTACAATGGTTCAGGGTCCTGAGGCCTTAAACTGCCGGGTGCCTCCTGGAATTGCGCCTCTCGCAGGATGCCTCCCAGACGCAAGGTGGCACCAGTTCCAACTTGGTGTGGTTTCAGAGTGCCAAGTGGGTCCTGAAAACTGACACCCAGAACAGTGGCTTGTGAGTTTTGTTTCCCAGGGAAAAAGCCTGTAAAATGGTTCAGGGTCCTGCGGCCTTAAATTGCCAGGTGCCTCCTGGAATTGCGCCTCTCGCAGGATGCCTCCCAGACGCAAGTTGGCACTACTGCCAACTTGGTCTGCTTTGAGAGTGCCAAGTGGGTCCTGAAAACTGACACCCAGAACAGTGGCTTGTGAGTTTTGTTTCCCAGGGAAAAAGCCTGTACAATGGTTCAGGGGCCTGAGGCCTTAAATTGCCGGGTGACTCCTGGAATTCCGCCTCTCGCAGTATGCCTCCCAGACGCAAAATGGCACCAGTGCCAACATGGTCTGGTTTGAGAGTGCCGTTTGGCTCCTGCAAACTGACACCCAGAACAGTGGCTTGTGAGTTTTGTTTCCCAGGGAAAAAGCCTGTACAATGGTTCAGGGTCCTGAGGCCTTAAATTGCCGGGTGCCTCCTGGAATTCGGCCCCTCGCAGGATGCCTCCCAGACGCAAGGTGGCACCAGTTCTAACTTGATCTGGTTTAAGAGTGCCAAGTGGGTCCTGACAACTGACACCCAGAACAGTGGCTTGTGAGTTTTTTTTCCCAGGGAAAAAGCCTGTACAATGGTTCAGGGTCCTGAGGCCTTAAATTGCCAGGTGCCTCCTGGAATTGCGCCTCTCGCAGGATGCCTCCCAGACGCAAGGTGGCACGACTGCCAAATTGGTCTGCTTTGAGAGTGTCAAGTGGGTCCTGAAAACTGACACCCAGAACAGTGGCTTGTGAGTTTTGTTTCCCAGGGAAAAAGCCTGTACAATGGTTCAGGGTCCTGCGGCCTTAAATTGCCGGGTGCCACCTGGAATTGCGCCTCTCGCAGGATGCCTCCCAGACGCAAGGTGGCACCAGTGCCAACTTGGTCTGGTTTGAGAGTGCCAAGTGTGTCCTGAAAACTGACACCCAGAACAGTGGCTTGTGAGTTTTCTTTCCCAGGGAAAAAGACTGTAAAATGGTTCAGGGTCCTGCAACCTTAAATTGCCGGGTGCCTCCTGGAGATCCGCCTCTCACAGGATGCCTCCCAGACGCAACATGACACCAGTGCCAACTTGGTCTGGTTTGAGAGTGCCAGGTGGCTCCTGCAAACTTACACCCAGAACAGTGGCTTGTGAGTTTTGTTTCCCAGGGAAAAAGCCTGTACAATGGTTCAGGGGCCTGCGGCCTTAAATTGCTGGGTGCCTCCTGGAATTCAGCCTCTCGCAGGATGCCTCCAGACGCAAGGTGGCACCAGTGCCAACTTGGTCTGGTTTAAGAGTGCCAAGTGGGTCCTGAAAACTGACACCCAGAACAGTGGCTTGTGAGTTTTGTTTCCCAGGGAAAAAGCCTGTACAATGGTTCAGGGGCCTGAGGCCTTAAATTGCCGGGTGCCTCCTGGAATTCGGCCTCTCGCAGGATGCCTCCCAGACACAAGGTGGCACCAGTGCCAACTTGGTCTTGTTTGAGAGTGCCAAGTGTGTCCTGAAAACTGACACCCAGAACAGTGGCTTGTGAGTTTTGTTTCCCAGGGAAAAAGCCTGTACCATGGTTCAGGGTCCTGAGGCCTTAAATTGCCAGGTGCCTCCTGGAATTGCGCCTCTCGCAGGATGCCTCTCAGACGCAAGGTGGCACTAGTGCAAAATTGGTCTGCTTTGAGAGTGTCAAGTGGGTCCTGAAAACTGACACCCAGAACAGTGGCTTGTGAGTTTTGTTTCCCAGGGAAAAAGCCTGTACAATGGTACAGGGTCCTGCGGCCTTAAATTGCCGGGTGTCTCCTGGAATTGCGCCTCTCGCAGGATGCCTCCAAGACGCAAGGTGGCACCAGTGCCAACTTGATCTGGTTTGAGAGTGCCAGGTGGCTCCTGCAAACTGACACCCAGAACAGTGGCTTGTGAGTTTTGTTTCCCAGGGAAAAAGCCTGTACAATGGTTTATGTTAATGCCGCCTTTAATAGCCGGGTGCCACCTGGAGATCCGCCTCTCGCAGGATGGCTCCCAGACGCAAGGTGGCACCAGTGCCAACTTGGTCTGCTTTGAGAGTGTCAAGTGGGTCCTGAAAACTGACACCCAGAACAGTGGCTTGTGAGTTTTGTTTCCCAGGGAAAAAGCCTGTAAAATGGTTCAGGGTCCTGCGGCCTTAAATTGCCGGGTGCCTCCTGGAATTCCGCATCTGGCCAGGTGTTTCCCAGACGCTAAGCAACACCAGTGCCAACTTGGTCTGGTTTAAGAGTGCCAAGTGGGTCCTGCAAACTGACACCCAGAACAGTGGCTTGTGAGTTTTGTTTCCCAGGGAAAAAGCCTGTACAATGGTTCAGGTTCCTGCGGCCTTAAATTGCCGGGTGCCTTCTGGAATTCAGCGTCTTGCAAGATGCCTCCCAGACGCAAGGTGGCACCAGTGCCAACTTGGTCTTGTTTGAGTGTGCCAAGTGGGTCCTGCAAACTGACACCCAGAACAGTGGCTTCTGAATTTTGTTTTCCAGGGAAAAAGCCTGTAGAATGGTTTTCGGTACTGCGGCCTTAAATTGCCGGGTGACTCCTGGAATTCCGCCTCTCGCAGGATGCCTCCCAGACACAAGGTGGCACCAGTGCCAACTTGGTCTGGTTTGAGAGTGCCAAGTGTGTCCTGAAAACTGACACCCAGAACAGTGGCTTGTGAGTTTTGTTTCCCAGGGAAAAAGCCTGTATAATGGTTCAGGGTCCTGCGGCTTTAAATTGCCGGGTGCCTCCTGGAATTCGGCCTCTCACAGGATGCCTCCCAGACGCAAGGTGGCACCAGTTCCAACTTGGTCTAGTTTAAGAGTGCCAAGTGGGTCCTGAAAACTGACACCCAGAACAGTGGCTTGTGAGTTTTGTTTCCCAGGGAAAAAGCCTGTACAATGGTTCAGGGTCCTGCGGCCTTAAATTGCCGGGTGCCTCCTGGAATTCCGCCTCTTGCAGGATGCCTCCCAGATGCAAGGTGGCACCAGTGCCAACTTGGTCTTCTTTGAGAGTGTCAAGTGGGTCCTGAAAACTGACACCCAGAACAGTGGCTTGTGAGTTTTGTTTCCCAGGGAAAAAGTATGTACAATGGTTCAGGGTCCTGCGGCCTTAAATTGCCGGGTGCCTCCTGGAATTGCGCCTCTCGCAGGATGCCTCCCAGACGCAAGGTGGCACCAGTGCCAACTTGGTCTGGTTTGAGAGTGCCAAGTGTGTCCTGAAAACTGACACCCAGAACAGTGGCTTGTGGGTTTTCTTTCCCAGGGAAAAAGCCTGTACAATGGTTCAGGGTCCTGCAACCTTAAATTGCCGGGTGCCTCCTGGAGATCCGCCTCTCACAGGATGCCTCCCAGGCGCAACATGACACCAGTGCCAACTTGGTATGGTTTGAGAGTGCCAGGTGGCTCCTGCAAACTGACACCCAGAACAGTGGCTTGTGAGTTTTGTTTCCCAGGGAAAAAGCCTGTACAATGGTTCAGGGGCCTGAGGCCTTAAATTGCCGGGTGCCTCCTGGAATTCGGCCCCTCGCAGGATGCCTCCCAGACGCAAGGTGGCACCAGTTCTAACTTGGTCTGGTTTAAGAGTGCCAAGTGGGTCCTGAAAACTGACACCCAGAACAGTGGCTTGTGAGTTTTGTTTCCCAGGGAAAAAGCCTGTACAATGGTTCAGGGGCCTGAGGCCTTAAATCGCCAGGTGCCTCCTGGAATTGCGCCTCTCGCAGGATGCCTCCCAGACGCAAGTTGGCACCAGTGCCAACTTGGTCTGCTTTGAGAGTGCCAAGTGTGTCCTGAAAACTGACACCCAGAACAGTGGCTTGTGAGTTTTGTTTCCCAGGGAAAAAGCCTGTACAATGGTTCAGGGGCCTGCGGCCTTAAATTGCCGGGTGCCTCCTGGAATTCGGCGTCTTGCAAGATGCCTCCCAGACGCAAGGTGGCACCAGTACAAACTTTGCCTTGTTTAAGAGTGCCAAGTGGGTCCTGCAAACTGACACCCAGAACAGTGGCTTGTGAGTTTTGTTTCCCAGGGAAAAAGCCTGTACAATGGTTCACGGTCCTGCGGACTTAAATTGCCGGGTGCCTCCTGGAGATCCGCCTCTCGCAGGATGCCTCCCAGACGCAAGGTAACCCCAGTGCCATCTTGGTCTGGATTGAGAGTGCCAAGTGGGTCCTGCCAGCTGACACCCAGAAGAGTGGCTTGTGAGTTTTGTTTCCCAGGGAAAAAGCCTGTACAATGGTTCAGGGTCCTGAGGCCTTAAATTGCCGGGTGCCTCCTGGAGATCCGCCTCTCACAGGATGCCTCCCAGACGCAAGCAACACCAGTGCCAACTTGGTCTGCTTTGAGAGTGCAGTTTGGCTCCTGCAAACTGACACCCAGAACAGTGGCTTGTGAGTTTTGTTTCCCAGGGAAAAAGCCTGTACAATGGTTCAGGGTCCTGAGGCCTTAAATTGCCGGGTGCCTCCTGGAATTGCACCTCTCGCAGGATGCCTCCCAGACGCAAGGTGGCACCAGTTCCAACTTGGCGTGGTTTGAGAGTGCCAAGTGGGTCCTGAAAACTGACACCCAGAACAGTGGCTTGTGAGTTTTGTTTCCCAGGGAAAAAGCCTGTACAATGGTTCAGGGTCCTGAGGCCTTAAATTGCCGGGTGCCTCCTAGAATTCGGACTCTCGCAGGATGCCTCCCAGACACAAAGTGGCACCAGTGCCAACTTGGTCTGGTTTGAGAGTGCCAAGTGTGTCCTGAAAACTGACACCCAGAACAGTGGCTTGTGAGTTTTGTTTCCCAGGGAAAAAGCCTGTAAAATGGTTCAGGGTCCTGCGGCCTTAAATTGCCAGGTGACTCCTGGAATTGCGCCTCTCGCAGGATGCCTCCCAGACGCAAGTTGGCACTACTGCCAACTTGGTCTGCTTTGAGAGTGCCAAGTGGGTCCTGAAAACTGACACCCAGAACAGTGGCTTGTGAGTTTTGTTTCCCAGGGAAAAAGCCTGTACAATGGTTCAGGGGCTTGAGGCCTTAAATTGCCGGGTGACTCCTGGAATTCCGCCTCTCGCAGGATGCCTCCCAGACGCAAAATGGCACCAGTGCCAACATGGTCTGGTTTGAGAGTGCCGTTTGGCTCCTGCAAACTGACACCCAGAACAGTGGCTTGTGAGTTTTGTTTCCCAGGGAAAAAGCCTGTACAATGGTTCAGGGTCCTGCGGCCTTAAATTGCCGGGTGCCACCTGGAATTGCGCCTCTCGCAGGATGCCTCCCAGACGCAAGGTGGCACCAGTGCCAACTTGGTCTGGTTTGAGAGTGCCAAGTGTGTCCTGAAAACTGACAGCCAGAACAGTGGCTTGTGAGTTTTCTTTCCCAGGGAAAAAGACTGTAAAATGGTTCAGGGTCCTGCAACCTTAAATTGCCGGGTGCCTCCTGGAGATCCGCCTCTCACAGGATGCCTCCCAGGCGCAACATGACACCAGTGCCAACTTCGTCTGGTTTGAGAGTGCCAGGTGGCTCCTGCAAACTGACACCCAGAACAGTGGCTTGTGAGTTTTGTTTCCCAGGGAAAAAGCCTGTACAATGGTTCAGGGGCCTGCGGCCTTAAATTGCTGGGTGCCTCCTGGAATTCAGCCTCTCGCAGGATGCCTCCAGACGCAAGGTGGCACCAGTGCCAACTTGGTCTGGTTTAAGAGTGCCAAGTGTGTCCTGAAAACTGACACCCAGAACAGTGGCTTGTGAGTTTTGTTTCCCAGGGAAAAAGCCTGTACCATGGTTCAGGGTCCTGCGGCCTTAAATTGCCGGGTGCCTCCTGGAATTGCGCCTCTCGCAGGATGCCTCTCAGACGCAAGGTGGCACTAGTGCAAAATTGGTCTGCTTTGAGAGTGTCAAGTGGGTCCTGAAAACTGACACCCAGAACAGTGGCTTGTGAGTTTTGTTTCCCAGGGAAAAAGCCTGTACAATGGTACAGGGTCCTGCGGCCTTAAATTGCCGGGTGTCTCCTGGAATTGCGCCTCTCGCAGGATGCCTCCAAGACGCAAGGTGGCACCAGTGCCAACTTGGTCTGGTTTGAGAGTGCCAGGTGGCTCCTGCAAACTGACACCCAGAACAGTGGCTTGTGAGTTTTGTTTCCCAGGGAAAAAGCCTGTACAATGGTTTATGTTAATGCCGCCTTTAATAGCCGGGTGCCACCTGGAGATCCGCCTCTCGCAGGATGCCTCCCAGACGCAAGGTGGCACCAGTGCCAACTTGGTCTGCTTTGAGAGTGTCAAGTGGGTCCTGAAAACTGACACCCAGAACAGTGGCTTGTGAGTTTTGTTTCCCAGGGAAAAAGCCTGTAAAATGGTTCAGGGTCCTGCGGCCTTAAATTGCCGGGTGCCTCCTGGAATTCCGCATCTGGCCAGGTGTTTCCCAGACGCTAAGCAACACCAGTGACAACTTGGTCTGGTTTAAGAGTGCCAAGTGGGTCCTGAAAACTGACACCCAGAACAGTGGCTTGTGAGTTTTGTTTCCCAGGGAAAAAGCCTGTACAATGGTTCAGGTTCCTGCGGCCTTAAATTGCCGGGTGCCTTCTGGAATTCAGCGTCTTGCAAGATGCCTCCCAGACGCAAGGTGGCACCAGTGCCAACTTGGTCTTGTTTGAGTGTGCCAAGTGGGTTCTGCAAACTGACACCCAGAACAGTGGCTTCTGAATTTTGTTTTCCAGGGAAAAAGCCTGTAGAATGGTTTTCGGTACTGCGGCCTTAAATTGCCGGGTGACTCCTGGAATTCCGCCTCTCGCAGGATGCCTCCCAGACACAAGGTGGCACCAGTGCCAACTTGGTCTGGTTTGAGAGTGCCAAGTGTGTCCTGAAAACTGACACCCAGAACAGTGGCTTGTGAGTTTTGTTTCCCAGGGAAAAAGCCTGTATAATGGTTCAGGGTCCTGCGGCTTTAAATTGCCGGGTGCCTCCTGGAATTCGGCCTCTCGCAAGATGCCTCCCAGACGCAAGGTGGCACCAGTTCCAACTTGGTCTAGTTTAAGAGTGCCAAGTGGGTCCTGAAAACTGACACCCAGAACAGTGGCTTGTGAGTTTTGTTTCCCAGGGAAAAAGCCTGTACAATGGTTCAGGGTCCTGCGGCCTTAAATTGCCGGGTGCCTCCTGGAATTGCGCCTCTCGCAGGATGCCTCCCAGACGCAAGGTGGCACCAGTGCCAACTTGGTCTGCTTTGAGAGTGTCAAGTGGGTCCTGAAAACTGACACCCAGAACAGTGGCTTGTGAGTTTTGTTTCCCAGGGAAAAAGCCTGTACAATGGTTCAGGGTCCTGCGGCCTTAAATTGCCGGGTGCCTCCTGGAATTGCGCCTCTCGCAGGATGCCTCCCAGACGCAAGGTGGCACCAGTGCCAACTTGGTCTGGTTTGAGAGTGCCAAGTGTGTCCTGAAAACTGACACCCAGAACAGTGGCTTGTGAGTTTTCTTTCCCAGGGAAAAAGCCTGTACAATGGTTCAGGGTCCTGCAACCTTAAATTGCCGGGTGCCTCCTGGAGATCCGCCTCTCACAGGATGCCTCCCAGGCGCAACATGACACCAGTGCCAACTTGGTCTGGTTTGAGAGTGCCAGGTGGCTCCTGCAAACTGACACCCAGAACAGTGGCTTGTGAGTTTTGTTTCCCAGGGAAAAAGCCTGTACAATGGTTCAGGGGCCTGAGGCCTTAAATTGCCGGGTGCCTCCTGGAATTGCGCCTCTCGCAGGATGCCTCCCAGACGCAAGGTGGCACCAGTTCCAACTTGGTCTGTTTTGAGAGTGCTAAGTGGGAACTGAAAACTGACACCCAGAACAGTGGCTTGTGAGTTTTGTTTTCCAGGGAAAAAGCCTGTACAATGGTTCAGGGGCCTGAGGCCTTAAATTGCCGGGTGCCTCCTGGAATTCGGCCTCTCGCAGGATGCCTCCCAGACACAAGGTGGCACCAGTGCCAACTTGGTCTGGTTTAAGAGTGCCAAGTGGGTCCTGAAAACTGACACCCAGAACAGTGGCTTGTGAGTTTTGTTTCCCAGGGAAAAAGCCTGTACAATGGTTCAGGGTCCTGAGGCCTTAAATTGCCAGGTGCCTCCTGGAATTGCGCCTCTCGCAGGATGCCTCCCAGACGCAAGGTGGCACTACTGCCAAATTAGTCTGCTTTGAGAGTGTCAAGTGGGTCCTGAAAACTGACACCCAGAACAGTGGCTTGTGAGTTTTGTTTCTCAGGGAAAAAGCCTGTACAATGGTTCAGGGGCCTGAGGCCTTAAATTGCCGGGTGACTCCTGGAATTCCGCCTATCGCAGGATGCCTCCCAGACGCAAAATGGCACCAGTGCCAACTTGGTCTGGTTTGAGAGTGCCAGGTGGCTCCTAAAAACTGACACCCAGAACAGTGGCTTGTGAATTTTGTTTCCCAGGGAAAAAGCCTGTACAACGGTTCAGGGTCCTGCGGCCTTAAATTGCCGGGTGCCTCCTGGAATTCGGCCCCTCACAGGATGCCTCCAAGACGCAAGGTGGCACCAGTGCCAACTTGGTCTGGTTTAAGATTGCCAAGTGGGTCCTGAAAACTGACACCCAGAACAGTGGCTTGTGAGTTTTGTTTCCCAGGGAAAAAGCCTGTACAATGGTTCAGGGTCCTGCGGCCTTAAATTGCCGGGTGCCTCCTGGAATTGCGCCTCTCGCAGGATGCCTCCCAGACGCAAGTTGGCACCAGTGCCAACTTGGTCTGCTTTGAGAGTGTCAAGTGGGTCCTGAAAACTGACACCCAGAACAGTGGCTTGTGAGTTTTGTTTCCCAGGGAAAAAGCCTGTACAATGGTTCAGGGTCCTGCGGCCTTAAATTGCCGGGTGGCTCCTGGAATTCGGCGTCTTGCAAGATGCCTCCCAGACGCAAGGTGGCACCAGTGCCAACTTGGCCTTGTTTGAGAGTGCCAAGTGGGTCCTGCAAACTGACACCCAGAACAGTGGCTTGTGAGTTTTGTTTTCCAGGGAAAAAGCCTGTACAATGGTTCAGGGGCCTGAGGCCTTAAATTGCCAGCTGCCTCCTGGAATTCGGCCTCTCGCAGGATGCCTGCCAGACGCAAGGTGGCGCCAGTGCCAACTTGGTCTGGTTTAAGAGTGCCAAGTGGGTCCTGAAAACTGACACCCAGAACAGTGGCTTGTGAGTTTTTTTTCCCAGGGAAAAAGCCTGTACAATGGTTCAGGGTCCTGCGGCCTTAAATTGCCGGGTGCCTCCTTGAATTGCGCCTCTCGCAGGATGCCTCCCAGACGCAAGGTGGCACCAGTGCCAACTTGGTCTGCTTTGAGAGTGCCAAGTGGGTCCTGAAAACTGACACCCAGAACAGTGGCTTGTGAGTTTTGTTTCCCAGGGAAAAAGCCTGTACAATGGTTCAGGGTCCTGCGGACTTAAATTGCCGGGTGCCTCCCGAAGATCCGCCTCTCGCAGGATGCCTCCCAGACACAAGGTGGCACCAGTACAAACTTTGCCTGGTTTAAGAGTGCCAAGTGGGTCCTGCCAGCTGACACCCAGAACAGTGGCTTGTGAGTTTTGTTTCCCAGGGAAAAAGCCTGTACAATGGTTCAGGGTCCTGCGGCCTTAAATTGCCGGGTGCCTCCTGGAATTCCGCATCACGCCAGATGTTTCCCAGACGCTAAGCAACACCAGTACCAACTTGGTCTGGTTTAAGAGTGCCAAGTGGGTCCTGAAAACTGACACCCAGAACAGTGGCTTGTGAGTTTTGTTTCCCAGGGAAAAAGCCTGTACAATGGTTCAGGGGCCTGAGGCCTTAAATTGCCGGGTGCCTCCTGGAATTCGGCCTCTCGCAGGATGCCTCCCAGACACAAGGTGGCACCAGTGCCAACTTGGTCTTGTTTGAGAGTGCCAAGTGTGTCCTGAAAACTGACACCCAGAACAGTGGCTTGTGAGTTTTGTTTCCCAGGGAAAAAGCCTGTACCATGGTTCAGGGTCCTGAGGCCTTAAATTGCCAGGTGCCTCCTGGAATTGCGCCTCTCGCAGGATGCCTCTCAGACGCAAGGTGGCACTAGTGCAAAATTGGTCTGCTTTGAGAGTGTCAAGTGGGTCCTGAAAACTGACACCCAGAACAGTGGCTTGTGAGTTTTGTTTCCCAGGGAAAAAGCCTGTACAATGGTACAGGGTCCTGCGGCCTTAAATTGCCGGGTGTCTCCTGGAATTGCGCCTCTCGCAGGATGCCTCCAAGACGCAAGGTGGCACCAGTGCCAACTTGATCTGGTTTGAGAGTGCCAGGTGGCTCCTGCAAACTGACACCCAGAACAGTGGCTTGTGAGTTTTGTTTCCCAGGGAAAAAGCCTGTACAATGGTTTATGTTAATGCCGCCTTTAATAGCCGGGTGCCACCTGGAGATCCGCCTCTCGCAGGATGGCTCCCAGACGCAAGGTGGCACCAGTGCCAACTTGGTCTGCTTTGAGAGTGTCAAGTGGGTCCTGAAAACTGACACCCAGAACAGTGGCTTGTGAGTTTTGTTTCCCAGGGAAAAAGCCTGTAAAATGGTTCAGGGTCCTGCGGCCTTAAATTGCCGGGTGCCTCCTGGAATTCCGCATCTGGCCAGGTGTTTCCCAGACGCTAAGCAACACCAGTGCCAACTTGGTCTGGTTTAAGAGTGCCAAGTGGGTCCTGCAAACTGACACCCAGAACAGTGGCTTGTGAGTTTTGTTTCCCAGGGAAAAAGCCTGTACAATGGTTCAGGTTCCTGCGGCCTTAAATTGCCGGGTGCCTTCTGGAATTCAGCGTCTTGCAAGATGCCTCCCAGACGCAAGGTGGCACCAGTGCCAACTTGGTCTTGTTTGAGTGTGCCAAGTGGGTCCTGCAAACTGACACCCAGAACAGTGGCTTCTGAATTTTGTTTTCCAGGGAAAAAGCCTGTAGAATGGTTTTCGGTACTGCGGCCTTAAATTGCCGGGTGACTCCTGGAATTCCGCCTCTCGCAGGATGCCTCCCAGACACAAGGTGGCACCAGTGCCAACTTGGTCTGGTTTGAGAGTGCCAAGTGTGTCCTGAAAACTGACACCCAGAACAGTGGCTTGTGAGTTTTGTTTCCCAGGGAAAAAGCCTGTATAATGGTTCAGGGTCCTGCGGCTTTAAATTGCCGGGTGCCTCCTGGAATTCGGCCTCTCGCAGGATGCCTCCCAGACGCAAGGTGGCACCAGTTCCAACTTGGTCTAGTTTAAGAGTGCCAAGTGGGTCCTGAAAACTGACACCCAGAACAGTGGCTTGTGAGTTTTGTTTCCCAGGGAAAAAGCCTGTACAATGGTTCAGGGTCCTGCGGCCTTAAATTGCCGGGTGCCTCCTGGAATTCCGCCTCTTGCAGGATGCCTCCCAGATGCAAGGTGGCACCAGTGCCAACTTGGTCTTCTTTGAGAGTGTCAAGTGGGTCCTGAAAACTGACACCCAGAACAGTGGCTTGTGAGTTTTGTTTCCCAGGGAAAAAGTATGTACAATGGTTCAGGGTCCTGCGGCCTTAAATTGCCGGGTGCCTCCTGGAATTGCGCCTCTCGCAGGATGCCTCCCAGACGCAAGGTGGCACCAGTGCCAACTTGGTCTGGTTTGAGAGTGCCAAGTGTGTCCTGAAAACTGACACCCAGAACAGTGGCTTGTGGGTTTTCTTTCCCAGGGAAAAAGCCTGTACAATGGTTCAGGGTCCTGCAACCTTAAATTGCCGGGTGCCTCCTGGAGATCCGCCTCTCACAGGATGCCTCCCAGGCGCAACATGACACCAGTGCCAACTTGGTATGGTTTGAGAGTGCCAGGTGGCTCCTGCAAACTGACACCCAGAACAGTGGCTTGTGAGTTTTGTTTCCCAGGGAAAAAGCCTGTACAATGGTTCAGGGGCCTGAGGCCTTAAATTGCCGGGTGCCTCCTGGAATTCGGCCCCTCGCAGGATGCCTCCCAGACGCAAGGTGGCACCAGTTCTAACTTGGTCTGGTTTAAGAGTGCCAAGTGGGTCCTGAAAACTGACACCCAGAACAGTGGCTTGTGAGTTTTGTTTCCCAGGGAAAAAGCCTGTACAATGGTTCAGGGGCCTGAGGCCTTAAATCGCCAGGTGCCTCCTGGAATTGCGCCTCTCGCAGGATGCCTCCCAGACGCAAGTTGGCACCAGTGCCAACTTGGTCTGCTTTGAGAGTGCCAAGTGTGTCCTGAAAACTGACACCCAGAACAGTGGCTTGTGAGTTTTGTTTCCCAGGGAAAAAGCCTGTACAATGGTTCAGGGGCCTGCGGCCTTAAATTGCCGGGTGCCTCCTGGAATTCGGCGTCTTGCAAGATGCCTCCCAGACGCAAGGTGGCACCAGTACAAACTTTGCCTTGTTTAAGAGTGCCAAGTGGGTCCTGCAAACTGACACCCAGAACAGTGGCTTGTGAGTTTTGTTTCCCAGGGAAAAAGCCTGTACAATGGTTCACGGTCCTGCGGACTTAAATTGCCGGGTGCCTCCTGGAGATCCGCCTCTCGCAGGATGCCTCCCAGACGCAAGGTAACCCCAGTGCCATCTTGGTCTGGATTGAGAGTGCCAAGTGGGTCCTGCCAGCTGACACCCAGAAGAGTGGCTTGTGAGTTTTGTTTCCCAGGGAAAAAGCCTGTACAATGGTTCAGGGTCCTGAGGCCTTAAATTGCCGGGTGCCTCCTGGAGATCCGCCTCTCACAGGATGCCTCCCAGACGCAAGCAACACCAGTGCCAACTTGGTCTGCTTTGAGAGTGCAGTTTGGCTCCTGCAAACTGACACCCAGAACAGTGGCTTGTGAGTTTTGTTTCCCAGGGAAAAAGCCTGTACAATGGTTCAGGGTCCTGAGGCCTTAAATTGCCGGGTGCCTCCTGGAATTGCACCTCTCGCAGGATGCCTCCCAGACGCAAGGTGGCACCAGTTCCAACTTGGCGTGGTTTGAGAGTGCCAAGTGGGTCCTGAAAACTGACACCCAGAACAGTGGCTTGTGAGTTTTGTTTCCCAGGGAAAAAGCCTGTACAATGGTTCAGGGTCCTGAGGCCTTAAATTGCCGGGTGCCTCCTAGAATTCGGACTCTCGCAGGATGCCTCCCAGACACAAAGTGGCACCAGTGCCAACTTGGTCTGGTTTGAGAGTGCCAAGTGTGTCCTGAAAACTGACACCCAGAACAGTGGCTTGTGAGTTTTGTTTCCCAGGGAAAAAGCCTGTAAAATGGTTCAGGGTCCTGCGGCCTTAAATTGCCAGGTGACTCCTGGAATTGCGCCTCTCGCAGGATGCCTCCCAGACGCAAGTTGGCACTACTGCCAACTTGGTCTGCTTTGAGAGTGCCAAGTGGGTCCTGAAAACTGACACCCAGAACAGTGGCTTGTGAGTTTTGTTTCCCAGGGAAAAAGCCTGTACAATGGTTCAGGGGCTTGAGGCCTTAAATTGCCGGGTGACTCCTGGAATTCCGCCTCTCGCAGGATGCCTCCCAGACGCAAAATGGCACCAGTGCCAACATGGTCTGGTTTGAGAGTGCCGTTTGGCTCCTGCAAACTGACACCCAGAACAGTGGCTTGTGAGTTTTGTTTCCCAGGGAAAAAGCCTGTACAATGGTTCAGGGTCCTGCGGCCTTAAATTGCCGGGTGCCACCTGGAATTGCGCCTCTCGCAGGATGCCTCCCAGACGCAAGGTGGCACCAGTGCCAACTTGGTCTGGTTTGAGAGTGCCAAGTGTGTCCTGAAAACTGACAGCCAGAACAGTGGCTTGTGAGTTTTCTTTCCCAGGGAAAAAGACTGTAAAATGGTTCAGGGTCCTGCAACCTTAAATTGCCGGGTGCCTCCTGGAGATCCGCCTCTCACAGGATGCCTCCCAGGCGCAACATGACACCAGTGCCAACTTCGTCTGGTTTGAGAGTGCCAGGTGGCTCCTGCAAACTGACACCCAGAACAGTGGCTTGTGAGTTTTGTTTCCCAGGGAAAAAGCCTGTACAATGGTTCAGGGGCCTGCGGCCTTAAATTGCTGGGTGCCTCCTGGAATTCAGCCTCTCGCAGGATGCCTCCAGACGCAAGGTGGCACCAGTGCCAACTTGGTCTGGTTTAAGAGTGCCAAGTGTGTCCTGAAAACTGACACCCAGAACAGTGGCTTGTGAGTTTTGTTTCCCAGGGAAAAAGCCTGTACCATGGTTCAGGGTCCTGCGGCCTTAAATTGCCGGGTGCCTCCTGGAATTGCGCCTCTCGCAGGATGCCTCTCAGACGCAAGGTGGCACTAGTGCAAAATTGGTCTGCTTTGAGAGTGTCAAGTGGGTCCTGAAAACTGACACCCAGAACAGTGGCTTGTGAGTTTTGTTTCCCAGGGAAAAAGCCTGTACAATGGTACAGGGTCCTGCGGCCTTAAATTGCCGGGTGTCTCCTGGAATTGCGCCTCTCGCAGGATGCCTCCAAGACGCAAGGTGGCACCAGTGCCAACTTGGTCTGGTTTGAGAGTGCCAGGTGGCTCCTGCAAACTGACACCCAGAACAGTGGCTTGTGAGTTTTGTTTCCCAGGGAAAAAGCCTGTACAATGGTTTATGTTAATGCCGCCTTTAATAGCCGGGTGCCACCTGGAGATCCGCCTCTCGCAGGATGCCTCCCAGACGCAAGGTGGCACCAGTGCCAACTTGGTCTGCTTTGAGAGTGTCAAGTGGGTCCTGAAAACTGACACCCAGAACAGTGGCTTGTGAGTTTTGTTTCCCAGGGAAAAAGCCTGTAAAATGGTTCAGGGTCCTGCGGCCTTAAATTGCCGGGTGCCTCCTGGAATTCCGCATCTGGCCAGGTGTTTCCCAGACGCTAAGCAACACCAGTGACAACTTGGTCTGGTTTAAGAGTGCCAAGTGGGTCCTGAAAACTGACACCCAGAACAGTGGCTTGTGAGTTTTGTTTCCCAGGGAAAAAGCCTGTACAATGGTTCAGGTTCCTGCGGCCTTAAATTGCCGGGTGCCTTCTGGAATTCAGCGTCTTGCAAGATGCCTCCCAGACGCAAGGTGGCACCAGTGCCAACTTGGTCTTGTTTGAGTGTGCCAAGTGGGTTCTGCAAACTGACACCCAGAACAGTGGCTTCTGAATTTTGTTTTCCAGGGAAAAAGCCTGTAGAATGGTTTTCGGTACTGCGGCCTTAAATTGCCGGGTGACTCCTGGAATTCCGCCTCTCGCAGGATGCCTCCCAGACACAAGGTGGCACCAGTGCCAACTTGGTCTGGTTTGAGAGTGCCAAGTGTGTCCTGAAAACTGACACCCAGAACAGTGGCTTGTGAGTTTTGTTTCCCAGGGAAAAAGCCTGTATAATGGTTCAGGGTCCTGCGGCTTTAAATTGCCGGGTGCCTCCTGGAATTCGGCCTCTCGCAAGATGCCTCCCAGACGCAAGGTGGCACCAGTTCCAACTTGGTCTAGTTTAAGAGTGCCAAGTGGGTCCTGAAAACTGACACCCAGAACAGTGGCTTGTGAGTTTTGTTTCCCAGGGAAAAAGCCTGTACAATGGTTCAGGGTCCTGCGGCCTTAAATTGCCGGGTGCCTCCTGGAATTGCGCCTCTCGCAGGATGCCTCCCAGACGCAAGGTGGCACCAGTGCCAACTTGGTCTGCTTTGAGAGTGTCAAGTGGGTCCTGAAAACTGACACCCAGAACAGTGGCTTGTGAGTTTTGTTTCCCAGGGAAAAAGCCTGTACAATGGTTCAGGGTCCTGCGGCCTTAAATTGCCGGGTGCCTCCTGGAATTGCGCCTCTCGCAGGATGCCTCCCAGACGCAAGGTGGCACCAGTGCCAACTTGGTCTGGTTTGAGAGTGCCAAGTGTGTCCTGAAAACTGACACCCAGAACAGTGGCTTGTGAGTTTTCTTTCCCAGGGAAAAAGCCTGTACAATGGTTCAGGGTCCTGCAACCTTAAATTGCCGGGTGCCTCCTGGAGATCCGCCTCTCACAGGATGCCTCCCAGGCGCAACATGACACCAGTGCCAACTTGGTCTGGTTTGAGAGTGCCAGGTGGCTCCTGCAAACTGACACCCAGAACAGTGGCTTGTGAGTTTTGTTTCCCAGGGAAAAAGCCTGTACAATGGTTCAGGGGCCTGAGGCCTTAAATTGCCGGGTGCCTCCTGGAATTGCGCCTCTCGCAGGATGCCTCCCAGACGCAAGGTGGCACCAGTTCCAACTTGGTCTGTTTTGAGAGTGCTAAGTGGGAACTGAAAACTGACACCCAGAACAGTGGCTTGTGAGTTTTGTTTTCCAGGGAAAAAGCCTGTACAATGGTTCAGGGGCCTGAGGCCTTAAATTGCCGGGTGCCTCCTGGAATTCGGCCTCTCGCAGGATGCCTCCCAGACACAAGGTGGCACCAGTGCCAACTTGGTCTGGTTTAAGAGTGCCAAGTGGGTCCTGAAAACTGACACCCAGAACAGTGGCTTGTGAGTTTTGTTTCCCAGGGAAAAAGCCTGTACAATGGTTCAGGGTCCTGAGGCCTTAAATTGCCAGGTGCCTCCTGGAATTGCGCCTCTCGCAGGATGCCTCCCAGACGCAAGGTGGCACTACTGCCAAATTAGTCTGCTTTGAGAGTGTCAAGTGGGTCCTGAAAACTGACACCCAGAACAGTGGCTTGTGAGTTTTGTTTCTCAGGGAAAAAGCCTGTACAATGGTTCAGGGGCCTGAGGCCTTAAATTGCCGGGTGACTCCTGGAATTCCGCCTATCGCAGGATGCCTCCCAGACGCAAAATGGCACCAGTGCCAACTTGGTCTGGTTTGAGAGTGCCAGGTGGCTCCTAAAAACTGACACCCAGAACAGTGGCTTGTGAATTTTGTTTCCCAGGGAAAAAGCCTGTACAACGGTTCAGGGTCCTGCGGCCTTAAATTGCCGGGTGCCTCCTGGAATTCGGCCCCTCACAGGATGCCTCCAAGACGCAAGGTGGCACCAGTGCCAACTTGGTCTGGTTTAAGATTGCCAAGTGGGTCCTGAAAACTGACACCCAGAACAGTGGCTTGTGAGTTTTGTTTCCCAGGGAAAAAGCCTGTACAATGGTTCAGGGTCCTGCGGCCTTAAATTGCCGGGTGCCTCCTGGAATTGCGCCTCTCGCAGGATGCCTCCCAGACGCAAGTTGGCACCAGTGCCAACTTGGTCTGCTTTGAGAGTGTCAAGTGGGTCCTGAAAACTGACACCCAGAACAGTGGCTTGTGAGTTTTGTTTCCCAGGGAAAAAGCCTGTACAATGGTTCAGGGTCCTGCGGCCTTAAATTGCCGGGTGGCTCCTGGAATTCGGCGTCTTGCAAGATGCCTCCCAGACGCAAGGTGGCACCAGTGCCAACTTGGCCTTGTTTGAGAGTGCCAAGTGGGTCCTGCAAACTGACACCCAGAACAGTGGCTTGTGAGTTTTGTTTTCCAGGGAAAAAGCCTGTACAATGGTTCAGGGGCCTGAGGCCTTAAATTGCCAGCTGCCTCCTGGAATTCGGCCTCTCGCAGGATGCCTGCCAGACGCAAGGTGGCGCCAGTGCCAACTTGGTCTGGTTTAAGAGTGCCAAGTGGGTCCTGAAAACTGACACCCAGAACAGTGGCTTGTGAGTTTTTTTTCCCAGGGAAAAAGCCTGTACAATGGTTCAGGGTCCTGCGGCCTTAAATTGCCGGGTGCCTCCTTGAATTGCGCCTCTCGCAGGATGCCTCCCAGACGCAAGGTGGCACCAGTGCCAACTTGGTCTGCTTTGAGAGTGCCAAGTGGGTCCTGAAAACTGACACCCAGAACAGTGGCTTGTGAGTTTTGTTTCCCAGGGAAAAAGCCTGTACAATGGTTCAGGGTCCTGCGGACTTAAATTGCCGGGTGCCTCCCGAAGATCCGCCTCTCGCAGGATGCCTCCCAGACACAAGGTGGCACCAGTACAAACTTTGCCTGGTTTAAGAGTGCCAAGTGGGTCCTGCCAGCTGACACCCAGAACAGTGGCTTGTGAGTTTTGTTTCCCAGGGAAAAAGCCTGTACAATGGTTCAGGGTCCTGCGGCCTTAAATTGCCGGGTGCCTCCTGGAATTCCGCATCACGCCAGATGTTTCCCAGACGCTAAGCAACACCAGTACCAACTTGGTCTGGTTTAAGAGTGTCAAGTGGGTCCTGAAAACTGACACCCAGAACAGTGGCTTGTGAGTTTTGTTTCCCAGGGAAAAACCCTGTACAATGGTTAGGGGGCCTGCGGCCTTAAATTGCCGGGTGCCTCCTGGAGATCCGCCTCTCACAGGATGCCTCCCAGACGCAAGCAACACCAGTGCCAACTTGGTCTGCTTTGAGAGTGCCGTTTGGCTCCTGCAAACTGACACCCAGAACAGTGGCTTGTGAGTTTTGTTTCCCAGGGAAAAAGCCTGTACAATGGTTCAGGGTCCTGAGGCCTTAAATTGCCGGGTGCCTCCTGGAATTGCGCCTCTCGCAGGATGCCTCCCAGACGCAAGGTGGCACCAGTTCCAACTTGGTGTGGTTTCAGAGTGCCAAGTGGGTCCTGAAAACTGACACCCAGAACAGTGGCTTGTGAGTTTTGTTTCCCAGGGAAAAAGCCTGTACAATGGTTCAGGGTCCTGGGGCCTGAAATTGCCGGGTGCCTCCTAGAATTCGGACTCTCGCAGGATGCCTCCCAGACACAAGGTGGCACCAGTGCCAACTTGGTCTGGTTTGAGAGTGCCAAGTGGGTCCTGAAAACTGACACCCAGAACAGTGGCTTGTGAGTTTTGTTTCCCAGGGAAAAAGCCTGTAAAATGGTTCAGGGTCCTGCGGCCTTAAATTGCCAGGTGCCTCCTGGAATTGCGCCTCTCGCAGGATGCCTCCCAGACGCAAGTTGGCACTACTGCCAACTTGGTCTGCTTTGAGAGTGCCAAGTGGGTCCTGAAAACTGACACCCAGAACAGTGGCTTGTGAGTTTTGTTTCCCAGGGAAAAAGCCTGTACAATGGTTCAGGGGCCTGAGGCCTTAAATTGCCGGGTGACTCCTGGAATTCCGCCTCTCGCAGGATGCCTCCCAGACGCAAAATGGCACCAGTGCCAACATGGTCTGGTTTGAGAGTGCCGTTTGGCTCCTGCAAACTGACACCCAGAACAGTGGCTTGTGAGTTTTGTTTCCCAGGGAAAAAGCCTGTACAATGGTTCAGGGTCCTGAGGCCTTAAATTGCCGGGTGCCTCCTGGAATTCGGCCCCTCGCAGGATGCCTCCCAGACGCAAGGTGGCACCAGTTCTAACTTGATCTGGTTTAAGAGTGCCAAGTGGGTCCTGACAACTGACACCCAGAACAGTGGCTTGTGAGTTTTTTTTCCCAGGGAAAAAGCCTGTACAATGGTTCAGGGTCCTGAGGCCTTAAATTGCCAGGTGCCTCCTGGAATTGCGCCTCTCGCAGGATGCCTCCCAGACGCAAGGTGGCACGACTGCCAAATTGGTCTGCTTTGAGAGTGTCAAGTGGGTCCTGAAAACTGACACCCAGAACAGTGGCTTGTGAGTTTTGTTTCCCAGGGAAAAAGCCTGTACAATGGTTCAGGGTCCTGCGGCCTTAAATTGCCGGGTGCCACCTGGAATTGCGCCTCTCGCAGGATGCCTCCCAGACGCAAGGTGGCACCAGTGCCAACTTGGTCTGGTTTGAGAGTGCCAAGTGTGTCCTGAAAACTGACACCCAGAACAGTGGCTTGTGAGTTTTCTTTCCCAGGGAAAAAGACTGTAAAATGGTTCAGGGTCCTGCAACCTTAAATTGCCGGGTGCCTCCTGGAGATCCGCCTCTCACAGGATGCCTCCCAGACGCAACATGACACCAGTGCCAACTTGGTCTGGTTTGAGAGTGCCAGGTGGCTCCTGCAAACTTACACCCAGAACAGTGGCTTGTGAGTTTTGTTTCCCAGGGAAAAAGCCTGTACAATGGTTCAGGGGCCTGCGGCCTTAAATTGCTGGGTGCCTCCTGGAATTCAGCCTCTCGCAGGATGCCTCCAGACGCAAGGTGGCACCAGTGCCAACTTGGTCTGGTTTAAGAGTGCCAAGTGGGTCCTGAAAACTGACACCCAGAACAGTGGCTTGTGAGTTTTGTTTCCCAGGGAAAAAGCCTGTACAATGGTTCAGGGGCCTGAGGCCTTAAATTGCCGGGTGCCTCCTGGAATTCGGCCTCTCGCAGGATGCCTCCCAGACACAAGGTGGCACCAGTGCCAACTTGGTCTTGTTTGAGAGTGCCAAGTGTGTCCTGAAAACTGACACCCAGAACAGTGGCTTGTGAGTTTTGTTTCCCAGGGAAAAAGCCTGTACCATGGTTCAGGGTCCTGAGGCCTTAAATTGCCAGGTGCCTCCTGGAATTGCGCCTCTCGCAGGATGCCTCTCAGACGCAAGGTGGCACTAGTGCAAAATTGGTCTGCTTTGAGAGTGTCAAGTGGGTCCTGAAAACTGACACCCAGAACAGTGGCTTGTGAGTTTTGTTTCCCAGGGAAAAAGCCTGTACAATGGTACAGGGTCCTGCGGCCTTAAATTGCCGGGTGTCTCCTGGAATTGCGCCTCTCGCAGGATGCCTCCAAGACGCAAGGTGGCACCAGTGCCAACTTGATCTGGTTTGAGAGTGCCAGGTGGCTCCTGCAAACTGACACCCAGAACAGTGGCTTGTGAGTTTTGTTTCCCAGGGAAAAAGCCTGTACAATGGTTTATGTTAATGCCGCCTTTAATAGCCGGGTGCCACCTGGAGATCCGCCTCTCGCAGGATGGCTCCCAGACGCAAGGTGGCACCAGTGCCAACTTGGTCTGCTTTGAGAGTGTCAAGTGGGTCCTGAAAACTGACACCCAGAACAGTGGCTTGTGAGTTTTGTTTCCCAGGGAAAAAGCCTGTAAAATGGTTCAGGGTCCTGCGGCCTTAAATTGCCGGGTGCCTCCTGGAATTCCGCATCTGGCCAGGTGTTTCCCAGACGCTAAGCAACACCAGTGCCAACTTGGTCTGGTTTAAGAGTGCCAAGTGGGTCCTGCAAACTGACACCCAGAACAGTGGCTTGTGAGTTTTGTTTCCCAGGGAAAAAGCCTGTACAATGGTTCAGGTTCCTGCGGCCTTAAATTGCCGGGTGCCTTCTGGAATTCAGCGTCTTGCAAGATGCCTCCCAGACGCAAGGTGGCACCAGTGCCAACTTGGTCTTGTTTGAGTGTGCCAAGTGGGTCCTGCAAACTGACACCCAGAACAGTGGCTTCTGAATTTTGTTTTCCAGGGAAAAAGCCTGTAGAATGGTTTTCGGTACTGCGGCCTTAAATTGCCGGGTGACTCCTGGAATTCCGCCTCTCGCAGGATGCCTCCCAGACACAAGGTGGCACCAGTGCCAACTTGGTCTGGTTTGAGAGTGCCAAGTGTGTCCTGAAAACTGACACCCAGAACAGTGGCTTGTGAGTTTTGTTTCCCAGGGAAAAAGCCTGTATAATGGTTCAGGGTCCTGCGGCTTTAAATTGCCGGGTGCCTCCTGGAATTCGGCCTCTCGCAGGATGCCTCCCAGACGCAAGGTGGCACCAGTTCCAACTTGGTCTAGTTTAAGAGTGCCAAGTGGGTCCTGAAAACTGACACCCAGAACAGTGGCTTGTGAGTTTTGTTTCCCAGGGAAAAAGCCTGTACAATGGTTCAGGGTCCTGCGGCCTTAAATTGCCGGGTGCCTCCTGGAATTCCGCCTCTTGCAGGATGCCTCCCAGACGCAAGGTGGCACCAGTGCCAACTTGGTCTTCTTTGAGAGTGTCAAGTGGGTCCTGAAAACTGACACCCAGAACAGTGGCTTGTGAGTTTTGTTTCCCAGGGAAAAAGTATGTACAATGGTTCAGGGTCCTGCGGCCTTAAATTGCCGGGTGCCTCCTGGAATTGCGCCTCTCGCAGGATGCCTCCCAGACGCAAGGTGGCACCAGTGCCAACTTGGTCTGGTTTGAGAGTGCCAAGTGTGTCCTGAAAACTGACACCCAGAACAGTGGCTTGTGGGTTTTCTTTCCCAGGGAAAAAGCCTGTACAATGGTTCAGGGTCCTGCAACCTTAAATTTCCAGGGGCCTCCTGGAATTGCGCCTCTCGCAGGATGCCTCCCAGACGCAAGTTGGCACCAGTGCCAACTTGGTCTGCTTTGAGAGTGTCAAGTGGGTCCTGAAAACTGACACCCAGAACAGTGGCTTGTGAGTTTTGTTTCCCAGGGAAAAAGCCTGTACAATGGTTCAGGGTCCTGCGGCCTTAAATTGCCGGGTGGCTCCTGGAATTCGGCGTCTTGCAAGATGCCTCCCAGACGCAAGGTGGCACCAGTGCCAACTTGGCCTTGTTTGAGAGTGCCAAGTGGGTCCTGCAAACTGACACCCAGAACAGTGGCTTGTGAGTTTTGTTTTCCAGGGAAAAAGCCTGTACAATGGTTCAGGGGCCTGAGGCCTTAAATTGCCAGCTGCCTCCTGGAATTCGGCCTCTCGCAGGATGCCTGCCAGACGCAAGGTGGCGCCAGTGCCAACTTGGTCTGGTTTAAGAGTGCCAAGTGGGTCCTGAAAACTGACACCCAGAACAGTGGCTTGTGAGTTTTTTTTCCCAGGGAAAAAGCCTGTACAATGGTTCAGGGTCCTGCGGCCTTAAATTGCCGGGTGCCTCCTTGAATTGCGCCTCTCGCAGGATGCCTCCCAGACGCAAGGTGGCACCAGTGCCAACTTGGTCTGCTTTGAGAGTGCCAAGTGGGTCCTGAAAACTGACACCCAGAACAGTGGCTTGTGAGTTTTGTTTCCCAGGGAAAAAGCCTGTACAATGGTTCAGGGTCCTGCGGACTTAAATTGCCGGGTGCCTCCCGAAGATCCGCCTCTCGCAGGATGCCTCCCAGACACAAGGTGGCACCAGTACAAACTTTGCCTGGTTTAAGAGTGCCAAGTGGGTCCTGAAAACTGACACCCAGAACAGTGGCTTGTGAGTTTTGTTTCCCAGGGAAAAAGCCTGTACAATGGTTCAGGGTCCTGCGGCCTTAAATTGCCGGGTGCCTCCTGGAATTCCGCATCACGCCAGATGTTTCCCAGACGCTAAGCAACACCAGTACCAACTTGGTCTGGTTTAAGAGTGTCAAGTGGGTCCTGAAAACTGACACCCAGAACAGTGGCTTGTGAGTTTTGTTTCCCAGGGAAAAACCCTGTACAATGGTTAGGGGGCCTGCGGCCTTAAATTGCCGGGTGCCTCCTGGAGATCCGCCTCTCACAGGATGCCTCCCAGACGCAAGCAACACCAGTGCCAACTTGGTCTGCTTTGAGAGTGCCGTTTGGCTCCTGCAAACTGACACCCAGAACAGTGGCTTGTGAGTTTTGTTTCCCAGGGAAAAAGCCTGTACAATGGTTCAGGGTCCTGAGGCCTTAAATTGCCGGGTGCCTCCTGGAATTGCGCCTCTCGCAGGATGCCTCCGAGACGCAAGGTGGCACCAGTTCCAACTTGGTGTGGTTTAAGAGTGCCAAGTGGGTCCTGAAAACTGACACCCAGAACAGTGGCTTGTGAGTTTTGTTTCCCAGGGAAAAAGCCTGTACAATGGTTCAGGGTCCTGGGGCCTGAAATTGCCGGGTGCCTCCTAGAATTCGGACTCTCGCAGGATGCCTCCCAGACACAAGGTGGCACCAGTGCCAACTTGGTCTGGTTTGAGAGTGCCAAGTGGGTCCTGAAAACTGACACCCAGAACAGTGGCTTGTGAGTTTTGTTTCCCAGGGAAAAAGCCTGTAAAATGGTTCAGGGTCCTGCGGCCTTAAATTGCCAGGTGCCTCCTGGAATTGCGCCTCTCGCAGGATGCCTCCCAGACGCAAGTTGGCACTACTGCCAACTTGGTCTGCTTTGAGAGTGCCAAGTGGGTCCTGAAAACTGACACCCAGAACAGTGGCTTGTGAGTTTTGTTTCCCAGGGAAAAAGCCTGTACAATGGTTCAGGGGCCTGAGGCCTTAAATTGCCGGGTGCCTCCTGGAATTCCGCCTCTCGCAGGATGCCTCCCAGACGCAAAATGGCACCAGTGCCAACATGGTCTGGTTTGAGAGTGCCGTTTGGCTCCTGCAAACTGACACCCAGAACAGTGGCTTGTGAGTTTTGTTTCCCAGGGAAAAAGCCTGTACAATGGTTCAGGGTCCTGAGGCCTTAAATTGCCGGGTGCCTCCTGGAATTCGGCCCCTCGCAGGATGCCTCCCAGACGAAAGGTGGCACCAGTTCTAACTTGATCTGGTTTAAGAGTGCCAAGTGGGTCCTGACAACTGACACCCAGAACAGTGGCTTGTGAGTTTTTTTTTCCAGGGAAAAAGCCTGTACAATGGTTCAGGGTCCTGAGGCCTTAAATTGCCAGGTGCCTCCTGGAATTGCGCCTCTCGCAGGATGCCTCCCAGACGCAAGGTGGCACGACTGCCAAATTGGTCTGCTTTGAGAGTGTCAAGTGGGTCCTGAAAACTGACACCCAGAACAGTGGCTTGTGAGTTTTGTTTCCCAGGGAAAAAGCCTGTACAATGGTTCAGGGTCCTGCGGCCTTAAATTGCCGGGTGCCACCTGGAATTGCGCCTCTCGCAGGATGCCTCCCAGACGCAAGGTGGCACCAGTGCCAACTTGGTCTGGTTTGAGAGTGCCAAGTGTGTCCTGAAAACTGACACCCAGAACAGTGGCTTGTGAGTTTTCTTTCCCAGGGAAAAAGACTGTAAAATGGTTCAGGGTCCTGCAACCTTAAATTGCCGGGTGCCTCCTGGAGATCCGCCTCTCACAGGATGCCTCCCAGACGCAACATGACACCAGTGCCAACTTGGTCTGGTTTGAGAGTGCCAGGTGGCTCCTGCAAACTTACACCCAGAACAGTGGCTTGTGAGTTTTGTTTCCCAGGGAAAAAGCCTGTACAATGGTTCAGGGGCCTGCGGCCTTAAATTGCTGGGTGCCTCCTGGAATTCAGCCTCTCGCAGGATGCCTCCAGACGCAAGGTGGCACCAGTGCCAACTTGGTCTGGTTTAAGAGTGCCAAGTGGGTCCTGAAAACTGACACCCAGAACAGTGGCTTGTGAGTTTTGTTTCCCAGGGAAAAAGCCTGTACAATGGTTCAGGGTCCTGAGGCCTTAAATTGCCGGGTGCCTCCTGGAATTCGGCCTCTCGCAGGATGCCTCCCAGACACAAGGTGGCACCAGTGCCAACTTGGTCTTGTTTGAGAGTGCCAAGTGTGTCCTGAAAACTGACACCCAGAACAGTGGCTTGTGAGTTTTGTTTCCCAGGGAAAAAGCCTGTACCATGGTTCAGGGTCCTGAGGCCTTAAATTGCCAGGTGCCTCCTGGAATTGCGCCTCTCGCAGGATGCCTCTCAGACGCAAGGTGGCACTAGTGCAAAATTGGTCTGCTTTGAGAGTGTCAAGTGGGTCCTGAAAACTGACACCCAGAACAGTGGCTTGTGAGTTTTGTTTCCCAGGGAAAAAGCCTGTACAATGGTACAGGGTCCTGCGGCCTTAAATTGCCGGGTGTCTCCTGGAATTGCGCCTCTCGCAGGATGCCTCCAAGACGCAAGGTGGCACCAGTGCCAACTTGATCTGGTTTGAGAGTGCCAGGTGGCTCCTGCAAACTGACACCCAGAACAGTGGCTTGTGAGTTTTGTTTCCCAGGGAAAAAGCCTGTACAATGGTTTATGTTAATGCCGCCTTTAATAGCCGGGTGCCACCTGGAGATCCGCCTCTCGCAGGATGGCTCCCAGACGCAAGGTGGCACCAGTGCCAACTTGGTCTGCTTTGAGAGTGTCAAGTGGGTCCTGAAAACTGACACCCAGAACAGTGGCTTGTGAGTTTTGTTTCCCAGGGAAAAAGCCTGTAAAATGGTTCAGGGTCCTGCGGCCTTAAATTGCCGGGTGCCTCCTGGAATTCCGCATCTGGCCAGGTGTTTCCCAGACGCTAAGCAACACCAGTGCCAACTTGGTCTGGTTTAAGAGTGCCAAGTGGGTCCTGCAAACTGACACCCAGAACAGTGGCTTGTGAGTTTTGTTTCCCAGGGAAAAAGCCTGTACAATGGTTCAGGGTCCTGCGGCCTTAAATTGCCGGGTGCCTTCTGGAATTCAGCGTCTTGCAAGATGCCTCCCAGACGCAAGGTGGCACCAGTGCCAACTTGGTCTTGTTTGAGTGTGCCAAGTGGGTCCTGCAAACTGACACCCAGAACAGTGGCTTCTGAATTTTGTTTTCCAGGGAAAAAGCCTGTAGAATGGTTTTCGGTACTGCGGCCTTAAATTGCCGGGTGACTCCTGGAATTCCGCCTCTCGCAGGATGCCTCCCAGACACAAGGTGGCACCAGTGCCAACTTGGTCTGGTTTGAGAGTGCCAAGTGTGTCCTGAAAACTGACACCCAGAACAGTGGCTTGTGAGTTTTGTTTCCCAGGGAAAAAGCCTGTATAATGGTTCAGGGTCCTGCGGCTTTAAATTGCCGGGTGCCTCCTGGAATTCGGCCTCTCGCAGGATGCCTCCCAGACGCAAGGTGGCACCAGTTCCAACTTGGTCTAGTTTAAGAGTGCCAAGTGGGTCCTGAAAACTGACACCCAGAACAGTGGCTTGTGAGTTTTGTTTCCCAGGGAAAAAGCCTGTACAATGGTTCAGGGTCCTGCGGCCTTAAATTGCCGGGTGCCTCCTGGAATTCCGCCTCTTGCAGGATGCCTCCCAGACGCAAGGTGGCACCAGTGCCAACTTGGTCTTCTTTGAGAGTGTCAAGTGGGTCCTGAAAACTGACACCCAGAACAGTGGCTTGTGAGTTTTGTTTCCCAGGGAAAAAGTATGTACAATGGTTCAGGGTCCTGCGGCCTTAAATTGCCGGGTGCCTCCTGGAATTGCGCCTCTCGCAGGATGCCTCCCAGACGCAAGGTGGCACCAGTGCCAACTTGGTCTGGTTTGAGAGTGCCAAGTGTGTCCTGAAAACTGACACCCAGAACAGTGGCTTGTGGGTTTTCTTTCCCAGGGAAAAAGCCTGTACAATGGTTCAGGGTCCTGCAACCTTAAATTTCCAGGTGCCTCCTGGAGATCCGCCTCTCACAGGATGCCTCCCAGGCGCAACATGACACCAGTGCCAACTTGGTCTGGTTTGAGAGTGCCAGGTGGCTCCTGCAAACTGACACCCAGAACAGTGGCTTGTGAGTTTTGTTTCCCAGGGAAAAAGCCTGTACAATGGTTCAGGGGCCTGAGGCCTTAAATTGCCGGGTGCCTCCTGGAATTCGGCCCCTCGCAGGATGCCTCCCAGACGCAAGGTGGCACCAGTTCTAACTTGGTCTGGTTTAAGAGTGCCAAGTGGGTCCTGAAAACTGACACCCAGAACAGTGGCTTGTGAGTTTTGTTTCCCAGGGAAAAAGCCTGTACAATGGTTCAGGGGCCTGAGGCCTTAAATCGCCAGGTGCCTCCTGGAATTGCGCCTCTCGCAAGATGCCTCCCAGACGCAAGTTGGCACCAGTGCCAACTTGGTCTGCTTTGAGAGTGCCAAGTGTGTCCTGAAAACTGACACCCAGAACAGTGGCTTGTGAGTTTTGTTTCCCAGGGAAAAAGCCTGTACAATGGTTCAGGGGCCTGCGGCCTTAAATTGCCGGGTGCCTCCTGGAATTCGGCGTCTTGCAAGATGCCTCCCAGACGCAAGGTGGCACCAGTACAAACTTTGCCTGGTTTAAGAGTGCCAAGTGGGTCCTGCAAACTGACACCCAGAACAGTGGCTTGTGAGTTTTGTTTCCCAGGGAAAAAGCCTGTACAATGGTTCACGGTCCTGCGGACTTAAATTGCCGGGTGCCTCCTGGAGATCCGCCTCTCGCAGGATGCCTCCCAGACGCAAAGTAACCCCAGTGCCATCTTGGTCTGGTTTGAGAGTGCCAAGTGGGTCCTGCCAGCTGACACCCAGAAGAGTGGCTTGTGAGTTTTGTTTCCCAGGGAAAAAGCCTGTACAATGGTTCAGGGTCCTGAGGCCTTAAATTGCCGGGTGCCTCCTGGAGATCCGCCTCTCACAGGATGCCTCCCAGACGCAAGCAACACCAGTGCCAACTTGGTCTGCTTTGAGAGTGCAGTTTGGCTCCTGCAAACTGACACCCAGAACAGTGGCTTGTGAGTTTTGTTTCCCAGGGAAAAAGCCTGTACAATGGTTCAGGGTCCTGAGGCCTTAAATTGCCGGGTGCCTCCTGGAATTGCACCTCTCGCAGGATGCCTCCCAGACGCAAGGTGGCACCAGTTCCAACTTGGCGTGGTTTGAGAGTGCCAAGTGGGTCCTGAAAACTGACACCCTGAACAGTGGCTTGTGAGTTTTGTTTCCCAGGGAAAAAGCCTGTACAATGGTTCAGGGTCCTGAGGCCTTAAATTGCCGGGTGCCTCCTAGAATTCGGACTCTCGCAGGATGCCTCCCAGACACAAAGTGGCACCAGTGCCAACTTGGTCTGGTTTGAGAGTGCCAAGTGTGTCCTGAAAACTGACACCCAGAACAGTGGCTTGTGAGTTTTGTTTCCCAGGGAAAAAGCCTGTAAAATGGTTCAGGGTCCTGCGGCCTTAAATTGCCAGGTGACTCCTGGAATTGCGCCTCTCGCAGGATGCCTCCCAGACGCAAGTTGGCACTACTGCCAACTTGGTCTGCTTTGAGAGTGCCAAGTGGGTCCTGAAAACTGACACCCAGAACAGTGGCTTGTGAGTTTTGTTTCCCAGGGAAAAAGCCTGTACAATGGTTCAGGGGCTTGAGGCCTTAAATTGCCGGGTGACTCCTGGAATTCCGCCTCTCGCAGGATGCCTCCCAGACGCAAAATGGCACCAGTGCCAACATGGTCTGGTTTGAGAGTGCCGTTTGGCTCCTGCAAACTGACACCCAGAACAGTGGCTTGTGAGTTTTGTTTCCCAGGGAAAAAGCCTGTACAATGGTTCAGGGTCCTGAGGCCTTAAATTGCCGGGTGCCTCCTGGAATTCGGCCCCTCGCAGAATGCCTCCCAGACGCAAGGTGGCACCAGTTCTAACTTGATCTGGTTTAAGAGTGCCAAGTGGGTCCTGACAACTGACACCCAGAACAGTGGCTTGTGAGTTTTTTTTCCCAGGGAAAAAGCCTGTACAATGGTTCAGGGTCCTGAGGCCTTAAATTGCCAGGTGCCTCCTGGAATTGCGCCTCTCGCAGGATGCCTCCCAGACGCAAGGTGGCACGACTGCCAAATTGGTCTGCTTTGAGAGTGCCAAGTGGGTCCAGCAAACTGACACCCAGAACAGTGGCTTGTGAGTTTTGTTTCCCAGGGAAAAAGCCTGTACAATGGTTCAGGTTCCTGCGGCCTTAAATTGCCGGGTGCCTTCTGGAATTCAGCGTCTTGCAAGATGCCTCCCAGACGCAAGGTGGCACCAGTGCCAACTTGGTCTTGTTTGAGAGTGCCAAGTGGGTCCTGCAAACTGACACCCAGAACAGTGGCTTCTGAAATTTGTTTTCCAGGGAAAAAGCCTGTAGAATGGTTTTCGGTACTGCGGCCTTAAATTGCCGGGTGACTCCTGGAATTCCGCCTCTCGCAGGATGCCTCCCAGACGCAAGGTGGCACCAGTGCCAACTTGGTCTGGTTTGAGAGTGCCAAGTGGGTCCTGAAAACTGACACCCAGAACAGTGGCTTGTGAGTTTTGTTTCCCAGGGAAAAAGCCTGTATAATGGTTCAGGGTCCTGCGGCCTTAAATTGCCGGGTGCCTCCTGGAATTCGGCCTCTCGCAGGATGCCTCCCAGACGCAAGGTGGCACCAGTTCCAACTTGGTCTAGTTTAAGAGTGCCAAGTGGGTCCTGAAAACTGACACCCAGAACAGTGGCTTGTGAGTTTTGTTTCCCAGGGAAAAAGCCTGTACAATGGTTTAGGGTCCTGCGGCCTTAAATTGCCGGGTGCCTCCTGGAATTGCGCCTCTCGCAGGATGCCTCCAGACGCAAGGTGGCACCAGTGCCAACTTGGTCTTGTTTGAGAGTGCCAAGTGTGTCCTGAAAACTGACACCCAGAACAGTGGCTTGTGAGTTTTGTTTCCCAGGGAAAAAGCCTGTACCATGGTTCAGGGTCCTGAGGCCTTAAATTGCCAGGTGCCTCCTGGAATTGCGCCTCTCGCAGGATGCCTCTCAGACGCAAGGTGGCACTAGTGCAAAATTGGTCTGCTTTGAGAGTGTCAAGTGGGTCCTGAAAACTGACACCCAGAACAGTGGCTTGTGAGTTTTGTTTCCCAGGGAAAAAGCCTGTACAATGGTACAGGGTCCTGCGGCCTTAAATTGCCGGGTGTCTCCTGGAATTGCGCCTCTCGCAGGATGCCTCCAAGACGCAAGGTGGCACCAGTGCCAACTTGATCTGGTTTGAGAGTGCCAGGTGGCTCCTGCAAACTGACACCCAGAACAGTGGCTTGTGAGTTTTGTTTCCCAGGGAAAAAGCCTGTACAATGGTTTATGTTAATGCCGCCTTTAATAGCCGGGTGCCACCTGGAGATCCGCCTCTCGCAGGATGGCTCCCAGACGCAAGGTGGCACCAGTGCCAACTTGGTCTGCTTTGAGAGTGTCAAGTGGGTCCTGAAAACTGACACCCAGAACAGTGGCTTGTGAGTTTTGTTTCCCAGGGAAAAAGCCTGTAAAATGGTTCAGGGTCCTGCGGCCTTAAATTGCCGGGTGCCTCCTGGAATTCCGCATCTGGCCAGGTGTTTCCCAGACGCTAAGCAACACCAGTGCCAACTTGGTCTGGTTTAAGAGTGCCAAGTGGGTCCTGCAAACTGACACCCAGAACAGTGGCTTGTGAGTTTTGTTTCCCAGGGAAAAAGCCTGTACAATGGTTCAGGTTCCTGCGGCCTTAAATTGCCGGGTGCCTTCTGGAATTCAGCGTCTTGCAAGATGCCTCCCAGACGCAAGGTGGCACCAGTGCCAACTTGGTCTTGTTTGAGTGTGCCAAGTGGGTCCTGCAAACTGACACCCAGAACAGTGGCTTCTGAATTTTGTTTTCCAGGGAAAAAGCCTGTAGAATGGTTTTCGGTACTGCGGCCTTAAATTGCCGGGTGACTCCTGGAATTCCGCCTCTCGCAGGATGCCTCCCAGACACAAGGTGGCACCAGTGCCAACTTGGTCTGGTTTGAGAGTGCCAAGTGTGTCCTGAAAACTGACACCCAGAACAGTGGCTTGTGAGTTTTGTTTCCCAGGGAAAAAGCCTGTATAATGGTTCAGGGTCCTGCGGCTTTAAATTGCCGGGTGCCTCCTGGAATTCGGCCTCTCGCAGGATGCCTCCCAGACGCAAGGTGGCACCAGTTCCAACTTGGTCTAGTTTAAGAGTGCCAAGTGGGTCCTGAAAACTGACACCCAGAACAGTGGCTTGTGAGTTTTGTTTCCCAGGGAAAAAGCCTGTACAATGGTTCAGGGTCCTGAGGCCTTAAATTGCCGGGTGCCTCCTGGAATTCCGCCTCTTGCAGGATGCCTCCCAGACGCAAGGTGGCACCAGTGCCAACTTGGTCTTCTTTGAGAGTGTCAAGTGGGTCCTGAAAACTGACACCCAGAACAGTGGCTTGTGAGTTTTGTTTCCCAGGGAAAAAGTATGTACAATGGTTCAGGGTCCTGCGGCCTTAAATTGCCGGGTGCCTCCTGGAATTGCGCCTCTCGCAGGATGCCTCCCAGACGCAAGGTGGCACCAGTGCCAACTTGGTCTGGTTTGAGAGTGCCAAGTGTGTCCTGAAAACTGACACCCAGAACAGTGGCTTGTGGGTTTTCTTTCCCAGGGAAAAAGCCTGTACAATGGTTCAGGGTCCTGCAACCTTAAATTTCCAGGTGCCTCCTGGAGATCCGCCTCTCACAGGATGCCTCCCAGGCGCAACATGACACCAGTGCCAACTTGGTCTGGTTTGAGAGTGCCAGGTGGCTCCTGCAAACTGACACCCAGAACAGTGGCTTGTGAGTTTTGTTTCCCAGGGAAAAAGCCTGTACAATGGTTCAGGGGCCTGAGGCCTTAAATTGCCGGGTGCCTCCTGGAATTCGGCCCCTCGCAGGATGCCTCCCAGACGCAAGGTGGCACCAGTTCTAACTTGGTCTGGTTTAAGAGTGCCAAGTGGGTCCTGAAAACTGACACCCAGAACAGTGGCTTGTGAGTTTTGTTTCCCAGGGAAAAAGTCTGTACAATGGTTCAGGGGCCTGAGGCCTTAAATCGCCAGGTGCCTCCTGGAATTGCGCCTCTCGCAGGATGCCTCCCAGACGCAAGTTGGCACCAGTGCCAACTTGGTCTGCTTTGAGAGTGCCAAGTGTGTCCTGAAAACTGACACCCAGAACAGTGGCTTGTGAGTTTTGTTTCCCAGGGAAAAAGCCTGTACAATGGTTCAGGGGCCTGCGGCCTTAAATTGCCGGGTGCCTCCTGGAATTCGGCGTCTTGCAAGATGCCTCCCAGACGCAAGGTGGCACCACTACAAACTTTGCCTGGTTTAAGAGTGCCAAGTGGGTCCTGCAAACTGACACCCAGAACAGTGGCTTGTGAGTTTTGTTTCCCAGGGAAAAAGCCTGTACAATGGTTCACGGTCCTGCGGACTTAAATTGCCGGGTGCCTCCTGGAGATCCGCCTCTCGCAGGATGCCTCCCAGACGCAAGGTAACCCCAGTGCCATCTTGGTCTGGTTTGAGAGTGCCAAGTGGGTCCTGCCAGCTGACACCCAGAAGAGTGGCTTGTGAGTTTTGTTTCCCAGGGAAAAAGCCTGTACAATGGTTCAGGGTCCTGAGGCCTTAAATTGCCGGGTGCCTCCTGGAGATCCGCCTCTCACAGGATGCCTCCCAGACGCAAGCAACACCAGTGCCAACTTGGTCTGCTTTGAGAGTGCAGTTTGGCTCCTGCAAACTGACACCCAGAACAGTGGCTTGTGAGTTTTGTTTCCCAGGGAAAAAGCCTGTACCATGGTTCAGGGTCCTGAGGCCTTAAATTGCCGGGTGCCTCCTGGAATTGCACCTCTCGCAGGATGCCTCCCAGACGCAAGGTGGCACCAGTTCCAACTTGGCGTGGTTTGAGAGTGCCAAGTGGCTCCTGCAAACTGACACCCAGAACAGTGGCTTGTGAGTTTTGTTTCCCAGGGAAAAAGCCTGTACAATGGTTCAGGGTCCTGAGGCCTTAAATTGCCGGGTGCCTCCTAGAATTCGGACTCTCGCAGGATGCCTCCCAGACACAAAGTGGCACCAGTGCCAACTTGGTCTGGTTTGAGAGTGCCAAGTGTGTCCTGAAAACTGACACCCAGAACAGTGGCTTGTGAGTTTTGTTTCCCAGGGAAAAAGCCTGTAAAATGGTTCAGGGTCCTGCGGCCTTAAATTGCCAGGTGACTCCTGGAATTGCGCCTCTCGCAGGATGCCTCCCAGACGCAAGTTGGCACTACTGCCAACTTGGTCTGCTTTGAGAGTGCCAAGTGGGTCCTGAAAACTGACACCCAGAACAGTGGCTTGTGAGTTTTGTTTCCCAGGGAAAAAGCCTGTACAATGGTTCAGGGGCTTGAGGCCTTAAATTGCCGGGTGACTCCTGGAATTCCGCCTCTCGCAGGATGCCTCCCAGACGCAAAATGGCACCAGTGCCAACATGGTCTGGTTTGAGAGTGCCGTTTGGCTCCTGCAAACTGACACCCAGAACAGTGGCTTGTGAGTTTTGTTTCCCAGGGAAAAAGCCTGTACAATGGTTCAGGGTCCTGAGGCCTTAAATTGCCGGGTGCCTCCTGGAATTCGGCCCCTCGCAGGATGCCTCCCAGACGCAAGGTGGCACCAGTTCTAACTTGATCTGGTTTAAGAGTGCCAAGTGGGTCCTGACAACTGACACCCAGAACAGTGGCTTGTGAGTTTTTTTTCCCAGGGAAAAAGCCTGTAGAATGGTTCAGGGTCCTGAGGCCTTAAATTGCCAGGTGCCTCCTGGAATTGCGCCTCTCGCAGGATGCCTCCCAGACGCAAGGTGGCACGACTGCCAAATTGGTCTGCTTTGAGAGTGTCAAGTGGGTCCTGAAAACTGACACCCAGAACAGTGGCTTGTGAGTTTTGTTTCCCAGGGAAAAAGCCTGTACAATGGTTCAGGGTCCTGCGGCCTTAAATTGCCGGGTGCCACCTGGAATTGCGCCTCTCGCAGGATGCCTCCCAGACGCAAGGTGGCACCAGTGCCAACTTGGTCTGGTTTGAGAGTGCCAAGTGTGTCCTGAAAACTGACACCCAGAACAGTGGCTTGTGAGTTTTCTTTCCCAGGGAAAAAGACTGTAAAATGGTTCAGGGTCCTGCAACCTTAAATTGCCGGGTGCCTCCTGGAGATCCGCCTCTCACAGGATGCCTCCCAGACGCAACATGACACCAGTGCCAACTTGGTCTGGTTTGAGAGTGCCAGGTGGCTCCTGCAAACTGACACCCAGAACAGTGGCTTGTGAGTTTTGTTTCCCAGGGAAAAAGCCTGTACAATGGTTCAGGGGCCTGCGGCCTTAAATTGCTGGGTGCCTCCTGGAATTCAGCCTCTCGCAGGATGCCTCCAGACGCAAGGTGGCACCAGTGCCAACTTGGTCTGGTTTAACAGTGCCAAGTGGGTCCTGAAAACTGACACCCAGAACAGTGGCTTGTGAGTTTTGTTTCCCAGGGAAAAAGCCTGTACAATGGTTCAGGGGCCTGAGGCCTTAAATTGCCGGGTGCCTCCTGGAATTCGGCCTCTCGCAGGATGCCTCCCAGACACAAGGTGGCACCAGTGCCAACTTGGTCTTGTTTGAGAGTGCCAAGTGTGTCCTGAAAACTGACACCCAGAACAGTGGCTTGTGAGTTTTGTTTCCCAGGGAAAAAGCCTGTACCATGGTTCAGGGTCCTGAGGCCTTAAATTGCCAGGTGCCTCCTGGAATTGCGCCTCTCGCAGGATGCCTCTCAGACGCAAGGTGGCACTAGTGCAAAATTGGTCTGCTTTGAGAGTGTCAAGTGGGTCCTGAAAACTGACACCCAGAACAGTGGCTTGTGAGTTTTGTTTCCCAGGGAAAAAGCCTGTACAATGGTACAGGGTCCTGCGGCCTTAAATTGCCGGGTGTCTCCTGGAATTGCGCCTCTCGCAGGATGCCTCCAAGACGCAAGGTGGCACCAGTGCCAACTTGGTCTGGTTTGAGAGTGCCAGGTGGCTCCTGCAAACTGACACCCAGAACAGTGGCTTGTGAGTTTTGTTTCCCAGGGAAAAAGCCTGTACAATGGTTTATGTTAATGCCGCCTTTAATAGCCGGGTGCCACCTGGAGATCCGCCTCTCGCAGGATGCCTCCCAGACGCAAGGTGGCACCAGTGCCAACTTGGTCTGCTTTGAGAGTGTCAAGTGGGTCCTGAAAACTGACACCCAGAACAGTGGCTTGTGAGTTTTGTTTCCCAGGGAAAAAGCCTGTAAAATGGTTCAGGGTCCTGCGGCCTTAAATTGCCGGGTGCCTCCTGGAATTCCGCATCTGGCCAGGTGTTTCCCAGACGCTAAGCAACACCAGTGACAACTTGGTCTGGTTTAAGAGTGCCAAGTGGGTCCTGAAAACTGACACCCAGAACAGTGGCTTGTGAGTTTTGTTTCCCAGGGAAAAAGCCTGTACAATGGTTCAGGTTCCTGCGGCCTTAAATTGCCGGGTGCCTTCTGGAATTCAGCGTCTTGCAAGATGCCTCCCAGACGCAAGGTGGCACCAGTGCCAACTTGGTCTTGTTTGAGTGTGCCAAGTGGGTCCTGCAAACTGACACCCAGAACAGTGGCTTCTGAATTTTGTTTTCCAGGGAAAAAGCCTGTAGAATGGTTTTCGGTACTGCGGCCTTAAATTGCCGGGTGACTCCTGGAATTCCGCCTCTCGCAGGATGCCTCCCAGACACAAGGTGGCACCAGTGCCAACTTGGTCTGGTTTGAGAGTGCCAAGTGTGTCCTGAAAACTGACACCCAGAACAGTGGCTTGTGAGTTTTGTTTCCCAGGGAAAAAGCCTGTATAATGGTTCAGGGTCCTGCGGCTTTAAATTGCCGGGTGCCTCCTGGAATTCGGCCTCTCGCAAGATGCCTCCCAGACGCAAGGTGGCACCAGTTCCAACTTGGTCTAGTTTAAGAGTGACAAGTGGGTCCTGAAAACTGACACCCAGAACAGTGGCTTGTGAGTTTTGTTTCCCAGGGAAAAAGCCTGTACAATGGTTCAGGGTCCTGCGGCCTTAAATTGCCGGGTGCCTCCTGGAATTGCGCCTCTCGCAGGATGCCTCCCAGATGCAAGGTGGCACCAGTGCCAACTTGGTCTGCTTTGAGAGTGTCAAGTGGGTCCTGAAAACTGACACCCAGAACAGTGGCTTGTGAGTTTTGTTTCCCAGGGAAAAAGCCTGTACAATGGTTCAGGGTCCTGCGGCCTTAAATTGCCGGGTGCCTCCTGGAATTGCGCCTCTCGCAGGATGCCTCCCAGACGCAAGGTGGCACCAGTGCCAACTTGGTCTGGTTTGAGAGTGCCAAGTGTGTCCTGAAAACTGACACCCAGAACAGTGGCTTGTGAGTTTTCTTTCCCAGGGAAAAAGCCTGTACAATGGTTCAGGGTCCTGCAACCTTAAATTGCCGGGTGCCTCCTGGAGATCCGCCTCTCACAGGATGCCTCCCAGGCGCAACATGACACCAGTGCCAACTTGGTCTGGTTTGAGAGTGCCAGGTGGCTCCTGCAAACTGACACCCAGAACAGTGGCTTGTGAGTTTTGTTTCCCAGGGAAAAAGCCTGTACAATGGTTCAGGGGCCTGAGGCCTTAAATTGCCGGGTGCCTCCTGGAATTCGGCCCCTCGCAGGATGCCTCCCAGACGCAAGGTGGCACCAGTTCTAACTTGGTCTGGTTTAAGAGTGCCAAGTGGGTCCTGAAAACTGACACCCAGAACAGTGGCTTGTGAGTTTTGTTTCCCAGGGAAAAAGCCTGTACAATGGTTCAGGGGCCTGAGGCCTTAAATCGCCAGGTGCCTCCTGGAATTGCGCCTCTCGCAGGATGCCTCCCAGACGCAAGTTGGCACCAGTGCCAACTTGGTCTGCTTTGAGAGTGCCAAGTGTGTCCTGAAAACTGACACCCAGAACAGTGGCTTGTGAGTTTTGTTTCCCAGGGAAAAAGCCTGTACAATGGTTCAGGGGCCAGCGGCCTTAAATTGCCGGGTGCCTCCTGGAATTCGGCGTCTTGCAAGATGCCTCCCAGACGCAAGGTGGCACCAGTGCCAACTTGGCCTTGTTTAAGAGTGCCAAGTGGGTCCTGAAAACTGACACCCAGAACAGTGGCTTGTGAGTTTTGTTTTCCAGGGAAAAAGCCTGTACAATGGTTCAGGGGCCTGCGGCCTTAAATTGCCAGCTGCCTCCTGGAATTCGGCCTCTCGCTGGATGCCTGCCAGACGCAAGGTGGCGCCAGTGCCAACTTGGTCTGGTTTAAGAGTGCCAAGTGGGTCCTGACAACTGACACCCAGAACAGTGGCTTGTGAGTTTTGTTTCCCAGGGAAAAAGCCTGTACAATGGTTCAGGGTCCTGCGGACTTAAATTGCCGCGTGCCTCCCGGAGATCCGCCTCTCGCAGGATGCCTCCCAGACACAAGGTGGCACCAGTACAAACTTTGCCTGGTTTAAGAGTGCCAAGTGGGTCCTGCAAACTGACACCCAGAACAGTGGCTTGTGAGTTTTGTTTCCCAGGGAAAAAGCCTGTACAATGGTTCACGGTCCTGCGGACTTAAATTGCCGGGTGCCTCCTGGAGATCCGCCTCTCGCAGGATGCCTCCCAGACGCAAGGTAACCCCAGTGCCATCTTGGTCTGGTTTGAGAGTGCCAAGTGGGTCCTGAAAACTGACACCCAGAAGAGTGGCTTGTGAGTTTTGTTTCCCAGGGAAAAAGCCCGTACAATGGTTCAGGGTCCTGCGGCCTTAAATTGCCGGGTGCCTCCTGGAATTCCGCATCACGCCAGATGTTTCCCAGACGCTAAGCAACACCAGTACCAACTTGGTCTGGTTTAAGAGTGCCAAGTGGGTCCTGAAAACTGACACCCAGAACAGTGGCTTGTGAGTTTTGTTTCCCAGGGAAAAAGCCTGTACAATGGTTCAGGGTCCTGCGGCCTTAAATTGCCGGGTGCCTCCTGGAATTGCGCCTCTCGCAGGATGCCTCCAGACGCAAGGTGGCACCAGTGCCAACTTGGTCTGGTTTAAGAGTGCCAAGTGGGTCCTGAAAACTGACACCCAGAACAGTGGCTTGTGAGTTTTGTTTCCCAGGGAAAAAGCCTGTACAATGGTTCAGGGGCCTGAGGCCTTAAATTGCCGGGTGCCTCCTGGAATTGCGCCTCTCGCAGGATGCCTCCCAGACGCAAGGTGGCACTACTGCCAAATTGGTCTGCTTTGAGAGTGTCAAGTGGGTCCTGAAAACTGACACCCAGAACAGTGGCTTGTGAGTTTTGTTTCCCAGGGAAAAAGCCTGTACAATGGTACAGGGTCCTGCGGCCTTAAATTGCCGGGTGCCTCCTTGAATTGCGCCTCTCGCAGGATGCCTCCAAGACGCAAGGTGGCACCAGTGCCAACTTGATCTGGTTTGAGAGTGCCAGGTGGCTCCTGCAAACTGACACCCAGAACAGTGGCTTGTGAGTTTTGTTTCCCAGGGAAAAAGCCTGTACAATGGTTTATGTTAATGCCGCCTTTAATAGCCGGGTGCCACCTGGAGATCCGCCTCTCGCAGGATGCCTCCCAGACGCAAGGTGGCACCAGTGCCAACTTGGTCTGCTTTGAGATTGTCAAGTGGGTCCTGAAAACTGACACCCAGAACAGTGGCTTGTGAGTTTTGTTTCCCAGGGAAAAAACCTGTACAATGGTTCAGGGTCCTGCGGCCTTAAATTGCCGGGTGCCTCCTGGAATTCCGCATCTGGCCAGGTGTTTCCCAGACGCTAAGCAACACCAGTGCCATCTTGGTCTGGTTTAAGAGTGCCAGGTGGGTCCAGCAAACTGACACCCAGAACAGTGGCTTGTGAGTTTTGTTTCCCAGGGAAAAAGCCTGTACAATGGTTCAGGTTCCTGCGGCCTTAAATTGCCGGGTGCCTTCTGGAATTCAGCGTCTTGCAAGATGCCTCCCAGACGCAAGGTGGCACCAGTGCCAACTTGGTCTTGTTTGAGAGTGCCAAGTGGGTCCTGCAAACTGACACCCAGAACAGTGGCTTCTGAAATTTGTTTTCCAGGGAAAAAGCCTGTAGAATGGTTTTCGGTACTGCGGCCTTAAATTGCCGGGTGACTCCTGGAATTCCGCCTCTCGCAGGATGCCTCCCAGACACAAGGTGGCACCAGTGCCAACTTGGTCTGCTTTGAGAGTGCCAAGTGGGTCCTGAAAACTGACACCCAGAACAGTGGCTTGTGAGTTTTGTTTCCCAGGGAAAAAGCCTGTATAATGGTTCAGGGTCCTGCGGCCTTAAATTGCCGGGTGCCTCCTGGAATTCGGCCTCTCGCAGGATGCCTCCCAGACGCAAGGTGGCACCAGTTCCAACTTGGTCTAGTTTAAGAGTGCCAAGTGGGTCCTGAAAACTGACACCCAGAACAGTGGCTTGTGAGTTTTGTTTCCCAGGGAAAAAGCCTGTACAATGGTTTAGGGTCCTGCGGCCTTAAATTGCCGGGTGCCTCCTGGAATTGCGCCTCTCGCAGGATGCCTCCAGACGCAAGGTGGCACCAGTGCCAACTTGGTCTGGTTTAAGAGTGCCAAGTGGGTCCTGAAAACTGACACCCAGAACAGTGGCTTGTGAGTTTTGTTTCCCAGGGAAAAAGCCTGTACAATGGTTCAGGGGCCTGAGGCCTTAAATTGCCGGGTGCCTCCTGGAATTGCGCCTCTCGCAGGATGCCTCCCAGACGCAAGGTGGCACTAGTGCAAAATTGGTCTGCTTTGAGAGTGTCAAGTGGGTCCTGAAAACTGACACCCAGAACAGTGGCTTGTGAGTTTTGTTTCCCAGGGAAAAAGCCTGTACAATGGTACAGGGTCCTGCGGCCTTAAATTGCCGGGTGCCTCCTTGAATTGCGCATCTCGCAGGATGCCTCCAAGACGCAAGGTGGCACCAGTGCCAACTTGATCTGGTTTGAGAGTGCCACGTGGCTCCTGCAAACTGACACCCAGAACAGTGGCTTGTGAGTTTTGTTTCCCAGGGAAAAAGCCTGTACAATGGTTTATGTTAATGCCGCTTTAATAGCCGGGTGCCACCTGGAGATCCGCCTCTCGCAGGATGCCTCCCAGACGCAAGGTGGCACCAGTGCCAAATTGGTCTGCTTTGAGAGTGTCAAGTGGGTCCTGAAAACTGACACCCAGAACAGTGGCTTGTGAGTTTTGTTTCCCAGGGAAAAAGCCTGTACAATGTTTCAGGGTCCTGCGGCCTTAAATTGCCGGGTGCCTCCTGGAATTCCGCCTCTGGCCAGGTGTTTCCCAGACGCTAAGCAACACCAGTGCCAACTTGGTCTGGTTTAAGAGTGCCAAGTGGGTCCAGCAAACTGACACCCAGAACAGTGGCTTGTGAGTTTTGTTTCCCAGGGAAAAAGCCTGTACAATGGTTCAGGTTCCTGCGGCCTTAAATTGCCGGGTGCCTTCTGGAATTCAGCGTCTTGCAAGATGCCTCCCAGACGCAAGGTGGCACCAGTGCCAACTTGGTCTTGTTTGAGAGTGCCAAGTGGGTCCTGCAAACTGACACCCAGAACAGTGGCTTCTGAAATTTGTTTTCCAGGGAAAAAGCCTGTAGAATGGTTTTCGGTACTGCGGCCTTAAATTGCCGGGTGACTCCTGGAATTGCGCCTCTCGCAGGATGCCTCCCAGACACAAGGTGGCACCAGTGCCAACTTGGTCTGCTTTGAGAGTGCCAAGTGGGTCCTGAAAACTGACACCCAGAACAGTGGCTTGTGAGTTTTGTTTCCCAGGGAAAAAGCCTGTATAATGGTTCAGGGTCCTGCGGCCTTAAATTGCCGGGTGCCTCCTGGAATTCGGCCTCTCGCAGGATGCCTCCCAGACGCCAGGTGGCACCAGTTCCAACTTGGTCTAGTTTAAGAGTGCCAAGTGGGTCCTGAAAACTGACACCCAGAACAGTGGCTTGTGAGTTTTGTTTCCCAGGGAAAAAGCCTGTACAATGGTTCAGGGGCCTGAGGCCTTAAATTGCCGGGTGCCTCCTGGAATTGCGCCTCTCGCAGGATGCCTCCCAGACGCAAGGTGGCACCAGTGCCAACTTGGTCTGCTTTGAGAGTGTCAAGTGGGTCCTGAAAACTGACACCCAGAACAGTGGCTTGTGAGTTTTGTTTCCCAGGGAAAAAGCCTGTACAATGGTTCAGGGTCCTGCGGACTTAAATTGCCGCGTGCCTCCCGGAGATCCGCCTCTCGCAGGATGCCTCCCAGACGCAAGGTGGCACCAGTGCCAACTTGGTCTGGTTTGAGATTGCCAAGTGTGTCCTGAAAACTGACACCCAGAACAGTGGCATGTGAGTTTTCTTTCCTAGGGAAAAAGACTGCAAAATGGTTCAGGGTCCTGCAACCTTAAATTGCCGCGTGCCTCCTGGAGATCCGCCTCTCACAGGATGCCTCCCAGGCGCAACATGACACCAGTGCCAACTTGGTCTGGTTTGAGAGTGCCAGGTGGCTCCTGCAAACTGACACCCAGAACAGTGGCTTGTGAGTTTTGTTTCCCAGGGAAAAAGCCTGTACAATGGTACAGGGTCCTGCGGCCTTAAATTGCCAGGTGCCACCTGGAATTGCGCCTCTCGCAGGATGCCTCCCAGACGCAAGGTTGCACCAGTGCCAACTTGGTCTGGTTTGAGAATGCCAAGTGTGTCCTGAAAACTGACACCCAGAACAGTGGCTTGTGAGTTTTCTTTCCCAGGGAAAAAGACTGTAAAATGGTTCAGGGTCCTGCAACCTAAAATTGCCGGGTGCCTCCTGGAGATCCGCCTCTCACAGGATGCCTCCCAGACGCAACATGACACCAGTGCCAACTTGGTCTGGTTTGAGTGTGCCAGGTGGCTCCTGCAAACTGACACCCAGAACAGTGGCTTGTGAGTTTTGTTTCCCAGGGAAAAAGCCTGTACAATGGTTCAGGGGCCTGCGGCCTTAAATTGCTGGGTGCCTCCTGGAATTCGGCCTCTCGCAGGATGCCTCCAGACGCAAGGTGGCACCAGTGCCAACTTGGTCTGGTTTAAGAGTGCCAAGTGGGTCCTGAAAACTGACACCCAGAACAGTGGCTTGTGAGTTTTGTTTCCCAGGGAAAAAGCCTGTACGATGGTTCAGGGGCCTGAGGCCTTAAATTGCCGGGTGCCTCCTGGAATTCGGACTCTTGAAGGATGCCTCCCAGACACAAGGTGGCACCAGTGCCAACTTGGTCTGGTTTGAGAGTGCCAAGTGTTTCCTGAAAACTGACACCCAGAACAGTGGCTTGTGAGTTTTGTTTCCCAGGGAAAAAGCCTGTACCATGGTTCAGGGTCCTGAGGCCTTAAATTGCTAGGTGCCTCCTGGAATTGCGCCTCTCGCAGGATGCCTCCCAGACGCAAGGTGGCACCAGTGCCAAATTGGTCTGCTTTGAGAGTGTCAAGTGGGTCCTGAAAACTGACACCCAGAACAGTGGCTTGTGAGTTTTGTTTCCCAGGGAAAAAGCCTTTACAATGGTACAGGGTCCTGCGGCCTTAAATTGCCGGGTGCCTCCTTGAATTGCGCCTCTCGCAGGATGCCTCCAAGACGCAAGGTGGCGCCAGTGCCAACTTGGTCTGGTTTAAGAGTGCCAAGTGGGTCCTGCAAACTGACACCCAGAACAGTGGCTTGTGAGTTTTGTTTCCCAGGGAAAAAGCCTGTACAATGGTTTATGTTAATGCCGCCTTTAATAGCCGGGTGCCACCTGGAGATCCGCCTCTCGCAGGATGCCTCCCAGACGCAAGGTGGCACCAGTGCCAACTTGGTCTGCTTTGAGAGTGTCAAGTGGGTCCTGAAAACTGACACCCAGAACAGTGGCTTGTGAGTTTTGTTTCCCAGGGAAAAAGCCTGTACAATGGTTCAGGGGCCTGAGGCCTTAAATTGCCGGGTGACTCCTGGAATTCCGCCTCTCGCAGGATGCCTCCCAGACACAAGGTGGTACCAGTGCCAACTTGGTCTGGTTTGAGAGTGCCAAGTGGGTCCTGAAAACTGACACCCAGAACAGTGGCTTGTGAGTTTTGTTTCCCAGGGAAAAAGCCTGTACCATGGTTCAGGGTCCTGCGGCCTTAAATTGCCAGGTGCCTCCTGGAATTGCGCCCCTCGCAGGATGCCTCCCAGACGCAAGGTGGCACTAGTGCAAAATTGGTCTGCTTTGAGAGTGTCAAGTGGGTCCTGAAAACTGACACCCAGAACAGTGGCTTGTGAGTTTTGTTTCCCAGGGAAAAAGCCTGTACAATGGTTTATGTTAATGCCGCCTTTAATTGCCGGGTGCCACCTGGAGATCCGCCTCTCGCAGGATGCCTCCCAGACGCAAGGTGGCACCAGTGCCAACTTGGTCTGCTTTGAGAGTGTCAAGTGGGTCCTGAAAACTGACACCCAGAACAGTGGCTTGTGAGTTTTGTTTCCCAGGGAAAAAGCCTGTACAATGGTTCAGGGTCCTGCGGCCTTAAATTGCCGGGTGCCTCCTGGAATTGCGCATCTGGCCAGGTGTTTCCCAGACGCTAAGCAACACCAGTGCCAACTTGGTCTGGTTTAAGAGTGCCAAGTGGGTCCTGCAAACTGACACCCAGAACAGTGGCTTGTGAGTTTTGTTTCCCAGGGAAAAAGCCTGTACAATGGTTCAGGGGCCTGAGGCCTTAAATTGCCTGGTGCCACCTGCAATTGCGCCTCTCGCAGGATGCCTCCCAGACGCAAGGTGGCACCAGTGCCAACTTGGTCTGGTTTGAGAGTGCCAAGTGTGTCCTGAAAACTGACACCCAGAACAGTAGCTTGTGAGTTTTCTTTCCCAGGGAAAAAGACTGTAAAATGGTTCAGGGTCCTGCAACCTTAAATTGCCGGGTGCCTCCTGGAGATCCGCCTCTCACAGGATGCCTCCCAGGCGCAACATGACACCAGTGCCAACTTGGTCTGGTTTGAGAGCGCAAGGTGGCTCCTGCAAACTGACACCCAGAACAGTGGCTTGTGAGTTTTGTTTCCCAGGGAAAAAGCCTGTACAATGGTTCAGGGGCCTGCGGCCTTAAATTGCTGGGTGCCTCCTGGAATTCAGCCTCTCGCAGGATGCCTCCAGACGCAAGGTGGCACCAGTGCCAACTTGGTCTGGTTTAAGTGTGCCAAGTGGGTCCTGAAAACTGACACCCAGAACAGTGGCTTGTGAGTTTTGTTTCCCAGGGAAAAAGCCTGTACAATGGTTCAGGGGCCTGAGGCCTTAAATTGCCGGGTGCCTCCTGGAATTGCGCCTCTCGCAGGATGCCTCCCAGACGCAAGGTGGCACTAGTGCAAAATTGGTCTGCTTTGAGAGTGTCAAGTGGGTCCTGAAAACTGACACCCAGAACAGTGGCTTGTGAGTTTTGTTTCCCAGGGAAAAAGCCTGTACAATGGTACAGGGTCCTGCGGCCTTAAATTGCCGGGTGCCTCCTTGAATTGCGCCTCTCGCAGGATGCCTCCAAGACGCAAGGTGGCACCAGCGCCAACTTGATCTGGTTTGAGAGTGCCAGGTGGCTCCTGCAAACTGACACCCAGAACAGTGGCTTGTGAGTTTTGTTTCCCAGGGAAAAAGCCTGTACAATGGTTTATGTTAATGCCGCCTTTAATAGCCGGGTGCCACCTGGAGATCCGCCTCTCGCAGGATGCCTCCCAGACGCAAGGTGGCACCAGTGCCAACTTGGTCTGCTTTGAGATTGTCAAGTGGGTCCTGAAAACTGACACCCAGAACAGTGGCTTGTGAGTTTTGTTTCCCAGGGAAAAAGCCTGTACAATGGTTCAGGGTCCTGCAGCCTTAAATTGCCGGGTGCCTCCTGGAATTCCGCATCTGGCCAGGTGTTTCCCAGACGCTAAGCAACACCAGTGCCAACTTGGTCTGGTTTAAGAGTGCCAAGTGGGTCCTGCAAACTGACACCCAGAACAGTGGCTTGTGAGTTTTGTTTCCCAGGGAAAAAGCCTGTACAATGGTTCAGGTTCCTGCGGCCTTAAATTGCCGGGTGCCTTCTGGAATTCAGCGTCTTGCAAGATGCCTCCCAGACGCAAGGTGGCACCAGTGCCAACTTGGTCTTGTTTGAGAGTGCCAAGTGGGTCCTGAAAACTGACACCCAGAACAGTGGTTTCTGAATTTTGTTTTCCAGGGAAAAAGCCTGTAGAATGGTTTTCGGTACTGCGGCCTGAAATTGCCGGGTGACTCCTGGAATTCCGCCTCTCGCAGGATGCCTCCCAGACGCAAGGTGGCACCAGTGCCAACTTGGTCTGGTTTGAGAGTGCCAAGTGTGTCCTGAAAACTGACACCCAGAACAGTGGCTTGTGAGTTTTGTTTCCCAGGTAAAAAGCCTGTATAATGGTTCAGGGTCCTGCGGCCTTAAATTGCCAGGTGCCTCCTGGAATTCGGCCTCTCGCAGGATGCCTCCCAGACGCAAGGTGGCACCAGTTCCAACTTGGTCTAGTTTAAGAGTGCCAAGTGGGTCCTGAAAACTGACACCCAGAACAGTGGCTTGTGAGTTTTGTTTCCCAGGGAAAAAGCCTGTACAATGGTTCAGGGTCCTGCGGCCTTGAATTGCCGGGTGCCTCCTGGAATTGCGCCTCTCGCAGGATGCCTCCCAGACGCAAGGTGGCACCAGTGCAAACTTGGTCTGCTTTGAGAGTGTCAAGTGGGTCCTGAAAACTGACACCCAGAACAGTGGCTTGTGAGTTTTGTTTCCCAGGGAAAAAGCCTGTATAATGGTTCAGGGTCCTGCGACCTTAAATTGCCGGGTGCCTCCTGGAATTGCGCCTCTCGCAGGATGCCTCCCAGACGCAAGGTGGCACCAGTGTTAACTTGGTCTGGTTTGAGAGTGCCAAGTGTGTCCTGAAAACTGACACCCAGAACAGTGGCTTGTGAGTTTTCTTTCCCAGGGAAAAAGACTGTAAAATGGTTCAGGGTCCTGCAACCTTAAATTGCCGGGTGCCTCCTGGAGATCCGCCTCTCACAGGATGCCTCCAGGCGCAACATGACACCAGTGCCAACTTGGTCTGGTTTGAGAGTGCCAGGTGGCTCCTGCAAACTGACACCCAGAACAGTGGCTTGTGAGTTTTGTTTCCCAGGGAAAAAGCCTGTACAATGGTTCAGGGTCCTGAGGCCTTAAATTGCCGGGTGCCTCCTGGAATTGCGCCTCTCGCAGGATGCCTCCCAAACGCAAGGTGGCACCAGTTCCAACTTGGTCTGCTTTGAGAGTGCCAAGTGGGTCCTGAAAACTGACACCCAGAACAGTGGCTTGTGAGTTTTGCTTTCCAGGGAAAAAGCCTGTACAATGGTTCAGGAGCCTGAGGCCTTAAATTTCCGGGTGCCTCCTAGAATTCGGCCTCTCGCAGGATGCCTCTCAGGCACAAGGTGGCACCAGTGCCAACTTGGTCTGGTTTGAGAGTGCCAAGTGTGTCCTGAAAACTGACACCCAGAACAGTGGCTTGTGAGTTTTGTTTCCCAGGGAAAAAGCCTGTACCATGGTTCAGGGTCCTGCGGCCTTAAATTGCCAGGTGCCTCCTTGAATTGCACCTCTCGCAGGATGCCTCCCAGACGCAAGGTGGCACTACTGCCAAATTGGTCTGCTTTGAGAGTGTCAAGTGGGTCCTGAAAACTGACACCCAGAACAGTGGCTTGTGAGTTTTGTTTCCCAGGGAAAAAGCCTGTACAATGGTTCAGGGGCCTGAGGCCTTAAATTGCCGGGTGACTCCTGGAATTCCGCCTCTCGCAGGATGCCTCCCAGACGCAAAATGGCACCAGTGCCAACTTGGTCTGGTTTGAGAGTGCCAGGTGGATCCTACAAACTGACACCCAGAACAGTGGCTTGTGAGTTTTGTTTCCCAGGGAAAAAGCCTGTACAATGGTTCAGGGTCCTGCGGACTTAAATTGCCGGGTGCCACCTGGAATTGCGCCTCTCGCAGGATGCCTCCCAGACGCAAGGTGGCACCAGTGCCAACTTGGTCTGGTTTGAGAGTGCCAAGTGTGTCCTGAAAACTGACAGCCAGAACAGTGGCTTGTGAGTTTTCTTTCCTAGGGAAAAAGACTGTAAAATCGTTCAGGGTCCTGCAACCTTAAATTGCCGGGTGCCTCCTGGAGATCCGCCTCTCACAGGATGCCTCCCAGGCGCAACATGACACCAGTGCCAACTTCGTCTGGTTTGAGAGTGCCAGGTGGCTCCTGCAAACTGACACCCAGAACAGTGGCTTGTGAGTTTTGTTTCCCAGGGAAAAAGCCTGTACAATGGTTCAGGGGCCTGAGGCCTTAAATCGCCAGGTGCCTCCTGGAATTGCGCCTCTCGCAGGATGCCTCCCAGACGCAAGGTGGCACCAGTGCCAACTTGGTCTGGTTTAAGAGTGCCATGTGGGTCCTGAAAACTGACACCCAGAACAGTGGCTTGTGAGTTTTGTTTCCCAGGGAAAAAGCCTGTACAATGGTTCAGGGGCCTGAGGCCTTAAATTGCCGGGTGACTCCTGGAATTCCGCCTCTCGCAGGATGCCTCCCAGACACAAGGTGGTACCAGTGCCAACTTGGTCTGCTTTGAGAGTGCCAAGTGTGTCCTGAAAACTGACACCCAGAACAGTGGCTTGTGAGTTTTGTTTCCCAGGGAAAAAGCCTGTACCATGGTTCAGGGTCCTGCGGCCTTAAATTGCCAGGTGCCTCCTGGAATTGCGCCCCTCGCAGGATGCCTCCCAGACGCAAGGTGGCACTAGTGCAAAATTGGTCTGCTTTGAGAGTGTCAAGTGGGTCCTGAAAACTGACACCCAGAACAGTGGCTTGTGAGTTTTGTTTCCCAGGGAAAAAGCCTGTACAATGGTTTATGTTAATGCCGCCTTTAATTGCCGGGTGCCACCTGGAGATCCGCCTCTCGCAGGATGCCTCCCAGACGCAAGGTGGCACCAGTGCCAACTTGGTCTGCTTTGAGAGTGTCAAGTGGGTCCTGAAAACTGACACCCAGAACAGTGGCTTGTGAGTTTTGTTTCCCAGGGAAAAAGCCTGTACAATGGTTCAGGGTCCTGCGGCCTTAAATTGCCGGGTGCCTCCTGGAATTGCGCATCTGGCCAGGTGTTTCCCAGACGCTAAGCAACACCAGTGCCAACTTGGTCTGGTTTAAGAGTGCCAAGTGGGTCCTGCAAACTGACACCCAGAACAGTGGCTTGTGAGTTTTGTTTCCCAGGGAAAAAGCCTGTACAATGGTTCAGGGGCCTGAGGCCTTAAATTGCCTGGTGCCACCTGCAATTGCGCCTCTCGCAGGATGCCTCCCAGACGCAAGGTGGCACCAGTGCCAACTTGGTCTGCTTTGAGAGTGCCAAGTGTGTCCTGAAAACTGACACCCAGAACAGTAGCTTGTGAGTTTTCTTTCCCAGGGAAAAAGACTGTAAAATGGTTCAGGGTCCTGCAACCTTAAATTGCCGGGTGCCTCCTGGAGATCCGCCTCTCACAGGATGCCTCCCAGGCGCAACATGACACCAGTGCCAACTTGGTCTGGTTTGAGAGCGCAAGGTGGCTCCTGCAAACTGACACCCAGAACAGTGGCTTGTGAGTTTTGTTTCCCAGGGAAAAAGCCTGTACAATGGTTCAGGGGCCTGCGGCCTTAAATTGCTGGGTGCCTCCTGGAATTCAGCCTCTCGCAGGATGCCTCCAGACGCAAGGTGGCACCAGTGCCAACTTGGTCTGGTTTAAGAGTGCCAAGTGGGTCCTGAAAACTGACACCCAGAACAGTGGCTTGTGAGTTTTGTTTCCCAGGGAAAAAGCCTGTACAATGGTTCAGGGGCCTGAGGCCTTAAATTGCCGGGTGCCTCCTGGAATTGCGCCTCTCGCAGGATGCCTCCCAGACGCAAGGTGGCACTAGTGCAAAATTGGTCTGCTTTGAGAGTGTCAAGTGGGTCCTGAAAACTGACACCCAGAACAGTGGCTTGTGAGTTTTGTTTCCCAGGGAAAAAGCCTGTACAATGGTACAGGGTCCTGCGGCCTTAAATTGCCGGGTGCCTCCTTGAATTGCGCCTCTCGCAGGATGCCTCCAAGACGCAAGGTGGCACCAGTGCCAACTTGATCTGGTTTGAGAGTGCCAGGTGGCTCCTGCAAACTGACACCCAGAACAGTGGCTTGTGAGTTTTGTTTCCCAGGGAAAAAGCCTGTACAATGGTTCAGGGTCCTGTGGCCTTAAATTGCCAGGTGCCTCCTGGAATTCTGCATCTGGCCAGGTGTTTCCCAGACGCTAAGCAACACCAGTGCCAACTTGGTCTGGTTTAAGAGTGCCAAGTGGGTCCTGAAAACTGACACCCAGAACAGTGGCTTGTGAGTTTTGTTTCCCAGGGGAAAAGCCTGTACAATGGTTCAGGTTCCTGCGGCCTTAAATTGCCGGGTGCCTTCTGGAATTCAGCGTCTTGCAAGATGCCTCCCAGACGCAAGGTGGCACCAGTGCCAACTTGGTCTTGTTTGAGAGTCCCAAGTGGGTCCTGAAAACTGACACCCAGAACAGTGGCTTGTGAGTTTTGTTTCCCAGGGAAAAAGCCTGTAAAATGGTTCAGGGTCCTGCGGCCTTAAATTGCCGGGTGCCTCCTGGAATTGCGCCTCTCGCAGGATGCCTCCCAGACGCAAGGTGGCACCAGTGCCAACTTGGTCTGGTTTGAGAGTGTCAAGTGGGTCCTGAAAACTGACACCCAGAACAGTGGCTTGTGAGTTTTGTTTCCCAGGGAAAAAGCCTGTACAATGGTTCAGGGGCCTGCGGCCTTAAATTGCCGGGTGCCTCCTGGAATTCGGCGTCTTGCAAGATGCCTCCCAGACGCAAGGTGGCACCAGTGCCAACTTGGCCTTGTTTGAGAGTGCCAAGTGGGTCCGGCAAACTGACACCCAGAACAGTGGCTTCTGAATTTTGTTTTCCAGGGAAAAAGCCTGTAGAATGGTTCAGGGGCCTGCGGCCTTAAATTGCCAGGTGCCTCCTGGAATTCGGCCTCTCGCAGGATGCCTGCCAGACGCAAGGTGGCACCAGTTCCAACTTGGTCTGCTTTGACAGTGTCAAGTGGGTCCTGAAAACTGACACCCAGAACAGTGGCTTGTGAGTTTTGTTTCCCAGGGAAAAAGCCTGTACAATGGTTTATGTAAATGCCGCCTTTAATAGCCGGGTGCCACCTGGAGATCCGCCTCTCGCAGGATGCCTCCCAGACGCAAGGTGGCACCAGTGCCAACTTGGTCTGCTTTGAGATTGTCAAGTGGGTCCTGAAAACTGACACCCAGAACAGTGGCTTGTGAGTTTTGTTTCCCAGGGAAAAAGCCTGTACAATGGTTCAGGGTCCTGCGGCCTTAAATTGCCGGGTGCCTCCTGGAATTCCGCATCTGGCCAGGTGTTTCCCAGACGCTAAGCAACACCAGTGCCAACTTGGTCTGGTTTAAGAGTGCCAAGTGGGTCCAGCAAACTGACACCCAGAACAGTGGCTTGTGAGTTTTGTTTCCCAGGGAAAAAGCCTGTACAATGGTTCAGGTTCCTGCGGCCTTAAATTGCCGGGTGCCTTCTGGAATTCAGCGTCTTGCAAGATGCCTCCCAGACGCAAGGTGGCACCAGTGCCAACTTGGTCTTGTTTGAGAGTGCCAAGTGGGTCCTGCAAACTGACACCCAGAACAGTAGCTTCTGAAATTTGTTTTCCAGGGAAAAAGCCTGTAGAATGGTTTTCGGTACTGCGGCCTTAAATTGCCGGGTGACTCCTGGAATTCCGCCTCTCGCAGGATGCCTCCCAGACACAAGGTGGCACCAGTGCCAACTTGGTCTGCTTTGAGAGTGCCAAGTGGGTCCTGAAAACTGACACCCAGAACAGTGGCTTGTGAGTTTTGTTTCCCAGGGAAAAAGCCTGTATAATGGTTCAGGGTCCTGCGGCCTTAAATTGCCGGGTGCCTCCTGGAATTCGGCCTCTCGCAGGATGCCTCCCAGACGCAAGGTGGCACCAGTTCCAACTTGGTCTAGTTTAAGAGTGCCAAGTGGGTCCTGAAAACTGACACCCAGAACAGTGGCTTGTGAGTTTTGTTTCCCAGGGAAAAAGCCTGTACAATGGTTCAGGGTCCTGCGGCCTTAAATTGCCGGGTGCCTCCTGGAATTGCGCCTCTCGCAGGATGCCTCCAGACGCAAGGTGGCACCAGTGCCAACTTGGTCTGGTTTAAGAGTGCCAAGTGGGTCCTGAAAACTGACACCCAGAACAGTGGCTTGTGAGTTTTGTTTCCCAGGGAAAAAGCCTGTACCATGGTTCAGGGTCCTGCGGCCTTAAATTGCCAGGTGCCTCCTTGAATTGCACCTCTCGCAGGATGCCTCCCAGACGCAAGGTGGCACTACTGCCAACTTGGTCTGGTTTGAGAGTGCCAGGTGGATCCTACAAACTGACACCCAGAACAGTGGCTTGTGAGTTTTGTTTCCCAGGGAAAAAGCCTGTACAATGGTTCAGGGTCCTGCGGACTTAAATTGCAGGGTGCCACCTGGAATTGCGCCTCTCGCAGGATGCCTCCCAGACGCAAGGTGGCACCAGTGCCAACTTGGTCTGGTTTGAGAGTGCCAAGTGTGTCCTGAAAACTGACAGCCAGAACAGTGGCTTGTGAGTTTTCTTTCCTAGGGAAAAAGACTGTAAAATCGTTCAGGGTCCTGCAACCTTAAATTGCCGGGTGCCTCCTGGAGATCCGCCTCTCACAGGATGCCTCCCAGGCGCAACATGACACCAGTGCCAACTTCGTCTGGTTTGAGAGTGCCAGGTGGCTCCTGCAAACTGACACCCAGAACAGTGGCTTGTGAGTTTTGTTTCCCAGGGAAAAAGCCTGTACAATGGTTCAGGGGCCTGAGGCCTTAAATCGCCAGGTGCCTCCTGGAATTGCGCCTCTCGCAGGATGCCTCCCAGACGCAAGGTGGCACCAGTGCCAACTTGGTCTGGTTTAAGAGTGCCATGTGGGTCCTGAAAACTGACACCCAGAACAGTGGCTTGTGAGTTTTGTTTCCCAGGGAAAAAGCCTGTACAATGGTTCAGGGGCCTGAGGCCTTAAATTGCCGGGTGACTCCTGGAATTCCGCCTCTCGCAGGATGCCTCCCAGACACAAGGTGGTACCAGTGCCAACTTGGTCTGGTTTGAGAGTGCCAAGTGTGTCCTGAAAACTGACACCCAGAACAGTGGCTTGTGAGTTTTGTTTCCCAGGGAAAAAGCCTGTACCATGGTTCAGGGTCCTGCGGCCTTAAATTGCCAGGTGCCTCCTGGAATTGCGCCCCTCGCAGGATGCCTCCCAGACGCAAGGTGGCACTAGTGCAAAATTGGTCTGCTTTGAGAGTGTCAAGTGGGTCCTGAAAACTGACACCCAGAACAGTGGCTTGTGAGTTTTGTTTCCCAGGGAAAAAGCCTGTACAATGGTTTATGTTAATGCCGCCTTTAATTGCCGGGTGCCACCTGGAGATCCGCCTCTCGCAGGATGCCTCCCAGACGCAAGGTGGCACCAGTGCCAACTTGGTCTGCTTTGAGAGTGTCAAGTGGGTCCTGAAAACTGACACCCAGAACAGTGGCTTGTGAGTTTTGTTTCCCAGGGAAAAAGCCTGTACAATGGTTCAGGGTCCTGCGGCCTTAAATTGCCGGGTGCCTCCTGGAATTGCGCATCTGGCCAGGTGTTTCCCAGACGCTAAGCAACACCAGTGCCAACTTGGTCTGGTTTAAGAGTGCCAAGTGGGTCCTGCAAACTGACACCCAGAACAGTGGCTTGTGAGTTTTGTTTCCCAGGGAAAAAGCCTGTACAATGGTTCAGGGGCCTGAGGCCTTAAATTGCCTGGTGCCACCTGCAATTGCGCCTCTCGCAGGATGCCTCCCAGACGCAAGGTGGCACCAGTGCCAACTTGGTCTGCTTTGAGAGTGCCAAGTGTGTCCTGAAAACTGACACCCAGAACAGTAGCTTGTGAGTTTTCTTTCCCAGGGAAAAAGACTGTAAAATGGTTCAGGGTCCTGCAACCTTAAATTGCCGGGTGCCTCCTGGAGATCCGCCTCTCACAGGATGCCTCCCAGGCGCAACATGACACCAGTGCCAACTTGGTCTGGTTTGAGAGCGCAAGGTGGCTCCTGCAAACTGACACCCAGAACAGTGGCTTGTGAGTTTTGTTTCCCAGGGAAAAAGCCTGTACAATGGTTCAGGGGCCTGCGGCCTTAAATTGCTGGGTGCCTCCTGGAATTCAGCCTCTCGCAGGATGCCTCCAGACGCAAGGTGGCACCAGTGCCAACTTGGTCTGGTTTAAGAGTGCCAAGTGGGTCCTGAAAACTGACACCCAGAACAGTGGCTTGTGAGTTTTGTTTCCCAGGGAAAAAGCCTGTACAATGGTTCAGGGGCCTGAGGCCTTAAATTGCCGGGTGCCTCCTGGAATTGCGCCTCTCGCAGGATGCCTCCCAGACGCAAGGTGGCACTAGTGCAAAATTGGTCTGCTTTGAGAGTGTCAAGTGGGTCCTGAAAACTGACACCCAGAACAGTGGCTTGTGAGTTTTGTTTCCCAGGGAAAAAGCCTGTACAATGGTACAGGGTCCTGCGGCCTTAAATTGCCGGGTGCCTCCTTGAATTGCGCCTCTCGCAGGATGCCTCCAAGACGCAAGGTGGCACCAGTGCCAACTTGATCTGGTTTGAGAGTGCCAGGTGGCTCCTGCAAACTGACACCCAGAACAGTGGCTTGTGAGTTTTGTTTCCCAGGGAAAAAGCCTGTACAATGGTTCAGGGTCCTGTGGCCTTAAATTGCCAGGTGCCTCCTGGAATTCTGCATCTGGCCAGGTGTTTCCCAGACGCTAAGCAACACCAGTGCCAACTTGGTCTGGTTTAAGAGTGCCAAGTGGGTCCTGAAAACTGACACCCAGAACAGTGGCTTGTGAGTTTTGTTTCCCAGGGGAAAAGCCTGTACAATGGTTCAGGTTCCTGCGGCCTTAAATTGCCGGGTGCCTTCTGGAATTCAGCGTCTTGCAAGATGCCTCCCAGACGCAAGGTGGCACCAGTGCCAACTTGGTCTTGTTTGAGAGTCCCAAGTGGGTCCTGAAAACTGACACCCAGAACAGTGGCTTGTGAGTTTTGTTTCCCAGGGAAAAAGCCTGTAAAATGGTTCAGGGTCCTGCGGCCTTAAATTGCCGGGTGCCTCCTGGAATTGCGCCTCTCGCAGGATGCCTCCCAGACGCAAGGTGGCACCAGTGCCAACTTGGTCTGGTTTGAGAGTGTCAAGTGGGTCCTGAAAACTGACACCCAGAACAGTGGCTTGTGAGTTTTGTTTCCCAGGGAAAAAGCCTGTACAATGGTTCAGGGGCCTGCGGCCTTAAATTGCCGGGTGCCTCCTGGAATTCGGCGTCTTGCAAGATGCCTCCCAGACGCAAGGTGGCACCAGTGCCAACTTGGCCTTGTTTGAGAGTGCCAAGTGGGTCCGGCAAACTGACACCCAGAACAGTGGCTTCTGAATTTTGTTTTCCAGGGAAAAAGCCTGTAGAATGGTTCAGGGGCCTGCGGCCTTAAATTGCCAGGTGCCTCCTGGAATTCGGCCTCTCGCAGGATGCCTGCCAGACGCAAGGTGGCACCAGTTCCAACTTGGTCTGCTTTGACAGTGTCAAGTGGGTCCTGAAAACTGACACCCAGAACAGTGGCTTGTGAGTTTTGTTTCCCAGGGAAAAAGCCTGTACAATGGTTTATGTTAATGCCGCCTTTAATAGCCGGGTGCCACCTGGAGATCCGCCTCTCGCAGGATGCCTCCCAGACGCAAGGTGGCACCAGTGCCAACTTGGTCTGCTTTGAGATTGTCAAGTGGGTCCTGAAAACTGACACCCAGAACAGTGGCTTGTGAGTTTTGTTTCCCAGGGAAAAAGCCTGTACAATGGTTCAGGGTCCTGCGGCCTTAAATTGCCGGGTGCCTCCTGGAATTCCGCATCTGGCCAGGTGTTTCCCAGACGCTAAGCAACACCAGTGCCAACTTGGTCTGGTTTAAGAGTGCCAAGTGGGTCCAGCAAACTGACACCCAGAACAGTGGCTTGTGAGTTTTGTTTCCCAGGGAAAAAGCCTGTACAATGGTTCAGGTTCCTGCGGCCTTAAATTGCCGGGTGCCTTCTGGAATTCAGCGTCTTGCAAGATGCCTCCCAGACGCAAGGTGGCACCAGTGCCAACTTGGTCTTGTTTGAGAGTGCCAAGTGGGTCCTGCAAACTGACACCCAGAACAGTAGCTTCTGAAATTTGTTTTCCAGGGAAAAAGCCTGTAGAATGGTTTTCGGTACTGCGGCCTTAAATTGCCGGGTGACTCCTGGAATTCCGCCTCTCGCAGGATGCCTCCCAGACACAAGGTGGCACCAGTGCCAACTTGGTCTGCTTTGAGAGTGCCAAGTGGGTCCTGAAAACTGACACCCAGAACAGTGGCTTGTGAGTTTTGTTTCCCAGGGAAAAAGCCTGTATAATGGTTCAGGGTCCTGCGGCCTTAAATTGCCGGGTGCCTCCTGGAATTCGGCCTCTCGCAGGATGCCTCCCAGACGCAAGGTGGCACCAGTTCCAACTTGGTCTAGTTTAAGAGTGCCAAGTGGGTCCTGAAAACTGACACCCAGAACAGTGGCTTGTGAGTTTTGTTTCCCAGGGAAAAAGCCTGTACAATGGTTCAGGGTCCTGCGGCCTTAAATTGCCGGGTGCCTCCTGGAATTGCGCCTCTCGCAGGATGCCTCCAGACGCAAGGTGGCACCAGTGCCAACTTGGTCTGGTTTAAGAGTGCCAAGTGGGTCCTGAAAACTGACACCCAGAACAGTGGCTTGTGAGTTTTGTTTCCCAGGGAAAAAGCCTGTACAATGGTTCAGGGGCCTGAGGCCTTAAATTGCCGGGTGCCTCCTGGAATTGCGCCTCTCGCAGGATGCCTCCCAGACGCAAGGTGGCACTAGTGCAAAATTGGTCTGCTTTGAGAGTGTCAAGTGGGTCCTGAAAACTGACACCCAGAACAGTGGCTTGTGAGTTTTGTTTCCCAGGGAAAAAGCCTGTACAATGGTACAGGGTCCTGCGGCCTTAAATTGCCGGGTGCCTCCTTGAATTGCGCCTCTCGCAGGATGCCTCCAAGACGCAAGGTGGCACCAGTGCCAACTTGATCTGGTTTGAGAGTGCCAGGTGGCTCCTGCAAACTGACACCCAGAACAGTGGCTTGTGAGTTTTGTTTCCCAGGGAAAAAGCCTGTACAATGGTTTATGTTAATGCCGCCTTTAATAGCCGGGTGCCACCTGGAGATCCGCCTCTCGCAGGATGCCTCCCAGACGCAAGGTGGCACCAGTGCCAAATTGGTCTGCTTTGAGAGTGTCAAGTGGGTCCTGAAAACTGACACCCAGAACAGTGGCTTGTGAGTTTTGTTTCCCAGGGAAAAAGCCTGTACAATGGTTCAGGGTCCTGCGGCCTTAAATTGCCAGGTGCCTCCTGGAATTCCGCCTCTGGCCAGGTGTTTCCCAGACGCTAAGCAACACCAGTGCCAACTTGGTCTGGTTTAAGAGTGCCAAGTGGGTCCAGCAAACTGACACCCAGAACAGTGGCTTGTGAGTTTTGTTTCCCAGGGAAAAAGCCTGTACAATGGTTCAGGTTCCTGCGGCCTTAAATTGCCGGGTGCCTTCTGGAATTCAGCGTCTTGCAAGATGCCTCCCAGACGCAAGGTGGCACCAGTGCCAACTTGGTCTTGTTTGAGAGTGCCAAGTGGGTCCTGCAAACTGACACCCAGAACAGTGGCTTCTGAAATTTGTTTTCCAGGGAAAAAGCCTGTAGAATGGTTTTCGGTACTGCGGCCTTAAATTGCCGGGTGACTCCTGGAATTCCGCCTCTCGCAGGATGCCTCCCAGACACAAGGTGGCACCAGTGCCAACTTGGTCTGCTTTGAGAGTGCCAAGTGGGTCCTGAAAACTGACACCCAGAACAGTGGCTTGTGAGTTTTGTTTCCCAGGGAAAAAGCCTGTATAATGGTTCAGGGTCCTGCGGCCTTAAATTGCCGGGTGCCTCCTGGAATTCGGCCTCTCGCAGGATGCCTCCCAGACGCAAGGTGGCACCAGTTCCAACTTGGTCTAGTTTAAGAGTGCCAAGTGGGTCCTGAAAACTGACACCCAGAACAGTGGCTTGTGAGTTTTGTTTCCCAGGGAAAAAGCCTGTACAATGGTTCAGGGGCCTGAGGCCTTAAATTGCCGGGTGCCTCCTGGAATTGCGCCTCTCGCAGGATGCCTCCCAGACGCAAGGTGGCACCAGTGCCAACTTGGTCTGCTTTGAGAGTGTCAAGTGGGTCCTGAAAACTGACACCCAGAACAGTGGCTTGTGAGTTTTGTTTCCCAGGGAAAAAGCCTGTACAATGGTTCAGGGTCCTGCGGCCTTAAATTGCCGGGTGCCTCCTGGAATTGCGCCTCTCGCAGGATGCCTCCCAGACGCAAGGTGGCACCAGTGCCAACTTGGTCTGGTTTGAGAGTGCCAAGTGTGTCCTGAAAACTGACACCCAGAACAGTGGCATGTGAGTTTTCTTTCCTAGGGAAAAAGACTGCAAAATGGTTCAGGGTCCTGCAACCTTAAATTACCGCGTGCCTCCTGGAGATCCGCCTCTCACAGGATGCCTCCCAGGCGCAACATGACACCAGTGCCAACTTGGTCTGGTTTGAGAGTGCCAGGTGGCTCCTGCAAACTGACACCCAGAACAGTGGCTTGTGAGTTTTGTTTCCCAGGGAAAAAGCCTGTACAATGGTTCAGGGGCCTGCGGCCTTAAATTGCCGGGTGCCACCTGGAATTGCGCCTCTCGCAGGATGCCTCCCAGACGCAAGGTTGCACCAGTGCCAACTTGGTCTGGTTTGAGAATACCAAGTGTGTCCTGAAAACTGACACCCAGAACAGTGGCTTGTGAGTTTTCTTTCCTAGGGAAAAAGACTGTAAAATGGTTCAGGGTCCTGCAACCTAAAATTGCCGGGTGCCTCCTGGAGATCCGCCTCTCACAGGATGCCTCCCAGACGCAACATGACACCAGTGCCAACTTGGTCTGGTTTGAGAGTGCCAGGTGGCTCCTGCAAACTGACACCCAGAACAGTGGCTTGTGAGTTTTGTTTCCCAGGGAAAAAGCCTGTTCAATGGTTCAGGGGCCTGCGGCCTTAAATTGCTGGGTGCCTCCTGGAATTCGGCCTCTCGCAGGATGCCTCCAGACGCAAGGTGGCACCAGTGCCAACTTGGTCTGGTTTAAGAGTGCCAAGTGGGTCCTGAAAACTGACACCCAGAACAGTGGCTTGTGAGTTTTTTTTCCCAGGGAAAAAGCCTGTACGATGGTTCAGGGGCCTGAGGCCTTAAATTGCCGGGTGCCTCCTGGAATTCGGACTCTTGAAGGATGCCTCCCAGACACAAGGTGGCAGCAGTGCCAACTTGGTCTGGTTTGAGAGTGCCAAGTGTGTCCTGAAAACTGACACCCAGAACAGTGGCTTGTGAGTTTTGTTTCCCAGGGAAAAAGCCTGTACCATGGTTCAGGGTCCTGAGGCCTTAAATTGCTAGGTGCCTCCTGGAATTGCGCCTCTCGCAGGATGCCTCCCAGACGCAAGGTGGCACCAGTGCCAAATTGGTCTGCTTTGAGAGTGTCAAGTGGGTCCTGAAAACTGACACCCAGAACAGTGGCTTGTGAGTTTTGTTTCCCAGGGAAAAAGCCTGTACAATGGTACAGGGTCCTGCGGCCTTAAATTGCCGGGTGCCTCCTTGAATTGCGCCTCTCGCAGGATGCCTCCAAGACGCAAGGTGGCGCCAGTGCCAACTTGGTCTGGTTTAAGAGTGCCAAGTGGGTCCTGCAAACTGACACCCAGAACAGTGGCTTGTGAGTTTTGTTTCCCAGGGAAAAAGCCTGTACAATGGTTTATGTTAATGCCGCCTTTAATAGCCGGGTGCCACCTGGAGATCCGCCTCTCGCAGGATGCCTCCCAGACGCAAGGTGGCACCAGTGCCAACTTGGTCTGCTTTGAGAGTGTCAAGTGGGTCCTGAAAACTGACACCCAGAACAGTGGCTTGTGAGTTTTGTTTCCCAGGGAAAAAGCCTGTACAATGGTTCAGGGTCCTGCGGCCTTAAATTGCCGGGTGCCTCCTGGAATTCCGCATCTGGCCAGGTGTTTCCCAGACGCTAAGCAACACCAGTGCCAACTTGGTCTGGTTTAAGAGTGCCAAGTGGGTCCTGCAAACTGACACCCAGAACAGTGGCTTGTGAGTTTTGTTTCCCAGGGAAAAAGCCTGTACAATGGTTCAGGTTCCTGCGGCCTTAAATTGCCGGGTGCCTTCTGGAATTCAGCGTCTTGCAAGATGCCTCCCAGACGCAAGGTGGCACCAGTGCCAACTTGGTCTTGTTTGAGAGTGCCAAGTGGGTCCTGAAAACTGACACCCAGAACAGTGGCTTCTGAATTTTGTTTTCCAGGGAAAAAGCCTGTAGAATGGTTTTCGGTACTGCGGCCTGAAATTGCCGGGTGACTCCTGGAATTCCGCCTCTCGCAGGATGCCTCCCAGACACAAGGTGGCACCAGTGCCAACTTGGTCTGGTTTGAGAGTGCCAAGTGTGTCCTGAAAACTGACACCCAGAACAGTGGCTTGTGAGTTTTGTTTCCCAGGGAAAAAGCCTGTACAATGGTTCAGGGTCCTGCGGCCTTGAATTGCCGGGTGCCTCCTGGAATTGCGCCTCTCGCAGGATGCCTCCCAGACGCAAGGTGGCACCAGTGCAAACTTGGTCTGCTTTGAGAGTGTCAAGTGGGTCCTGAAAACTGACACCCAGAACAGTGGCTTGTGAGTTTTGTTTCCCAGGGAAAAAGCCTGTACAATGGTTCAGGGGCCTGCGGCCTTAAATTGCCGGGTGCCTCCTGGAATTGCGCATCTGGCCAGGTGTTTCCCAGACGCTGAGCAACACCAGTGCCAACTTGGTCTGGTTTAAGAGTGCCAAGTGGGTCCTGCAAACTGACACCCAGAACAGTGGCTTGTGAGTTTTGTTTCCCAGGGAAAAAGCCTGTACAATGGTTCAGGGGCCTGAGGCCTTAAATTGCCTGGTGCCACCTGCAATTGCGCCTCTCGCAGGATGCCTCCCAGACGCAAGGTGGCACCAGTGCCAACTTGGTCTGCTTTGAGAGTGCCAAGTGTGTCCTGAAAACTGACACCCAGAACAGTAGCTTGTGAGTTTTCTTTCCCAGGGAAAAAGACTGTAAAATGGTTCAGGGTCCTGCAACCTTAAATTGCCGGGTGCCTCCTGGAGATCCGCCTCTCACAGGATGCCTCCCAGGCGCAACATGACACCAGTGCCAACTTGGTCTGGTTTGAGAGCGCAAGGTGGCTCCTGCAAACTGACACCCAGAACAGTGGCTTGTGAGTTTTGTTTCCCAGGGAAAAAGCCTGTACAATGGTTCAGGGGCCTGCGGCCTTAAATTGCTGGGTGCCTCCTGGAATTCAGCCTCTCGCAGGATGCCTCCAGACGCAAGGTGGCACCAGTGCCAACTTGGTCTGGTTTAAGAGTGCCAAGTGGGTCCTGAAAACTGACACCCAGAACAGTGGCTTGTGAGTTTTGTTTCCCAGGGAAAAAGCCTGTACAATGGTTCAGGGGCCTGAGGCCTTAAATTGCCGGGTGCCTCCTGGAATTGCGCCTCTCGCAGGATGCCTCCCAGACGCAAGGTGGCACTAGTGCAAAATTGGTCTGCTTTGAGAGTGTCAAGTGGGTCCTTAAAACTGACACCCAGAACAGTGGCTTGTGAGTTTTGTTTCCCAGGGAAAAAGCCTGTACAATGGTACAGGGTCCTGCGGCCTTAAATTGCCGGGTGCCTCCTTGAATTGCGCCTCTCGCAGGATGCCTCCAAGACGCAAGGTGGCACCAGTGCCAACTTGATCTGGTTTGAGAGTGCCAGGTGGCTCCTGCAAACTGACACCCAGAACAGTGGCTTGTGAGTTTTGTTTCCCAGGGAAAAAGCCTGTACAATGGTTTATGTTAATGCCGCCTTTAATAGCCGGGTGCCACCTGGAGATCCGCCTCTCGCAGGATGCCTCCCAGACGCAAGGTGGCACCAGTGCCAACTTGGTCTGCTTTGAGATTGTCAAGTGGGTCCTGAAAACTGACACCCAGAACAGTGGCTTGTGAGTTTTGTTTCCCAGGGAAAAAGCCTGTACAATGGTTCAGGGTCCTGCGGCCTTAAATTGCCGGGTGCCTCCTGGAATTCCGCATCTGGCCACGTGTTTCCCAGACGCTAAGCAACACCAGTGCCAACTTGGTCTGGTTTAAGAGTGCCAAGTGGGTCCAGCAAACTGACACCCAGAACAGTGGCTTGTGAGTTTTGTTTCCCAGGGAAAAAGCCTGTACAATGGTTCAGGTTCCTGCGGCCTTAAATTGCCGGGTGCCTTCTGGAATTCAGCGTCTTGCAAGATGCCTCCCAGACGCAAGGTGGCACCAGTGCCAACTTGGTCTTGTTTGAGAGTGCCAAGTGGGTCCTGCAAACTGACACCCAGAACAGTGGCTTCTGAAATTTGTTTTCCAGGGAAAAAGCCTGTAGAATGGTTTTCGGTACTGCGGCCTTAAATTGCCGGGTGACTCCTGGAATTCCGCCTCTCGCAGGATGCCTCCCAGACACAAGGTGGCACCAGTGCCAACTTGGTCTGCTTTGAGAGTGCCAAGTGGGTCCTGAAAACTGACACCCAGAACAGTGGCTTGTGAGTTTTGTTTCCCAGGGAAAAAGCCTGTATAATGGTTCAGGGTCCTGCGGCCTTAAATTGCCGGGTGCCTCCTGGAATTCGGCCTCTCGCAGGATGCCTCCCAGACGCAAGGTGGCACCAGTTCCAACTTGGTCTAGTTTAAGAGTGCCAAGTGGGTCCTGAAAACTGACACCCAGAACAGTGGCTTGTGAGTTTTGTTTCCCAGGGAAAAAGCCTGTACAATGGTTCAGGGTCCTGCGGCCTTAAATTGCCGGGTGCCTCCTGGAATTGCGCCTCTCGCAGGATGCCTCCAGACGCAAGGTGGCACCAGTGCCAACTTGGTCTGGTTTAAGAGTGCCAAGTGGGTCCTGAAAACTGACACCCAGAACAGTGGCTTGTGAGTTTTGTTTCCCAGGGAAAAAGCCTGTACAATGGTTCAGGGGCCTGAGGCCTTAAATTGCCGGGTGCCTCCTGGAATTGCGCCTCTCGCAGGATGCCTCCCAGACGCAAGGTGGCACCAGTGCCAACTTGGTCTGCTTTGAGAGTGTCAAGTGGGTCCTGAAAACTGACACCCAGAACAGTGGCTTGTGAGTTTTGTTTCCCAGGGAAAAAGCCTGTACAATGGTACAGGGTCCTGCGGCCTTAAATTGCCGGGTGCCTCCTTGAATTGCGCCTCTCGCAGGATGCCTCCAAGACGCAAGGTGGCAGCAGTGCCAACTTGATCTGGTTTGAGAGTGCCAGGTGGCTCCTGCAAACTGACACCCAGAACAGTGGCTTGTGAGTTTTGTTTCCCAGGGAAAAAGCCTGTACAATGGTTTATGTTAATGCCGCCTTTAATAGCCGGGTGCCACCTGGAGATCCGCCTCTCGCAGGATGCCTCCCAGACGCAAGGTGGCACCAGTGCCAACTTGGTCTGCTTTGAGAGTGTCAAGTGGGTCCTGAAAACTGACACCCAGAACAGTGGCTTGTGAGTTTTGTTTCCCAGGGAAAAAGCCTGTACAATGGTTCAGGGTCCTGCGGCCTTAAATTGCCGGGTGCCTCCTGGAATTCCGCCTCTGGCCAGGTGTTTCCCAGACGCTAAGCAACACCAGTGCCAACTTGGTCTGGTTTAAGAGTGCCAAGTGGGTCCAGCAAACTGACACCCAGAACAGTGGCTTGTGAGTTTTGTTTCCCAGGGAAAAAGCCTGTACAATGGTTCAGGGGCCTGCGGCCTTAAATTGCCGGGTGCCTTCTGGAATTCAGCGTCTTCTAAGATGCCTCCCAGACGCAAGGTGGCACCAGTGCCAACTTGGTCTTGTTTGAGAGTGCCAAGTGGGTCCTGCAAACTGACACCCAGAACAGTGGCTTCTGAAATTTGTTTTCCAGGGAAAAAGCCTGTAGAATGGTTTTCGGTACTGCGGCCTTAAATTGCCGGGTGACTCCTGGAATTCCGCCTCTCGCAGGATGCCTCCCAGACACAAGGTGGCACCAGTGCCAACTTGGTCTGCTTTGAGAGTGCCAAGTGGGTCCTGAAAACTGACACCCAGAACAGTGGCTTGTGAGTTTTGTTTCCCAGGGAAAAAGCCTGTATAATGGTTCAGGGTCCTGCGGCCTTAAATTGCCGGGTGCCTCCTGGAATTCGGCCTCTCGCAGGATGCCTCCCAGACGCAAGGTGGCACCAGTTCCAACTTGGTCTAGTTTAAGAGTGCCAAGTGGGTCCTGAAAACTGACACCCAGAACAGTGGCTTGTGAGTTTTGTTTCCCAGGGAAAAAGCCTGTACAATGGTTCAGGGGCCTGAGGCCTTAAATTGCCGGGTGCCTCCTGGAATTGCGCCTCTCGCAGGATGCCTCCCAGACGCAAGGTGGCACCAGTGCCAACTTGGTCTGGTTTGAGAGTGCCAAGTGTGTCCTGAAAACTGACACCCAGAACAGTGGCATGTGAGTTTTCTTTCCTAGGGAAAAAGACTGCAAAATGGTTCAGGGTCCTGCAACCTTAAATTGCCGCGTGCCTCCTGGAGATCCGCCTCTCACAGGATGCCTCCCAGGCGCAACATGACACCAGTGCCAACTTGGTCTGGTTTGAGAGTGCCAGGTGGCTCCTGCAAACTGACACCCAGAACAGTGGCTTGTGAGTTTTGTTTCCCAGGGAAAAAGCCTGTACAATGGTTCAGGGTCCTGCGGCCTTAAATTGCCGGGTGCCACCTGGAATTGCGCCTCTCGCAGGATGCCTCCCAGACGCAAGGTTGCACCAGTGCCAACTTGGTCTGGTTTGAGAATGCCAAGTGTGTCCTGAAAACTGACACCCAGAACAGTGGCTTGTGAGTTTTCTTTCCCAGGGAAAAAGACTGTAAAATGGTTCAGGGTCCTGCAACCTAAAATTGCCGGGTGCCTCCTGGAGATCCGCCTCTCGCAGGATGCCTCCCAGACGCAACATGACACCAGTGCCAACTTGGTCTGGTTTGAGAGTGCCAGGTGGCTCCTGCAAACTGACACCCAGAACAGTGGCTTGTGAGTTTTGTTTCCCAGGGAAAAAGCCTGTTCAATGGTTCAGGGGCCTGCGGCCTTAAATTGCTGGGTGCCTCCTGGAATTCGGCCTCTCGCAGGATGCCTCTAGACGCAAGGTGGCACCAGTGCCAACTTGGTCTGGTTTAAGAGTGCCAAGTGGGTCCTGAAAACTGACACCCAGAACAGTGGCTTGTGAGTTTTGTTTCCCAGGGAAAAAGCCTGTACGATGGTTCAGGGGCCTGAGGCCTTAAATTGCCGGGTGCCTCCTGGAAATCGGACTCTTGAAGGATGCCTCTCAGACACAAGGTGGCACCAGTGCCAACTTGGTCTGGTTTGAGAGTGCCAAGTGTGTCCTGAAAACTGACACCCAGAACAGTGGCTTGTGAGTTTTGTTTCCCAGGGAAAAAGCCTGTACCATGGTTCAGGGTCCTGAGGCCTTAAATTGCTAGGTGCCTCCTGGAATTGCGCCTCTCGCAGGATGCCTCCCAGACGCAAGGTGGCACCAGTGCCAAATTGGTCTGCTTTGAGAGTGTCAAGTGGGTCCTGAAAACTGACACCCAGAACAGTGGCTTGTGAGTTTTGTTTCCCAGGGAAAAAGCCTGTACAATGGTACAGGGTCCTGCGGCCTTAAATTGCCGGGTGCCTCCTTGAATTGCGCCTCTCGCAGGATGCCTCCAAGACGCAAGGTGGCGCCAGTGCCAACTTGGTCTGGTTTAAGAGTGCCAAGTGGGTCCTGCAAACTGACACCCAGAACAGTGGCTTGTGAGTTTTGTTTCCCAGGGAAAAAGCCTGTACAATGGTTTATGTTAATGCCGCCTTTAATAGCCGGGTGCCACCTGGAGATCCGCCTCTCGCAGGATGCCTCCCAGACGCAAGGTGGCACCAGTGCCAAATTGGTCTGCTTTGAGAGTGTCAAGTGGGTCCTGAAAACTGACACCCAGAACAGTGGCTTGTGAGTTTTGTTTCCCAGGGAAAAAGCCTGTACAATGGTTCAGGGTCCTGCGGCCTTAAATTGCCAGGTGCCTCCTGGAATTCCGCCTCTGGCCAGGTGTTTCCCAGACGCTAAGCAACACCAGTGCCAACTTGGTCTGGTTTAAGAGTGCCAAGTGGGTCCAGCAAACTGACACCCAGAACAGTGGCTTGTGAGTTTTGTTTCCCAGGGAAAAAGCCTGTACAATGGTTCAGGTTCCTGCGGCCTTAAATTGCCGGGTGCCTTCTGGAATTCAGCGTCTTGCAAGATGCCTCCCAGACGCAAGGTGGCACCAGTGCCAACTTGGTCTTGTTTGAGAGTGCCAAGTGGGTCCTGCAAACTGACACCCAGAACAGTGGCTTCTGAAATTTGTTTTCCAGGGAAAAAGCCTGTAGAATGGTTTTCGGTACTGCGGCCTTAAATTGCCGGGTGACTCCTGGAATTCCGCCTCTCGCAGGATGCCTCCCAGACACAAGGTGGCACCAGTGCCAACTTGGTCTGCTTTGAGAGTGCCAAGTGGGTCCTGAAAACTGACACCCAGAACAGTGGCTTGTGAGTTTTGTTTCCCAGGGAAAAAGCCTGTATAATGGTTCAGGGTCCTGCGGCCTTAAATTGCCGGGTGCCTCCTGGAATTCGGCCTCTCGCAGGATGCCTCCCAGACGCAAGGTGGCACCAGTTCCAACTTGGTCTAGTTTAAGAGTGCCAAGTGGGTCCTGAAAACTGACACCCAGAACAGTGGCTTGTGAGTTTTGTTTCCCAGGGAAAAAGCCTGTACAATGGTTCAGGGGCCTGAGGCCTTAAATTGCCGGGTGCCTCCTGGAATTGCGCCTCTCGCAGGATGCCTCCCAGACGCAAGGTGGCACCAGTGCCAACTTGGTCTGCTTTGAGAGTGTCAAGTGGGTCCTGAAAACTGACACCCAGAACAGTGGCTTGTGAGTTTTGTTTCCCAGGGAAAAAGCCTGTACAATGGTTCAGGGTCCTGCGGCCTTAAATTGCCGGGTGCCTCCTGGAATTGCGCCTCTCGCAGGATGCCTCCCAGACGCAAGGTGGCACCAGTGCCAACTTGGTCTGGTTTGAGAGTGCCAAGTGTGTCCTGAAAACTGACACCCAGAACAGTGGCATGTGAGTTTTCTTTCCTAGGGAAAAAGACTGCAAAATGGTTCAGGGTCCTGCAACCTTAAATTACCGCGTGCCTCCTGGAGATCCGCCTCTCACAGGATGCCTCCCAGGCGCAACATGACACCAGTGCCAACTTGGTCTGGTTTGAGAGTGCCAGGTGGCTCCTGCAAACTGACACCCAGAACAGTGGCTTGTGAGTTTTGTTTCCCAGGGAAAAAGCCTGTACAATGGTTCAGGGTCCTGCGGCCTTAAATTGCCGGGTGCCACCTGGAATTGCGCCTCTCGCAGGATGCCTCCCAGACGCAAGGTTGCACCAGTGCCAACTTGGTCTGGTTTGAGAATACCAAGTGTGTCCTGAAAACTGACACCCAGAACAGTGGCTTGTGAGTTTTCTTTCCCAGGGAAAAAGACTGTAAAATGGTTCAGGGTCCTGCAACCTAAAATTGCCGGGTGCCTCCTGGAGATCCGCCTCTCACAGGATGCCTCCCAGACGCAACATGACACCAGTGCCAACTTGGTCTGGTTTGAGAGTGCCAGGTGGCTCCTGCAAACTGACACCCAGAACAGTGGCTTGTGAGTTTTGTTTCCCAGGGAAAAAGCCTGTTCAATGGTTCAGGGGCCTGCGGCCTTAAATTGCTGGGTGCCTCCTGGAATTCGGCCTCTCGCAGGATGCCTCCAGACGCAAGGTGGCACCAGTGCCAACTTGGTCTGGTTTAAGAGTGCCAAGTGGGTCCTGAAAACTGACACCCAGAACAGTGGCTTGTGAGTTTTGTTTCCCAGGGAAAAAGCCTGTACGATGGTTCAGGGGCCTGAGGCCTTAAATTGCTGGGTGCCTCCTGGAATTCAGCCTCTCGCAGGATGCCTCCAGACGCAAGGTGGCACCAGTGCCAACTTGGTCTGGTTTAAGAGTGCCAAGTGGGTCCTGAAAACTGACACCCAGAACAGTGGCTTGTGAGTTTTGTTTCCCAGGGAAAAAGCCTGTACCATGGTTCAGGGTCCTGAGGCCTTAAATTGCTAGGTGCCTCCTGGAATTGCGCCTCTCGCAGGATGCCTCCCAGACGCAAGGTGGCACCAGTGCCAAATTGGTCTGCTTTGAGAGTGTCAAGTGGGTCCTGAAAACTGACACCCAGAACAGTGGCTTGTGAGTTTTGTTTCCCAGGGAAAAAGCCTGTACAATGGTACAGGGTCCTGCGGCCTTAAATTGCCGGGTGCCTCCTTGAATTGCGCCTCTCGCAGGATGCCTCCAAGACGCAAGGTGGCGCCAGTGCCAACTTGGTCTGGTTTAAGAGTGCCAAGTGGGTCCTGCAAACTGACACCCAGAACAGTGGCTTGTGAGTTTTGTTTCCCAGGGAAAAAGCCTGTACAATGGTTTATGTTAATGCCGCCTTTAATAGCCGGGTGCCACCTGGAGATCCGCCTCTCGCAGGATGCCTCCCAGACGCAAGGTGGCACCAGTGCCAACTTGGTCTGCTTTGAGAGTGTCAAGTGGGTCCTGAAAACTGACACCCAGAACAGTGGCTTGTGAGTTTTGTTTCCCAGGGAAAAAGCCTGTACAATGGTTCAGGGTCCTGCGGCCTTAAATTGCCGGGTGCCTCCTGGAATTCCGCATCTGGCCAGGTGTTTCCCAGACGCTAAGCAACACCAGTGCCAACTTGGTCTGGTTTAAGAGTGCCAAGTGGGTCCTGCAAACTGACACCCAGAACAGTGGCTTGTGAGTTTTGTTTCCCAGGGAAAAAGCCTGTACAATGGTTCAGGTTCCTGCGGCCTTAAATTGCCGGGTGCCTTCTGGAATTCAGCGTCTTGCAAGATGCCTCCCAGACGCAAGGTGGCACCAGTGCCAACTTGGTCTTGTTTGAGAGTGCCAAGTGGGTCCTGAAAACTGACACCCAGAACAGTGGCTTCTGAATTTTGTTTTCCAGGGAAAAAGCCTGTAGAATGGTTTTCGGTACTGCGGCCTGAAATTGCCGGGTGACTCCTGGAATTCCGCCTCTCGCAGGATGCCTCCCAGACACAAGGTGGCACCAGTGCCAACTTGGTCTGGTTTGAGAGTGCCAAGTGTGTCCTGAAAACTGACACCCAGAACAGTGGCTTGTGAGTTTTGTTTCCCAGGGAAAAAGCCTGTACAATGGTTCAGGGTCCTGCGGCCTTGAATTGCCGGGTGCCTCCTGGAATTGCGCCTCTCGCAGGATGCCTCCCAGACGCAAGGTGGCACCAGTGCAAACTTGGTCTGCTTTGAGAGTGTCAAGTGGGTCCTGAAAACTGACACCCAGAACAGTGGCTTGTGAGTTTTGTTTCCCAGGGAAAAAGCCTGTACAATGGTTCAGGGGCCTGCGGCCTTAAATTGCCGGGTGCCTCCTGGAATTGCGCATCTGGCCAGGTGTTTCCCAGACGCTGAGCAACACCAGTGCCAACTTGGTCTGGTTTAAGAGTGCCAAGTGGGTCCTGCAAACTGACACCCAGAACAGTGGCTTGTGAGTTTTGTTTCCCAGGGAAAAAGCCTGTACAATGGTTCAGGGGCCTGAGGCCTTAAATTGCCTGGTGCCTTCTGGAATTCAGCGTCTTGCAAGATGCCTCCCAGACGCAAGGTGGCACCAGTGCCAACTTGGTCTTGTTTGAGAGTGCCAAGTGGGTCCTGCAAACTGACACCCAGAACAGTGGCTTCTGAAATTTGTTTTCCAGGGAAAAAGCCTGTAGAATGGTTTTCGGTACTGCGGCCTTAAATTGCCGGGTGACTCCTGGAATTCCGCCTCTCGCAGGATGCCTCCCAGACACAAGGTGGCACCAGTGCCAACTTGGTCTGCTTTGAGAGTGCCAAGTGGGTCCTGAAAACTGACACCCAGAACAGTGGCTTGTGAGTTTTGTTTCCCAGGGAAAAAGCCTGTATAATGGTTCAGGGTCCTGCGGCCTTAAATTGCCGGGTGCCTCCTGGAATTCGGCCTCTCGCAGGATGCCTCCCAGACGCAAGGTGGCACCAGTTCCAACTTGGTCTAGTTTAAGAGTGCCAAGTGGGTCCTGAAAACTGACACCCAGAACAGTGGCTTGTGAGTTTTGTTTCCCAGGGAAAAAGCCTGTACAATGGTTCAGGGTCCTGCGGCCTTAAATTGCCGGGTGCCTCCTGGAATTGCGCCTCTCGCAGGATGCCTCCAGACGCAAGGTGGCACCAGTGCCAACTTGGTCTGGTTTAAGAGTGCCAAGTGGGTCCTGAAAACTGACACCCAGAACAGTGGCTTGTGAGTTTTGTTTCCCAGGGAAAAAGCCTGTACAATGGTTCAGGGGCCTGAGGCCTTAAATTGCCGGGTGCCTCCTGGAATTGCGCCTCTCGCAGGATGCCTCCCAGACGCAAGGTGGCACCAGTGCCAACTTGGTCTGCTTTGAGAGTGTCAAGTGGGTCCTGAAAACTGACACCCAGAACAGTGGCTTGTGAGTTTTGTTTCCCAGGGAAAAAGCCTGTACAATGGTACAGGGTCCTGCGGCCTTAAATTGCCGGGTGCCTCCTTGAATTGCGCCTCTCGCAGGATGCCTCCAAGACGCAAGGTGGCAGCAGTGCCAACTTGATCTGGTTTGAGAGTGCCAGGTGGCTCCTGCAAACTGACACCCAGAACAGTGGCTTGTGAGTTTTGTTTCCCAGGGAAAAAGCCTGTACAATGGTTTATGTTAATGCCGCCTTTAATAGCCGGGTGCCACCTGGAGATCCGCCTCTCGCAGGATGCCTCCCAGACACAAGGTGGCACCAGTGCCAACTTGGTCTGCTTTGAGAGTGCCAAGTGGGTCCTGAAAACTGACACCCAGAACAGTGGCTTGTGAGTTTTGTTTCCCAGGGAAAAAGCCTGTATAATGGTTCAGGGTCCTGCGGCCTTAAATTGCCGGGCGCCTCCTGGAATTCGGCCTCTCGCAGGATGCCTCCCAGACGCAAGGTGGCACCAGTTCCAACTTGGTCTAGTTTAAGAGTGCCAAGTGGGTCCTGAAAACTGACACCCAGAACAGTGGCTTGTGAGTTTTGTTTCCCAGGGAAAAAGCCTGTACAATGGTTCAGGGGCCTGAGGCCTTAAATTGCCGGGTGCCTCCTGGAATTGCGCCTCTCGCAGGATGCCTCCCAGACGCAAGGTGGCACCAGTGCCAACTTGGTCTGCTTTGAGAGTGCCAAGTGTGTCCTGAAAACTGACACCCAGAACAGTGGCATGTGAGTTTTCTTTCCTAGGGAAAAAGACTGCAAAATGGTTCAGGGTCCTGCAACCTTAAATTGCCGCGTGCCTCCTGGAGATCCGCCTCTCACAGGATGCCTCCCAGGCGCAACATGACACCAGTGCCAACTTGGTCTGGTTTGAGAGTGCCAGGTGGCTCCTGCAAACTGACACCCAGAACAGTGGCTTGTGAATTTTGTTTCCCAGGGAAAAAGCCTGTACAATGGTTCAGGGTCCTGCGGCCTTAAATTGCCGGGTGCCACCTGGAATTGCGCCTCTCGCAGGATGCCTCCCAGACGCAAGGTTGCACCAGTGCCAACTTGGTCTGGTTTGAGAATGCCAAGTGTGTCCTGAAAACTGACACCCAGAACAGTGGCTTGTGAGTTTTCTTTCCCAGGGAAAAAGACTGTAAAATGGTTCAGGGTCCTGCAACCTAAAATTGCCGGGTGCCTCCTGGAGATCCGCCTCTCGCAGGATGCCTCCCAGACGCAACATGACACCAGTGCCAACTTGGTCTGGTTTGAGAGTGCCAGGTGGCTCCTGCAAACTGACACCCAGAACAGTGGCTTGTGAGTTTTGTTTCCCAGGGAAAAAGCCTGTTCAATGGTTCAGGGGCCTGCGGCCTTAAATTGCTGGGTGCCTCCTGGAATTCGGCCTCTCGCAGGATGCCTCTAGACGCAAGGTGGCACCAGTGCCAACTTGGTCTGGTTTAAGAGTGCCAAGTGGGTCCTGAAAACTGACACCCAGAACAGTGGCTTGTGAGTTTTGTTTCCCAGGGAAAAAGCCTGTACGATGGTTCAGGGGCCTGAGGCCTTAAATTGCCGGGTGCCTCCTGGAAATCGGACTCTTGAAGGATGCCTCTCAGACACAATGTGGCACCAGTGCCAACTTGGTCTGGTTTGAGAGTGCCAAGTGTGTCCTGAAAACTGACACCCAGAACAGTGGCTTGTGAGTTTTGTTTCCCAGGGAAAAAGCCTGTACCATGGTTCAGGGTCCTGAGGCCTTAAATTGCTAGGTGCCTCCTGGAATTGCGCCTCTCGCAGGATGCCTCCCAGACGCAAGGTGGCACCAGTGCCAAATTGGTCTGCTTTGAGAGTGTCAAGTGGGTCCTGAAAACTGACACCCAGAACAGTGGCTTGTGAGTTTTGTTTCCCAGGGAAAAAGCCTGTACAATGGTACAGGGTCCTGCGGCCTTAAATTGCCGGGTGCCTCCTTGAATTGCGCCTCTCGCAGGATGCCTCCAAGACGCAAGGTGGCGCCAGTGCCAACTTGGTCTGGTTTAAGAGTGCCAAGTGGGTCCTGCAAACTGACACCCAGAACAGTGGCTTGTGAGTTTTGTTTCCCAGGGAAAAAGCCTGTACAATGGTTTATGTTAATGCCGCCTTTAATAGCCGGGTGCCACCTGGAGATCCGCCTCTCGCAGGATGCCTCCCAGACGCAAGGTGGCACCAGTGCCAACTTGGTCTGCTTTGAGAGTGTCAAGTGGGTCCTGAAAACTGACACCCAGAACAGTGGCTTGTGAGTTTTGTTTCCCAGGGAAAAAGCCTGTACAATGGTTCAGGGTCCTGCGGCCTTAAATTGCCGGGTGCCTCCTGGAATTCCGCATCTGGCCAGGTGTTTCCCAGACGCTAAGCAACACCAGTGCAAACTTGGTCTGGTTTAAGAGTGCCAAGTGGGTCCTGCAAACTGACACCCAGAACAGTGGCTTGTGAGTTTTGTTTCCCAGGGAAAAAGCCTGTACAATGGTTCAGGTTCCTGCGGCCTTAAATTGCCGGGTGCCTTCTGGAATTCAGCGTCTTGCAAGATGCCTCCCAGACGCAAGGTGGCACCAGTGCCAACTTGGTCTTGTTTGAGAGTGCCAAGTGGGTCCTGAAAACTGACACCCAGAACAGTGGCTTCTGAATTTTGTTTTCCAGGGAAAAAGCCTGTAGAATGGTTTTCGGTACTGCGGCCTGAATTGCCGGGTGCCTCCTGGAATTGCGCCTCTCGCAGGATGCCTCCCAGACGCAAGGTGGCACCAGTGCAAACTTGGTCTGGTTTGAGAGTGCCAAGTGTGTCCTGAAAACTGACACCCAGAACAGTCGCTTGTGAGTTTTCTTTCCCAGGGAAAAAGACTGTAAAATGGTTCAGGGTCCTGCAACCTTAAATTGCCGGGTGCCTCCTGGAGATCCGCCTCTCACAGGATGCCTCCCAGGCGCAACATGACACCAGTGCCAACTTGGTCTGGTTTGAGAGTGCCAGGTGGCTCCTGCAAACTGACACCCAGAACAGTGGCTTGTGAGTTTTGTTTCCCAGGGAAAAAGCCTGTACAATGGTTCAGGGTCCTGCGGCCTTAAATTGCCGGGTGCCTCCTGGAATTGCGCCTCTCGCAGGATGCCTCCCAAACGCAAGGTGGCACCAGTTCCAACTTGGTCTGGTTTGAGAGTGCCAAGTGGGTCCTGAAAACTGACACCCAGAACAGTGGCTTGTGAGTTTTGCTTTCCAGGGAAAAAGCCTGTACAATGGTTCAGGGGCCTGAGGCCTTAAATTTCCGGGTGCCTCCTAGAATTCGGCCTCTCGCAGGATGCCTCTCAGACACAAGGTGGCACCAGTGCCAACTTGGTCTGGTTTGAGAGTGCCAAGTGTGTCCTGAAAACTGACACCCAGAACAGTGGCTTGTGAGTTTTGTTTCCCAGGGAAAAAGCCTGTACCATGGTTCAGGGTCCTGCGGCCTTAAATTGCCAGGTGCCTCCTTGAATTGCACCTCTCGCAGGATGCCTCCCAGACGCAAGGTGGCACTACTGCCAAATTGGTCTGCTTTGAGAGTGTCAAGTGGGTCCTGAAAACTGACACCCAGAACAGTGGCTTGTGAGTTTTGTTTCCCAGGGAAAAAGCCTGTACAATGGTTCAGGGGCCTGAGGCCTTAAATTGCCGGGTGACTCCTGGAATTCCGCCTCTCGCAGGATGCCTCCCAGACGCAAAATGGCACCAGTGCCAACTTGGTCTGGTTTGAGAGTGCCAGGTGGATCCTACAAACTGACACCCAGAACAGTGGCTTGTGAGTTTTGTTTCCCAGGGAAAAAGCCTGTACAATGGTTCAGGGTCCTGCGGACTTAAATTGCCGGGTGCCTCCTGGAATTCGGCCCCTCGACGGATGCCTCCCAGACGCAAGGAGGCACCAGTTCCAACTTGGTCTGGTTTAAGAGTGCCAAGTGGGTCCTGAAAACTGACACCCAGAACAGTGGCTTGTGAGTTTTGTTTCCCAGGGAAAAAGCCTGTACAATGGTTCAGGGTCCTGAGGCCTTAAATTGCCGGGTGCCTCCTAGAATTGCGCCTCTCGCAGGATGCCTCCCAGACGCAAAATGGCACCAGTGCCAACTTGGTCTGCTTTGAGAGTGCCAAGTGGGTCCTGAAAACTGACACCCAGAACAGTGGCTTGTGAGTTTTGTTTCCCAGGGAAAAAGCCTGTACAATGGTTCAGGGTCCTGCGGCCTTAAATTGCCAGGTGCCACCTGGAATTGCGCCTCTCGCAGGATGCCTCCCAGACGCAAGGTGGCACCAGTGCCAACTTGGTGTGGTTTGAGAGTGCCAAGTGTGTCCTGAAAACTGACAGCCAGAACAGTGGCTTGTGAGTTTTCTTTCCTAGGGAAAAAGACTGTAAAATCGTTCAGGGTCCTGCAACCTTAAATTGCCGGGTGCCTCCTGGAGATCCGCCTCTCACAGGATGCCTCCCAGGCGCAACATGACACCAGTGCCAACTTCGTCTGGTTTGAGAGTGCCAGGTGGCTCCTGCAAACTGACACCCAGAACAGTGGCTTGTGAGTTTTGTTTCCCAGGGAAAAAGCCTGTACAATGGTTCAGGGGCCTGCGGCCTTAAATTGCCAGGTGCCTCCTGGAATTCGGCCTCTCGCAGGATGCCTCCCAGACGCAAGGTGGCACCAGTGCCAACTTGGTCTGGTTTAAGAGTGCCAAGTGGGTCCTGAAAACTGACACCCAGAACAGTGGCTTGTGAGTTTTGTTTCCCAGGGAAAAAGCCTGTACAATGGTTCAGGGGCCTGAGGCCTTAAATTGCCGGGTGCCTCCTGGAATTCGGACTCTTGCAGGATGCCTCCCAGACACAAGGTGGCACCAGTGCCAACTTGGTCTGGTTTGAGAGTGCCAAGTGTGTCCTGAAAACTGACACCCAGAACAGTGGCTTGTGAGTTTTGTTTCCCAGGGAAAAAGCCTGTACCATGGTTCAGGGTCCTGCGGCCTTAAATTGCCAGGTGCCTCCTGGAATTGCGCCTCTCGCAGGATGCCTCCCAGACGCAAGGTGGCACTAGTGCAAAATTGGTCTGCTTTGAGAGTGTCAAGTGGGTCCTGAAAACTGACACCCAGAACAGTGGCTTGTGAGTTTTGTTTCCCAGGGAAAAAGCCTGTACAATGGTTTATGTTAATGCCGCCTTTAATTGCCGGGTGCCACCTGGAGATCCACCTCTCGCAGGATGCCTCCCAGACGCAAGGTGGCACCAGTGCCAACTTGGTCTGCTTTGAGAGTGTCAAGTGGGTCCTGAAAACTGACACCCAGAACAGTGGCTTGTGAGTTTTGTTTCCCAGGGAAAAAGCCTGTACAATGGTTCAGGGTCCTGCGGCCTTAAATTGCCGGGTGCCACCTGGAATTGCGCCTCTCGCAGGATGCCTCCCAGACGCAAGGTTGCACCAGTGCCAACTTGGTCTGGTTTGAGAATGCCAAGTGTGTCCTGAAAACTGACACCCAGAACAGTGGCTTGTGAGTTTTCTTTCCCAGGGAAAAAGACTGTAAAATGGTTCAGGGTCCTGCAACCTAAAATTGCCGGGTGCCTCCTGGAGATCCGCCTCTCACAGGATGCCTCCCAGACGCAACATGACACCAGTGCCAACTTGGTCTGGTTTGAGAGTGCCAGGTGGCTCCTGCAAACTGACACCCAGAACAGTGGCTTGTGAGTTTTGTTTCCCAGGGAAAAAGCCTGTTCAATGGTTCAGGGGCCTGCGGCCTTAAATTGCTGGGTGCCTCCTGGAATTCGGCCTCTCGCAGGATGCCTCCAGACGCAAGGTGGCACCAGTGCCAACTTGGTCTGGTTTAAGAGTGCCAAGTGGGTCCTGAAAACTGACACCCAGAACAGTGGCTTGTGAGTTTTGTTTCCCAGGGAAAAAGCCTGTACGATGGTTCAGGGGCCTGAGGCCTTAAATTGCCGGGTGCCTCCTGGAATTCGGACTCTTGAAGGATGCCTCCCAGACACAAGGTGGCACCAGTGCCAACTTGGTCTGGTTTGAGAGTGCCAAGTGTGTCCTGAAAACTGACACCCAGAACAGTGGCTTGTGAGTTTTGTTTCCCAGGGAAAAAGCCTGTACCATGGTTCAGGGTCCTGAGGCCTTAAATTGCTAGGTGCCTCCTGGAATTGCGCCTCTCGCAGGATGCCTCCCAGACGCAAGGTGGCACCAGTGCCAAATTGGTCTGCTTTGAGAGTGTCAAGTGGGTCCTGAAAACTGACACCCAGAACAGTGGCTTGTGAGTTTTGTTTCCCAGGGAAAAAGCCTGTACAATGGTACAGGGTCCTGCGGCCTTAAATTGCCGGGTGCCTCCTTGAATTGCGCCTCTCGCAGGATGCCTCCAAGACGCAAGGTGGCGCCAGTGCCAACTTGGTCTGGTTTAAGAGTGCCAAGTGGGTCCTGCAAACTGACACCCAGAACAGTGGCTTGTGAGTTTTGTTTCCCAGGGAAAAAGCCTGTACAATGGTTTATGTTAATGCCGCCTTTAATAGCCGGGTGCCACCTGGAGATCCGCCTCTCGCAGGATGCCTCCCAGACGCAAGGTGGCACCAGTGCCAACTTGGTCTGCTTTGAGAGTGTCAAGTGGGTCCTGAAAACTGACACCCAGAACAGTGGCTTGTGAGTTTTGTTTCCCAGGGAAAAAGCCTGTACAATGGTTCAGGGTCCTGCGGCCTTAAATTGCCGGGTGCCTCCTGGAATTCCGCATCTGGCCAGGTGTTTCCCAGACGCTAAGCAACACCAGTGCAAACTTGGTCTGGTTTAAGAGTGCCAAGTGGGTCCTGCAAACTGACACCCAGAACAGTGGCTTGTGAGTTTTGTTTCCCAGGGAAAAAGCCTGTACAATGGTTCAGGTTCCTGCGGCCTTAAATTGCCGGGTGCCTTCTGGAATTCAGCGTCTTGCAAGATGCCTCCCAGACGCAAGGTGGCACCAGTGCCAACTTGGTCTTGTTTGAGAGTGCCAAGTGGGTCCTGAAAACTGACACCCAGAACAGTGGCTTCTGAATTTTGTTTTCCAGGGAAAAAGCCTGTAGAATGGTTTTCGGTACTGCGGCCTGAAATTGCCGGGTGCCTCCTGGAATTCCGCCTCTCGCAGGATGCCTCCCAGACACAAGGTGGCACCAGTGCCAACTTGGTCTGGTTTGAGAGTGCCAAGTGTGTCCTGAAAACTGACACCCAGAACAGTGGCTTGTGAGTTTTGTTTCCCAGGGAAAAAGCCTGTACAATGGTTCAGGGTCCTGCGGCCTTGAATTGCCGGGTGCCTCCTGGAATTGCGCCTCTCGCAGGATGCCTCCCAGACGCAAGGTGGCACCAGTGCAAACTTGGTCTGCTTTGAGAGTGTCAAGTGGGTCCTGAAAACTGACACCCAGAACAGTGGCTTGTGAGTTTTGTTTCCCAGGGAAAAAGCCTGTATAATGGTTCAGGGTCCTGCGACCTTAAATTGCCGGGTGCCTCCTGGAATTGCGCCTCTCGCAGGATGCCTCCCAGACGCAAGGTGGCACCAGTGCCAACTTGGTCTGGTTTGAGAGTGCCAAGTGTGTCCTGAAAACTGACACCCAGAACAGTGGCTTGTGAGTTTTCTTTCCCAGGGAAAAAGACTGTAAAATGGTTCAGGGTCCTGCAACCTTAAATTGCCGGGTGCCTCCTGGAGATCCGCCTCTCACAGGATGCCTCCCAGGCGCAACATGACACCAGTGCCAACTTGGTCTGGTTTGAGAGTGCCAGGTGGCTCCTGCAAACTGACACCCAGAACAGTGGCTTGTGAGTTTTGTTTCCCAGGGAAAAAGCCTGTACAATGGTTCAGGGTCCTGCGGCCTTAAATTGCCGGGTGCCTCCTGGAATTGCGCCTCTCGCAGGATGCCTCCCAAACGCAAGGTGGCACCAGTTCCAACTTGGTCTGGTTTGAGAGTGCCAAGTGGGTCCTGAAAACTGCCACCCAGAACAGTGGCTTGTGAGTTTTGCTTTCCAGGGAAAAAGCCTGTACAATGGTTCAGGGGCCTGAGGCCTTAAATTTCCGGGTGCCTCCTAGAATTCGGCCTCTCGCAGGATGCCTCTCAGACACAAGGTGGCACCAGTGCCAACTTGGTCTGGTTTGAGAGTGCCAAGTGTGTCCTGAAAACTGACACCCAGAACAGTGGCTTGTGAGTTTTGTTTCCCAGGGAAAAAGCCTGTACCATGGTTCAGGGTCCTGCGGCCTTAAATTGCCAGGTGCCTCCTTGAATTGCACCTCTCGCAGGATGCCTCCCAGACGCAAGGTGGCACTACTGCCAAATTGGTCTGCTTTGAGAGTGTCAAGTGGGTCCTGAAAACTGACACCCAGAACAGTGGCTTGTGAGTTTTGTTTCCCAGGGAAAAAGCCTGTACAATGGTTCAGGGGCCTGAGGCCTTAAATTGCCGGGTGACTCCTGGAATTCCGCCTCTCGCAGGATGCCTCCCAGACGCAAAATGGCACCAGTGCCAACTTGGTCTGGTTTGAGAGTGCCAGGTGGATCCTACAAACTGACACCCAGAACAGTGGCTTGTGAGTTTTGTTTCCCAGGGAAAAAGCCTGTACAATGGTTCAGGGGCCTGAGGCCTTAAATTGCCGGGTGCCTCCTGGAATTCGGACTCTTGCAGGATGCCTCCCAGACACAAGGTGGCACCAGTGCCAACTTGGTCTGGTTTGAGAGTGCCAAGTGTGTCCTGAAAACTGACACCCAGAACAGTGGCTTGTGAGTTTTGTTTCCCAGGGAAAAAGCCTGTACCATGGTTCAGGGTCCTGCGGCCTTAAATTGCCAGGTGCCTCCTGGAATTGCGCCTCTCGCAGGATGCCTCCCAGACGCAAGGTGGCACTAGTGCAAAATTGGTCTGCTTTGAGAGTGTCAAGTGGGTCCTGAAAACTGACACCCAGAACAGTGGCTTGTGAGTTTTGTTTCCCAGGGAAAAAGCCTGTACAATGGTTTATGTTAATGCCGCCTTTAATTGCCGGGTGCCACCTGGAGATCCACCTCTCGCAGGATGCCTCCCAGACGCAAGGTGGCACCAGTGCCAACTTGGTCTGCTTTGAGAGTGTCAAGTGGGTCCTGAAAACTGACACCCAGAACAGTGGCTTGTGAGTTTTGTTTCCCAGGGAAAAAGCCTGTACAATGGTTCAGGGTCCTGCGGCCTTAAATTGCCGGGTGCCACCTGGAATTGCGCCTCTCGCAGGATGCCTCCCAGACGCAAGGTTGCACCAGTGCCAACTTGGTCTGGTTTGAGAATGCCAAGTGTGTCCTGAAAACTGACACCCAGAACAGTGGCTTGTGAGTTTTCTTTCCCAGGGAAAAAGACTGTAAAATGGTTCAGGGTCCTGCAACCTAAAATTGCCGGGTGCCTCCTGGAGATCCGCCTCTCACAGGATGCCTCCCAGACGCAACATGACACCAGTGCCAACTTGGTCTGGTTTGAGAGTGCCAGGTGGCTCCTGCAAACTGACACCCAGAACAGTGGCTTGTGAGTTTTGTTTCCCAGGGAAAAAGCCTGTTCAATGGTTCAGGGGCCTGCGGCCTTAAATTGCTGGGTGCCTCCTGGAATTCGGCCTCTCGCAGGATGCCTCCAGACGCAAGGTGGCACCAGTGCCAACTTGGTCTGGTTTAAGAGTGCCAAGTGGGTCCTGAAAACTGACACCCAGAACAGTGGCTTGTGAGTTTTGTTTCCCAGGGAAAAAGCCTGTACGATGGTTCAGGGGCCTGAGGCCTTAAATTGCCGGGTGCCTCCTGGAATTCGGACTCTTGAAGGATGCCTCCCAGACACAACATGACACCAGTGCCAACTTGGTCTGGTTTGAGAGTGCCAAGTGTGTCCTGAAAACTGACACCCAGAACAGTGGCTTGTGAGTTTTGTTTCCCAGGGAAAAAGCCTGTACCATGGTTCAGGGTCCTGAGGCCTTAAATTGCTAGGTGCCTCCTGGAATTGCGCCTCTCGCAGGATGCCTCCCAGACGCAAGGTGGCACCAGTGCCAAATTGGTCTGCTTTGAGAGTGTCAAGTGGGTCCTGAAAACTGACACCCAGAACAGTGGCTTGTGAGTTTTGTTTCCCAGGGAAAAAGCCTGTACAATGGTACAGGGTCCTGCGGCCTTAAATTGCCGGGTGCCTCCTTGAATTGCGCCTCTCGCAGGATGCCTCCAAGACGCAAGGTGGCGCCAGTGCCAACTTGGTCTGGTTTAAGAGTGCCAAGTGGGTCCTGCAAACTGACACCCAGAACAGTGGCTTGTGAGTTTTGTTTCCCAGGGAAAAAGCCTGTACAATGGTTTATGTTAATGCCGCCTTTAATAGCCGGGTGCCACCTGGAGATCCGCCTCTCGCAGGATGCCTCCCAGACGCAAGGTGGCACCAGTGCCAACTTGGTCTGCTTTGAGAGTGTCAAGTGGGTCCTGAAAACTGACACCCAGAACAGTGGCTTGTGAGTTTTGTTTCCCAGGGAAAAAGCCTGTACAATGGTTCAGGGTCCTGCGGCCTTAAATTGCCGGGTGCCTCCTGGAATTCCGCATCTGGCCAGGTGTTTCCCAGACGCTAAGCAACACCAGTGCAAACTTGGTCTGGTTTAAGAGTGCCAAGTGGGTCCTGCAAACTGACACCCAGAACAGTGGCTTGTGAGTTTTGTTTCCCAGGGAAAAAGCCTGTACAATGGTTCAGGTTCCTGCGGCCTTAAATTGCCGGGTGCCTTCTGGAATTCAGCGTCTTGCAAGATGCCTCCCAGACGCAAGGTGGCACCAGTGCCAACTTGGTCTTGTTTGAGAGTGCCAAGTGGGTCCTGAAAACTGACACCCAGAACAGTGGCTTCTGAATTTTGTTTTCCAGGGAAAAAGCCTGTAGAATGGTTTTCGGTACTGCGGCCTGAAATTGCCGGGTGCCTCCTGGAATTCCGCCTCTCGCAGGATGCCTCCCAGACACAAGGTGGCACCAGTGCCAACTTGGTCTGGTTTGAGAGTGCCAAGTGTGTCCTGAAAACTGACACCCAGAACAGTGGCTTGTGAGTTTTGTTTCCCAGGGAAAAAGCCTGTACAATGGTTCAGGGTCCTGCGGCCTTGAATTGCCGGGTGCCTCCTGGAATTGCGCCTCTCGCAGGATGCCTCCCAGACGCAAGGTGGCACCAGTGCAAACTTGGTCTGCTTTGAGAGTGTCAAGTGGGTCCTGAAAACTGACACCCAGAACAGTGGCTTGTGAGTTTTGTTTCCCAGGGAAAAAGCCTGTATAATGGTTCAGGGTCCTGCGACCTTAAATTGCCGGGTGCCTCCTGGAATTGCGCCTCTCGCAGGATGCCTCCCAGACGCAAGGTGGCACCAGTGCCAACTTGGTCTGGTTTGAGAGTGCCAAGTGTGTCCTGAAAACTGACACCCAGAACAGTGGCTTGTGAGTTTTCTTTCCCAGGGAAAAAGACTGTAAAATGGTTCAGGGTCCTGCAACCTTAAATTGCCGGGTGCCTCCTGGAGATCCGCCTCTCACAGGATGCCTCCCAGGCGCAACATGACACCAGTGCCAACTTGGTCTGGTTTGAGAGTGCCAGGTGGCTCCTGCAAACTGACACCCAGAACAGTGGCTTGTGAGTTTTGTTTCCCAGGGAAAAAGCCTGTACAATGGTTCAGGGTCCTGAGGCCTTAAATTGCCGGGTGCCTCCTGGAATTGCGCCTCTCGCAGGATGCCTCCCAAACGCAAGGTGGCACCAGTTCCAACTTGGTCTGGTTTGAGAGTGCCAAGTGGGTCCTGAAAACTGCCACCCAGAACAGTGGCTTGTGAGTTTTGCTTTCCAGGGAAAAAGCCTGTACAATGGTTCAGGGGCCTGAGGCCTTAAATTTCCGGGTGCCTCCTAGAATTCGGCCTCTCGCAGGATGCCTCTCAGACACAAGGTGGCACCAGTGCCAACTTGGTCTGGTTTGAGAGTGCCAAGTGTGTCCTGAAAACTGACACCCAGAACAGTGGCTTGTGAGTTTTGTTTCCCAGGGAAAAAGCCTGTACCATGGTTCAGGGTCCTGCGGCCTTAAATTGCCAGGTGCCTCCTTGAATTGCACCTCTCGCAGGATGCCTCCCAGACGCAAGGTGGCACTACTGCCAAATTGGTCTGCTTTGAGAGTGTCAAGTGGGTCCTGAAAACTGACACCCAGAACAGTGGCTTGTGAGTTTTGTTTCCCAGGGAAAAAGCCTGTACAATGGTTCAGGGGCCTGAGGCCTTAAATTGCCGGGTGACTCCTGGAATTCCGCCTCTCGCAGGATGCCTCCCAGACGCAAAATGGCACCAGTGCCAACTTGGTCTGGTTTGAGAGTGCCAGGTGGATCCTACAAACTGACACCCAGAACAGTGGCTTGTGAGTTTTGTTTCCCAGGGAAAAAGCCTGTACAATGGTTCAGGGGCCTGAGGCCTTAAATTGCCGGGTGCCTCCTGGAATTCGGACTCTTGCAGGATGCCTCCCAGACACAAGGTGGCACCAGTGCCAACTTGGTCTGGTTTGAGAGTGCCAAGTGTGTCCTGAAAACTGACACCCAGAACAGTGGCTTGTGAGTTTTGTTTCCCAGGGAAAAAGCCTGTACCATGGTTCAGGGTCCTGCGGCCTTAAATTGCCAGGTGCCTCCTGGAATTGCGCCTCTCGCAGGATGCCTCCCAGACGCAAGGTGGCACTAGTGCAAAATTGGTCTGCTTTGAGAGTGTCAAGTGGGTCCTGAAAACTGACACCCAGAACAGTGGCTTGTGAGTTTTGTTTCCCAGGGAAAAAGCCTGTACAATGGTTTATGTTAATGCCGCCTTTAATTGCCGGGTGCCACCTGGAGATCCACCTCTCGCAGGATGCCTCCCAGACGCAAGGTGGCACCAGTGCCAACTTGGTCTGCTTTGAGAGTGTCAAGTGGGTCCTGAAAACTGACACCCAGAACAGTGGCTTGTGAGTTTTGTTTCCCAGGGAAAAAGCCTGTACAATGGTTCAGGGTCCTGCGGCCTTAAATTGCCGGGTGCCACCTGGAATTGCGCCTCTCGCAGGATGCCTCCCAGACGCAAGGTTGCACCAGTGCCAACTTGGTCTGGTTTGAGAATGCCAAGTGTGTCCTGAAAACTGACACCCAGAACAGTGGCTTGTGAGTTTTCTTTCCCAGGGAAAAAGACTGTAAAATGGTTCAGGGTCCTGCAACCTAAAATTGCCGGGTGCCTCCTGGAGATCCGCCTCTCACAGGATGCCTCCCAGACGCAACATGACACCAGTGCCAACTTGGTCTGGTTTGAGAGTGCCAGGTGGCTCCTGCAAACTGACACCCAGAACAGTGGCTTGTGAGTTTTGTTTCCCAGGGAAAAAGCCTGTTCAATGGTTCAGGGGCCTGCGGCCTTAAATTGCTGGGTGCCTCCTGGAATTCGGCCTCTCGCAGGATGCCTCCAGACGCAAGGTGGCACCAGTGCCAACTTGGTCTGGTTTAAGAGTGCCAAGTGCGTCCTGAAAACTGACACCCAGAACAGTGGCTTGTGAGTTTTGTTTCCCAGGGAAAAAGCCTGTACGATGGTTCAGGGGCCTGAGGCCTTAAATTGCCGGGTGCCTCCTGGAATTCGGACTCTTGAAGGATGCCTCCCAGACACAACATGACACCAGTGCCAACTTGGTCTGGTTTGAGAGTGCCAAGTGTGTCCTGAAAACTGACACCCAGAACAGTGGCTTGTGAGTTTTGTTTCCCAGGGAAAAAGCCTGTACCATGGTTCAGGGTCCTGAGGCCTTAAATTGCTAGGTGCCTCCTGGAATTGCGCCTCTCGCAGGATGCCTCCCAGACGCAAGGTGGCACCAGTGCCAAATTGGTCTGCTTTGAGAGTGTCAAGTGGGTCCTGAAAACTGACACCCAGAACAGTGGCTTGTGAGTTTTGTTTCCCAGGGAAAAAGCCTGTACAATGGTACAGGGTCCTGAGGCCTTAAATTGCCGGGTGCCTCCTTGAATTGCGCCTCTCGCAGGATGCCTCCAAGACGCAAGGTGGCGCCAGTGCCAACTTGGTCTGGTTTAAGAGTGCCAAGTGGGTCCTGCAAACTGACACCCAGAACAGTGGCTTGTGAGTTTTGTTTCCCAGGGAAAAAGCCTGTACAATGGTTTATGTTAATGCCGCCTTTAATAGCCGGGTGCCACCTGGAGATCCGCCTCTCGCAGGATGCCTCCCAGACGCAAGGTGGCACCAGTGCCAACTTGGTCTGCTTTGAGAGTGTCAAGTGGGTCCTGAAAACTGACACCCAGAACAGTGGCTTGTGAGTTTTGTTTCCCAGGGAAAAAGCCTGTACAATGGTTCAGGGTCCTGCGGCCTTAAATTGCCGGGTGCCTCCTGGAATTCCGCATCTGGCCAGGTGTTTCCCAGACGCTAAGCAACACCAGTGCAAACTTGGTCTGGTTTAAGAGTGCCAAGTGGGTCCTGCAAACTGACACCCAGAACAGTGGCTTGTGAGTTTTGTTTCCCAGGGAAAAAGCCTGTACAATGGTTCAGGTTCCTGCGGCCTTAAATTGCCGGGTGCCTTCTGGAATTCAGCGTCTTGCAAGATGCCTCCCAGACGCAAGGTGGCACCAGTGCCAACTTGGTCTTGTTTGAGAGTGCCAAGTGGGTCCTGAAAACTGACACCCAGAACAGTGGCTTCTGAATTTTGTTTTCCAGGGAAAAAGCCTGTAGAATGGTTTTCGGTACTGCGGCCTGAAATTGCCGGGTGCCTCCTGGAATTCCGCCTCTCGCAGGATGCCTCCCAGACACAAGGTGGCACCAGTGCCAACTTGGTCTGGTTTGAGAGTGCCAAGTGTGTCCTGAAAACTGACACCCAGAACAGTGGCTTGTGAGTTTTGTTTCCCAGGGAAAAAGCCTGTACAATGGTTCAGGGTCCTGCGGCCTTGAATTGCCGGGTGCCTCCTGGAATTGCGCCTCTCGCAGGATGCCTCCCAGACGCAAGGTGGCACCAGTGCAAACTTGGTCTGCTTTGAGAGTGTCAAGTGGGTCCTGAAAACTGACACCCAGAACAGTGGCTTGTGAGTTTTGTTTCCCAGGGAAAAAGCCTGTATAATGGTTCAGGGTCCTGCGACCTTAAATTGCCGGGTGCCTCCTGGAATTGCGCCTCTCGCAGGATGCCTCCCAGACGCAAGGTGGCACCAGTGCCAACTTGGTCTGGTTTGAGAGTGCCAAGTGTGTCCTGAAAACTGACACCCAGAACAGTGGCTTGTGAGTTTTCTTTCCCAGGGAAAAAGACTGTAAAATGGTTCAGGGTCCTGCAACCTTAAATTGCCGGGTGCCTCCTGGAGATCCGCCTCTCACAGGATGCCTCCCAGGCGCAACATGACACCAGTGCCAACTTGGTCTGGTTTGAGAGTGCCAGGTGGCTCCTGCAAACTGACACCCAGAACAGTGGCTTGTGAGTTTTGTTTCCCAGGGAAAAAGCCTGTACAATGGTTCAGGGTCCTGAGGCCTTAAATTGCCGGGTGCCTCCTGGAATTGCGCCTCTCGCAGGATGCCTCCCAAACGCAAGGTGGCACCAGTTCCAACTTGGTCTGGTTTGAGAGTGCCAAGTGGGTCCTGAAAACTGCCACCCAGAACAGTGGCTTGTGAGTTTTGCTTTCCAGGGAAAAAGCCTGTACAATGGTTCAGGGGCCTGAGGCCTTAAATTTCCGGGTGCCTCCTAGAATTCGGCCTCTCGCAGGATGCCTCTCAGACACAAGGTGGCACCAGTGCCAACTTGGTCTGGTTTGAGAGTGCCAAGTGTGTCCTGAAAACTGCCACCCAGAACAGTGGCTTGTGAGTTTTGTTTCCCAGGGAAAAAGCCTGTACCATGGTTCAGGGTCCTGCGGCCTTAAATTGCCAGGTGCCTCCTTGAATTGCACCTCTCGCAGGATGCCTCCCAGACGCAAGGTGGCACTACTGCCAAATTGGTCTGCTTTGAGAGTGTCAAGTGGGTCCTGAAAACTGACACCCAGAACAGTGGCTTGTGAGTTTTGTTTCCCAGGGAAAAAGCCTGTACAATGGTTCAGGGGCCTGAGGCCTTAAATTGCCGGGTGACTCCTGGAATTCCGCCTCTCGCAGGATGCCTCCCAGACGCAAAATGGCACCAGTGCCAACTTGGTCTGGTTTGAGAGTGCCAGGTGGATCCTACAAACTGACACCCAGAACAGTGGCTTGTGAGTTTTGTTTCCCAGGGAAAAAGCCTGTACAATGGTTCAGGGTCCTGCGGACCTAAATTGCCGGGTGCCTCCTGGAATTCGGCCCCTCGAAGGATGCCTCCCAGACGCAAGGAGGCACCAGTTCCAACTTGGTCTGGTTTAAGAGTGCCAAGTGGGTCCTGAAAACTGACACCCAGAACAGTGGCTTGTGAGTTTTGTTTCCCAGGGAAAAAGCCTGTACAATGGTTCAGGGTCCTGAGGCCTTAAATTGCCGGGTGCCTCCTAGAATTGCGCCTCTCGCAGGATGCCTCCCAGACGCAAAATGGAACCAGTGCCAACTTGGTCTGCTTTGAGAGTGCCAAGTGGGTCCTGAAAACTGACACCCAGAACAGTGGCTTGTGAGTTTTGTTTCCCAGGGAAAAAGCCTGTACAATGGTTCAGGGTCCTGCGGCCTTAAATTGCCGGGTGCCACCTGGAATTGCGCCTCTCGCAGGATGCCTCCCAGACGCAAGGTGGCACCAGTGCCAACTTGGTGTGGTTTGAGAGTGCCAAGTGTGTCCTGAAAACTGACAGCCAGAACAGTGGCTTGTGAGTTTTCTTTCCTAGGGAAAAAGACTGTAAAATCGTTCAGGGTCCTGCAACCTTAAATTGCCGGGTGCCTCCTGGAGATCCGCCTCTCACAGGATGCCTCCCAGGCGCAACATGACACCAGTGCCAACTTCGTCTGGTTTGAGAGTGCCAGGTGGCTCCTGCAAACTGACACCCAGAACAGTGGCTTGTGAGTTTTGTTTCCCAGGGAAAAAGCCTGTACAATGGTTCAGGGGCCTGCGGCCTTAAATTGCCAGGTGCCTCCTGGAATTCGGCCTCTCGCAGGATGCCTCCCAGACGCAAGGTGGCACCAGTGCCAACTTGGTCTGGTTTAAGAGTGCCAAGTGGGTCCTGAAAACTGACACCCAGAACAGTGGCTTGTGAGTTTTGTTTCCCAGGGAAAAAGCCTGTACAATGGTTCAGGGGCCTGAGGCCTTAAATTGCCGGGTGCCTCCTGGAATTCGGACTCTTGCAGGATGCCTCCCAGACACAAGGTGGCACCAGTGCCAACTTGGTCTGGTTTGAGAGTGCCAAGTGTGTCCTGAAAACTGACACCCAGAACAGTGGCTTGTGAGTTTTGTTTCCCAGGGAAAAAGCCTGTACCATGGTTCAGGGTCCTGCGGCCTTAAATTGCCAGGTGCCTCCTGGAATTGCGCCTCTCGCAGGATGCCTCCCAGACGCAAGGTGGCACTAGTGCAAAATTGGTCTGCTTTGAGAGTGTCAAGTGGGTCCTGAAAACTGACACCCAGAACAGTGGCTTGTGAGTTTTGTTTCCCAGGGAAAAAGCCTGTACAATGGTTTATGTTAATGCCGCCTTTAATTGCCGGGTGCCACCTGGAGATCCGCCTCTCGCAGGATGCCTCCCAGACGCAAGGTGGCACCAGTGCCAACTTGGTCTGCTTTGAGAGTGTCAAGTGGGTCCTGAAAACTGACACCCAGAACAGTGGCTTGTGAGTTTTGTTTCCCAGGGAAAAAGCCTGTACAATGGTTCAGGGTCCTGCGGCCTTAAATTGCCAGGTGCCTCCTGGAATTGCGCATCTGGCCAGGTGTTTCCCAGACGCTAAGCAACACCAGTGCCAACTTGGTCTGGTTTAAGAGTGCCAAGTGGGTCCTGCAAACTGACACCCAGAACAGTGGCTTGTGAGTTTTGTTTCCCAGGGAAAAAGCCTGTACAATAGTTCAGGTTCCTGCGGCCTTAAATTGCCGGGTGCCTTCTGGAATTCAGCGTCTTGCAAGATGCCTCCCAGACACAAGGTAACACCAGTGCCAACTTGGTCTGGTTTGAGAGTGCCAAGTGTGTCCTGAAAACTGACACCCAGAACAGTGGCTTGTGAGTTTTGTTTCCCAGGTAAAAAGCCTGTATAATGGTTCAGGGTCCTGCGGCCTTAAATTGCCAGGTGCCTCCTAAAATTCGGCCTCTCGCAGGATGCCTCCCACACGCAAGGTGGCACCAGTTCCAACTTGGTCTGGTTTAAGAGTGCCAAGTGGGTCCTGAAAACTGACACCCAGAACAGTGGCTTGTGAGTTTTGTTTTTCAGGGAAAAAGCCTGTACAATGGTTCAGGGGCCTGCGGCCCTAAATTGCCGGGTTCCTCCTGGAGATCCGCCTCTCACAGGATGCCTCCCAGGCGCAACATGACACCAGTGCCAACTTAGTCGGGTTTAAGAGTGCCGAGTGGGTCCTGAAAACTGACACCCAGAACAGTGGCTTGTGAGTTTTGTTTCCCAGGGAAAAAGCCTGTACAATGGTTCAGGGTCCTGCGGCCTTAAATTGCCGGGTGCCTCCTGGAATTGCGCCTCTCGCAGGATGCCTCCCAGACGCAAGGTGGCACCAGTGCCAACTTGGTCTGCTTTGAGAGTGTCAAGTGGGTCCTGAAAACTGACACCCAGAACAGTGGCTTGTGAGTTTTGTTTCCCAGGGAAAAAGCCTGTACAATGGTTCAGGGGCCTGCGGCCTTAAATTGCCGGGTGCCTCCTGGAATTCGGCGTCTTGCAAGATGCCTCCCAGACGCAAGGTGGCACCAGTGCCAACTTGGCCTTGTTTGAGAGTGGCAAGTGGGTCCTGAAAACTGACACCCAGAACAGTGGCTTCTGAATTTTGTTTTCCAGGGAAAAAGCCTGTACAATGGTTCAGGGGCCTGAGGCCTTAAATTGCCAGGTGCCTCCTGGAATTCGGCCTCTCGCAGGATGCCTGCCAGACGCAAGGTGGCACCAGTGCCAACTTGGTCTGGTTTAAGAGTGCCAAGTGGGTCCTGCAAACTGACACCCAGAACAGTGGCTTGTGAGTTTTGTTTCCCAGGGAAAAAGCCTGTACAATGGTTCAGGGTCCTGCGGCCTTAAATTGCCGGGTGCCTCCCGAAGATCCGCCTCTCGCAGGATGCCTCCCAGACGCAAGGTGGCACCAGTGCCAACTTGGTCTGGTTTGAGAGTGCCAGGTGTCTCCTGCAAACTGACACCCAGAACAGTGGCTTGTGAGTTTTGTTTCCCAGGGAAAAAGCCTGTACAATGGTTTATGTTAATGCCGCCTTTAATAGCCGGGTGCCACCTGGAGATCCGCCTCTCGCAGGATGCCTCCCAGACGCAAGGTGGCACCAGTGCCAACTTGGTCTGCTTTGAGAGTGTCAAGTGGGTCCTGAAAACTGACACCCAGAACAGTGGCTTGTGAGTTTTGTTTCCCAGGGAAAAAGCCTGTACAATGGTTCAGGGTCCTGTGGCCTTAAATTGCCAGGTGCCTCCTGGAATTCTGCATCTGGCCAGGTGTTTCCCAGACGCTAAGCAACACCAGTGCCAACTTGGTCTGGTTTAAGAGTGCCAAGTGGGTCCTGCAAACTGACACGCAGAACAGTGGCTTGTGAGTTTTGTTTCCCAGGGGAAAAGCCTGTACAATGGTTCAGGTTCCTGCGGCCTTAAATTGCCGGGTGCCTTCTGGAATTCAGCGTCTTGCAAGATGCCTCCCAGACGCAAGGTGGCACCAGTGCCAACTTGGTCTTGTTTGAGAGTCCCAAGTGGGTCCTGAAAACTGACACCCAGAACAGTGGCTTGTGAGTTTTGTTTCCCAGGGAAAAAGCCTGTACAATGGTTCAGGGTCCTGCGGCCTTAAATTGCCAGGTGCCTCCTGGAATTGCGCCTCTCGCAGGATGCCTCCCAGACGCAAGGTGGCACTAGTGCAAAATTGGTCTGCTTTGAGAGTGTCAAGTGGGTCCTGAAAACTGACACCCAGAACAGTGGCTTGTGAGTTTTGTTTCCCAGGGAAAAAGCCTGTACAATGGTTTATGTTAATGCCGCCTTTAATTGCCGGGTGCCACCTGGAGATCCGCCTCTCGCAGGATGCCTCCCAGACGCAAGGTGGCACCAGTGCCAACTTGGTCTGCTTTGAGAGTGTCAAGTGGGTCCTGAAAACTGACACCCAGAACAGTGGCTTGTGAGTTTTGTTTCCCAGGGAAAAAGCCTGTACAATGGTTCAGGGTCCTGCGGCCTTAAATTGCCGGGTGCCTCCTGGAATTGCGCATCTGGCCAGGTGTTTCCCAGACGCTAAGCAACACCAGTGCCAACTTGGTCTGGTTTAAGAGTGCCAAGTGGGTCCTGCAAACTGACACCCAGAACAGTGGCTTGTGAGTTTTGTTTCCCAGGGAAAAAGCCTGTACAATAGTTCAGGTTCCTGCGGCCTTAAATTGCCGGGTGCCTTCTGGAATTCAGCGTCTTGCAAGATGCCTCCCAGACACAAGGTAACACCAGTGCCAACTTGGTCTGGTTTGAGAGTGCCAAGTGTGTCCTGAAAACTGACACCCAGAACAGTGGCTTGTGAGTTTTGTTTCCCAGGTAAAAAGCCTGTATAATGGTTCAGGGTCCTGCGGCCTTAAATTGCCAGGTGCCTCCTGGAATTCGGTCTCTCGCAGGATGCCTCCCACACGCAAGGTGGCACCAGTTCCAACTTGGTCTGGTTTAAGAGTGCCAAGTGGGTCCTGAAAACTGACACCCAGAACAGTGGCTTGTGAGTTTTGTTTTTCAGGGAAAAAGCCTGTACAATGGTTCAGGGGCCTGCGGCCTTAAATTGCCGGGTTCCTCCTGGAGATCCGCCTCTCACAGGATGCCTCCCAGGCGCAACATGACACCAGTGCCAACTTAGTCGGGTTTAAGAGTGCCGAGTGGGTCCTGAAAACTGACACCCAGAACAGTGGCTTGTGAGTTTTGTTTCCCAGGGAAAAAGCCTGTACAATGGTTCAGGGTCCTGCGGCCTTAAATTGCCGGGTGCCTCCTGGAATTGCGCCTCTCGCAGGATGCCTCCCAGACGCAAGGTGGCACCAGTGCCAACTTGGTCTGCTTTGAGAGTGTCAAGTGGGTCCTGAAAACTGACACCCAGAACAGTGGCTTGTGAGTTTTGTTTCCCAGGGAAAAAGCCTGTACAATGGTTCAGGGGCCTGCGGCCTTAAATTGCCGGGTGCCTCCTGGAATTCGGCGTCTTGCAAGATGCCTCCCAGACGCAAGGTGGCACCAGTGCCAACTTGGCCTTGTTTGAGAGTGGCAAGTGGGTCCTGAAAACTGACACCCAGAACAGTGGCTTCTGAATTTTGTTTTCCAGGGAAAAAGCCTGTACAATGGTTCAGGGGCCTGAGGCCTTAAATTGCCAGGTGCCTCCTGGAATTCGGCCTCTCGCAGGATGCCTGCCAGACGCAAGGTGGCACCAGTGCCAACTTGGTCTGGTTTAAGAGTGCCAAGTGGGTCCTGCAAACTGACACCCAGAACAGTGGCTTGTGAGTTTTGTTTCCCAGGGAAAAAGCCTGTACAATGGTTCAGGGTCCTGCGGCCTTAAATTGCCGGGTGCCTCCCGAAGATCCGCCTCTCGCAGGATGCCTCCCAGACGCAAGGTGGCACCAGTGCCAACTTGGTCTGGTTTGAGAGTGTCAAGTGGGTCCTGAAAACTGACACCCAGAACAGTGGCTTGTGAGTTTTGTTTCCCAGGGAAAAAGCCTGTACAATGGTTCAGGGTCCTGCGGACTTAAATTGCCGTGTGCCTCCTTGAATTGCGCCTCTCGCAGGATGCCTCCCAGACGCAAGGTGGCACCAGTGCCAACTTGATCTGGTTTGAGAGTGCCAGGTGTCTCCTGCAAACTGACACCCAGAACAGTGGCTTGTGAGTTTTGTTTCCCAGGGAAAAAGCCTGTACAATGGTTTATGTTAATGCCGCCTTTAATAGCCGGGTGCCACCTGGAGATCCGCCTCTCGCAGGATGCCTCCCAGACGCAAGGTGGCACCAGTGCCAACTTGGTCTGCTTTGAGAGTGTCAAGTGGGTCCTGAAAACTGACACCCAGAACAGTGGCTTGTGAGTTTTGTTTCCCAGGGAAAAAGCCTGTACAATGGTTCAGGGTCCTGTGGCCTTAAATTGCCAGGTGCCTCCTGGAATTCTGCATCTGGCCAGGTGTTTCCCAGACGCTAAGCAACACCAGTGCCAACTTGGTCTGGTTTAAGAGTGCCAAGTGGGTCCTGCAAACTGACACGCAGAACAGTGGCTTGTGAGTTTTGTTTCCCAGGGGAAAAGCCTGTACAATGGTTCAGGTTCCTGCGGCCTTAAATTGCCGGGTGCCTTCTGGAATTCAGCGTCTTGCAAGATGCCTCCCAGACGCAAGGTGGCACCAGTGCCAACTTGGTCTTGTTTGAGAGTCCCAAGTGGGTCCTGAAAACTGACACCCAGAACAGTGGCTTGTGAGTTTTGTTTCCCAGGGAAAAAGCCTGTACAATGGTTCAGGGTCCTGCGGCCTTAAATTGCCGGGTGCCTCCTGGAATTGCGCCTCTCGCAGGATGCCTCCCAGACGCAAGGTGGCACCAGTGCCAACTTGGTCTGGTTTGAGAGTGTCAAGTGGGTCCTGAAAACTGACACCCAGAACAGTGGCTTGTGAGTTTTGTTTCCCAGGGAAAAAGCCTGTACAATGGTTCAGGGGCCTGCGGCCTTAAATTGCCGGGTGCCTCCTGGAATTCGGCGTCTTGCAAGATGCCTCCCAGACGCAAGGTGGCACCAGTGCCAACTTGGTCTGGTTTGAGAATGCCAAGTCTGTCCTGAAAACTGACACCCAGAACAGTGGCTTGTGAGTTTTGTTTCCCAGGGAAAAAGACTGTAAAATGGTTCAGGGTCCTGCAACCTAAAATTGCCGCGTGCCTCCTGGAGATCCGCCTCTCACAGGATGCCTCCCAGACGCAACATGACACCAGTGCCAACTTGGTCTGGTTTGAGAGTGCCAGGTGGCTCCTGCAAACTGACACCCAGAACAGTGGCTTGTGAGTTTTGTTTCCCAGGGAAAAAGCCTGTTCAATGGTTCAGGGGCCTGCGGCTTTAAATTGCTGGGTGCCTCCTGGAATTCGGCCTCTCGCAGGATGCCTCCAGACGCAAGGTGGCACCAGTGCCAACTTGGTCTGGTTTAAGAGTGCCAAGTGGGTCCTGAAAACTGACACCCAGAACAGTGGCTTGTGAGTTTTGTTTCCCAGGGAAAAAGCCTGTACGATGGTTCAGGGGCCTGAGGCCTTAAATTGCCGGGTGCCTCCTGGAATTCGGACTCTTGAAGGATGCCTCCCAGACACAAGGTGGCACTACTGCCAACTTGGTCTGGTTTGAGAGTGCCAAGTGTGTCCTGAAAACTGACACCCAGAACAGTGGCTTGTGAGTTTTGTTTCCCAGGGAAAAAGCCTGTACAATGGTACAGGGTCCTGCGGCCTTAAATTGCAGGGTGCCTCCTTGAATTGCGCCTCTCGCAGGATGCCTCCAAGACGCAAGGTGGCGCCAGTGCCAACTTGGTCTGGTTTAAGAGTGCCAAGTGGGTCCTGCAAACTGACACCCAGAACAGTGGCTTGTGAGTTTTGTTTCCCAGGGAAAAAGCCTGTACAATGGTTTATGTTAATGCCGCCTTTAATAGCCGGGTGCCACCTGGAGATCCGCCTCTCGCAGGATGCCTCCCAGACGCAAGGTGGCACCAGTGCCAACTTGGTCTGCTTTGAGAGTGTCAAGTGGGTCCTGAAAACTGACACCCAGAACAGTGGCTTGTGAGTTTTGTTTCCCAGGGAAAAAGCCTGTACAATGGTTCAGGGTCCTGCGGCCTTAAATTGCCGGGTGCCTCCTGGAATTCCGCATCTGGCCAGGTGTTTCCCAGACGCTAAGCAACACCAGTGCAAACTTGGTCTGGTTTAAGAGTGCCAAGTGGGTCCTGCAAACTGACACCCAGAACAGTGGCTTGTGAGTTTTGTTTCCCAGGGAAAAAGCCTGTACAATGGTTCAGGTTCCTGCGGCCTTAAATTGCCGGGTGCCTTCTGGAATTCAGCGTCTTGCAAGATGCCTCCCAGACGCAAGGTGGCACCAGTGCCAACTTGGTCTTGTTTGAGAGTGCCAAGTGGGTCCTGAAAACTGACACCCAGAACAGTGGCTTCTGAATTTTGTTTTCCAGGGAAAAAGCCTGTAGAATGGTTTTCGGTACTGCGGCCTGAAATTGCCGGGTGACTCCTGGAATTCCGCCTCTCGCAGGATGCCTCCCAGACACAAGGTGGCACCAGTGCCAACTTGGTCTGGTTTGAGAGTGCCAAGTGTGTCCTGAAAACTGACACCCAGAACAGTGGCTTGTGAGTTTTGTTTCCCAGGGAAAAAGCCTGTACAATGGTTCAGGGTCCTGCGGCCTTGAATTGCCGGGTGCCTCCTGGAATTGCGCCTCTCGCAGGATGCCTCCCAGACGCAAGGTGGCACCAGTGAAAACTTGGTCTGCTTTGAGAGTGTCAAGTGGGTCCTGAAAACTGACACCCAGAACAGTGGCTTGTGAGTTTTGTTTCCCAGGGAAAAAGCCTGTATAATGGTTCAGGGTCCTGCGACCTTAAATTGCCGGGTGCCTCCTGGAATTGCGCCTCTCGCAGGATGCCTCCCAGACGCAAGGTGGCACCAGTGCCAACTTGGTCTGGTTTGAGAGTGCCAAGTGTTTCCTGAAAACTGACACCCAGAACAGTGGCTTGTGAGTTTTCTTTCCCAGGGAAAAAGACTGTAAAATGGTTCAGGGTCCTGCAACCTTAAATTGCCGGGTGCCTCCTGGAGATCCGCCTCTCACAGGATGCCTCCCAGGCGCAACATGACACCAGTGCCAACTTGGTCTGGTTTGAGAGTGCCAGGTGGCTCCTGCAAACTGACACCCAGAACAGTGGCTTGTGAGTTTTGTTTCCCAGGGAAAAAGCCTGTACAATGGTTCAGGGTCCTGAGGCCTTAAATTGCCGGGTGCCTCCTGGAATTGCGCCTCTCGCAGGATGCCTCCCAAACGCAAGGTGGCACCAGTTCCAACTTGGTCTGGTTTGAGAGTGCCAAGTGGGTCCTGAAAACTGACACCCAGAACAGTGGCTTGTGAGTTTTGCTTTCCAGGGAAAAAGCCTGTACAATGGTTCAGGGGCCTGAGGCCTTAAATTTCCGGGTGCCTCCTAGAATTCGGCCTCTCGCAGGATGCCTCTCAGACACAAGGTGGCACCAGTGCCAACTTGGTCTGGTTTGAGAGTGCCAAGTGTGTCCTGAAAACTGACACCCAGAACAGTGGCTTGTGAGTTTTGTTTCCCAGGGAAAAAGCCTGTACCATGGTTCAGGGTCCTGCGGCCTTAAATTGCCAGGTGCCTCCTTGAATTGCACCTCTCGCAGGATGCCTCCCAGACGCAAGGTGGCACTACTGCCAAATTGGTCTGCTTTGAGAGTGTCAAGTGGGTCCTGAAAACTGACACCCAGAACAGTGGCTTGTGAGTTTTGTTTCCCAGGGAAAAAGCCTGTACAATGGTTCAGGGGCCTGAGGCCTTAAATTGCCGGGTGACTCCTGGAATTCCGCCTCTCGCAGGATGCCTCCCAGACGCAAAATGGCACCAGTGCCAACTTGGTCTGGTTTGAGAGTGCCAGGTGGATCCTACAAACTGACACCCAGAACAGTGGCTTGTGAGTTTTGTTTCCCAGGGAAAAAGCCTGTACAATGGTTCAGGGTCCTGCGGACTTAAATTGCCGGGTGCCTCCTGGAATTCGGCCCCTCGAAGGATGCCTCCCAGACGCAAGGTGGCACCAGTGCCAACTTGGCCTTGTTTGAGAGTGGCAAGTGGGTCCTGAAAACTGACACCCAGAACAGTGGCTTCTGAATTTTGTTTTCCAGGGAAAAAGCCTGTACAATGGTTCAGGGGCCTGAGGCCTTAAATTGCCAGGTGCCTCCTGGAATTCGGCCTCTCGCAGGATGCCTCCCAGACGCAAGGTGGCACCAGTGCCAACTTGGTCTGGTTTAAGAGTGCCAAGTGGGTCCTGCAAACTGACACCCAGAACAGTGGCTTGTGAGTTTTGTTTCCCAGGGAAAAAGCCTGTACAATGGTTCAGGGTCCTGCGGCCTTAAATTGCCGGGTGCCTCCCGAAGATCCGCCTCTCGCAGGATGCCTCCCAGACGCAAGGTGGCACCAGTGCCAACTTGGTCTGGTTTGAGAGTGTCAAGTGGGTCCTGAAAACTGATACCCAGAAGAGTGGCTTGTGAGTTTTGTTTCCCAGGGAAAAAGCCTGTACAATGGTTCAGGGTCCTGCGGACTTAAATTGCCGTGTGCCTCCTTGAATTGCGCCTCTCGCAGGATGCCTCCCAGACGCAAGGTGGCACCAGTGCCAACTTGATCTGGTTTGAGAGTGCCAGGTGGCTCCTGCAAACTGACACCCAGAACAGTGGCTTGTGAGTTTTGTTTCCCAGGGAAAAAGCCTGTACAATGGTTTATGTTAATGCCGCCTTTAAAAGCCGGGTGCCACCTGGAGATCCGCCTCTCGCAGGATGCCTCCCAGACGCAAGGTGGCACCAGTGCCAACTTGGTCTGCTTTGAGAGTGTCAAGTGGGTCCTGAAAACTGACACCCAGAACAGTGGCTTGTGAGTTTTGTTTCCCAGGGAAAAAGCCTGTACAATGGTTCAGGGTCCTGTGGCCTTAAATTGCCAGGTGCCTCCTGGAATTCTGCATCTGGCCAGGTGTTTCCCAGACGCTAAGCAACACCAGTGCCAACTTGGTCTGGTTTAAGAGTGCCAAGTGGGTCCTGAAAACTGACACCCAGAACAGTGGCTTGTGAGTTTTGTTTCCCAGGGGAAAAGCCTGTACAATGGTTCAGGTTCCTGCGGCCTTAAATTGCCGGGTGCCTTCTGGAATTCAGCGTCTTGCAAGATGCCTCCCAGACGCAAGGTGGCACCAGTGCCAACTTGGTCTTGTTTGAGAGTGCCAAGTGGGTCCTGAAAACTGACACCCAGAACAGTGGCTTGTGAGTTTTGTTTCCCAGGGAAAAAGCCTGTAAAATGGTTCAGGGTCCTGCGGCCTTAAATTGCCGGGTGCCTCCTGGAATTGCGCCTCTCGCAGGATGCCTCCCAGACGCAAGGTGGCACCAGTGCCAACTTGGTCTGGTTTGAGAGTGTCAAGTGGGTCCTGAAAACTGACACCCAGAACAGTGGCTTGTGAGTTTTGTTTCCCAGGGAAAAAGCCTGTACAATGGTTCAGGGGCCTGCGGCCTTAAATTGCCGGGTGCCTCCTGGAATTCGGCGTCTTGCAAGATGCCTCCCAGACGCAAGGTGGCACCAGTGCCAACTTGGCCTTGTTTGAGAGTGCCAAGTGGGTCCGGCAAACTGACACCCAGAACAGTGGCTTCTGAATTTTGTTTTCCAGGGAAAAAGCCTGTAGAATGGTTCAGGGGCCTGCGGCCTTAAATTGCCAGGTGCCTCCTGGAATTCGGCCTCTCGCAGGATGCCTGCCAGACGCAAGGTGGCACCAGTTCCAACTTGGTCTGCTTTGACAGTGTCAAGTGGGTCCTGAAAACTGACACCCAGAACAGTGGCTTGTGAGTTTTGTTTCCCAGGGAAAAAGCCTGTACAATGGTTTATGTTAATGCCGCCTTTAATAGCCGGGTGCCACCTGGAGATCCGCCTCTCGCAGGATGCCTCCCAGACGCAAGGTGGCACCAGTGCCAACTTGGTCTGCTTTGAGATTGTCAAGTGGGTCCTGAAAACTGACACCCAGAACAGTGGCTTGTGAGTTTTGTTTCCCAGGGAAAAAGCCTGTACAATGGTTCAGGGTCCTGCGGCCTTAAATTGCCGGGTGCCTCCTGGAATTGCGCCTCTCGCAGGATGGCTCCCATACGCAAGGTGGCACCAGTGCCAACTTGGTAGGGTTTAAGAGTGCCAAGTGGGTCCTGAAAACTGACACCCAGAACAGTGGCTTGTGAGTTTTGTTTCCCAGGGAAAAAGCCTGTACAACGGTTCAGGGGCCTGCGGCCCTAAATTGCCGGGTGCCTCCTGGAGATCCGCCTCTCACAGGATGCCTCCCAGGTGCAACATGACACCAGTGCCAACTTAGTCTGGTTTAAGAGTGCCAAGTGGGTCCTGAAAACTGACACCCAGAACAGTGGCTTGTGAGTTTTGTTTCCCAGGGAAAAAGCCTGTACGATGGTTCAGGGTCCTGCGGCCTTAAATTGCCGGGTGCCTCCTGGAATTGCGCCTCTCGCAGGATGGCTCCCATACGCAAGGTGGCACCAGTTCCAACTTGGTCTGGTTTAAGAGTGCCAAGTGGGTCCTGAAAACTGACACCCAGAACAGTGGCTTGTGAGTTTTGTTTCCCAGGGAAAAAGCCTGTACAATGGTTCAGGGGCCTGCGGCCTTAAATTGCCGGGTGCCTCCTGGAGATCCGCCTCTCACAGGATGCCTCCCAGGCGCAACATGACACCAGTGCAAACTTGGTCTGCTTTGAGAGTGTCAAGTGGGTCCTGAAAACTGACACCCAGAACAGTGGCTTGTGAGTTTTGTTTCCAAGGGAAAAAGCCTGTACAATGGTTCAGGGGCCTGCGGCCTTAAATTGCCGGGTGCCTCCTGGAATTCGGCGTCTTGCAAGATGCCTCCCAGACGCAAGGTGGCACCAGTGCCAAGTTGGCCTTGTTTGAGAGTGCCAAGTGGGTCCTGAAAACTGACACCCAGAACAGTGGCTTGTGAGTTTTGTTTCCCAGGGAAAAAGCCTGTACCATGGTTCAGGGTCCTGCGGCCTTAAATTGCCAGGTGCCTCCTGGAATTGCGCCTCTCGCAGGATGCCTCCCAGACGCAAGGTGGCACTACTGCCAAATTGGTCTGCTTTGAGAGTGTCAAGTGGGTCCTGAAAATTGACACCCAGAACAGTGGCTTGTGAGTTTTGTTTCCCAGGGAAAAAGCCTGTACAATGGTTCAGGGGCCTGAGGCCCAAAATTGCTGGGCGCCTCCCGGAGATCCGCCTCTCGCAGGATGCCTCCAAGACACAAGGTGGCACCAATACAAACTTTGCCTGGTTTAAGAGTGCCAAGTGGGTCCTGCAAACTGACACGCAGAACAGTGGCTTGTGAGTTTTGTTTCCCAGGGAAAAAGCCTGTACAATGGTTCAGGGTCCTGCGGCCTGAAATTGCCGGGTGCCTCCTTTAATTGCGCCTCACGCAGGATGCCTCCAAGACGCAAGGTGGCACCAGTGCCAACTTGGTCTGATTTTAGAGTGCCAGGTGGCTCCTGCAAACTGACACCCAGAACAGTGGCTTGTGAGTTTTGTTTCCCAGGGAAAAAGCCTGTACAATGGTTCAGGGGCCTGAGGCCTTAAATTGCCGGGTGCCTCCTGGAATTCGGCCTCTTGCAGGATGCCTCCCAGACACAAGGTGGCACCAGTGCCAACTTGGTCTGGTTTAAGAGTGCCAAGTGGGTCCTGAAAACTGACACCCAGAACAGTGGCTTGTGAGTTTTGTTTCCCAGGAAAAAGCCTGTACCATGGTTCAGGGTCCGGCGGCCTTAAATTGCCGGGTGCCTCCTGGAATTGCGCCTCTCGCATGATGCCTCCCAGACGCAAGGTGGCACTACTGCCAACTTGGTCTGCTTTGAGAGTGTCAAGTGGGTCCTGAAAACTGACACCCAGAACAGTGGCTTGTGAGTTTTGTTTCCCAGGGAAAAAGCCTGTACAATGGTTTATGTTAATGCCGCCTTTAATAGCCGGGTGCCACCTGGAGATCCGCCTCTCGCAGGATGCCTCCCAGACGCAAGGTGGCACCAGTGCCAACTTGGTCTGCTTTGAGAGTGTCAAGTGGGTCCTGAAAACTGACACCCAGAACAGTGGCTTGTGAGTTTTGTTTCCCAGGGAAAAAGCCTGTACAATGGTTCAGGGTCCTGTGGCCTTAAATTGCCAGGTGCCTCCTGGAATTCTGCATCTGGCCAGGTGTTTCCCAGACGCTAAGCAACACCAGTGCCAACTTGGTCTGGTTTAAGAGTGCCAAGTGGGTCCTGCAAACTGACACGCAGAACAGTGGCTTGTGAGTTTTGTTTCCCAGGGGAAAAGCCTGTACAATGGTTCAGGTTCCTGCGGCCTTAAATTGCCGGGTGCCTTCTGGAATTCAGCGTCTTGCAAGATGCCTCCCAGACGCAAGGTGGCACCAGTGCCAACTTGGTCTTGTTTGAGAGTCCCAAGTGGGTCCTGAAAACTGACACCCAGAACAGTGGCTTGTGAGTTTTGTTTCCCAGGGAAAAAGCCTGTACAATGGTTCAGGGTCCTGCGGCCTTAAATTGCCGGGTGCCTCCTGGAATTGCGCCTCTCGCAGGATGCCTCCCAGACGCAAGGTGGCACCAGTGCCAACTTGGTCTGGTTTGAGAGTGTCAAGTGGGTCCTGAAAACTGACACCCAGAACAGTGGCTTGTGAGTTTTGTTTCCCAGGGAAAAAGCCTGTACAATGGTTCAGGGGCCTGCGGCCTTAAATTGCCGGGTGCCTCCTGGAATTCGGCGTCTTGCAAGATGCCTCCCAGACGCAAGGTGGCACCAGTGCCAACTTGGCCTTGTTTGAGAGTGCCAAGTGGGTCCGGCAAACTGACACCCAGAACAGTGGCTTCTGAATTTTGTTTTCCAGGGAAAAAGCCTGTAGAATGGTTCAGGGGCCTGCGGCCTTAAATTGCCAGGTGCCTCCTGGAATTCGGCCTCTCGCAGGATGCCTGCCAGACGCAAGGTGGCACCAGTTCCAACTTGGTCTGCTTTGACAGTGTCAAGTGGGTCCTGAAAACTGACACCCAGAACAGTGGCTTGTGAGTTTTGTTTCCCAGGGAAAAAGCCTGTACAATGGTTCAGGGTCATGCAGACTTAAATTTCCGGGTGCCTCCCGGAGATCCGCCTCTCGCAGGATGCCTCCCAGACACAAGGTGGCACCAGTACAAACTTTGCCTGGTTTAAGAGTGCCAAGTGGGTCCTGCAAACTGACACGCAGAACAGTGGCTTGTGAGTTTTGTTTCCCAGGGAAAAAGCCTGTACAATGGTTCAGGGTCCTGCGGCCTTAAATTGCCAGGTGCCTCCTGGAATTGCGCCTCTCGCAGGATGGCTCCCATACGCAAGGTGGCACCAGTGCCAACTTGGTAGGGTTTAAGAGTGCCAAGTGGGTCCTGAAAACTGACACCCAGAACAGTGGCTTGTGAGTTTTGTTTCCCAGGGAAAAAGCCTGTACAACGGTTCAGGGGCCTGCGGCCCTAAATTGCCGGGTGCCTCCTGGAGATCCGCCTCTCACAGGATGCCTCCCAGGCGCAACATGACACCAGTGCCAACTTAGTCTGGTTTAAGAGTGCCAAGTGGGTCCTGAAAACTGACACCCAGAACAGTGGCTTGTGAGTTTTGTTTCCCAGGGAAAAAGCCTGTACAATGGTTCAGGGTCCTGCGGCCTTAAATTGCCGGGTGCCTCCTGGAATTGCGCCTCTCGCAGGATGGCTCCCATACGCAAGGTGGCACCAGTTCCAACTTGGTCTGGTTTAAGAGTGCCAAGTGGGTCCTGAAAACTGACACCCAGAACAGTGGCTTGTGAGTTTTGTTTCCCAGGGAAAAAGCCTGTACAATGGTTCAGGGGCCTGCGGCCTTAAATTGCCGGGTTCCTCCTGGAGATCCGCCTCTCACAGGATGCCTCCCAGGCGCAACATGACACCAGTGCAAACTTGGTCTGCTTTGAGAGTGTCAAGTGGGTCCTGAAAACTGACACCCAGAACAGTGGCTTGTGAGTTTTGTTTCCAAGGGAAAAAGCCTGTACAATGGTTCAGGGGCCTGCGGCCTTAAATTGCCGGGTGCCTCCCGAAGATCCGCCTCTCGCAGGATGCCTCCCAGACGCAAGGTGGCACCAGTGCCAACTTGGTCTGCTTTGAGAGTGTCAAGTGGGTCCTTAAAACTGACACCCAGAAGAGTGGCTTGTGAGTTTTGTTTCCCAGGGAAAAAGCCTGTACAATGGTTCAGGGTCCTGCGGACTTAAATTGCCGGGTGCCTCCCGGAGATCCGCCTCTCGCAGGATGCCTCCCAGACACAAGGTGGCACCAGTACAAACTTTGCCTGGTTTAAGAGTGCCAAGTGGGTCCTGCAAACTGACACGCAGAACAGTGGCTTGTGAGTTTTGTTTCCCAGGGAAAAAGCCTGTACAATGGTTCAGGGTCCTGCGGCCTTAAATTGCCGGGTGCCTCCTGGAATTGCGCCTCTCGCAGGATGGCTCCCATACGCAAGGTGGCACCAGTGCCAACTTGGTCTGGTTTGAGAGTGTCAAGTGGGTCCTGAAAACTGACACCCAGAACAGTGGCTTGTGAGTTTTGTTTCCCAGGGAAAAAGCCTGTACAATGGTTCAGGGTCCTGCGGACTTAAATTGCCGGGTGCCTCCTGGAGATCCGCCTCTCGCAGGATGCCTCCCAGACGCAAGGTGGCACCAGTGCCAACTTGGTCCGCTTTGAGAGTGCCAAGTGGGTCCTGCAAACTGACACCCAGAACAGTTGCTTGTGAGTTTTGTTTCCCAGGGAAAAAGCCTGTACAATGGTTCAGGGGCCTGAGGCCTTAAATTGCCAGGTGCCTCCTGGAATTCGGCCACTCGCAGGATGCCTCCCAGACGCAAGGTGGCACCAGTTCTAACTTGGTCTGGTTTGAGAGTGCCAAGTGGGTCCTGAAAACTGACACCCAGAACAGTGGCTTGTGAGTTTTGTTTCCCAGGGAAAAAGCCTGTACAATGGTTCAGGGTCCTGCGGCCTTAAATTGCCGGGTGCCTCCTGGAATTCGGCCTCTCGCAGGATGCCTCCCAGACACAAGGTGGCACCAGTGCCAACTTGGTCTGGTTTAAGAGTGCCAAGTGGGTCCTGAAAACTGACACCCAGAACAGTGGCTTGTGAGTTTTGTTTCCCAGGGAAAAAGCCTGTACCATGGTTCAGGGTCCTGCGGCCTTAAATTGCCAGGTGCCTCCTGGAATTGCGCCTCTCGCAGGATGCCTCCCAGACGCAAGGTGGCACTACTGCCAAATTGGTCTGCTTTGAGAGTGTCAAGTGGGTCCTGAAAACTGACACCCAGAACAGTGGCTTGTGAGTTTTGTTTCCCAGGGAAAAAGCCTGTACAATGGTTCAGGGGCCTGAGGCCCTAAATTGCTGGGCGCCTCCCGGAGATCCGCCTCTCGCAGGATGCCTCCAAGACACAAGGTGGCACCAGTACAAACTTTGCCTGGTTTAAGAGTGCCAAGTGGGTCCTGCAAACTGACACGCAGAACAGTGGCTTGTGAGTTTTGTTTCCCAGGGAAAAAGCCTGTACAATGGTTCAGGGTCCTGCGGCCTGAAATTGCCGGGTGCCTCCTTTAATTGCGCCTCACGCAGGATGCCTCCAAGACGCAAGGTGGCACCAGTGCCAACTTGTTCTGATTTTAGAGTGCCAGGTGGCTCCTGCAAACTGACACCCAGAACAGTGGCTTGTGAGTTTTGTTTCCCAGGGAAAAAGCCTGTACAATGGTTCAGGGGCCTGAGGCCTTAAATTGCCGGGTGCCTCCTGGAATTCGGCCTCTCGCAGGATGCCTCCCAGACACAAGGTGGCACCAGTGCCAACTTGGTCTGGTTTAAGAGTGCCAAGTGGGTCCTGAAAACTGACACCCAGAACAGTGGCTTGTGAGTTTTGTTTCCCAGGAAAAAGCCTGTACCATGGTTCAGGGTCCGGCGGCCTTAAATTGCCGGGTGCCTCCTGGAATTGCGCCTCTCGCAGGATGCCTCCCAGACGCAAGGTGGCACTACTGCCAACTTGGTCTGCTTTGAGAGTGTCAAGTGGGTCCTGCAAACTGACACCAAGAACAGTGGCTTGTGAGTTTTGTTTCCCAGGGAAAAAGCCTGTACAATGGTTCAGGGGCCTGAGGCCTTAAATTGCCGGGTGACTCCTGGAATTCTGCCTCTCGCAGGATGCCTCCTAGACGCAAAATGGCACCAGTGCCAACTTGGTCTGGTTTTAGAGTGCCAGGTGGCACCTACAAACTGACACCCAGAACAGTGGCTTGTGAATTTTGTTTCCCAGGGAAAAAGCCTGTACAATGGTTCAGGGTCCTGCGGCCTTAAATTGCCGGGTGCCTCCTGGAATTCGGCCCCTTGCAGGATGCCTCCCAGACGCAAGGTGGCACCAGTTCCAACTTGGTCTGGTTTAAGAGTGCCAAGTGGGTCCTGAAAACTGACACCCAGAACAGTGGCTTGTGAGTTTTGTTTCCCAGGGAAAAAGCCTGTACAATGGTTCAGGGGCCTGAGGCCTTTAATTGCCCGGTGCCTCCTAGAATTCGGCCTCTCGCAGGATGCCTCCCAGACACAAGGTGGCACCAGTACAAACTTTGCCTGGTTTAAGAGTGCCAAGTGGGTCCTGCAAACTGACACGCAGAACAGTGGCTTGTGAGTTTTGTTTCCCAGGGAAAAAGCCTGTACAATGGTTCAGGGTCCTGCGGCCTGAAATTGCCGGGTGCCTCCTTTAATTGCGCCTCACGCAGGATGCCTCCAAGACGCAAGGTGGCACCGGTGCCAACTTGGTCTGATTTTAGAGTGCCAGGTGGCTCCTGCAAACTGACACCCAGAACAGTGGCTTGTGAGTTTTGTTTCCCAGGGAAAAAGCCTGTACAATGGTTCAGGGGCCTGAGGCCTTAAATTGCCGGGTGCCTCCTGGAATTCGGCCTCTCGCAGGATGCCTCCCAGACACAAGGTGGCACCAGTGCCAACTTGGTCTGGTTTAAGAGTGCCAAGTGGGTCCTGAAAACTGACACCCAGAACAGTGGCTTGTGAGTTTTGTTTCCCAGGAAAAGGCCTGTACCATGGTTCAGGGTCCTGCGGCCTTAAATTGCCAGGTGCCTCCTGGAAATGCGCCTCTCGCAGGATGCCTCCCAGACACAAGGTGGCACCAGTTCCAACTTGGTAGGGTTTAAGAGTGCCAAGTGGGTCCTGAAAACTGACACCCAGAACAGTGGCTTGTGAGTTTTGTTTCCCAGGGAAAAAGCCTGTACAATGGTTCAGGGGCCTGCGGCCTTAAATTGCCGGGTTCCTCCTGGAGATCCGCCTCTCACAGGATGCCTCCCAGGCGCAACATGACACCAGTGCCAACTTAGTCTGGTTTAAGAGTGCCAAGTGGGTCCTGAAAACTGACACCCAGAACAGTGGCTTGTGAGTTTTGTTTCCCAGGGAAAAAGCCTGTAGAATGGTTCAGGGGCCTGCGGCCTTAAATTGCCAGGTGCCTCCTGGAATTGCGCCTCTCGCAGGATGCCTCCCAGACGCAAGGTGGCACCAGTGCCAACTTGGTCTGCTTTGAGAGTGTCAAGTGGGTCCTGAAAACTGACACCCAGAACAGTGGCTTGTGAGTTTTGTTTCCCAGGGAAAAAGCCTGTACAATGGTTCAGGGTCCTGCGGCCTTAAATTGCCGGGTGCCTCCTGGAATTCGGCGTCTTGCAAGATGCCTCCCAGGCGCAAGGTGGCGCCAGTGCCAACTTGGTCTGATTTAAGAGTGCCAAGTGGGTCCTGAAAACTGACACCCAGAACAGTGGCTTGTGAGTTTTGTTTCCCAGGGAAAAAGCCTGTAAAATGATTCAGGGTCCTGTGGCCTTAAATTGCCGGGTGCCTCCTGGAATTCGGCCTCTCGCAGGATGCCTCCCAGACGCAAGGTGGCACCAGTGCCAACTTAGTCTGCTTTGAGAGTGTCAAGTGGGTCCTGAAAACTGACACCCAGAACAGTGGCTTGTGAGTTTTGTTTCCCAGGGAAAAAGCCTGTACAATGGTTCAGGGTCCTGCGGACTTAAATTGCTGGGTGCCTCCCGGAGATCCGCCTCTCGCAGGATGCCTCCCAGACACAAGGTGGCACCAGTACAAACTTTGCGTGGTTTAAGAGTGCCAAGTGGGTCCTGCAAAATGACACGCAGAACAGTGGCTTTTGAGTTTTGTTTCCCAGGGAAAAAGCCTGTACAATGGTTCAGGGTCCTGCGGCCTGAAATTGCCGGGTGCCTCCTGGAATTGCGCCTCACGCAGGATGCCTCCAAGACGCAAGGTGGCACCGGTGCCAACTTGGTCTGATTTGAGAGTGCCAGTTGGCTCCTGCAAACTGACACCCAGAACAGTGGCTTGTGAGTTTTGTTTCCCAGGGAAAAAGCCTGTACAATGGTTCAGGGGCCTGAGGCCTTAAATTGCCAGGTGCCTCCTGGAATTCGGCCTCTCGCAGGATGCCTCCCAGACACAAGGTGGCACCAGTGCCAACTTGGTCTGGTTTAAGAGTGCCAAGTGGGTCCTGAAAACTGACACCCAGAACAGTGGCTTGTGAGTTTTGTTTCCCAGGGAAAAAGCCTGGACCATGGTTCAGGGTCCTGTGGCCTTAAATTGCCAGGTGCCTCCTGGAATTGCGCCTCTCGCAGGATGCCTCCCAGACACAAGGTGGCACCAGTTCCAACTTGGTAGGGTTTAAGAGTGCCAAGTGGGTCCTGAAAACTGACACCCAGAACAGTGGCTTGTGAGTTTTGTTTCCCAGGGAAAAAGCCTGTACAATGGTTCAGGGGCCTGCAGCCTTAAATTGCCGGGTTCCTCCTGGAGATCGGCCTCTCACAGGATGCCTCCCAGGCGCAACATGACACCAGTGCCAACATAGTCTGGTTTAAGAGTGCCAAGCGGGTCCTGAAAACTGTCACCCAGAACAGTGGCTTGTGAGTTTTGTTTCCCAGGGAAAAAGCCTGTACCATGGTTCAGGGTCCTGCGGCCTTAAATTGCCAGGTGCCTCCTGGAATTGCGCCTCTCGCAGGATGCCTCCCAGACGCAAGGTGGCACCAGTGCCAACTTGGTCTGCTTTGAGAGTGTCAAGTGGGTCCTGAAAACTGACACCCAGAACAGTGGCTTGTGAGTTTTGTTTCCCAGGGAAAAAGCCTGTACAATGGTTCAGGGGCCTGAGGCCTTAAATTGCCGGGTGACTCCTGGAATTCCGCCTCTCGCATGATGCCTCCTAGACGCAAAATGGCACCAGTGCCAACTTGGTCTGCTTTGAGAGTGCCAAGTGGGTCCTGAAAACTGACACCCAGAACAGTGGCTTGTGAGTTTTGTTTCCCAGGGAAAAAGCCTGTACAATGGTTCAGGGTCCTGCGGCCTTAAATTGCCGGGTGCCACCTGGAATTGCGCCTCTCGCAGGATGCCTCCCAGACACAAGGTGGCACCAGTTCCAACTTGGTAGGGTTTAAGAGTGCCAAGTGGGTCCTGAAAACTGACACCCAGAACAGTGGCTTGTGAGTTTTGTTTCCCAGGGAAAAAGCCTGTACAATGGTTCAGGGGCCTGCGGCCTTAAATTGCCGGGTTCCTCCTGGAGATCCGCCTCTCACAGGATGCCTCCCAGGCGCAACATGACACCAGTGCCAACATAGTCTGGTTTAAGAGTGCCAAGCGGGTCCTGAAAACTGACACCCAGAACAGTGGCTTGTGAGTTTTGTTTCCCAGGGAAAAAGCCTGTAGAATGGTTCAGGGGCCTGCGGCCTTAAATTGCCAGGTGCCTCCTGGAATTGCGCCTCTCGCAGGATGCCTCCCAGACGCAAGGTGGCACCAGTGCAAACTTGGTCTGCTTTGAGAGTGTCAAGTGGGTCCTGAAAACTGACACCCAGAACAGCGGCTTGTGAGTTTTGTTTCCCAGGGAAAAAGCCTGTACAATGGTTCAGGGGCCTGCGGCCTTAAATTGCCGGGTGCCTCCTGGAATTCGGCGTCTTGCAAGATGCCTCCCAGACGCAAGGTGGCACCAGTGCCAACTTGGTCTTGTTTGAGAGTGCCAAGTGGGTCCGGCAAACTGACACCCAGAACAGTCGCTTCTGAATTTTCTTTTCCAGGGAAAAAGCCTGTACAATGGTTCAGGGTCCTGCGGACTTAAATTGCTGGGTGCCTCCCGGAGATCCGCCTCTCGCAGGATGCCTCCCAGACACAAGGTGGCACCAGTACAAACTTTGCCTGGTTTAAGAGTGCCAAGTGGGTCCTGCAAACTGACACGCAGAACAGTGGCTTGTGAGTTTTGTTTCCCAGGGAAAAAGCCTGTACAATGGTTCAGGGTCCTGCGGCCTGAAATTGCCGGGTGCCTCCTTTAATTGCGCCTCACGCAGGATGCCTCCAAGACGCAAGGTGGCACCGGTGCCAACTTGGTCTGATTTTAGAGTGCCAGGTGGCTCCTGCAAACTGACACCCAGAACAGTGGCTTGTGAGTTTTGTTTCCCAGGGAAAAAGCCTGTACAATGGTTCAGGGGCCTGAGGCCTTAAATTGCCGGGTGCCTCCTGGAATTCGGCCTCTCGCAGGATGCCTCCCAGACACAAGGTGGCACCAGTGCCAACTTGGTCTGGTTTAAGAGTGCCAAGTGGGTCCTGAAAACTGACACCCAGAACAGTGGCTTGTGAGTTTTGTTTCCCAGGAAAAAGCCTGTACCATGGTTCAGGGTCCTGCAGCCTTAAATTGCCAGGTGCCTCCTGGAATTGCGCCTCTCGCAGGATGCCTCCCAGACGCAAGGTGGCACTACAGCCAAATTGGTCTGCTTTGAGAGTGTCAAGTGGGTCCTGAAAACTGACACCCAGAACAGTGGCTTGTGAGTTTTGTTTCCCAGGGAAAAAGCCTGTACAATGGTTCAGGGGCCTGAGGCCTTAAATTGCCGGGTGACTCCTGGAATTCCGCCTCTCGCAGGATGCCTCCTAGACGCAAAATGGCACCAGTGCCAACTTGGTCTGGTTTTAGAGTGCCAGGTGGCACCTACAAACTGACACCCAGAACAGTGGCTTGTGAATTTTGTTTCCCAGGGAAAAAGCCTGTACAATGGTTCAGGGTCCTGCGGCCTTAAATTGCCGGGTGCCTCCTGGAATTCGGCCCCTTGCAGGATGCCTCCCAGACGCAAGGTGGCACCAGTTCCAACTTGGTCTGGTTTAAGAGTGCCAAGTGGGTCCTGAAAACTGACACCCAGAACAGTGGCTTGTGAGTTTTGTTTCCCAGGGAAAAAGCCTGTACAATGGTTCAGGGGCCTGAGGCCTTTAATTGCCCGGTGCCTCCTGGAATTCGGCCTCTTGCAGGATGCCTCCCAGACACAAGGTGGCACCAGTTCCAACTTGGTCTGGTTTAAGAGTGCCAAGTGGGTCCTGAAAACAGACACCCAGAACAGTGGCTTGTGAGTTTTGTTTCCCAGGGAAAAAGCCTGTACAATGGTTCAGGGTCCTGAGGCCTTAAATTGCCGGGTGCCTCCTGGAATTGCGCCTCTCGCAGGATGCCTCCCAGACGCAAGGTGGCACCAGTGCAAACTTGGTCTGCTTTGAGAGTGCCAAGTGGGTCCTGAAAACTGACACCCAGAACAGTGGCTTGTGAGTTTTGTTTCCCAGGGAAAAAGCCTGTACAATGGTTCAGGGTCCTGCGGCCTTAAATTGCCGGGTGCCACCTGGAATTGCGCCTCTCGCAGGATGCCTCCCAGACGCAAGGTGGCACCAGTGCCAACTTGGTCTGCTTTGAGAGTGTCAAGTGGGTCCTGAAAACTGACACCCAGAACAGTGGCTTGTGAGTTTTGTTTCCCAGGGAAAAAGCCTGTACAATGGTTCAGGGGCCTGCGGCCTTAAATTGCCGGGTGCCTCCTGGAATTCGGCGTCTTGCAAGATGCCTCCCAGACGCAAGGTGGCACCAGTGCCAACTTGGCCTTGTTTGAGAGTGCCAAGTGGGTCCGGCAAACTGACACCCAGAACAGTGGCTTCTGAATTTTGTTTTCCAGGGAAAAAGCCTGTAGAATGGTTCAGGGGCCTGCGGCCTTAAATTGCCAGGTGCCTCCTGGAATTCGGCCTCTCGCAGGATGCCTGCCAGACGCAAGGTGGCACCAGTGCAACCTTGGTCTGCTTTGACAGTGTCAAGTGGGTCCTGAAAACTGACACCCAGAACAGTGGCTTGTGAGTTTTGTTTCCCAGGGAAAAAGCCTGTACAATCGTTCAGGGTCCTGCGGACTTAAATTGCCAGTTGCCTCCCGGAGATCCGCCTCTCGCAGGATGCCTCCCTGACGCAAGGTGGCACCAGTACAAACTTTGCCTGGTTTAAGAGTGCCAAGTGGGTCCTGAAAACTGACACCCAGAACAGTGGCTTGTGAGTATTGTTTCCCAGGGAAAAAGCCTGTACAATGGTTCAGGGTCCTGCGGCCTTAAATTGCCGGGTGCCTCCTGGAATTGCGCCTCTCGCAGGATGCCTCCCAGACGCAAGGTGGCACCAGTGCCACCTTGGTCTGGTTTGAGAGTGTCAAGTGGGTCCTGAAAACTGACACCCAGAACAGTGGCTTGTGAGTTTTGTTTCCCAGGGAAAAAGCCTGTACAATGGTTCAGGGTCCTGCGGCCTGAAATTGCCGGGTGCCTCCTGGAATTCGGCCTCTCGCAGGATGCCTCCCAGACGCAAGGTGGCACCAGTTCCAACTTGGTAGGGTTTAAGAGTGCCAAGTGGGTCCTGAAAACTGACACCCAGAACAGTGGCTTGTGAGTTTTGTTTCCCAGGGAAAAAGCCTGTACAATGGTTCAGGGGCCTGCGGCCTTAAATTGCCGGGTGCCTCCTGGAGATCCGCCTCTCACAGGATGCCTCCCAGGCGCAACATGACACCAGTGCCAACTTAGTCTGCTTTAAGAGTGCCAAGTGGGTCCTGAAAACTGACACCCAGAACAGTGGCTTGTGAGTTTTGTTTCCCAGGGAAAAAGCCTGTACAATGGTTCAGGGTCCTGCGGCCTTAAATTGCCGGGTGCCTCCTGGAATTGCGCCTCTCGCAGGATGCCTCCCAGACGCAAGGTGGCACCAGTGCCAACTTGGTCTGCTTTGAGAGTGTCAAGGGGGTCCTGAAAACTGACACCCAGAACAGTGGCTTGTGAGTTTTGTTTCCCAGGGAAAAAGCCTGTACAATGGTTCAAAGGCCTGCGGCCTTAAATTGCCGGGTGCCTCCTGGAATTCGGCGTCTTGCAAGATGCCTCCCAGACGCAAGGTGGCACCAGTGCCAACTTGGCCTTGTTTGAGAGTGCCAAGTGGGTCCTGCAAACTGACACCCAGAACAGTGGCTTCTGAATTTTGTTTTCCAGGGAAAAAGCCTGTACAATGGTTCAGGGGCCTGCGGCCTTAGATTGCCAGCTGCCTCCTGGAATTCGGCCTCTCGCAGGATGTTTGCCAGACGCAAGGTGGCGCCAGTGCCAACTTGGTCTGGTTTAAGAGTGCCAAGTGGGTCCTGAAAACTGACACCCAGAACAGTGGCTTGTGAGTTTTGTTTCCCAGGGAAAAAGCCTGTACAATGGTTCAGGGTCCTGTGGCCTTAAATTGCCGGGTGCCTCCTTGAATTGCGCCTCTCGCAGGATGCCTCCCAGACGCAAGGTGGCACCAGTGCCAACTTGGTCTGCTTTGAGAGTGTCAAGTGGGTCCTGAAAACTGACACCCAGAACAGTGGCTTGTGAGTTTTGTTTCCCAGGGAAAAAGCCTGTACAATGGTTCAGGGTCCTGCGGACTTAAATTGCTGGGTGCCTCCCGGAGATCCGCCTCTCGCAGGATGCCTCCCAGACACAAGGTGGCACCAGTACAAACTTTGCGTGGTTTAAGAGTTCCAAGTGGGTCCTGCAAACTGACACCCAGAACAGTGGCTTGTGAGTTTTGTTTCCCAGGGAAAAAGCCTGTAAAATGGTTCAGGGTCCTGCGGCCTGAAATTGCCGGGTGCCTCCTTTAATTGCGCCTCACGCAGGTAGCCTCCAAGACGCAAGGTGGCACCGGTGCCAACTTGGTCTGATTTGAGAGTGCCAGGTGGCTCCTGCAAACTGACACCCAGAACAGTGGCTTGTGAGTTTTGTTTCCCGGGGAAAAAGCCTGTACAATGGTTCAGGGGCCTGAGGCCTTAAATTGCCGGGTGCCTCCTGGAATTCGGCCTCTCGCAGGATGCCTCCCAGACACAAGGTGGCAACAGTGCCAACTTGGTCTGGTTTAAGAGTGCCAAGTGGGTCCTGAAAACTGACACCCAGAACAGTGGCTTCTGAGTTTTGTTTCCCAGGAAAAAGCCTTTACCATGGTTCAGGGTCCTGCAGCCTTAAATTGCCAGGTGCCTCCTGAAATTGCGCCTCTCGCAGGATGCCTCCCAGACGCAAGGTGGCACTACTGCCAAATTGGTCTGCTTTGAGAGTGTCAAGTGGGTCCTGAAAACTGACACCCAGAACAGTGGCTTGTGAGTTTTGTTTCCCAGGGAAAAAGCCTGTACAATGGTTCAGGGGCCTGAGGCCTTAAATTGCCGGGTGACTCCTGGAATTCCGCCTCTCGCAGGATGCCTCCTAGACGCAAAATGGCACCAGTGCCAACTTGGTCTGGTTTGAGAGTGCCAGGTGGCACCTACAAACTGACACCCAGAACAGTGGCTTGTGAATTTTGTTTCCCAGGGAAAAAGCCTGTACAATGGTTCAGGGGCCTGCGGCCTTAAATTGCCGGGTGCCTCCTGGAATTCGGCCCCTTGCAGGATGCCTCCCAGACGCAAGGTGGCACCAGTTCCAACTTGGTCTGGTTTAAGAGTGCCAAGTGGGTCCTGAAAACTGACACCCAGAACAGTGGCTTGTGAGTTTTGTTTCCCAGGGAAAAAGCCTGTACAATGGTTCAGGGGCCTGAGGCCTTTAATTGCCCGGTGCCTCCTGGAATTCGGCCTCTCGCAGGATGCCTCCCAGACACAAGGTGGCACCAGTTCCAACTTGGTCTGGTTTAAGAGTGCCAAGTGGGTCCTGAAAACAGACACCCAGAACAGTGGCTTGTGAGTTTTGTTTCCCAGGGAAAAAGCCTGTACAATGGTTCAGGGTCCTGAGGCCTTAAATTGCCGGGTGCCTCCTGGAATTGCGCCTCTCGCAGGATGCCTCCCAGACGCAAGGTGGCACCAGTGCAAACTTGTTCTGCTTTGAGAGTGCCAAGTGGGTCCTGAAAACTGACACCCAGAACAGTGGCTTGTGAGTTTTGTTTCCCAGGGAAAAAGCCTGTACAATGGTTCAGGGTCCTGCGGCCTTAAATTGCCGGGTGCCACCTGGAATTGCGCCTCTCGCAGGATGCCTCCCAGACGCAAGGTGGCACCAGTGCCAACTTGGTCTGGTTTGAGAGTGTCAAGTGGGTCCTGAAAACTGACACCCAGAACAGTGGCTTGTGAGTTTTGTTTCCCAGGGAAAAAGCCTGTACAATGGTTCAGGGTCCAGCAGCCTTAAATTGCCGGGTGCCTCCTGGAATTCGGCGTCTTGCAAGATGCCTCCCAGACGCAAGGTGGCACCAGTGCCAACTTGGCCTTGTTTGAGAGTGCCAAGTGGGTCCGGCAAACTGACACCCAGAACAGTGGCTTGTGAGTTTTGTTTCCCAGGAAAAAGCCTGTACCATGGTTCAGGGTCCTGCAGCCTTAAATTGCCAGGTGCCTCCTGGAATTGCGCCTCTCGCAGGATGCCTCCCAGACGCAAGGTGGCACTACTGCCAAATTGGTCTGCTTTGAGAGTGTCAAGTGGGTCCTGAAAACTGACACCCAGAACAGTGGCTTGTGAGTTTTGTTTCCCAGGGAAAAAGCCTGTACAATGGTTCAGGGGCCTGAGGCCTTAAATTGCCGGGTGACTCCTGGAATTCCGCCTCTCGCAGGATGCCTCCAAGACGCAAAATGGCACCAGTGCCAACTTGGTCTGGTTTTAGAGTGCCAGGTGGCACCAGAAACTGACACCCAGAACAGTGGCTTGTGAATTTTGTTTCCCAGGGAAAAAGCCTGTACAATGGTTCAGGGGCCTGCGGCCTTAAATTTCCAGGTGCCTCCTGGAATTCGGCGTCTTGCAAGATGCCTCCCAGACGCAAGGTGGCACCAGTTCCAACTTGGTCTGGTTTAAGAGTGCCAAGTGGGTCCTGAAAACTGACACCCAGAACAGTGGCTTGTGAGTTTTGTTTCCCAGGGAAAAAGCCTGTACAATGGTTCAGGGTCTTGAGGCCTTAAATTGCCGGGTGCCTCCTGGAATTGCGCCTCTCGCAGGATGCCTCCCAGACGCAAGGTGGCACCAGTGCAAACTTGGTCTGCTTTGAGAGTGCCAAGTGGGTCCTGAAAACTGACACCCAGAACAGTGGCTTGTGAGTTTTGTTTCCCAGGGAAAAAGCCTGTACAATGGTTCAGGGTCCTGCGGCCTTAAATTGCCGGGTGCCTCCTGGAATTGCGCCTCTCGCAGGATGCCTCCCAGACGCAAGGTGGCACCAGTGCCAACTTGGTCTGGTTTGAGAGTGTCAAGTGGGTCCTGAAAACTGACACCCAGAACAGTGGCTTGTGAGTTTTGTTTCCCAGGGAAAAAGCCTGTACAATGGTTCAGGGTCCTGCGGCCTTAAATTGCCGGGTGCCTCCTGGAATTCGGCCTCTCGCAGGATGCCTCCCAGACGCAAGGTGGCACCAGTTCCAACTTGGTAGGGTTTAAGAGTGCCAAGTGGGTCCTGAAAACTGACACCCAGAACAGTGGCTTGTGAGTTTTGTTTCCCAGGGAAAAAGCCTGTACAATGGTTCAGGGGCCTGCGGCCTTAAATTGCCGGGTGCCTCCTGGAGATCCGCCTCTCACAGGATGCCTCCCAGGCGCAACATGACACCAGTGCCAACTTGGTCTGGTTTAAGAGTGCCAAGTGGGTCCTGAAAACTGACACCCAGAACAGTGGCTTGTGAGTTTTGATTCCCAGGGAAAAAGCCTGTACAATGGTTCAGGGTCCTGCGGCCTTAAATTGCCGGGTGCCTCCTGGAATTGCGCCTCTCGCAGGATGCCTCCCAGACGCAAGGTGGCACCAGTGCAAACTTGGTCTGCTTTGAGAGTGTCAAGGGGGTCCTGAAAACTGACACCCAGAACAGTGGCTTGTGAGTTTTGTTTCCCAGGGAAAAAGCCTGTACAATGGTTCAGGGGCCTGCGGCCCTTAATTGCCGGGTGCCTCCTGGAATTCGGCGTCTTGCAAGATGCCTCCCAGACGCAAGGTGGCACCAGTGCCAACTTGGCCTTGTTTGAGAGTGCCAAGTGGGTCCTGCAAACTGACACCCAGAACAGTGGCTTCTGAATTTTGTTTTCCAGGGAAAAAGCCTGTACAATGGTTCAGGGGCCTGCGGCCTTAAATTGCCAGCTGCTTCCTGGAATTCGGCCTCTCGCAGGATGCTTGCCAGACGCAAGGTGGCGCCAGTGCCAACTTGGTCTGGTTTAAGAGTGCCAAGTGGGTCCTGAAAACTGACACCCAGAACAGTGGCTTGTGAGTTTTGTTTCCCAGGGAAAAAGCCTGTACAATGGTTCAGGGTCCTGTGGCCTTAAATTGCCGGGTGCCTCCTTGAATTGCGCCTCTCGCAGGATGCCTCCCAGACGCAAGGTGGCACCAGTGCCAACTTGGTCTGCTTTGAGAGTGTCAAGTGGGTCCTGAAAACTGACACCCAGAACAGTGGCTTGTGAGTTTTGTTTCCCAGGGAAAAAGCCTGTACAATGGTTCAGGGTCCTGCGGACTTAAATTGCTGGGTGCCTCCCGGAGATCCGCCTCTCGCAGGATGCCTCCCAGACACAAGGTGGCACCAGTACAAACTTTGCGTGGTTTAAGAGTTCCAAGTGGGTCCTGCAAACTGACACCCAGAACAGTGGCTTGTGAGTTTTGTTTCCCAGGGAAAAAGCCTGTAAAATGGTTCAGGGTCCTGCGGCCTGAAATTGCTGGGTGCCTCCTTTAATTGCGCCTCACGCAGGATGCCTCCAAGACGCAAGGTGGCACCGGTGCCAACTTGTCTGATTTGAGAGTGCCAGATGGCTCCTGCAAACTGACACCCAGAACAGTGGCTTGTGAGTTTTGTTTCCCAGGGAAAAAGCATGTACAATGGTTCAGGGGCCTGAGGCCTTAAATTGCCGGGTGCCTCCTGTAATTCGGCCTCTCGCAGGATGCCTCCCAGACACAAGGTGGCACCAGTGCCAACTTGGTCTGGTTTAAGAGTGCCAAGTGGGTCGTGAAAACTGACACCCAGAACAGTGGCTTGTGAGTTTTGTTTCCCAGGAAAAATCCTGTACCATGGTTCAGGGTCCTGCAGCCTTAAATTGCCAGGTGCCTCCTGGAATTGCGCCTCTCGCAGGATGCCTCCCAGACGCAAGGTGGCACTACTGCCAAATTGGTCTGCTTTGAGAGTGTCAAGTGGGTCCTGAAAACTGACACCCAGAACAGTGGCTTGTGAGTTTTGTTTCCCAGGGAAAAAGCCTGTACAATGGTTCAGGGGCCTGAGGCCTTAAATTGCCGGGTGCCTCCTGGAGTTCCGCCTCTCGCAGGATGCCTCCTAGACGCAAAATGGCACCAGTGCCAACTTGGTCTGGTTTAAGAGTGCCAAGTGGGTCCTGAAAACTGACACCCAGAACAGTGGCTTGTGAGTTTTGTTTCCCAGGGAAAAAGCCTGAACAATGGTTCAGGGGCCTGAGGCCTTAAATTGCCAGGTGCCTCCTGGAATTCGGCCTCTCGCAGGATGCCTCCCAGACACAAGGTGGCACCAGTTCCAACTTGGTCTGGTTTAAGAGTGCCAAGTGGGTCCTGAAAACAGACACCCAGAACAGTGGCTTGTGAGTTTTGTTTCCCAGGGAAAAAGCCTGTACAATGGTTCAGGGTCCTGAGGCCTTAAATTGCCGGGTGCCTCCTGGAATTGCGCCTCTCGCAGGATGCCTCCCAGACGCAAGGTGGCACCAGTGCAAACTTGGTCTGCTTTGAGAGTGCCAAGTGGGTCCTGAAAACTGACACCCAGAACAGTGGCTTGTGAGTTTTGTTTCCCAGGGAAAAAGCCTGTACAATGGTTCAGGGTCCTGCGGCCTTAAATTGCCGGGTGCCACCTGGAATTGCGCCTCTCGCAGGATGCCTCCCAGACGCAAGGTGGCACCAGTGCAAACTTGGTCTGCTTTGAGAGTGTCAAGTGGGTCCTGAAAACTGACACCCAGAACAGTGGCTTGTGAGTTTTGTTTCCCAGGGAAAAAGCCTGTACAATGGTTCAGGGGCCTGCGGCCTTAAATTGCCGGGTGCCTCCTGGAATTCGGCGTCTTGCAAGATGCCTCCCAGACGCAAGGTGGCACCAGTGCCAACTTGGCCTTGTTTGAGAGTGCCAAGTGGGTCCGGCAAACTGACACCCAGAACAGTGGCTTCTGAATTTTGTTTTCCAGGGAAAAAGCCTGTAGAATGGTTCAGGGGCCTGCGGCCTTAAATTGCCAGGTGCCTCCTGGAATTCGGCCTCTCGCAGGATGCCTGCCAGACGCAAGGTGGCACCAGTGCCAACTTGGTCTGCTTTGACAGTGTCAAGTGGGTCCTGCAAACTGACACCCAGAACAGTGGCTTGTGAGTTTTGTTTCCCAGGGAAAAAGCCTGTACAATGGTTCAGGGTCCTGCGGACTTAAATTGCCAGTTGCCTCCTGGAGATCCGCCTCTCGCAGGATGCCTCCCTGACGCAAGGCGGCACCAGTACAAACTTTGCCTGGTTTAAGAGTGCCAAGTGGGTCCTGCAAACTGACACCCAGAACAGTGGCTTGTGAGTATTGTTTCCCAGGGAAAAAGCCTGTACAATGGTTCAGGGTCCTGCGGCCTTAAATTGCCGGGTGCCTCCTGGAATTGCGCCTCTCGCAGGATGCCTCCCAGACGCAAGGTGGCACCAGTGCCAACTTGGTCTGGTTTGAGAGTGTCAAGTGGGTCCTGCAAACTGACACCCAGAACAGTGGCTTGTGAGTTTTGTTTCCCAGGGAAAAAGCCTGTACAATGGTTCAGGGGCCTGAGGCCTTAAATTGCCGGGTGCCTCCTGGAATTCGGCCTCTCGCAGGATGCCTCCCAGACACAAGGTGGCACCAGTTCCAACTTGGTCTGGTTTAAGAGTGCCAAGTGGGTCCTGAAAACTGACACCCAGAACAGTGGCTTGTGAGTTTTGTTTCCCAGGGAAAAAGCCTGTACAATGGTTCAGGGGCCTGCGGCCTTAAATTGCCGGGTGCCACCTGGAATTGCGCCTCTCGCAGGATGCCTCCCAGACGCAAGGTGGCACCAGTTCCAACTTGGTAGGGTTTAAGAGTGCCAAGTGGGTCCTGAAAACTGACACCCAGAACAGTGGCTTGTGAGTTTTGTTTCCCAGGGAAAAAGCCTGTACAATGGTTCAGGGGCCTGCGGCCTTAAATTGCCGGGTTCCTCCTGGAGATCCGCCTCTCACAGGATGCCTCCCAGGCGCAACATGACACCAGTGCCAACATAGTCTGGTTTAAGAGTGCCAAGCGGGTCCTGAAAACTGACACCCAGAACAGTGGCTTGTGAGTTTTGTTTCCCAGGGAAAAAGCCTGTAGAATGGTTCAGGGGCCTGCGGCCTTAAATTGCCAGGTGCCTCCTGGAATTGCGCCTCTCGCAGGATGCCTCCCAGACGCAAGGTGGCACCAGTGCAAACTTGGTCTGCTTTGAGAGTGTCAAGTGGGTCCTGAAAACTGACACCCAGAACAGCGGCTTGTGAGTTTTGTTTCCCAGGGAAAAAGCCTGTACAATGGTTCAGGGGCCTGCGGCCTTAAATTGCCGGGTGCCTCCTGGAATTCGGCGTCTTGCAAGATGCCTCCCAGACGCAAGGTGGCACCAGTGCCAACTTGGTGTTGTTTGAGAGTGCCAAGTGGGTCCGGGAAACTGACACCCAGAACAGTCGCTTCTGAATTTTCTTTTCCAGGGAAAAAGCCTGTACAATGGTTCAGGGTCCTGTGGACTTAAATTGCTGGGTGCCTCCCGGAGATCCGCCTCTCGCAGGATGCCTCCCAGACACAAGGTGGCACCAGTGCCAACTTGGTCTGGTTTAAGAGTGCCAAGTGGGTCCTGCAAACTGACACGCAGAACAGTGGCTTGTGAGTTTTGTTTCCCAGGGAAAAAGCCTGTACAATGGTTCAGGGTCCTGCGGCCTGAAATTGCCGGGTGCCTCCTTTAATTCCGCCTCACGCAGGATGCCTCCAAGACGCAAGGTGGCACCGGTGCCAACTTGGTCTGATTTTAGAGTGCCAGGTGGCTCCTGCAAACTGACACCCAGAACAGTGGCTTGTGAGTTTTGTTTCCCAGGGAAAAAGCCTGTACAATGGTTCAGGGGCCTGAGGCCTTAAATTGCCGGGTGCCTCCTGGAATTCGGCCTCTCGCAGGATGCCTCCCAGACACAAGGTGGCACCAGTGCCAACTTGGTCTGGTTTAAGAGTGCCAAGTGGGTCCTGAAAACTGACACCCAGAACAGTGGCTTGTGAGTTTTGTTTCCCAGGAAAAAGCCTGTACCATGGTTCAGGGTCCTGCAGCCTTAAATTGCCAGGTGCCTCCTGGAATTGCGCCTCTCGCAGGATGCCTCCCAGACGCAAGGTGGCACTACAGCCAAATTGGTCTGCTTTGAGAGTGTCAAGTGGGTCCTGAAAACTGACACCCAGAACAGTGGCTTGTGAGTTTTGTTTCCCAGGGAAAAAGCCTGTACAATGGTTCAGGGGCCTGAGGCCTTAAATTGCCGGGTGACTCCTGGAGTTCCGCCTCTCGCAGGATGCCTCCTAGACGCAAAATGGCACCAGTGCCAACTTGGTCTGGTTTTAGAGTGCCAGGTGGCACCTACAAACTGACACCCAGAACAGTGGCTTGTGAATTTTGTTTCCCAGGGAAAAAGCCTGTACAATGGTTCAGGGTCCTGCGGCCTTAAATTGCCGGGTGCCTCCTGGAATTCGGCCCCTTGCAGGATGCCTCCCAGACGCAAGGTGGCGCCAGTTCCAACTTGGTCTGGTTTAAGAATGCCAAGTGGGTCCTGAAAACTGACACCCAGAACAGTGGCTTGTGAGTTTTGTTTCCCAGGGAAAAAGCCTGTACAATGGTTCAGGGGCCTGAGGCCTTTAATTGCCCGGTGCCTCCTGGAATTCGGCCTCTCGCAGGATGCCTCCCAGACACAAGGTGGCACCAGTTCCAACTTGGTCTGGTTTAAGAGTGCCAAGTGGGTCCTGAAAACAGACACCCAGAACAGTGGCTTGTGAGTTTTGTTTCCCAGGGAAAAAGCCTGTACAATGGTTCAGGGTCCTGAGGCCTTAAATTGCCGGGTGCCTCCTGGAATTGCGCCTCTCGCAGGATGCCTCCCAGACGCAAGGTGGCACCAGTGCAAACTTGGTCTGCTTTGAGAGTGCCAAGTGGGTCCTGAAAACTGACACCCAGAACAGTGGCTTGTGAGTTTTGTTTCCCAGGGAAAAAGCCTGTACAATGGTTCAGGGTCCTGCGGCCTTAAATTGCCGGGTGCCACCTGGAATTGCGCCTCTCGCAGGATGCCTCCCAGACGCAAGGTGGCACCAGTGCATACTTGGTCTGCTTTGAGAGTGTCAAGTGGGTCCTGAAAACTGACACCCAGAACAGTGGCTTGTGAGTTTTGTTTCCCAGGGAAAAAGCCTGTACAATGGTTCAGGGGCCTGCGGCCTTAAATTGCCGGGTGCCTCCTGGAATTCGGCGTCTTGCAAGATGCCTCCCAGACGCAAGGTGGCACCAGTGCCAACTTGGCCTTGTTTGAGAGTGCCAAGTGGGTTCGGCAAACTGACACCCAGAACAGTGGCTTCTGAATTTTGTTTTCCAGGGAAAAAGCCTGTAGAATGGTTCAGGGGCCTGCGGCCTTAAATTGCCAGGTGCCTCCTGGAATTCGGCCTCTCGCAGGATGCCTGCCAGACGCAAGGTGGCACCAGTGCAACCTTGGTCTGCTTTGACAGTGTCAAGTGGGTCCTGAAAACTGACACCCAGAACAGTGGCTTGTGAGTTTTGTTTCCCAGGGAAAAAGCCTGTACAATGGTTCAGGGTCCTGCGGACTTAAATTGCCAGTTGCCTCCCGGAGATCCGCCTCTCGCAGGATGCCTCCCTGACGCAAGGTGGCACCAGTACAAACCTTGCCTGGTTTAAGAGTGCCAAGTGGGTCCTGCAAACTGACACGCAGAACAGTGGCTTGTGAGTATTGTTTCCCAGGGAAAAAGCCTGTACAATGGTTCAGGGTCCTGCGGCCTTAAATTGCCGGGTGCCTCCTGGAATTGCGCCTCTCGCAGGATGCCTCCCAGACGCAAGGTGGCACCAGTGCCACCTTGGTCTGGTTTGAGAGTGTCAAGTGGGTCCTGAAAACTGACACCCAGAACAGTGGCTTGTGAATTTTGTTTCCCAGGGAAAAAGCCTGTACAATGGTTCAGGGGCCTGCGGCCTGAAATTGCCGGGTGCCTCCTGGAATTCGGCCTCTCGCAGGATGCCTCCCAGACGCAAGGTGGCACCAGTTCCAACTTGGTAGGGTTTAAGAGTGCCAAGTGGGTCCTGAAAACTGACACCCAGAACAGTGGCTTGTGAGTTTTGTTTCCCAGGGAAAAAGCCTGTACAATGGTTCAGGGGCCTGCGGCCTTAAATTGCCGGGTGCCTCCTGGAGATCCGCCTCTCACAGGATGCCTCCCAGGCGCAACATGACACCAGTGCCAACTTAGTCTGGTTTAAGAGTGCCAAGTGGGTCCTGAAAACTGACACCCAGAACAGTGGCTTGTGAGTTTTGTTTCCCAGGGAAAAAGCCTGTACAATGGTTCAGGGTCCTGCGGCCTTAAATTGCCGGGTGCCTCCTGGAATTGCGCCTCTCGCAGGATGCCTCCCAGACGCAAGGTGGCACCAGTGCCAACTTGGTCTGCTTTGAGAGTGTCAAGGGGGTCCTGAAAACTGACACCCAGAACAGTGGCTTGTGAGTTTTGTTTCCCAGGGAAAAAGCCTGTACAATGGTTCAGGGGCCTGCGGCCTTAAATTGCCGGGTGCCTCCTGGAATTCGGCGTCTTGCAAGATGCCTCCCAGACGCAAGGTGGCACCAGTGCCAACTTGGCCTTGTTTGAGAGTGCCAAGTGGGTCCTGCAAACTGACACCCAGAACAGTGGCTTCTGAATTTTGTTTTCCAGGGAAAAAGCCTGTACAATGGTTCAGGGGCCTGCGGCCTTGAATTGCCAGCTGCCTCCTGGAATTCGGCCTCTCGCAGGATGCTTGCAAGACGCAAGGTGGCGCCAGTGCCAACTTGGTCTGGTTTAAGAGTGCCAAGTGGGTCCTGAAAACTGACACCCAGAACAGTGGCTTGTGAGTTTTGTTTCCCAGGGAAAAAGCCTGTACAATGGTTCAGGGTCCTGTGGCCTTAAATTGCCGGGTGCCTCCTTGAATTGCGCCTCTCGCAGGATGCCTCCCAGACGCAAAGTGGCACCAGTGCCAACTTGGTCTGCTTTGAGAGTGTCAAGTGGGTCCTGAAAACTGACACCCAGAACAGTGGCTTGTGAGTTTTGTTTCCCAGGGAAAAAGCCTGTACAATGGTTCAGGGGCCTGCGGACTTAAATTGCTGGGTGCCTCCCGGAGATCCGCCTCTCGCAGGATGCCTCCCAGACACAAGGTGGCACCAGTACAAACTTTGCGTGGTTTAAGAGTTCCAAGTGGGTCCTGCAAACTGACACCCAGAACAGTGGCTTGTGAGTTTTGTTTCCCAGGGAAAAAGCCTGTAAAATGGTTCAGGGTCCTGCGGCCTGAAATTGCCGGGTGCCTCCTTTAATTGCGCCTCACGCAGGATGCCTCCAAGACGCAAGGTGGCACCGGTGCCAACTTGGTCTGATTTGAGAGTGCCAGGTGGCTCCTGCAAACTGACACCCAGAACAGTGGCTTGTGAGTTTTGTTTCCCAGGGAAAAAGCATGTACAATGGTTCAGGGGCCTGAGGCCTTAAATTGCCAGGTGCCTCCTGGAATTCGGCCTCTCGCAGGATGCCTCCCAGACACAAGGTGGCAACAGTGCCAACTTGGTCTGGTTTAAGAGTGCCAAGTGGGTCCTGAAAACTGACACCCAGAACAGTGGCTTGTGAGTTTTGTTTCCCAGGAAAAAGCCTGTACCATGGTTCAGGGTCCTGCAGCCTTAAATTGCCAGGTGCCTCCTGGAATTGCGCCTCTCGCAGGATGCCTCCCAGACGCAAGGTGGCACTACTGCCAAATTGGTCTGCTTTGAGAGTGTCAAGTGGGTCCTGAAAACTGACACCCAGAACAGTGGCTTGTGAGTTTTGTTTCCCAGGGAAAAAGCCTGTACAATGGTTCAGGGGCCTGAGGTCTTAAATTGCCGGGTGACTCCTGGAATTCCGCCTCTCGCAGGATGCCTCCTAGACGCAAAATGGCACCAGTGCCAACTTGGTCTGGTTTTAGAGTGCCAGGTGGCACCTACAAACTGACACCCAGAACAGTGGCTTCTGAATTTTGTTTCCCAGGGAAAAAGCCTGTACAATGGTTCAGGGGCCTGCGGCCTTAAATTGCCAGGTGCCTCCTGGAATTCGGCGTCTTGCAAGATGCCTCCCAGACGCAAGGTGGCACCAGTTCCAACTTGGTCTGGTTTAAGAGTGCCAAGTGGGTCCTGAAAACTGACACCCAGAACAGTGGCTTGTGAGTTTTGTTTCCCAGGGAAAAAGCCTGAACAATGGTTCAGGAGCCTGAGGCCTTTAATTGCCCGGTGCCTCCTGAAATTCGGCCTCTCGCAGGATGCCTCCCAGACACAAGGTGGCACCAGTTCCAACTTGGTCTGGTTTAAGAGTGCCAAGTGGGTCCTGAAAACAGACACCCAGAACAGTGGCTTGTGAGTTTTGTTTCCCAGGGAAAAAGCCTGTACAATGGTTCAGGGTCTTGAGGCCTTAAATTGCCGGGTGCCTCCTGGAATTGCGCCTCTCGCAGGATGCCTCCCAGACGCAAGGTGGCACCAGGGCAATCTTGGTCTGCTTTGAGAGTGCCAAGTGGGTCCTGAAAACTGACACCCAGAACAGTGGCTTGTGAGTTTTGTTTCCCAGGGAAAAAGCCTGTACAATGGTTCAGGGTCCTGCGGCCTTAAATTGCCGGGTGCCTCCTGGAATTGCGCCTCTCGCAGGATGCCTCCCAGACGCAAGGTGGCACCAGTGACAACTTGGTCTGGTTTGAGAGTGTCAAGTGGGTCCTGAAAACTGACACCCAGAACAGTGGCTTGTGAGTTTTGTTTCCCAGGGAAAAAGCCTGTACAATGGTTCAGGGTCCTGCGGCCTTAAATTGCCGAGTGCCTCCTGGAATTGCGCCTCTCGCAGGATGCCTCCCAGACGCAAGGTGGCACCAGTGCAAACTTGGTCTGCTTTGAGAGTGTCAAGGGGGTCCTGAAAACTGACACCCAGAACAGTGGCTTGTGAGTTTTGTTTCCCAGGGAAAAAGCCTGTACAATGGTTCAGGGGCCTGCGGCCTTAAATTGCCGGGTGCCTCCTGGAATTCGGCGTCTTGCAAGATGCCTCCCAGACGCAAGGTGGCACCAGTGCCAACTTGGCCTTGTTTGAGAGTGCCAAGTGGGTCCTGCAAACTGACACCCAGAACAGTGGCTTCTGAATTTTGTTTCCCAGGGAAAAAGCCTGTACAATGGTTCAGGGGCCTGCGGCCTTGAATTGCCAGCTGCCTCCTGGAATTCGGCCTCTCGCAGGATGCTTGCCAGACGCAAGGTGGCGCCAGTGCCAACTTGGTCTGGTTTAAGAGTGCCAAGTGGGTCCTGAAAACTGACACCCAGAACAGTGGCTTGTGAGTTTTGTTTCCCAGGGAAAAAGCCTGTACAATGGTTCAGGGGCCTGCGGCCTGAAATTGCCGGGTGCCTCCTTGAATTGCGCCTCTCGCAGGATGCCTCCCAGACGCAAGGTGGCACCAGTGCCAACTTGGTCTGCTTTGAGAGTGTCAAGTGGGTCCTGAAAACTGACACCCAGAACAGTGGCTTGTGAGTTTTGTTTCCCAGGGAAAAAGCCTGTACAATGGTTCAGGGTCCTGCGGACTTAAATTGCTGGGTGCCTCCCGGAGATCCGCCTCTCGCAGGATGCCTCCCAGACACAAGGTGGCACCAGTACAAACTTTGCGTGGTTTAAGAGTTCCAAGTGGGTCCTGCAAACTGACACCGAGAACAGTGGCTTGTGAGTTTTGTTTCCCAGGGAAAAAGCCTGTAAAATGGTTCAGGGTCCTGCGGCCTGAAATTGCCGGGTGCCTCCTATAATTGCGCCTCACGCAGGATGCCTCCAAGACGCAAGGTGGCACCGGTGCCAACTTGGTCTGATTTGAGAGTGCCAGATGGCTCCTGCAAACTGACACCCAGAACAGTGGCTTGTGAGTTTTGTTTCCCAGGGAAAAAGCATGTACAATGGTTCAGGGGCCTGAGGCCTTAAATTGCCGGGTGCCTCCTGGAATTCGGCCTCTCGCAGGATGCCTCCCAGACACAAGGTGGCACCAGTGCCAACTTGGTCTGGTTTAAGAGTGCCAAGTGGGTCGTGAAAACTGACACCCAGAACAGTGGCTTGTGAGTTTTGTATCCCAGGAAAAAGCCTGTACCATGGTTCAGGGTCCTGCAGCCTTAAATTGCCAGGTGCCTCCTGGAATTGCGCCTCTCGCAGGATGCCTCCCAGACGCAAGGTGGCACTACTGCCAAATTGGTCTGCTTTGAGAGTGTCAAGTGGGTCCTGAAAACTGACACCCAGAACAGTGGCTTGTGAGTTTTGTTTCCCAGGGAAAAAGCCTGTACAATGGTTCAGGGGCCTGAGGCCTTAAATTGCCGGGTGACTCCTGGAGTTCCGCCTCTCGCAGGATGCCTCCTAGACGCAAAATGGCACCAGTGCCAACTTGGTCTGGTTTTAGAGTGCCAGGTGGCACCTACAAACTGACACCCAGAACAGTGGCTTGTGAATTTTGTTTCCCAGGGAAAAAGCCTGTACAATGGTTCAGGGTCCTGCGGCCTTAAATTGCCGGGTGCCTCCTGGAATTCGGCCCCCTGCAGGATGCCTCCCAGACACAAGGTGGCACCAGTTCCAACTTGGTCTGGTTTAAGAGTGCCAAGTGGGTCCTGAAAACTGACACCCAGAACAGTGGCTTGTGAGTTTTGTTTCCCAGGGAAAAAGCCTGAACAATGGTTCAGGGGCCTGAGGCCTTAAATTGCCAGGTGCCTCCTGGAATTCGGCCTCTCGCAGGATGCCTCCCAGACACAAGGTGGCACCAGTTCCAACTTGGTCTGGTTTAAGAGTGCCAAGTGGGTCCTGAAAACAGACACCCAGAACAGTGGCTTGTGAGTTTTGTTTCCCAGGGAAAAAGCCTGTACAATGGTTCAGGGTCCTGAGGCCTTAAATTGCCGGGTGCCTCCTGGAATTGCGCCTCTCGCAGGATGCCTCCCAGACGCAACATGACACCAGTGCCAACTTAGTCTGGTTTAAGAGTGCCAAGTGGGTCCTGAAAACTGACACCCAGAACAGTGGCTTGTGAGATTTGATTCCCAGGGAAAAAGCCTGTACAATGGTTCAGGGTCCTGCAGCCTTAAATTGCCGGGTGCCTCCTGGAATTCGGCGTCTTGCAAGATGCCTCCCAGACGCAAGGTGGCACCAGTGCCAACTTGGCCTTGTTTGAGAGTGCCAAGTGGGTCCGGCAAACTGACACCCAGAACAGTGGCTTCTGAATTTTCTTTTCCAGGGAAAAAGCCTGTAGAATGGTCCAGGGGCCTGCGGCCTTAAATTGCCAGGTGCCTCCTGGAATTCGGCCTCTCGCAGGATGCCTCCCATACGCAAGGTGGCACCAGTGCCAACTTGGTCTGGTTTGAGAGTGTCAAGTGGGTCCTGAAAACTGACACCCAGAACAGTTGCTTGTGAGTTTTGTTTCCCAGGGAAAAAGCCTGTACAATGGTTCAGGGTCCTGCGGCCTTAAATTGCCGGGTGCCTCCTGGAATTCGGCCTCTCGCAGGATGCCTCCCAGACGCAAGGTGGCACCAGTTCCAACTTGGTAGGGTTTAAGAGTGCCAAGTGGGTCCTGAAAACTGACACCCAGAACAGTGGCTTGTGAGTTTTGTTTCCCAGGGAAAAAGCCTGTACAATGGTTCAGGGGCCTGCGGCCTTAAATTGCCGGGTGCCTCCTGGAGATCCGCCTCTCACAGGATGCCTCCCAGACGCAAGGTGGCACCGGTGCCAACTTGGTCTGATTTTAGAGTGCCAGGTGGCTCCTGCAAACTGACACCCAGAACAGTGGCTTGTGAGTTTTGTTTCCCAGGGAAAAAGCCTGTACAATGGTTCAGGGGCCTGAGGCCTTAAATTGCCGGGTGCCTCCTGGAATTCGGCCTCTCGCAGGATGCCTCCCAGACACAAGGTGGCACCAGTGCCAACTTGGTCTGCTTTAAGAGTGACAAGTGGGTCCTGAAAACTGACACCCAGAACAGTGGCTTGTGAGTTTTGTTTCCCAGGGAAAAAGCCTGTACCATGGTTCAGGGTCCTGCGGCCTTAAATTGCCAGGTGCCTCCTGGAATTGCGCCTCTCGCAGGATGCCTCCCAGACGCAAGGTGGCACCAGTGCCAACTTGGTCTGGTTTGAGAGTGTCAAGTGGGTCCTGAAAACTGACACCCAGAACAGTGGCTTGTGAGTTTTGTTTCCCAGGGAAAAAGCCTGTACAATGGTTCAGGGTCCTGCGGCCTTAAATTGCCGGGTGACTCCTGGAATTCCGCCTCTCGCAGGATGACTCCTAGACGCAAAATGGCACCAGTGCCAACTTGGTCTGGTTTTAGAGTGCCAGGTGGCACCTACAAACTGACACCCAGAACAGTGGCTTGTGAATTTTGTTTCCCAGGGAAAAAGCCTGTACAATGGTTCAAGGTCCTGTGGCCTTAAATTGCCGGGTGCCTCCTGGAATTCGGCCCCTCGCAGGATGCCTTCCAGACGCAACGTGGCACCAGTTCCAACTTGGTCTGGTTTAAGAGTGCCAAGTGGGTCCTGAAAACTGACACCCAGAAAAGTGGCTTGTGAGTTTTGTTTCCCAGGGAAAAAGCCTGTACAATGGTTCAGGGGCCTGAGGCCTTTAATTGCCCGGTGCCTCCTGGAATTCGGCCTCTCGCAGGATGCCTCCCAGTCACAAGGTGGCACCAGTTCCAACTTGGTCTGGTTTAAGAGTGCCAAGTGGGTCCTGAAAACTGACACCCAGAACAGTGGCTTGTGAGTTTTGTTTCCCAGGGAAAAAGCCTGTACAATGGTTCAGGGTCCTGCGGCCTTAAATTGCCGGGTGCCTCCTGGAATTGCGCCTCTCGCAGGATGCCTCCCAGACGCAAGTTGGCACCAGTGCCAACTTGGTTTGCTTTGAGAGTGCCAAGTGGGTCCTGAAAACTGACACCCAGAACAGTGGCTTGTGAGTTTTGTTTCCCAGGGAAAAAGCCTGTACAATGGTTCAGGGTCCTGCGGCCTTAAATTGCCGGGTGCCACCTGGAATTGCGCCTCTCGCAGGATGCCTCCCAGACGCAAGGTGGCACCAGTTCCAACTTGGTAGGGTTTAAGAGTGCCAAGTGGGTCCTGAAAACTGACACCCAGAACAGTGGCTTGTGAGTTTTGTTTCCCAGGGAAAAAGCCTGTACAATGGTTCAGGGTCCTGGGGCCTTAAATTGCCGGGTGCCTCCTTGAATTGCGCCTCTCGCAGGATGCCTCCCAGACGCAAGGTGGCACCAGTGCCAACTTGGTCTGCTTTGAGAGTGTCAAGTGGGTCCTGAAAACTGACACCCAGAACAGTGGCTTGTGAGTTTTGTTTCCCAGGGAAAAAGCCTGTAAAATGGTTCAGGGTCCTGCGGACTTAAATTGCTGGGTGCCTCCCGGACATCCGCCTCTCGCAGGATGCCTCCCAGACACAAGGTGGCACCAGTACAAACTTTGCGTGGTTTAAGAGTGCCAAGTGGGTCCTGCAAACTGACACGCAGAACAGTGGCTTGTGAGTTTTGTTTCCCAGGGAAAAAGCCTGTACAATGGTTCAGGGTCCTGCGGCCTTAAATTGCCGGGTGCCTCCTTTAATTGCGCCTCACGCAGGATGCCTCCAAGACGCAAGGTGGCACCGGTGCCAACTTGGTCTGATTTGAGAGTGCCAGGTGGCTCCTGCAAACTGACACCCAGAACAGTGGCTTGTGAGTTTTGTTTCCCAGGGTATAAGCCTGTACAATGGTTCAGGGGCCTGAGGCCTTAAATTGCCGGGTGCCTCCTGGAATTCGGCCTCTCGCAGGATGCCTCCCAGACACAAGGTGGCACCAGTGCCAACTTGGTCTGGTTTAAGAGTGCCAAGTGGGTCCTGAAAACTGACACCCAGAACAGTGGCTTGTGAGTTTTGTTTCCCAGGGAAAAAGCCTGTACCATGGTTCAGGGTCCTGCGGCCTTAAATTGCCAGGTGCCTCCTGGAATTGCGCCTCTCGCAGGATGCCTCCCAGACGCAAGGTGGCACCAGTGCCAACTTGGTCTGGTTTGAGAGTGTCAAGTGGGTCCTGAAAACTTACACCCAGAACAGTGGCTTGTGAGTTTTGTTACCCAGGGAAAAAGCCTGTACAATGGTTCAGGGGCCTGAGGCCTTAAATTGCCGGGTGACTTTTGGAATTCCGCCTCTCGCAGGATGCCTCCTAGACGCAAAATGGCATCAGTGCCAACTTGGTCTGGTTTTAGAGTGCCAGGTGGCACCTACAAACTGACACCCAGAACAGTGGCTTGTGAATTTTGTTTCCCAGGGAAAAAGCCTGTACAATGGTTCAGGGTCCTGTGGCCTTAAATTGCCGGGTGCCTCCTGGAATTCGGCCCCTCGCAGGATGCCTCCCAGACGCAAGGTGGCACCAGTTCCAACTTGGTCTGGTTTAAGAGTGCCAAGTGGGTCCTGAAAACTGACACCCAGAACAGTGGCTTGTGAGTTTTGTTTCCCAGGGAAAAAGCCTGTACAATGGTTCAGGGGCCTGAGGCCTTTAATTGCCCGGTGCCTCCTGGAATTCGGCCTCTCGCAGGATGCCTCCCAGACACAAGGTGGCACCAGTTCCAACTTGGTCTGGTTTAAGAGTGCCAAGTGGGTCCTGAAAACAGACACCCAGAACAGTGGCTTGTGAGTTTTGTTTCCCAGGGAAAAAGCCTGTACAATGGTTCAGGGTCCTGAGGCCTTAAATTGCCGGGTGCCTCCTGGAATTGCGCCTCTCGCAGGATGCCTCCCAGACGCAAGTTGGCACCAGTGCCAACTTGGTCTGCTTTGAGAGTGCCAAGTGGGTCCTGAAAACTGACACCCAGAACAGTGGCTTGTGAGTTTTGTTTCCCAGGGAAAAAGCCTGTACAATGGTTCAGGGTCCTGCGGCCTTAAATTGCCGGGTGCCACCTGGAATTGCGCCTCTCGCAGGATGCCTCCCAGACACAAGGTGGCACCAGTTCCAACTTGGTAGGGTTTAAGAGTGCCAAGTGGGTCCTGAAAACTGACACCCAGAACAGTGGCTTGTGAGTTTTGTTTCCCAGGGAAAAAGCCTGTACAATGGTTCAGGGGCCTGCGGCCTTAAATTGCCGGGTTCCTCCCGGAGATCCGCCTCTCACAGGATGCCTCCCAGGCGCAACATGACACCAGTGCCAACATAGTCTGGTTTAAGAGTGCCAAGTGGGTCCTGAAAACTGACACCCAGAACAGTGGCTTGTAAGTTTTGTTTCCCAGGGAAAAAGCCTGTACAATGGTTCAGGGGCCTGCGGCCTTAAATTGCCGGGTGCCTCCTGGAATTCGGCGTCTCGCAGGATGCCTCCCAGACGCAAGGTGGCACCAGTTCCAACTTGGTAGGGTTTAAGAGTGCCAAGTGGGTCCTGAAAACTGACACCCAGAACAGTGGCTTGTGAGTTTTGTTTCCCAGGGAAAAAGCCTGTACAATGGTTCAGGGGCCTGCGGCCTTAAATTGCCGGGTGCCTCCTGGAGATCCGCCTCTCACAGGATGCCTCCCAGGCGCAACATGACACCAGTGCCAACTTAGTCTGGTTTAAGAGTGCCAAAAGGGTCCTGAAAACTGACACCCAGAACAGTGGCTTGTGAGTTTTGTTTCCCAGGGAAAAAGCCTGTACAATGGTTCAGGGTCCTGAGGCCTTAAATTGCCGGGTGCCTCCAGGAATTGCGCCTCTCGCAGGATGCCTCCCAGACGCAAGTTGGCACCAGTGCCAACTTGGTCTGCTTTGAGAGTGCCAAGTGGGTCCTGAAAACTGACACCCAGAACAGTGGCTTGTGAGTTTTGTTTCCCAGGGAAAAAGCCTGTACAATGGTTCAGGGTCCTGTGGCCTTAAATTGCCGGGTGCCTCCTGGAATTGCGCCTCTCGCAGGATGCCTCCCAGACGCACGGTGGCACCAGTGCCAACTTGGTCTGCTTTGAGAGTGTCAAGTGGGTCCTGAAAACTGACACCCAGAACAGTGGCTTGTGAGTTTTGTTTCCCAGGGAAAAAGCCTGTACAATGGTTCAGGGTCCTGTGGCCTTAAATTGCCGGGTGCCTCCTGGAATTGCGCCTCTCGCAGGATGCCTCCCAGACGCAAGGTGGCACCAGTGCAAACTTGGTCTGCTTTGAGAGTGTCAAGTGGGTCCTGAAAACTGACACCCAGAACAGTGGCTTGTGAGTTTTGTTTCCCAGGGAAAAAGCCTGTACAATGGTTCAGGGGCCTGCGGCCTTAAATTGCCGGGTGACTCCTGGAATTCGGCGTCTTGCAAGATGCCTCCCAGACGCAAGGTGGCGCCAGTGCCAACTTGGTCTGGTTTAAGAGTGCCAAGTGGGTCCTGAAAACTGACACCCAGAACAGTGGCTTGTGAGTTTTGTTTCCCAGGGAAAAAGCCTGTACAATGGTTCAGGGTCCGGTGGCCTTAAATTGCCGGGTGCCTCCTTGAATTGCGCCTCTCGCAGGATGCCTCCCAGACGCAAGGTGGCACCAGTGCCAACTTGGTCTGCTTTGAGAGTGTCAAGTGGGTCCTGAAAACTGACACCCAGAACAGTGGCTTGTGAGTTTTGTTTCCCAGGGAAAAAGCCTGTACAATGGTTCAGGGTCCTGCGGAATTAAATTGCTTGGTGCCTCCCGAAGATCCGCCTCTCGCAGGATGCCTCCCAGACACAAGGTGGCACCAGTACAAACTTTGCGTGGTTTAAGAGTGCCAAGTGGGTCCTGCAAACTGACACCCAGAACACTGGCTTGTGAGTTTTGTTTCCCAGGGAAAAAGCCTGTACAATGGTTCAGGGGCCTGAGGCCTTAAATTGCCAGGTGACTCCTGGAATTCCGCCTCTCGCAGGATGCCTCCTAGACGCAAAATGGCACCAGTGCCAACTTGGTCTGGTTTGAGAGTGTCAAGTGGGTCTTGAAAACTGACACCCAGAACAGTGGCTTGTGAGTTTTGTTTCCCAGGGAAAAAGCCTGTACAATGGTTCAGGGGCCTGAGGCCTTAAATTGCCAGGTGACTCCTGGAATTCCGCCTCTCGCAGGATGCCTCCTAGACGCAAAATGGCACCAGTGCCAGCTTGGTCTGGTTTTAGAGTGCCAGGTGGCACCTACAAACTGACACCCAGAACAGTGGCTTGAGAGTTTTGTTTCCCAGGGAAAAAGCCTGTACAATGGTTCAGGGTCCTGTGGCCTTAAATTGCCGGGTGCCTCCTGGAATTCGGCCCCTCGCAGGATGCCTCCCAGACGCAAGGTGGCACCAGTGCCAACTTGGTCTGGTTTAAGAGTGCCAAGTGGGTCCTGAAAACTGACACCCAGAACAGTGGCTTGTGAGTTTTGTTTCCCAGGGAAAAAGCCTGTACAATGGTTCAGGGGCCTGAGGCCTTTAATTGCCCGGTGCCTCCTGGAATTCAGCCTCTCGCAGGATGCCTCCCAGACACAAGGTGGCACCAGTTCCAACTTGGTCTGGTTTAAGAGTGCCAAGTGGGTCCTGAAAACAGACACCCAGAACAGTGGCTTGTGAGTTTTGTTTCCCAGGGAAAAAGCCTGTACAATGGTTCAGGGTCCTGAGGCCTTAAATTGCCGGGTGCCTCCTGGAATTTCACCTCTCGCAGGATGCCTCCCAGATGCAAGTTGGCACCAGTGCCAACTTGGTCTGGTTTGAGAGTGCCAAGTGGGTCCTGAAAACGGACACCCAGAACAGTGGCTTGTGAGTTTTGTTTCCCAGGGAAAAAGCCTGTACAATGGTTCAGGGGCCTGAGGCCTTAAATTGCCAGGTGACTCCTGGAATTCCGCCTCTCGCAGGATGCCTCCTAGACGCAAAATGGCACCAGTGCCAGCTTGGTCTGGTTTTAGAGTGCCAGGTGGCACCTACAAACTGACACCCAGAACAGTGGCTTGTGAGTTTTGTTTCCCAGGGAAAAAGCCTGTACAATGGTTCAGGGTCCTGTGGCCTTAAATTGCCGGGTGCCTCCTGGAATTCGGCCCCTCGCAGGATGCCTCCCAGACGCAAGGTTGCACCAGTTCCAACTTGGTCTGGTTTAAGAGTGCCAAGTGGGTCCTGAAAACTGACACCCAGAACAGTGGCTTGTGAGTTTTGTTTCCCAGGGAAAAAGCCTGTACAATGGTTCAGGGGCCTGAGGCCTTTAATTGCCCGGTGCCTCCTGGAATTCAGCCTCTTGCAGGATGCCTCCCAGACACAAGGTGGCACCAGTTCCAACTTGGTCTGGTTTAAGAGTGCCAAGTGGGTCCTGAAAACAGACACCCAGAACAGTGGCTTGTGAGTTTTGTTTCCCAGGGAAAAAGCCTGTACAATGGTTCAGGGTCCTGAGGCCTTAAATTGCCGGGTGCCTCCTGGAATTTCACCTCTCGGAGGATGCCTCCCAGACGCAAGGTGGCACCAGTGCCAACTTGGTCTGCTTTGAGAGTGCCAAGTGGGTCCTGAAAACTGACACCCAGAACAGTGGCTTGTGAGTTTTGTTTCCCAGGGAAAAAGCCTGTACAATGGTTCAGGGGCCTGCGGCCTTAAATTGCCGGGTGCCTCCTGGAATTGCGCCTCTCGCAGGATGCCTCCCAGACACAAGGTGGCACCAGTTCCAACTTGGTAGGGTTTAAGAGTGCCAAGTGGGTCCTGAAAACTGACACCCAGAACAGTGGCTTGTGAGTTTTGTTTCCCAGGGAAAAAGCCTGTACAATGGTTCAGGGGCCTGCGGCCTTAAATTGCCAGGTGCCTCCTGGAATTGCGCCTCTCGCAGGATGCCTCCCAGACGCAAGGTGGCACCAGTGCAAACTTGGTCTGCTTTGAGAGTGTCAAGTGGGTCCCGAAAACTGACACCCAGAACAGTGGCTTGTGAGTTTTGTTTCCCAGGGAAAAAGCCTGTACAATGGTTCAGGGGCCTGCGGCCTTAAATTGCCGGGTGCCTCCTGGAATTCGGCGTCTTGCAAGATGCCTCCCAGACGCAAGGTGGCACCAGTGCCAACTTGGCCTTGTTTGAGAGTGCCAAGTGGGTCCGGCAAACTGACACCCAGAACAGTGGCTTCTGAATTTTCTTTTCCAGGGAAAAAGCCTGTAGAATGGTTCAGGGGCCTGCGGCCTTAAAATGCCGGGTGCCTCCTGGAATTCGGCCTCTCGCAGGATGCCTCCCAGACGCAAGGTGGCACCAGTGCCAACTTGGTCTGGTTTGAGAGTGTCAAGTGGGTCCTGAAAACTGACACCCAGAACAGTGGCTTGTGAGTTTTGTTTCCCAGGGAAAAAGCCTGTACAATGGTTCAGGGTCCTGCGGCTTTAAATTGCCGGGTGCCTCCTGGAATTGCGCCTCTCGCAGGATGCCTCCCAGACGCAAGGTGGCACCAGTGCCAACTTGGTCTGGTTTGAGAGTGCCAAGTGTGTCCTGAAAACTGACACCCAGAACAGTGGCTTGTGAGTTTTCTTTCCCAGGGAAAAAGACTGTAAAATGGTTCAGGGTCCTACAACCTTAAATTGCCGGGTGCCTCCTGGAGATCCGCCTCTCACAGGATGCCTCCCAGGCGCAACATGACACCAGTGCCAACTTGGTCTGGTTTGAGAGTGCCAGGTGGCTCCTGCAAACTGACACCCAGAACAGTGGCTTGTGAGTTTTGTTTCCCAGGGAAAAAGCCTGGACAATGGTTCAGGGGCCTGAGGCCTTAAATTGCTGGGTGCCTCCTGGAATTCGGCCTCTCGCAGGATGCCTCCCAGACGCAAGGTGGCACCAGTGCCAACTTAGTCTGGTTTAAGAGTGCCAAGTGGGTCCTGCAAACTGACACCCAGAAGAGTGGCTTGTGAGTTTTGTTTCCCAGGGAAAAAGCCTGTACAATGGTTCAGGGGCCTGAGGCCTTAAATTGCCGGGTGCCTCCTGGAATTCGGACTCTTGCAGGATGCCTCCCAGACACAAGGTGGCACTAGTGCAAAATTGGTCTGCTTTGAGAGTGTCAAGTGGGTCCTGAAAACTGACACCCAGAACAGTGGCTTGTGAGTTTTGTTTCCCAGGGAAAAAGCCTGTACAATGGTACAGGGTCCTGCGGCCTTAAATCGCCGGGTGCCTCCTTGAATTGCGCCTCTCGCAGGATGCCTCCAAGACGCAAGGTGGCACCAGTGCCAACTTGATCTGGTTTGAGAGTGCCAGGTGGCTCCTGCAAACTGACACCCAGAACAGTGGCTTGTGAGTTTTGTTTCCCAGGGAAAAAGCCTGTACAATGGTTTATGTTAATGCCGCCTTTAATAGCCGGGTGCCACCTGGAGATCCGCCTATCGCAGGATGCCTCCCAGACGCAAGGTGGCACCCGTGCCAACTTGGTCTGCTTTGAGAGTGTCAAGTGGGTCCTGAAAACTGACACCCAGAACAGTGGCTTGTGAGTTTTGTTTCCCAGGGAAAAAGCCTGTACAATGGTTCAGGGTCCTGTGGCCTTAAATTGCCGGGTGCCTCCTGGAATTGCGCCTCTCGCAGGATGCCTCCCAGACGCAAGGTGGCACCAGTGCAAACTTGGTCTGCTTTGAGAGTGTCAAGTGGGTCCTGAAAACTGACACCCAGAACAGTGGCTTGTGAGTTTTGTTTCCCAGGGAAAAAGCCTGTACAATGGTTCAGGGGCCTGCGGCCTTAAATTGCCGGGTGACTCCTGGAATTCGGCGTCTTGCAAGATGCCTCCCAGACGCAAGGTGGCGCCAGTGCCAACTTGGTCTGGTTTAAGAGTGCCAAGTGGGTCCTGAAAACTGACACCCAGAACAGTGGCTTGTGAGTTTTGTTTCCCAGGGAAAAAGCCTGTACAATGGTTCAGGGTCCGGTGGCCTTAAATTGCCGGGTGCCTCCTTGAATTGCGCCTCTCGCAGGATGCCTCCCAGACGCAAGGTGGCACCAGTGCCAACTTGGTCTGCTTTGAGAGTGTCAAGTGGGTCCTGAAAACTGACACCCAGAACAGTGGCTTGTGAGTTTTGTTTCCCAGGGAAAAAGCCTGTACAATGGTTCAGGGTCCTGCGGAATTAAATTGCTTGGTGCCTCCCGAAGATCCGCCTCTCGCAGGATGCCTCCCAGACACAAGGTGGCACCAGTACAAACTTTGCGTGGTTTAAGAGTGCCAAGTGGGTCCTGCAAACTGACACCCAGAACAGTGGCTTGTGAGTTTTGTTTCCCAGGGAAAAAGCCTGTACAATGGTTCAGGGGCCTGAGGCCTTAAATTGCCAGGTGACTCCTGGAATTCCGCCTCTCGCAGGATGCCTCCTAGACGCAAAATGGCACCAGTGCCAGCTTGGTCTGGTTTTAGAGTGCCAGGTGGCACCTACAAACTGACACCCAGAACAGTGGCTTGTGAGTTTTGTTTCCCAGGGAAAAAGCCTGTACAATGGTTCAGGGTCCTGTGGCCTTAAATTGCCGGGTGCCTCCTGGAATTCGGCCCCTCGCAGGATGCCTCCCAGACGCAAGGTGGCACCAGTTCCAACTTGGTCTGGTTTAAGAGTGCCAAGTGGGTCCTGAAAACTGACACCCAGAACAGTGGCTTGTGAGTTTTGTTTCCCAGGGAAAAAGCCTGTACAATGGTTCAGGGGCCTGAGGCCTTTAATTGCCCGGTGCCTCCTGGAATTCAGCCTCTCGCAGGATGCCTCCCAGACGCAAGGTGGCACCAGTGCAAACTTGGTCTGCTTTGAGAGTGTCAAGTGGGTCCTGAAAACTGACACCCAGAACAGTGGCTTGTGAGTTTTGTTTCCCAGGGAAAAAGCCTGTACAATGGTTCAGGGGCCTGCGGCCTTAAATTGCCGGGTGACTCCTGGAATTCGGCGTCTTGCAAGATGCCTCCCAGACGCAAGGTGGCGCCAGTGCCAACTTGGTCTGGTTTAAGAGTGCCAAGTGGGTCCTGAAAACTGACACCCAGAACAGTGGCTTGTGAGTTTTGTTTCCCAGGGAAAAAGCCTGTACAATGGTTCAGGGTCCGGTGGCCTTAAATTGCCGGGTGCCTCCTTGAATTGCGCCTCTCGCAGGATGCCTCCCAGACGCAAGGTGGCACCAGTGCCAACTTGGTCTGCTTTGAGAGTGTCAAGTGGGTCCTGAAAACTGACACCCAGAACAGTGGCTTGTGAGTTTTGTTTCCCAGGGAAAAAGCCTGTACAATGGTTCAGGGTCCTGCGGAATTAAATTGCTTGGTGCCTCCCGAAGATCCGCCTCTCGCAGGATGCCTCCCAGACACAAGGTGGCACCAGTACAAACTTTGCGTGGTTTAAGAGTGCCAAGTGGGTCCTGCAAACTGACACCCAGAACAGTGGCTTGTGAGTTTTGTTTCCCAGGGAAAAAGCCTGTACAATGGTTCAGGGGCCTGAGGCCTTAAATTGCCAGGTGACTCCTGGAATTCCGCCTCTCGCAGGATGCCTCCTAGACGCAAAATGGCACCAGTGCCAGCTTGGTCTGGTTTTAGAGTGCCAGGTGGCACCTACAAACTGACACCCAGAACAGTGGCTTGTGAGTTTTGTTTCCCAGGGAAAAAGCCTGTACAATGGTTCAGGGTCCTGTGGCCTTAAATTGCCGGGTGCCTCCTGGAATTCGGCCCCTCGCAGGATGCCTCCCAGACGCAAGGTGGCACCAGTTCCAACTTGGTCTGGTTTAAGAGTGCCAAGTGGGTCCTGAAAACTGACACCCAGAACAGTGGCTTGTGAGTTTTGTTTCCCAGGGAAAAAGCCTGTACAATGGTTCAGGGGCCTGAGGCCTTTAATTGCCCGGTGCCTCCTGGAATTCAGCCTCTTGCAGGATGCCTCCCAGACACAAGGTGGCACCAGTTCCAACTTGGTCTGGTTTAAGAGTGCCAAGTGGGTCCTGAAAACAGACACCCAGAACAGTGGCTTGTGAGTTTTGTTTCCCAGGGAAAAAGCCTGTACAATGGTTCAGGGTCCTGAGGCCTTAAATTGCCGGGTGCCTCCTGGAATTTCACCTCTCGGAGGATGCCTCCCAGACGCAAGTTAGCACCAGTGCCAACTTGGTCTGCTTTGAGAGTGCCAAGTGGGTCCTGAAAACTGACACCCAGAACAGTGGCTTGTGAGTTTTGTTTCCCAGGGAAAAAGCCTGTACAATGGTTCAGGGGCCTGCGGCCTTAAATTGCCGGGTGCCTCCTGGAATTGCGCCTCTCGCAGGATGCCTCCCAGACACAAGGTGGCACCAGTTCCAACTTGGTAGGGTTTAAGAGTGCCAAGTGGGTCCTGAAAACTGACACCCAGAACAGTGGCTTGTGAGTTTTGTTTCCCAGGGAAAAAGCCTGTACAATGGTTCAGGGGCCTGCGGCCTTAAATTGCCAGGTGCCTCCTGGAATTGCGCCTCTCGCAGGATGCCTCCCAGACGCAAGGTGGCACCAGTGCAAACTTGGTCTGCTTTGAGAGTGTCAAGTGGGTCCCGAAAACTGACACCCAGAACAGTGGCTTGTGAGTTTTGTTTCCCAGGGAAAAAGCCTGTACAATGGTTCAGGGGCCTGCGGCCTTAAATTGCCGGGTGCCTCCTGGAATTCGGCGTCTTGCAAGATGCCTCCCAGACGCAAGGTGGCACCAGTGCCAACTTGGCCTTGTTTGAGAGTGCCAAGTGGGTCCGGCAAACTGACACCCAGAACAGTGGCTTCTGAATTTTCTTTTCCAGGGAAAAAGCCTGTAGAATGGTTCAGGGGCCTGCGGCCTTAAAATGCCGGGTGCCTCCTGGAATTCGGCCTCTCGCAGGATGCCTCCCAGACGCAAGGTGGCACCAGTGCCAACTTGGTCTGGTTTGAGAGTGTCAAGTGGGTCCTGAAAACTGACACCCAGAACAGTGGCTTGTGAGTTTTGTTTCCCAGGGAAAAAGCCTGTACAATGGTTCAGGGTCCTGCGGCTTTAAATTGCCGGGTGCCTCCTGGAATTGCGCCTCTCGCAGGATGGCTCCCATACGCAAGGTAGCACCAGTGCCAACTTGGTCTGGTTTGAGAGTGTCCAGTGGGTCCTGAAAACTGACACCCAGAACAGTGGCTTGTGAGTTTTGTTTCCCAGGGAAAAAGCCTGTACAATGGTTCAGGGTCCTGCGGCCTTAAATTGCCGGGTGCCTCCTGGAATTCGGCCTCTCGCAGGATGCCTCCCAGACGCAATGTGGCACCAGTTCCAACTTGGTAGGGTTTAAGAGTGCCAAGTGGGTCCTGAAAACTGACACCCAGAACAGTGGCTTGTGAGTTTTGTTTCCCAGGGAAAAAGCCTGTACAATGGTTCAGGGTCCTGCGGCCTTAAATTGCCGGGTGCCTCCTGGAATTGCGCCTCTCGCAGGATGCCTCCCAGACGCAAGGTGGCACCAGTTCCAACTTGGTCTGGTTTGAGAGTGCCAAGTGGGTCCTGAAAACTGACACCCAGAACAGTGGCTTGTGAGTTTTGTTTCCCAGGGAAAAAGCCTGTACAATGGTTCAGGGTTTTGCGGACTTAAATTTCCGGGTGCCTCCTGGAATTCGGCCTCTCGCAGGATGCCTCCCAGACACAAGGTGGCACCAGTGCCAACTTGGTCTGGTTTAAGAGTGCCAAGTGGGTCCTGAAAACTGACACCCAGAACAGTGGCTTGTGAGTTTTGTTTCCCAGGGAAAAAGCCTGTACCATGGTTCAGGGTCCTGCGGCCTTAAATTGCCGGGTGCCACCTGGAATTGCGCCTCACGCAGGATGCCTCCCAGACGCAAGGTGGCACCAGTGCCAACTTGGTCTGGTTTGAGAGTGCCAAGTGTGTCCTGAAAACTGACACCCAGAACAGTGGCTTGTGAGTTTTCTTTCCCAGGGAAAAAGACTGTAAAATGGTTCAGGGTCCTACAACCTTAAATTGCCGGGTGCCTCCTGGAGATCCGCCTCTCACAGGATGCCTCCCAGGCGCAACATGACACCAGTGCCAACTTGGTCTGGTTTGAGAGTGCCAGGTGGCTCCTGCAAACTGACACCCAGAACAGTGGCTTGTGAGTTTTGTTTCCCAGGGAAAAAGCCTGGACAATGGTTCAGGGGCCTGAGGCCTTAAATTGCTGGGTGCCTCCTGGAATTCGGCCTCTCGCAGGATGCCTCCCAGACACAAGGTGGCACTAGTGCAAAATTGGTCTGCTTTGAGAGTGTCAAGTGGGTCCTGAAAACTGACACCCAGAACAGTGGCTTGTGAGTTTTGTTTCCCAGGGAAAAAGCCTGTACAATGGTACAGGGTCCTGCGGCCTTAAATCGCCGGGTGCCTCCTTGAATTGCGCCTCTCGCAGGATGCCTCCAAGACGCAAGGTGGCACCAGTGCCAACTTGATCTGGTTTGAGAGTGCCAGGTGGCTCCTGCAAACTGACACCCAGAACAGTGGCTTGTGAGTTTTGTTTCCCAGGGAAAAAGCCTGTACAATGGTTTATGTTAATGCCGCCTTTAATAGCCGGGTGCCACCTGGAGATCCGACTCTCGCAGGATGCCTCCCAGACGCAAGGTGGCACCCGTGCCAACTTGGTCTGCTTTGAGAGTGTCAAGTGGGTCCTGAAAACTGACACCCAGAACAGTGGCTTGTGAGTTTTGTTTCCCAGGGAAAAAGCCTGTACAATGGTTCAGGGTCCTGCGGCCTTAAATTGCCGGGTGCCTCCTGGAATTCCGCATCTGGCCAGGTGTTTCCCAGACGCTAAGCAACACCAGTGCCAACTTGGTCTGGTTTAAGAGTGCCAAGTGGGTCCTGCAAACTGACACCCAGAACAGTGGCTTGTGAGTTTTGTTTCCCAGGGAAAAAGCCTGTACAATGGTTCAGGGTCCTGCGGCCTTAAATTGCCGGGTGCCTCCTTGAATTGCGCCTCTCGCAGGATGCCTCCCAGACGCAAGGTGGCACCAGTGCCAACTTGGTCTGCTTTGAGAGTGTCAAGTGGGTCCTGAAAACTGACACCCAGAACAGTGGCTTGTGAGTTTTGTTTCCCAGGGAAAAAGCCTGTACAATGGTTCAGGGTCCTGCAAACTTAAATTGCCGTATGCCTCCCGGAGATCCGCCTCTCGCAGGATGCCTCCCAGACACAAGGTGGCACCAGTACAAACTTTGCCTGGTTTAAGAGTGCCAAGTGGGTCCTGCAAACTGACACGCAGAACAGTGGCTTGTGAGTTTTGTTTCCCAGGGAAAAAGCCTGTACAATGGTTCAGGGTCCTGCGGCCTTAAATTGCCGGGTGCCTCCTGGAATTGCGCCTCTCGCAGGATGCCTCCCAGACGCAAGGTGGCACCAGTGCCAACTTGGTCTGGTTTGAGAGTGCCAGGTGGCTCCTGCAAACTGACACCCAGAACAGTGGCTTGTGAGTTTTGTTTCCCAGGGAAAAAGCCTGTACAATGGTTTAGGTTAATGCCGCCTTTAAAAGCCGGGTGCCACCTGGAGATCCGCCTCTCGCAGGATGCCTCCCAGACGCAAGGTGGCACCAGTGCCAACTTAGTCTGGTTTAAGAGTGCCAAGCGGGTCCTGCAAACTGACACCCAGAACAGTGGCTTGTGAGTTTTGTTTCCCAGGGAAAAAGCCTGTACAATGGTTCAGGGGCCTGAGGCCTTAAATTGCCGGGTGACTTTTGGAATTCCGCCTCTCGCAGGATGCCTCCTAGACGCAAAATGGCATCAGTGCCAACTTGGTCTGGTTTTAGAGTGCCAGGTGGCACCTACAAACTGACACCCAGAACAGTGGCTTGTGAATTTTGTTTCCCAGGGAAAAAGCCTGTACAATGGTTCAGGGTCCTGTGGCCTTAAATTGCCGGGTGCCTCCTGGAATTCGGCCCCTCGCAGGATGCCTCCCAGACGCAAGGTGGCACCAGTGCCAACTTGGTCTGGTTTAAGAGTGCCAAGTGGGTCCTGAAAACTGACACCCAGAACAGTGGCTTGTGAGTTTTGTTTCCCAGGGAAAAAGCCTGTACAATGGTTCAGGGGCCTGAGGCCTTTAATTGCCCGGTGCCTCCTGGAATTCGGCCTCTCGCAGGATGCCTCCCAGACACAAGGTGGCACCAGTTCCAACTTGGTCTGGTTTAAGAGTGCCAAGTGGGTCCTGAAAACAGACACCCAGAACAGTGGCTTGTGAGTTTTGTTTCCCAGGGAAAAAGCCTGTACAATGGTTCAGGGTCCTGAGGCCTTAAATTGCCGGGTGCCTCCTGGAATTCGGCCTCTCGCAGGATGCCTCCCAGACGCAATGTGGCACCAGTTCCAACTTGGTAGGGTTTAAGAGTGCCAAGTGGGTCCTGAAAACTGACACCCAGAACAGTGGCTTGTGAGTTTTGTTTCCCAGGGAAAAAGCCTGTACAATGGTTCAGGGTCCTGCGGCCTTAAATTGCCGGGTGCCACCTGGAATTGCGCCTCTCGCAGGATGCCTCCCAGACACAAGGTGGCACCAGTTCCAACTTGGTAGGGTTTAAGAGTGCCAAGTGGGTCCTGAAAACTGACACCCAGAACAGTGGCTTGTGAGTTTTGTTTCCCAGGGAAAAAGCCTGTACAATGGTTCAGGGGCCTGCGGCCTTAAATTGCCGGGTTCCTCCCGGAGATCCGCCTCTCACAGGATGCCTCCCAGGCGCAACATGACACCAGTGCCAACATAGTCTGGTTTAAGAGTGCCAAGTGGGTCCTGAAAACTGACACCCAGAACAGTGGCTTGTAAGTTTTGTTTCCCAGGGAAAAAGCCTGTACAATGGTTCAGGGGCCTGCGGCCTTAAATTGCCGGGTGCCTCCTGGAATTCGGCGTCTCGCAGGATGCCTCCCAGACGCAAGGTGGCACCAGTTCCAACTTGGTAGGGTTTAAGAGTGCCAAGTGGGTCCTGAAAACTGACACCCAGAACAGTGGCTTGTGAGTTTTGTTTCCCAGGGAAAAAGCCTGTACAATGGTTCAGGGGCCTGCGGCCTTAAATTGCCGGGTGCCTCCTGGAGATCCGCCTCTCACAGGATGCCTCCCAGGCGCAACATGACACCAGTGCCAACTTAGTCTGGTTTAAGAGTGCCAAAAGGGTCCTGAAAACTGACACCCAGAACAGTGGCTTGTGAGTTTTGTTTCCCAGGGAAAAAGCCTGTACAATGGTTCAGGGTCCTGAGGCCTTAAATTGCCGGGTGCCTCCAGGAATTGCGCCTCTCGCAGGATGCCTCCCAGACGCAAGTTGGCACCAGTGCCAACTTGGTCTGCTTTGAGAGTGCCAAGTGGGTCCTGAAAACTGACACCCAGAACAGTGGCTTGTGAGTTTTGTTTCCCAGGGAAAAAGCCTGTACAATGGTTCAGGGTCCTGTGGCCTTAAATTGCCGGGTGCCTCCTGGAATTGCGGCTCTCGCAGGATGCCTCCCAGACGCACGGTGGCACCAGTGCCAACTTGGTCTGCTTTGAGAGTGTCAAGTGGGTCCTGAAAACTGACACCCAGAACAGTGGCTTGTGAGTTTTGTTTCCCAGGGAAAAAGCCTGTACAATGGTTCAGGGTCCTGTGGCCTTAAATTGCCGGGTGCCTCCTGGAATTGCGCCTCTCGCAGGATGCCTCCCAGACGCAAGGTGGCACCAGTGCAAACTTGGTCTGCTTTGAGAGTGTCAAGTGGGTCCTGAAAACTGACACCCAGAACAGTGGCTTGTGAGTTTTGTTTCCCAGGGAAAAAGCCTGTACAATGGTTCAGGGGCCTGCGGCCTTAAATTGCCGGGTGACTCCTGGAATTCGGCGTCTTGCAAGATGCCTCCCAGACGCAAGGTGGCGCCAGTGCCAACTTGGTCTGGTTTAAGAGTGCCAAGTGGGTCCTGAAAACTGACACCCAGAACAGTGGCTTGTGAGTTTTGTTTCCCAGGGAAAAAGCCTGTACAATGGTTCAGGGTCCGGTGGCCTTAAATTGCCGGGTGCCTCCTTGAATTGCGCCTCTCGCAGGATGCCTCCCAGACGCAAGGTGGCACCAGTGCCAACTTGGTCTGCTTTGAGAGTGTCAAGTGGGTCCTGAAAACTGACACCCAGAACAGTGGCTTGTGAGTTTTGTTTCCCAGGGAAAAAGCCTGTACAATGGTTCAGGGTCCTGCGGAATTAAATTGCTTGGTGCCTCCCGAAGATCCGCCTCTCGCAGGATGCCTCCCAGACACAAGGTGGCACCAGTACAAACTTTGCGTGGTTTAAGAGTGCCAAGTGGGTCCTGCAAACTGACACCCAGAACAGTGGCTTGTGAGTTTTGTTTCCCAGGGAAAAAGCCTGTACAATGGTTCAGGGGCCTGAGGCCTTAAATTGCCAGGTGACTCCTGGAATTCCGCCTCTCGCAGGATGCCTCCTAGACGCAAAATGGCACCAGTGCCAACTTGGTCTGGTTTGAGAGTGTCAAGTGGGTCTTGAAAACTGACACCCAGAACAGTGGCTTGTGAGTTTTGTTTCCCAGGGAAAAAGCCTGTACAATGGTTCAGGGGCCTGAGGCCTTAAATTGCCAGGTGACTCCTGGAATTCCGCCTCTCGCAGGATGCCTCCTAGACGCAAAATGGCACCAGTGCCAGCTTGGTCTGGTTTTAGAGTGCCAGGTGGCACCTACAAACTGACACCCAGAACAGTGGCTTGAGAGTTTTGTTTCCCAGGGAAAAAGCCTGTACAATGGTTCAGGGTCCTGTGGCCTTAAATTGCCGGGTGCCTCCTGGAATTCGGCCCCTCGCAGGATGCCTCCCAGACGCAAGGTGGCACCAGTGCCAACTTGGTCTGGTTTAAGAGTGCCAAGTGGGTCCTGAAAACTGACACCCAGAACAGTGGCTTGTGAGTTTTGTTTCCCAGGGAAAAAGCCTGTACAATGGTTCAGGGGCCTGAGGCCTTTAATTGCCCGGTGCCTCCTGGAATTCAGCCTCTCGCAGGATGCCTCCCAGACACAAGGTGGCACCAGTTCCAACTTGGTCTGGTTTAAGAGTGCCAAGTGGGTCCTGAAAACAGACACCCAGAACAGTGGCTTGTGAGTTTTGTTTCCCAGGGAAAAAGCCTGTACAATGGTTCAGGGTCCTGAGGCCTTAAATTGCCGGGTGCCTCCTGGAATTTCACCTCTCGCAGGATGCCTCCCAGACGCAAGTTGGCACCAGTGCCAACTTGGTCTGCTTTGAGAGTGCCAAGTGGGTCCTGAAAACGGACACCCAGAACAGTGGCTTGTGAGTTTTGTTTCCCAGGGAAAAAGCCTGTACAATGGTTCAGGGTTGTGCGGCCTTAAATTACCGGGTGCCACCTGGAATTGCGCCTCTCGCAGGATGCCTCCCAGACACAAGGTGGCACCAGTTCCAACTTGGTAGGGTTTAAGAGTGCCAAGTGGGTCCTGAAAACTGACACCCAGAACAGTGGCTTGTGAGTTTTGTTTCCCAGGGAAAAAGCCTGTACAATGGTTCAGGGGCCTGAGGCCTTAAATTGCCAGGTGACTCCTGGAATTCCGCCTCTCGCAGGATGCCTCCTAGACGCAAAATGGCACCAGTGCCAGCTTGGTCTGGTTTTAGAGTGCCAGGTGGCACCTACAAACTGACACCCAGAACAGTGGCTTGTGAGTTTTGTTTCCCAGGGAAAAAGCCTGTACAATGGTTCAGGGTCCTGTGGCCTTAAATTGCCGGGTGCCTCCTGGAATTGCGCCTCTCGCAGGATGCCTCCCAGACGCACGGTGGCACCAGTGCCAACTTGGTCTGCTTTGAGAGTGTCAAGTGGGTCCTGAAAACTGACACCCAGAACAGTGGCTTGTGAGTTTTGTTTCCCAGGGAAAAAGCCTGTACAATGGTTCAGGGTCCTGTGGCCTTAAATTGCCGGGTGCCTCCTGGAATTGCGCCTCTCGCAGGATGCCTCCCAGACGCAAGGTGGCACCAGTGCAAACTTGGTCTGCTTTGAGAGTGTCAAGTGGGTCCTGAAAACTGACACCCAGAACAGTGGCTTGTGAGTTTTGTTTCCCAGGGAAAAAGCCTGTACAATGGTTCAGGGGCCTGCGGCCTTAAATTGCCGGGTGACTCCTGGAATTCGGCGTCTTGCAAGATGCCTCCCAGACGCAAGGTGGCGCCAGTGCCAACTTGGTCTGGTTTAAGAGTGCCAAGTGGGTCCTGAAAACTGACACCCAGAACAGTGGCTTGTGAGTTTTGTTTCCCAGGGAAAAAGCCTGTACAATGGTTCAGGGTCCGGTGGCCTTAAATTGCCGGGTGCCTCCTTGAATTGCGCCTCTCGCAGGATGCCTCCCAGACGCAAGGTGGCACCAGTGCCAACTTGGTCTGCTTTGAGAGTGTCAAGTGGGTCCTGAAAACTGACACCCAGAACAGTGGCTTGTGAGTTTTGTTTCCCAGGGAAAAAGCCTGTACAATGGTTCAGGGTCCTGCGGAATTAAATTGCTTGGTGCCTCCCGAAGATCCGCCTCTCGCAGGATGCCTCCCAGACACAAGGTGGCACCAGTACAAACTTTGCGTGGTTTAAGAGTGCCAAGTGGGTCCTGAAAACTGACACCCAGAACAGTGGCTTGTGAGTTTTGTTTCCCAGGGAAAAAGCCTGTACAATGGTTCAGGGGCCTGAGGCCTTAAATTGCCAGGTGACTCCTGGAATTCCGCCTCTCGCAGGATGCCTCCTAGACGCAAAATGGCACCAGTGCCAACTTGGTCTGGTTTGAGAGTGTCAAGTGGGTCTTGAAAACTGACACCCAGAACAGTGGCTTGTGAGTTTTGTTTCCCAGGGAAAAAGCCTGTACAATGGTTCAGGGGCCTGAGGCCTTAAATTGCCAGGTGACTCCTGGAATTCCGCCTCTCGCAGGATGCCTCCTAGACGCAAAATGGCACCAGTGCCAGCTTGGTCTGGTTTTAGAGTGCCAGGTGGCACCTACAAACTGACACCCAGAACAGTGGCTTGAGAGTTTTGTTTCCCAGGGAAAAAGCCTGTACAATGGTTCAGGGTCCTGTGGCCTTAAATTGCCGGGTGCCTCCTGGAATTCGGCCCCTCGCAGGATGCCTCCCAGACGCAAGGTGGCACCAGTGCCAACTTGGTCTGGTTTAAGAGTGCCAAGTGGGTCCTGAAAACTGACACCCAGAACAGTGGCTTGTGAGTTTTGTTTCCCAGGGAAAAAGCCTGTACAATGGTTCAGGGGCCTGAGGCCTTTAATTGCCCGGTGCCTCCTGGAATTCAGCCTCTCGCAGGATGCCTCCCAGACACAAGGTGGCACCAGTTCCAACTTGGTCTGGTTTAAGAGTGCCAAGTGGGTCCTGAAAACAGACACCCAGAACAGTGGCTTGTGAGTTTTGTTTCCCAGGGAAAAAGCCTGTACAATGGTTCAGGGTCCTGAGGCCTTAAATTGCCGGGTGCCTCCTGGAATTTCACCTCTCGCAGGATGCCTCCCAGACGCAAGTTGGCACCAGTGCCAACTTGGTCTGCTTTGAGAGTGCCAAGTGGGTCCTGAAAACGGACACCCAGAACAGTGGCTTGTGAGTTTTGTTTCCCAGGGAAAAAGCCTGTACAATGGTTCAGGGTTGTGCGGCCTTAAATTACCGGGTGCCACCTGGAATTGCGCCTCTCGCAGGATGCCTCCCAGACACAAGGTGGCACCAGTTCCTACTTGGTAGGGTTTAAGAGTGCCAAGTGGGTCCTGAAAACTGACACCCAGAACAGTGGCTTGTGAGTTTTGTTTCCCAGGGAAAAAGCCTGTACAATGGTTCAGGGGCCTGAGGCCTTAAATTGCCAGGTGACTCCTGGAATTCCGCCTCTCGCAGGATGCCTCCTAGACGCAAAATGGCACCAGTGCCAGCTTGGTCTGGTTTTAGAGTGCCAGGTGGCACCTACAAACTGACACCCAGAACAGTGGCTTGTGAGTTTTGTTTCCCAGGGAAAAAGCCTGTACAATGGTTCAGGGTCCTGTGGCCTTAAATTGCCGGGTGCCTCCTGGAATTCGGCCCCTCGCAGGATGCCTCCCAGACGCAAGGTGGCACCAGTTCCAACTTGGTCTGGTTTAAGAGTGCCAAGTGGGTCCTGAAAACTGACACCCAGAACAGTGGCTTGTGAGTTTTGTTTCCCAGGGAAAAAGCCTGTACAATGGTTCAGGGGCCTGAGGCCTTTAATTGCCCGGTGCCTCCTGGAATTCAGCCTCTCGCAGGATGCCTCCCAGACACAAGGTGGCACCAGTTCCAACTTGGTCTGGTTTAAGAGTGCCAAGTGGGTCCTGAAAACAGACACCCAGAACAGTGGCTTGTGAGTTTTGTTTCCCAGGGAAAAAGCCTGTACAATGGTTCAGGGTCCTGAGGCCTTAAATTGCCGGGTGCCTCCTGGAATTTCACCTCTCGGAGGATGCCTCCCAGACGCAAGTTGGCACCAGTGCCAACTTGGTCTGCTTTGAGAGTGCCAAGTGGGTCCTGAAAACTGACACCCAGAACAGTGGCTTGTGAGTTTTGTTTCCCAGGGAAAAAGCCTGTACAATGGTTCAGGGGCCTGCGGCCTTAAATTGCCGGGTGCCTCCTGGAATTGCGCCTCTCGCAGGATGCCTCCCAGACACAAGGTGGCACCAGTTCCAACTTGGTAGGGTTTAAGAGTGCCAAGTGGGTCCTGAAAACTGACACCCAGAACAGTGGCTTGTGAGTTTTGTTTCCCAGGGAAAAAGCCTGTACAATGGTTCAGGGGCCTGCGGCCTTAAATTGCCAGGTGCCTCCTGGAATTGCGCCTCTCGCAGGATGCCTCCCAGACGCAAGGTGGCACCAGTGCAAACTTGGTCTGCTTTGAGAGTGTCAAGTGGGTCCCGAAAACTGACACCCAGAACAGTGGCTTGTGAGTTTTGTTTCCCAGGGAAAAAGCCTGTACAATGGTTCAGGGGCCTGCGGCCTTAAAATGCCGGGTGCCTCCTGGAATTCGGCCTCTCGCAGGATGCCTCCCAGACGCAAGGTGGCACCAGTGCCAACTTGGTCTGGTTTGAGAGTGTCAAGTGGGTCCTGAAAACTGACACCCAGAACAGTGGCTTGTGAGTTTTGTTTCCCAGGGAAAAAGCCTGTACAATGGTTCAGGGTCCTGCGGCTTTAAATTGCCGGGTGCCTCCTGGAATTGCGCCTCTCACAGGATGGCTCCCATACGCAAGGTGGCACCAGTGCCAACTTGGTCTGGTTTGAGAGTGTCCAGTGGGTCCTGAAAACTGACACCCAGAACAGTGGCTTGTGAGTTTTGTTTCCCAGGGAAAAAGCCTGTACAATGGTTCAGGGTCCTGCGGCCTTAAATTGCCGGGTGCCTCCTGGAATTCGGCCTCTCGCAGGATGCCTCCCAGACGCAATGTGGCACCAGTTCCAACTTGGTAGGGTTTAAGAGTGCCAAGTGGGTCCTGAAAACTGACACCCAGAACAGTGGCTTGTGAGTTTTGTTTCCCAGGGAAAAAGCCTGTACAATGGTTCAGGGTCCTGCAAACTTAAATTGCCGTATGCCTCCCGGAGATCCGCCTCTCGCAGGATGCCTCCCAGACGCAAGGTGGCACCAGTGCCAACTTAGTCTGGTTTAAGAGTGCCAAGCGGGTCCTGCAAACTGACACCCAGAACAGTGGCTTGTGAGTTTTGTTTCCCAGGGAAAAAGCCTGTACAATGGTTCAGGGGCCTGAGGCCTTAAATTGCCGGGTGACTTTTGGAATTCCGCCTCTCGCAGGATGCCTCCTAGACGCAAAATGGCATCAGTGCCAACTTGGTCTGGTTTTAGAGTGCCAGGTGGCACCTACAAACTGACACCCAGAACAGTGGCTTGTGAATTTTGTTTCCCAGGGAAAAAGCCTGTACAATGGTTCAGGGTCCTGTGGCCTTAAATTGCCGGGTGCCTCCTGGAATTCGGCCCCTCGCAGGATGCCTCCCAGACGCAAGGTGGCACCAGTGCCAACTTGGTCTGGTTTAAGAGTGCCAAGTGGGTCCTGAAAACTGACACCCAGAACAGTGGCTTGTGAGTTTTGTTTCCCAGGGAAAAAGCCTGTACAATGGTTCAGGGGCCTGAGGCCTTTAATTGCCCGGTGCCTCCTGGAATTCGGCCTCTCGCAGGATGCCTCCCAGACACAAGGTGGCACCAGTTCCAACTTGGTCTGGTTTAAGAGTGCCAAGTGGGTCCTGAAAACAGACACCCAGAACAGTGGCTTGTGAGTTTTGTTTCCCAGGGAAAAAGCCTGTACAATGGTTCAGGGTCCTGAGGCCTTAAATTGCCGGGTGCCTCCTGGAATTGCGCCTCTCGCAGGATGCCTCCCAGACGCAAGTTGGCACCAGTGCCAACTTGGTCTGCTTTGAGAGTGCCAAGTGGGTCCTGAAAACTGACACCCAGAACAGTGGCTTGTGAGTTTTGTTTCCCAGGGAAAAAGCCTGTACAATGGTTCAGGGTCCTGCGGCCTTAAATTGCCGGGTGCCACCTGGAATTGCGCCTCTCGCAGGATGCCTCCCAGACACAAGGTGGCACCAGTTCCAACTTGGTAGGGTTTAAGAGTGCCAAGTGGGTCCTGAAAACTGACACCCAGAACAGTGGCTTGTGAGTTTTGTTTCCCAGGGAAAAAGCCTGTACAATGGTTCAGGGGCCTGCGGCCTTAAATTGCCGGGTTCCTCCCGGAGATCCGCCTCTCACAGGATGCCTCCCAGGCGCAACATGACACCAGTGCCAACATAGTCTGGTTTAAGAGTGCCAAGTGGGTCCTGAAAACTGACACCCAGAACAGTGGCTTGTAAGTTTTGTTTCCCAGGGAAAAAGCCTGTACAATGGTTCAGGGGCCTGCGGCCTTAAATTGCCGGGTGCCTCCTGGAATTCGGCGTCTCGCAGGATGCCTCCCAGACGCAAGGTGGCACCAGTTCCAACTTGGTAGGGTTTAAGAGTGCCAAGTGGGTCCTGAAAACTGACACCCAGAACAGTGGCTTGTGAGTTTTGTTTCCCAGGGAAAAAGCCTGTACAATGGTTCAGGGGCCTGCGGCCTTAAATTGCCGGGTGCCTCCTGGAGATCCGCCTCTCACAGGATGCCTCCCAGGCGCAACATGACACCAGTGCCAACTTAGTCTGGTTTAAGAGTGCCAAAAGGGTCCTGAAAACTGACACCCAGAACAGTGGCTTGTGAGTTTTGTTTCCCAGGGAAAAAGCCTGTACAATGGTTCAGGGTCCTGAGGCCTTAAATTGCCGGGTGCCTCCAGGAATTGCGCCTCTCGCAGGATGCCTCCCAGACGCAAGTTGGCACCAGTGCCAACTTGGTCTGCTTTGAGAGTGCCAAGTGGGTCCTGAAAACTGACACCCAGAACAGTGGCTTGTGAGTTTTGTTTCCCAGGGAAAAAGCCTGTACAATGGTTCAGGGTCCTGTGGCCTTAAATTGCCGGGTGCCTCCTGGAATTGCGGCTCTCGCAGGATGCCTCCCAGACGCACGGTGGCACCAGTGCCAACTTGGTCTGCTTTGAGAGTGTCAAGTGGGTCCTGAAAACTGACACCCAGAACAGTGGCTTGTGAGTTTTGTTTCCCAGGGAAAAAGCCTGTACAATGGTTCAGGGTCCTGTGGCCTTAAATTGCCGGGTGCCTCCTGGAATTGCGCCTCTCGCAGGATGCCTCCCAGACGCAAGGTGGCACCAGTGCAAACTTGGTCTGCTTTGAGAGTGTCAAGTGGGTCCTGAAAACTGACACCCAGAACAGTGGCTTGTGAGTTTTGTTTCCCAGGGAAAAAGCCTGTACAATGGTTCAGGGGCCTGCGGCCTTAAATTGCCGGGTGACTCCTGGAATTCGGCGTCTTGCAAGATGCCTCCCAGACGCAAGGTGGCGCCAGTGCCAACTTGGTCTGGTTTAAGAGTGCCAAGTGGGTCCTGAAAACTGACACCCAGAACAGTGGCTTGTGAGTTTTGTTTCCCAGGGAAAAAGCCTGTACAATGGTTCAGGGTCCGGTGGCCTTAAATTGCCGGGTGCCTCCTTGAATTGCGCCTCTCGCAGGATGCCTCCCAGACGCAAGGTGGCACCAGTGCCAACTTGGTCTGCTTTGAGAGTGTCAAGTGGGTCCTGAAAACTGACACCCAGAACAGTGGCTTGTGAGTTTTGTTTCCCAGGGAAAAAGCCTGTACAATGGTTCAGGGTCCTGCGGAATTAAATTGCTTGGTGCCTCCCGAAGATCCGCCTCTCGCAGGATGCCTCCCAGACACAAGGTGGCACCAGTACAAACTTTGCGTGGTTTAAGAGTGCCAAGTGGGTCCTGCAAACTGACACCCAGAACAGTGGCTTGTGAGTTTTGTTTCCCAGGGAAAAAGCCTGTACAATGGTTCAGGGGCCTGAGGCCTTAAATTGCCAGGTGACTCCTGGAATTCCGCCTCTCGCAGGATGCCTCCTAGACGCAAAATGGCACCAGTGCCAACTTGGTCTGGTTTGAGAGTGTCAAGTGGGTCTTGAAAACTGACACCCAGAACAGTGGCTTGTGAGTTTTGTTTCCCAGGGAAAAAGCCTGTACAATGGTTCAGGGGCCTGAGGCCTTAAATTGCCAGGTGACTCCTGGAATTCCGCCTCTCGCAGGATGCCTCCTAGACGCAAAATGGCACCAGTGCCAGCTTGGTCTGGTTTTAGAGTGCCAGGTGGCACCTACAAACTGACACCCAGAACAGTGGCTTGAGAGTTTTGTTTCCCAGGGAAAAAGCCTGTACAATGGTTCAGGGTCCTGTGGCCTTAAATTGCCGGGTGCCTCCTGGAATTCGGCCCCTCGCAGGATGCCTCCCAGACGCAAGGTGGCACCAGTGCCAACTTGGTCTGGTTTAAGAGTGCCAAGTGGGTCCTGAAAACTGACACCCAGAACAGTGGCTTGTGAGTTTTGTTTCCCAGGGAAAAAGCCTGTACAATGGTTCAGGGGCCTGAGGCCTTTAATTGCCCGGTGCCTCCTGGAATTCAGCCTCTCGCAGGATGCCTCCCAGACACAAGGTGGCACCAGTTCCAACTTGGTCTGGTTTAAGAGTGCCAAGTGGGTCCTGAAAACAGACACCCAGAACAGTGGCTTGTGAGTTTTGTTTCCCAGGGAAAAAGCCTGTACAATGGTTCAGGGTCCTGAGGCCTTAAATTGCCGGGTGCCTCCTGGAATTTCACCTCTCGCAGGATGCCTCCCAGACGCAAGTTGGCACCAGTGCCAACTTGGTCTGCTTTGAGAGTGCCAAGTGGGTCCTGAAAACGGACACCCAGAACAGTGGCTTGTGAGTTTTGTTTCCCAGGGAAAAAGCCTGTACAATGGTTCAGGGTTGTGCGGCCTTAAATTACCGGGTGCCACCTGGAATTGCGCCTCTCGCAGGATGCCTCCCAGACACAAGGTGGCACCAGTTCCAACTTGGTAGGGTTTAAGAGTGCCAAGTGGGTCCTGAAAACTGACACCCAGAACAGTGGCTTGTGAGTTTTGTTTCCCAGGGAAAAAGCCTGTACAATGGTTCAGGGGCCTGAGGCCTTAAATTGCCAGGTGACTCCTGGAATTCCGCCTCTCGCAGGATGCCTCCTAGACGCAAAATGGCACCAGTGCCAGCTTGGTCTGGTTTTAGAGTGCCAGGTGGCACCTACAAACTGACACCCAGAACAGTGGCTTGTGAGTTTTGTTTCCCAGGGAAAAAGCCTGTACAATGGTTCAGGGTCCTGTGGCCTTAAATTGCCGGGTGCCTCCTGGAATTGCGCCTCTCGCAGGATGCCTCCCAGACGCACGGTGGCACCAGTGCCAACTTGGTCTGCTTTGAGAGTGTCAAGTGGGTCCTGAAAACTGACACCCAGAACAGTGGCTTGTGAGTTTTGTTTCCCAGGGAAAAAGCCTGTACAATGGTTCAGGGTCCTGTGGCCTTAAATTGCCGGGTGCCTCCTGGAATTGCGCCTCTCGCAGGATGCCTCCCAGACGCAAGGTGGCACCAGTGCAAACTTGGTCTGCTTTGAGAGTGTCAAGTGGGTCCTGAAAACTGACACCCAGAACAGTGGCTTGTGAGTTTTGTTTCCCAGGGAAAAAGCCTGTACAATGGTTCAGGGGCCTGCGGCCTTAAATTGCCGGGTGACTCCTGGAATTCGGCGTCTTGCAAGATGCCTCCCAGACGCAAGGTGGCGCCAGTGCCAACTTGGTCTGGTTTAAGAGTGCCAAGTGGGTCCTGAAAACTGACACCCAGAACAGTGGCTTGTGAGTTTTGTTTCCCAGGGAAAAAGCCTGTACAATGGTTCAGGGTCCGGTGGCCTTAAATTGCCGGGTGCCTCCTTGAATTGCGCCTCTCGCAGGATGCCTCCCAGACGCAAGGTGGCACCAGTGCCAACTTGGTCTGCTTTGAGAGTGTCAAGTGGGTCCTGAAAACTGACACCCAGAACAGTGGCTTGTGAGTTTTGTTTCCCAGGGAAAAAGCCTGTACAATGGTTCAGGGTCCTGCGGAATTAAATTGCTTGGTGCCTCCCGAAGATCCGCCTCTCGCAGGATGCCTCCCAGACACAAGGTGGCACCAGTACAAACTTTGCGTGGTTTAAGAGTGCCAAGTGGGTCCTGCAAACTGACACCCAGAACAGTGGCTTGTGAGTTTTGTTTCCCAGGGAAAAAGCCTGTACAATGGTTCAGGGGCCTGAGGCCTTAAATTGCCAGGTGACTCCTGGAATTCCGCCTCTCGCAGGATGCCTCCTAGACGCAAAATGGCACCAGTGCCAACTTGGTCTGGTTTGAGAGTGTCAAGTGGGTCTTGAAAACTGACACCCAGAACAGTGGCTTGTGAGTTTTGTTTCCCAGGGAAAAAGCCTGTACAATGGTTCAGGGGCCTGAGGCCTTAAATTGCCAGGTGACTCCTGGAATTCCGCCTCTCGCAGGATGCCTCCTAGACGCAAAATGGCACCAGTGCCAGCTTGGTCTGGTTTTAGAGTGCCAGGTGGCACCTACAAACTGACACCCAGAACAGTGGCTTGAGAGTTTTGTTTCCCAGGGAAAAAGCCTGTACAATGGTTCAGGGTCCTGTGGCCTTAAATTGCCGGGTGCCTCCTGGAATTCGGCCCCTCGCAGGATGCCTCCCAGACGCAAGGTGGCACCAGTGCCAACTTGGTCTGGTTTAAGAGTGCCAAGTGGGTCCTGAAAACTGACACCCAGAACAGTGGCTTGTGAGTTTTGTTTCCCAGGGAAAAAGCCTGTACAATGGTTCAGGGGCCTGAGGCCTTTAATTGCCCGGTGCCTCCTGGAATTCAGCCTCTCGCAGGATGCCTCCCAGACACAAGGTGGCACCAGTTCCAACTTGGTCTGGTTTAAGAGTGCCAAGTGGGTCCTGAAAACAGACACCCAGAACAGTGGCTTGTGAGTTTTGTTTCCCAGGGAAAAAGCCTGTACAATGGTTCAGGGTCCTGAGGCCTTAAATTGCCGGGTGCCTCCTGGAATTTCACCTCTCGCAGGATGCCTCCCAGACGCAAGTTGGCACCAGTGCCAACTTGGTCTGCTTTGAGAGTGCCAAGTGGGTCCTGAAAACGGACACCCAGAACAGTGGCTTGTGAGTTTTGTTTCCCAGGGAAAAAGCCTGTACAATGGTTCAGGGTTGTGCGGCCTTAAATTACCGGGTGCCACCTGGAATTGCGCCTCTCGCAGGATGCCTCCCAGACACAAGGTGGCACCAGTTCCTACTTGGTAGGGTTTAAGAGTGCCAAGTGGGTCCTGAAAACTGACACCCAGAACAGTGGCTTGTGAGTTTTGTTTCCCAGGGAAAAAGCCTGTACAATGGTTCAGGGGCCTGAGGCCTTAAATTGCCAGGTGACTCCTGGAATTCCGCCTCTCGCAGGATGCCTCCTAGACGCAAAATGGCACCAGTGCCAGCTTGGTCTGGTTTTAGAGTGCCAGGTGGCACCTACAAACTGACACCCAGAACAGTGGCTTGTGAGTTTTGTTTCCCAGGGAAAAAGCCTGTACAATGGTTCAGGGTCCTGTGGCCTTAAATTGCCGGGTGCCTCCTGGAATTCGGCCCCTCGCAGGATGCCTCCCAGACGCAAGGTGGCACCAGTTCCAACTTGGTCTGGTTTAAGAGTGCCAAGTGGGTCCTGAAAACTGACACCCAGAACAGTGGCTTGTGAGTTTTGTTTCCCAGGGAAAAAGCCTGTACAATGGTTCAGGGGCCTGAGGCCTTTAATTGCCCGGTGCCTCCTGGAATTCAGCCTCTCGCAGGATGCCTCCCAGACACAAGGTGGCACCAGTTCCAACTTGGTCTGGTTTAAGAGTGCCAAGTGGGTCCTGAAAACAGACACCCAGAACAGTGGCTTGTGAGTTTTGTTTCCCAGGGAAAAAGCCTGTACAATGGTTCAGGGTCCTGAGGCCTTAAATTGCCGGGTGCCTCCTGGAATTTCACCTCTCGGAGGATGCCTCCCAGACGCAAGTTGGCACCAGTGCCAACTTGGTCTGCTTTGAGAGTGCCAAGTGGGTCCTGAAAACTGACACCCAGAACAGTGGCTTGTGAGTTTTGTTTCCCAGGGAAAAAGCCTGTACAATGGTTCAGGGGCCTGCGGCCTTAAATTGCCGGGTGCCTCCTGGAATTGCGCCTCTCGCAGGATGCCTCCCAGACACAAGGTGGCACCAGTTCCAACTTGGTAGGGTTTAAGAGTGCCAAGTGGGTCCTGAAAACTGACACCCAGAACAGTGGCTTGTGAGTTTTGTTTCCCAGGGAAAAAGCCTGTACAATGGTTCAGGGGCCTGCGGCCTTAAATTGCCAGGTGCCTCCTGGAATTGCGCCTCTCGCAGGATGCCTCCCAGACGCAAGGTGGCACCAGTGCAAACTTGGTCTGCTTTGAGAGTGTCAAGTGGGTCCCGAAAACTGACACCCAGAACAGTGGCTTGTGAGTTTTGTTTCCCAGGGAAAAAGCCTGTACAATGGTTCAGGGGCCTGCGGCCTTAAAATGCCGGGTGCCTCCTGGAATTCGGCCTCTCGCAGGATGCCTCCCAGACGCAAGGTGGCACCAGTGCCAACTTGGTCTGGTTTGAGAGTGTCAAGTGGGTCCAGAAAACTGACACCCAGAACAGTGGCTTGTGAGTTTTGTTTCCCAGGGAAAAAGCCTGTACAATGGTTCAGGGTCCTGCGGCTTTAAATTGCCGGGTGCCTCCTGGAATTGCGCCTCTCACAGGATGGCTCCCATACGCAAGGTGGCACCAGTGCCAACTTGGTCTGGTTTGAGAGTGTCCAGTGGGTCCTGAAAACTGACACCCAGAACAGTGGCTTGTGAGTTTTGTTTCCCAGGGAAAAAGCCTGTACAATGGTTCAGGGTCCTGCGGCCTTAAATTGCCGGGTGCCTCCTGGAATTCGGCCTCTCGCAGGATGCCTCCCAGACGCAATGTGGCACCAGTTCCAACTTGGTAGGGTTTAAGAGTGCCAAGTGGGTCCTGAAAACTGACACCCAGAACAGTGGCTTGTGAGTTTTGTTTCCCAGGGAAAAAGCCTGTACAATGGTTCAGGGTCCTGCGGCCTTAAATTGCCGGGTGCCTCCTGGAATTGCGCCTCTCGCAGGATGCCTCCCAGACGCAAGGTGGCACCAGTTCCAACTTGGTCTGGTTTGAGAGTGCCAAGTGGGTCCTGAAAACTGACACCCAGAACAGTGGCTTGTGAGTTTTGTTTCCCAGGGAAAAAGCCTGTACAATGGTTCAGGGTTTTGCGGACTTAAATTTCCGGGTGCCTCCTGGAATTCGGCCTCTCGCAGGATGCCTCCCAGACACAAGGTGGCACCAGTGCCAACTTGGTCTGGTTTAAGAGTGCCAAGTGGGTCCTGAAAACTGACACCCAGAACAGTGGCTTGTGAGTTTTGTTTCCCAGGGAAAAAGCCTGTACCATGGTTCAGGGTCCTGCGGCCTTAAATTGCCAGGTGCCTCCTGGAATTGCGCCTCTCGCAGGATGCCTCCCTGACGCAAGGTGGCACTACTGCCAAATTGGTCTGCTTTGAGAGTGTCAAGTGGGTCCTGAAAACTGACACCCAGAACAGTGGCTTGTGAGTTTTGTTTCCCAGGGAAAAAGCCTGTACAATGGTTCAGGGGCCTGCGGCCTTAAATTGCCGGGTGACTCCAAGAATTCCACCTTTCGCAGGATGCCTGCCAGACGCAAGGTGGCACCAGTTCCAACTTGGTCTGGTTTAAGAGTGCCAAGTGGGTCCTGAAAACTGACACCCAGAACAGTGGCTTGTGAGTTTTGTTTCCCAGGGAAAAAGCCTGTACAATGGTTCAGGGGCCTGAGGCCTGAAATTGCCAGGTGCCTCCTGGAATTCCGCCTCTCGCAGGATGCCTCCTAGACGCAAAATGGCACCAGTGCCAACTTGGTCTGGTTTTAGAGTGCCAGGTGGCACCTACAAACTGACACCCAGAACAGTGGCTTGTGAATTTTGTTTCCCAGGGAAAAAGCCTGTACAATGGTTCAGGGTCCTGCGGCCTAAAATGGCCGGGTGCCTCCTGGAATTCGGCCCTTCGCAGAATGCCTCCCAGACGCAAGGTGGCACCAGTTCCAACTTGGTAGGGTTTAAGAGTGCCAAGTGGGTCCTGAAAACTGACACCCAGAACAGTGGCTTGTGAGTTTTGTTTCCCAGGGAAAAAGCCTGTACAATGGTTCAGGGGCCTGAGGCCTTTAATTGCCCGGTGCCTCCTGGAATTCCGCCTCTCGCAGGATGCCTCCCAGACACAAGGTGGCACCAGTGCCAACTTGGTCTGCTTTGACAGTGTCAAGTGGGTCCTGAAAACTGACACCCAGAACAGTGGCTTGTGAGTTTTGTTTCCCAGGGAAAAAGCCTGTACAATGGTTCAGGGTCCTGCGGCCTTAAATTGCCGGGTGCCTCCTGGAATTGCGCCTCTCGCAGGATGCCTCCCAGACGCAAGTTGGCACCAGTGCCAACTTGGTCTGCTTTGAGAGTGCCAAGTGGGTCCTGAAAACTGACACCCAGAACAGTGGCTTGTGAGTTTTGTTTCCCAGGGAAAAAGCCTGTACAATGGTTCAGGGTCCTGCGGCCTTAAATTGCCGGGTGCCACCTGGAATTGCGCCTCACGCAGGGTGCCTCCCAGACGCAAGGTGGCACCAGTGCCAACTTGGTCTGGTTTGAGAGTGCCAAGTGTGTCCTGAAAACTGACACCCAGAACAGTGGCTTGTGAGTTTTCTTTCCCAGGGAAAAAGACTGTAAAATGGTTCAGGGTCCTACAACCTTAAATTGCCGGGTGCCTCCTGGAGATCCGCCTCTCACAGGATGCCTCCCAGGCGCAACATGACACCAGTGCCAACTTGGTCTGGTTTGAGAGTGCCAAGTGGGTCCTGCAAACTGACACCCAGAACAGTGGCTTGTGAGTTTTGATTCCCAGGGAAAAAGCCTGGACAATGGTTCAGGGGCCTGAGGCCTTAAATTGCTGGGTGCCTCCAGGAATTCGGCCTCTCGCAGGATGCCTCCCAGACGCAAGGTGGCACCAGTGCCAACTTAGTCTGGTTTAAGAGTGCCAAGTGGGTCCTGCAAACTGACACCCAGAACAGTGGCTTGTGAGTTTTGTTTCCCAGGGAAAAAGCCTGTACAATGGTTCAGGGGCCTGAGGCCTTAAATTGCCGGGTGCCTCCTGGAATTCGGACTCTTGCAGGATGCCTCCCAGACACAAGGTGGCACTAGTGCAAAATTGGTCTGCTTTGAGAGTGTCAAGTGGGTCCTGAAAACTGACACCCAGAACAGTGGCTTGTGAGTTTTGTTTCCCAGGGAAAAAGCCTGTACCATGGTTCAGGGGCCTGCGGCCTTAAATTGCCAGCTGCCTCCTGGAATTCGGCCTCTCGCAGGATGCCTGCCAGACGCAAGGTGGCGCCAGTGCCAACTTGGTCTGGTTTAAGAGTGCCAAGTGGGTCCTGAAAACTGACACCCAGAACAGTGGCTTGTGAGTTTTGTTTCCCAGGGAAAAAGCCTGTACAATGGTTCAGGGACCTGTGGCCTTAAATTGCCGGGTGCCTCCTTGAATTGCGCCTCTCGCAGGATGCCTCCCAGACGCAAGGTGGCACCAGTTCCAACTTAGTCTGCTTTGAGAGTGCCAAGTGGGTCCTGAAAACTGACACCCAGAACAGTGGCTTGTGAGTTTTGTTTCCCAGGGAAAAAGCCTGTACAATGGTTCAGGGTCCTGCGGACTTAAATTGCCGGGTGCCTCCCGGAGATCCGCCTCTCGCAATATGCCTCCCAGACACAAGGTGGCACCAGTACAAACTTTTCCTGGTTTAAGAGTGCCAAGTGGGTCCTGCAAACTGACACCCAGAACAGTGGCTTGTGAGTTTTGTTTCCCAGGGAAAAAGCCTGTACAATGATTCAGGGTCCTGCGGACTTAAATTGCCGGGTGCCTCCTGGAATTGAGCCTCTCGCAGGATGCCTCCCAGACGCAAGGTGGCACCAGTGCAAACTTGGTCTGGTTTGAGAGTGTCAAGTGGGTCCTGCAAACTGACACCCAGAACAGTGGCTTGTGAGTTTTGTTTCCCAGGGAAAAAGCCTGTACAATGGTTCAGGGGCCTGCGGCCTTAAATTGCCAAGTGCCACCTGGAATTCGGCGTCTTGCAAGATGCCTCCCAGACGCAAGGTGGCACCAGAGCCAACTTGGCCTTGTTTGAGAGTGCCAAGTGGGTCTTGCAAACGGACACCCAGAACAGTGGCTTGTGAGTTTTGTTTCCCAGGGAAAAAGCCTGTACAATGGTTCAGGGGCCTGCGGCCTTAAATTGCCAGGTGCCTCCTGGAATTCGGCCTCTCGCAGGATGCCTGCCAGACGCAAGGTGGCGCCAGTGCCAACTTGGTCTGGTTTAAGAGTGCCAAGTGGGTCCTGAAAACTGACACCCAGAACAGTGGCTTGTGAGTTTTGTTTCCCAGGGAAAAAGCCTGTACAATGGTTCAGGGTCCTGCGGCCTTGAATTGCCGGGTGCCTCCCGGAGATCCGCCTCTCGCAGGATGCCTCCCAGACGCAAGGTGGCACCAGTGCCAACTTGGTCTGCTTTGAGAGTGTCAAGTGGGTCCTGAAAACTGACACCCAGAACAGTGGCTTGTGAGTTTTGTTTCCCAGGGAAAAAGCCTGTACAATGGTTCAGGGTCCTGCGGACCTAAATTGCCGGGTGCCTCCCGGAGATCCGCCTCTCGCAGGATGCCTCCCAGACACAAGGTGGCACCAGTACAAACTTTGCCTGGTTTAAGAGTGCCAAGTGGGTCCTGCAAACTGACACCCAGAACAGTGGTTTGTGAGTTTTGTTTCCCAGGGAAAAAGCCTGTACAATGGTTCAGGGTCCTGCGGACTTAAATTGCCAGGTGCCTCCTGGAATTCGGCCTCTCGCAGGATGCCTGCCAGACGCAAGGTGGCGCCAGTGCCAACTTGGTCTGCTTTGAGAGTGCCAAGTGGGTCCTGAAAACTGACACCCAGAACAGTGGCTTGTGAGTTTTGTTTCCCAGGGAAAAAGCCTGTACAATGGTTCAGGGTCCTGCGGACTTAAATTGCCGGGTGCCTCCCGGAGATCCGCCTCTCGCAGGATGCCTCCCAGACACAAGGTGGCACCAGTACAAACTTTGCCTGGTTTAAGAGTGCCAAGTGGGTCCTTAAAACTGACACCCAGAACAGTGGCTTGTGAGTTTTGTTTCCCAGGGAAAAAGCCTGTACAATGGTTCAGGGTCCTGCGGCCTTAAATTGCCGGGTGCCTCCTGGAATTGCGCCTCTCGCAGGATGGCTCCCATACGCAAGGTGGCACCAGTGCCAACTTGGTCTGGTTTGAGAGTGTCAAGTGGGTCCTGAAAACTGACACCCAGAACAGTGGCTTGTGAGTTTTGTTTCCCAGGGAAAAAGCCTGTACAATGGTTCAGGGTCCTGCGGCCTTAAATTGCCGGGTGCCTCCTGGAATTGCGCCTCTCGCAGGATGCCTCCCAGACGCAAGGTGGCACCAGTGCCAACTTGGTCTGCTTTGAGAGTGTCAAGTGGGTCCTGAAAACTGACACCCAGAACAGTGGCTTGTGAGTTTTGTTTCCCAGGGAAAAAGCCTGTACAATGGTTCAGGGTCCTGCGGCCTTAAATTGCCGGGTTCCTCCTGGAGATCCGCCTCTCACAGGATGCCTCCCAGGCGCAACATGACACCAGTGCCAACTTAGTCTGGTTTAAGAGTGCCAAGTGGGTCCTGAAAACTGACACCCAGAACAGTGGCTTGTGAGTTTTGTTTCCCAGGGAAAAAGCCTGTACAATGGTTCAGGGTCCTGCGGCCTTAAATTGCCGGGTGCCCCCTGGAATTGCGCCTCTCGCAGGATGCCTCCCAGATGCAAGGTGGCACCAGTGCAAACTTGGTCTGCTTTGAGAGTGTCAAGTGGATCCTGAAAACTGACACCCAGAACAGTGGCTTGTGAGTTTTGTTTCCCAGGGAAAAAGCCTGTACAATGGTTCAGGGGCCTGCGGCCTTAAATTGCCGGGTGCCTCCTGGAATTCGGCGTCTTGCAAGATGCCTCCCAGACGCAAGGTGGCACCAGTGCCAACTTGGCCTTTTTTGAGAGTGCCAAGTGGGTCCTGCAAACTGACACCCAGAACAGTGGCTTGTGAGTTTTGTTTCCCAGGGAAAAAGCCTGTACAATGGTTCAGGGGCCTGCGGCCTTAAATTGCCAGGTGCCTCCTGGAATTCGGCCTCTCGCAGGATGCCTCCCAGACGCAAGGTGGCGCCAGTGCCAACTTGGTCTGCTTTGAGAGTGTCAAGTGGGTCCTGAAAACTGACACCCAGAACAGTGGCTTGTGAGTTTTGTTTCCCAGGGAAAAAGCCTGTACAATGGTTCAGGGTCCTGCGGACTTAAATTCCCGGGTGCCTCCTGGAATTCGGCCACTCGCAGGATGCCTCCCAGACACAAGGTGGCACCAGTTCCAACTTGGTCTGGTTTAAGAGTGCCAAGTGGGTCCTGAAAACTGACACCCAGAACAGTGGCTTGTGAGTTTTGTTTCCCAGGGAAAAAGCCTGTACAATGGTTCAGGGTCCTGAGGCCTTAAAATTGCCGGGTGCCTCCTGGAATTGCGCCTCTCGCAGGATGCCTCCCAGACGCAAGTTGGCACCAGTGCCAACATGGTCTGCTTTGAGAGTGCCAAGTGTGTCCTGAAAACTGACACCCAGAACAGTGGCTTGTGAGTTTTGTTTCCCAGGGAAAAAGCCTGTACAATGGTTCAGGGTCCTGCGGCCTTAAATTGCCGGGTGCCTCCTGGAATTGCGCCTCTCGCAGGATGCCTCCCAGACGCAAGGTGGCACCAGTGCCAACTTGGTCTGGTTTGAGAGTGCCAAGTGTGTCCTGAAAACTGACACCCAGAACAGTGGCTTGTGAGTTTTGTTTCCCAGGGAAAAAGACTGTAAAATGGTTCAGGGTCCTGCAACCTTAAATTGCCGGGTGCCTCCTGGAGATCCACCTCTCACAGGATGCCTCCCAGGCGCAACATGACACCAGTGCCAACTTGGTCTGGTTTAAGAGTGCCAAGTGGGTCCTGAAAACTGACACCCAGAACAGTGGCTTGTGAGTTTTGTTTCCCAGGGAAAAAGCCTGTACAATGGTTCAGGGGCCTGAGGCCTTAAATTGCCGGGTGCCTCCTGGAATTCGGACTCTTGCAGGATGCCTCCCAGACACAAGGTGGCACCAGTGCCAACTTAGTCTGGTTTGAGAGTGCCAAGTGGGTCCTGCAAACTGACACCCAGAACAGTGGCTTCTGAATTTTGTTTTCCAGGGAAAAAGCCTGTACCATGGTTCAGGGTCCTGCGGCCTTAAATTGCCAGGTGCCTCCTGGAATTGCGCCTCTCGCAGGATGCCTCCCAGACGCAAGGTGGCACTAGTGCAAAATTGGTCTGCTTTGAGAGTGTCAAGTGGGTCCTGAAAACTGACACCCAGAACAGTGGCTTGTGAGTTTTGTTTCCCAGGGAAAAAGCCTGTACAATGGTACAGGGTCCTGCGGCCTTAAATTGCCGGGTGCCTCCTTGAATTGCGCCTCTCGCAGGATGCCTCCAAGACGCAAGGTGGCACCAGTGCCAACTTGATCTGGTTTGAGAGTGCCAGGTGGCTCCTGCAAACTGACACCCAGAACAGTGGCTTGTGAGTTTTGTTTCCCAGGGAAAAAGCCTGTACAATGGTTTATGTTAATGCCGCCTTTAATAGCCGGGTGCCACCTGGAGATCCGCCTCTCGCAGGATGCCTCCCAGACGCAAGGTGGCACCAGTGCCAACTTGGTCTGCTTTGAGAGTGTCAAGTGGGTCCTGAAAACTGACACCCAGAACAGTGGCTTGTGAGTTTTGTTTCCCAGGGAAAAAGCCTGTACAATGGTTCAGGGTCCTGCGGCCTTAAATTGCCGGGTGCCTCCTGGAATTCCGCATCTGGCCAGGTGTTTCCCAGACGCTAAGCAACACCAGTGCCAACTTGGTCTGGTTTGAGAGTGCCAAATGGGTCCTGCCAGCTGACACCCAGAACAATGGCTTGTGAGTTTTGTTTCCCAGGGAAAAAGCCTGTAGAATGGTTCAGGTTCCTGCGGCCTTAAATTGCCGGGTGCCTTCTGGAATTCAGCGTCTTGCAAGATGCCTCCCAGACGCAAGGTGGCACCAGTGCCAACTTGGTCTTGTTTGAGAGTGCCAAGTGGGTCCTGAAAACTGACACCCAGAACAGTGGCTTCTGAATTTTGTTTTCCAGGGAAAAAGCCTGTAGAATGGTTTTCGGTACTGCTGCCTAAAATTGCCGGGTGACTCCTGGAATTCCGCCTCTCGCAGGATGCCTCCCAGACACAAGGTGGCACCAGTGCCAACTTGGTCTGGTTTGAGAGTGCCAAGTGGGTCCTGAAAACTGACACCCAGAACAGTGGCTTGTGAGTTTTGTTTCCCAGGTAAAAAGCCTGTATAATGGTTCAGGGTCCTGCGGCCTTAAATTGCCAGGTGCCTCCTGGAATTCGGCCTCTCGCAGGATGCCTCCCAGACCCAAGGTGGCACCAGTGCCAACTTGGTCTGGTTTGAGAGTGCCAAGTGTGTCCTGAAAACTGACACCCAGAACAGTGGCTTGTGAGTTTTGTTTCCCAGGGAAAAAGACTGTAAAATGGTTCAGGGTCCTGCAACCTTAAATTGCCGGGTGCCTCCTGGAGATCCACCTCTCACAGGATGCCTCCCAGGCGCAACATGACACCAGTGCCAACTTGGTCTGGTTTAAGAGTGCCAAGTGGGTCCTGAAAACTGACACCGAGAACAGTGGCTTGTGAGTTTTGTTTCCCAGGGAAAAAGCCTGTACAATGGTTCAGGGGCCTGAGGCCTTAAATTGCCGGGTGCCTCCTGGAATTGCGCCTCTCGCAGGATGCCTCCCAGACACAAGGTGGCACCAGTGCCAACTTAGTCTGGTTTGAGAGTGCCAAGTGGGTCCTGCAAACTGACACCCAGAACAGTGGCTTCTGAATTTTGTTTCCCAGGGAAAAAGCCTGTACAATGGTTCAGGGTCCTGCGGCCTTAAATTGCCAGGTGCCTCCTGGAATTGCGCCTCTCGCAGGATGCCTCCCAGACGCAAGGTGGCACTAGTGCCAACTTGGCCTTGTTTGAGAGTGCCAAGTGGGTCCTGCAAACTGACACCCAGAACAGTGGCTTGTGAGTTTTGTTTCCCAGGGAAAAAGCCTGTACAATGGTTCAGGGGCCTGCGGCCTTAAATTGCCGTGTGCCTCCTGGAATTCGGCCTCTCGCAGGATGCCTGCCAGACGCAAGGTGGCGCCAGTGCCAACTTGGTCTGGTTTAAGAGTGCCAAGTGGGTCCTGAAAACTGACACCCAGAACTGTGGCTTGTGAGTTGTGTTTCCCAGGGAAAAAGCCTGTACAATGGTTCAGGGTCCTGCGGCCTTAAATTGCCGGGTGCCTCCCTAATTGCGCCTCTCGCAGGATGCCTCCCAGACGCAAGGTGGCACCAGTGCCAACTTGGTCTGCTTTGAGAGTGTCAAGTGGGTCCTGAAAACTGACACCCAGAACAGTGGCTTGTGAGTTTTGTTTGCCAGGGAAAAAGCCTGTACAATGGTTCAGGGTCCTGCGAAATTAAATTGCCGGGTGCCTCCCGGAGATCCGCCTCTCGCAGGATGCCTCCCAGACACAAGGTGGCACCAGTACAAACTTTGCCTGGTTTAAGAGTGCCAAGTGGGTCCTTAAAACTGACACCCAGAACAGTGGCTTGTGAGTTTTGTTTCCCAGGGAAAAAGCCTGTACAATGGTTCAGGGTCCTGCGGCCTTAAATTGCCGGGTGCCTCCTGGAATTGCGCCTCTCGCAGGATGCCTCCAAGACGCAAGGTGGCACCAGTGCCAACTTAGTCTGGTTTGAGAGTGTCAAGTGGGTCCTGAAAACTGACACCCAGAACAGTGGCTTGTGAGTTTTGTTTCCCAGGGAAAAAGCCTGTACAATGGTTCAGGGTCCTGCGGCCTTAAATTGCCGGGTGCCTCCTAGAATTGCGCCTCTCGCAGGATGCCTCCCAGACGCAAGGTGGCACCAGTGCCAACTTGGTCTGCTTTGAGAGTGTCAAGTGGGTCCTGAAAACTGACACCCAGAACAGTGGCTTGTGAGTTTTGTTTCCCAGGGAAAAAGCCTGTACAATGGTTCAGGGTCCTGCGGCCTTAAATTGCCGGGTGCCTCCTGGAATTGCGCCTCTCGCAGGATGCCTCCCAGACGCAAGGTGGCACCAGTGCAAACTTGGTCTGCTTTGAGAGTGTCAAGTGGGTCCTGAAAACTGACACCCAGAACAGTGGCTTGTGAGTTTTGTTTCCCAGGGAAAAAGCCTGTACAATGGTTCAGGGTCCTGCGGCCTTAAATTGCCGGGTTCCTCCTGGAGATCCGCCTCTCACAGGATGCCTCCCAGGCGCAACATGACACCAGTGCCAACTTAGTCTGGTTTAAGAGTGCCAAGTGGGTCCTGAAAACTGACACCCAGAACAGTGGCTTGTGAGTTTTGTTTCCCAGGGAAAAAGCCTGTACAATGGTTCAGGGTCCTGCGGCCTTAAATTGCCGGGTGCCCCCTGGAATTGCGCCTCTCGCAGGATGCCTCCCAGATGCAAGGTGGCACCAGTGCAAACTTGGTCTGCTTTGAGAGTGTCAAGTGGATCCTGAAAACTGACACCCAGAACAGTGGCTTGTGAGTTTTGTTTCCCAGGGAAAAAGCCTGTACAATGGTTCAGGGGCCTGCGGCCTTAAATTGCCGGGTGCCTCCTGGAATTCGGCGTCTTGCAAGATGCCTCCCAGACGCAAGGTGGCACCAGTGCCAACTTGGCCTTTTTTGAGAGTGCCAAGTGGGTCCTGCAAACTGACACCCAGAACAGTGGCTTGTGAGTTTTGTTTCCCAGGGAAAAAGCCTGTACAATGGTTCAGGGGCCTGCGGCCTTAAATTGCCGGGTGCCTCCTGGAATTCGGCCTCTCGCAGGATGCCTGCCAGACACAAGGTGGCGCCAGTGCCAACTTGGTCTGCTTTGAGAGTGTCAAGTGGGTCCTGAAAACTGACACCCAGAACAGTGGCTTGTGAGTTTTGTTTCCCAGGGAAAAAGCCTGTAGAATGGTTCAGGTTCCTGCGGCCTTAAATTGCCGGGTGCCTTCTGGAATTCAGCGTCTTGCAAGATGCCTCCCAGACGCAAGGTGGCACCAGTGCCAACTTGGTCTTGTTTGAGAGTGCCAAGTGGGTCCTGAAAACTGACACCCAGAACAGTGGCTTCTGAATTTTGTTTTCCAGGGAAAAAGCCTGTAGAATGGTTTTCGGTACTGCTGCCTAAAATTGCCGGGTGACTCCTGGAATTCCGCCTCTCGCAGGATGCCTCCCAGACACAAGGTGGCACCAGTGCCAACTTGGTCTGGTTTGAGAGTGCCAAGTGGGTCCTGAAAACTGACACCCAGAACAGTGGCTTGTGAGTTTTGTTTCCCAGGTAAAAAGCCTGTATAATGGTTCAGGGTCCTGCGGCCTTAAATTGCCAGGTGCCTCCTGGAATTCGGCCTCTCGCAGGATGCCTCCCAGACCCAAGGTGGCACCAGTGCCAACTTGGTCTGGTTTGAGAGTGCCAAGTGTGTCCTGAAAACTGACACCCAGAACAGTGGCTTGTGAGTTTTGTTTCCCAGGGAAAAAGACTGTAAAATGGTTCAGGGTCCTGCAACCTTAAATTGCCGGGTGCCTCCTGGAGATCCACCTCTCACAGGATGCCTCCCAGGCGCAACATGACACCAGTGCCAACTTGGTCTGGTTTAAGAGTGCCAAGTGGGTCCTGAAAACTGACACCCAGAACAGTGGCTTGTGAGTTTTGTTTCCCAGGGAAAAAGCCTGTACAATGGTTCAGGGGCCTGAGGCCTTAAATTGCCGGGTGCCTCCTGGAATTGCGCCTCTCGCAGGATGCCTCCCAGACACAAGGTGGCACCAGTGCCAACTTAGTCTGGTTTGAGAGTGCCAAGTGGGTCCTGCAAACTGACACCCAGAACAGTGGCTTCTGAATTTTGTTTCCCAGGGAAAAAGCCTGTACAATGGTTCAGGGTCCTGCGGCCTTAAATTGCCAGGTGCCTCCTGGAATTGCGCCTCTCGCAGGATGCCTCCCAGACGCAAGGTGGCACTAGTGCCAACTTGGCCTTGTTTGAGAGTGCCAAGTGGGTCCTGCAAACTGACACCCAGAACAGTGGCTTGTGAGTTTTGTTTCCCAGGGAAAAAGCCTGTATAATGGTTCAGGGGCCTGCGGCCTTAAATTGCCGTGTGCCTCCTGGAATTCGGCCTCTCGCAGGATGCCTGCCAGACGCAAGGTGGCGCCAGTGCCAGCTTGGTCTGGTTTAAGAGTGCCAAGTGGGTCCTGAAAACTGACACCCAGAACTGTGGCTTGTGAGTTGTGTTTCCCAGGGAAAAAGCCTGTACAATGGTTCAGGGTCCTGCGGCCTTAAATTGCCGGGTGCCTCCCTAATTGCGCCTCTCGCAGGATGCCTCCCAGACGCAAGGTGGCACCAGTGCCAACTTGGTCTGCTTTGAGAGTGTCAAGTGGGTCCTGAAAACTGACACCCAGAACAGTGGCTTGTGAGTTTTGTTTGCCAGGGAAAAAGCCTGTACAATGGTTCAGGGTCCTGCGAAATTAAATTGCCGGGTGCCTCCCGGAGATCCGCCTCTCGCAGGATGCCTCCCAGACACAAGGTGGCACCAGTACAAACTTTGCCTGGTTTAAGAGTGCCAAGTGGGTCCTTAAAACTGACACCCAGAACAGTGGCTTGTGAGTTTTGTTTCCCAGGGAAAAAGCCTGTACAATGGTTCAGGGTCCTGCGGCCTTAAATTGCCGGGTGCCTCCTGGAATTGCGCCTCTCGCAGGATGCCTCCAAGACGCAAGGTGGCACCAGTGCCAACTTAGTCTGGTTTGAGAGTGTCAAGTGGGTCCTGAAAACTGACACCCAGAACAGTGGCTTGTGAGTTTTGTTTCCCAGGGAAAAAGCCTGTACAATGGTTCAGGGTCCTGCGGCCTTAAATTGCCGGGTGCCTCCTAGAATTGCGCCTCTCGCAGGATGCCTCCCAGACGCAAGGTGGCACCAGTGCCAACTTGGTCTGCTTTGAGAGTGTCAAGTGGGTCCTGAAAACTGACACCCAGAACAGTGGCTTGTGAGTTTTGTTTCCCAGGGAAAAAGCCTGTACAATGGTTCAGGGTCCTGCGGCCTTAAATTGCCGGGTGCCTCCTGGAATTGCGCCTCTCGCAGGATGCCTCCCAGACGCAAGGTGGCACCAGTGCAAACTTGGTCTGCTTTGAGAGTGTCAAGTGGGTCCTGAAAACTGACACCCAGAACAGTGGCTTGTGAGTTTTGTTTCCCAGGGAAAAAGCCTGTACAATGGTTCAGGGTCCTGCGGCCTTAAATTGCCGGGTTCCTCCTGGAGATCCGCCTCTCACAGGATGCCTCCCAGGCGCAACATGACACCAGTGCCAACTTAGTCTGGTTTAAGAGTGCCAAGTGGGTCCTGAAAACTGACACCCAGAACAGTGGCTTGTGAGTTTTGTTTCCCAGGGAAAAAGCCTGTACAATGGTTCAGGGTCCTGCGGCCTTAAATTGCCGGGTGCCCCCTGGAATTGCGCCTCTCGCAGGATGCCTCCCAGATGCAAGGTGGCACCAGTGCAAACTTGGTCTGCTTTGAGAGTGTCAAGTGGATCCTGAAAACTGACACCCAGAACAGTGGCTTGTGAGTTTTGTTTCCCAGGGAAAAAGCCTGTACAATGGTTCAGGGGCCTGCGGCCTTAAATTGCCGGGTGCCTCCTGGAATTCGGCGTCTTGCAAGATGCCTCCCAGACGCAAGGTGGCACCAGTGCCAACTTGGCCTTTTTTGAGAGTGCCAAGTGGGTCCTGCAAACTGACACCCAGAACAGTGGCTTGTGAGTTTTGTTTCCCAGGGAAAAAGCCTGTACAATGGTTCAGGGGCCTGCGGCCTTAAATTGCCGGGTGCCTCCTGGAATTCGGCCTCTCGCAGGATGCCTGCCAGACACAAGGTGGCGCCAGTGCCAACTTGGTCTGCTTTGAGAGTGTCAAGTGGGTCCTGAAAACTGACACCCAGAACAGTGGCTTGTGAGTTTTGTTTCCCAGGGAAAAAGCCTGTACAATGGTTCAGGGTCCTGCGGACTTAAATTCCCGGGTGCCTCCCGGAGATCCGCCTCTCGCAGGATGCCTCCCAGACACAAGGTGGCACCAGTACCAACTCTGCCTGGTTTAAGAGTGCCAAGTGGGTCCTGCAAACTGACACGCAGAACAGTGGCTTGTGAGTTTTGTTTCCCAGGGAAAAAGCCTGTACAATGGTTCAGGGTCCTGCGGACTTAAATTGCCGGGTGCCTCCTGGAGATCCGCCTCTCGCAGGATGCCTCCCAGACGCAAGGTGGCACCAGTGCCAACTTGGTCTGGTTTGAGAGTGCCAAGTGGGTCCTGCCAGCTGACACCCAGAACAATGGCTTGTGAGTTTTGTTTCCCAGGGAAAAAGCCTGTACAATGGTTCAGGGTCCTGCGGCCTTAAATTGCCGGGTGCCTCCTGGAATTCCGCATCACGCCAGATGTTTCCCAGACGCTAAGCAACACCAGTACCAACTTGGTCTGGTTTAAGAGTGCCAAGTGGGTCCTGAAAACTGACACCCAGAACAGTGGCTTGTGAGTTTTGTTTCCCAGGGAAAAACCCTGTCCTGTGGTTCAGGGGCCTGCGGCCTTAAATTGCCGGGTGCCTCCTGGAGATCCGCCTCTCACAGGATGCCTCCCAGACGCAAGCAACACCAGTGCCAACTTGCTCTGCTTTGAGAGTGCCGTTTGGCTCCTGCAAACTGACACCCAGAACAGTGGCTTGTGAGTTTTGTTTCCCAGGGTATAAGCCTGTACAATGGTTCAGGGGCCTGAGGCCTTAAATTGCCGGGTGCCTCCTGGAATTCGGCCACTCGCAGGATGCCTCCCAGACACAAGGTGGCACCAGTTCCAACTTGGTCTGGTTTAAGAGTGCCAAGTGGGTCCTGAAAACTGACACCCAGAACAGTGGCTTGTGAGTTTTGTTTCCCAGGGAAAAAGCCTGTACAATGGTTCAGGGTCCTGAGGCCTTAAATTGCCGGGTGCCTCCTGGAATTGCGCCTCTCGCAGGATGCCTCCCAGACGCAAGTTGGCACCAGTGCCAACTTGGTCTGCTTTGAGAGTGCCAAGTGTGTCCTGAAAACTGACACCCAGAACAGTGGCTTGTGAGTTTTGTTTCCCAGGGAAAAAGCCTGTACAATGGTTCAGGGTCCTGCGGCCTTAAATTGCCGGGTGCCTCCTGGAATTGCGCCTCTCGCAGGATGCCTCCCAGACGCAAGGTGGCACCAGTGCCAACTTGGTCTGGTTTGAGAGTGCCAAGTGTGTCCTGAAAACTGACACCCAGAACAGTGGCTTGTGAGTTTTGTTTCCCAGGGAAAAAGACTGTAAAATGGTTCAGGGTCCTGCAACCTTAAATTGCCGGGTGCCTCCTGGAGATCCACCTCTCACAGGATGCCTCCCAGGCGCAACATGACACCAGTGCCAACTTGGTCTGGTTTAAGAGTGCCAAGTGGGTCCTGAAAACTGACACCCAGAACAGTGGCTTGTGAGTTTTGTTTCCCAGGGAAAAAGCCTGTACAATGGTTCAGGGGCCTGAGGCCTTAAATTGCCGGGTGCCTCCTGGAATTCGGACTCTTGCAGGATGCCTCCCAGACACAAGGTGGCACCAGTGCCAACTTAGTCTGGTTTGAGAGTGCCAAGTGGGTCCTGCAAACTGACACCCAGAACAGTGGCTTCTGAATTTTGTTTTCCAGGGAAAAAGCCTGTACCATGGTTCAGGGTCCTGCGGCCTTAAATTGCCAGGTGCCTCCTGGAATTGCGCCTCTCGCAGGATGCCTCCCAGACGCAAGGTGGCACTAGTGCAAAATTGGTCTGCTTTGAGAGTGTCAAGTGGGTCCTGAAAACTGACACCCAGAACAGTGGCTTGTGAGTTTTGTTTCCCAGGGAAAAAGCCTGTACAATGGTACAGGGTCCTGCGGCCTTAAATTGCCGGGTGCCTCCTTGAATTGCGCCTCTCGCAGGATGCCTCCAAGACGCAAGGTGGCACCAGTGCCAACTTGATCTGGTTTGAGAGTGCCAGGTGTCTCCTGCAAACTGACACCCAGAACAGTGGCTTGTGAGTTTTGTTTCCCAGGGAAAAAGCCTGTACAATGGTTTATGTTAATGCCGCCTTTAATAGCCGGGTGCCACCTGGAGATCCGCCTCTCGCAGGATGCCTCCCAGACGCAAGGTGGCACCAGTGCCAACTTGGTCTGCTTTGAGAGTGTCAAGTGGGTCCTGAAAACTGACACCCAGAACAGTGGCTTGTGAGTTTTGTTTCCCAGGGAAAAAGCCTGTACAATGGTTCAGGGTCCTGCGGCCTTAAATTGCCGGGTGCCTCCTGGAATTCCGCATCTGGCCAGGTGTTTCCCAGACGCTAAGCAACACCAGTGCCAACTTGGTCTGGTTTGAGAGTGCCAAGTGTGTCCTGCAAACTGACACCCAGAACAGTGGCTTGTGAGTTTTGTTTCCCAGGGAAAAAGCCTGTACAATGGTTCAGGTTCCTGCGGCCTTAAATTGCCGGGTGCCTTCTGGAATTCAGCGTCTTGCAAGATGCCTCCCAGACGCAAGGTGGCACCAGTGCCAACTTGGTCTTGTTTGAGAGTGCCAAGTGGGTCCTGAAAACTGACACCCAGAACAGTGGCTTCTGAATTTTGTTTTCCAGGGAAAAAGCCTGTAGAATGGTTTTCGGTACTGCTGCCTAAAATTGCCGGGTGACTCCTGGAATTCCGCCTCTCGCAGGATGCCTCCCAGACACAAGGTGGCACCAGTGCCAACTTGGTCTGGTTTGAGAGTGCCAAGTGGGTCCTGAAAACTGACACCCAGAACAGTGGCTTGTGAGTTTTGTTTCCCAGGTAAAAAGCCTGTATAATGGTTCAGGGTCCTGCGGCCTTAAATTGCCGGGTGCCTCCTGGAATTCGGCCTCTCGCAGGATGCCTCCCAGACCCAAGGTGGCACCAGTGCCAACTTGGTCTGGTTTGAGAGTGCCAAGTGTGTCCTGAAAACTGACACCCAGAACAGTGGCTTGTGAGTTTTGTTTCCCAGGGAAAAAGACTGTAAAATGGTTCAGGGTCCTGCAACCTTAAATTGCCGGGTGCCTCCTGGAGATCCACCTCTCACAGGATGCCTCCCAGGCGCAACATGACACCAGTGCCAACTTGGTCTGGTTTAAGAGTGCCAAGTGGGTCCTGAAAACTGACACCCAGAACAGTGGCTTGTGAGTTTTGTTTCCCAGGGAAAAAGCCTGTACAATGGTTCAGGGGCCTGAGGCCTTAAATTGCCGGGTTCCTCCTGGAATTGCGCCTCTCGCAGGATGCCTCCCAGACACAAGGTGGCACCAGTGCCAACTTAGTCTGGTTTGAGAGTGCCAAGTGGGTCCTGCAAACTGACACCCAGAACAGTGGCTTCTGAATTTTGTTTCCCAGGGAAAAAGCCTGTACAATGGTTCAGGGTCCTGCGGCCTTAAATTGCCAGGTGCCTCCTGGAATTGCGCCTCTCGCAGGATGCCTCCCAGACGCAAGGTGGCACTAGTGCCAACTTGGCCTTGTTTGAGAGTGCCAAGTGGGTCCTGCAAACTGACACCCAGAACAGTGGCTTGTGAGTTTTGTTTCCCAGGGAAAAAGCCTGTACAATGGTTCAGGGGCCTGCGGCCTTAAATTGCCGTGTGCCTCCTGGAATTCGGCCTCTCGCAGGATGCCTGCCAGACGCAAGGTGGCGCCAGTGCCAACTTGGTCTGGTTTAAGAGTGCCAAGTGGGTCCTGAAAACTGACACCCAGAACAGTGGCTTGTGAGTTTTGTTTCCCAGGGAAAAAGCCTGTACAATGGTTCAGGGTCCTGCGGCCTTAAATTGCCGGGTGCCTCCCTAATTGCGCCTCTCGCAGGATGCCTCCCAGACGCAAGGTGGCACCAGTGCCAACTTGGTCTGCTTTGAGAGTGTCAAGTGGGTCCTGAAAACTGACACCCAGAACAGTGGCTTGTGAGTTTTGTTTGCCAGGGAAAAAGCCTGTACAATGGTTCAGGGTCCTGCGAAATTAAATTGCCGGGTGCCTCCCGGAGATCCGCCTCTCGCAGGATGCCTCCCAGACACAAGGTGGCACCAGTACAAACTTTGCCTGGTTTAAGAGTGCCAAGTGGGTCCTTAAAACTGACACCCAGAACAGTGGCTTGTGAGTTTTGTTTCCCAGGGAAAAAGCCTGTACAATGGTTCAGGGTCCTGCGGCCTTAAATTGCCGGGTGCCTCCTGGAATTGCGCCTCTCGCAGGATGCCTCCAAGACGCAAGGTGGCACCAGTGCCAACTTAGTCTGGTTTGAGAGTGTCAAGTGGGTCCTGAAAACTGACACCCAGAACAGTGGCTTGTGAGTTTTGTTTCCCAGGGAAAAAGCCTGTACAATGGTTCAGGGTCCTGCGGCCTTAAATTGCCGGGTGCCTCCTAGAATTGCGCCTCTCGCAGGATGCCTCCCAGACGCAAGGTGGCACCAGTGCCAACTTGGTCTGCTTTGAGAGTGTCAAGTGGGTCCTGAAAACTGACACCCAGAACAGTGGCTTGTGAGTTTTGTTTCCCAGGGAAAAAGCCTGTACAATGGTTCAGGGTCCTGCGGCCTTAAATTGCCGGGTGCCTCCTGGAATTGCGCCTCTCGCAGGATGCCTCCCAGATGCAAGGTGGCACCAGTGCAAACTTGGTCTGCTTTGAGAGTGTCAAGTGGGTCCTGAAAACTGACACCCAGAACAGTGGCTTGTGAGTTTTGTTTCCCAGGGAAAAAGCCTGTACAATGGTTCAGGGTCCTGCGGCCTTAAATTGCCGGGTGCCTCCTGGAATTCGGCCTCTCGCAGGATGCCTGCCAGACGCAAGGTGGCGCCAGTGCCAACTTGGTCTGCTTTGAGAGTGTCAAGTGGGTCCTGAAAACTGACACCCAGAACAGTGGCTTGTGAGTTTTGTTTCCCAGGGAAAAAGCCTGTACAATGGTTCAGGGTCCTGCGGACTTAAATTCCCGGGTGCCTCCCGGAGATCCGCCTCTCGCAGGATGCCTCCCAGACACAAGGTGGCACCAGTACAAACTCTGCCTGGTTTAAGAGTGCCAAGTGGGTCCTGCAAACTGACACGCAGAACAGTGGCTTGTGAGTTTTGTTTCCCAGGGAAAAAGCCTGTACAATGGTTCAGGGTCCTGCGGACTTAAATTGCCGGGTGCCTCCTGGAGATCCGCCTCTCGCAGGATGCCTCCCAGACGCAAGGTGTCACCAGTGCCAACTTGGTCTGGTTTGAGAGTGCCAAGTGGGTCCTGCCAGCTGACACCCAGAACAATGGCTTGTGAGTTTTGTTTCCCAGGGAAAAAGCCTGTACAATGGTTCAGGGTCCTGCGGCCTTAAATTGCCAGGTGCCTCCTGGAATTCCGCATCACGCCAGATGTTTCCCAGACGCTAAGCAACACCAGTACCAACTTGGTCTGGTTTAAGAGTGCCAAGTGGGTCCTGAAAACTGACACCCAGAACAGTGGCTTGTGAGTTTTGTTTCCCAGGGAAAAACCCTGTCCTGTGGTTCAGGGGCCTGCGGCCTTAAATTGCCGGGTGCCTCCTGGAGATCCGCCTCTCACAGGATGCCTCCCAGACGCAAGCAACACCAGTGCCAACTTGCTCTGCTTTGAGAGTGCCGTTTGGCTCCTGCAAACTGACACCCAGAACAGTGGCTTGTGAGTTTTGTTTCCCAGGGTATAAGCCTGTACAATGGTTCAGGGGCCTGAGGCCTTAAATTGCCGTGTGCCTCCTGTAATTCGGCCACTCGCAGGATGCCTCCCAGACACAAGGTGGCACCAGTTCCAAATTGGTCTGGTTTAAGAGTGCCAAGTGGGTCCTGAAAACTGACACCCAGAACAGTGGCTTGTGAGTTTTGTTTCCCAGGGAAAAAGCCTGTACAATGGTTCAGGGTCCTGAGGCCTTAAATTGCCGGGTGCCTCCTGGAATTGCGCCTCTCGCAGGATGCCTCCCAGACGCAAGTTGGCACCAGTGCCAACTTGGTCTGCTTTGAGAGTGCCAAGTGTGTCCTGAAAACTGACACCCAGAACAGTGGCTTGTGAGTTTTGTTTCCCAGGGAAAAAGCCTGTACAATGGTTCAGGGTCCTGCGGCCTTAAATTGCCGGGTGCCTCCTGGAATTGCGCCTCTCGCAGGATGCCTCCCAGACGCAAGGTGGCACCAGTGCCAACTTGGTCTGGTTTGAGAGTGCCAAGTGTGTCCTGAAAACTGACACCCAGAACAGTGGCTTGTGAGTTTTGTTTCCCAGGGAAAAAGACTGTAAAATGGTTCAGGGTCCTGCAACCTTAAATTGCCGGGTGCCTCCTGGAGATCCACCTCTCACAGGATGCCTCCCAGGCGCAACATGACACCAGTGCCAACTTGGTCTGGTTTAAGAGTGCCAAGTGGGTCCTGAAAACTGACACCCAGAACAGTGGCTTGTGAGTTTTGTTTCCCAGGGAAAAAGCCTGTACAATGGTTCAGGGGCCTGAGGCCTTAAATTGCCGGGTGCCTCCTGGAATTCGGACTCTTGCAGGATGCCTCCCAGACGCAAGGTGGCACCAGTGCCAACTTGGCCTTGTTTGAGAGTGCCAAGTGGGTCCTGCAAACTGACACCCAGAACAGTGGCTTCTGAATTTTGTTTTCCAGGGAAAAAGCCTGTACAATGGTTCAGGGGCCTGCGGCCTTAAATTGCCAGGTGCCTCCTGGAATTCGGCCTCTCGCAGGATGCCTGCCAGACGCAAGGTGGCGCCAGTGCCAACTTGGTCTGGTTTAAGAGTGCCAAGTGGGTCCTGAAAACTGACACCCAGAACAGTGGCTTGTGAGTTTTGTTTGCCAGGGAAAAAGCCTGTACAATGGTTCAGGGGCCTGAGGCCTTAAATTGCCGGGTGCCTCCCTAATTGCGCCTCTCGCAGGATGCCTCCCAGACGCAAGGTGGCACCAGTGCCAACTTGGTCTGCTTTGAGAGTGTCAAGTGGGTCCTGAAAACTGACACCCAGAACAGTGGCTTGTGAGTTTTGTTTGCCAGGGAAAAAGCCTGTACAATGGTTCAGGGTCCTGCGGCCTTAAATTGCCGGGTGCCTCCTGGAATTGCGCCTCTCGCAGGATGCCTCCCAGATGCAAGGTGGCACCAGTGCAAACTTGGTCTGCTTTGAGAGTGTCAAGTGGGTCCTGAAAACTGACACCCAGAACAGTGGCTTGTGAGTTTTGTTTCCCAGGGAAAAAGCCTGTACAATGGTTCAGGGTCCTGCGGCCTTAAATTGCCGGGTGCCTCCTGGAATTCGGCCTCTCGCAGGATTCCTGCCAGACGCAAGGTGGCGCCAGTGCCAACTTGGTCTGCTTTGAGAGTGTCAAGTGGGTCCTGAAAACTGACACCCAGAACAGTGGCTTGTGAGTTTTGTTTCCCAGGGAAAAAGCCTGTACAATGGTTCAGGGTCCTGCGGACTTAAATTCCCGGGTGCCTCCCGGAGATCCGCCTCTCGCAGGATGCCTCCCAGACGCAAGGTGGCACCAGTGCCAACTTGGTCTGCTTTGAGAGTGCCAAGTGGGTCCTGCCAGCTGACACCCAGAACAATGGCTTGTGAGTTTTGTTTCCCAGGGAAAAAGCCTGTACAATGGTTCAGGGTCCTGCGGCCTTAAATTGCCGGGTGCCTCCTGGAATTCCGCATCACGCCAGATGTTTCCCAGACGCTAAGCAACACCAGTACCAACTTGGTCTGGTTTAAGAGTGCCAAGTGGGTCCTGAAAACTGACACCCAGAACAGTGGCTTGTGAGTTTTGTTTCCCAGGGAAAAACCCTGTCCTGTGGTTCAGGGGCCTGCGGCCTTAAATTGCCGGGTGCCTCCTGGAGATCCGCCTCTCACAGGATGCCTCCCAGACGCAAGCAACACCAGTGCCAACTTGCTCTGCTTTGAGAGTGCCGTTTGGCTCCTGCAAACTGACACCCAGAACAGTGGCTTGTGAGTTTTGTTTCCCAGGGTATAAGCCTGTACAATGGTTCAGGGGCCTGAGGCCTTAAATTGCCGGGTGCCTCCTGGAATTCGGCCACTCGCAGGATGCCTCCCAGACACAAGGTGGCACCAGTTCCAACTTGGTCTGGTTTAAGAGTGCCAAGTGGGTCCTGAAAACTGACACCCAGAACAGTGGCTTGTGAGTTTTGTTTCCCAGGGAAAAAGCCTGTACAATGGTTCAGGGTCCTGAGGCCTTAAATTGCCGGGTGCCTCCTGGAATTGCGCCTCTCGCAGGATGCCTCCCAGACGCAAGTTGGCACCAGTGCCAACTTGGTCTGCTTTGAGAGTGTCAAGTGGGTCCTGAAAACTGACACCCAGAACAGTGGCTTGTGAGTTTAGTTTCCCAGGGAAAAAGCCTGTACCATGGTTCAGGGTCCTGCGGCCTGAAATTGCCGGGTGCCTCCTTTAATTGCGCCTCACGCAGGATGCCTCCAAGACGCAAGGTGGCACCGGTGCCAACTTGGTCTGGTTTGAGAGTGCCAGGTGGCTCCTGCAAACTGACACCCAGAACAGTGGCTTGTGAGTTTTGTTTCCCAGGGAAAAAGCCTGTAAAATGGTTTAGGTTAATGCCGCCTTTAATAGCCGGGTGCCACCTGGAGATCCGCCTCTCGCAGGATGCCTCCCAGACGCAAGGTGGCACCAGTGCCAACTTGGTCTGGTTTGAGAGTGTCAAGTGGGTCCTGAAAACTGACACCCAGAACAGTGGCTTGTGAGTTTTGTTTCCCAGGGAAAAAGCCTGTACAATGGTTCAGGGTCCTGTGGCCTTAAATTGCCGGATGCCTCCTGGAATTCCGCATCTCGCCAGGTGTTTCCCAGACGCTGAGCAACACCAGTGCCAACTTGGTCTGGTTTAAGAGTGCCAAGTGGGTCCTGAAAACTGACACCCAGAACAGTGGCTTGTGAGTTTTGTTTCCCAGGGAAAAAGCCTGTACAATGGTTCAGGTTCCTGCGGCCTTAAATTGCCGGGTGCCTCCTAGAATTCGGCGTCTTGCAAGATGCCTCCCAGACGCAAGGTGGCACCAGTGCCAACTTGGTCTTGTTTGAGAGTGCCAAGTGGGTCCTGCAAACTGACACCCAGAACAGTGGCTTCTGAATTTTGTTTTCCAGGGAAAAAGCCTGTAGAATTGTTGCAGAAATTATTGAAAAATCATATTATGGTTAATAGATAGATATCTAGAGCAATGAAACAGTGCTATAGTTAGCATGAGTAGCAGTAGTTATGCTAAGGCCGCAGTAGGCCTGGTAAACTTTAATTGAACTTTGGTGCATGATACAAGGTTCGGTGCATGGTAGATCGAAAGAATGTATTATCTAGAGAATGTACTAAGTCTTATCTATGGTATGTACCTTTTGGCTAAATAACAAAATGTCATGATGTATCTAATGAATCTTCATTTATCTGTAAAAATGATTAGTGATATACGCAAATCTAATGAAGCAATAATATCAAGAAAGGTATATAAACTCTGTAGATTTTATCACGAATTCGGGGCTCTGACTTTGGACGAAAAGTCCTCAGGCTCCCGGGCCCTCAATAAAGCACCGCATAAAGCAACTCCGGTTGTTTTGTGTTTTCTTCGGATCGGGCAACATTTTCTGGCGACCGCGGCAGGACTCCGAAGGTGGCTGGGGCGGTTCGCGTCCCGATCTTCTCCACGCCGGCACCGAGTGATTCTCGGGGAGTCATCGGTTTGTGCCCGACCCCCGCGCCTGTCGGACGACTGTGAAAGGTAAGCCCGAAGGTGCTTTATTTCTGGTAGTGGTATTGGGTGCCTGTCCGTAAGACGAGGTAGCAATCCTCGCAGGATTGGGCTAAGACGTCTGGTTGGGAAGCCTAGGCGCCGGCTGTCAGACGCGGCGAAAGCTGCGCAGGTCCGGCACTTGCCCCTCGCGGCGACGAGAAGTGGCAAGATTGGTTTGGTCTGGTATTTAATGGTAATTGCGCTGTTGATAATTACGCTGTTGCTTTGCTGTTTTGCTCTTGTTTTGTTGTTTATGTTTGGAGTAATTGAACTGTTGGTTTGTTGTTTATATTTGGAGTAATTGAATTGCTTTATTGTTTTATTACTTTGTTGTTTTGTTTGGAGTAGTTGAATTGCGGTTGTTTGTTTTATGTTCGGAGTAATTGAGCTACTGATTTTTACAGTTTTGTTGGTTGTGCTTAGTGCTGGTGTATATTGGTGGTTGCGGCGTTGGTGGTTGCGATTGATTATTGTCGGATTATTGGAGTAAGATGCCATTTAAAGTGCTTAAAACTATGGGGCAGTCTAACAATAAGATACCGGAAAATACCCCACTAGGTTGTTTACTAAAGCGTTGGAGAAGTGAGGGGTTTTATCAGGATTTGGAAAGAGAAAAGATGATTGATTATTGTAATCATTGGTGGCCGGAATATGAAAGGGTAGGGCCAGAGTGGCCATTGAATGGGTCTGTGGATTATGAGGATTATCATATCATTATCATTATGTGGATTATCAACTCCTTTGATGCAGTTTTTAAAACAAAATGAGAAATGGGATGAGGTACCGTATTTGGATTTATTCTATGTCCTGAGGGAGAAAAAGGAATGGCAGAAGGAGTGTGGAATAATGGTTTTGGATTTAAAAGGTTCGGAATGTGGGGAGTGTACGGAAAAGTCTAAATGTACCCAGTGTTTGGCTCTAACCTCCCGACCAGAGGAGGATCTATCCCCGTTCGTGGCTCCAAAGGTTCCCTGAGTTCCTGCTCCGGTTTCCCTTTCCTCATGCCCTCCGCTGCCTGAGGACAGTAGTAGTGATGAGAGTGAGGAGGAAAGACCGAGAGAAATAAAGGGGGAGCACAGGACCCCTAGCACAACTGTAAAATTACAGCCTCATACTCCCTCTCCTGGGCCCTCTGGGAATCCCTCTGGGAGTGGGCAAAGAACTCCTCTTGCGAGTAGGACAAGGCAAGGACGGAGAAATCTTGGGGAACCTAAGCTAATAGCTCCCTTTAGGGAAGCAGTGGGACCCCAAGGGGATAGGGTACTGATAAAGGTGCCCTTCTCCCCCGGAGATCTGGTAATTTGGAAGCAGTCTGCGGGAAGCTATCGGGAGGACCCAGAAAGGGTGGCACGGGTGGTAAAGATGATAATCAGAACGCAAAACCCGGACTGGAATGATTTGCAGGTGTTGTTAGACACTTTAATGGACTCCACAGAGAAAGAAATGGTTTTAAAAGCAGCAAAGGAGAAAGCAAGAGAGGCTATAAGGTTACAATTAGCAGAAGGGACTGTTAATGAGTTAGTACCGAGTGAAGATCCGGAATGGGATCCGAATACGAGCAAGGGTATGGGTGCAATTAAAGATTATCAAGAATTATTGCTGGAAGGAATCAGAACTGGTATGCCTAAAACTTTGAACTGGTCTAAGCTGTATTCAGTAAGACAGGACAAAAGTGAATCCCCATCAGCGTTTTTAGAAAGATTAAAGGAAACTGCCAGAAAATATACTAACTTGGATGTGGAGGGTGAGCCAGGGAAGCTACAGCATGCGTTAATATTTATGGGGCAATCTCAGGATGATATCCGAAAGAAACTACAGAAACTAGAGGGGGAGGATACTCGTAACTTGGATAAGATGTTGGAGGTAGCCTGGAAAGTATATAATAATAGAGAAAAAGAGACTGCCAAGAAACAGCAGGCAGGGATTCTGGCAGTGATCCAGCAAGCTGGAAATAGAGGGAGGGGTAGAGGTGGATCTATGCGGGGTCGTGGAATGGGTCGTGGCAGGGGAGGATTTCAAAACACTGGGGGACGGGGACTAACCCTGGGACCCAACCAGTGTGCCTTCTGTCGTCAATTAGGGCACTGGAAAAATGAATGTCCAGTAAGGAATGGGATGGGTGGTGTGCCAAATAATTCAGCAACTTACCCGATGACTCCGGGAGATGTCGCTCAGGCAATGGTTTTGGGAAATTATCAGAATCAAAGCTGACTAGAACAGGATCTGAAGGTTAGGTTGGAAATTGATGGGAAAGAGCAGGAATTTACGGTGGATACTGGGGCTACTTATTCAGTTTTAAATAAACGATTGGGGCCAATTAGTGACACTACGGTGCAAGTAGTAGGAGCAATGGGCCAGTTGGAGGAAAGGCCGTTCCTACAGCCATTAAATTTGAAATTCGGAGGGAAAGAGTTGGATCATCAATTTTTATATATGCCTAATTGCCCCAAGTCACTATTTGGGAGGGATTTGCTGTCTCTTTTGAACATGAAAATTTTGTTTGAGGACAGGAGAGTTAAAGTGGAAGTTCCTGATGAAGAAATAGCCAAATTATTTGTGATTAGAGAAGTTGAACCCACCCCCATTCCTGAAGAGGTGGAACCGGCTGTGGTACCATGGGTGTGGGAGACAGGAGTCCCGGGGAAGTCTAGAGCTGCACAACCAGTAACAGTAGAGTTAAAGGAAGGGGCACAACCTATAAGGATAAAACAGTATCCTATTAAACTTGAAGCCAGGGAAGGGGTTGCTCCTCTCATAGCACAATTTCTAACACAAGGAATATTGGAAGAATGTGAATCAGAATACAATACCCCCATTTTTCCCGTGAGGAAACCTAATGGTAAGTATAGATTGGTACAGGATTTAAGGGCAATTAATAACATCGTTAAAGATATTCACCCAGTGGTTGCAAATCCATATACTCTGTTAACATCTGTGTCTGAAAAATTTAAATGGTTTACTGTAATTGACTTGAAAGATGCATTCTTCTGCATTCCCTTGGCATCGCAAAGTAGGAAATATTTTGCTTTCGAATGGGAGAGCCCAGACACTGGTCGCAAGAAGCAACTTACATGGGCGAGGCTTCCTCAGGGATACAAAAACAGCCCCACGATATTTGGGAACCAATTGGCAAAGGAGTTAGAAGAATGGAAGACAACTGAGGTAAGAGACTCACCGTTCTCGTATGTAATTCTGCAGTATGTTGATGATATTTTTCTAGCCACCGAGGAGAAAGAACTGTGTTTGAAACTCACAATAGCATTGTTGAACATGCTGGGCCAGGCTGGATACCGAGTGTCAAAAGAAAAAGCACAGTTAATAAAGGAGAGCGTGATTTACCTGGGTTGTGAAATCACTCAGGGCCAGAGACGGTTGGGAGTCAACCGAGTGGAGGCCATTTGTGCCATCCCACTTCCGAGAAGCCATCAGGAATTAAGATCCTTCTTGGGGATGGTAGGATGGTGTCGATTATGGATTCTGAATTTTGGGTTACTAGCGAAACCATTGTATGAGGCCCTGAAGGAACCACAGCTGAACTGGGACAGGTTAAGGAAGAATGCCTTTCAGAATTTAAAACAAGCCCTAAAGGAGGCTCCGGCTTTAGGGCTTCCGGATCTGAGCAAGGACTTTCAGTTGTACGTGAATGAAAGGCAAAAGTTGGCTCTGGGAGTGTTAACCCAGCGGATTGGGTCTTGGAAGCGCCCGGTAGGGTACTTCTCGAGGCAATTGGACACTGTTAGCGCTGGTTGGCCGTCATGCTTGCGGGCAGTTGCGGCCACGGTGATCCTCATTCAAGAAGCCAGAAAATTGACAATGGGCAAGAAGATGGAGGTATTCGTACCTCACATGGTACTGGCAGTTCTGGAACAAAAGGGGGGTCACTGGTTATCATCTAGTCGAATGCTGCAGTACCAAGCAACCTTGAGAGAGCAGGATGATGTAGAATTGAAAATAACTAATCATGTTAATCCAGCAGAATTTCTCCGCAGTGAACAGGAAGAAGGAGAATTGGTGCACGACTGTGTGGAGGTCATCGAGCAGGTACATGCCAGTCGGATAGATTTAAAGGATACACCAATGGAAAATCCCGATTGGGAACTATTCACAGATGGATCGAGTTACGTGGAGAATGGTACCAGGTATGCAGGGTATGCAGTGGTGACTGTTCATACAGTTGTAGAAGCAAAAGCTTTACCTCCTGGTACCTCAGCCCAGAAGGCAGAGATAATTGGGCTGACGCGAGCTCTTATCCTCAGCACTGGGACAAAAGTTAACATCTGGACTGATTCTAAATATGCCTTTGGGGTGATCCATGTACATGGGGCGTTGTGGAAGGAGAGAGGACTACTCAGTTCACAGGGAACTTCCATCAAATACAAAGAAGAAATTTTAGCTCTGTTAGAAGCAGTACACAGGCCGGCAAAGGTTGCAGTGATGCATGTGAGAGGACATCGGAAAGAAGAAGGAAAAATCTACCAGGGAAATGATATGGCAGATGCGACGGCTCGGAAGGTGGCTCGAGAGGTATGGACTCAGATGGCACTAATACCAGTCAAGGTGAGTCCAGTAAATCCCTACCTAAACCAGGCACCTAAATATGCAGTAGATGATGAGAAACTGGCAATGTTATTGAATGCACAAAAGAACACGACTGGATGGTATGTAACAACAACAGGACAGGTGGTAGTACCAACAAAAATAATGAAAGTCATTTTGGAAACAGAACATAACAAATGCCATTGGGGTGCAGAGATGCTCGTGAAATTCTTAAGGAAAGAAATAGTTTCAAACCAGATGTTAACACTTGCAAAACGGGTGAATGCAATGTGCCCAGTCTGTTTGAAAAACAATCCAATCGTTAGGAAACAAATTCAATTGGGGAAACTACAGGTAGGACCAGAACCAGGAGATTATTGGCAAGTAGATTTTGCTGAGTTACCAAAAGCACAAAATTTCAAGTATATGTTAGTGTACGTCTGTACCTTTTCAGGATGGCCAGAAGCTTACCCTTGCAGGACAAATCAGGCTAAGGAGGTGGTGAGGACATTGCTTAAAGAAATCATTCCCAGGTTTGGGGTACCTCTAGGGTTATCATCTGATAGAGGTCCACATTTCATAGCTGGAATTGTTCAAACTGTAGCCAGGGTCTTGGACATATCTTGGGATTTGCACACACCTTGGCGACCCCAATCAAGTGGTCAGGTTGAGAGGATGAATCAAACGCTGAAAGGGCAAATCAAGAAAATTTGCCAGGAAGCCAAAATGCAGTGGCCACAAGCTTTACCTCTAGCTCTATTGAGAGTTAGAATAAAGCCCAGGGAGAGGTTGGGAGTAAGTCCTTATGAGATACTGTATGGGAAACCTTACCATGCTACTGTGTTGAAAGGAGATTTACATGTACAAGCTGATCAAACGATATTTAACTATGTTATGTCACTAAACAGAACTCTCAGTAACCTAAGGGGGGCCCTGCAGTGGAATCGACCTCTACCACTGGAGAATCCAGTTCACGACATCCAACGTGGTGACCGAGTGTATGTGAGAAATTGGTTCACGGATCCACTGAAGGAAACATAGGATGGTCCCTACCAAGTGATCCTGACGACATACACGGCGATAAAGGTGGCGGGGATCGACACCTGGATCCACTACACTCGAGTCAAGAAAATTCCAACACAATGGGAGACTCAGATGGTCTCCCCGACGCGAATGATATTTCGCGCAAAGCCGCGTTCTTAATCATTCTGTTGCTGGTAATGATGAAATTGATACCTGCTCAAGGTTTTGTGGTTGTTACTGTTGCAGAACCTATTGTCGGGATCATGGAAGGGATGGATGTGAATCTCACCTGTGCTGTAACCCATGACCAGAAAGCTGAAGCCCGAGACTTAAAGGTATTCTGGAAACAAGGAGCTGGGTACCCTAAGGCAAGTTTCACTACTGTTTGGGATAAGGATGCGCAGAAGGGAAACACCACATTACAACTAAAACGAGTGACTAAAGAAGATATGGAAATTTATATGTGTATAGTACAAATTAGATCTAGCTTTGATCATAAGAGAATTAAATTGAGGGTGGTATCCTGGAAATTACGGGAAGGAGCTATCTCTCAGGAATCGGTGTCAGTTAAGCCAGCATCCGCTATTCAAGACCTGTGGGACGGTCCCCCATTAAAACTTAATTGCCCATTTACTATAACAGGAACATGCAAACAAGAAGTAAAGGTCAAGTGGTGGAAAGAACAACAACAAATGTGGGAACAAATTGACCAGGGGGTGAGTTGGTGGAAATTAGGGGACAGAGGAATCGGGTGGTTAAACATTTCAGACCCTAAGCAAAATATGGACGAAGGGCGGTATCTGTGTCTAGTTATGTGTGGAATAGAGGCAGACTATGGTATCCGATCGTCAATAGTTAGAGCACATTTGGGGGAAGGGATCAAGGCGACACATGGAATTTTCCGAGCAGTGCAAGGCATGGCAGTCATCTTAGTCTGTAAAGTGAGGAAGGATGTACAGTTTACCGATTACGGATGGTGGTTTGGGGGAAACAATATTCAGGACAAAGAAGGGAAGTATCGCAAAGAGAAACAATCAGATCAAACTATAGTCCTTATAATCGAGGACGTACAGCCTGAAGATGAGGGATATTATTGGTGTTGGATCAGCAAAGATTCCTGGTGGGGACATTCAAGGACAATGGTCTCATTAACCCGAGGGAAACCGAGAAAGGTAAGAGAGACTAACATTACCATTCAAAATGAGCAAGAACGAGAAAACCTGATAGTGGGATTGATCAGAGATTTTGGTACAGTACAGAATGTCTCACGAATCACGGCATGCCTGCCACTCCCACAAGCCGCTGGGGAGCCTATTACATGGGGGGTGATTCCGGTCCCAATGCCTCCAACCTTGCAGGAAAACACTACATTCATGTGTCAAGTAGAGGTAGTAGAAAAGGAGATAGTAGAGGTTAAAGAAGGTTATTCCCCATTATGGAAATACTCATCGATTTGGGACTGTTGGGAAAAAGGAGGTAGATATGAACCAAAACCTGGACTGTATGGAGGATTAGGAAATTATGGTTGGTGTTTTGAGAAGCAAGGCCAACCAATTAGGAAAAAGCAACTATCTCGGGAAATACGGTGTCATAATATGACACAAGAACAGCCTTTATGGGACAACTGGGAAGCTATATGGGGCCCAAGTTTACTGGAACACTACAGCTATATTGGACCTGTTGATTGGTGTGTACAATGGACAGGAAGTAAAAACCAATCACATGAAGACGTATCAGAGATACATACTTCCACTAGAGAAAAGACAGTGATTAAGGGAGACTGGAACTGTACAGAAGTTTATACATGCGACACTCCAGGGGATCAGATTAGCCTAGTACCAGTAAGGGTCCTCTTAAAATGGGGATGTGAATGCAGGAAATACAATCATACAATACCTGGCAAACCCCTTATGAATGGGTTCTACGGAAGAGTCTCCTGTAGAACAACAACACTTAGAAGTCCAGGAAATTTGGTGTGGGTAATGGGACATGGACAATGGACTACTCATCTCCCTTTGGATGGGCCAGTAGCACAAGTAACTCTAGGAGTACCAACGCTATGCCCTTTGTGGAAACAGTCTAAGTTAGAGGCATCAGGGACCAGGAAAAAGAGAGAAATTGATGATTCGGACTTGTTAGCAGATGAAGATCAGTGGCACGCACCAGATAGCGGAGTGAAGTTCGGATGGGCACTAGAATCCTTATTTGCACCAGTAGCCACATATAGAAATAGGGAAATGTTGTTTAAGCTACTGGGACAGACAGAAAGATTGGCAAGAGCAACTAGGAAAGGATTTACAGATCTAAACTTACAATTGCAGGCTACTTCTCGTATGACACTCCAAAATAGAATGGCTTTAGACATGCTGTTATTGAAAGAACATGGAGTTTGTGGGTATTTAAATAAAAGAATTGACCACTGCTGCATCCATATCCCAAATATAACTATAGAAGTAGAAAAAGATATTTCGCAATTAGAAACAGTCGAATCTGGAACAAAAGAAATTGAAGAGGAAGCCCAGCACAATTGGATAGGAGCTTTGTTAAATTCAATGGGACTTCAGGTTTCTGGTTGGATATCGTCAATATTGCAATATTTACTGTTGTTTGTAATTGTAGTAATAGTTGCTTGGATAGCTTATAAATGTGTTTTAGGAATAATATTCAAAGAAACAAGGCGAACGCGAAGGTTGATAAAAGCAATAGCAAGAAACTCCAGGATGGGAATTCCCCCACCCAAGTACGAAGAAGCGGTCTCTTATAGAAGAACTGAAGCTGAAAATAGAAGAACTGAAGCTGAAGGTTGAGCATCCTTGCAGAAGATCTGAAGAATGCTCAAAAGGGGGGACTTGTTGCAGAAATTATTGAAAAATCATATTATGGTTAATAGATAGATATCTAGAGCAATGAAACAGTGCTATAGTTAGCATGAGTAGCAGTAGTTATGCTAAGGCCGCAGTAGGCCCGGTAAACTTTAATTGAACTTTGGTGCATGATACAAGGTTCGGTGCATGGTAGATCGAAAGAATGTATTATCTAGAGAATGTACTAAGTCTTATCTATGGTATGTACCTTTTGGCTAAATAACAAAATGTCATGATGTATCTAATGAATCTTCATTTATCTGTAAAAATGATTAGTGATATACGCAAATCTAATGAAGCAATAATATCAAGAAAGGTATATAAACTCTGTAGATTTTATCACGAATTCGGGGCTCTGACTTTGGACGAAAAGTCCTCAGGCTCCCGGGCCCTCAATAAAGCACCGCATAAAGCAACTCCGGTTGTTTTGTGTTTTCTTCGGATCGGGCAACAGAATGGTTTTCGGTACTGCGGCCTTAAATTGCCGGGTGACTCCTGGAATTCCGCCTCTCGCAGGATGCCTCCCAGACGCAAGGTGGCACCAGTGCCAACTTGGTCTGGTTTGAGAGTGCCAAGTGTGTCCTGGAAACTGACACCCAGAACAGTGGCTTGTGAGTTTTGTTTCCCAGGGAAAAAGCCTGTACAATGGTTCAGGGTCCTGCGGCCTTAAATTGCCGGGTGCCTCCTGGAATTCCGCCTCTTGCAGGATGCCTCCCAGACGCAAGGTGGCACCAGTGCCAACTTTGTCTGGTTTGAGAGTGCCAAGTGGGTCCTGCAAACTGACACCAAGAACAGTGGCTTGTGAGTTTTGTTTCCCAGGGAAAAAGCCTGTACAATGGTTCAGGGTCCTGCGGACTTAAATTGCCGGGTGCCTCCTGGAATTCCGCATCTCGCCAGGTGTTTCCCAGACGCTAAGCAACCAGTGCCAACTTGGTCTGGTTTAAGAGTGCCAAGTGGGTCCTGCAAACTGACACCCAGAACAGTGGCTTCTGAATTTTGTTTTCCAGGGAAAAAGCCTGTAGAATGGTTTTCGGTCCTGTGGCCTTAAATTGCCGGGTGCCTCCTGGAATTGCGCCTCTCGCAGGATGCCTCCCAGACGCAAGGTGGCACCAGTGCCAACTTGGTCTGGTTTGAGAGTGCCAAGTGTGTCCTGAAAACTGACACCCAGAACAGTGGCTTGTGAGTTTTGTTTCCCAGGGAAAAAGCCTGTACAATGGTTCAGGGGCCTGAGGCCTTAAATTGCTGGGTGCCTCCTGGAATTCAGACTCTCGCAGGATGCCTCCCAGATGCAAAATGACACCATTTCCAACATGGTCTGGTTTGCGAGTGTCAAGTGGGTCCTGAAAACTGACACCCAGAACAGTGGCTTGTGAGTTTTGTTTCCCAGGGAAAAAGCCTGTATAATGGTTCAGGGTCCTGCGGCCCTAAATTGCCGGGTGCCTCCTGGAATTCGGCCTCTCGCAGGATGCCTCCCAGACGCAAGGTGGCACCAGTTCAAACTTGGTAGGGTTTAAGAGTGCCAAGTGGGTCCTGTGTAGCAAGTCAGGGCAAGGCGGTCGGAAGATCACGCGATTGTCACGGAAAGCTCAGGAATCTCTCTCCCCCCCAACCCCCTAAGATAAGAGATAAGCCAAAGAATGTACCCGTCCCTGTTCCAGTAGTTTTCCACTAACCCCAGTAAAATTCCACTCCTTACTAACCATAAAAGGTAAAACGGGACCCCTAGGTGATGTAATGCATGTCCCCAAACCTATATAACCCCATGTTAAGAGACAATAAACGCCTTTGACCGTCCATCATATTGATGTAGCGTATGTCTCTGGCCCGAGTGATTCTGAGCAGAATGAATCACCGTGCTGCTCCATAGAACCAGGTCGCCGTTGCCTTGTGCAACATAAGGCAACATATCTGGTGCCGAAACCCGGGAACAAAACGAGAACAAAGGGAGAAAAAGAAAAAAGAAGAGAGAAGCTCGGGTGACGGGTCTTCGCTTGTGAAGGAGGCAGCGGCTGTAGCGATCAGATCGTCTGCAGCGAGGAAGGACGCTTCCGGGATCAGCGAGAGCCATGAATGCTATCGCGAGGATCGTGAGTGAGATTCACACACAGTGGGGTGTAGAATGTAAGCCTAAGGATTTATGCTTTGTATTATCGAAGTTTATAGAGCTCGGGGCGATAGAAACCCCGGTTGACTTACTCCATTCGGAGATATGGGCTAACTGCACGACAGTTTTAGCGGAACACACCATGTCTACCGGCTCAGGGAAAGCCCTGAAGGCATGGGGCAGAGTCTGTCAGGCTCTGCAAAAAGCTAGGCAAGAGCAAGAAACGTGGCAAGCAGCCAGGAATTGTTTATTAGCCACGCCGCAGCTGGGGGTGGGGGCCGCAACGCAAACCGCCCCGGAGAGCGACCCGATCGAAAAGGGAGACGCGCGGGGACCGGGCACCCTTTACCCCCCTCCGAGCCAAAGCCCAAAACCCCCGGGGCCCCCGGGAGACCCCCCCAGAAAACCCCCCGCCCGTCCCGCGGAGCCTGCCGCCTCCTACTCCCCCCCGCCGCGCGACCGCCTGAAAAACCCGCGGTTTCCCTGTCCGTCTCGCCGCTGCTCAGTCGCCCGGCGCGGGACCCGCAGGAACACACGAAATCCTTTTGGGGGGGACTGGCACGGGAAGCACGGGACGCGGAGCAGGCAGCCGGCATGGAGAAGCCGGTCCCCCTTCCCCCGCCGCCATACATGCTGGAGCATGGCGCCGGAGAGGGGGGGGATGGGCGGGGCCGGCCGGACCACGACGGGGAGAGCAGGGAGTCGGGAAGAGCTGCTACCACGCATGCTCAGGGGAGCAGCAGGGGACGTTCCCCCGACCGGGAGCCACGTCACACCCTGCTACCATACAAGGGAGAAACCACTCCCCGTGGGAGGCAGGACACGCCCAGGGGGTGGGAGTGGCACCGCCCCCGAGGGGAGGGGCGGGGCCGAAGCCGCACAAAACGGCACAGCAGCCCGGAAATGTGCTATCAGTCCTCTTCCGGCTCTGAACACAGCAACAGCTGCTCAGATAGCTCCGAAGAGCTAACTGATCCCGGCTGGGACTCGGACATAGAGAAAACAGAAATTATGCGGTTTCAAGCGAAACCGAACAAAGATCTAAATAAAGATAATGAACAACGGCAATACAAGCTCACTGACTGGAGCAAGATAAAAATAGCATGTGCGGATTATGCACCGGCAGCAACAATACATGTATTCCCAGTGAGAGTCACGGGACAACAGGGCAATCAGCAAAGGTCATATACTCCTATAAACCCCAAAGAGGTACAGACAATTGTCAAAGCCATTTCAGAAAAAGGGATCAACTCAGCTATAGTTTCTACTCTTATAGATGGCCTTTTTAGTAATGATGACCTGCTTCCTTTTGATATTACACAAATAAGCCGCATGCTTTTTGATGGTGCAGGTTTGATTGTATTTAAACAGGAATGGAAAGATAATTGTACAACGGCTCTAGCCCAAGCTTCGGAGGAAGGGCAGCAGCTGCACGGCTCGACCCTTTCCAGGCTGCTGGGGAAACACGATTTAGTAACGACCCCCCAGTAACAAGCTGCACAATTACGGGCTGAGGAAGTTCGAGCCACCACCCGGGCGGCCAGAGAGGCCATCCGCGCGGCTTCTAGGACGGTAAACAAGCCGTCACCATGGTCTACCATAAAACAGGGGGAGAGCGAAGGCTTTACACAGTTTGTAGACCGTTTACAAGCGGCAGTAGACTCCTCCAGCCTGCCTGCAGAAGCGAAGGGACCCGTGGTAGCTGACTATCTACGGCAACATTGTAATTCGATAGCCAAAGATATCCTACGCTCCTTACCCCCCGGAGCCAGCCTAGCTGACATGATTAAACATGTTGCAAGAGAGGAACAGCTGACCCCCATTCAAGCAGCCGTCCACACACTGGTCAGTGCCATGGCTTGCTTAAAATGTGGAGAAGCAGATCATACCACAGAAAGCTGTCCTCAGCCAACACAGTTCTCCCAAGATGCACCCCCGCTCCAAGCACCCCAGAGAGGGATCTGTTGGAGCTGCGGGGGGAGGGGACCATTTAGGTCGATTGAGCCCAACTTTGACAATGAAACTAACGAGGATTGCGAATTTCTGTTCACAGGAGACGCTTGTGAGACGACCTCATAACGGGTACACCCCCGTTCCGGAGGAGAGAGACAGACCACCAAGCAGCCAAGCATCGCCCGAGAGACCTGAGAAATGGGCACGGGCGAGACCCAAGCATCAACAGTGTTTCTGTGCGAGGAGAGAAACACAACCTACCCCAAAAAACCAAACCCTACCCACAAAAATCACCGATACCCCGACCGGCCACGCGGAAGAGACTGCTCAGCCGGACCGGAATCGAACCTAACCCTTTGCATGCTAGAACCTACCTTCCCTTCCCTTGTCAAATCATAACCTTATACCTCATTTCAGCGCCTATGTATGTAACTACCTCATTCATTTGTGAAAAAAGGGGGGGAAGTGTAGCAAGTCAGGGCAAGGCGGTCGGAAGATCACGCGATTGTCACGGAAAGCTCAGGAATCTCTCTCCCCCCCAAACCCCTAAGATAAGAGATAAGCCAAAGAATGTAACCCTCCCTGTTCCAGTAGTTTTCCACTAACCCCAGTAAAATTCCACTCCTTACTAACCATAAAAGGAAAAACGGGACCCCTAGGTGATGTAATGCATGTCCCCAAACCTATATAACCCCATGTTAAGAGACAATAAACGCCTTTGACCGTCCATCATATTGATGTAGCGTATGTCTCTGGCCCGAGTGATTCTGAGCAGAATGAATCACCGTGCTGCTCCATAGAACCAGGTCGCCGTTGCCTTGTGCAACATAAGGCAACAGTCCTGAAAACTGACACCCAGAACAGTGGCTTGTGAGTTTTGTTTCCCAGGGAAAAAGCCTGTACAATGGTTCAGGGGCCTGCGGCCTTAAATTGCCGGGTGCCTCCTGGAGATCCGCCTCTCACAGGATGCCTCCCAGGCGCAACATGACACCAGCGCCAACTTAGTCTGGTTTAAGAGTGCCAAGTGGGTCCTGAAAACTGACAGCCAGAACAGTGGCTTGTGAGTTTTGTTTCCCAGGGAAAAAGCCTGTACAATGGTTCAGGGGCCTGCGGCCTTAAATTGCCGGGTGCCTCCTGGAATTGCGCCTCTCGCAGGATACCTCCAAGACGCAAAATGGCACCAGTGCCAACTTGGTCTGGTTTGAGAGTGCCAGGTGGCTCCTACAAACTGACACCCAGAACAGTGGCTTGTGAATTTTGTTTCCCAGAGAAAAAGCCTGTACAATGGTTCAGGGTCCTGCGGACTTAAATTGCCGGGTACCTCCTGGAATTCGGCCACTCGCAGGATGCCTCCCAGACGCAAGGTGGCACCAGTTCCAACTTGGTCTGGTTTAAGAGTGCCAAGTGGGTCCTGAAAACTGACACCCAGAACAGTGGCTTGTGAGTTTTGTTTCCCAGGTAAAAAGCCTGTACAATGGTTCAGGGGCCTGAGGCCTTAAATTGCCGGGTGCCTCCTGGAATTGCGCCTCTCGCAGGATGCCTCCCAGACACAAGGTGGCACCAGTTCCAACTTGGTCTGGTTTAAGAGTGCCAAGTGGGTCCTGAAAACTGACACCCAGAACAGTGGCTTGTGAGTTTTGTTTCCCAGGGAAAAAGCCTGTACAATGGTTCAGGGGCCTGAGGCCTTAAATTGCCAGGTGCCACATGGAATTGCGCCTCTCGCAGGATGCCTCCCAGACGCAAGTTGGCACCAGTGCCAACTTGGTCTGGTTTGAGAGTGCCAAGTGGGTCCTGAAAACTGACACCCAGAACAGTGGCTTGTGAGTTTTCTTTCCCAGGGAAAAAGACTGTAAAATGGTTCAGGGTCCTGCGGCCTTAAATTGCCGGGTGCCTCCTGGAGATCCGCCTCTTACAGGATGCCTCCCAGGCGCAACATGACACCAGTGCCAACTTGGTCTGGTTTGAGAGTGCCAGGTGGCTCCTGCAAACTGACACCCAGAACAGTGGCTTGTGAGTTTTGTTTCCCAGGGAAAAAGCCTGTACAATGGTTCAGGGGCCTGAGGCCTTAAATTGCTGGGTGCCTCCTGGAATTCGAACTCTCGCAGGATGCCTCCCAGACGCAAGGTGGCACCAGTGCCAACTTGGTCTGGTTTAAGAGTGCCAAGTGGGTCCTGAAAACTGACACCCAGAACAGTGGCTTGTGAATTTTGTTTCCCAGGGAAAAAGCCTGTACCATGGTTCAGGGTCCTGTGGCTTTAAATTGCCAGGTGCCTCCTGGAATTGCGCCTCTCGCAGGATGCCTCCCAGACGGAAGGTGGCACTAGTGCAAAATTGGTCTGCTTTGAGAGTGTCAAGTGGGTCCTGAAAACTGACACCCAGAACAGTGGCTTGTGAGTTTTGTTTCCCAGGGAAAAAGCCTGTACAATGGTTCAGGGTCCTGCGGCCTTAAATTGCCGGGTGCCTCCTTGAATTGCGCCTCTCGCAGGATGCCTCCAAGACGCAAGGTGGCACCAGTGCCAACTTGATCTGGTTTGAGAGTGCCAGGTGGCTCCTGCAAACTGACACCCAGAACAGTGGCTTGTGAGTTTTGTTTCCCAGGGAAAAAGCCTGTACAATAGTTTATGTTAATGCGGCCTTTAATAGCCGAGTGCCACCTGGAGATCCGCCTCTCGCAGGATGCCTCCCAGACGCAAGGTGGCACCAGTTCCAACTTGGTCTGCTTTGAGAGTGTCAAGTGGGTCCTGAAAACTGACACCCAGAACAGTGGCTTGTGAGTTTTGTTTCCCAGGGAAAAAGCCTGTACAATGGTTCAGGGGCATGAGGCCTTAAATTGCTGGGTGCCACCTGGAATTCAGACTCTCGCAGGGTGCCTCCCAGACGCAAAATGACACCATTTCCAACATGGTCTGGTTTGAGAGTGTCAAGTGGGTCCTGAAAACTGACACCCAGAACAGTGGCTTGTGAGTTTTGTTTCCCAGGGAAAAAGCCTGTACAATGGTTCAGGGTCCTGCGGCCTTAAATTGCCGGGTGCCTCCTGGAATTCGGCCTCTCGCAGGATGCCTCCCAGACGCAAGGTGGCACCAGTGCCAACTTGGTAGGGTTTAAGAGTGCCAAGTGGGTCCTGAAAACTGACACCCAGAACAGTGGCTTGTGAGTTTTGTTTCCCAGTGAAAAAGCCTGTACAATGGTTCAGGGGCCTGCGGCCTTAAATTGCCGGGTGCCTCCTGGAGATCCGCCTCTCACAGGATGCCTCCCAGGCGCAACATGACACCAGTGCCAACTTAGTCTGGTTTAAGAGTGCCCAGTGGGTCCTGAAAACTGACACCCAGAACAGTGGCTTGTGAGTTTTGTTTCCCAGGGAAAAAGCCTGTACAATGGTTCAGGGTCCTGAGGCCTTAAATTGCCGTGTGCCTCCTGTAATTGCGCCTCTCGCAGGATGCCTCCCAGACGCAAGTTGGCACCAGTGCCAACTTGGTCTGCTTTGAGAGTGTCAAGTGGGTCCTGAAAACTGACACCCAGAACAGTGGCTTGTGAGTTTTGTTTCCCAGGGAAAAAGCCTGTACAATGGTTCAGGGTCCTGCGGCCTTAAATTGCCGGGTGCCTCCTGGAATTCGGCCTCTCGCAGGATGCCTCCCAGACGCAAGGTGGCACCAGTTCAAACTTGGTAGGGTTTAAGAGTGCCAAGTGAGTCCTGAAAACTGACACCCAGAACAGTGGCTTGTGAGTTTTGTTTCCCAGGGAAAAAGCCTGTACAATGGTTCAGGGGCCTGCGGCCTTAAATTGCCGGGTGCCTCCTGGAGATCCGCCTCTCACACGATGCCTCCCAGGCGCAACATGACACCAGTGCCAACTTAGTCTGGTTTAAGAGTGCCAAGTGGCTCCTGAAAACTGACACCCAGAACAGTGGCTTGTGAGTTTTGTTTCCCAGGGAAAAAGCCTGTACAATGGTTCAGGGTCCTGCGGCCTTAAATTGCCGGGTGCCTCCTGGAATTGCGCCTCTCGCAGGATGCCTCCCAGACGCAAGGTGGCACCAGTTCCAACTTGGTCTGCTTTGAGAGTGTCAAGTGGGTCCTGAAAACTGACACCCAGAACAGTGGCTTGTGAGTTTTGTTTCCCAGGGAAAAAGCCTGTACAATGGTTCAGGGTCCTGCGGCCTTAAATTGCCGGGTGCCTCCTGGAATTGCGTCTCTCGCAGGATGCCTCCAAGACGCAAAATGGCACCAGTGCCAACTTGGTCTGGTTTGAGAGTGCCAGGTGGCTCCTGCAAACTGACACCCAGAACAGTGGCTTGTGAGTTTTGTTTCCCAGGGAAAAAGCCTGTACAATGGTTCAGGGTCCTGAGGCCTTAAATTGCCGTGTGCCTCCTGTAATTGCGCCTCACGCAGGATGCCTCCCAGACGCAAGTTGGCACCAGTGCCAACTTGGTCTGCTTTGAGAGTGTCAAGTGTGTCCTGAAAACTGACAGCCAGAACAGTGGCTTGTGAGTTTTGTTTCCCAGGGAAAAAGCCTGTACAATGGTTCAGGGTCCTGCGGCCTTAAATTGCCAAGTGCCACCTGGAATTGCGCCTCTCGCAGGATGCCTCCCAGACGCAAGGTGGCACCAGTGCCAACTTGGTCTGGTTTGAGAGTGCCAAGTGTGTCCTGAAAACTGACACCCAGAACAGTGGCTTGTGAGTTTTGTTTCCCAGGGAAAAAGACTGTAAAATGGTTCAGGGGCCTGCAACCTTAAATTGCCGGGTGCCTCCTGGAGATCCGCCTCTCACAGGATGCCTCCCAGGCGCAACATGACACCAGTGCCAACTTGGTCTGGTTTGAGAGTGCCAGGTGTCTCCTGCAAACTGACACCCAGAACAGTGGCTTGTGAGTTTTGTTTCCCAGGGAAAAAGCCTGTACAATGGTTCAGGGGCCTGAGGCCTTAAATTGCTGGGTGCCTCCTGGAATTCGGCCTCTCGCAGGATGCCTCCAAGACGCAAGGTGGCACCAGTGCCAACTTGATCTGGTTTGAGAGTGCCAGGTGGCTCCTGAAAACTGACACCCAGAACAGTGGCTTGTGAGTTTTGTTTCCCAGGGAAAAAGCCTGTATAATGGTTCAGGGTCCTGCGGCCTTAAATTGCCGGGTGTCTCCTGGAACTCGGCCTCTCGCAGGATGCCTCCCAGACGCAAGGTGGCACCAGTTCCAACTTGGTAGGGTTTAAGAGTGCCAAGTGGGTCCTGAAAACTGACACCCAGAACAGTGGCTTATGAGTTTTGTTTCCCAGGGAAAAATCCTGTACAATGGTTCAGGGGCCTGCGGCCTTAAATTGCCGGGTGCCTCCTGGATATCCGCCTCTCACAGGATGCCTCCCAGGCGCAACATGACACCAGTGCCAACTTAGTTAGGTTTAAGAGTGCCAAGTGGCTCCTGAAAACTGACACCCAGAACAGTGGCTTGTGAGTTTTGTTTGCCAGGGAAAAAGCCTGTACAATGGTTCAGGGTCCTGCGGCCTTAAATTGCCGGGTGCCTCCTGGAATTGCGCCTCTCGCAGGATGCCTCCCAGACGCAAGGTGGCAACAGTTCAAACTTGGTAGGGTTTAAGAGTGCCAAGTGGGTCCTGAAAACTGACACCCAGAACAGTGGCTTGTGAGTTTTGTTTCCCAGGGAAAAAGCCTGTACAATGGTTTATGTTAATGCCGCCTTTAATAGCCGGGTGCCACCTGGAGATCCGCCTCTCGCAGGATGCCTCCCAGACGCAAGGTGGCACCAGTGCCAACTTGGTCTGGTTTGAGAGTGTCAAGTGGGTCCTGAAAACTGACACCCAGAACAGTGGCTTGTGAGTTTTGTTTCACAGGTAAAAAGCCTGTATAATGGTTCAGGGTCCTGCGGCCTTAAATTGCCGGGTGCCTCCTGGAATTCGGCCTCTCGCAGGATGCCTCCCAGACGCAAGGTGGCACCAGTTCCAATTTGGTAGGGTTTAAGAGTGCCAAGTGGGTCCTGAAAACTGACACCCAGAACAGTGGCTTGTGAGTTTTGTTTCCCAGGGAAAAAGCCTGTACAATGGTTCAGGGGCCTGCGGCCTTAAATTGCCGGGTTCCTCCTGGAATTGCGCCTCTCGCAGGATGCCTCCCAGGCGCAACATGACACCAGTGCCAACTTAGTCTGGTTTAAGAGTGCGAAGTGGGTCCTGAAAACTGACACCCAGAACAGTGGCTTGTGAGTTTTGTTTGCCAGGGAAAAAGCCTGTACAATGGTTCAGGGTCCTGCGGCCTTAAATTGCCGGGTGCCTCCTGGAATTGCGCCTCTCGCAGGATGCCTCCCAGACGCAAGGTGGCACCAGTTCAAACTTGGTAGGGTTTAAGAGTGCCAAGTGGGTCCTGAAAACTGACACCCAGAACAGTGGCTTGTGAGTTTTGTTTCCCAGGGAAAAAGCCTGTACAATGGTTTATGTTAATGCCGCATTTAATAGCCGGGTGCCACCTGGAGATCCGCCTCTCGCAGGATGCCTCCCAGACGCAAGGTTGCACCAGTGCCGAATTGGTCTGCTTTGAGAGTGTCAAGTGTGTCCTGAAAACTGACACCCAGAACAGTGGCTTGTGAGTTTTGTTTCCCAGGGAAAAAGCCTGTACAATGGTTCAGGGGCATGAGGCTTTGAATTGCTGGGTGCCTCCTTGAATTGCGCCTCTCGCAGGATGCCTCCAAGACGCAAGGTGGAACCAGGGCCAACTTGGTCTGCTTTGAGAGTGCCAGGTGGCTCCTGCAAACTGACACCCAGAACAGTGGCTTGTGAGTTTTGTTTCCCAGGGAAAAAGCCTGTACAATAGTTTATGTTAATGCGGCCTTTAATAGCCGAGTGCCACCTGGAGATCCGCCTCTCGCAGGATGCCTCCCAGACGCAAGGTGGCACCAGTTCCAACTTGGTCTGCTTTGAGAGTGTCAAGTGTGTCCTGAAAACTGACACCCAGAACAGTGGCTTGTGAGTTTTGTTTCCCAGGGAAAAAGCCTGTACAATGGTTCAGGGGCATGAGGCCTTAAATTGCTGGGTGCCTCCTGGAATTCAGACTCTCGCAGGGTGCCTCCCAGACGCAAAATGACACCATTTCCAACATGGTCTGGTTTGAGAGTGTCAAGTGGGTCCTGAAAACTGACACCCAGAACAGTGGCTTGTGAGTTTTGTTTCCCAGGGAAAAAGCCTGTACAATGGTTCAGGGTCCTGCGGCCTTAAATTGCCGGGTGCCACCTGGAATTGCGCCTCTCGCAGGATGCCTCCCAGACGCAAGGTGGCACCAGTGCCAACTTGGTAGGGTTTAAGAGTGCCAAGTGGGTCCTGAAAACTGACACCCAGAACAGTGGCTTGTGAGTTTTGTTTCCCAGGGAAAAAGCCTGTACAATGGTTCAGGGTCCTGCGGCCTTAAATTGCCGGGTGCCTCCTGGAATTGCGCCTCTCGCAGGATGCCTCCCAGACGCAAGGTGGCACCAGTTCCAACTTGGTCTGCTTTGAGAGTGTCAAGTGGGTCCTGAAAACTGACACCCAGAACAGTGGCTTGTGAGTTTTGTTTCCCAGGGAAAAAGCCTGTACAATGGTTCAGGGTCCTGCGGCCTTAAATTGCCGGGTGCCTCCTGGAATTGCGCCTCTCGCAGGATGCCTCCCAGACGCAAGGTGGCACCAGTGCCAACTTGGTCTGGTTTGAGAGTGCCAGGTGGCTCCTGCAAACTGACACCCAGAACAGTGGCTTGTGAGTTTTGTTTCCCAGGGAAAAAGCCTGTACAATGGTTCAGGGTCCTGAGGCCTTAAATTGCCATGTGCCTCCTGTAATTGCGCCTCACGCAGGATGCCTCCCAGACGCAAGTTGGCACCAGTGCCAACTTGGTCTGGTTTGAGAGTGCCAAGTGGGTCCTGAAAACTGACACCCAGAACAGTGGCTTGTGAGTTTTCTTTCCCAGGGAAAAAGACTGTACAATGGTTCAGGGTCCTGCGGCCTTAAATTGCCGGGTGCCTCCTGGAGATCCGCCTCTCACAGGATGCCTCCCAGGCGCAACATGACACCAGTGCCAACTTGGTCTGGTTTGAGAGTGCCAGGTGGCTCCTGCAAACTGACACCCAGAACAGTGGCTTGTGAGTTTTGTTTCCCAGGGAAAAAGCCTGTACAATGGTTCAGGGGCCTGAGGCCTTAAATTGCTGGGTGCCTCCTGGAATTCGAACTCTCGCAGGATGCCTCCCAGACGCAAGGTGGCACCAGTGCCAACTTGGTCTGGTTTAAGAGTGCCAAGTGGGTCCTGAAAACTGACACCCAGAACAGTGGCTTGTGAATTTTGTTTCCCAGGGAAAAAGCCTGTACCATGGTTCAGGGTCCTGTGGCTTTAAATTGCCAGGTGCCTCCTGGAATTGCGCCTCTCGCAGGATGCCTCCCAGACGGAAGGTGGCACTAGTGCAAAATTGGTCTGCTTTGAGAGTGTCAAGTGGGTCCTGAAAACTGACACCCAGAACAGTGGCTTGTGAGTTTTGTTTCCCAGGGAAAAAGCCTGTACAATGGTTCAGGGTCCTGCGGCCTTAAATTGCCGGGTGCCTCCTGGAATTGCGCCTCTCGCAGGATGCCTCCAAGACGCAAGGTGGCACCAGTGCCAACTTGATCTGGTTTGAGAGTGCCAGGTGGCTCCTGCAAACTGACACCCAGAACAGTGGCTTGTGAGTTTTGTTTCCCAGGGAAAAAGCCTGTACAATAGTTTATGTTAATGCGGCCTTTAATAGCCGAGTGCCACCTGGAGATCCGCCTCTCGCAGGATGCCTCCCAGACGCAAGGTGGCACCAGTTCCAACTTGGTCTGCTTTGAGAGTGTCAAGTGGGTCCTGAAAACTGACACCCAGAACAGTGGCTTGTGAGTTTTGTTTCCCAGGGAAAAAGCCTGTACAATGGTTCAGGGGCATGAGGCCTTAAATTGCTGGGTGCCACCTGGAATTCAGACTCTCGCAGGGTGCCTCCCAGACGCAAAATGACACCATTTCCAACATGGTCTGGTTTGAGAGTGTCAAGTGGGTCCTGAAAACTGACACCCAGAACAGTGGCTTGTGAGTTTTGTTTCCCAGGGAAAAAGCCTGTACAATGGTTCAGGGTCCTGCGGCCTTAAATTGCCGGGTGCCTCCTGGAATTCGGCCTCTCGCAGGATGCCTCCCAGACGCAAGGTGGCACCAGTGCCAACTTGGTAGGGTTTAAGAGTGCCAAGTGGGTCCTGAAAACTGACACCCAGAACAGTGGCTTGTGAGTTTTGTTTCCCAGTGAAAAAGCCTGTACAATGGTTCAGGGGCCTGCGGCCTTAAATTGCCGGGTGCCTCCTGGAGATCCGCCTCTCACAGGATGCCTCCCAGGCGCAACATGACACCAGTGCCAACTTAGTCTGGTTTAAGAGTGCCCAGTGGGTCCTGAAAACTGACACCCAGAACAGTGGCTTGTGAGTTTTGTTTCCCAGGGAAAAAGCCTGTACAATGGTTCAGGGTCCTGAGGCCTTAAATTGCCGTGTGCCTCCTGTAATTGCGCCTCTCGCAGGATGCCTCCCAGACGCAAGTTGGCACCAGTGCCAACTTGGTCTGCTTTGAGAGTGTCAAGTGGGTCCTGAAAACTGACACCCAGAACAGTGGCTTGTGAGTTTTGTTTCCCAGGGAAAAAGCCTGTACAATGGTTCAGGGTCCTGCGGCCTTAAATTGCCGGGTGCCTCCTGGAATTCGGCCTCTCGCAGGATGCCTCCCAGACGCAAGGTGGCACCAGTTCAAACTTGGTAGGGTTTAAGAGTGCCAAGTGGGTCCTGAAAACTGACACCCAGAACAGTGGCTTGTGAGTTTTGTTTCCCAGGGAAAAAGCCTGTACAATGGTTCAGGGGCCTGCGGCCTTAAATTGCCGGGTGCCTCCTGGAGATCCGCCTCTCACACGATGCCTCCCAGGCGCAACATGACACCAGTGCCAACTTAGTCTGGTTTAAGAGTGCCAAGTGGCTCCTGAAAACTGACACCCAGAACAGTGGCTTGTGAGTTTTGTTTGCCAGGGAAAAAGCCTGTACAATGGTTCAGGGTCCTGCGGCCTTAAATTGCCGGGTGCCTCCTGGAATTGCGCCTCTCGCAGGATGCCTCCCAGACGCAAGGTGGCACCAGTTCCAACTTGGTCTGCTTTGAGAGTGTCAAGTGGGTCCTGAAAACTGACACCCAGAACAGTGGCTTGTGAGTTTTGTTTCCCAGGGAAAAAGCCTGTACAATGGTTCAGGGTCCTGCGGCCTTAAATTGCCGGGTGCCTCCTGGAATTGCGTCTCTCGCAGGATGCCTCCAAGACGCAAAATGGCACCAGTGCCAACTTGGTCTGGTTTGAGAGTGCCAGGTGGCTCCTGCAAACTGACACCCAGAACAGTGGCTTGTGAGTTTTGTTTCCCAGGGAAAAAGCCTGTACAATGGTTCAGGGTCCTGAGGCCTTAAATTGCCGTGTGCCTCCTGTAGTTGCGCCTCACGCAGGATGCCTCCCAGACGCAAGTTGGCACCAGTGCCAACTTGGTCTGCTTTGAGAGTGTCAAGTGTGTCCTGAAAACTGACAGCCAGAACAGTGGCTTGTGAGTTTTGTTTCCCAGGGAAAAAGCCTGTACAATGGTTCAGGGTCCTGCGGCCTTAAATTGCCAAGTGCCACCTGGAATTGCGCCTCTCGCAGGATGCCTCCCAGACGCAAGGTGGCACCAGTGCCAACTTGGTCTGGTTTGAGAGTGCCAAGTGTGTCCTGAAAACTGACACCCAGAACAGTGGCTTGTGAGTTTTGTTTCCCAGGGAAAAAGACTGTAAAATGGTTCAGGGGCCTGCAACCTTAAATTGCCGGGTGCCTCCTGGAGATCCGCCTCTCACAGGATGCCTCCCAGGCGCAACATGACACCAGTGCCAACTTGGTCTGGTTTGAGAGTGCCAGGTGTCTCCTGCAAACTGACACCCAGAACAGTGGCTTGTGAGTTTTGTTTCCCAGGGAAAAAGCCTGTACAATGGTTCAGGGGCCTGAGGCCTTAAATTGCTGGGTGCCTCCTGGAATTCGGCCTCTCGCAGGATGCCTCCAAGACGCAAGGTGGCACCAGTGCCAACTTGACCTGGTTTGAGAGTGCCAGGTGGCTCCTGAAAACTGACACCCAGAACAGTGGCTTGTGAGTTTTGTTTCCCAGGGAAAAAGCCTGTATAATGGTTCAGGGTCCTGCGGCCTTAAATTGCCGGGTGCCTCCTGGAACTCGGCCTCTCGCAGGATGCCTCCCAGACGCAAGGTGGCACCAGTTCCAACTTGGTAGGGTTTAAGAGTGCCAAGTGGGTCCTGAAAACTGACACCCAGAACAGTGGCTTATGAGTTTTGTTTCCCAGGGAAAAATCCTGTACAATGGTTCAGGGGCCTGCGGCCTTAAATTGCCGGGTGCCTCCTGGATATCCGCCTCTCACAGGATGCCTCCCAGGCGCAACATGACACCAGTGCCAACTTAGTTAGGTTTAAGAGTGCCAAGTGGGTCCTGAAAACTGACACCCAGAACAGTGGCTTGTGAGTTTTGTTTGCCAGGGAAAAAGCCTGTACAATGGTTCAGGGTCCTGCGGCCTTAAATTGCCGGGTGCCTCCTGGAATTGCGCCTCTCGCAGGATGCCTCCCAGACGCAAGGTGGCAACAGTTCAAACTTGGTAGGGTTTAAGAGTGCCAAGTGGGTCCTGAAAACTGACACCCAGAACAGTGGCTTGTGAGTTTTGTTTCCCAGGGAAAAAGCCTGTACAATGGTTTATGTTAATGCCGCCTTTAATAGCCGGGTGCCACCTGGAGATCCGCCTCTCGCAGGATGCCTCCCAGACGCAAGGTGGCACCAGTGCCAACTTGGACTGGTTTGAGAGTGTCAAGTGGGTCCTGAAAACTGACACCCAGAACAGTGGCTTGTGAGTTTTGTTTCACAGGTAAAAAGCCTGTATAATGGTTCAGGGTCCTGCGGCCTTAAATTGCCGGGTGCCTCCTGGAATTCGGCCTCTCGCAGGATGCCTCCCAGACGCAAGGTGGCACCAGTTCCAACTTGGTAGGGTTTAAGAGTGCCAAGTGGGTCCTGAAAACTGACAACCAGAACAGTGGCTTGTGAGTTTTGTTTCCCAGGGAAAAAGCCTGTACAATGGTTCAGGGGCCTGCGGCCTTAAATTGCCGGGTTCCTCCTGGAATTGCGCCTCTCGCAGGATGCCTCCCAGGCGCAACATGACACCAGTGCCAACTTAGTCTGGTTTAAGAGTGCGAAGTGGGTCCTGAAAACTGACACCCAGAACAGTGGCTTGTGAGTTTTGTTTGCCAGGGAAAAAGCCTGTACAATGGTTCAGGGTCCTGCGGCCTTAAATTGCCGGGTGCCTCCTGGAATTGCGCCTCTCGCAGGATGCCTCCCAGACGCAAGGTGGCACCAGTTCAAACTTGGTAGGGTTTAAGAGTGCCAAGTGGGTCCTGAAAACTGACACCCAGAACAGTGGCTTGTGAGTTTTGTTTCCCAGGGAAAAAGCCTGTACAATGGTTTATGTTAATGCCGCATTTAATAGCCGGGTGCCACCTGGAGATCCGCCTCTCGCAGGATGCCTCCCAGACGCAAGGTTGCACCAGTGCCGAATTGGTCTGCTTTGAGAGTGTCAAGTGTGTCCTGAAAACTGACACCCAGAACAGTGGCTTGTGAGTTTTGTTTCCCAGGGAAAAAGCCTGTACAATGGTTCAGGGGCATGAGGCTTTGAATTGCTGGGTGCCTCCTTGAATTGCGCCTCTCGCAGGATGCCTCCAAGACGCAAGGTGGAACCAGGGCCAACTTGGTCTGCTTTGAGAGTGCCAGGTGGCTCCTGCAAACTGACACCCAGAACAGTGGCTTGTGAGTTTTGTTTCCCAGGGAAAAAGCCTGTACAATAGTTTATGTTAATGCGGCCTTTAATAGCCGAGTGCCACCTGGAGATCCGCCTCTCGCAGGATGCCTCCCAGACGCAAGGTGGCACCAGTTCCAACTTGGTCTGCTTTGAGAGTGTCAAGTGTGTCCTGAAAACTGACACCCAGAACAGTGGCTTGTGAGTTTTGTTTCCCAGGGAAAAAGCCTGTACAATGGTTCAGGGGCATGAGGCCTTAAATTGCTGGGTGCCTCCTGGAATTCAGACTCTCGCAGGGTGCCTCCCAAACGCAAAATGACACCATTTCCAACATGGTCTGGTTTGAGAGTGTCAAGTGGGTCCTGAAAACTGACACCCAGAACAGTGGCTTGTGAGTTTTGTTTCCCAGGGAAAAAGCCTGTACAATGGTTCAGGGTCCTGCGGCCTTAAATTGCCGGGTGCCTCCTGGAATTGCGCCTCTTGCAGGATGCCTCGCAGACGCAAGGTGGCACCAGTGCCAACTTGGTCTGCTTTGAGAGTGTCAAGTGGGTCCTGAAAACTGACACCCAGAACAGTGGCTTGTGAGTTTTGTTTCCCAGGGAAAAAGCCTGTACAATGGTTCAGGGTCCTGCGGCCTTAAATTGCCGGGTGCCTCCTGGAATTCCGCCTCTCGCAGGATGCCTCCCAGACACAAGGTGGCACCAGTGCCAACTTGGTCTGGTTTGAGAGTGCCAGGTGTCTCCTGCAAACTGACACCCAGAACAGTGGCTTGTGAATTTTGTTTCCCAGGGAAAAAGCCTGTACAATGGTTCAGGGTCCTGCGGACTTAAATTGCCGGGTGCCTCCTGGAATTCGGCCACTCGCAGGATGCCTCCCAGACGCAAGGTGGCACCAGTGCCAACTTGGTCTGGTTTGAGAGTGCCAAGTGGGTCCTGAAAACTGACACCCAGAACAGTGGCTTGTGAGTTTTGTTTCCCAGGGAAAAAGCCTGTACAATGGTTCAGGGTCCTGCGGCCTTAAATTGCCGGGTGCCTCCTGGAATTGTGCCTCTTGCAGGATGCCTCCCAGACGCAAGGTGGCACCAGTGCCAACTTGGTCTGCTTTGAGAGTGTCAAGTGGGTCCTGAAAACTGACACCCAGAACAGTGGCTTGTGAGTTTTGTTTCCCAGGGAAAAAGCCTGTACAATGGTTCAGGGTCCTGCGGCCTTAAATTGCCGGGTGCCTCCTGGAATTGCGCCTCTCGCAGGATGCCTCCCAGACGCAAGGTGGCACCAGTGCCAACTTGGTCTGGTTTGAGAGTGCCAGGTGGCTCCTGCAAACTGACACCCAGAACAGTGGCTTGTGAGTTTTGTTTCCCAGGGAAAAAGCCTGTACAATGGTTTAGGTTTATGCCGCCTTTAAAAGCCGGGTGCCACCTGGAGATCCGCCTCTCGCAGGATGCCTCCCAGACGCAAGGTGGCACCAGTGCCAACTTGGTCTGGTTTGAGAGTGCCAGGTGGCTCCTGCAAACTGACACCCAGAAGAGTGGCTTGTGAGTTTTGTTTCCCAGGGAAAAAGCCTGTACAATGGTTTATGTTAATGCCGCCTTTAATAGCCGGGTGCCACCTGGAGATCCGCCTCTCGCAGGATGCCTCCCAGACGCAAGGTGGCACCAGTGCCAACTTGGACTGGTTTGAGAGTGTCAAGTGGGTCCTGAAAACTGACACCCAGAACAGTGGCTTGTGAGTTTTGTTTCACAGGTAAAAAGCCTGTATAATGGTTCAGGGTCCTGCGGCCTTAAATTGCCGGGTGCCTCCTGGAATTCGGCCTCTCGCAGGATGCCTCCCAGACGCAAGGTGGCACCAGTTCCAACTTGGTAGGGTTTAAGAGTGCCAAGTGGGTCCTGAAAACTGACAACCAGAACAGTGGCTTGTGAGTTTTGTTTCCCAGGGAAAAAGCCTGTACAATGGTTCAGGGGCCTGCGGCCTTAAATTGCCGGGTTCCTCCTGGAATTGCGCCTCTCGCAGGATGCCTCCCAGGCGCAACATGACACCAGTGCCAACTTAGTCTGGTTTAAGAGTGCGAAGTGGGTCCTGAAAACTGACACCCAGAACAGTGGCTTGTGAGTTTTGTTTGCCAGGGAAAAAGCCTGTACAATGGTTCAGGGTCCTGCGGCCTTAAATTGCCGGGTGCCTCCTGGAATTGCGCCTCTCGCAGGATGCCTCCCAGACGCAAGGTGGCACCAGTTCAAACTTGGTAGGGTTTAAGAGTGCCAAGTGGGTCCTGAAAACTGACACCCAGAACAGTGGCTTGTGAGTTTTGTTTCCCAGGGAAAAAGCCTGTACAATGGTTTATGTTAATGCCGCATTTAATAGCCGGGTGCCACCTGGAGATCCGCCTCTCGCAGGATGCCTCCCAGACGCAAGGTTGCACCAGTGCCGAATTGGTCTGCTTTGAGAGTGTCAAGTGTGTCCTGAAAACTGACACCCAGAACAGTGGCTTGTGAGTTTTGTTTCCCAGGGAAAAAGCCTGTACAATGGTTCAGGGGCATGAGGCTTTGAATTGCTGGGTGCCTCCTTGAATTGCGCCTCTCGCAGGATGCCTCCAAGACGCAAGGTGGAACCAGGGCCAACTTGGTCTGCTTTGAGAGTGCCAGGTGGCTCCTGCAAACTGACACCCAGAACAGTGGCTTGTGAGTTTTGTTTCCCAGGGAAAAAGCCTGTACAATAGTTTATGTTAATGCGGCCTTTAATAGCCGAGTGCCACCTGGAGATCCGCCTCTCGCAGGATGCCTCCCAGACGCAAGGTGGCACCAGTTCCAACTTGGTCTGCTTTGAGAGTGTCAAGTGTGTCCTGAAAACTGACACCCAGAACAGTGGCTTGTGAGTTTTGTTTCCCAGGGAAAAAGCCTGTACAATGGTTCAGGGGCATGAGGCCTTAAATTGCTGGGTGCCTCCTGGAATTCAGACTCTCGCAGGGTGCCTCCCAGACGCAAAATGACACCATTTCCAACATGGTCTGGTTTGAGAGTGTCAAGTGGGTCCTGAAAACTGACACCCAGAACAGTGGCTTGTGAGTTTTGTTTCCCAGGGAAAAAGCCTGTACAATGGTTCAGGGTCCTGCGGCCTTAAATTGCCGGGTGCCTCCTGGAATTGCGCCTCTTGCAGGATGCCTCGCAGACGCAAGGTGGCACCAGTGCCAACTTGGTCTGCTTTGAGAGTGTCAAGTGGGTCCTGAAAACTGACACCCAGAACAGTGGCTTGTGAGTTTTGTTTCCCAGGGAAAAAGCCTGTACAATGGTTCAGGGTCCTGCGGCCTTAAATTGCCGGGTGCCTCCTGGAATTCCGCCTCTCGCAGGATGCCTCCCAGACACAAGGTGGCACCAGTGCCAACTTGGTCTGGTTTGAGAGTGCCAGGTGTCTCCTGCAAACTGACACCCAGAACAGTGGCTTGTGAATTTTGTTTCCCAGGGAAAAAGCCTGTACAATGGTTCAGGGTCCTGCGGACTTAAATTGCCGGGTGCCTCCTGGAATTCGGCCACTCGCAGGATGCCTCCCAGACGCAAGGTGGCACCAGTGCCAACTTGGTCTGGTTTGAGAGTGCCAAGTGGGTCCTGAAAACTGACACCCAGAACAGTGGCTTGTGAGTTTTGTTTCCCAGGGAAAAAGCCTGTACAATGGTTCAGGGTCCTGCGGCCTTAAATTGCCGGGTGCCTCCTGGAATTGTGCCTCTTGCAGGATGCCTCCCAGACGCAAGGTGGCACCAGTGCCAACTTGGTCTGCTTTGAGAGTGTCAAGTGGGTCCTGAAAACTGACACCCAGAACAGTGGCTTGTGAGTTTTGTTTCCCAGGGAAAAAGCCTGTACAATGGTTCAGGGTCCTGCGGCCTTAAATTGCCGGGTGCCTCCTGGAATTGCGCCTCTCGCAGGATGCCTCCCAGACGCAAGGTGGCACCAGTGCCAACTTGGTCTGGTTTGAGAGTGCCAGGTGGCTCCTGCAAACTGACACCCAGAACAGTGGCTTGTGAGTTTTGTTTCCCAGGGAAAAAGCCTGTACAATGGTTTAGGTTTATGCCGCCTTTAAAAGCCGGGTGCCACCTGGAGATCCGCCTCTCGCAGGATGCCTCCCAGACGCAAGGTGGCACCAGTGCCAACTTGGTCTGGTTTGAGAGTGCCAGGTGGCTCCTGCAAACTGACACCCAGAAGAGTGGCTTGTGAGTTTTGTTTCCCAGGGAAAAAGCCTGTACAATGGTTCAGGGTCCTGCGGCCTTAAATTGCCGGGTGCCTCCTGGAATTCGGCCTCTCGCAGGATGCCTCCCAGACGCAAGGTGGCACCAGTTCAAACTTGGTAGGATTTATAAGTGCCAAGTGGGTCCTGAAAACTGACACCCAGAACAGTGGCTTGTGAGTTTTGTTTCCCAGGGAAAAAGCCTGTACAATGGTTCAGGGGCCTGTGGCCTTAAATTGCCGGTTGCCTCCTGGAGATCCGCCTCTCACAGGATGCCTCCCAGGCGCAACATGACACCAGTGCCAACTTAGTCTGGTTTAAGAGTGCCAAGTGGGTCCTGAAAACTGACACCCAGAACAGTGGCTTGTGAGTTTTGTTTCCCAGGGAAAAAGCCTGTACAATGGTTCAGGGGCCTGCGGCCTTAAATTGCCGGGTGCCTCCTGGAATTCGGCCTCTCGCAGGATGCCTCCCAGACGCAAGGTGGCACCAGTTCCAACTTGGTCTGGTTTGAGAGTGTCAAGTGGGTCCTGAAAACTGACACCCAGAACAGTGGCTTGTGAGTTTTGTTTCCCAGGGAAAAAGCCTGTACAATGGTTCAGGGGCATGAGGCCTTAAATTGCCGGGTGCCTCCTGGAATTGCTCCTTTCGCAGGATGCCTCCAAGACGCAAAATGGCACCAGTGCCAACTTGGTCTGGTTTGAGAGTGCCAGGTGGGTCCTACAAACTGACACCCAGAACAGTGGCTTGTGAATTTTGTTTCCCAGGGAAAAAGCCTGTACCATGGTTCAGGGTCCTGCGGCCTTAAATTGCCGGGTGCCACCTGGAATTGCGCCTCACGCAGGATGCCTCCCAGACGCAAGGTGGCACCAGTGCCAACTTGGTCTGGTTTGAGAGTGCCAAGTGTGTCCTGAAAACTGACACCCAGAACAGTGGCTTGTGAGTTTTGTTTCCCAGGGAAAAAGCCTGTAAAATGGTTCAGGGTCCTGCAACCTTAAATTGCCAGGTGCCTCCTGGAGATCCGCCTCTCACAGGATGCCTCCCAGGCGCAACATGACACCAGTGCCAACTTGTTCTGGTTTGAGAGTGCCAGGTGGCTCCTGCAAACTGACACCCAGAACAGTGGCTTGTGAGTTTTGTTTCCCAGGGAAAAAGCCTGTACAATGGTTTATGTTAATGCCGCCTTTAATAGCCGGGTGCCACCTGGAGATCCGCCTCTCGCAGGATGCCTCCCAGACGCAAGGTGGCACCAGTGCCAACTTGGTCTGGTTTAAGAGTGCCAAGTGGTCCTGAAAACTGACACCCAGAACAGTGGCTTGTGAGTTTTGTTTCCCAGGGAAAAAGCCTGTACAATGGTTCAGGGTCCTGCGGCCTTAAATTGCCGGGTGCCTCCTGGAATTCGGCCTCTCGCAGGATTCCTCCCAGATGCAAGGTGGCACCAGTTCCAACTTGGTCTGGTTTGAGAGTGTCAAGTGGGTCCCGAAAACTGACACCCAGAACAGTGGCTTGTGAGTTTTGTTTCCCAGGGAAAAAGCCTGTATAATGGTTCAGGGTCCTGCGGCCTTAAATTGCTGGGTGCCTCCTGGAATTCGGCCTCTCGAAAGATGCCTCCCAGATGCAAGGTGGCACCAGTGCCAACTTGGTAGGGTTTCAGAGTGCCAAGTGGGTCCTGAAAACGGACACCCAGAACAGTGGCTTGTGAGTTTTGTTTCCCAGGGAAAAAGCCTGTACAATGGTTCAGGGGCCTGAGGCCTTAAATTGCCGGGTGCCTCCTGGAATTCGGCCTCTCGCAGGATGCCTCCCAGACACAAGTTGGCACCAGTTCCAACTTGGTCTAGTTTGAGAGTGCCAAGTGGGTCCTGAAAACTGACACCCAGAACAGTGGCTTGTGAGTTTTGTTTCCCAGGGAAAAAGCCTGTACAATGGTTCTGGGTCCTGCGGCCTTAAATTGCCGGGTGCCTCCTGGAATTGTGCCTCTCGCAGGATGCCTCCCAGACGCAAGGTGGCACCAGTGCCAACTTGGTCTGCTTTGAGAGTGTCAAGTGGGTCCTGAAAACTGACACCCAGAACAGTGGCTTGTGAGTTTTGTTTCCCAGGGAAAAAGCCTGTACAATGGTTCAGGGTCCTGCGGCCTTAAATTGCCGGGTGCCTCCTGGAATTGCGCCTCTCGCAGGATGCCTCCCAGACGCAAGGTGGCACCAGTGCCAACTTGGTCTGGTTTGAGAGTGCCAGGTGGCTCCTGCAAACTGACACCCAGAACAGTGGCTTGTGAGTTTTGTTTCCCAGGGAAAAAGCCTGTACAATGGTTTAGGTTAATGCCGCCTTTAAAAGCCGGGTGCCACCTGGAGATCCGCCTCTCGCAGGATGCCTCCCAGACGCAAGGTGGCACCAGTGCCAACTTGGTCTGGTTTGAGAGTGCCAGGTGGCTCCTGCAAACTGACACCCAGAACAGTGGCTTGTGAGTTTTGTTTCCCAGGGAAAAAGCCTGTACAATGGTTCAGGGTCCTGCGGCCTTAAATTGCCGGGTGCCTCCTGGAATTCGGCCTCTCGCAGGATGCCTCCCAGACGCAAGGTGGCACCAGTTCAAACTTGGTAGGGTTTATAAGTGCCAAGTGGGTCCTGAAAACTGACACCCAGAACAGTGGCTTGTGAGTTTTGTTTCCCAGGGAAAAAGCCTGTACAATGGTTCAGGGGCCTGTGGCCTTAAATTGCCGGGTGCCTCCTGGAGATCCGCCTCTCACAGGATGCCTCCCAGGCGCAACATGACACCAGTGCCAACTTAGTCTGGTTTAAGAGTGCCAAGTGGGTCCTGAAAACTGACACCCAGAACAGTGGCTTGTGAGTTTTGTTTCCCAGGGAAAAAGCCTGTACAATGGTTCAGGGGCCTGCGGCCTTAAATTGCCGGGTGCCTCCTGGAATTCGGCCTCTCGCAGGATGCCTCCCAAACGCAAGGTGGCACCAGTTCCAACTTGGTCTGCTTTGAGAGTGTCAAGTGGGTCCTGAAAACTGACACCCAGAACAGTGGCTTGTGAGTTTTGTTTCCCAGGGAAAAATCCTGTACAATGGTTCAGGGTCCTGCGGCCTTAAATTGCCGGGTGCCTCCTGGAATTGCTCCTTTCGCAGGATGCCTCCAAGACGCAAAATGGCACCAGTGCCAACTTGGTCTGGTTTGAGAGTGCCAGGTGGCTCCTACAAACTGACACCCAGAACAGTGGCTTGTGAATTTTCTTTCCCAGGGAAAAAGCCTGTACAATGGTTCAGGGTTCTGCGGACTTAAATTGCCGGGTGCCTCCTGGAATTGCGCCTCTCGCAGGATGCCTCCCAGACGCAAGTTGGCACCAGTGCCAACTTGGTCTGGTTTGCGAGTGCCAAGTGGGTCCTGAAAACTGACACCCAGAACAGTGGCTTGTGAGTTTTGTTTCCCAGGGAAAAAGCCTGTACAATGGTTCAGGGTCCTGCCCCCTTAAATTGCCGGGTGCCTCCTGGAATTGCGCCTCTCGCAGGATGCCTCCAAGACGCAAGGTGGCACCAGTGCCAACTTGGTCTGGTTTGAGAGTGTCAAGTGTGTCCTGAAAACTGACACCCAGAACAGTGGCTTGTGAGTTTTGTTTCCCAGGGAAAAAGCCTGTAAAATGGTTCAGGGTCCTGCAACCTTAAATTGCCAGGTGTCTCCTGGAGATCCGCCTCTCACAGGATGCCTCCCAGGCGCAACATGACACCAGTGCCAACTTGTTCTGGTTTGAGAGTGCCAGGTGGCTCCTGCAAACTGACACCCAGAACAGTGGCTTGTGAGTTTTGTTTCCCAGGGAAAAAGCCTGTACAATGGTTTATGTTAATGCCGCCTTTAATAGCCGGGTGCCACCTGGAGATCCGCCTCTCGCAGGATGCCTCCCAGACGCAAGGTGGCACCAGTGCCAACTTGGTCTGGTTTAAGAGTGCCAAGTGGTCCTGAAAACTGACACCCAGAACAGTGGCTTGTGAGTTTTGTTTCCCAGGGAAAAAGCCTGTACAATGGTTCAGGGGCCTGCGGCCTTAAATTGCCGGGTGCCTCCTGGAATTCGGCCTCTCGCAGGATGCCTCCCAGACGCAAGGTGGCACCAGTTCCAACTTGGTCTGGTTTGAGAGTGTCAAGTGGGTCCTGAAAACTGACACCCAGAACAGTGGCTTGTGAGTTTTGTTTCCCAGGGAAAAAGCCTGTACAATGGTTCAGGGTCCTGCGGCCTTAAATTGCCGGGTGCCTCCTGGAATTGCTCCTTTCGCAGGATGCCTCCAAGACGCAAAATGGCACCAGTGCCAACTTGGTCTGGTTTGAGAGTGCCAGGTGGGTCCTACAAACTGACACCCAGAACAGTGGCTTGTGAATTTTGTTTCCCAGGGAAAAAGCCTGTACCATGGTTCAGGGTCCTGCGGCCTTAAATTGCCGGGTGCCACCTGGAATTGCGCCTCACGCAGGATGCCTCCCAGACGCAAGGTGGCACCAGTGCCAACTTGGTCTGGTTTGAGAGTGCCAAGTGTGTCCTGAAAACTGACACCCAGAACAGTGGCTTGTGAGTTTTGTTTCCCAGGGAAAAAGCCTGTAAAATGGTTCAGGGTCCTGCAACCTTAAATTGCCAGGTGCCTCCTGGAGATCCGCCTCTCACAGGATGCCTCCCAGGCGCAACATGACACCAGTGCCAACTTGTTCTGGTTTGAGAGTGCCAGGTGGCTCCTGCAAACTGACACCCAGAACAGTGGCTTGTGAGTTTTGTTTCCCAGGGAAAAAGCCTGTACAATGGTTTATGTTAATGCCGCCTTTAATAGCCGGGTGCCACCTGGAGATCCGCCTCTCGCAGGATGCCTCCCAGACGCAAGGTGGCACCAGTGCCAACTTGGTCTGGTTTAAGAGTGCCAAGTGGTCCTGAAAACTGACACCCAGAACAGTGGCTTGTGAGTTTTGTTTCCCAGGGAAAAAGCCTGTACAATGGTTCAGGGTCCTGCGGCCTTAAATTGCCGGGTGCCTCCTGGAATTCGGCCTCTCGCAGGATTCCTCCCAGATGCAAGGTGGCACCAGTTCCAACTTGGTCTGGTTTGAGAGTGTCAAGTGGGTCCTGAAAACTGACACCCAGAACAGTGGCTTGTGAGTTTTGTTTCCCAGGGAAAAAGCCTGTATAATGGTTCAGGGTCCTGCGGCCTTAAATTGCTGGGTGCCTCCTGGAATTCGGCCTCTCGAAAGATGCCTCCCAGATGCAAGGTGGCACCAGTGCCAACTTGGTAGGGTTTCAGAGTGCCAAGTGGGTCCTGAAAACGGACACCCAGAACAGTGGCTTGTGAGTTTTGTTTCCCAGGGAAAAAGCCTGTACAATGGTTCAGGGGCCTGAGGCCTTAAATTGCCGGGTGCCTCCTGGAATTCGGCCTCTCGCAGGATGCCTCCCAGACACAAGTTGGCACCAGTTCCAACTTGGTCTAGTTTGAGAGTGCCAAGTGGGTCCTGCAAACTGACACCCAGAACAGTGGCTTGTGAGTTTTGTTTCCCAGGGAAAAAGCCTGTACAATGGTTCTGGGTCCTGCGGCCTTAAATTGCCGGGTGCCTCCTGGAATTGTGCCTCTCGCAGGATGCCTCCCAGACGCAAGGTGGCACCAGTGCCAACTTGGTCTGCTTTGAGAGTGTCAAGTGGGTCCTGAAAACTGACACCCAGAACAGTGGCTTGTGAGTTTTGTTTCCCAGGGAAAAAGCCTGTACAATGGTTCAGGGTCCTGCGGCCTTAAATTGCCGGGTGCCTCCTGGAATTGCGCCTCTCGCAGGATGCCTCCCAGACGCAAGGTGGCACCAGTGCCAACTTGGTCTGGTTTGAGAGTGCCAGGTGGCTCCTGCAAACTGACACCCAGAACAGTGGCTTGTGAGTTTTGTTTCCCAGGGAAAAAGCCTGTACAATGGTTTAGGTTAATGCCGCCTTTAAAAGCCGGGTGCCACCTGGAGATCCGCCTCTCGCAGGATGCCTCCCAGACGCAAGGTGGCACCAGTGCCAACTTGGTCTGGTTTGAGAGTGCCAGGTGGCTCCTGCAAACTGACACCCAGAACAGTGGCTTGTGAGTTTTGTTTCCCAGGGAAAAAGCCTGTACAATGGTTCAGGGTCCTGCGGCCTTAAATTGCCGGGTGCCTCCTGGAATTCGGCCTCTCGCAGGATGCCTCCCAGACGCAAGGTGGCACCAGTTCAAACTTGGTAGGGTTTATAAGTGCCAAGTGGGTCCTGAAAACTGACACCCAGAACAGTGGCTTGTGAGTTTTGTTTCCCAGGGAAAAAGCCTGTACAATGGTTCAGGGGCCTGTGGCCTTAAATTGCCGGGTGCCTCCTGGAGATCCGCCTCTCACAGGATGCCTCCCAGGCGCAACATGACACCAGTGCCAACTTAGTCTGGTTTAAGAGTGCCAAGTGGGTCCTGAAAACTGACACCCAGAACAGTGGCTTGTGAGTTTTGTTTCCCAGGGAAAAAGCCTGTACAATGGTTCAGGGGCCTGCGGCCTTAAATTGCCGGGTGCCTCCTGGAATTCGGCCTCTCGCAGGATGCCTCCCAAACGCAAGGTGGCACCAGTTCCAACTTGGTCTGCTTTGAGAGTGTCAAGTGGGTCCTGAAAACTGACACCCAGAACAGTGGCTTGTGAGTTTTGTTTCCCAGGGAAAAAGCCTGTACAATGGTTCAGGGTCCTGCGGCCTTAAATTGCCGGGTGCCTCCTGGAATTGCTCCTTTCGCAGGATGCCTCCAAGACGCAAAATGGCACCAGTGCCAACTTGGTCTGGTTTGAGAGTGCCAGGTGGCTCCTACAAACTGACACCCAGAACAGTGGCTTGTGAATTTTCTTTCCCAGGGAAAAAGCCTGTACAATGGTTCAGGGTTCTGCGGACTTAAATTGCCGGGTGCCTCCTGGAATTGCGCCTCTCGCAGGATGCCTCCCAGACGCAAGTTGGCACCAGTGCCAACTTGGTCTGGTTTGCGAGTGCCAAGTGGGTCCTGAAAACTGACACCCAGAACAGTGGCTTGTGAGTTTTGTTTCCCAGGGAAAAAGCCTGTACAATGGTTCAGGGTCCTGCCCCCTTAAATTGCCGGGTGCCTCCTGGAATTGCGCCTCTCGCAGGATGCCTCCAAGACGCAAGGTGGCACCAGTGCCAACTTGGTCTGGTTTGAGAGTGTCAAGTGTGTCCTGAAAACTGACACCCAGAACAGTGGCTTGTGAGTTTTGTTTCCCAGGGAAAAAGCCTGTAAAATGGTTCAGGGTCCTGCAACCTTAAATTGCCAGGTGTCTCCTGGAGATCCGCCTCTCACAGGATGCCTCCCAGGCGCAACATGACACCAGTGCCAACTTGTTCTGGTTTGAGAGTGCCAGGTGGCTCCTGCAAACTGACACCCAGAACAGTGGCTTGTGAGTTTTGTTTCCCAGGGAAAAAGCCTGTACAATGGTTTATGTTAATGCCGCCTTTAATAGCCGGGTGCCACCTGGAGATCCGCCTCTCGCAGGATGCCTCCCAGACGCAAGGTGGCACCAGTGCCAACTTGGTCTGGTTTAAGAGTGCCAAGTGGTCCTGAAAACTGACACCCAGAACAGTGGCTTGTGAGTTTTGTTTCCCAGGGAAAAAGCCTGTACAATGGTTCAGGGTCCTGCGGCCTTAAATTGCTGGGTGCCTCCTGGAATTCGGCCTCTCGCAGGATTCCTCCCAGATGCAAGGTGGCACCAGTTCCAACTTGGTCTGGTTTGAGAGTGTCAAGTGGGTCCTGAAAACTGACACCCAGAACAGTGGCTTGTGAGTTTTGTTTCCCAGGGAAAAAGCCTGTATAATGGTTCAGGGTCCTGCGGCCTTAAATTGCTGGGTGCCTCCTGGAATTCGGCCTCTCGCAGGATGCCTCCCAGAAGCAAGGTGGCACCAGTGCCAACTTGGTGGGGTTTCAGAGTGCCAAGTGGGTCCTGAAAACGGACACCCAGAACAGTGGCTTGTGAGTTTTGTTTCCTAGGGAAAAAGCCTGTACAATGGTTCAGGGTCCTGCGGACTTAAATTGCCGGGTGCCTCCTGGAATTCGGCCACTCGCCGGATGCCTCCCAGACGCAAGGTGGCACCAGTGCCAACTTGGTCTGGTTTGAGAGTGCCAAGTGGGTCCTGAAAACTGACACCCAGAACAGTGGCTTGTGAGTTTTGTTTCCCAGGGAAAAAGCCTGTACAATGGTTCAGGGGCCTGAGGCCTTAAATTGCCGGGTGCCTCCTGGAATTCGGCCTCTCGCAGGATGCCTCCCAGACACAAGTTGGCACCAGTTCCAACTTGGTCTGGTTTGAGAGTGCCAAGTGGGTCCTGAAAACTGACACCCAGAACAGTGGCTTGTGAGTTTTGTTTCCCAGGGAAAAAGCCTGTACAATGGTTCAGGGTCCTGCGGCCTTAAATTGCCGGGTGCCTCCTGGAATTGTGCCTCTCGCAGGATGCCTCCCAGACGCAAGGTGGCACCAGTGCCAACTTGGTCTGCTTTGAGAGTGTCAAGTGGGTCCTGAAAACTGACACCCAGAACAGTGGCTTGTGAGTTTTGTTTCCCAGGGAAAAAGCCTGTACAATGGTTCAGGGTCCTGCACCATTAAATTGCCGGGTGCCTCCTGGAATTGCGCCTCTCGCAGGATGCCTCCCAGACGCAAGGTGGCACCAGTGCCAACTTGGTCTGGTTTGAGAGTGCCAGGTGGCTCCTGCAAACTGACACCCAGAACAGTGGCTTGTGAGTTTTGTTTCCCAGGGAAAAAGCCTGTACAATGGTTTAGGTTAATGCCGCCTTTAAAAGCCGGGTGCCACCTGGAGATCCGCCTCTCGCAGGATGCCTCCCAGACGCAAGGTGGCACCAGTGCCAACTTGGTCTGGTTTGAGAGTGCCAGGTGGCTCCTGCAAACTGACACCCAGAACAGTGGCTTGTGAGTTTTGTTTCCCAGGGAAAAAGCCTGTACAATGGTTCAGGGTCCTGCGGCCTTAAATTGCCGGGTGCCTCCTGGAATTGCGCCTCTCGCAGGATGCCTCCCAGACGCAAGGTGGCACCAGTGCCAACTTGGTCTGGTTTGAGAGTGCCAGGTGGCTCCTGAAAACTGACACCCAGAACAGTGGCTTGTGAGTTTTGTTTCCCACGGAAAAAGCCTGTACAATGGTTTATGTTAATGCCGCCTTTAATAGCCGGGTGCCACCTGGAGATCCGCCTCTCGCAGGATGCCTCCCAGACGCAAGGTGGCACCAGTGCCAACTTGGTCTGCTTTGAGAGTGTCAAGTGGGTCCTGAAAACTGACACCCAGAACAGTGGCTTGTGAGATTTGTTTCCCAGGGAAAAAGCCTGTACAATGGTTCAGGGTCCTGCAACCTTAAATTGCCGGGTGCCTCCGGGAATTCCGCCTCTCGCAGGATGCCTCCCAGACGCAAAATGGCACCAGTGCCAACTTGGTCTGGTTTGAGAGTGCCAGGTGGCTCCTGCAAACTGACACCCAGAACAGTGGCTTGTGAATTTTGTTTCCCAGGGAAAAAGCCTGTACAATGGTTCAGGGTCCTGCGGACTTAAATTGCCGGGTGCCTCCTGGAATTCGGCCACTCGCAGGATGCCTCCCAGACGCAAGGTGGCACCAGTTCCAACTTGGTCTGGTTTGAGAGTGCCAAGTGGGTCCTGAAAACTGACACCCAGAACAGTGGCTTGTGAGTTTTGTTTCCCAGGGAAAAAGCCTGTACAATGGTTCTGGGTCCTGCGGCCTTAAATTGCCGGGTGCCTCCTGGAATTGTGCCTCTCGCAGGATGCCTCCCAGACGCAAGGTGGCACCAGTGCCAACTTGGTCTGCTTTGAGAGTGTCAAGTGGGTCCTGAAAACTGACACCCAGAACAGTGGCTTGTGAGTTTTGTTTCCTAGGGAAAAAGCCTGTACAATGGTTCAGGGTCCTGCACCCTTAAATTGCCGGGTGCCTCCTGGAATTGCGCCTCTCGCAGGATGCCTCCCAGACGCAAGGTGGCACCAGTGCCAACTTGGTCTGGTTTGAGAGTGCCAGGTGGCTCCTGCAAACTGACACCCAGAACAGTGGCTTGTGAGTTTTGTTTCCCAGGGAAAAAGCCTGTACAATGGTTTAGGTTAATGCCGCCTTTAAAAGCCGGGTGCCACCTGGAGATCCGCCTCTCGCAGGATGCCTCCCAGACGCAAGGTGGCACCAGTGCCAACTTGGTCTGGTTTGAGAGTGCCAGGTGGCTCCTGCAAACTGACACCCAGAACAGTGGCTTGTGAGTTTTGTTTCCCAGGGAAAAAGCCTGTACAATGGTTCAGGGTCCTGCGGCCTTAAATTGCCGGGTGCCTCCTGGAATTGCGCCTCTCGCAGGATGCCTCCCAGACGCAAGGTGGCACCAGTGCCAACTTGGTCTGGTTTGAGAGTGCCAGGTGTCTCCTGCAAACTGACACCCAGAACAGTGGCTTGGGAGTTTTGTTTCCCAGGGAAAAAGCCTGTACAATGGTTTATGTTAATGCCGCCTTTAATAGCCGGGTGCCACCTGGAGATCCGCCTCTCGCAGGATGCCTCCCAGACGCAAGGTTGCGCCAGTGCCAACTTGGTCTGCTTTGAGAGTGTCAAGTGTGTCCTGAAAACTGACACCCAGAACAGTGGCTTGTGAGTTTTGTTTCCCAGGGAAAAAGCCTGTACAATGGTTCAGGGGCATGAGGCCTTAAATTGCTGGGTGCCTCCTGGAATTCAGACTCTCGCAGGGTGCCTCCCAGACGCAAAATGACACCATTTCCAACATGGTCTGGTTTGCGAGTGTCAAGTGGGTCCTGAAAACTGACACCCAGAACAGTGGCTTGTGAGTTTTGTTTCCCAGGGAAAAAGCCTGTACAATGGTTCAGGGTCCTGCGGCCTTAAATTGCCGGGTGCCTCCTGGAATTCGGCCTCTCGCAGGATGCCTCCCAGACGCAAGGTGGCACCAGTTCCAACTTGGTCTGCTTTGAGAGTGTCAAGTGGGTCCTGAAAACTGACACCCAGAACAGTGGCTTGTGAGTTTTGTTTCCCAGGGAAAAAGCCTGTACAATGGTTCAGGGTCCTGCGGCCTTAAATTGCCGGGTGCCTCCTGGAATTCCGCCTCTCGCAGGATGCCTCCCAGACACAAGGTGGCACCAGTGCCAACTTGGTCTGGTTTGAGAGTGCCAGGTGGCTCCTACAAACTGACACCCAGAACAGTGGCTTGTGAATTTTGTTTCCCAGGGAAAAAGCCTGTACAATGGTTCAGGGTCCTGCGGACTTAAATTGCCGGGTGCCTCCTGGAATTCGGCCACTCGCAGGATGCCTCCCAGACGCAAGGTGGCACCAGTGCCAACTTGGTCTGGTTTGAGAGTTCCAAGTGGGTCCTGAAAACTGACACCCAGAACAGTGGCTTGTGAGTTTTGTTTGCCAGGGAAAAAGCCTGTACAATGGTTCAGGGGCCTGCGGCCTTAAATTGCCGGGTGCCTCCTGGAATTCGGCCTCTCGCAGGATGCCTCCCAGATGCAAGGTGGCACCAGTGCCAACTTGGTAGGGTTTCAGAGTGCCAAGTGGGTCCTGAAAACGGACACCCAGAACAGTGGCTTGTGAGTTTTGTTTCCCAGGGAAAATGCCTGTACAATGGTTCAGGGTCCTGCGGCCTTAAATATCCGGGTGCCTCCTGGAGATCCGCCTCTCACAGGATGCCTCCCAGACGCAAGGTGGCACCAGTTCCAACTTGGTCTGCTTTGAGAGTGTCAAGTGGGTCCTGAAAACTGACACCCAGAACAGTGGCTTGTGAGTTTTGTTTCCCAGGGAAAAAGCCTGTACAATGGTTCAGGGTCCTGCGGCCTTAAATTGCCGGGTGCCTCCTGGAACTGCGCCTCTCGCAGGATGCCTCCAAGACGCAAGGTGGCACCAGTGCCAACTTGGTCTGCTTTGAGAGTGCCAGGTGGCTCCTACAAACTGACACCCAGAACAGTGGCTTGTGAATTTTGTTTCCCAGGGAAAAAGCCTGTACAATGGTTCAGGGGCCTGAGGCCTTAAATTGCCGGGTGCCTCCTGGAATTCGGACTCTCACAGGGTGCCTCCCAGACGCAAAATGACACCATTTCCAACTTGGTCTGCTTTGAGAGTGTCAAGTGGGTCCTGCAAACTGACACCCAGAACAGTGGCTTGTGAGTTTTCTTTCCCAGGGAAAAAGCCTGTACAATGGTTCAGGGGCCTGAGGCCTTAAATTGCCGGGTGCCTCCTGGAGATCCGCCTCTCGCAGGATGCCTCCCAGACGCAAGGTGGCACCAGTGCCAACTTGGTCTGGTTTGAGAGTGCCAGGTGGCTCCTGCAAACTGACACCCAGAACAGTGGCTTGTGAGTTTTGTTTCCCAGGGAAAAAGCCTGTACAATGGTTTAGGTTAATGCCGCCTTTAAAAGCCGGGTGCCACCTGGAGATCCGCCTCTCGCAGGATGCCTCCCAGACGCAAGGTGGCACCAGTGCCAACTTGGTCTGGTTTGAGAGTGCCAGGTGGCTCCTGCAAACTGACACCCAGAACAGTGGCTTGTGAGTTTTGTTTCCCAGGGAAAAAGCCTGTACAATGGTTCAGGGTCCTGCGGCCTTAAATTGCCGGGTGCCTCCTGGAATTGCGCCTCTCGCAGGATGCCTCCCAGACGCAAGGTGGCACCAGTGCCAACTTGGTCTGGTTTGAGAGTGCCAGGTGGCTCCTGCAAACTGACACCCAGAACAGTGGCTTGTGAGTTTTGTTTCCCAGGGAAAAAGCCTGTACAATGGTTTATGTTAATGCCGCCTTTAATAGCCGGGAGCCACCTGGAGATCCGCCTCTCGCAGGATGCCTCCCAGACGCAAGGTTGCACCAGTGCCAACTTGGTCTGCTTTGAGAGTGTCAAGTGTGTCCTGAAAACTGACACCCAGAACAGTGGCTTGTGAGTTTTGTTTCCCAGGGAAAAAGCCTGTACAATGGTTCAGGGGCATGAGGCCTTAAATTGCTGGGTGCCTCCTGGAATTCAGACTCTCGCAGGGTGCCTCCCAGACGCAAAATGACACCATTTCCAACATGGTCTGGTTTGCGAGTGTCAAGTGGGTCCTGAAAACTGACACCCAGAACAGTGGCTTGTGAGTTTTGTTTCCCAGGGAAAAAGCCTATACAATGGTTCAGGGTCCTGCGGCCTTTAATTGCCGGGTGCCTCCTGGAATTCGGCCTCTCGCAGTATGCCTCCCAGACGCAAGGTGGCACCAGTTCCAACTTGTTCTGCTTTGAGAGTGTCAAGTGGGTCCTGAAAACTGACACCCAGAACAGTGGCTTGTGAGTTTTGTTTCCCAGGGAAAAAGCCTGTACAATGGTTCAGGGTCCTGCGGCCTTAAATTGCCGGGTGCCTCCTGGAATTGCGCCTTTCGCAGGATGCCTCCAAGACGCAAAATGGCACCAGTGCCAACTTGGTCTGGTTTGAGAGTGCCAGGTGGCTCCTACAAACTGACACCCAGAACAGTGGCTTGTGAGTTTTGTTTCCCAGGGAAAAAGCCTGTACAATGGTTTATGTTAATGCCGCCTTTAATAGCCGGGTGCCACCTGGAGATCCGCCTCTCGCAGGATGCCTCCCAGACGCAAGGTGGCACCAGTGCCAACTTGGTCTGGTTTGAGATTGCCAAGTGGTCCTGAAAACTGACACCCAGAACAGTGGCTTGTGAGTTTTGTTTCCCAGGGAAAAAGCCTGTACAATGGTTCAGGGTCCTGCGGCCTTAAATTGCTGGGTGCCTCCTGGAATTCGGCCTCTCGCAGGATTCCTCCCAGATGCAAGGTGGCACCAGTTCCAACTTGGTCTGGTTTGAGAGTGTCAAGTGGGTCCTGAAAACTGACACCCAGAACAGTGGCTTGTGAGTTTTGTTTCCCAGGGAAAAAGCCTGTATAATGGTTCAGGGTCCTGCGGCCTTAAATTGCTGGGTGCCTCCTGGAATTCGGCCTCTCGCAGGATGCCTCCCAGATGCAAGGTGGCACCAGTGCCAACTTGGTGGGGTTTCAGAGTGCCAAGTGGGTCCTGAAAACGGACACCCAGAACAGTGGCTTGTGAGTTTTGTTTCCTAGGGAAAAAGCCTGTACAATGGTTCAGGGTCCTGCGGACTTAAATTGCCGGGTGCCTCCTGGAATTCGGCCACTCGCAGGATGCCTCCCAGACGCAAGGTGGCACCAGTGCCAACTTGGTCTGGTTTGAGAGTGCCAAGTGGGTCCTGAAAACTGACACCCAGAACAGTGGCTTGTGAGTTTTGTTTCCCAGGGAAAAAGCCTGTACAATGGTTCAGGGGCCTGAGGCCTTAAATTGCCGGGTGCCTCCTGGAATTCCGCATCTCGCAGGATGCCTCCCAGACACAAGTTGGCACCAGTTCCAACTTGGTCTGGTTTGAGAGTGCCAAGTGGGTCCTGAAAACTGACACCCAGAACAGTGGCTTGTGAGTTTTGTTTCCCAGGGAAAAAGCCTGTACAATGGTTCAGGGTCCTGCGGCCTTAAATTGCCGGGTGCCTCCTGGAATTGTGCCTCTCGCAGGATGCCTCCCAGACGCAAGGTGGCACCAGTGCCAACTTGGTCTGCTTTGAGAGTGTCAAGTGGGTCCTGAAAACTGACACCCAGAACAGTGGCTTGTGAGTTTTGTTTCCCAGGGAAAAAGCCTGTACAATGGTTCAGGGTCCTGCACCATTAAATTGCCGGGTGCCTCCTGGAATTGCGCCTCTCGCAGGATGCCTCCCAGACGCAAGGTGGCACCAGTGCCAACTTGGTCTGGTTTGAGAGTGCCAGGTGGCTCCTGCAAACTGACACCCAGAACAGTGGCTTGTGAGTTTTGTTTCCCAGGGAAAAAGCCTGTACAATGGTTTAGGTTAATGCCGCCTTTAAAAGCCGGGTGCCACCTGGAGATCCGCCTCTCGCAGGATGCCTCCCAGACGCAAGGTGGCACCAGTGCCAACTTGGTCTGGTTTGAGAGTGCCAGGTGGCTCCTGCAAACTGACACCCAGAACAGTGGCTTGTGAGTTTTGTTTCCCAGGGAAAAAGCCTGTACAATGGTTCAGGGTCCTGCGGCCTTAAATTGCCGGGTGCCTCCTGGAATTGCGCCTCTCGCAGGATGCCTCCCAGACGCAAGGTGGCACCAGTGCCAACTTGGTCTGGTTTGAGAGTGCCAGGTGGCTCCTGCAAACTGACACCCAGAACAGTGGCTTGTGAGTTTTGTTTCCCAGGGAAAAAGCCTGTACAATGGTTTATGTTAATGCCGCCTTTAATAGCCGGGTGCCACCTGGAGATCCGCCTCTCGCAGGATGCCTCCCAGACGCAAGGTGGCACCAGTGCCAACTTGGTCTGCTTTGAGAGTGTCAGGTGGGTCCTGAAAACTGACACCCAGAACAGTGGCTTGTGAGATTTGTTTCCCAGGGAAAAAGCCTGTACAATGGTTCAGGGTCCTGCAACCTTAAATTGCCGGGTGCCTCCGGGAATTCCGCCTCTCGCAGGATGCCTCCCAGACGCAAAATGGCACCAGTGCCAACTTGGTCTGGTTTGAGAGTGCCAGGTGGCTCCTGCAAACTGACACCCAGAACAGTGGCTTGTGAATTTTGTTTCCCAGGGAAAAAGCCTGTACAATGGTTCAGGGTCCTGCGGACTTAAATTGCCGGGTGCCTCCTGGAATTGCGCCTCTCGCAGGATGCCTCCCAGACGCAAGGTGGCACCAGTGCCAACTTGGTCTGGTTTGAGAGTGCCAGGTGGCTCCTGCAAACTGACACCCAGAACAGTGGCTTGTGAGTTTTGTTTCCCAGGGAAAAAGCCTGTACAATGGTTTAGGTTAATGCCGCCTTTAAAAGCCGGGTGCCACCTGGAGATCCGCCTCTCGCAGGATGCCTCCCAGACGCAAGGTGGCACCAGTGCCAACTTGGTCTGGTTTGAGAGTGCCAGGTGGCTCCTGCAAACTGACACCCAGAACAGTGGCTTGTGAGTTTTGTTTCCCAGGGAAAAAGCCTGTACAATGGTTCAGGGTCCTGCGGCCTTAAATTGCCGGGTGCCTCCTGGAATTCGGCCTCTCGCAGGATTCCTCCCAGATGCAAGGTGGCACCAGTTCCAACTTGGTCTGGTTTGAGAGTGTCAAGTGGGTCCTGAAAACTGACACCCAGAACAGTGGCTTGTGAGTTTTGTTTCCCAGGGAAAAAGCCTGTATAATGGTTCAGGGTCCTGCGGCCTTAAATTGCTGGGTGCCTCCTGGAATTCGGCCTCTCGAAAGATGCCTCCCAGATGCAAGGTGGCACCAGTGCCAACTTGGTAGGGTTTCAGAGTGCCAAGTGGGTCCTGAAAACGGACACCCAGAACAGTGGCTTGTGAGTTTTGTTTCCCAGGGAAAAAGCCTGTACAATGGTTCAGGGGCCTGAGGCCTTAAATTGCCGGGTGCCTCCTGGAATTCGGCCTCTCGCAGGATGCCTCCCAGACACAAGTTGGCACCAGTTCCAACTTGGTCTAGTTTGAGAGTGCCAAGTGGGTCCTGAAAACTGACACCCAGAACAGTGGCTTGTGAGTTTTGTTTCCCAGGGAAAAAGCCTGTACAATGGTTCTGGGTCCTGCGGCCTTAAATTGCCGGGTGCCTCCTGGAATTGTGCCTCTCGCAGGATGCCTCCCAGACGCAAGGTGGCACCAGTGCCAACTTGGTCTGCTTTGAGAGTGTCAAGTGGGTCCTGAAAACTGACACCCAGAACAGTGGCTTGTGAGTTTTGTTTCCCAGGGAAAAAGCCTGTACAATGGTTCAGGGTCCTGCGGCCTTAAATTGCCGGGTGCCTCCTGGAATTGCGCCTCTCGCAGGATGCCTCCCAGACGCAAGGTGGCACCAGTGCCAACTTGGTCTGGTTTGAGAGTGCCAGGTGGCTCCTGCAAACTGACACCCAGAACAGTGGCTTGTGAGTTTTGTTTCCCAGGGAAAAAGCCTGTACAATGGTTTAGGTTAATGCCGCCTTTAAAAGCCGGGTGCCACCTGGAGATCCGCCTCTCGCAGGATGCCTCCCAGACGCAAGGTGGCACCAGTGCCAACTTGGTCTGGTTTGAGAGTGCCAGGTGGCTCCTGCAAACTGACACCCAGAACAGTGGCTTGTGAGTTTTGTTTCCCAGGGAAAAAGCCTGTACAATGGTTCAGGGTCCTGCGGCCTTAAATTGCCGGGTGCCTCCTGGAATTCGGCCTCTCGCAGGATGCCTCCCAGACGCAAGGTGGCACCAGTTCAAACTTGGTAGGGTTTATAAGTGCCAAGTGGGTCCTGAAAACTGACACCCAGAACAGTGGCTTGTGAGTTTTCTTTCCCAGGGAAAAAGCCTGTACAATGGTTCAGGGGCCTGTGGCCTTAAATTGCCGGGTGCCTCCTGGAGATCCGCCTCTCACAGGATGCCTCCCAGGCGCAACATGACACCAGTGCCAACTTAGTCTGGTTTAAGAGTGCCAAGTGGGTCCTGAAAACTGACACCCAGAACAGTGGCTTGTGAGTTTTGTTTCCCAGGGAAAAAGCCTGTACAATGGTTCAGGGGCCTGCGGCCTTAAATTGCCGGGTGCCTCCTGGAATTCGGCCTCTCGCAGGATGCCTCCCAAACGCAAGGTGGCACCAGTTCCAACTTGGTCTGCTTTGAGAGTGTCAAGTGGGTCCTGAAAACTGACACCCAGAACAGTGGCTTGTGAGTTTTGTTTCCCAGGGAAAAAGCCTGTACAATGGTTCAGGGTCCTGCGGCCTTAAATTGCCGGGTGCCTCCTGGAATTGCTCCTTTCGCAGGATGCCTCCAAGACGCAAAATGGCACCAGTGCCAACTTGGTCTGGTTTGAGAGTGCCAGGTGGCTCCTACAAACTGACACCCAGAACAGTGGCTTGTGAATTTTCTTTCCCAGGGAAAAAGCCTGTACAATGGTTCAGGGTTCTGCGGACTTAAATTGCCGGGTGCCTCCTGGAATTGCGCCTCTCGCAGGATGCCTCCCAGACGCAAGTTGGCACCAGTGCCAACTTGGTCTGGTTTGCGAGTGCCAAGTGGGTCCTGAAAACTGACACCCAGAACAGTGGCTTGTGAGTTTTGTTTCCCAGGGAAAAAGCCTGTACAATGGTTCAGGGTCCTGCCCCCTTAAATTGCCGGGTGCCTCCTGGAATTGCGCCTCTCGCAGGATGCCTCCAAGACGCAAGGTGGCACCAGTGCCAACTTGGTCTGGTTTGAGAGTGTCAAGTGTGTCCTGAAAACTGACACCCAGAACAGTGGCTTGTGAGTTTTGTTTCCCAGGGAAAAAGCCTGTACAATGGTTCAGGGTCCTGCAACCTTAAATTGCCAGGTGTCTCCTGGAGATCCGCCTCTCACAGGATGCCTCCCAGGCGCAACATGACACCAGTGCCAACTTGTTCTGGTTTGAGAGTGCCAGGTGGCTCCTGCAAACTGACACCCAGAACAGTGGCTTGTGAGTTTTGTTTCCCAGGGAAAAAGCCTGTACAATGGTTTATGTTAATGCCGCCTTTAATAGCCGGGTGCCACCTGGAGATCCGCCTCTCGCAGGATGCCTCCCAGACGCAAGGTGGCACCAGTGCCAACTTGGTCTGGTTTAAGAGTGCCAAGTGGTCCTGAAAACTGACACCCAGAACAGTGGCTTGTGAGTTTTGTTTCCCAGGGAAAAAGCCTGTACAATGGTTCAGGGTCCTGCGGCCTTAAATTGCTGGGTGCCTCCTGGAATTCGGCCTCTCGCAGGATTCCTCCCAGATGCAAGGTGGCACCAGTTCCAACTTGGTCTGGTTTGAGAGTGTCAAGTGGGTCCTGAAAACTGACACCCAGAACAGTGGCTTGTGAGTTTTGTTTCCCAGGGAAAAAGCCTGTATAATGGTTCAGGGTCCTGCGGCCTTAAATTGCTGGGTGCCTCCTGGAATTCGGCCTCTCGCAGGATGCCTCCCAGATGCAAGGTGGCACCAGTGCCAACTTGGTGGTGTTTCAGAGTGCCAAGTGGGTCCTGAAAACGGACACCCAGAACAGTGGCTTGTGAGTTTTGTTTCCTAGGGAAAAAGCCTGTACAATGGTTCAGGGTCCTGCGGACTTAAATTGCCGGGTGCCTCCTGGAATTCGGCCACTCGCCGGATGCCTCCCAGACGCAAGGTGGCACCAGTGCCAACTTGGTCTGGTTTGAGAGTGCCAAGTGGGTCCTGAAAACTGACACCCAGAACAGTGGCTTGTGAGTTTTGTTTCCCAGGGAAAAAGCCTGTACAATGGTTCAGGGGCCTGAGGCCTTAAATTGCCGGGTGCCTCCTGGAATTCGGCCTCTCGCAGGATGCCTCCCAGACACAAGTTGGCACCAGTTCCAACTTGGTCTGGTTTGAGAGTGCCAAGTGGGTCCTGAAAACTGACACCCAGAACAGTGGCTTGTGAGTTTTGTTTCCCAGGGAAAAAGCCTGTACAATGGTTCAGGGTCCTGCGGCCTTAAATTGCCGGGTGCCTCCTGGAATTGTGCCTCTCGCAGGATGCCTCCCAGACGCAAGGTGGCACCAGTGCCAACTTGGTCTGCTTTGAGAGTGTCAAGTGGGTCCTGAAAACTGACACCCAGAACAGTGGCTTGTGAGTTTTGTTTCCCAGGGAAAAAGCCTGTACAATGGTTCAGGGTCCTGCACCATTAAATTGCCGGGTGCCTCCTGGAATTGCGCCTCTCGCAGGATGCCTCCCAGACGCAAGGTGGCACCAGTGCCAACTTGGTCTGGTTTGAGAGTGCCAGGTGGCTCCTGCAAACTGACACCCAGAACAGTGGCTTGTGAGTTTTGTTTCCCAGGGAAAAAGCCTGTACAATGGTTCAGGGTCCTGCGGCCTTAAATTGCCGGGTGCCTCCTGGAATTGCGCCTCTCGCAGGATGCCTCCCAGACGCAAGGTGGCACCAGTGCCAACTTGGTCTGGTTTGAGAGTGCCAGGTGGCTCCTGCAAACTGACACCCAGAACAGTGGCTTGTGAGTTTTGTTTCCCAGGGAAAAAGCCTGTACAATGGTTCAGGGTCCTGCGGCCTTAAATTGCCGGGTGCCTCCTGGAATTGCGCCTCTCGCAGGATGCCTCCCAGACGCAAGGTGGCACCAGTGCCAACTTGGTCTGGTTTGAGAGTGCCAGGTGGCTCCTGCAAACTGACACCCAGAACAGTGGCTTGTGAGTTTTGTTTCCCAGGGAAAAAGCCTGTACAATGGTTTATGTTAATGCCGCCTTTAATAGCCGGGTGCCACCTGGAGATCCGCCTCTCGCAGGATGCCTCCCAGACGCAAGGTGGCACCAGTGCCAACTTGGTCTGCTTTGAGAGTGTCAAGTGGGTCCTGAAAACTGACACCCAGAACAGTGGCTTGTGAGATTTGTTTCCCAGGGAAAAAGCCTGTACAATGGTTCAGGGTCCTGCAACCTTAAATTGCCGGGTGCCTCCGGGAATTCCGCCTCTCGCAGGATGCCTCCCAGACGCAAAATGGCACCAGTGCCAACTTGGTCTGGTTTGAGAGTGCCAGGTGGCTCCTGCAAACTGACACCCAGAACAGTGGCTTGTGAATTTTGTTTCCCAGGGAAAAAGCCTGTACAATGGTTCAGGGTCCTGCGGACTTAAATTGCCGGGTGCCTCCTGGAATTCGGCCACTCGCAGGATGCCTCCCAGACGCAAGGTGGCACCAGTTCCAACTTGGTCTGGTTTGAGAGTGCCAAGTGGGTCCTGAAAACTGACACCCAGAACAGTGGCTTGTGAGTTTTGTTTCCCAGGGAAAAAGCCTGTACAATGGTTCTGGGTCCTGCGGCCTTAAATTGCCGGGTGCCTCCTGGAATTGTGCCTCTCGCAGGATGCCTCCCAGACGCAAGGTGGCACCAGTGCCAACTTGGTCTGCTTTGAGAGTGTCAAGTGGGTCCTGAAAACTGACACCCAGAACAGTGGCTTGTGAGTTTTGTTTCCTAGGGAAAAAGCCTGTACAATGGTTCAGGGTCCTGCACCCTTAAATTGCCGGGTGCCTCCTGGAATTGCGCCTCTCGCAGGATGCCTCCCAGACGCAAGGTGGCACCAGTGCCAACTTGGTCTGGTTTGAGAGTGCCAGGTGGCTCCTGCAAACTGACACCCAGAACAGTGGCTTGTGAGTTTTGTTTCCCAGGGAAAAAGCCTGTACAATGGTTTAGGTTAATGCCGCCTTTAAAAGCCGGGTGCCACCTGGAGATCCGCCTCTCGCAGGATGCCTCCCAGACGCAAGGTGGCACCAGTGCCAACTTGGTCTGGTTTGAGAGTGCCAGGTGGCTCCTGCAAACTGACACCCAGAACAGTGGCTTGTGAGTTTTGTTTCCCAGGGAAAAAGCCTGTACAATGGTTCAGGGTCCTGCGGCCTTAAATTGCCGGGTGCCTCCTGGAATTGCGCCTCTCGCAGGATGCCTCCCAGACGCAAGGTGGCACCAGTGCCAACTTGGTCTGGTTTGAGAGTGCCAGGTGTCTCCTGCAAACTGACACCCAGAACAGTGGCTTGGGAGTTTTGTTTCCCAGGGAAAAAGCCTGTACAATGGTTTATGTTAATGCCGCCTTTAATAGCCGGGTGCCACCTGGAGATCCGCCTCTCGCAGGATGCCTCCCAGACGCAAGGTTGCGCCAGTGCCAACTTGGTCTGCTTTGAGAGTGTCAAGTGTGTCCTGAAAACTGACACCCAGAACAGTGGCTTGTGAGTTTTGTTTCCCAGGGAAAAAGCCTGTACAATGGTTCAGGGGCATGAGGCCTTAAATTGCTGGGTGCCTCCTGGAATTCAGACTCTCGCAGGGTGCCTCCCAGACGCAAAATGACACCATTTCCAACATGGTCTGGTTTGCGAGTGTCAAGTGGGTCCTGAAAACTGACACCCAGAACAGTGGCTTGTGAGTTTTGTTTCCCAGGGAAAAAGCCTGTACAATGGTTCAGGGTCCTGCGGCCTTAAATTGCCGGGTGCCTCCTGGAATTCGGCCTCTCGCAGGATGCCTCCCAGACGCAAGGTGGCACCAGTGCCAACTTGGTCTGCTTTGAGAGTGTCAAGTGGGTCCTGAAAACTGACAGCCAGAACAGTGGCTTGTGAGTTTTGTTTCCCAGGGAAAAAGCCTGTACAATGGTTCAGGGTCCTGCGGCCTTAAATTGCCGGGTGCCTCCTGGAATTCCGCCTCTCGCAGGATGCCTCCCAGACACAAGGTGGCACCAGTGCCAACTTGGTCTGGTTTGAGAGTGCCAGGTGGCTCCTACAAACTGACACCCAGAACAGTGGCTTGTGAATTTTGTTTCCCAGGGAAAAAGCCTGTACAATGGTTCAGGGTCCTGCGGACTTAAATTGCCGGGTGCCTCCTGGAATTCGGCCACTCGCAGGATGCCTCCCAGACGCAAGGTGGCACCAGTGCCAACTTGGTCTGGTTTGAGAGTTCCAAGTGGGTCCTGAAAACTGACACCCAGAACAGTGGCTTGTGAGTTTTGTTTGCCAGGGAAAAAGCCTGTACAATGGTTCAGGGGCCTGCGGCCTTAAATTGCCGGGTGCCTCCTGGAATTCGGCCTCTCGCAGGATGCCTCCCAGATGCAAGGTGGCACCAGTGCCAACTTGGTAGGGTTTCAGAGTGCCAAGTGGGTCCTGAAAACGGACACCCAGAACAGTGGCTTGTGAGTTTTGTTTCCCAGGGAAAATGCCTGTACAATGGTTCAGGGTCCTGCGGCCTTAAATATCCGGGTGCCTCCTGGAGATCCGCCTCTCACAGGATGCCTCCCAGACGCAAGGTGGCACGAGTTCCAACTTGGTCTGCTTTGAGAGTGTCAAGTGGGTCCTGAAAACTGACACCCAGAACAGTGGCTTGTGAGTTTTGTTTCCCAGGGAAAAAGCCTGTACAATGGTTCAGGGTCCCGCGGCCTTAAATTGCCGGGTGCCTCCTGGAACTGCGCCTCTCGCAGGATGCCTCCAAGACGCAAGGTGGCACCAGTGCCAACTTGGTCTGCTTATAGAGTGCCAGGTGGCTCCTACAAACTGACACCCAGAACAGTGGCTTGTGAATTTTGTTTCCCAGGGAAAAAGCCTGTACAATGTTTCAGGGGCCTGAGGCCTTAAATTGCCGGGTGCCTCCTGGAATTCGGACTCTCACAGGGTGCCTCCCAGACGCAAAATGACACCATTTCCAACTTGGTCTGCTTTGAGAGTGTCAAGTGGGTCCTGAAAACTGACACCCAGAACAGTGGCTTGTGAGTTTTCTTTCCCAGGGAAAAAGCCTGTACAATGGTTCAGGGGCCTGAGGCCTTAAATTGCCGGGTGCCTCCTGGAGATCCGCCTCTCGCAGGATGCCTCCCAGACGCAAGGTGGCACCAGTGCCAACTTGGTCTGGTTTGAGAGTGCCAGGTGGCTCCTGCAAACTGACACCCAGAACAGTGGCTTGTGAGTTTTGTTTCCCAGGGAAAAAGCCTGTACAATGGTTTAGGTTAATGCCGCCTTTAAAAGCCGGGTGCCACCTGGAGATCCGCCTCTCGCAGGATGCCTCCCAGACGCAAGGTGGCACCAGTGCCAACTTGGTCTGGTTTGAGAGTGCCAGGTGGCTCCTGCAAACTGACACCCAGAACAGTGGCTTGTGAGTTTTGTTTCCCAGGGAAAAAGCCTGTACAATGGTTCAGGGTCCTGCGGCCTTAAATTGCCGGGTGCCTCCTGGAATTGCGCCTCTCGCAGGATGCCTCCCAGACGCAAGGTGGCACCAGTGCCAACTTGGTCTGGTTTGAGAGTGCCAGGTGGCTCCTGCAAACTGACACCCAGAACAGTGGCTTGTGAGTTTTGTTTCCCAGGGAAAAAGCCTGTACAATGGTTTATGTTAATGCCGCCTTTAATAGCCGGGAGCCACCTGGAGATCCGCCTCTCGCAGGATGCCTCCCAGACGCAAGGTTGCACCAGTGCCAACTTGGTCTGCTTTGAGAGTGTCAAGTGTGTCCTGAAAACTGACACCCAGAACAGTGGCTTGTGAGTTTTGTTTCCCAGGGAAAAAGCCTGTACAATGGTTCAGGGGCATGAGGCCTTAAATTGCTGGGTGCCTCCTGGAATTCAGACTCTCGCAGGGTGCCTCCCAGACGCAAAATGACACCATTTCCAACATGGTCTGGTTTGCGAGTGTCAAGTGGGTCCTGAAAACTGACACCCAGAACAGTGGCTTGTGAGTTTTGTTTCCCAGGGAAAAAGCCTATACAATGGTTCAGGGTCCTGCGGCCTTTAATTGCCGGGTGCCTCCTGGAATTCGGCCTCTCGCAGTATGCCTCCCAGACGCAAGGTGGCACCAGTTCCAACTTGTTCTGCTTTGAGAGTGTCAAGTGGGTCCTGAAAACTGACACCCAGAACAGTGGCTTGTGAGTTTTGTTTCCCAGGGAAAAAGCCTGTACAATGGTTCAGGGTCCTGCGGCCTTAAATTGCCGGGTGCCTCCTGGAATTGCGCCTTTCGCAGGATGCCTCCAAGACGCAAAATGGCACCAGTGCCAACTTGGTCTGGTTTGAGAGTGCCAGGTGGCTCCTACAAACTGACACCCAGAACAGTGGCTTGTGAGTTTTGTTTCCCAGGGAAAAAGCCTGTACAATGGTTTATGTTAATGCCGCCTTTAATAGCCGGGTGCCACCTGGAGATCCGCCTCTCGCAGGATGCCTCCCAGACGCAAGGTGGCACCAGTGCCAACTTGGTCTGGTTTGAGATTGCCAAGTGGTCCTGAAAACTGACACCCAGAACAGTGGCTTGTGAGTTTTGTTTCCCAGGGAAAAAGCCTGTACAATGGTTCAGGGTCCTGCGGCCTTAAATTGCTGGGTGCCTCCTGGAATTCGGCCTCTCGCAGGATTCCTCCCAGATGCAAGGTGGCACCAGTTCCAACTTGGTCTGGTTTGAGAGTGTCAAGTGGGTCCTGAAAACTGACACCCAGAACAGTGGCTTGTGAGTTTTGTTTCCCAGGGAAAAAGCCTGTATAATGGTTCAGGGTCCTGCGGCCTTAAATTGCTGGGTGCCTCCTGGAATTCGGCCTCTCGCAGGATGCCTCCCAGATGCAAGGTGGCACCAGTGCCAACTTGGTGGGGTTTCAGAGTGCCAAGTGGGTCCTGAAAACGGACACCCAGAACAGTGGCTTGTGAGTTTTGTTTCCTAGGGAAAAAGCCTGTACAATGGTTCAGGGTCCTGCGGACTTAAATTGCCGGGTGCCTCCTGGAATTCGGCCACTCGCAGGATGCCTCCCAGACGCAAGGTGGCACCAGTGCCAACTTGGTCTGGTTTGAGAGTGCCAAGTGGGTCCTGAAAACTGACACCCAGAACAGTGGCTTGTGAGTTTTGTTTCCCAGGGAAAAAGCCTGTACAATGGTTCAGGGGCCTGAGGCCTTAAATTGCCGGGTGCCTCCTGGAATTCGGCCTCTCGCAGGATGCCTCCCAGACACAAGTTGGCACCAGTTCCAACTTGGTCTGGTTTGAGAGTGCCAAGTGGGTCCTGAAAACTGACACCCAGAACAGTGGCTTGTGAGTTTTGTTTCCCAGGGAAAAAGCCTGTACAATGGTTCAGGGTCCTGCGGCCTTAAATTGCCGGGTGCCTCCTGGAATTGTGCCTCTCGCAGGATGCCTCCCAGACGCAAGGTGGCACCAGTGCCAACTTGGTCTGCTTTGAGAGTGTCAAGTGGGTCCTGAAAACTGACACCCAGAACAGTGGCTTGTGAGTTTTGTTTCCCAGGGAAAAAGCCTGTACAATGGTTCAGGGTCCTGCACCATTAAATTGCCGGGTGCCTCCTGGAATTGCGCCTCTCGCAGGATGCCTCCCAGACGCAAGGTGGCACCAGTGCCAACTTGGTCTGGTTTGAGAGTGCCAGGTGGCTCCTGCAAACTGACACCCAGAACAGTGGCTTGTGAGTTTTGTTTCCCAGGGAAAAAGCCTGTACAATGGTTTAGGTTAATGCCGCCTTTAAAAGCCGGGTGCCACCTGGAGATCCGCCTCTCGCAGGATGCCTCCCAGACGCAAGGTGGCACCAGTGCCAACTTGGTCTGGTTTGAGAGTGCCAGGTGGCTCCTGAAAACTGACACCCAGAACAGTGGCTTGTGAGTTTTGTTTCCCAGGGAAAAAGCCTGTACAATGGTTCAGGGTCCTGCGGCCTTAAATTGCCGGGTGCCTCCTGGAATTGCGCCTCTCGCAGGATGCCTCCCAGACGCAAGGTGGCACCAGTGCCAACTTGGTCTGGTTTGAGAGTGCCAGGTGGCTCCTACAAACTGACACCCAGAACAGTGGCTTGTGAGTTTTGTTTCCCAGGGAAAAAGCCTGTACAATGGTTTATGTTAATGCCGCCTTTAATAGCCGGGTGCCACCTGGAGATCCGCCTCTCGCAGGATGCCTCCCAGACGCAAGGTGGCACCAGTGCCAACTTGGTCTGCTTTGAGAGTGTCAAGTGGGTCCTGAAAACTGACACCCAGAACAGTGGCTTGTGAGATTTGTTTCCCAGGGAAAAAGCCTGTACAATGGTTCAGGGTCCTGCAACCTTAAATTGCCGGGTGCCTCCGGGAATTCCGCCTCTCGCAGGATGCCTCCCAGACGCAAAATGGCACCAGTGCCAACTTGGTCTGGTTTGAGAGTGCCAGGTGGCTCCTGCAAACTGACACCCAGAACAGTGGCTTGTGAATTTTGTTTCCCAGGGAAAAAGCCTGTACAATGGTTCAGGGTCCTGCGGACTTAAATTGCCGGGTGCCTCCTGGAATTCGGCCACTCGCAGGATGCCTCCCAGACGCAAGGTGGCACCAGTTCCAACTTGGTCTGGTTTGAGAGTGCCAAGTGGGTCCTGAAAACTGACACCCAGAACAGTGGCTTGTGAGTTTTGTTTCCCAGGGAAAAAGCCTGTACAATGGTTCTGGGTCCTGCGGCCTTAAATTGCCAGGTGCCTCCTGGAATTGTGCCTCTCGCAGGATGCCTCCCAGACGCAAGGTGGCACCAGTGCCAACTTGGTCTGCTTTGAGAGTGTCAAGTGGGTCCTGAAAACTGACACCCAGAACAGTGGCTTGTGAGTTTTGTTTCCTAGGGAAAAAGCCTGTACAATGGTTCAGGGTCCTGCACCCTTAAATTGCCGGGTGCCTCCTGGAATTGCGCCTCTCGCAGGATGCCTCCCAGACGCAAGGTGGCACCAGTGCCAACTTGGTCTGGTTTGAGAGTGCCAGGTGGCTCCTGCAAACTGACACCCAGAACAGTGGCTTGTGAGTTTTGTTTCCCAGGGAAAAAGCCTGTACAATGGTTTAGGTTAATGCCGCCTTTAAAAGCCGGGTGCCACCTGGAGATCCGCCTCTCGCAGGATGCCTCCCAGACGCAAGGTGGCACCAGTGCCAACTTGGTCTGGTTTGAGAGTGCCAGGTGGCTCCTGCAAACTGACACCCAGAACAGTGGCTTGTGAGTTTTGTTTCCCAGGGAAAAAGCCTGTACAATGGTTCAGGGTCCTGCGGCCTTAAATTGCCGGGTGCCTCCTGGAATTGCGCCTCTCGCAGGATGCCTCCCAGACGCAAGGTGGCACCAGTGCCAACTTGGTCTGGTTTGAGAGTGCCAGGTGTCTCCTGCAAACTGACACCCAGAACAGTGGCTTGGGAGTTTTGTTTCCCAGGGAAAAAGCCTGTACAATGGTTTATGTTAATGCCGCCTTTAATAGCCGGGTGCCACCTGGAGATCCGCCTCTCGCAGGATGCCTCCCAGACGCAAGGTTGCGCCAGTGCCAACTTGGTCTGCTTTGAGAGTGTCAAGTGTGTCCTGAAAACTGACACCCAGAACAGTGGCTTGTGAGTTTTGTTTCCCAGGGAAAAAGCCTGTACAATGGTTCAGGGGCATGTGGCCTTAAATTGCTGGGTGCCTCCTGGAATTCAGACTCTCGCAGGGTGCCTCCCAGACGCAAAATGACACCATTTCCAACATGGTCTGGTTTGCGAGTGTCAAGTGGGTCCTGAAAACTGACACCCAGAACAGTGGCTTGTGAGTTTTGTTTCCCAGGGAAAAAGCCTGTACAATGGTTCAGGGTCCTGCGGCCTTAAATTGCCGGGTGCCTCCTGGAATTCGGCCTCTCGCAGGATGCCTCCCAGACGCAAGGTGGCACCAGTTCCAACTTGGTCTGCTTTGAGAGTGTCAAGTGGGTCCTGAAAACTGACACCCAGAATAGTGGCTTGTGAGTTTTGTTTCCCAGGGAAAAAGCCTGTACAATGGTTCAGGGTCCTGCGGCCTTAAATTGCCGGGTGCCTCCTGGAATTCCGCCTCTCGCAGGATGCCTCCCAGACACAAGGTGGCACCAGTGCCAACTTGGTCTGGTTTGAGAGTGCCAGGTGGCTCCTACAAACTGACACCCAGAACAGTGGCTTGTGAATTTTGTTTCCCAGGGAAAAAGCCTGTACAATGGTTCAGGGTCCTGCGGACTTAAATTGCCGGGTGCCTCCTGGAATTCGGCCACTCGCAGGATGCCTCCCAGACGCAAGGTGGCACCAGTGCCAACTTGGTCTGGTTTGAGAGTTCCAAGTGGGTCCTGAAAACTGACACCCAGAACAGTGGCTTGTGAGTTTTGTTTGCCAGGGAAAAAGCCTGTACAATGGTTCAGGGGCCTGCGGCCTTAAATTGCCGGGTGCCTCCTGGAATTCGGCCTCTCGCAGGATGCCTCCCAGATGCAAGGTGGCACCAGTGCCAACTTGGTAGGGTTTCAGAGTGCCAAGTGGGTCCTGAAAACGGACACCCAGAACAGTGGCTTGTGAGTTTTGTTTCCCAGGGAAAAAGCCTGTACAATGGTTCAGGGGCCTGAGGCCTTAAATTGCCGGGTGCCACCTGGAGATCCGCCTCTCGCAGGATGCCTCCCAGACGCAAGGTGGCACCAGTGCCAACTTGGTCTGGTTTAAGAGTGCCAAGTGGTCCTGAAAACTGACACCCAGAACAGTGGCTTGTGAGTTTTCTTTCCCAGGGAAAAAGCCTGTACAATGGTTCTGGGTCCTGCGGCCTTAAATTGCAGGGTGCCTCCTGGAATTCGGCCTCTCGCAGGATTCCTCCCAGATGCAAGGTGGCACCAGTTCCAACTTGGTCTGGTTTGAGAGTGTCAAGTGGGTCCTGAAAACTGACACCCAGAACAGTGGCTTGTGAGTTTTGTTTCCCAGGGAAAAAGCCTGTATAATGGTTCAGGGTCCTGCGGCCTTAAATTGCTGGGTGCCTCCTGGAATTCGGCCTCTCGCAGGATGCCTCCCAGATGCAAGGTGGCACCAGTGCCAACTTGGTAGGGTTTCAGAGTGCCAAGTGGGTCCTGAAAACGGACACCCAGAACAGTGGCTTGTGAGTTTTGTTTCCCAGGGAAAATGCCTGTACAATGGTTCAGGGTCCTGCGGCCTTAAATTGCCGGGTGCCTCCTGGAGATCCGCCTCTCACAGGATGCCTCCCAGACGCAAGGTGGCACCAGTTCCAACTTGGTCTGGTTTGAGAGTGTCAAGTGTGTCCTGAAAACTGACACCCAGAACAGTGGCTTGTGAGTTTTGTTTCCCAGGGAAAAAGCCTGTACAATGGTTCAGGGTCCTGCGGCCTTAAATTGCCGGGTGCCTCCTGGAACTGCGCCTCTCGCAGGATGCCTCCAAGACGCAAGGTGGCACCAGTGCCAACTTGGTCTGCTTTGAGAGTGCCAGGTGGCTCCTACAAACTGACACCCAGAACAGTGGCTTGTGAATTTTGTTTCCCAGGGAAAAAGCCTGTACAATGTTTCAGGGGCCTGAGGCCTTAAATTGCCGGGTGCCTCCTGGAATTCGGACTCTCACAGGGTGCCTCCCAGACGCAAAATGACACCATTTCCAACTTGGTCTGCTTTGAGAGTGTCAAGTGGGTCCTGAAAACTGACACCCAGAACAGTGGCTTGTGAGTTTTCTTTCCCAGGGAAAAAGCCTGTACAATGGTTCAGGGGCCTGAGGCCTTAAATTGCCGGGTGCCTCCTGGAGATCCGCCTCTCGCAGGATGCCTCCCAGACGCAAGGTGGCACCAGTGCCAACTTGGTCTGGTTTGAGAGTGCCAGGTGGCTCCTGCAAACTGACACCCAGAACAGTGGCTTGTGAGTTTTGTTTCCCAGGGAAAAAGCCTGTACAATGGTTTAGGTTAATGCCGCCTTTAAAAGCCGGGTGCCACCTGGAGATCCGCCTCTCGCAGGATGCCTCCCAGACGCAAGGTGGCACCAGTGCCAACTTGGTCTGGTTTGAGAGTGCCAGGTGGCTCCTGCAAACTGACACCCAGAACAGTGGCTTGTGAGTTTTGTTTCCCAGGGAAAAAGCCTGTACAATGGTTCAGGGTCCTGCGGCCTTAAATTGCCGGGTGCCTCCTGGAATTGCGCCTCTCGCAGGATGCCTCCCAGACGCAAGGTGGCACCAGTGCCAACTTGGTCTGGTTTGAGAGTGCCAGGTGGCTCCTGCAAACTGACACCCAGAACAGTGGCTTGTGAGTTTTGTTTCCCAGGGAAAAAGCCTGTACAATGGTTTATGTTAATGCCGCCTTTAATAGCCGGGTGCCACCTGGAGATCCGCCTCTCGCAGGATGCCTCCCAGACGCAAGGTGGCACCAGTGCCAACTTGGTCTGCTTTGAGAGTGTCAAGTGGGTCCTGAAAACTGACACCCAGAACAGTGGCTTGTGAGATTTGTTTCCCAGGGAAAAAGCCTGTACAATGGTTCAGGGTCCTGCAACCTTAAATTGCCGGGTGCCTCCGGGAATTCCGCCTCTCGCAGGATGCCTCCCAGACGCAAAATGGCACCAGTGCCAACTTGGTCTGGTTTGAGAGTGCCAGGTGGCTCCTGCAAACTGACACCCAGAACAGTGGCTTGTGAATTTTGTTTCCCAGGGAAAAAGCCTGTACAATGGTTCAGGGTCCTGCGGACTTAAATTGCCGGGTGCCTCCTGGAATTCGGCCACTCGCAGGATGCCTCCCAGACGCAAGGTGGCACCAGTTCCAACTTGGTCTGGTTTGAGAGTGCCAAGTGGGTCCTGAAAACTGACACCCAGAACAGTGGCTTGTGAGTTTTGTTTCCCAGGGAAAAAGCCTGTACAATGGTTCTGGGTCCTGCGGCCTTAAATTGCCAGGTGCCTCCTGGAATTGTGCCTCTCGCAGGATGCCTCCCAGACGCAAGGTGGCACCAGTGCCAACTTGGTCTGCTTTGAGAGTGTCAAGTGGGTCCTGAAAACTGACACCCAGAACAGTGGCTTGTGAGTTTTGTTTCCTAGGGAAAAAGCCTGTACAATGGTTCAGGGTCCTGCACCCTTAAATTGCCGGGTGCCTCCTGGAATTGCGCCTCTCGCAGGATGCCTCCCAGACGCAAGGTGGCACCAGTGCCAACTTGGTCTGGTTTGAGAGTGCCAGGTGGCTCCTGCAAACTGACACCCAGAACAGTGGCTTGTGAGTTTTGTTTCCCAGGGAAAAAGCCTGTACAATGGTTTAGGTTAATGCCGCCTTTAAAAGCCGGGTGCCACCTGGAGACCCGCCTCTCGCAGGATGCCTCCCAGACGCAAGGTGGCACCAGTGCCAACTTGGTCTGGTTTGAGAGTGCCAGGTGGCTCCTGCAAACTGACACCCAGAACAGTGGCTTGTGAGTTTTGTTTCCCAGGGAAAAAGCCTGTACAATGGTTCAGGGGTCCTGCGGCCTTAAATTGCCGGGTGCCTCCTGGAATTGCGCCTCTCGCAGGATGCCTCCCAGACGCAAGGTGGCACCAGTGCCAACTTGGTCTGGTTTGAGAGTGCCAGGTGTCTCCTGCAAACTGACACCCAGAACAGTGGCTTGGGAGTTTTGTTTCCCAGGGAAAAAGCCTGTACAATGGTTTATGTTAATGCCGCCTTTAATAGCCGGGTGCCACCTGGAGATCCGCCTCTCGCAGGATGCCTCCCAGACGCAAGGTTGCGCCAGTGCCAACTTGGTCTGCTTTGAGAGTGTCAAGTGTGTCCTGAAAACTGACACCCAGAACAGTGGCTTGTGAGTTTTGTTTCCCAGGGAAAAAGCCTGTACAATGGTTCAGGGGCATGTGGCCTTAAATTGCTGGGTGCCTCCTGGAATTCAGACTCTCGCAGGGTGCCTCCCAGACGCAAAATGACACCATTTCCAACATGGTCTGGTTTGCGAGTGTCAAGTGGGTCCTGAAAACTGACACCCAGAACAGTGGCTTGTGAGTTTTGTTTCCCAGGGAAAAAGCCTGTACAATGGTTCAGGGTCCTGCGGCCTTAAATTGCCGGGTGCCTCCTGGAATTCGGCCTCTCGCAGGATGCCTCCCAGACGCAAGGTGGCACCAGTTCCAACTTGGTCTGCTTTGAGAGTGTCAAGTGGGTCCTGAAAACTGACACCCAGAACAGTGGCTTGTGAGTTTTGTTTCCCAGGGAAAAAGCCTGTACAATGGTTCAGGGTCCTGCGGCCTTAAATTGCCGGGTGCCTCCTGGAATTCCGCCTCTCGCAGGATGCCTCCCAGACACAAGGTGGCACCAGTGCCAACTTGGTCTGGTTTGAGAGTGCCAGGTGGCTCCTACAAACTGACACCCAGAACAGTGGCTTGTGAATTTTGTTTCCCAGGGAAAAAGCCTGTACAATGGTTCAGGGTCCTGCGGACTTAAATTGCCGGGTGCCTCCTGGAATTCGGCCACTCGCAGGATGCCTCCCAGACGCAAGGTGGCACCAGTGCCAACTTGGTCTGGTTTGAGAGTTCCAAGTGGGTCCTGAAAACTGACACCCAGAACAGTGGCTTGTGAGTTTTGTTTGCCAGGGAAAAAGCCTGTACAATGGTTCAGGGGCCTGCGGCCTTAAATTGCCGGGTGCCTCCTGGAATTCGGCCTCTCGCAGGATGCCTCCCAGATGCAAGGTGGCACCAGTGCCAACTTGGTAGGGTTTCAGAGTGCCAAGTGGGTCCTGAAAACGGACACCCAGAACAGTGGCTTGTGAGTTTTGTTTCCCAGGGAAAAAGCCTGTACAATGGTTCAGGGGCCTGAGGCCTTAAATTGCCGGGTGCCACCTGGAGATCCGCCTCTCGCAGGATGCCTCCCAGACGCAAGGTGGCACCAGTGCTAACTTGGTCTGGTTTAAGAGTGCCAAGTGGTCCTGAAAACTGACACCCAGAACAGTGGCTTGTGAGTTTTCTTTCCCAGGGAAAAAGCCTGTAGAATGGTTCAGGGTCCTGCGGCCTTAAATTGCAGGGTGCCTCCTGGAATTCGGCCTCTCGCAGGATTCCTCCCAGATGCAAGGTGGCACCAGTTCCAACTTGGTCTGGTTTGAGAGTGTCAAGTGGGTCCTGAAAACTGACACCCAGAACAGTGGCTTGTGAGTTTTGTTTCCCAGGGAAAAAGCCTGTATAATGGTTCAGGGTCCTGCGGCCTTAAATTGCTGGGTGCCTCCTGGAATTCGGCCTCTCGCAGGATGCCTCCCAGATGCAAGGTGGCACCAGTGCCAACTTGGTAGGGTTTCAGAGTGCCAAGTGGGTCCTGAAAACGGACACCCAGAACAGTGGCTTGTGAGTTTTGTTTCCCAGGGAAAATGCCTGTACAATGGTTCAGGGTCCTGCGGCCTTAAATTGCCGGGTGCCTCCTGGAGATCCGCCTCTCACAGGATGCCTCCCAGACGCAAGGTGGCACCAGTTCCAACTTGGTCTGGTTTGAGAGTGTCAAGTGGGTCCTGAAAACTGACACCCAGAACAGTGGCTTGTGAGTTTTGTTTCCCAGGGAAAAAGCCTGTACAATGGTTCAGGGTCCTGCGGCCTTAAATTGCCGGGTGCCTCCTGGAACTGCGCCTCTCGCAGGATGCCTCCAAGACGCAAGGTGGCACCAGTGCCAACTTGGTCTGCTTTGAGAGTGCCAGGTGGCTCCTATAAACTGACACCCAGAACAGTGGCTTGTGAATTTTGTTTCCCAGGGAAAAAGCCTGTACAATGTTTCAGGGGCCTGAGGCCTTAAATTGCCGGGTGCCTCCTGGAATTCGGACTCTCACAGGGTGCCTCCCAGACGCAAAATGACACCATTTCCAACTTGGTCTGCTTTGAGAGTGTCAAGTGGGTCCTGAAAACTGACACCCAGAACAGTGGCTTGTGAGTTTTCTTTCCCAGGGAAAAAGCCTGTACAATGGTTCAGGGGCCTGAGGCCTTAAATTGCCGGGTGCCTCCTGGAGATCCGCCTCTCGCAGGATGCCTCCCAGACGCAAGGTGGCACCAGTGCCAACTTGGTCTGGTTTGAGAGTGCCAGGTGGCTCCTGCAAACTGACACCCAGAACAGTGGCTTGTGAGTTTTGTTTCCCAGGGAAAAAGCCTGTACAATGGTTTAGGTTAATGCCGCCTTTAAAAGCCGGGTGCCACCTGGAGATCCGCCTCTCGCAGGATGCCTCCCAGACGCAAGGTGGCACCAGTGCCAACTTGGTCTGGTTTGAGAGTGCCAGGTGGCTCCTGCAAACTGACACCCAGAACAGTGGCTTGTGAGTTTTGTTTCCCAGGGAAAAAGCCTGTACAATGGTTCAGGGTCCTGCGGCCTTAAATTGCCGGGTGCCTCCTGGAATTGCGCCTCTCGCAGGATGCCTCCCAGACGCAAGGTGGCACCAGTGCCAACTTGGTCTGGTTTGAGAGTGCCAGGTGGCTCCTGCAAACTGACACCCAGAACAGTGGCTTGTGAGTTTTGTTTCCCAGGGAAAAAGCCTGTACAATGGTTTATGTTAATGCCGCCTTTAATAGCCGGGAGCCACCTGGAGATCCGCCTCTCGCAGGATGCCTCCCAGACGCAAGGTTGCACCAGTGCCAACTTGGTCTGCTTTGAGAGTGTCAAGTGTGTCCTGAAAACTGACACCCAGAACAGTGGCTTGTGAGTTTTGTTTCCCAGGGAAAAAGCCTGTACAATGGTTCAGGGGCATGAGGCCTTAAATTGCTGGGTGCCTCCTGGAATTCAGACTCTCGCAGGGTGCCTCCCAGACGCAAAATGACACCATTTCCAACATGGTCTGGTTTGCGAGTGTCAAGTGGGTCCTGAAAACTGACACCCAGAACAGTGGCTTGTGAGTTTTGTTTCCCAGGGAAAAAGCCTATACAATGGTTCAGGGTCCTGCGGCCTTTAATTGCCGGGTGCCTCCTGGAATTCGGCCTCTCGCAGTATGCCTCCCAGACGCAAGGTGGCACCAGTTCCAACTTGTTCTGCTTTGAGAGTGTCAAGTGGGTCCTGAAAACTGACACCCAGAACAGTGGCTTGTGAGTTTTGTTTCCCAGGGAAAAAGCCTGTACAATGGTTCAGGGTCCTGCGGCCTTAAATTGCCGGGTGCCTCCTGGAATTGCGCCTTTCGCAGGATGCCTCCAAGACGCAAAATGGCACCAGTGCCAACTTGGTCTGGTTTGAGAGTGCCAGGTGGCTCCTACAAACTGACACCCAGAACAGTGGCTTGTGAATTTTGTTTCCCAGGGAAAAAGCCTGTACAATGGTTCAGGGTCCTGCGGACTTAAATTGCCGGGTGCCTCCTGGAATTCGGCCACTCGCAGGATGCCTCCCAGACGCAAGGTGGCACCAGTTCCAACTTGGTCTGGTTTGAGAGTGTCAAGTGGGTCCTGAAAACTGACACCCAGAACAGTGGCTTGTGAGTTTTGTTTCCCAGGGAAAAAGCCTGTACAATGGTTCAGGGGCCTGCGGCCTTAAATTGCCGGGTGCCTCCTGGAATTCGGCCTCTCGCAGGATGCCTCCCAGATGCAAGGTGGCACCAGTGCCAACTTGGTTGGGTTTCAGAGTGCCAAGTGGGTCCTGAAAACGGACACCCAGAACAGTGGCTTGTGAGTTTTGTTTCCCAGGGAAAAAGCCTGTACAATGGTTTAGGGGCCTGCGGCCTTAAATTGCCGGGTGCCACCTGGAGATCCGCCTCTCGCAGGATGCCTCCCAGACGCAAGGTGGCACCAGTGCCAACTTGGTCTGGTTTAAGAGTGCCAAGTGGTCCTGAAAACTGACACCCAGAACAGTGGCTTGTGAGTTTTCTTTCCCAGGGAAAAAGCCTGTACAATGGTTCAGGGTCCTGCGGCCTTAAATTGCTGGGTGCCTCCTGGAATTCGGCCTCTCGCAGGATTCCTCCCAGATGCAAGGTGGCACCAGTTCCAACTTGGTCTGGTTTGAGAGTGTCAAGTGGGTCCTGAAAACTGACACCCAGAACAGTGGCTTGTGAGTTTTGTTTCCCAGGGAAAAAGCCTGTATAATGGTTCAGGGTCCTGCGGCCTTAAATTGCTGGGTGCCTCCTGGAATTCGGCCTCTCGCAGGATGCCTCCCAGATGCAAGGTGGCACCAGTGCCAACTTGGTGGGGTTTCAGAGTGCCAAGTGGGTCCTGAAAACGGACACCCAGAACAGTGGCTTGTGAGTTTTGTTTCCCAGGGAAAAAGCCTGTACAATGGTTCAGGGGCCTGAGGCCTTAAATTGCCGGGTGCCTCCTGGAGATCCGCCTCTCACAGGATGCCTCCCAGGCGCAACATGACACCAGTGCCAACTTAGTCTGGTTTAAGAGTGCCAAGTGGGTCCTGAAAACTGACACCCAGAACAGTGGCTTGTGAGTTTTGTTTCCCAGGGAAAAAGCCTGTACAATGGTTCAGGGTCCTGCGGCCTTAAATTGCCGGGTGCCTCCTGGAACTGCGCCTCTCGCAGGATGCCTCCCAGACGCAAGGTGGCACCAGTGCCAACTTGGTCTGCTTTGAGAGTGTCAAGTGGGTCCTGAAAACTGACACCCAGAACAGTGGCTTGTGAGTTTTGTTTCCCAGGGAAAAAGCCTGTACAATGGTTCAGGGGCCTGAGGCCTTAAATTGCCGGGTGCCTCCTGGAATTCGGACTCTCACAGGGTGCCTCCCAGACGCAAAATGACACCATTTCCAACTTGGTCTAGTTTGAGAGTGTAAGGTGGGTCCTGAAAACTGACACCCAGAACAGTGGCTTGTGAGTTTTGTTTCCCAGGGAAAAAGCCTGTACAATGGTTCAGGGGCCTGAGGCCTTAAATTGCCGGGTGCCTCCTGGAATTCGGACTCTCACAGGGTGCCTCCCAGACGCAAAATGACACCATTTCCAACTTGGTCTGCTTTGAGAGTGTCAAGTGGGTCCTGAAAACTGACACCCAGAACAGTGGCTTGTGAGTTTTCTTTCCCAGGGAAAAAGCCTGTACAATGGTTCAGGGGCCTGAGGCCTTAAATTGCCGGGTGCCTCCTGGAGATCCGCCTCTCGCAGGATGCCTCCCAGACGCAAGGTGGCACCAGTGCCAACTTGGTCTGGTTTGAGAGTGCCAGGTGGCTCCTGCAAACTGACACCCAGAACAGTGGCTTGTGAGTTTTGTTTCCCAGGGAAAAAGCCTGTACAATGGTTTAGGTTAATGCCGCCTTTAAAAGCCGGGTGCCACCTGGAGATCCGCCTCTCGCAGGATGCCTCCCAGACGCAAGGTGGCACCAGTGCCAACTTGGTCTGGTTTGAGAGTGCCAGGTGGCTCCTGCAAACTGACACCCAGAACAGTGGCTTGTGAGTTTTGTTTCCCAGGGAAAAAGCCTGTACAATGGTTCAGGGTCCTGCGGCCTTAAATTGCCGGGTGCCTCCTGGAATTGCGCCTCTCGCAGGATGCCTCCCAGACGCAAGGTGGCACCAGTGCCAACTTGGTCTGGTTTGAGAGTGCCAGGTGGCTCCTGCAAACTGACACCCAGAACAGTGGCTTGTGAGTTTTGTTTCCCAGGGAAAAAGCCTGTACAATGGTTTATGTTAATGCCGCCTTTAATAGCCGGGAGCCACCTGGAGATCCGCCTCTCGCAGGATGCCTCCCAGACGCAAGGTTGCACCAGTGCCAACTTGGTCTGCTTTGAGAGTGTCAAGTGTGTCCTGAAAACTGACACCCAGAACAGTGGCTTGTGAGTTTTGTTTCCCAGGGAAAAAGCCTGTACAATGGTTCAGGGGCATGAGGCCTTAAATTGCTGGGTGCCTCCTGGAATTCAGACTCTCGCAGGGTGCCTCCCAGACGCAAAATGACACCATTTCCAACATGGTCTGGTTTGCGAGTGTCAAGTGGGTCCTGAAAACTGACACCCAGAACAGTGGCTTGTGAGTTTTGTTTCCCAGGGAAAAAGCCTATACAATGGTTCAGGGTCCTGCGGCCTTTAATTGCCGGGTGCCTCCTGGAATTCGGCCTCTCGCAGTATGCCTCCCAGACGCAAGGTGGCACCAGTTCCAACTTGTTCTGCTTTGAGAGTGTCAAGTGGGTCCTGAAAACTGACACCCAGAACAGTGGCTTGTGAGTTTTGTTTCCCAGGGAAAAAGCCTGTACAATGGTTCAGGGTCCTGCGGCCTTAAATTGCCGGGTGCCTCCTGGAATTGCGCCTTTCGCAGGATGCCTCCAAGACGCAAAATGGCACCAGTGCCAACTTGGTCTGGTTTGAGAGTGCCAGGTGGCTCCTACAAACTGACACCCAGAACAGTGGCTTGTGAATTTTGTTTCCCAGGGAAAAAGCCTGTACAATGGTTCAGGGTCCTGCGGACTTAAATTGCCGGGTGCCTCCTGGAATTCGGCCACTCGCAGGATGCCTCCCAGACGCAAGGTGGCACCAGTTCCAACTTGGTCTGGTTTGAGAGTGTCAAGTGGGTCCTGAAAACTGACACCCAGAACAGTGGCTTGTGAGTTTTGTTTCCCAGGGAAAAAGCCTGTACAATGGTTCAGGGGCCTGCGGCCTTAAATTGCCGGGTGCCTCCTGGAATTCGGCCTCTCGCAGGATGCCTCCCAGATGCAAGGTGGCACCAGTGCCAACTTGGTTGGGTTTCAGAGTGCCAAGTGGGTCCTGAAAACGGACACCCAGAACAGTGGCTTGTGAGTTTTGTTTCCCAGGGAAAAAGCCTGTACAATGGTTTAGGGGCCTGCGGCCTTAAATTGCCGGGTGCCACCTGGAGATCCGCCTCTCGCAGGATGCCTCCCAGACGCAAGGTGGCACCAGTGCCAACTTGGTCTGGTTTAAGAGTGCCAAGTGGTCCTGAAAACTGACACCCAGAACAGTGGCTTGTGAGTTTTCTTTCCCAGGGAAAAAGCCTGTACAATGGTTCAGGGTCCTGCGGCCTTAAATTGCTGGGTGCCTCCTGGAATTCGGCCTCTCGCAGGATTCCTCCCAGATGCAAGGTGGCACCAGTTCCAACTTGGTCTGGTTTGAGAGTGTCAAGTGGGTCCTGAAAACTGACACCCAGAACAGTGGCTTGTGAGTTTTGTTTCCCAGGGAAAAAGCCTGTATAATGGTTCAGGGTCCTGCGGCCTTAAATTGCTGGGTGCCTCCTGGAATTCGGCCTCTCGCAGGATGCCTCCCAGATGCAAGGTGGCACCAGTGCCAACTTGGTGGGGTTTCAGAGTGCCAAGTGGGTCCTGAAAACGGACACCCAGAACAGTGGCTTGTGAGTTTTGTTTCCCAGGGAAAAAGCCTGTACAATGGTTCAGGGGCCTGAGGCCTTAAATTGCCGGGTGCCTCCTGGAGATCCGCCTCTCACAGGATGCCTCCCAGGCGCAACATGACACCAGTGCCAACTTAGTCTGGTTTAAGAGTGCCAAGTGGGTCCTGAAAACTGACACCCAGAACAGTGGCTTGTGAGTTTTGTTTCCCAGGGAAAAAGCCTGTACAATGGTTCAGGGTCCTGCGGCCTTAAATTGCCGGGTGCCTCCTGGAACTGCGCCTCTCGCAGGATGCCTCCCAGACGCAAGGTGGCACCAGTGCCAACTTGGTCTGCTTTGAGAGTGTCAAGTGGGTCCTGAAAACTGACACCCAGAACAGTGGCTTGTGAGTTTTGTTTCCCAGGGAAAAAGCCTGTACAATGGTTCAGGGGCCTGAGGCCTTAAATTGCCGGGTGCCTCCTGGAATTCGGACTCTCACAGGGTGCCTCCCAGACGCAAAATGACACCATTTCCAACTTGGTCTAGTTTGAGAGTGTAAGGTGGGTCCTGAAAACTGACACCCAGAACAGTGGCTTGTGAGTTTTGTTTCCCAGGGAAAAAGCCTGTACAATGGTTCAGGGGCCTGAGGCCTTAAATTGCCGGGTGCCTCCTGGAGATCCGCCTCTCACAGGATGCCTCCCAGGCGCAACATGACACCAGTGCCAACTTGGTCTGGTTTGAGAGTGCCAAGTGGGTCCTGAAAACTGACACCCAGAACAGTGGCTTGTGAGTTTTGTTTGCCAGGGAAAAAGCCTGTACCATGGTTCAGGGTCCTGCGGCCTTAAATTGCCAGGTGCCTCCTGGAATTGCGCCTCTCGCAGGATGCCTCCCAGACGCAAGGTGGCACTAGTGCAAAATTGGTCTGCTTTGAGAGTGTCAAGTGGGTCCTGAAAACTGACACCCAGAACAGTGGCTTGTGAGTTTTGTTTCCCAGGGAAAAAGCCTGTACAATGGTACAGGGTCCTGCGGCCTTAAATTGCCGGTTGACTCTTTGAATTGCGCGTCTCGCAGGATGCCTCCAAGACGCAAGGTGGCACCAGTGCCAACTTGATCTGGTTTGAGAGTGCCAGGTGGCTCCTGCAAACTGACACCCAGAACAGTGGCTTGTGAGTTTTGTTTCCCAGGGAAAAAGCCTGTACAATGGTTTATGTTAATGCCGCCTTTAATAGCCGGGTGCCACCTGGAGATCCGCCTCTCGCAGGATGCCTCCCAGACGCAAGGTGGCACCAGTGCAAACTTGGTCTGCTTTGAGAGTGCCAAGTGGGTCCTGAAAACTGACACCCAGAACAGTGGCTTGTGAGTTTTGTTTCCCAGGGAAAAAGCCTGTACAATGGTTCAGGGGCCTGAGGCCTTAAATTGCTGGGTGCCTCCTGGAATTCGGACTCTCGCAGGGTGCCTCCCAGACGCAAAATGACACCATTTCCAACTTGGTCTGGTTTGAGAGTGTCAAGTGGGCCCTGAAAACTGACACCCAGAACAGTGGCTTGTGAGTTTTGTTTCCCAGGTAAAAAGCCTGTATAATGGTTCAGGGTCCTGCGGCCTTAAATTGCCGGGTGCCTTCTGGAATTCGGCCTCTCGCAGGATGCCTCCCAGACGCAAGGGGGCACCAGTTCCAACTTGGTAGGGTTTAAGAGTGCCAAGTGGGTCCTGCAAACTGACACCCAGAACAGTGGCTTGTGAGTTTTGTTTCCCAGGGAAAAAGCCTGTACAATGGTTCAGGGTCCTGAGGCCTTAAATTGCCGGGTTCCTCCTGGAGATCCGCCTCTCACAGGATGCCTCCCAGGCACAACCTGACACCAGTGCCAACTTAGTCTGGTTTAAGAGTGTCAAGTGGGTCCTGAAAACTGACACCCAGAACAGTGGCTTGTGAGTTTTGTTTCCCAGGGAAAAAGCCTGTACAATGGTTCAGGGTCCTGCGGCCTTAAATTGCCGGGTGCCTCCTGGAACTGCGCCTCTCGCAGGATGCCTCCCAGACGCAAGGTGGCACCAGTGCCAACTTGGTCTGCTTTGAGAGTGTCAAGTGGGTCCTGAAAACTGACACCCAGAACAGTGGCTTGTGAGTTTTGTTTCCCAGGGAAAAAGCCTGTACAATGGTTCAGGGTCCTGAGGCCTTAAATTGCCGGGTGCCTCCTGGAGATCCGCCTCTCACAGGATGCCTCCCAGGCGCAACATGACACCAGTGCCAACTTGGTTTGGTTTAAGAGTGCCAAGTGGTCCTGAAAACTGACACCCAGAACAGTGGCTTGTGAGTTTTGTTTCCCAGGGAAAAAGCCTGTACAATGGTTCAGGGTCCTGCGGCCTTAAATTGCCAGGTGCCTCCTGGAATTGCGCCTCTCGCAGGATGCCTCCCAGACGCAAGGTGGCACCAGTGCCAACTTGGTCTGCTTTGAGAGTGTCAAGTTAGTCCTGAAAACTGACACCCAGAACAGTGGCTTGTGAGTTTTGTTTCCCAGGGAAAAAGCCTGTACAATGGTTCAGGGGCCTGAGGCCTTAAATTGCCGGGTGCCTCCTGGAATTCGGACTCTCACAGGGTGCCTCTCAGGCGCAATATGACACCAGTGCCAACTTGGTCTGGTTTGAGAGTGCCAGGTGGCTCCTGAAAACTGACACCCAGAACAGTGGCTTGTGAGTTTTGTTTCCCAGGGAAAAAGCCTGTGCAATGGTTCAGGGGCCTGAGGCCTTAAATTGCCGGGTGCCTCCTGGAATTCGGACTCTCGCAGGATGCCTCCCAGACGCAAGGTGGCACTAGTGCAAAATTGGTCTGCTTTGAGAGTGTCAAGTGGGTCCTGAAAACTGACACCCAGAACAGTGGCTTGTGAGTTTTGTTTCCCAGGGAAAAAGCCTGTACAGTGGTACAGGGTCCTGCGGCCTTAAATTGCCGGGTGACTCCTTGAATTGCGCCTCTCGCAGGATGCCTCCAAGACGCAAGGTGGCACCAGTGCCAACTTGATCTGGTTTGAGAGTGCCAGGTGGCTCCTGCAAACTGACACCCAGAACAGTGGCTTGTGAGTTTTGTTTCCCAGGGAAAAAGCCTGTACAATGGTTTATGTTAATGCCGCCTTTAATAGCCGGGAGCCACCTGGAGATCCGCCTCTCGCAGGATGCCTTCCAGACGCAAGGTGGCACCAGTGCCAACTTGGTCTGCTTTGAGAGTGTCAAGTGGGTCCTGAAAACTGACACCCAGAACAGTGGCTTGTGAGTTTTGTTTCCCAGGGAAAAAGCCTGTACAATGGTTCAGGGGCCTGAGGCCTTAAATTGCTGGGTGCCTCCTGGAATTCGGACTCTCGCAGGGTGCCTCCCAGACGCAAAATGACACCATTTCTAATTGGTCTGGTTTGAGAGTGTCAAGTGGGTCCTGAAAACTGACACCCAGAACAGTGGCTTGTGAGTTTTGTTTCCCAGGTAAAAAGCCTGTATAATGGTTCAGGGTCCTGCGACCTTAAATTGCCGGGTGCCTCCTGGAATTCGGCCTCTCGCAGGATGCCTCCCAGATGCAAGGTGGCACCAGTTCCAACTTGGTAGGGTTTAAGAGTGCCAAGTGTGTCCTGCAAACTGACACCCAGAACAGTGGCTTGTGAGTTTTGTTTCCCAGGGAAAAAGCCTGTACAATGGTTCAGGATCCTGCGGCCTTAAATTGCCGGGTGCCTCCTGGAATTCCTCCTCTTGCAGGATGCCTCCCAGACGCAAGGTGGCACCAGTGCCAACTTTTTCTGGTTTGAGAGTGCCAAGTGTGTCCTGCAAACGGACACCCAGAACAGTGGCTTGTGAGTTTTGTTTCCCAGGGAAAAAGCCTGTACAATGGTTCAGGGTCCTGCGGCCTTAAATTGCCGGGTGCCTCCTGGAATTCCGCATCTCGCCAGGTGTTTCCCAGACGCTAAGAAACACCAGTGCCAACTTGGTCTGCTTTGAGAGTGCCAAGTGGGTCCTGAAAACTGACACCCAGAACAGTGGCTTGTGAGTTTTGTTTCCGAGGGAAAAAGCCTGTAAAATGGTTCAGGGTCCTGCGGCCTTAAATTGCCGGGTGCCTCCTGGAGATCCGCCTCTCACAGGATGCCTCCCAGGCGTAACATGACACCAGTGCCAACTTGGTCTTGTTTGAGAGTGCCAAGTGGGTCCTGAAAACTGACACCCAGAACAGTGGCTTGTGAGTTTTGTTTCCCAGGTAAAAAGCCTGTACAATGGTTCAGGGGCCTGAGGCCTTAAATTGCTGGGTGCCTCCTAAAATTCGGACTCTCGCAGGGTGCCTCCCACATGCAAAATGACACCATTTCCAACTTGATCTGGTTTGAGAGTGTCAAGTGGGTCCTGAAAACTGACACCCAGAACAGTGGCTTGTGAGTTTTGTTTCCCAGGGAAAAAGCCTGTACAATGGTTCAGGGTCCTGCGGCCTTAAATTGCCAGGTGCCTCCTGGAATTGCGCCTCTCGCAGGATGCCTCCCAGACGCAAGGTGGCACCAGTGCCAACTTGGTCTGCTTTGAGAGTGTCAAGTGGGTCCTGAAAACTGACACCCAGAACAGTGGCTTGTGAGTTTTGTTTCCCAGGGAAAAAGCCTGTACAATGGTTCAGGGTCCTGCAGACTTAAAATATCCGGGTGCCTCCTGGAATTCGGCCACTCGCAGGATGCCTCCCAGACGCAAGGTGGCACCAGTGCCAACTTGGTCTGGTTTGAGAGTGCCAAGTGGGTCCTGAAAACTGACACCCAGAACAGTGGCTTGTGAGTTTTGTTTCCCAGGGAAAAAGCCTGTACAATGGTTCAGGGGCCTGAGGCCTTAAATTGCCGGGTGCCTCCTGGAATTCAGACTCTCACAGGGTGCCTCCCAGACGCAAAATGACACCATTTCCAACTTGGTCTAGTTTGAGAGTGTAAGGTGGGTCCTGAAAACTGACACCCAGAACAGTGGCGTGTGAGTTTTGTTTCCCAGGGAAAAAGCCTGTACAATGGTTCAGGGGCCTGAGGCCTTAAATTGCCGGGCGCCTCCTGGAGATCCGCCTCTCACAGGATGCCTCCCAGGCGCAACATGACTCCAGTGCCAACTTGGTCTGGTTTAAGAGTGCCAAGTGGTCCTGAAAACTGACACCCAGAACAGTGGCTTGTGAGTTTTGTTTCCCAGGGAAAAAGCCTGTACAATGGTTCAGGGTCCTGCGGCCTTAAATTGCCAGGTGCCTCCTGGAATTGCGCCTCTCGCTGGATGCCTCCCAGACGCAAGGTGGCACCAGTGCCAACTTGGTCTGCTTTGAGAGTGTCAAGTGGGTCCTGAAAACTGACACCCAGAACAGTGGCTTGTGAGTTTTGTTTCCCAGGGAAAAAGCCTGTACAATGGTTCAGGGGCCTGAGGCCTTAAATTGCCGGGTGCCTCCTGGAATTCGGACTCTCACAGGGTGCCTCCCAGGCGCAATATGACACCAGTGCCAACTTGGTCTGGTTTGAGAGTGCCAGGTGGCCCCTGAAAACTGACACCCAGAACAGTGGCTTGTGAGTTTTGTTTCCCAGGGAAAAAGCCTGTGCAATGGTTCAGGGGCCTGAGGCCTTAAATTGCCGGGTGCCTCCTGGAATTCGGACTCTCGCAGGATGCCTCCCAGACGCAAGGTGGCACTAGTGCAAAATTGGTCTGCTTTGAGAGTGTCAAGTGGGTCCTGAAAACTGACACCCAGAACAGTGGCTTGTGAGTTTTGTTTCCCAGGGAAAAAGCCTGTACAGTGGTACAGGGTCCTGCGGCCTTAAATTGCCGGGTGACTCCTTGAATTGCGCCTCTCGCAGGATGCCTCCAAGACGCAAGGTGGCACCAGTGCCAACTTGATCTGGTTTGAGAGTGCCAGGTGGCTCCTGCAAACGGACACCCAGAACAGTGGCTTGTGAGTTTTGTTTCCCAGGGAAAAAGCCTGTACAATGGTTTATGTTAATGCCGCCTTTAATAGCCGGGAGCCACCTGGAGATCCGCCTCTCGCAGGATGCCTTCCAGACGCAAGGTGGCACCAGTGCCAACTTGGTCTGCTTTGAGAGTGTCAAGTGGGTCCTGAAAACTGACACCCAGAACAGTGGCTTGTGAGTTTTGTTTCCCAGGGAAAAAGCCTGTACAATGGTTCAGGGGCCTGAGGCCTTAAATTGCTGGGTGCCTCCTGGAATTCGGACTCTCGCATGGTGCCTCCCAGACGCAAAATGACACCATTTCTAATTGGTCTGGTTTGAGAGTGTCAAGTGGGTCCTGAAAACTGACACCCAGAACAGTGGCTTGTGAGTTTTGTTTCCCAGGTAAAAAGCCTGTATAATGGTTCAGGGTCCTGCGGCCTTAAATTGCCGGGTGCCTCCTGGAATTCCTCCTCTTGCAGGATGCCTCCCAGACGCAAGGTGGCACCAGTGCCAACTTTGTCTGGTTTGAGAGTGCCAAGTGTGTCCTGCAAACGGACACCCAGAACAGTGGCTTGTGAGTTTTGTTTCCCAGGGAAAAAGCCTGTACAATGGTTCAGGGTCCTGCGGCCTTAAATTGCCGGGTGCCTCCTGGAATTCCGCATCTCGCCAGGTGTTTCCCAGACGCTAAGAAACACCAGTGCCAACTTGGTCTGCTTTGAGAGTGCCAAGTGGGTCCTGAAAACTGACACCCAGAACAGTGGCTTGTGAGTTTTGTTTCCGAGGGAAAAAGCCTGTAAAATGGTTCAGGGTCCTGCGGCCTTAAATTGCCGGGTGCCTCCTGGAGATCCGCCTCTCACAGGATGCCTCCCAGGCGTAACATGACACCAGTGCCAACTTGGTCTTGTTTGAGAGTGCCAAGTGGGTCCTGAAAACTGACACCCAGAACAGTGGCTTGTGAGTTTTGTTTCCCAGGTAAAAAGCCTGTACAATGGTTCAGGGGCCTGAGGCCTTAAATTGCTGGGTGCCTCCTAAAATTCGGACTCTCGCAGGGTGCCTCCCAGACGCAAAATGACACCATTTCCAACTTGATCTGGTTTGAGAGTGTCAAGTGGGTCCTGAAAACTGACACCCAGAACAGTGGCTTGTGAGTTTTGTTTCCCAGGGAAAAAGCCTGTTCAATGGTTCAGGGTCCTGCGGCCTTAAATTGCCAGGTGCCTCCTGGAATTGCGCCTCTCGCAGGATGCCTCCCAGACGCAAGGTGGCACCAGTGCCAACTTGGTCTGCTTTGAGAGTGTCAAGTGGGTCCTGAAAACTGACACCCAGAACAGTGGCTTGTGAGTTTTGTTTCCCAGGGAAAAAGCCTGTAAAATGGTTCAGGGGCCTGAGGCCTTAAATTGCCGGGTGCCTCCTGGAATTCGGACTCTCACAGGGTGCCTCCCAGGCGCAATATGACACCAGTGCCAACTTGGTCTGGTTTGAGAGTGCCAGGTGGATCCTGCAAACTGACACCCAGAACAGTGGCTTGTGAGTTTTGTTTCCCAGGGAAAAAGCCTGTACAATGGTTCAGGGGCCTGAGGCCTTAAATTGCCGAGTGCCTCCTGGAATTCCGCCTCTCGCAGGATGCCTCCCAGACACAAGGTGGCACCAGTGCCAACTTGGTCTGGTTTGAGAGTGCCAAGTGGGTCCTGAAAACTGACACCCAGAACAGTGGCTTGTGAGTTTTGTTTGCCAGGGAAAAAGCCTGTACCATGGTTCAGGGTCCTGCGGCCTTAAATTGCCAGGTGCCTCCTGGAATTGCGCCTCTCGAAAGATGCCTCCCAGACGCAAGGTGGCACTAGTGCAAAATTGGTCTGCTTTGAGAGTGTCAAGTGGGTCCTGAAAACTGACACCCAGAACAGTGGCTTGTGAGTTTTGTTTCCCAGGGAAAAAGCCTGTACAATGGTACAGGGTCCTGCGGCCTTAAATTGCCGGGTGACTCCTTGAATTGCGCCTCTCGCAGGATGCCTCCAAGACGCAAGGTGGCACCAGTGCCAACTTGATCTGGTTTGAGAGTGCCAGGTGGCTCCTGCAAACTGACACCCAGAACAGTGGCTTGTGAATTTTGTTTCCCAGGGAAAAAGCCTGTACAATGGTTTATGTTAATGCCGCCTTTAATAGCCGGGTGCCACCTGGAGATCCGCCTCTCGCAGGATGCCTCCCAGGCGCAACATGACACCAGTGCCAACTTGGTCTGGTTTAAGAGTGCCAAGTGGGTCCTGAAAACTGACACCCAGAACAGTGGCTTGTGAGTTTTGTTTCCCAGGGAAAAAGCCTGTACAATGGTTCAGGTTCCTGCGGCCTTAAATTGCCGGGTGCCTCCTGGAATTGCGCCTCTCGCAGGATGCCTCCCAGACGCAAGGTGGCACCAGTGCCAACTTGGTCTGCTTTGAGAGTGTCAAGTGGGTCCTGAAAACTGACACCCAGAACAGTGGCTTGTGAGTTTTGTTTCCCAGGGAAAAAGCCTGTACAATGGTTCAGGGGCCTGCGGACTTAAATTACCAGGTGCCTCCTGGAATTCCGCCTCTCGCAGGATGCCTCCCAGACGCAAGGTGTCACCAGTGCCAACTTGGTCTGGTTTGAGAGTGTCAAGTGGGTCCTGCAAACTGACACCCAGAACAGTGGCTTGTGAGTTTTGTTTCCCAGGGAAAAAGCCTGTACAATGGTTCAGGGACCTGAGGCCTTAAATTGCCGGGTGCCTCCTGGAATTCTAACTCTCACAGGGAGCCTCCCAGACGCAAGGTGGCATCAGTTCCAACTTGGTCTGGTTTAAGAGTGCCAAGTGGGTCCTGAAAACTGACACCCAGAACAGTGGCTTGTGAGTTTTGTTTCCCAGGGAAAAAGCCTGTACAGTGGTACAGGGTCCTGCGGCCTTAAATTGCCGGGTGACTCCTTGAATTGCGCCTCTCGCAGGATGCCTCCAAGACGCAAGGTGGCACCATTGCCAACTTGATCTGGTTTGAGAGTGCCAGGTGGCTCCTGCAAACGGACACCCAGAACAGTGGCTTGTGAGTTTTGTTTCCCAGGGAAAAAGCCTGTACAATGGTTTATGTTAATGCCGCCTTTAATAGCCGGGAGCCACCTGGAGATCCGCCTCTCGCAGGATGCCTTCCAGACGCAAGGTGGCACCAGTGCCAACTTGGTCTGCTTTGAGAGTGTCAAGTGGGTCCTGAAAACTGACACCCAGAACAGTGGCTTGTGAGTTTTGTTTCCCAGGGAAAAAGCCTGTACAATGGTTCAGGGGCCTGAGGCCTTAAATTGCTGGGTGCCTCCTGGAATTCGGACTCTCGCATGGTGCCTCCCAGACGCAAAATGACACCATTTCTAATTGGTCTGGTTTGAGAGTGTCAAGTGGGTCCTGAAAACTGACACCCAGAACAGTGGCTTGTGAGTTTTGTTTCCCAGGTAAAAAGCCTGTATAATGGTTCAGGGTCCTGCGGCCTTAAATTGCCGGGTGCCTCCTGGAATTCCTCCTCTTGCAGGATGCCTCCCAGACGCAAGGTGGCACCAGTGCCAACTTTGTCTGGTTTGAGAGTGCCAAGTGTGTCCTGCAAACGGACACCCAGAACAGTGGCTTGTGAGTTTTGTTTCCCAGGGAAAAAGCCTGTACAATGGTTCAGGGTCCTGCGGCCTTAAATTGCCGGGTGCCTCCTGGAATTCCGCATCTCGCCAGGTGTTTCCCAGACGCTAAGAAACACCAGTGCCAACTTGGTCTGCTTTGAGAGTGCCAAGTGGGTCCTGAAAACTGACACCCAGAACAGTGGCTTGTGAGTTTTGTTTCCGAGGGAAAAAGCCTGTAAAATGGTTCAGGGTCCTGCGGCCTTAAATTGCCGGGTGCCTCCTGGAGATCCGCCTCTCACAGGATGCCTCCCAGGCGTAACATGACACCAGTGCCAACTTGGTCTTGTTTGAGAGTGCCAAGTGGGTCCTGAAAACTGACACCCAGAACAGTGGCTTGTGAGTTTTGTTTCCCAGGTAAAAAGCCTGTACAATGGTTCAGGGGCCTGAGGCCTTAAATTGCTGGGTGCCTCCTAAAATTCGGACTCTCGCAGGGTGCCTCCCAGACGCAAAATGACACCATTTCCAACTTGATCTGGTTTGAGAGTGTCAAGTGGGTCCTGAAAACTGACACCCAGAACAGTGGCTTGTGAGTTTTGTTTCCCAGGGAAAAAGCCTGTTCAATGGTTCAGGGTCCTGCGGCCTTAAATTGCCAGGTGCCTCCTGGAATTGCGCCTCTCGCAGGATGCCTCCCAGACGCAAGGTGGCACCAGTGCCAACTTGGTCTGCTTTGAGAGTGTCAAGTGGGTCCTGAAAACTGACACCCAGAACAGTGGCTTGTGAGTTTTGTTTCCCAGGGAAAAAGCCTGTAAAATGGTTCAGGGGCCTGAGGCCTTAAATTGCCGGGTGCCTCCTGGAATTCGGACTCTCACAGGGTGCCTCCCAGGCGCAATATGACACCAGTGCCAACTTGGTCTGGTTTGAGAGTGCCAGGTGGATCCTGCAAACTGACACCCAGAACAGTGGCTTGTGAGTTTTGTTTCCCAGGGAAAAAGCCTGTACAATGGTTCAGGGGCCTGAGGCCTTAAATTGCCGAGTGCCTCCTGGAATTCCGCCTCTCGCAGGATGCCTCCCAGACACAAGGTGGCACCAGTGCCAACTTGGTCTGGTTTGAGAGTGCCAAGTGGGTCCTGAAAACTGACACCCAGAACAGTGGCTTGTGAGTTTTGTTTGCCAGGGAAAAAGCCTGTACCATGGTTCAGGGTCCTGCGGCCTTAAATTGCCAGGTGCCTCCTGGAATTGCGCCTCTCGAAAGATGCCTCCCAGACGCAAGGTGGCACTAGTGCAAAATTGGTCTGCTTTGAGAGTGTCAAGTGGGTCCTGAAAACTGACACCCAGAACAGTGGCTTGTGAGTTTTGTTTCCCAGGGAAAAAGCCTGTACAATGGTACAGGGTCCTGCGGCCTTAAATTGCCGGGTGACTCCTTGAATTGCGCCTCTCGCAGGATGCCTCCAAGACGCAAGGTGGCACCAGTGCCAACTTGATCTGGTTTGAGAGTGCCAGGTGGCTCCTGCAAACTGACACCCAGAACAGTGGCTTGTGAATTTTGTTTCCCAGGGAAAAAGCCTGTACAATGGTTTATGTTAATGCCGCCTTTAATAGCCGGGTGCCACCTGGAGATCCGCCTCTCGCAGGATGCCTCCCAGGCGCAACATGACACCAGTGCCAACTTGGTCTGGTTTAAGAGTGCCAAGTGGGTCCTGAAAACTGACACCCAGAACAGTGGCTTGTGAGTTTTGTTTCCCAGGGAAAAAGCCTGTACAATGGTTCAGGTTCCTGCGGCCTTAAATTGCCGGGTGCCTCCTGGAATTGCGCCTCTCGCAGGATGCCTCCCAGACGCAAGGTGGCACCAGTGCCAACTTGGTCTGCTTTGAGAGTGTCAAGTGGGTCCTGAAAACTGACACCCAGAACAGTGGCTTGTGAGTTTTGTTTCCCAGGGAAAAAGCCTGTACAATGGTTCAGGGGCCTGCGGCCTTAAATTACCAAGTGCCTCCTGGAATTCCGCCTCTCGCAGGATGCCTCCCAGACGCAAGGTGTCACCAGTGCCAACTTGGTCTGGTTTGAGAGTGTCAAGTGGGTCCTGCAAACTGACACCCAGAACAGTGGCTTGTGAGTTTTGTTTCCCAGGGAAAAAGCCTGTACAATGGTTCAGGGACCTGAGGCCTTAAATTGCCGGGTGCCTCCTGGAATTCTAACTCTCACAGGGAGCCTCCCAGACGCAAGGTGGCATCAGTTCCAACTTGGTCTGGTTTAAGAGTGCCAAGTGGGTCCTGAAAACTGACACCCAGAACAGTGGCTTGTGAATTTTGTTTCCCAGGGAAAAAGCCTGTACAATGGTTCAGGGGCCTGAGGCCTTAAATTGCCGGCTGCCTCCTGGAATTGTGCCTCTCGCAGGATGCCTCCCAGACGCAAGGTGGCACCAGTGCCAACTTGGTCTGCTTTGAGAGTGTCAAGTTGGTCCTGAAAACTGACACCCAGAACAGTGGCTTGTGAGTTTTGTTTCCCAGGGAAAAAGCCTGTAAAATGGTTCAGGGTCCTGCGGCCTTAAATTGCGGGGTGCCTCCTGGAATTTTCCATCACGCGAGATGTTTCCCAGACGCTAAGAAACACCAGTTCCAACTTGGTCTGGTTTAAGAGTGCCAAGTGGGTCCTGAAAACTGACACCCAGAACAGTGGCTTGTGAGTTTTGTTTCCCAGGGAAAAAGCCTGTACAATGGTTCAGGATCCTGCGGCCTTAAATTGCCGGGTGCCTCCTGGAATTCCTCCTCTTGCAGGATGCCTCCCAGACGCAAGGTGGCACCAGTGCCAACTTTGTCTGGTTTGAGAGTGCCAAGTGTGTCCTGCAAACGGACACCCAGAACAGTGGCTTGTGAGTTTTGTTTCCCAGGGAAAAAGCCTGTACAATGGTTCAGGGTCCTGCGGCCTTAAATTGCCGGGTGCCTCCTGGAATTCCGCATCTCGCCAGGTGTTTCCCAGACGCTAAGAAACACCAGTGCCAACTTGGTCTGCTTTGAGAGTGTCAAGTGGGTCCTGAAAACTGACACCCAGAACAGTGGCTTGTGAGTTTTGTTTCCCAGGGAAATAGCCTGTTCAATGGTTCAGGGTCCTGCGGCCTTAAATTGCCAGGTGCCTCCTGGAATTGCGCCTCTCGCAGGATGCCTCCCAGACGCAAGGTGGCACCAGTGCCAACTTGGTCTGCTTTGAGAGTGTCAAGTGGGTCCTGAAAACTGACACCCAGAACAGTGGCTTGTGAGTTTTGTTTCCCAGGGAAAAAGCCTGTACAATGGTTCAGGGGCCTGAGGCCTTAAATTGCTGGGTGCCTCCTAAAATTCGGACTCTCGCAGGGTGCCTCCCAGACGCAAAATGACACCATTTCCAACTTGATCTGGTTTGAGAGTGTCAAGTGGGTCCTGAAAACTGACACCCAGAACAGTGGCTTGTGAGTTTTGCTTCCCAGGGAAAAAGCCTGTACAATGGTTCAGGGTCCTGCAGCCTTAAATTGCCAGGTGCCTCCTAGAATTGCGCCTCTCGCAGGATGCCTCCCAGACGCAAGGTGGCACCAGTGCCAACTTGGTCTGCTTTGAGAGTGTCAAGTGGGTCCTGAAAACTGACACCCAGAACAGTGGCTTGTGAGTTTTGTTTCCCAGGGAAAAAGCCTGTACAATGGTTCAGGGGCCTGAGGCCTTAAATTGCCGGGTGCCTCCTGGAATTCGGACTCTCACAGGGTGCCTCCCCGGCGCAATATGACACCAGTGCCAACTTGGTCTGGTTTGAGAGTGCCAGGTGGATCCTGCAAACTGACACCCAGAACAGTGGCTTGTGAGTTTTGTTTCCCAGGGAAAAAGCCTGTACAATGGTTCAGGGGCCTGAGGCCTTAAATTGCCGGGTGCCTCCTGGAATTCCGCCTCTCGCAGGATGCCTCCCAGACACAAGGTGGCACCAGTGCCAACTTGGTCTGGTTTGAGAGTGCCAAGTGGGTCCTGAAAACTGACACCCAGAACAGTGGCTTGTGAGTTTTGTTTGCCAGGGAAAAAGCCTGTACCATGGTTCAGGGTCCTGCGGCCTTAAATTGCCAGGTGCCTCCTGGAATTGCGCCTCTCGAAAGATGCCTCCCAGACGCAAGGTGGCACTAGTGCAAAATTGGTCTGCTTTGAGAGTGTCAAATGGGTCCTGAAAACTGACACCCAGAACAGTGGCTTGTGAGTTTTGTTTCCCAGGGAAAAAGCCTGTACAATGGTACAGGGTCCTGCGGCCTTAAATTGCCAGGTGACTCCTTGAATTGCGCCTTTCGCAGGATGCCTCCAAGGCGCAAGGTGGCACCAGTGCCAACTTGATCTGGTTTGAGAGTGCCAGGTGGCTCCTGCAAACTGACACCCAGAACAGTGGCTTGTGAGTTTTGTTTCCCAGGGAAAAAGCCTGTACAATGGTTTATGTTAATGCGGCCTTTAATAGCCGGGTTCCACCTGGAGATCCGCCTCTCGCAGGATGCCTCCCAGGCGCAACATGACACCATTTCCAACTTGGTCTGGTTTGAGAGTGTCAAGTGGGTCCTGAAAACTGACACCCAGAACAGTGGCTTGTGAGTTTTGCTTCCCAGGGAAAAAGCCTGTACAATGGTTCAGGGTCCTGCGGACTTAAATTGCCGGGTGCCTCCTGGAATTGCGCCTCTCGCAGGATGCCTCCCAGACGCAAGGTGGCACCAGTGCCAACTTCGTCTGCTTTGAGAGTGCCAAGTGGGTCCTGAAAACTGACACCCAGAACAGTGGCTTGTGAGTTTTGTTTCCCAGGGAAAAAGCCTGTACAATGGTTCAGGGGCCTGAGGCCTTAAATTGCCGGGTGCCTCCTGGAATTCGGATTCTCACAGGGTGCCTCCCAGGCGCAAAATGACACCATTTCAAACTTGGCCTGGTTTAAGAGTGCCAAGTGGTCCTGAAAACGGACACCCAGAACAGTGGCTTGTGAGTTTTGTTTCCCAGGGAAAAAGCCTGTACAATGGTTCAGGGTCCTGCGGCCTTAAATTGCCAGGTGCCTCCTGGAATTGCGCTTCTCGCAGGATGCCTCCCAGACGCAAGGTGGCACCAGTGCCAACTTGGTCTGCTTTGAGAGTGTCAAGTGGGTCCTGCAAACTGACACCCAGAACAGTGGCTTGTGAGTTTTGTTTCCCAGGGAAAAAGCCTGTGAAATGGTTCAGGGGCCTGAGGCCTTAAATTGCCGGGTGCCTCCTGGAATTCGGACTCTCACAGGGTGCCTCCCAGGCGCAAGGTGGCACATGTTCCAAATTGGTCTCGGTTTGAGAGTGTCAAGTGGGTCCTGAAAACTGACACCCAGAACAGTGACTTGTGAGTTTTGTTTCCCAGGGAAAAAGCCTGTACAATGGTTCAGGGGCCTGAGGCCTTAAATTGCCGGGTGCCTCCTGGAATTCGGCCTCTCGCAGGATGCCTCCTAGACACAAGGTGGCACCAGTGCCAACTTGGTCTGGTTTGAGAGTGTCAAGTGGGTCCTGCAAACTGACACCCAGAACAGTGGCTTGTGAGTTTTGTTTCCCAGGGAAAAAGCCTGTAAAATGGTTCAGGGCCCTGCGGCCATAAATTGCGGGGTGCCTCCTGGAATTTTCCATCACGCGAGATGTTTCCCAGACGCTAAGAAACACCAGTTCCAACTTGGTCTGGTTTAAGAGTGCCAAGTGGGTCCTGAAAACTGACACCCAGAACAGTGGCTTGTGAGTTTTGTTTCCCAGGGAAAAAGCCTGTACAATGGTTCAGGGTCCTGCGGCCTTAAATTGCCGGGTGCCTCCTGGAATTGCGCCTCTTGCAGGATGCCTCCCAGACGCAAGGTGGCACCAGTGCCAACTTGGTCTGGTTTGAGAGTGCCAAGTGTGTCCTGAAAACTGACACCCAGAACAGTGGCTTGTGAGTTTTGTTTCCCAGGGAAAAAGCCTGTACAATGGTTCAGGGGCCTGAGGCCTTAAATTGCTGGGTGCCTCCTGGAATTCGGACTCTCGCAGAGTGCCTCCCAGAGGCAAAAAGACACCATTTCCAACTTGGTCTGGTTTAAGAGTGTCAAGTGGGTCCTGAAAACTGACACCCAGAACAGTGGCTTGTGAGTTTTGTTTCCCAGGGAAAAAGCCTGTACAATGGTTCAGGGTCCTGCGGCCTTAAATTGCCGGGTGCGTCCTGGAATTCCGCATCTCGCCAGGTGTTTCCCAGACGCTAAGCAACACCAGTGCCAACTCGGTAGGGTTTAAGTGTGCCAAGTGGGTCCTGAAAACTGACACCCAGAACAGTGGCTTGTGAGTTTTGTTTCCCAGGGAAAAAGCCTGTACAATGGTTCAGGGTCCTGCGGCCTTAAATTGCTGGTTGCCTCCTGGAGATCCGCCTCTCACAGGATGCCTCCCAGGCGCAACATGACACCAGTGCCAACTTAGTCTGGTTTAAGAGTGCCAAGTGTGTCCTGAAAACTGACACCCAGAACAGTGGCTTGTGAGTTTTGTTTCCCAGGGAAAAAGCCTGTACAATGGTTCAGGGTCCTGAGGCCTTAAATTGCCGGGTGCCTCCTGGAATTGCGCCTCTCGCGGGATGCCTCCCAGACACAAGGTGGCACCAGTGCCAACTTGGTCTTGTTTGAGAGTGCCATGTGGGTCCTGAAAACTGACACCCAGAACAGTGGCTTGTGAGTTTTGTTTCCCAGGGAAAAAGCTTGTACAATGGTTCAGGGTCCTGCGGCCTTAAATTGCTGGGTGCCTCCTGGAATTGCGCCTCTCGCAGGATGCCTCCAAGACGCAAAATGGCACCAGTGCCAACTTGGTCTGGTTTGAGAGTGCCTGGTGGCTCCTGGAAACTGACACCCAGAACAGTGGCTTGTGAATTTTGTTTCCCAGGGAAAAAGCCTGTACAATGGTTCAGGGTCCTGCGGCCTTAAATTGCTGGGTGCCTCCTGGAATTCGGCGTCTTGCAAGATGCCTCCCAGACGCAAGGTGGCACCAGTGCCAACTTGGTAGGGTTTAAGAGTGCCAAGTGGGTCCTGAAAACTGACACCCAGAACAGTGGCTTGTGAGGTTTGTTTCCCAGGGAAAAAGCCTGTACAATGGTTCAGGAGCCTGCGGCCTTAAATTGCCGGGTGCCTCCTGGAGATTTGCCTCTCACAGGATGCCTTCCTGGCGCAACATGACACCAGTGCCAACTTAGTCTGGTTTAAGAGTGCCAAGTGGGTCCTGAAAACTGACACCCAGAACAGTGGCTTGTGAGTTTTGTTTCCCAGGGAAAAAGCCTGTACAATGGTTCAGGTTCCTGCGGCCTTAAATTGCCGGGTGCCTCCTGGAATTCGGCGTCTTGCAAGATGCCTCCCAGACGCAAGGTGGCACCAGTGCCAACTTGGTCTTGTTTGAGAGTGCCAAGTGGGTCCTGAAAACTGACACCCAGAACAGTGGCTTGTGAGTTTTGTTTCCCAGGGAAAAAGCCTGTACAATGGTTCAGGGTCCTGCGGCCTTAAATTGCCGCGTGCCTCCTGGAATTCCGCCTCTCGCAGGATGCCTCCCAGACGCAAGGTGGCACCAGTGCCAACTTGGTCTGCTTTGAGAGTGCCAGGTGCCTCCTGCAAACTGACACCCAGAACAGTGGCTTCTGAATTTTTTTTTCCTGGGAAAAAGCCTGTAGAATGGTTATGGGTCCTGCGGCCTTAAATTGTTGGGTGCCTCCTGGAATTCGGCCTCTCGCAGGATGCCTCCCAGACGCAAGGTGGCACCAGTGCCAACTTGGTCTGGTTTGAGAGTGCCAAGTGCGTCCTGAAAACTGACACCCAGAACAGTGGCTTGTGAGTTTCGTTTCCCAGGGAAAAAGCCTGTACAATGGTTCAGGGTCCTGCGGCCTTAAATTGCCGGGTGCCTCCTGGAATTCCGCAACTCGCCAGGTGTTTCCCAGATGCTAAGCAACACCAGTGCCAACTTGGTCAGGTTTAAGAGTGCCAAGTGGGTCCTGGAAACTGACACCCAGAACAGTGGCTTGTGAGTTTTGTTTCCCAGGGAAAAAGCCTGTACAATGGTTCAGGGTCCTGCGGCCTTTAATTGCCGGGTGCCTCCTGGAATTCGGCGTCTTGCAAGATGCCTCCCAGACGCAAGGTGGCACCAGTGCCAACTTGGTCTTGTTTGAGAGTGCCAAGTGGGTCCTGAAAACTGACACCCAGAACAGTGGCTTGTGAGTTTTGTTTCCCAGGGAAAAAGCCTGTACAATGGTTCAGGGTCCTGCGGCCTTAAATTGCCGGGTGCCTCCTGGAATTCCGCCTCTCGCAGGATGCCTCCCAGACGAAAGGTGGCACCAGTGCCAACTTGGTCTGGTTTGAGAGTGCCAGGTGCCTCCTAAAAACTGACACCCAGAACAATGGCTTCTGAATTTTTTTTTCCAGGGAAAAAGCCTGTAGAATGGTTTTGGGTCCTGCGGCCATAAATTGTCGGGTGCCTCCTGGAATTCCGCCTCTCGCAGGATGCCTCCCAGACGCAAGGTGGCACCAGTGCCAACTTGGTCTGGTTTGAGAGTGCCAAGTGGGTCCTGAAAACTGACACCCAGAACAGTGGCTTGTGAGTTTCGTTTCCCAGGGAAAAAGCCTGTACAATGGTTCAGGGTCCTGCGGCCTTAAATTGCCGGGTGCCTCCTGGAATTGCGCCTCTCGCAGGATGCCTCCAAGACGAAAAATGGCACCAGTGCCAACTTGGTCTGGTTTGAGAGTGCCTGGTGGCTCCTGCAAACTGACACCCAGAACAGTGTCTTGTGAATTTTGTTTCCCAGGGAAAAAGCCGTACAATGGTTCAGGGGCCTGAGGCCTTAAATTGCTGGGTGCCTCCTGGAATTCGGACTCTCGCAGGGTGCCTCCCAGACGCAAAATGACACCATTTCCAATTTGGTCTGGTTTGAGAGTGTCAAGTGGGTCCTGAAAACTGACACCCAGAACAGTGGCTTGTGAGTTTTGTTTCCCAGGGAAAAAGCCTGTATAATGGTTCAGGGTCCTGCGGCCTTAAATTGCCGGGTGCCTCCTGGAATTCGGCCTCTCGCAGGATGCCTCCCAGACGCAAGTTGGCACCAGTTCAAACTTGGTCTGGCTTAAGAGTGCCAAGTGGGTCCTGAAAACTGACACCCAGAACAGTGGCTTGTGAGTTTTGTTTTCCAGGGAAAAAGCCTGTACAATGGTTCAGGGGCCTGCGGCCTTAAATTGCCGGTTGCCTCCTGGAGATCCGCCTCTCACAGGATGCCTCCCAGGCGCAACATGACACCAGTGCCAACTTAGTCTGATTTAAGAGTGCCAAGTGGGTCCTGAAAACTGACACCCAGAACAGTGGCTTGTGAGTTTTGTTTCCCAGGGAAAAAGCCTGTACAATGGTTCAGGGTCCTGCGGCCTTAAATTGCCGGGTGCCTCCTGGAATTCCGCCTCTCGCAGGATGCCTCCCAGACGCAAGGTGGCACCAGTGCCAACTTGGTCTGCTTTGAGAGTGCCAGGTGCCTCCTAAAAACTGACACCCAGAACAATGGCTTCTGAATTTTTTTTTCCAGGGAAAAAGCCTGTAGAATGGTTTTGGGTCCTGCGGCCATAAATTGTCGGGTGCCTCCTGGAATTCCGCCTCTCGCAGGATGCCTCCCAGACGCAAGGTGGCACCAGTGCCAACTTGGTCTGGTTTGAGAGTGCCAAGTGGGTCCTGAAAACTGACACCCAGAACAGTGGCTTGTGAGTTTTCTTTCCCAGGGAAAAAGCCTGTAAAATGGTTCAGGGTCCTGCGGCCTTAAATTGCCGGGTGCCTCCTGGAATTGCGCCTCTCGCAGGATGCCTCCAAGACGCAAAATGGCACCAGTGCCAACTTGGTCTGGTTTGAGAGTGCCTGGTGGCTCCTGCAAACTGACACCCAGAACAGTGGCTTGTGAATTTTGTTTCCCAGGGAAAAAGCCCGTACAATGGTTCAGGGGCCTGAGGCCTTAAATTGCTGGGTGCCTCCTGGAATTCGGACTCTCGCAGAGTGCCTCCCAGACGCAAAATGACACCATTTCCAATTTGGTCTGGTTTGAGAGTGTCAAGTGGGTCCTGAAAACTGACACCCAGAACAGTGGCTTGTGAGTTTTGTTTCCCAGGGAAAAAGCCTGTATAATGGTTCAGGGTCCTGCGGCCTTAAATTGCCGGGTGCCTCCTGGAATTCGGCCTCTCGCAGGATGCCTCCCAGACGCAAGTTGGCACCAGTGCCAACTTGTTCTGCTTTGAGAGTGTCAAGTGGGTCCTGAAAACTGACACCCAGAACAGTGGCTTGTGAGTTTTGTTTCCCAGGGAAAAAGCCTGTACAATGGTTCAGGGTCCTGCGGCCTTAAATTGCCGGGTGCCTCCTGGAATTGCGCCTCTCGCAGGATGCCTCCCAGACGCAAGGTGGCACCAGTGCCAACTTGGTCTGCTTTGAGAGTGTCAAGTGGGTCCTGCAAACTGACACCCAGAACAGTGGCTTGTGAGTTTTGTTTCCCAGGGAAAAAGCCTGTACAATGGTTCAGGGTCCTGCGGCCTTAAATTGCCGGGTGCCTCCTGGAATTGCGCCTCTCGCAGGATGCCTCCAAGACGCAAAATGGCACCAGTGCCAACTTGGTCTGCTTTGAGAGTGCCAGGTGGCTCCTGCAAACTGACACCCAGAACAGTTGCTTGTGAATTTTGTTTCCCAGGGAAAAAGCCTGTACAATGGTTCAGGGTCCTGCGGACTTAAATTGCCAGGTGCCTCCTGGAATTCGGCCACTCGCAGGATGCCTCCCAGACGCAAGGTGGCACCAGTTCCAACTTGGTCTGGTTTAAGAGTGCCAAGTGGGTCCTGAAAACTGACACCCAGAACAGTGGCTTGTGAGTTTTGTTTCCCAGGGAAAAAGCCTGTACAATGGTTCAGGGGCCTGAGGCCTTAAATTGCCGGGTGCCTCCTGGAATTCGGCCTCTCGCAGGATACCTCTCAGACACAAGGTGGCACCAGTGCCAACTTGGTCTGGTTTAAGAGTGCCAAGTGGGTCCTGAAAACTGACACCCAGAACAGTGGCTTGTGAGTTTTGTTTCCCAGGGAAAAAGCCTGTACAATGGTTCAGGGTCCTGCGGCCTTAAATTGCCGGGTGCCTCCTGGAGATCCGCCTCTCGCAGGATGCCTCCCAGGCGCAACATGACACCAGTGCCAACTTGGTCTGGTTTGAGAGTGCCAGGTGGCTCCTGCAAACTGACACCCAGAACAGTGGCTTGTGAGTTTTGTTTCCCAGGGAAAAAGCCTGTACAATGGTTCAGGGTCCTGAGGCCTTAAATTGCCGGGTGCCTCCTGGAATTGCGCCTCTCGCAGGATGCCTCCCAGACACAAGGTGGCACCAGTGCCAACTTGGTCTGGTTTGAGAGTGCCAAGTGGGTCCTGAAAACTGACACCCAGAACAGTGGCTTGCGAGTTTTGTTTCCCAGGGAAAAAGCCTGTACAATGGTTCAGGGTCCTGCGGCCTTAAATTGCCGGGTGCCTCCTGGAATTCGGCGTCTTGCAAGATGCCTCCAAGACGCAAGTTGGCACCAGTGCCAACTTGGTCTGGTTTAAGAGTGCAAAGTGGGTCCTGAAAACTGACACCCAGAACAGTGGCTTGTGAGTTTTGTTTCCCAGGGAAAAAGCCTGTACAATGGTTCAGGGGCCTGAGGCCATAAATTGATGCGTGCCTCCTGGAATTCGGACTATTGCAGGGTGCCTCCCAGAGGCAAAATGACACCATTTCCAACTTGGTCTGGTTTGAGAGTGTCAAGTGGGTCCTGAAAACTGACACCCAGAACAGTGGCTTGTGAGTTTTGTTTCCCAGGGAAAAAGCCTGTACAATGGTTCAGGGTCCTGCGGCCTTAAATTGCCGGATGCCTTCTGGAATTCGGCCTCTCGCAGGATGCCTCCCAGACACAAGGTGGCACCAGTGCCAACTTGGACTTGTTTAAGAGTGCCAAGTGGGTCCTGAAAACTGACACCCAGAACAGTGGCTTGTGAGTTTTGTTTCCCAGGGAAAAAGCCTATACAGTGGTTCAGGGTCCTGCGGCTTTAAATTGCCGGGTGCCTCCTGGAATTGCGCCTCTCGCAGGATGCCTCCCAGACGCAAGGTGGCACCAGTGCCAACTTGGTCTGCTTTGAGAGTGTCAAGTGGGTCCTGAAAACTGACACCCAGAACAGTGGCTTGTGAGTTTTGCTGCCCAGGGGAAACGCCTGTACAATGGTTCAGGGTCCTGCGGCCTTAAATTGCCGGGTGCCTCCTGGAATTCCGCCTCTCGCAGGATGCCTCCCAGATGCAAGGTGGCACCAGTGCCAACTTGGTCTGGTTTGAGAGTGCCAGGTGCCTCCTGCAAACTGACACCCAGAACAATGGCTTCTGAATTTTTTTTTCCAGGGAAAAAGCCTGTAGAATGGTTTTCGGTCCTGAGGCCTTAAATTGCCGGGTGCCTCCTGGAATTCCGCCTCTCGCAGAATGCCTCCCAGACGCAAGGTGGCACCAGTGCCAACTTGGTCTGGTTTGAGAGTGCCAAGTGGGTCCTGAAAACTGACACCCAGAACAGTGGCTTGTGAGTTTTGTTTCCCAGGGAAAAAGCCTGTACAATGGTTCAGGGGCCTGCGGCCTTAAATTGTTGGGTGCCTCCTGGAATTGCGCCTCTCGCAGGATGCCTCCAAGACGCAAGGTGGCACCAGTGCCAACTTGGTCTGCTTTGAGAGTGTCAAGTGGGTCCTGAAAACTGACACCCAGAACAGTGGCTTGTGAGTTTTGTTTCCCAGGGAAAAAGCCTGTACAATGGTTCAGGGTCCTGCGGCCTTAAATATCCGGGTGCCTCCTGGAATTGCGCCTCTCGCGGGATGCCTCCCAGACACAAGGTGGCACCAGTGCCCACTTGGTCTGGTTTGAGAGTGCCAAGTGGGTCCTGAAAACTGACACCCAGAACAGTGGCTTGTGAGTTTTCTTTCCCAGGGAAAAAGCCTGTAAAATGGTTCAGGGTCCTGCGGCCTTAAATTGCCGGGTGCCTCCTGGAATTCGGCCTCTCGCAGGATGCCTCCCAGACGCAAGGTGGCACCAGTACCAATTTGGTCTGCTTTGAGAGTGCCAGGTGCCTCCTGCAAACTGACACCCAAAACAATGGCTTCTGAATTTTTTTTTCCAGGGAAAAAGCCTGTAGAATGGTTTTGGGTCCTGCGGCCTTAAATTGTCGGGTGCCTCCTGGAATTCCGCCTCTCGCAGGATGCCTCCCAGACGCAAGGTGGCACCAGTGCCAACTTGGTCTGGTTTGAGAGTGCCAAGTGCGTCCTGAAAACTGACACCCAGAACAGTGGCTTGTGAGTTTTGTTTCCCAGGGAAAAAGCCTGTACAATGGTTCAGGGTCCTGCGGCCTTAAATTGCCGGGTGCCTCCTGGAATTCCGCCTCTCGCAGGATGCCTCCCAGGCGCAACATGACACCAGTGCCAACTTGGTCTGGTTTGAGAGTGCCAGGTGCCTCCTGCAAACTGACACCCAGAACAGTGGCTTGTGAGTTTTGTTTCCCAGGGAAAAAGCCTGTACAATGGTTCAGGGTCCTGAGGCCTTAAATTGCCGGGTGCCTCCTGGAATTGCGCCTCTCGCGGGATGCCTCCCAGACACAAGGTGGCACCAGTGCCAACTTGGTCTGGTTTGAGAGTGCCAAGTGGGTCCTGAAAACTGACACCCAGAACAGTGGCTTGTGAGTTTTGTTTCCCAGGGAAAAAGCCTGTACCATGGTTCAGGGTCCTGCGGCCTTAAATTGCCGGGTGCCTCCTGGAATTGCGCCTCTCCCAGGATGCCTCCCAGACGCAAGGTGGCACCAGTGCCAACTTGGTCTGCTTTGAGAGTGTCAAGTGGGTCCTGAAAACTGACACCCAGAACAGTGGCTTGTGAGTTTTGTTTCCCAGGGAAAAAGCCTGTACAATGGTTCAGGGTCCTGCGGCCTTAAATTGCTGGGTGCCTCCTGGAATTCGGCGTCTTGCAAGATGCCTCCCAGACGCAAGTTGGCACCAGTGCCAACTTGGTCTGGTTTGAGAGTGCCAAGTGGGTCCTGAAAACTGACACCCAGAACAGTGGCTTGTGAGTTTTGTTTCCCAGGGAAAAAGCCTGTACAATGGTTGAGGGTCCTGCGGCCTTAAATTGTTGGGTGCCTCCTGGAATTCGGCCTCTCGCAGGATGCCTCCCAGACACAAGGTGGCACCAGTGCCAACTTGGACTTGTTTAAGAGTGCCAAGTGGGTCCTGAAAACTGACACCCAGAACAGTGGCTTGTGAGTTTTGTTTCCCAGGGAAAAAGCCTATACAGTGGTTCAGGGTCCTGCGGCTTTAAATGGCCGGGTGCCTCCTGGAATTGCGCCTCTCGCAGGATGCCTCCCAGACACAAGGTGGCACCAGTGCCAACTTGGTCTGCTTTGAGAGTGTCAAGTGGGTCCTGAAAACTGACACCCAGAACAGTGGCTTGTGAGTTTTGTTTCCCAGGGAAAAAGTCTGTACAATGGTTCAGGGTCCTGCGGCCTTAAATTGCCGGGTGCCTCCTGGAATTCCGCAACTCCCCAGGTGTTTCCCAGACGCTAAGCAACACCAGTGCCAACTTGGTCTGGTTTAAGTATGCCAAGTGGGTCCTGGAAACTGACACCCAGAACAGTGGCTTGTGAGTTTTGTTTCCCAGGGAAAAAGCCTGTACAATGGTTCAGCGTCCTGCGGCCTTAAATTGCCGGGTGCCTCCTGGAATTCTGCGTCTTGCAAGATGCCTCCCAGACGCAAGGTGGCACCAGTGCCAACTTGGTCTGGTTTGAGAGTGCCAAGTGTGTCCTGAAAACTGACACCCAGAACAGTGGCTTGTGAGTTTTGTTTCCCAGGGAAAAAGCCTGTACAATGGTTCAGGGTCCTGCGGCCTTAAATTGCCGGGTGACTCCTGGAATTCCGCCTCTCGCAGGATGCCTCCCAGATGCAAGGTGGCAGCAGTGCCAACTTGGTCTGGTTTGAGAGTGCCAAGTGTGTCCTGAAAACTGACACCCAGAACAGTGGCTTGTGAGTTTTGTTTCCCAGGGAAAAAGCCTGTACAATGGTTCAGGGGCCTGAGGCCTTAAATTGCTGGCTGCCTCCTGGAATTCGGACTCTCGCAGAGTGCCTCCCAGACGCAAAATGACACCATTTCCAACTTGGTCTGGTTTAAGAGTGCCAAGTGGGTCCTGAAAACTGACACCCAGAACAGTGGCTTGTGAGTTTTGTTTCCCAGGGAAAAAGCCTGTACAATGGTTCAGGGGCCTGCGGCCTTAAATTGCCGGTTGCCTCCTGGAGATCCGCCTCTCACAGGTTGCCTCCCAGGCGCAACATGACACCAGTGCCAACTTAGTCTGGTTTAAGAGTGCCAAGTGGGTCCTGAAAACTGACACCCAGAACAGTGGCTTGTGAGTTTTGTTTCCCAGGGAAAAAGCCTGTACAATGGTTCAGGGTCCTGCTGCCTTTAATTGCCGGGTGCCTCCTGGAATTCGGCGTCTTGCAAGATGCCTCCCAGACGCAAGGTGGCACCAGTGCCAACTTGGTCTTGTTTGAGAGTGCCAAGTGGGTCCTGAAAACTGACACCCAGAACAGTGGCTTGTGAGTTTTGTTTCCCAGGGAAAAAGCCTGTACAATGGTTCAGGGTCCTGCGGCCTTAAATTGCCGGGTGCCTCCTGGAATTGCGCATCTCGCAGGATGCCTCCAAGACGCAAAATGGCACCAGTGCCAACTTGGTCTGGTTTGAGAGTGCCTGGTGGCTCCTGCAAACTGACACCCAGAACAGTGGCTTGTGAGTTTTGTTTCCCAGGGTAAAAGCCTGTTCAACGGCTCAGGGTCCTGCGGCCTTAAATTGCCGGGTGCCTCCTGGAATTCGGCCACTCGCAGGATGCCTCCCAGACGCAAGGTGGCACCAGTGCCAACTTGGTAGGGTTTAAGAGTGCCAAGTGGATCCTGAAAACTGACACCCAGAACAGTGGCTTGTGAGTTTTGTTTCCCAGGGAAAAAGCCTGTACAATGGTTCAGGAGCCTGCGGCCTTAAATTGCCGGGTGCCTCCTGGAGATCCGCCTCTCACAGGATGCCTCCCAGACGCAAGGTGGCACCAGTGCCAACTTGGTCTGGTTTGAGAGTGCCAAGTGGGTCCTGAAAACTGACACCCAGAACAGTGGCTTGTGAGTTTTGCTTCCCAGGGAAAAAGCCTGTACAATGGTTCAGGGTCCTGCGGCCTTTAATTGCCGGGTGCCTCCTGGAATTGCGCCTCTCGCAGGATGCCTCCCAGACGCAAGGTGGCACCAGTGCCAACTTGGTCTGCTTTGAGAGTGTCAAGTGGGTCCTGAAAACTGACACCCAGAACAGTGGCTTGTGAGTTTTGTTTCCCAGGGAAAAAGCCTGTACAATGGTTCAGGGTCCTGCGGCCTTAAATTGCCGGGTGCCTCCTGGAATTCCGCCTCTCGCAGGATGCCTCCCAGACACAAGGCGGCACCAGTGCCAACTTGGTCTGGTTTGAGAGTGCCAAGTGGGTCCTGAAAACTGACACCCAGAACAGTGGCTTGTGAGTTTTCTTTCCCAGGGAAAAAGCCTGTAAAATGATTCAGGGTCCTGCGGCCTTAAATTGCCGGGTGCCTCCTGGAGATCCGCCTCTCGCAGGATGCCTCCCAGGCGCAACATGACACCAGTGCCAACTTGGTCTGGTTTGAGAGTGCCAGGTGACTCCTGCAAACTGACACCCAGAAAAGTGGCTTGTGAGTTTTGTTTCCCAGGGAAAAAGCCTGTACAATGGTTCAGGGTCCTGAGGCCTTAAATTGCCGGGTGCCTCCTGGAATTGCGCCTCTCGCGGGATGCCTCCCAGACACAAGGTGGCACCAGTGCCATCTTGGTCTGGTTTGAGAGTGCCAAGTGGGTCCTGAAAACTGACACCCAGAACAGTGGCTTGTGAGTTTTGTTTCCCAGGGAAAAAGCCTGTACCATGGTTCAGGGTCCTGCGGCCTTAAATTGCCGGGTGCCTCCTGGAATTCCGCCTCTCGCAGGATGCCTCCCAGACGCAAGGTGGCACCAGTGCCAACTTGGTCTGCTTTGAGAGTGTCAAGTGGGTCCTGAAAACTGACACCCAGAACAGTGGCTTGTGAGTTTTGTTTCCCAGGGAAAAAGCCTATACAGTGGTTCAGGGTCCTGCGGCTTTAAATGGCCGGGTGCCTCCTGGAATTGCGCCTCTCGCAGGATGCCTCCCAGACACAAGGTGGCACCAGTGCCAACTTGGTATGCTTTGAGAGTGTCAAGTGGGTCCTGAAAACTGACACCCAGAACAGTGGCTTGTGAGTTTTGCTGCCCAGGGTAAAAGCCTGTACAATGGTTCAGGGTCCTGCGGCCTTAAATTGCCGGGTGCCTCCTGGAATTCCGCCTCTCGCAGGATGCCTCCCAGACACAAGGTGGCACCAGTGCCAACTTGGTCTGGTTTGAGAGTGCCAGGTGCCTCCTTCAAACTGACACCCAGAACAATGGCTTCTGAATTTTTTTTTCCAGGGAAAAAGCCTGTAGAATGGTTTTGGGTCCTGCGGCCTTAAATTGCCAGGTGCCTCCTGGAATTCCGCCTCTCGCAGGATGCCTCCCAGACGCAAGGTGGCACCAGTGCACACTTGGTCTGGTTTGAGAGTGCCAAGTGGGTCCTGAAAACTGACACCCAGAACAGTGGCTTGTGAGTTTTGTTTCCCAGGGAAAAAGCCTGTACAATGGTTCAGGGGCCTGAGGCCATAAATTGATGAGTGCCTCCTGGAATTCTAACTCTTGCAGGGTACCTCCCAGAGGCAAAATGACACCATTTCCAACTTGGTCTGGTTTAAGAGTGTCAAGTGGGTCCTGAAAACTGACACCCAGAACAGTGGCTTGTGAGTTTTGTTTCCCAGGGAAAAAGCCTGTACAATGGTTCAGGGTCCTGCGGCCTTAAATTGCCGGGTGCCTCCTGGAATTCGGCCTCTCGCAGGATGCCTCCCAGACACAAGGTGGCACCAGTGCCAACTTGGTCTTGTTTAAGAGTGCCAAGTGGGTCCTGAAAACTGACACCCAGAACAGTGGCTTGTGAGTTTTGTTTCCCAGGGAAAAAGCCTATACAGTGGTTCAGGGTCCTGCGGCTTTAAATGGCCGGGTGCCTCCTGGAATTGCGCCTCTCGCAGGATGCCTCCCAGACGCAAGGTGGCACCAGTGCCAACTTGGTCTGCTTTGAGAGTGTCAAGTGGGTCCTGAAAACTGACACCCAGAACAGTGGCTTGTGAGTTTTGTTTCCCAGGGAAAAAGCCTGTACAATGGTTCAGGGTCCTGCGGCCTTAAATTACCGGGTGCCTCCTGGAATTCCGCATCTCGCCAGGTGTTTCCCAGACGCTAAGCAACACCAGTGCCAACTTGGTCTGGTTTAAGAGTGCCAAGTGGGTCCTGAAAACTGACACCCAGAACAGTGGCTTGTGAGTTTTGTTTCCGAGGGAAAAAGCCTGTACAATGGTTCAGGGGCCTGAGGCCATAAATTGATGAGTGCCTCCTGGAATTCTAACTCTTGCAGGGTGCCTCCCAGAGGCAAAATGACACCATTTCCAACTTGGTCTGGCTTAAGAGTGTCAAGTGGGTCCTGAAAACTGACACCCAGAACAGTGGCTTGTGAGTTTTGTTTCCCAGGGAAAAAGCCTGTACAATGGTTCAGGTTCCTGCGGCCTTAAATTGCCGGGTGCCTCCTGGAATTCTGCATCTCGCCAGGTGTTTCCCAGACGCTAAGCAACACCAGTGCCAACTTGGTCTGGTTTAAGAGTGCCAAGTGGGTCCTGAAAACTGACACCCAGAACAGTGGCTTGTGAGTTTTGTTTCCCAGGGAAAAAGCCTATACAGTGGTTCAGGGTCCTGCGGCTTTAAATGGCCGGGTGCCTCCTGGAATTGCGCCTCTCGCAGGATGCCTCCCAGACGCAAGGTGGCACCAGTGCCAACTTGGTCTGGTTTGAGAGTGTCAAGTGGGTCCTGAAAACTGACACCCAGAACAGTGGCTTGTGAGTTTTGTTTCCCAGGGAAAAAGCCTGTACAATGGTTCAGGGTCCTGAGGCCTTAAATTGCCGGGTGCCACCTGGAATTGCGCCTCTCGCAGGATGCCTCCCAGACGCAAGGTGGCACCAGTGCCAACTTGGTCTGGTTTGAGAGTGCCAAGTGGGTCCTGAAAACTGACACCCAGAACAGTGGCTTGTGAGTTTTCTTTCCCAGGGAAAAAGCCTGTAAAATGGTTCAGGGTCCTGCGGCCTTAAATTGCCGGGTGCCTCCTGGAGATCTGCCTCTCGCAGGATGCCTCCCAGGCGTAACATGGCACCAGTGCCAACTTGGTCTGGTTTGAGAGTGCCAAGTGCGTCCTGAAAACTGACACCCAGAACAGTGGCTTGTGAGTTTTGTTTCCCAGGGAAAAAGCCTGTACAATGGTTCAGGGTCCTGCGGCCTTAAATTGCCGGGTGCCTCCTGGAATTCCGCAACTCGCCAGGTGTTTCCCAGACGCTAAGCAACACCAGTGCCAACTTGGTCTGGTTTAAGAGTGTCAAGTGGGTCCTGAAAACTGACACCCAGAACAGTGGCTTGTGAGTTTTGTTTCCCAGGGAAAAAGCCTGTACAATGGTTCTGGGGCCTGCGGCCTTAAATTGCCAGGTGCCTCCTGGAATTGCGCCTCTCGCAGGATGCCTCCCAGACGCAAGGTGGCACTAGTGCAAAATTGGTCTGCTTTGAGAGTGTCAAGTGGGTCCTGAAAACTGACACCCAGAACAGTGGCTTGTGAGTTTTGTTTCCCAGGGAAAAAGCCTGTACCATGGTTCAGGGTCCTGCGGCCTTAAATTGCCAGGTGCCTCCTGGAATTGCGCCTCTTGCAGGATGCCTCCCAGACGCAAGGTGGCACTAGTGCAAAATTGGTCTGCTTTGAGAGTGCCAAGTGGGTCCTGAAAACTGACACCCAGAACAGTGGCTTGTGAGTTTTGTTTCCCAGGGAAAAAGCCTGTACAATGGTTCAGGGTCCTGCGGCCTTAAATTGCCGGGTGCCTCCTGGAATTCCGCATCTCGCCAGGTGTTTCCCAGATGCTAAGCAACACCAGTGCCAACTTGGTCTGGTTTAAGAGTGCCAAGTGGGTCCTGAAAACTGACATGCAGAACAGTGGCTTGTGAGTTTTGTTTCCCAGGGAAAAAGCCTGTACAATGGTTCAGGTTCCTGCGGCCTTTAATTGCCGGGTGCCTCCTGGAATTCGGCGTCTTGCAAGATGCCTCCCAGACGCAAGGTGGCACCAGTGCCAACTTGGTCTGGTTTAAGAGTGCCAAGTGGGTCCTGAAAACTGACACCCAGAACAGTGGCTTGTGAGTTTTGTTTCCCAGGGAAAAAGCCTGTACAATGGTTCAGAGGCCTGAGGCCATAAATTGATGAGTGCCTCCTGGAATTCTAACTCTTGCAGGGTACCTCCCAGAGGCAAAATGACACCATTTCCAACTTGGTCTGGTTTAAGAGTGTCAAGTGGGTCCTGAAAACTGACACCCAGAACAGTGGCTTGTGAGTTTTGTTTCCCAGGGAAAAAGCCTGTACAATGGTTCAGGGTCCTGCGGCCTTAAATTGCCGGGTGCCTCCTGGAATTCGGCCTCTCGCAGGATGCCTCCCAGACACAAGGTGGCACCAGTGCCAACTTGGTCTTGTTTAAGAGTGCCAAGTGGGTCCTGAAAACTGACACCCAGAACAGTGGCTTGTGAGTTTTGTTTCCCAGGGAAAAAGCCTATACAGTGGTTCAGGGTCCTGCGGCTTTAAATGGCCGGGTGCCTCCTGGAATTGCGCCTCTCGCAGGATGCCTCCCAGACGCAAGGTGGCACCAGTGCCAACTTGGTCTGGTTTGAGAGTGTCAAGTGGGTCCTGAAAACTGACACCCAGAACAGTGGCTTGTGAGTTTTGTTTCCCAGGGAAAAAGCCTGTACAATGGTTCAGGGTCCTGCGGCCTTAAATTGCCGCGTCCCTCCTGGAATTCCGCATCTCGCCAGGTGTTTCCCAGACGCTAAGCAACACCAGTGCCAACTTGGTCTGGTTTAAGAGTGCCAAGTGGGTCCTGAAAACTGACATGCAGAACAGTGGCTTGTGAGTTTTGTTTCCCAGGGAAAAAGCCTGTACAATGGTTCAGGTTCCTGCGGCCTTAAATTGCCGGGATCCTCCTGGAATTCGGCGTCTTGCAAGATGCCTCCCAGACGCAAGGTGGCACCAGTGCCAACTTGGTCTGGTTTGAGCGTGCCAAGTGGGTCCTGAAAACTGACACCCAGAACAGTGGCTTGTGAGTTTTGTTTCCCAGGGAAAAAGCCTGTACAATGGTTCAGGGGCCTGAGGCCATAAATTGATGAGTGCCTCCTGGAATTCTAACTCTTGCAGGGTGCCTCCCAGAGGCAAAATGACACCATTTCCAACTTGGTCTGGTTTAAGAGTGTCAAGTGGGTCCTGAAAACTGACACCCAGAACAGTGGCTTGTGAGTTTTGTTTCCCAGGGAAAAAGCCTGTACAATGGTTCAGGGGCCTGCGGCCTTAAATTGCCAGGTGCCTCCTGGAATTGCGCCTCTCGCAGGATGCCTCCCAGACGCAAGGTGGCACTAGTGCAAAATTGGTCTGCTTTGAGAGTGTCAAGTGGGTCCTGAAAACTGACACCCAGAACAGTGGCTTGTGAGTTTTGTTTCCCAGGGAAAAAGCCTGTACAATGGTTCAGGGGCCTGAGGCCATAAATTGATGAGTGCCTCCTGGAATTCTAACTCTTGCAGGGTGCCTCCCAGAGGCAAAATGACACCATTTCCAACTTGGTCTGGTTTAAGAGTGTCAAGTGGGTCCTGAAAACTGACACCCAGAACAGTGGCTTGTGAGTTTTGTTTCCCAGGGAAAAACCCTGTACAATGGTTCAGGGTCCTGCGGCCTTAAATTGCCGGGTGCCACCTGGAATTGCGCCTCTCGCAGGATGCCTCCAAGACGCAAAATGGCACCAGTGCCCACTTGGTCTGGTTTGAGAGTGCCAAGTGGGTCCTGAAAACTGACACCCAGAACAGTGGCTTGTGAGTTTTCTTTCCCAGGGAAAAAGCCTATAAAATGGTTCAGGGTCCTGCGGCCTTAAATTGCCGGGTGCCTCCTGGAGATCCGCCTCTCGCAGGATGCCTCCCAGGCGCAACATGACACCAGTGCCAACTTGGTCTGGTTTGAGAGTGCCAGGTGGCTCCTGCAAACTGACACCCAGAACAGTGGCTTGTGAGTTTTGTTTCCCAGGGAAAAAGCCTGTACAATGGTTCAGGGGCCTGAGGCCTTAAATTGCCGGGTGCCTCCTGGAATTCGGCCTCTCGCAGGATGCCTCCCAGACACAAGGTGGCACCAGTGCCAACTTGGTCTGGTTTGAGAGTGCCAAGTGTGTCCTGAAAACTGACACCCAGAACAGTGGCTTGTGAGTTTTGTTTCCCAGGGAAAAAGCCTGTACAATGGTTCAGGGTCCTGCGGCCTTAAATTGCCGGGTGCCTCCTGGAATTCGGCCTCTCGCAGGATGCCTCCCAGACACAAGGTGGCACCAGTGCCAACTTGGTCTTGTTTAAGAGTGCCAAGTGGGTCCTGAAAACTGACACCCAGAACAGTGGCTTGTGAGTTTTGTTTCCCAGGGAAAAAGCCTATACAGTGGTTGAGGGTCCTGCGGCTTTAAATGGCCGGGTGCCTGCTGGAATTGCGCCTCTCGCAGGATGCCTCCCAGACGCAAGGTGGCACCAGTGCCAACTTGGTCTGCTTTGAGAGTGTCAAGTGGGTCCTGAAAACTGACACCCAGAACAGTGGCTTGTGAGTTTTGTTTCCCAGGGAAAAAGCCTGTACAATGGTTCAGGTTCCTGCGGCCTTAAATTGCCGGGTGCCTCCTGGAATTCTGCATCTCGCCAGGTGTTTCCCAGACGCTAAGCAACACCAGTGCCAACTTGGTCTGGTTTAAGAGTGCCAAGTGGGTCCTCAAAACTGACACCCAGAACAGTGGCTTGTGAGTTTTGTTTCCCAGGGAAAAAGCCTATACAGTGGTTCAGGGTCCTGCGGCTTTAAATGGCCGGGTGCCTCCTGGAATTGCGCCTCTCGCAGGATGCCTCCCAGACGCAAGGTGGCACCAGTGCCAACTTGGTCTGGTTTGAGAGTGTCAAGTGGGTCCTGAAAACTGACACCCAGAACAGTGGCTTGTGAGTTTTGTTTCCCAGGGAAAAAGCCTGTACAATGGTTCAGGGTCCTGCGGCCTTAAATTGCCGGGTGCCACCTTAAATTGCGCCTCTCGCAAAATGCCTCCCAGACGCAAGGTGGCACCAGTGCCAACTTGGTCTGGTTTGAGAGGGCCAGGTGCCTCCTGCAAACTGACACCCAGAACAATGGCTTCTGAATTTTTTTTTCCAGGGAAAAAGCCTGTACAATGGTTCAGGGTCCTGCGGCCTTAAATTGCCGGGTGCCTCCTGGAATTCCGCCTCTCGCAGGATGCCTCCCAGACGCAAGGTGGCACCAGTGCCAACTTGGTCTGGTTTGAGAGTGCCAAGTGCGTCCTGAAAACTGACACCCAGAACAGTGGCTTGTGAGTTTTGTTTCCCAGGGAAAAAGCCTGTACAATGGTTCAGGGTCCTGCGGCCTTAAATTGCCGGGTGCCTCCTGGAATTCCGCAACTCGCCAGATGTTTCCCAGATGCTAAGCAACACCAGTGCCAACTTGGTCTGGTTTAAGAGTGCCAAGTGGGTCCTGGAAACTGACACCCAGAACAGTGGCTTGTGAGTTTTGTTTCCCAGGGAAAAAGCCTGTACAATGGTTCAGGTTCCTGCGGCCTTAAATTGCCGGGTGCCTCCTGGAATTCGGCGTCTTGCAAGATGCCTCCCAGACGCAAGTTGGCACCAGTGCCAACTTGGTCTGCTTTGAGAGTGCCAAGTGGGTCCTGAAAACTGACACCCAGAACAGTGGCTTGTGAGTTTTGTTTTCCAGGGAAAAAGCCTGTACAATGGTTCAGGGGCCTGCGGCCTTAAATTGCCGGTTGCCTCCTGGAGATCCGCCTCTCACAGGATGCCTCCCAGGCGCAACATGACACCAGTGCCAACTTAGTCTGATTTAAGAGTGCCAAGTGGGTCCTGAAAACTGACACCCAGAACAGTGGCTTGTGAGTTTTGTTTCCCAGGGAAAAAGCCTGTACAATGGTTCAGGGTCCTGCGGCCTTTAATTGCCGGGTGCCTCCTGGAATTCGGCGTCTTGCAAGATGCCTCCCAGACGCAAGGTGGCACCAGTGCCAACTTGGTCTTGTTTGAGAGTGCCAAGTGGGTCCTGAAAACTGACACCCAGAACAGTGGCTTGTGAGTTTTGTTTCCCAGGGAAAAAGCCTGTACAATGGTTCAGGGTCCTGCGGCCTTAAATTGCCGGGTGCCTCCTGGAATTCCGCCTCTCGCAGGATGCCTCCCAGACGAAAGGTGGCACCAGTGCCAACTTGGTCTGCTTTGAGAGTGCCAGGTGCCTCCTAAAAACTGACACCCAGAACAATGGCTTCTGAATTTTTTTTTCCAGGGAAAAAGCCTGTAGAATGGTTTTGGGTCCTGCGGCCATAAATTGTCGGGTGCCTCCTGGAATTCCGCCTCTCGCAGGATGCCTCCCAGACGCAAGGTGGCACCAGTGCCAACTTGGTCTGGTCTGAGAGTGCCAAGTGGGTCCTGAAAACTGACACCCAGAACAGTGGCTTGTGAGTTTCGTTTCCCAGGGAAAAAGCCTGTACAATGGTTCAGGGTCCTGCGGCCTTAAATTGCCGGGTGCCTCCTGGAATTGCGCCTCTCGCAGGATGCCTCCAAGACGCAAAATGGCACCAGTGCCAACTTGGTCTGGTTTGAGAGTGCCTGGTGGCTCCTGCAAACTGACACCCAGAACAGTGGCTTGTGAATTTTGTTTCCCAGGGAAAAAGCCCGTACAATGTTTCAGGGGCCTGAGGCCTTAAATTGCTGGGTGCCTCCTGGAATTCGGACTCTCGCAGGGTGCCTCCCAGACGCAAAATGACACCATTTCCAATTTGGTCTGGTTTGAGAGTGTCAAGTGGGTCCTGAAAACTGACACCCAGAACAGTGGCTTGTGAGTTTTGTTTCCCAGGGAAAAAGCCTGTATAATGGTTCAGGGTCCTGCGGCCTTAAATTGCCGGGTGCCTCCTGGAATTCGGCCTCTCACAGGATGCCTCCCAGACGCAAGTTGGCACCAGTTCAAACTTGGTCTGGCTTAAGAGTGCCAAGTGGGTCCTGAAAACTGACACCCAGAACAGTGGCTTGTGAGTTTTGTTTCCCAGGGAAAAAGCCTGTACAATGGTTCAGGGTCCTGCGGCCTTAAATTGCCAGTTGCCTCCTGGAGATCCGCCTCTCACAGGATGCCTCCCAGGCGCAACATGACACCAGTGCCAACTTAGTCTGATTTAAGAGTGCCAAGTGGGTCCTGAAAACTGACACCCAGAACAGTGGCTTGTGAGTTTTGTTTCCCAGGGAAAAAGCCTGTACAATGGTTCAGGGTCCTGCGGCCTTAAATTGCCGGGTGCCTCCTGGAATTCCGCCTCTCGCAGGATGCCTCCCAGACGCAAGGTGGCACCAGTGCCAACTTGGTCTGCTTTGAGAGTGCCAGGTGCCTCCTAAAAACTGACACCCAGAACAATGGCTTCTGAATTTTTTTTTCCAGGGAAAAAGCCTGTAGAATGGTTTTGGGTCCTGCGGCCATAAATTGTCGGGTGCCTCCTGGAATTCCGCCTCTCGCAGGATGCCTCCCAGACGCAAGGTGGCACCAGTGCCAACTTGGTCTGGTTTGAGAGTGCCAAGTGGGTCCTGAAAACTGACACCCAGAACAGTGGCTTGTGAGTTTTCTTTCCCAGGGAAAAAGCCTGTAAAATGGTTCAGGGTCCTGCGGCCTTAAATTGCCGGGTGCCTCCTGGAATTGCGCCTCTCGCAGGATGCCTCCAAGACGCAAAATGGCACCAGTGCCAACTTGGTCTGGTTTGAGAGTGCCTGGTGGCTCCTGCAAACTGACACCCAGAACAGTGGCTTGTGAATTTTGTTTCCCAGGGAAAAAGCCCGTACAATGGTTCAGGGGCCTGAGGCCTTAAATTGCTGGGTGCCTCCTGGAATTCGGACTCTCGCAGGGTGCCTCCCAGACGCAAAATGACACCATTTCCAATTTGGTCTGGTTTGAGAGTGTCAAGTGGGTCCTGAAAACTGACACCCAGAACAGTGGCTTGTGAGTTTTGTTTCCCAGGGAAAAAGCCTGTATAATGGTTCAGGGTTTTGCGGCCTTAAATTGCCGGGTGCCTCCTGGAATTCGGCCTCTCGCAGGATGCCTCCCAGACGCAAGTTGGCACCAGTGCCAACTTGGTCTGCTTTGAGAGTGTCAAGTGGGTCCTGAAAACTGACACCCAGAACAGTGGCTTGTGAGTTTTGTTTCCCAGGGAAAAAGCCTGTACAATGGTTCAGGGTCCTGCGGCCTTAAATTGCCGGGTGCCTCCTGGAATTGCGCCTCTCGCAGGATGCCTCCCAGACGCAAGGTGGCACCAGTGCCAACTTGGTCTGCTTTGAGAGTGTCAAGTGGGTCCTGAAAACTGACACCCAGAACAGTGGCTTGTGAGTTTTGTTTCCCAGGGAAAAAGCCTGTACAATGGTTCAGGGTCCTGCGGCCTTAAATTGCCGGGTGCCTCCTGGAATTGCGCCTCTCGCAGGATGCCTCCAAGACGCAAAATGGCACCAGTGCCAACTTGGTCTGCTTTGAGAGTGCCAGGTGGCTCCTGCAAACTGACACCCAGAACAGTTGCTTGTGAATTTTGTTTCCCAGGGAAAAAGCCTGTACAATGGTTCAGGGTCCTGCGGACTTAAATTGCCAGGTGCCTCCTGGAATTCGGCCACTCGCAGGATGCCTCCCAGACGCAAGGTGGCACCAGTTCCAACTTGGTCTGGTTTAAGAGTGCCAAGTGGGTCCTGAAAACTGACACCCAGAACAGTGGCTTGTGAGTTTTGTTTCCCAGGGAAAAAGCCTGTACAATGGTTCAGGGGCCTGAGGCCTTAAATTGCCGGGTGCCTCCTGGAATTCGGCCTCTCGCAGGATACCTCTCAGACACAAGGTGGCACCAGTGCCAACTTGGTCTGGTTTAAGAGTGCCAAGTGGGTCCTGAAAACTGACACCCAGAACAGTGGCTTGTGAGTTTTGTTTCCCAGGGAAAAAGCCTGTACAATGGTTCAGGATCCTGCGGCCTTAAATTGCCGGGTGCCTCCTGGAGATCCGCCTCTCGCAGGATGCCTCCCAGGCGCAACATGACACCAGTGCCAACTTGGTCTGGTTTGAGAGTGCCAGGTGGCTCCTGCAAACTGACACCCAGAACAGTGGCTTGTGAGTTTTGTTTCCCAAGGAAAAAGCCTGTACAATGGTTCAGGGTCCTGAGGCCTTAAATTGCCGGGTGCCTCCTGGAATTGCGCCTCTCGCAGGATGCCTCCCAGACACAAGGTGGCACCAGTGCCAACTTGGTCTGGTTTGAGAGTGCCAAGTGGGTCCTGAAAACTGACACCCAGAACAGTGGCTTGCGAGTTTTGTTTCCCAGGGAAAAAGCCTGTACAATGGTTCAGGGTCCTGCGGCCTTAAATTGCCGGGTGCCTCCTGGAATTCGGCGTCTTGCAAGATGCCTCCAAGACGCAAGTTGGCACCAGTGCCAACTCTGTCTGGTTTGAGAGTGCCAAGTGGGTCCTGAAAACTGACACCCAGAACAGTGGCTTGTGAGTTTTGTTTCCCAGGGAAAAAGCCTGTACAATGGTTCAGGGGCCTGAGGCCATAAATTGATGCGTGCCTCCTGGAATTCGGACTCTTGCAGGGTGCCTCCCAGAGGCAAAATGACACCATTTCCAACTTGGTCTGGTTTGAGAGTGTCAAGTGGGTCCTGAAAACTGACACCCAGAACAGTGGCTTGTGAGTTTTGTTTCCCAGGGAAAAAGCCTGTACAATGGTTCAGGGTCCTGCGGCCTTAAATTGCCGGGTGCCACCTGGAATTGCGCCTCTCGCAGGATGCCTCCAAGACGCAAAATGGCACCAGTGCCCACTTGGTCTGGTTTGAGAGTGCCAAGTGGGTCCTGAAAACTGACACCCAGAACAGTGGCTTGTGAGTTTTCTTTCCCAGGGAAAAAGCCTATAAAATGGTTCAGGGTCCTGCGGCCTTAAATTGCCGGGTGCCTCCTGGAGATCCGCCTCTCGCAGGATGCCTCCCAGGCGCAACATGACACCAGTGCCAACTTGGTCTGGTTTGAGAGTGCCAGGTGGCTCCTGCAAACTGACACCCAGAACAGTGGCTTGTGAGTTTTGTTTCCCAGGGAAAAAGCCTGTACAATGGTTCAGGGGCCTGAGGCCTTAAATTGCCGGGTGCCTCCTGGAATTGCGCCTCTCGCAGGATGCCTCCCAGACACAAGGTGGCACCAGTGCCAACTTGGTCTGGTTTGAGAGTGCCAAGTGGGTCCTGAAAACTGACACCCAGAACAGTGGCTTGTGAGTTTTGTTTCCCAGGGAAAAAGCCTGTACAATGGTTCAGGGTCCTGCGGCCTTAAATTGCCGGGTGCCTCCTGGAATTCGGCCTCTCGCAGGATGCCTCCCAGACACAAGGTGGCACCAGTGCCAACTTGGTCTTGTTTAAGAGTGCCAAGTGGGTCCTGAAAACTGACACCCAGAACAGTGGCTTGTGAGTTTTGTTTCCCAGGGAAAAAGCCTATACAGTGGTTGAGGGTCCTGCGGCTTTAAATGGCCGGGTGCCTGCTGGAATTGCGCCTCTCGCAGGATGCCTCCCAGACGCAAGGTGGCACCAGTGCCAACTTGGTCTGCTTTGAGAGTGTCAAGTGGGTCCTGAAAACTGACACCCAGAACAGTGGCTTGTGAGTTTTGTTTCCCAGGGAAAAAGCCTGTACAATGGTTCAGGTTCCTGCGGCCTTAAATTGCCGGGTGCCTCCTGGAATTCTGCATCTCGCCAGGTGTTTCCCAGACGCTAAGCAACACCAGTGCCAACTTGGTCTGGTTTGAGAGTGTCAAGTGGGTCCTGAAAACTGACACCCAGAACAGTGGCTTGTGAGTTTTGTTTCCCAGGGAAAAAGCCTGTACAATGGTTCAGGGTCCTGCGGCCTTAAATTGCCGGGTGCCACCTTAAATTGCGCCTCTCGCAAAATGCCTCCCAGACGCAAGGTGGCACCAGTGCCAACTTGGTCTGGTTTGAGAGGGCCAGGTGCCTCCTGCAAACTGACACCCAGAACAATGGCTTCTGAATTTTTTTTTCCAGGGAAAAAGCCTGTACAATGGTTCAGGGTCCTGCGGCCTTAAATTGCCGGGTGCCTCCTGGAATTCCGCCTCTCGCAGGATGCCTCCCAGACGCAAGGTGGCACCAGTGCCAACTTGGTCTGGTTTGAGAGTGCCAAGTGCGTCCTGAAAACTGACACCCAGAACAGTGGCTTGTGAGTTTCGTTTCCCAGGGAAAAAGCCTGTACAATGGTTCAGGGTCCTGCGGCCTTAAATTGCCGGGTGCCTCCTGGAATTCCGCAACTCGCCAGGTGTTTCCCAGATGCTAAGCAACACCAGTGCCAACTTGGTCTGGTTTAAGAGTGCCAAGTGGGTCCTGGAAACTGACACCCAGAACAGTGGCTTGTGAGTTTTGTTTCCCAGGGAAAAAGCCTGTACAATGGTTCAGGTTCCTGCGGCCTTAAATTGCCGGGTGCCTCCTGGAATTCGGCGTCTTGCAAGATGCCTCCCAGACTCAAGTTGGCACCAGTTCCAACTTGGTAGGGTTTAAGAGTGCCAAGTGGGTCCTGAAAACTGACACCCAGAACAGTGGCTTGTGAGTTTTGTTTTCCAGGGAAAAAGCCTGTACAATGGTTCAGGGGCCTGCGGCCTTAAATTGCCGGTTGCCTCCTGGAGATCCGCCTCTCACAGGATGCCTCCCAGGCGCAACATGACACCAGTGCCAACTTAGTCTGATTTAAGAGTGCCAAGTGGGTCCTGAAAACTGACACCCAGAACAGTGGCTTGTGAGTTTTGTTTCCCAGGGAAAAAGCCTGTACAATGGTTCAGGGTCCTGCGGCCTTTAATTGCCGGGTGCCTCCTGGAATTCGGCGTCTTGCAAGATGCCTCCCAGACGCAAGGTGGCACCAGTGCCAACTTGGTCTTGTTTGAGAGTGCCAAGTGGGTCCTGAAAACTGACACCCAGAACAGTGGCTTGTGAGTTTTGTTTCCCAGGGAAAAAGCCTGTACAATGGTTCAGGGTCCTGCGGCCTTAAATTGCCGGGTGCCTACTGGAATTCCGCCTCTCGCAGGATGCCTCCCAGACGAAAGGTGGCACCAGTGCCAACTTGGTCTGCTTTGAGAGTGCCAGGTGCCTCCTAAAAACTGACACCCAGAACAATGGCTTCTGAATTTTTTTTTCCAGGGAAAAAGCCTGTAGAATGGTTTTGGGTCCTGCGGCCATAAATTGTCGGGTGCCTCCTGGAATTCCGCCTCTCGCAGGATGCCTCCCAGACGCAAGGTGGCACCAGTGCCAACTTGGTCTGGTCTGAGAGTGCCAAGTGGGTCCTGAAAACTGACACCCAGAACAGTGGCTTGTGAGTTTCGTTTCCCAGGGAAAAAGCCTGTACAATGGTTCAGGGTCCTGCGGCCTTAAATTGCCGGGTGCCTCCTGGAATTGCGCCTCTCGCAGGATGCCTCCAAGACGAAAAATGGCACCAGTGCCAACTTGGTCTGGTTTGAGAGTGCCTGGTGGCTCCTGCAAACTGACACCCAGAACAGTGGCTTGTGCATTTTGTTTCCCAGGGAAAAAGCCCGTACAATGTTTCAGGGGCCTGAGGCCTTAAATTGCTGGGTGCCTCCTGGAATTCGGACTCTCGCAGGGTGCCTCCCAGACGCAAAATGACACCATTTCCAATTTGGTCTGGTTTGAGAGTGTCAAGTGGGTCCTGAAAACTGACACCCAGAACAGTGGCTTGTGAGTTTTGTTTCCCAGGGAAAAAGCCTGTATAATGGTTCAGGGTCCTGCGGCCTTAAATTGCCGGGTGCCTCCTGGAATTCGGCCTCTCGCAGGATGCCTCCCAGACGCAAGTTGGCACCAGTTCAAACTTGGTCTGGCTTAAGAGTGCCAAGTGGGTCCTGAAAACTGACACCCAGAACAGTGGCTTGTGAGTTTTATTTTCCAAGGAAAAAGCCTGTACAATGGTTCAGGGGCCTGCGGCCTTAAATTGCCGGTTGCCTCCTGGAGATCCGCCTCTCACAGGATGCCTCCCAGGCGCAACATGACACCAGTGCCAACTTAGTCTGATTTAAGAGTGCCAAGTGGGTCCTGAAAACTGACACCCAGAACAGTGGCTTGTGAGTTTTGTTTCCCAGGGAAAAAGCCTGTACAATGGTTCAGGGTCCTGCGGCCTTAAATTGCCGGGTGCCTCCTGGAATTCCGCCTCTCGCAGGATGCCTCCCAGACGCAAGGTGGCACCAGTGCCAACTTGGTCTGCTTTGAGAGTGCCAGGTGCCTCCTAAAAACTGACACCCAGAACAATGGCTTCTGAATTTTTTTTTCCAGGGAAAAAGCCTGTAGAATGGTTTTGGGTCCTGCGGCCATAAATTGTCGGGTGCCTCCTGGAATTCCGCCTCTCGCAGGATGCCTCCCAGACGCAAGGTGGCACCAGTGCCAACTTGGTCTGGTTTGAGAGTGCCAAGTGGGTCCTGAAAACTGACACCCAGAACAGTGGCTTGTGAGTTTTCTTTCCCAGGGAAAAAGCCTGTAAAATGGTTCAGGGTCCTGCGGCCTTAAATTGCCGGGTGCCTCCTGGAATTGCGCCTCTCGCAGGATGCCTCCAAGACGCAAAATGGCACCAGTGCCAACTTGGTCTGGTTTGAGAGTGCCTGGTGGCTCCTGCAAACTGACACCCAGAACAGTGGCTTGTGAATTTTGTTTCCCAGGGAAAAAGCCCGTACAATGGTTCAGGGGCCTGAGGCCTTAAATTGCTGGGTGCCTCCTGGAATTCGGACTCTCGCAGGGTGCCTCCCAGACGCAAAATGACACCATTTCCAATTTGGTCTGGTTTGAGAGTGTCAAGTGGGTCCTGAAAACTGACACCCAGAACAGTGGCTTGTGAGTTTTGTTTCCCAGGGAAAAAGCCTGTATAATGGTTCAGGGTCCTGCGGCCTTAAATTGCCGGGTGCCTCCTGGAATTCGGCCTCTCGCAGGATGCCTCCCAGACGCAAGTTGGCACCAGTGCCAACTTGGTCTGCTTTGAGAGTGTCAAGTGGGTCCTGAAAACTGACACCCAGAACAGTGGCTTGTGAGTTTTGTTTCCCAGGGAAAAAGCCTGTACAATGGTTCAGGGTCCTGCGGCCTTAAATTGCCGGGTGCCTCCTGGAATTGCGCCTCTCGCAGGATGCCTCCCAGACGCAAGGTGGCACCAGTGCCAACTTGGTCTGCTTTGAGAGTGTCAAGTGGGTCCTGAAAACTGACACCCAGAACAGTGGCTTGTGAGTTTTGTTTCCCAGGGAAAAAGCCTGTACAATGGTTCAGGGTCCTGCGGCCTTAAATTGCCGGGTGCCTCCTGGAATTGCGCCTCTCGCAGGATGCCTCCAAGACGCAAAATGGCACCAGTGCCAACTTGGTCTGCTTTGAGAGTGCCAAGTGGGTCCTGAAAACTGACACCCAGAACAGTGGCTTGTGAGTTTTGTTTCCCAGGGAAAAAGCCTGTACAATGGTTCAGGGGCCTGAGGCCTTAAATTGCCGGGTGCCTCCTGGAATTCGGCCTCTCGCAGGATACCTCTCAGACACAAGGTGGCACCAGTGCCAACTTGGTCTGGTTTAAGAGTGCCAAGTGGGTCCTGAAAACTGACACCCAGAACAGTGGCTTGTGAGTTTTGTTTCCCAGGGAAAAAGCCTGTACAATGGTTCAGGATCCTGCGGCCTTAAATTGCCGGGTGCCTCCTGGAGATCCGCCTCTCGCAGGATGCCTCCCAGGCGCAACATGACACCAGTGCCAACTTGGTCTGGTTTGAGAGTGCCAGGTGGCTCCTGCAAACTGACACCCAGAACAGTGGCTTGTGAGTTTTGTTTCCCAGGGAAAAAGCCTGTACAATGGTTCAGGGTCCTGAGGCCTTAAATTGCCGGGTGCCTCCTGGAATTGCGCCTCTCGCAGGATGCCTCCCAGACACAAGGTGGCACCAGTGCCAACTTGGTCTGGTTTGAGAGTGCCAAGTGGGTCCTGAAAACTGACACCCAGAACAGTGGCTTGCGAGTTTTGTTTCCCAGGGAAAAAGCCTGTACAATGGTTCAGGGTCCTGCGGCCTTAAATTGCCGGGTGCCTCCTGGAATTCGGCGTCTTGCAAGATGCCTCCAAGACGCAAGTTGGCACCAGTGCCAACTTGGTCTGGTTTGAGAGTGCCAAGTGGGTCCTGAAAACTGACACCCAGAACAGTGGCTTGTGAGTTTTGTTTCCCAGGGAAAAAGCCTGTACAATGGTTCAGGGGCCTGAGGCCATAAATTGATGCGTGCCTCCTGGAATTCGGACTCTTGCAGGGTGCCTCCCAGAGGCAAAATGACACCATTTCCAACTTGGTCTGGTTTGAGAGTGTCAAGTGGGTCCTGAAAACTGACACCCAGAACAGTGGCTTGTGAGTTTTGTTTCCCAGGGAAAAAGACTGTACAATGGTTCAGGGTCCTGCGGCCTTAAATTGCCGGATGCCTTCTGGAATTCGGCCTCTCGCAGGATGCCTCCCAGACACAAGGTGGCACCAGTGCCAACTTGGACTTGTTTAAGAGTGCCAAGTGGGTCCTGAAAACTGACACCCAGAACAGTGGCTTGTGAGTTTTGTTTCCCAGGGAAAAAGCCTATACAGTGGTTCAGGGTCCTGCGGCTTTAAATTGCCGGGTGCTTCCTGGAATTGCGCCTCTCGCAGGATGCCTCCCAGACGCAAGGTGGCACCAGTGCCAACTTGGTCTGCTTTGAGAGTGTCAAGTGGGTCCTGAAAACTGACACCTAGAACAGTGGCTTGTGAGTTTTTCTGCCCAGGGAAAACGCCTGTACAATGGTTCAGGGTCCTGCGGCCTTAAATTGCCGGGTGCCTCCTGGAATTCCGCCTCTCGCAGGATGCCTCCCAGATGCAAGGTGGCACCAGTGCCAACTTGGTCTGGTTTGACAGTGCCAGGTGCCTCCTGCAAACTGACACCCAGAACAATGGCTTCTGAATTTTTTTTTCCAGGGAAAAACCTGTAGAATGGTTTTCGGTCCTGAGGCCTTAAATTGCCGGGTGCCTCCTGGAATTCCGCCTCTCGCAGGATGCCTCCCAGACGCAAGGTGGCACCAGTGCCAACTTGGTCTGGTTTGAGAGTGCCAAGTGGGTCCTGAAAACTGACACCCAGAACAGTGGCTTGTGAGTTTTGTTTCCCAGGGAAAAAGCCTGTACAATGGTTCAGGGTCCTGCGGCCTTAAATTGCCGGGTGCCACCTTAAATTGCGCCTCTCGCAAAATGCCTCCCAGACGCAAGGTGGCACCAGTGCCAACTTGGTCTGGTTTGAGAGGGCCAGGTGCCTCCTGCAAACTGACACCCAGAACAATGGCTTCTGAATTTTTTTTTCCAGGGAAAAAGCCTGTACAATGGTTCAGGGTCCTGCGGCCTTAAATTGCCGGGTGCCTCCTGGAATTCCGCCTCTCGCAGGATGCCTCCCAGACGCAAGGTGGCACCAGTGCCAACTTGGTCTGGTTTGAGAGTGCCAAGTGCGTCCTGAAAACTGACACCCAGAACAGTGGCTTGTGAGTTTCGTTTCCCAGGGAAAAAGCCTGTACAATGGTTCAGGGTCCTGCGGCCTTAAATTGCCGGGTGCCTCCTGGAATTCCGCAACTCGCCAGGTGTTTCCCAGATGCTAAGCAACACCAGTGCCAACTTGGTCTGGTTTAAGAGTGCCAAGTGGGTCCTGAAAACTGACACCCAGAACAGTGGCTTGTGAGTTTTGTTTTCCAGGGAAAAAGCCTGTACAATGGTTCAGGGGCCTGCGGCCTTAAATTGCCGGTTGCCTCCTGGAGATCCGCCTCTCACAGGATGCCTCCCAGGCGCAACATGACACCAGTGCCAACTTAGTCTGATTTAAGAGTGCCAAGTGGGTCCTGAAAACTGACACCCAGAACAGTGGCTTGTGAGTTTTGTTTTCCAGGGAAAAAGCCTGTACAATGGTTCAGGGTCCTGCGGCCTTAAATTGCCGGGTGCCCTTGGAATTCCGCCTCTCGCAGGATGCCTCCCAGACGAAAGGTGGCACCAGTGCCAACTTGGTCTGCTTTGAGAGTGCCAGGTGCCTCCTAAAAACTGACACCCAGAACAATGGCTTCTGAATTTTTTTTTCCAGGGAAAAAGCCTGTAGAATGGTTTTGGGTCCTGCGGCCATAAATTGTCGGGTGCCTCCTGGAATTCCGCCTCTCGCAGGATGCCTCCCAGACGCAAGGTGGCACCAGTGCCAACTTGGTCTGGTCTGAGAGTGCCAAGTGGGTCCTGAAAACTGACACCCAGAACAGTGGCTTGTGAGTTTCGTTTCCCAGGGAAAAAGCCTGTACAATGGTTCAGGGTCCTGCGGCCTTAAATTGCCAGGTGCCTCCTGGAATTGCGCCTCTCGCAGGATGCCTCCAAGACGAAAAATGGCACCAGTGCCAACTTGGTCTGGTTTGAGAGTGCCTGGTGGCTCCTGCAAACTGACACCCAGAACAGTGGCTTGTGAATTTTGTTTCCCAGGGAAAAAGCCCGTACAATGGTTCAGGGGCCTGAGGCCTTAAATTGCTGGGTGCCTCCTGGAATTCGGACTCTCGCAGGATGCCTCCCAGACACAAGGTGGCACCATTTCCAACATGGTCTGGTTTGCGAGTGTCAAGTGGGTCCTGAAAACTGACACCCAGAACAGTGGCTTGTGAGTTTTGTTTCCCAGGGAAAAAGCCTGTATAATGGTTCAGGGTCCTGCGGCCTTAAATTGCCGGGTGCCTCCTGGAATTCGGCCTCTCGCAGGATGCCTCCCAGACGCAAGTTGGCACCAGTTCAAACTTGGTCTGGCTTAAGAGTGCCAAGTGGGTCCTGAAAACTGACACCCAGAACAGTGGCTTGTGAGTTTTGTTTCCCAGGGAAAAAGCCTGTACAATGGTTCAGGGTCCTGCGGCCTTAAATTGCCGGGTGCCTCCTGGAATTCCGCCTCTCGCAGGATGCCTCCCAGACGCAAGGTGGCACCAGTGCCAACTTGGTCTGCTTTGAGAGTGCCAGGTGCCTCCTAAAAACTGACACCCAGAACAATGGCTTCTGAATTTTTTTTTCCAGGGAAAAAGCCTGTAGAATGGTTTTGGGTCCTGCGGCCATAAATTGTCGGGTGCCTCCTGGAATTCCGCCTCTCGCAGGATGCCTCCCAGACGCAAGGTGGCACCAGTGCCAACTTGGTCTGGTTTGAGAGTGCCAAGTGGGTCCTGAAAACTGACACCCAGAACAGTGGCTTGTGAGTTTTCTTTCCCAGGGAAAAAGCCTGTAAAATGGTTCAGGGTCCTGCGGCCTTAAATTGCCGGGTGCCTCCTGGAATTGCGCCTCTCGCAGGATGCCTCCAAGACGCAAAATGGCACCAGTGCCAACTTGGTCTGGTTTGAGAGTGCCTGGTGGCTCCTGCAAACTGACACCCAGAACAGTGGCTTGTGAGTTTTGTTTTCCAGGGAAAAAGCCTGTACAATGGTTCAGGGGCCTGAGGCCTTAAATTGCTGGGTGCCTCCTGGAATTCGGACTCTCGCAGGGTGCCTCCCAGACGCAAAATGACACCATTTCCAATTTGGTCTGGTTTGAGAGTGTCAAGTGGGTCCTGAAAACTGACACCCAGAACAGTGGCTTGTGAGTTTTGTTTCCCAGGGAAAAAGCCTGTACAATGGTTCAGGGTCCTGCGGCCTTAAATTGTCGGGTGCCTCCTGGAATTCGGCCTCTCGCAGGATGCCTCCCAGACGCAAGTTGGCACCAGTGCCAACTTGGTCTGCTTTGAGAGTGTCAAGTGGGTCCTGAAAACTGACACCCAGAACAGTGGCTTGTGAGTTTTGTTTCCCAGGGAAAAAGCCTGTACAATGGTTCAGGGTCCTGCGGCCTTAAATTGCCGGGTGCCTCCTGGAATTGCGCCTCTCGCAGGATGCCTCCCAGACGCAAGGTGGCACCAGTGCCAACTTGGTCTGCTTTGAGAGTGTCAAGTGGGTCCTGAAAACTGACACCCAGAACAGTGGCTTGTGAGTTTTGTTTCCCAGGGAAAAAGCCTGTACAATGGTTCAGGGTCCTGCGGCCTTAAATTGCCGGGTGCCTCCTGGAATTCGGCCTCTCGCTGGATGCCTCCAAGACGCAAAATGGCACCAGTGCCAACTTGGTCTGCTTTGAGAGTGCCAGGTGGCTCCTGCAAACTGACACCCAGAACAGTTGCTTGTGAATTTTGTTTCCCAGGGAAAAAGCCTGTACAATGGTTCAGGGTCCTGCGGACTTAAATTGCCAGGTGCCTCCTGGAATTCGGCCACTCGCAGGATGCCTCCCAGACGCAAGGTGGCACCAGTTCCAACTTGGTCTGGTTTAAGAGTGCCAAGTGGGTCCTGAAAACTGACACCCAGAACAGTGGCTTGTGAGTTTTGTTTCCCAGGGAAAAAGCCTGTACAATGGTTCAGGGGCCTGAGGCCTTAAATTGCCGGGTGCCTCCTGGAATTCGGCCTCTCGCAGGATACCTCTCAGACACAAGGTGGCACCAGTGCCAACTTGGTCTGGTTTAAGAGTGCCAAGTGGGTCCTGAAAACTGACACCCAGAACAGTGGCTTGTGAGTTTTGTTTCCCAGGGAAAAAGCCTGTACAATGGTTCAGGATCCTGCGGCCTTAAATTGCCGGGTGCCTCCTGGAGATCCGCCTCTCGCAGGATGCCTCCCAGGCGCAACATGACACCAGTGCCAACTTGGTCTGGTTTGAGAGTGCCAGGTGGCTCCTGCAAACTGACACCCAGAACAGTGGCTTGTGAGTTTTGTTTCCCAGGGAAAAAGCCTGTACAATGGTTCAGGGTCCTGAGGCCTTAAATTGCCGGGTGCCTCCTGGAATTCGGCGTCTTGCAAGATGCCTCCAAGACGCAAGGTGGCACCAGTGCCAACTTGGTCTGGTTTGAGAGTGCCAAGTGGGTCCTGAAAACTGACACCCAGAACAGTGGCTTGTGAGTTTTGTTTCCCAGGGAAAAAGCCTGTACAATGGTTCAGGGGCCTGAGGCCATAAATTGATGCGTGCCTCCTGGAATTCGGACTCTTGCAGGGTGCCTCCCAGAGGCAAAATGACACCATTTCCAACTTGGTCTGGTTTGAGAGTGTCAAGTGGGTCCTGAAAACTGACACCCAGAACAGTGGCTTGTGAGTTTTGTTTCCCAGGGAAAAAGCCTGTACAATGGTTCAGGGTCCTGCGGCCTTAAATTGCCGGATGCCTTCTGGAATTCGGCCTCTCGCAGGATGCCTCCCAGACACAAGGTGGCACCAGTGCCAACTTGGACTTGTTTAAGAGTGCCAAGTGGGTCCTGAAAACTGACACCCAGAACAGTGGCTTGTGAGTTTTGTTTCCCAGGGAAAAAGCCTATACAGTGGTTCAGGGTCCTGCGGCTTTAAATTGCCGGGTGCCTCCTGGAATTGCGCCTCTCGCAGGATGCCTCCCAGACGCAAGGTGGCACCAGTGCCAACTTGGTCTGCTTTGAGAGTGTCAAGTGGGTCCTGAAAACTGACACCCAGAACAGTGGCTTGTGAGTTTTGCTGCCCAGGGAAAACGCCTGTACAATGGTTCAGGGTCCTGCGGCCTTAAATTGCCGGTTGCCTCCTGGAATTCCGCCTCTCGCAGGATGCCTCCCAGATGCAAGGTGGCACCAGTGCCAACTTGGTCTGGTTTGAGAGTGCCAGGTGCCTCCTGCAAACTGACACCCAGAACAATGGCTTCTGAATTTTTTTTTCCAGGGAAAAAGCCTGTAGAATGGTTTTCGGTCCTGAGGCCTTAAATTGCCGGGTGCCTCCTGGAATTCCGCCTCTCGCAGGATGCCTCCCAGACGCAAGGTGGCACCAGTGCCAACTTGGTCTGGTTTGAGAGTGCCAAGTGGGTCCTGAAAACTGACACCCAGAACAGTGGCTTGTGAGTTTTGTTTCCCAGGGAAAAAGCCTGTACAATGGTTCAGGGGCCTGCGGCCTTAAATTGTTGGGTGCCTCCTGGAATTGCGCCTCTCGCAGGATGCCTCCCAGACGCAAGGTGGCACCAGTGCCAACTTGGTCTGCTTTGAGAGTGTCAAGTGGGTCCTGAAAACTGACACCCAGAACAGTGGCTTGTGAGTTTTGTTTCCCAGGGAAAAAGCCTGTACAATGGTTCAGGGTCCTGCGGCCTTAAATATCCGGGTGCCTCCTGGAATTGCGCCTCTCGCGGGATGCCTCCCAGACACAAGGTGGCACCAGTGCCCACTTGGTCTGGTTTGAGAGTGCCAAGTGGGTCCTGAAAACTTACACCCAGAACAGTGGCTTGTGAGTTTTCTTTCCCAGGGAAAAAGCCTGTAAAATGGTTCAGGGTCCTGCGGCCTTAAATTGCCGGGTGCCTCCTGGAATTCGGCCTCTCTCAGGATGCCTCCCAGACGCAAGGTGGCACCAGTACCAACTTGGTCTGCTTTGAGAGTGCCAGGTGCCTCCTGCAAACTGACACCCAGAACAATCGCTTCTGAATTTTTTTTTTCCAGGGAAAAAGCCTGTAGAATGGTTTTGGGTCCTGCGGCCTTAAATTGTCGGGTGCCTCCTGGAATTCCGCCTCTCGCAGGATGCCTCCCAGACGCAAGGTGGCACCAGTGCCAACTTGGTCTGGTTTGAGAGTGCCAAGTGCGTCCTGAAAACTGACACCCAGAACAGTGGCTTGTGAGTTTCGTTTCCCAGGGAAAAAGCCTGTACAATGGTTCAGGGTCCTGCGGCCTTAAATTGCCGGGTGCCTCCTGGAATTCCGCCTCTCGCAGGATGCCTCCCAGGCGCAACATGACACCAGTGCCAACTTGGTCTGGTTTGAGAGTGCCAGGTGCCTCCTGCAAACTGACACCCAGAACAGTGGCTTGTGAGTTTTGTTTCCCAGGGAAAAAGCCTGTACAATGGTTCAGGGTCCTGAGGCCTTAAATTGCCGGGTGCCTCCTGGAATTGCGCCTCTCGCGGGATGCCTCCCAGACACAAGGTGGCACCAGTGCCAACTTGGTCTGGTTTGAGAGTGCCAAGTGGGTCCTGAAAACTGACACCCAGAACAGTGGCTTGTGAGTTTTGTTTCCCAGGGAAAAAGCCTGTACCATGGTTCAGGGTCCTGCGGCCTTAAATTGCCGGGTGCCTCCTGGAATTGCGCAACTCCCCAGGTGTTTCCCAGACGCTAAGCAACAGCAGTGCCAACTTGGACTTGTTTAAGAGTGCCAAGTGGGTCCTGAAAACTGACACCCAGAACAGTGGCTTGTGAGTTTTGTTTCCCAGGGAAAAAGCCTATACAGTGGTTCAGGGTCCTGCGGCTTTAAATGGCCGGGTGCCTCCTGGAATTGCGCCTCTCGCAGGATGCCTCCCAGACACAAGGTGGCACCAGTGCCAACTTGGTCTGCTTTGAGAGTGTCAAGTGGGTCCTGAAAACTGACACCCAGAACAGTGGCTTGTGAGTTTTGCTGCCCAGGGAAAAAGCCTGTACAATGGTTCAGGGTCCTGCGGCCTTAAATTGCCAGGTGCCTCCTGGAATTCCGCCTCTCGCAGGATGCATCCCAGACGCAAGGTGGCACCAGTGCCAACTTGGTCTGGTTTGAGAGTGCCAAGTGGGTCCTGAAAACTGACACCCAGAACAGTGGCTTGTGAGTTTTGTTTCCCAGGGAAAAAGCCTGTACAATGGTTCAGGGTCCTGCGGCCTTAAATTGCCGGGTGCCTCCTGGAATTCCGCAACTCCCCAGGTGTTTCCCAGACGCTAAGCAACACCAGTGCCAACTTGGTCTGGTTTAAGAGTGCCAAGTGGGTCCTGGAAACTGACACCCAGAACAGTGGCTTGTGAGTTTTGTTTCCCAGGGAAAAAGCCTGTACAATGGTTCAGCGTCCTGCGGCCTTAAATTGCCGGGTGCCTCCTGGAATTCTGCGTCTTGCAAGATGCCTCCCAGACGCAAGGTGGCACCAGTGCCAACTTGGTCTGGTTTGAGAGTGCCAAGTGTGTCCTGAAAACTGACACCCAGAACAGTGGCTTGTGAGTTTTGTTTCCCAGGGAAAAAGCCTGTACAATGGTTCAGGGTCCTGCGGCCTTAAATTGCCGGGTGACTCCTGGAATTCCGCCTCTCGCAGGATGCCTCCCAGACGCAAGGTGGCACCAGTGCCAACTTGGTCTGGTTTGAGAGTGCCAAGTGTGTCCTGAAAACTGACACCCAGAACAATGGCTTCTGAATTTTTTTTTCCCAGGGAAAAAGCCTGTAGAATGGTTTTGGGTCCTGCGGCCTTAAATTGTCGGGTGCCTCCTGGAATTCTGCCTCTCGCAGGATGCCTCCCAGACGCAAGGTGGCACCAGTGCCAACTTGGTCTGGTTTGAGAGTGCCAAGTGCGTCCTGAAAACTGACACCCAGAACAGTGGCTTGTGAGTTTCGTTTCCCAGGGAAAAAGCCTGTACAATGGTTCAGGGTCCTGCGGCCTTAAATTGCCGGGTGCCTCCTGGAATTCCGCCTCTCGCAGGATGCCTCCCAGGCGCAACATGACACCAGTGCCAACTTGGTCTGGTTTGAGAGTGCCAGGTGCCTCCTGCAAACTGACACCCAGAACAGTGGCTTGTGAGTTTTGTTTCCCAGGGAAAAAGCCTGTACAATGGTTCAGGGTCCTGAGGCCTTAAATTGCCGGGTGCCTCCTGGAATTGCGCCTCTCGCGGGATGCCTCCCAGACACAAGGTGGCACCAGTGCCAACTTGGTCTGGTTTGAGAGTGCCAAGTGGGTCCTGAAAACTGACACCCAGAACAGTGGCTTGTGAGTTTTGTTTCCCAGGGAAAAAGCCTGTACCATGGTTCAGGGTCCTGCGGCCTTAAATTGCCGGGTGCCTCCTGGAATTGCGCCTCTCCCAGGATGCCTCCCAGACGCAAGGTGGCACCAGTGCCAACTTGGTCTGCTTTGAGAGTGTCAAGTGGGTCCTGAAAACTGACACCCAGAACAGTGGCTTGTGAGTTTTGTTTCCCAGGGAAAAAGCCTGTACAATGGTTCAGGGTCCTGCGGCCTTAAATTGCCGGGTGCCTCCTGGAATTCGGCGTCTTGCAAGATGCCTCCCAGACGCAAGTTGGCACCAGTGCCAACTTGGTCTGGTTTGAGAGTGCCAAGTGGGTCCTGAAAACTGACACCCAGAACAGTGGCTTGTGAGTTTTGTTTCCCAGGGAAAAAGCCTGTACAATGGTTCAGGGTCCTGCGGCCTTAAATTGTTGGGTGCCTCCTGGAATTCGGCCTCTCGCAGGATGCCTCCCAGACACAAGGTGGCACCAGTGCCAACTTGGACTTGTTTAAGAGTGCCAAGTGGGTCCTGAAAACTGACACCCAGAACAGTGGCTTGTGAGTTTTGTTTCCCAGGGAAAAAGCCTATACAGTGGTTCAGGGTCCTGCGGCTTTAAATGGCCGGGTGCCTCCTGGAATTGCGCCTCTCGCAGGATGCCTCCCAGACACAAGGTGGCACCAGTGCCAACTTGGTCTGCTTTGAGAGTGTCAAGTGGGTCCTGAAAACTGACACCCAGAACAGTGGCTTGTGAGTTTTGCTGCCCAGGGAAAAAGCCTGTACAATGGTTCAGGGTCCTGCGGCCTTAAATTGCCAGGTGCCTCCTGGAATTCCGCCTCTCGCAGGATGCCTCCCAGACGCAAGGTGGCACCAGTGCCAACTTGGTCTGGTTTGAGAGTGCCAAGTGGGTCCTGAAAACTGACACCCAGAACAGTGGCTTGTGAGTTTTGTTTCCCAGGGAAAAAGCCTGTACAATAGTTCAGGGTCCTGCGGCCTTAAATTGCCGGGTGCCTCCTGGAATTCCGCAACTCCCCAGGTGTTTCCCAGACGCTAAGCAACACCAGTGCCAACTTGGTCTGGTTTAAGAGTGCCAAGTGAGTCCTGGAAACTGACACCCAGAACAGTGGCTTGTGAGTTTTGTTTCCCAGGGAAAAAGCCTGTACAATGGTTCAGTGGCCTGCGGCCTTAAATTGCCGGGTGCCTCCTGGAATTCTGCGTCTTGCAAGATGCCTCCCAGACGCAAGGTGGCACCAGTGCCAACTTGGTCTGGTTTGAGAGTGCCAAGTGTGTCCTGAAAACTGACACCCAGAACAGTGGCTTGTGAGTTTTGTTTCCCAGGGAAAAAGCCTGTACAATGGTTCAGGGTCCTGCGGCCTTAAATTGCCGGGTGACTCCTGGAATTCCGCCTCTCGCAGGATGCCTCCCAGACGCAAGGTGGCAGCAGTGCCAACTTGGTCTGGTTTGAGAGTGCCAAGTGTGTCCTGAAAACTGACACCCAGAACAGTGGCTTGTGAGTTTTGTTTCCCAGGGAAAAAGCCTGTACAATGGTTCAGGGGCCTGAGGCCTTAAATTGCTGGCTGCCTCCTGGAATTCGGACTCTCGCAGAGTGCCTCCCAGACGCAAAATGACACCATTTCCAACTTGGTCTGGTTTAAGAGTGCCAAGTGGGTCCTGAAAACTGACACCCAGAACAGTGGCTTGTGAGTTTTGTTTCCCAGGGAAAAAGCCTGTACAATGGTTCAGGGGCCTGCGGCCTTAAATTGCCGGTTGCCTCCTGGAGATCCGCCTCTCACAGGTTGCCTCCCAGGCGCAACATGACACCAGTGCCAACTTAGTCTGGTTTAAGAGTGCCAAGTGGGTCCTGAAAACTGACACCCAGAACAGTGGCTTGTGAGTTTTGTTTCCCAGGGAAAAAGCCTGTACAATGGTTCAGGGTCCTGCGGCCTTTAATTGCCGGGTGCCTCCTGGAATTCGGCGTCTTGCAAGATGCCTCCCAGACGCAAGGTGGCACCAGTGCCAACTTGGTCTTGTTTAGAGTGCCAAGTGGGTCCTGAAAACTGACACCCAGAACAGTGGCTTGTGAGTTTTGTTTCCCAGGGAAAAAGCCTGTACAATGGTTCAGGGTCCTGCGGCCTTAAATTGCCGGGTGCCTCCTGGAATTGCGCATCTCGCAGGATGCCTCCAAGACGCAAAATGGCACCAGTGCCAACTTGGTCTGGTTTGAGAGTGCCTGGTGGCTCCTGCAAACTGACACCCAGAACAGTGGCTTGTGAGTTTTGTTTCCCAGGGTAAAAGCCTGTTCAACGGCTCAGGGTCCTGCGGCCTTCAATTGCCGGGTGCCTCCTGGAATTCGGCCACTCGCAGGATGCCTCCCAGACGCAAGGTGGCACCAGTGCCAACTTGGTCTGGTTTGAGAGTGCCAAGTGGGTCCTGAAAACTGACACCCAGAACAGTGGCTTGTGAGTTTTGTTTCCCAGGGAAAAAGCCTGTACAATGGTTCAGGGTCCTGCGGCCTTAAATTGCCGGGTGCCTCCTGGAATTCCGCAACTCCCCAGGTGTTTCCCAGACGCTAAGCAACACCAGTGCCAACTTGGTCTGGTTTAAGAGTGCCAAGTGGGTCCTGGAAACTGACACCCAGAACAGTGGCTTGTGAGTTTTGTTTCCCAGGGAAAAAGCCTGTACAATGGTTCAGCGTCCTGCGGCCTTAAATTGCCGGGTGCCTCCTGGAATTCTGCGTCTTGCAAGATGCCTCCCAGACGCAAGGTGGCACCAGTGCCAACTTGGTCTGGTTTGAGAGTGCCAAGTGTGTCCTGAAAACTGACACCCAGAACAGTGGCTTGTGAGTTTTGTTTCCCAGGGAAAAAGCCTGTACAATGGTTCAGGGTCCTGCGGCCTTAAATTGCCGGGTGACTCCTGGAATTCCGCCTCTCGCAGGATGCCTCCCAGACGCAAGGTGGCACCAGTGCCAACTTGGTCTGGTTTGAGAGTGCCAAGTGTGTCCTGAAAACTGACACCCAGAACAATGGCTTCTGAATTTTTTTTTCCCAGGGAAAAAGCCTGTAGAATGGTTTTGGGTCCTGCGGCCTTAAATTGTCGGGTGCCTCCTGGAATTCTGCCTCTCGCAGGATGCCTCCCAGACGCAAGGTGGCACCAGTGCCAACTTGGTCTGGTTTGAGAGTGCCAAGTGCGTCCTGAAAACTGACACCCAGAACAGTGGCTTGTGAGTTTCGTTTCCCAGGGAAAAAGCCTGTACAATGGTTCAGGGTCCTGCGGCCTTAAATTGCCGGGTGCCTCCTGGAATTCCGCCTCTCGCAGGATGCCTCCCAGGCGCAACATGACACCAGTGCCAACTTGGTCTGGTTTGAGAGTGCCAGGTGCCTCCTGCAAACTGACACCCAGAACAGTGGCTTGTGAGTTTTGTTTCCCAGGGAAAAAGCCTGTACAATGGTTCAGGGTCCTGAGGCCTTAAATTGCCGGGTGCCTCCTGGAATTGCGCCTCTCGCGGGATGCCTCCCAGACACAAGGTGGCACCAGTGCCAACTTGGTCTGGTTTGAGAGTGCCAAGTGGGTCCTGAAAACTGACACCCAGAACAGTGGCTTGTGAGTTTTGTTTCCCAGGGAAAAAGCCTGTACCATGGTTCAGGGTCCTGCGGCCTTAAATTGCCGGGTGCCTCCTGGAATTGCGCCTCTCCCAGGATGCCTCCCAGACGCAAGGTGGCACCAGTGCCAACTTGGTCTGCTTTGAGAGTGTCAAGTGGGTCCTGAAAACTGACACCCAGAACAGTGGCTTGTGAGTTTTGTTTCCCAGGGAAAAAGCCTGTACAATGGTTCAGGGTCCTGCGGCCTTAAATTGCCGGGTGCCTCCTGGAATTCCGCAACTCCCCAGGTGTTTCCCAGACGCTAAGCAACACCAGTGCCAACTTGGTCTGGTTTAAGAGTGCCAAGTGGGTCCTGGAAACTGACACCCAGAACAGTGGCTTGTGAGTTTTGTTTCCCAGGGAAAAAGCCTGTACAATGGTTCAGCGTCCTGCGGCCTTAAATTGCCGGGTGCCTCCTGGAATTCTGCGTCTTGCAAGATGCCTCCCAGACGCAAGGTGGCACCAGTGCCAACTTGGTCTGGTTTGAGAGTGCCAAGTGTGTCCTGAAAACTGACACCCAGAACAGTGGCTTGTGAGTTTTGTTTCCCAGGGAAAAAGCCTGTACAATGGTTCAGGGTCCTGCGGCCTTAAATTGCCGGGTGACTCCTGGAATTCCGCCTCTCGCAGGATGCCTCCCAGACGCAAGGTGGCACCAGTGCCAACTTGGTCTGGTTTGAGAGTGCCAAGTGTGTCCTGAAAACTGACACCCAGAACAATGGCTTCTGAATTTTTTTTTCCCAGGGAAAAAGCCTGTAGAATGGTTTTGGGTCCTGCGGCCTTAAATTGTCGGGTGCCTCCTGGAATTCTGCCTCTCGCAGGATGCCTCCCAGACGCAAGGTGGCACCAGTGCCAACTTGGTCTGGTTTGAGAGTGCCAAGTGCGTCCTGAAAACTGACACCCAGAACAGTGGCTTGTGAGTTTCGTTTCCCAGGGAAAAAGCCTGTACAATGGTTCAGGGTCCTGCGGCCTTAAATTGCCGGGTGCCTCCTGGAATTCCGCCTCTCGCAGGATGCCTCCCAGGCGCAACATGACACCAGTGCCAACTTGGTCTGGTTTGAGAGTGCCAGGTGCCTCCTGCAAACTGACACCCAGAACAGTGGCTTGTGAGTTTTGTTTCCCAGGGAAAAAGCCTGTACAATGGTTCAGGGTCCTGAGGCCTTAAATTGCCGGGTGCCTCCTGGAATTGCGCCTCTCGCGGGATGCCTCCCAGACACAAGGTGGCACCAGTGCCAACTTGGTCTGGTTTGAGAGTGCCAAGTGGGTCCTGAAAACTGACACCCAGAACAGTGGCTTGTGAGTTTTGTTTCCCAGGGAAAAAGCCTGTACCATGGTTCAGGGTCCTGCGGCCTTAAATTGCCGGGTGCCTCCTGGAATTGCGCCTCTCCCAGGATGCCTCCCAGACGCAAGGTGGCACCAGTGCCAACTTGGTCTGCTTTGAGAGTGTCAAGTGGGTCCTGAAAACTGACACCCAGAACAGTGGCTTGTGAGTTTTGTTTCCCAGGGAAAAAGCCTGTACAATGGTTCAGGGTCCTGCGGCCTTAAATTGCCGGGTGCCTCCTGGAATTCGGCGTCTTGCAAGATGCCTCCCAGACGCAAGTTGGCACCAGTGCCAACTTGGTCTGGTTTGAGAGTGCCAAGTGGGTCCTGAAAACTGACACCCAGAACAGTGGCTTGTGAGTTTTGTTTCCCAGGGAAAAAGCCTGTACAATGGTTCAGGGTCCTGCGGCCTTAAATTGTTGGGTGCCTCCTGGAATTCGGCCTCTCGCAGGATGCCTCCCAGACACAAGGTGGCACCAGTGCCAACTTGGACTTGTTTAAGAGTGCCAAGTGGGTCCTGAAAACTGACACCCAGAACAGTGGCTTGTGAGTTTTGTTTCCCAGGGAAAAAGCCTATACAGTGGTTCAGGGTCCTGCGGCTTTAAATGGCCGGGTGCCTCCTGGAATTGCGCCTCTCGCAGGATGCCTCCCAGACACAAGGTGGCACCAGTGCCAACTTGGTCTGCTTTGAGAGTGTCAAGTGGGTCCTGAAAACTGACACCCAGAACAGTGGCTTGTGAGTTTTGCTGCCCAGGGAAAAAGCCTGTACAATGGTTCAGGGTCCTGCGGCCTTAAATTGCCAGGTGCCTCCTGGAATTCCGCCTCTCGCAGGATGCCTCCCAGACGCAAGGTGGCACCAGTGCCAACTTGGTCTGGTTTGAGAGTGCCAAGTGGGTCCTGAAAACTGACACCCAGAACAGTGGCTTGTGAGTTTTGTTTCCCAGGGAAAAAGCCTGTACAATAGTTCAGGGTCCTGCGGCCTTAAATTGCCGGGTGCCTCCTGGAATTCCGCAACTCCCCAGGTGTTTCCCAGACGCTAAGCAACACCAGTGCCAACTTGGTCTGGTTTAAGAGTGCCAAGTGAGTCCTGGAAACTGACACCCAGAACAGTGGCTTGTGAGTTTTGTTTCCCAGGGAAAAAGCCTGTACAATGGTTCAGGGGCCTGCGGCCTTAAATTGCCGGGTGCCTCCTGGAATTCTGCGTCTTGCAAGATGCCTCCCAGACGCAAGGTGGCACCAGTGCCAACTTGGTCTGGTTTGAGAGTGCCAAGTGTGTCCTGAAAACTGACACCCAGAACAGTGGCTTGTGAGTTTTGTTTCCCAGGGAAAAAGCCTGTACAATGGTTCAGGGTCCTGCGGCCTTAAATTGCCGGGTGACTCCTGGAATTCCGCCTCTCGCAGGATGCCTCCCAGACGCAAGGTGGCAGCAGTGCCAACTTGGTCTGGTTTGAGAGTGCCAAGTGTGTCCTGAAAACTGACACCCAGAACAGTGGCTTGTGAGTTTTGTTTCCCAGGGAAAAAGCCTGTACAATGGTTCAGGGGCCTGAGGCCTTAAATTGCTGGCTGCCTCCTGGAATTCGGACTCTCGCAGAGTGCCTCCCAGACGCAAAATGACACCATTTCCAACTTGGTCTGGTTTAAGAGTGCCAAGTGGGTCCTGAAAACTGACACCCAGAACAGTGGCTTGTGAGTTTTGTTTCCCAGGGAAAAAGCCTGTACAATGGTTCAGGGGCCTGCGGCCTTAAATTGCCGGTTGCCTCCTGGAGATCCGCCTCTCACAGGTTGCCTCCCAGGCGCAACATGACACCAGTGCCAACTTAGTCTGGTTTAAGAGTGCCAAGTGGGTCCTGAAAACTGACACCCAGAACAGTGGCTTGTGAGTTTTGTTTCCCAGGGAAAAAGCCTGTACAATGGTTCAGGGTCCTGCGGCCTTTAATTGCCGGGTGCCTCCTGGAATTCGGCGTCTTGCAAGATGCCTCCCAGACGCAAGGTGGCACCAGTGCCAACTTGGTCTTGTTTAGAGTGCCAAGTGGGTCCTGAAAACTGACACCCAGAACAGTGGCTTGTGAGTTTTGTTTCCCAGGGAAAAAGCCTGTACAATGGTTCAGGGTCCTGCGGCCTTAAATTGCCGGGTGCCTCCTGGAATTGCGCATCTCGCAGGATGGCTCCAAGACGCAAAATGGCACCAGTGCCAACTTGGTCTGGTTTGAGAGTGCCTGGTGGCTCCTGCAAACTGACACCCAGAACAGTGGCTTGTGAGTTTTGTTTCCCAGGGTAAAAGCCTGTTCAACGGCTCAGGGTCCTGCGGCCTTCAATTGCCGGGTGCCTCCTGGAATTCGGCCACTCGCAGGATGCCTCCCAGACGCAAGGTGGCACCAGTGCCAACTTGGTCTGGTTTGAGAGTGCCAAGTGGGTCCTGAAAACTGACACCCAGAACAGTGGCTTGTGAGTTTTGTTTCCCAGGGAAAAAGCCTGTACAATGGTTCAGGGTCCTGCGGCCTTAAATTGCCGGGTGCCTCCTGGAATTCCGCAACTCCCCAGGTGTTTCCCAGACGCTAAGCAACACCAGTGCCAACTTGGTCTGGTTTAAGAGTGCCAAGTGGGTCCTGGAAACTGACACCCAGAACAGTGGCTTGTGAGTTTTGTTTCCCAGGGAAAAAGCCTGTACAATGGTTCAGCGTCCTGCGGCCTTAAATTGCCGGGTGCCTCCTGGAATTCTGCGTCTTGCAAGATGCCTCCCAGACGCAAGGTGGCACCAGTGCCAACTTGGTCTGGTTTGAGAGTGCCAAGTGTGTCCTGAAAACTGACACCCAGAACAGTGGCTTGTGAGTTTTGTTTCCCAGGGAAAAAGCCTGTACAATGGTTCAGGGTCCTGCGGCCTTAAATTGCCGGGTGACTCCTGGAATTCCGCCTCTCGCAGGATGCCTCCCAGACGCAAGGTGGCACCAGTGCCAACTTGGTCTGGTTTGAGAGTGCCAAGTGTGTCCTGAAAACTGACACCCAGAACAATGGCTTCTGAATTTTTTTTTCCCAGGGAAAAAGCCTGTAGAATGGTTTTGGGTCCTGCGGCCTTAAATTGTCGGGTGCCTCCTGGAATTCTGCCTCTCGCAGGATGCCTCCCAGACGCAAGGTGGCACCAGTGCCAACTTGGTCTGGTTTGAGAGTGCCAAGTGCGTCCTGAAAACTGACACCCAGAACAGTGGCTTGTGAGTTTCGTTTCCCAGGGAAAAAGCCTGTACAATGGTTCAGGGTCCTGCGGCCTTAAATTGCCGGGTGCCTCCTGGAATTCCGCCTCTCGCAGGATGCCTCCCAGGCGCAACATGACACCAGTGCCAACTTGGTCTGGTTTGAGAGTGCCAGGTGCCTCCTGCAAACTGACACCCAGAACAGTGGCTTGTGAGTTTTGTTTCCCAGGGAAAAAGCCTGTACAATGGTTCAGGGTCCTGAGGCCTTAAATTGCCGGGTGCCTCCTGGAATTGCGCCTCTCGCGGGATGCCTCCCAGACACAAGGTGGCACCAGTGCCAACTTGGTCTGGTTTGAGAGTGCCAAGTGGGTCCTGAAAACTGACACCCAGAACAGTGGCTTGTGAGTTTTGTTTCCCAGGGAAAAAGCCTGTACCATGGTTCAGGGTCCTGCGGCCTTAAATTGCCGGGTGCCTCCTGGAATTGCGCCTCTCCCAGGATGCCTCCCAGACGCAAGGTGGCACCAGTGCCAACTTGGTCTGCTTTGAGAGTGTCAAGTGGGTCCTGAAAACTGACACCCAGAACAGTGGCTTGTGAGTTTTGTTTCCCAGGGAAAAAGCCTGTACAATGGTTCAGGGTCCTGCGGCCTTAAATTGCCGGGTGCCTCCTGGAATTCGGCGTCTTGCAAGATGCCTCCCAGACGCAAGTTGGCACCAGTGCCAACTTGGTCTGGTTTGAGAGTGCCAAGTGGGTCCTGAAAACTGACACCCAGAACAGTGGCTTGTGAGTTTTGTTTCCCAGGGAAAAAGCCTGTACAATGGTTCAGGGTCCTGCGGCCTTAAATTGTTGGGTGCCTCCTGGAATTCGGCCTCTCGCAGGATGCCTCCCAGACACAAGGTGGCACCAGTGCCAACTTGGACTTGTTTAAGAGTGCCAAGTGGGTCCTGAAAACTGACACCCAGAACAGTGGCTTGTGAGTTTTGTTTCCCAGGGAAAAAGCCTATACAGTGGTTCAGGGTCCTGCGGCTTTAAATGGCCGGGTGCCTCCTGGAATTGCGCCTCTCGCAGGATGCCTCCCAGACACAAGGTGGCACCAGTGCCAACTTGGTCTGCTTTGAGAGTGTCAAGTGGGTCCTGAAAACTGACACCCAGAACAGTGGCTTGTGAGTTTTGCTGCCCAGGGAAAAAGCCTGTACAATGGTTCAGGGTCCTGCGGCCTTAAATTGCCAGGTGCCTCCTGGAATTCCGCCTCTCGCAGGATGCCTCCCAGACGCAAGGTGGCACCAGTGCCAACTTGGTCTGGTTTGAGAGTGCCAAGTGGGTCCTGAAAACTGACACCCAGAACAGTGGCTTGTGAGTTTTGTTTCCCAGGGAAAAAGCCTGTACAATGGTTCAGGGTCCTGCGGCCTTAAATTGCCGGGTGCCTCCTGGAATTCCGCAACTCCCCAGGTGTTTCCCAGACGCTAAGCAACACCAGTGCCAACTTGGTCTGGTTTAAGAGTGCCAAGTGAGTCCTGGAAACTGACACCCAGAACAGTGGCTTGTGAGTTTTGTTTCCCAGGGAAAAAGCCTGTACAATGGTTCAGGGGCCTGCGGCCTTAAATTGCCGGGTGCCTCCTGGAATTCTGCGTCTTGCAAGATGCCTCCCAGACGCAAGGTGGCACCAGTGCCAACTTGGTCTGGTTTGAGAGTGCCAAGTGTGTCCTGAAAACTGACACCCAGAACAGTGGCTTGTGAGTTTTGTTTCCCAGGGAAAAAGCCTGTACAATGGTTCAGGGTCCTGCGGCCTTAAATTGCCGGGTGACTCCTGGAATTCCGCCTCTCGCAGGATGCCTCCCAGACGCAAGGTGGCACCAGTGCCAACTTGGTCTGGTTTGAGAGTGCCAAGTGTGTCCTGAAAACTGACACCCAGAACAATGGCTTCTGAATTTTTTTTTCCCAGGGAAAAAGCCTGTAGAATGGTTTTGGGTCCTGCGGCCTTAAATTGTCGGGTGCCTCCTGGAATTCTGCCTCTCGCAGGATGCCTCCCAGACGCAAGGTGGCACCAGTGCCAACTTGGTCTGGTTTGAGAGTGCCAAGTGCGTCCTGAAAACTGACACCCAGAACAGTGGCTTGTGAGTTTCGTTTCCCAGGGAAAAAGCCTGTACAATGGTTCAGGGTCCTGCGGCCTTAAATTGCCGGGTGCCTCCTGGAATTCCGCCTCTCGCAGGATGCCTCCCAGGCGCAACATGACACCAGTGCCAACTTGGTCTGGTTTGAGAGTGCCAGGTGCCTCCTGCAAACTGACACCCAGAACAGTGGCTTGTGAGTTTTGTTTCCCAGGGAAAAAGCCTGTACAATGGTTCAGGGTCCTGAGGCCTTAAATTGCCGGGTGCCTCCTGGAATTGCGCCTCTCGCGGGATGCCTCCCAGACACAAGGTGGCACCAGTGCCAACTTGGTCTGGTTTGAGAGTGCCAAGTGGGTCCTGAAAACTGACACCCAGAACAGTGGCTTGTGAGTTTTGTTTCCCAGGGAAAAAGCCTGTACCATGGTTCAGGGTCCTGCGGCCTTAAATTGCCGGGTGCCTCCTGGAATTGCGCCTCTCCCAGGATGCCTCCCAGACGCAAGGTGGCACCAGTGCCAACTTGGTCTGCTTTGAGAGTGTCAAGTGGGTCCTGAAAACTGACACCCAGAACAGTGGCTTGTGAGTTTTGTTTCCCAGGGAAAAAGCCTGTACAATGGTTCAGGGTCCTGCGGCCTTAAATTGCCGGGTGCCTCCTGGAATTCGGCGTCTTGCAAGATGCCTCCCAGACGCAAGTTGGCACCAGTGCCAACTTGGTCTGGTTTGAGAGTGCCAAGTGGGTCCTGAAAACTGACACCCAGAACAGTGGCTTGTGAGTTTTGTTTCCCAGGGAAAAAGCCTGTACAATGGTTCAGGGTCCTGCGGCCTTAAATTGTTGGGTGCCTCCTGGAATTCGGCCTCTCGCAGGATGCCTCCCAGACACAAGGTGGCACCAGTGCCAACTTGGACTTGTTTAAGAGTGCCAAGTGGGTCCTGAAAACTGACACCCAGAACAGTGGCTTGTGAGTTTTGTTTCCCAGGGAAAAAGCCTATACAGTGGTTCAGGGTCCTGCGGCTTTAAATGGCCGGGTGCCTCCTGGAATTGCGCCTCTCGCAGGATGCCTCCCAGACACAAGGTGGCACCAGTGCCAACTTGGTCTGCTTTGAGAGTGTCAAGTGGGTCCTGAAAACTGACACCCAGAACAGTGGCTTGTGAGTTTTGCTGCCCAGGGAAAAAGCCTGTACAATGGTTCAGGGTCCTGCGGCCTTAAATTGCCAGGTGCCTCCTGGAATTCCGCCTCTCGCAGGATGCCTCCCAGACGCAAGGTGGCACCAGTGCCAACTTGGTCTGGTTTGAGAGTGCCAAGTGGGTCCTGAAAACTGACACCCAGAACAGTGGCTTGTGAGTTTTGTTTCCCAGGGAAAAAGCCTGTACAATGGTTCAGGGTCCTGCGGCCTTAAATTGCCGGGTGCCTCCTGGAATTCCGCAACTCCCCAGGTGTTTCCCAGACGCTAAGCAACACCAGTGCCAACTTGGTCTGGTTTAAGAGTGCCAAGTGGGTCCTGGAAACTGACACCCAGAACAGTGGCTTGTGAGTTTTGTTTCCCAGGGAAAAAGCCTGTACAATGGTTCAGCGTCCTGCGGCCTTAAATTGCCGGGTGCCTCCTGGAATTCTGCGTCTTGCAAGATGCCTCCCAGACGCAAGGTGGCACCAGTGCCAACTTGGTCTGGTTTGAGAGTGCCAAGTGTGTCCTGAAAACTGACACCCAGAACAGTGGCTTGTGAGTTTTGTTTCCCAGGGAAAAAGCCTGTACAATGGTTCAGGGTCCTGCGGCCTTAAATTGCCGGGTGACTCCTGGAATTCCGCCTCTCGCAGGATGCCTCCCAGACGCAAGGTGGCAGCAGTGCCAACTTGGTCTGGTTTGAGAGTGCCAAGTGTGTCCTGAAAACTGACACCCAGAACAGTGGCTTGTGAGTTTTGTTTCCCAGGGAAAAAGCCTGTACAATGGTTCAGGGGCCTGAGGCCTTAAATTGCTGGCTGCCTCCTGGAATTCGGACTCTCGCAGAGTGCCTCCCAGACGCAAAATGACACCATTTCCAACTTGGTCTGGTTTAAGAGTGCCAAGTGGGTCCTGCAAACTGACACCCAGAACAGTGGCTTGTGAGTTTTGTTTCCCAGGGAAAAAGCCTGTACAATGGTTCAGGGGCCTGCGGCCTTAAATTGCCGGTTGCCTCCTGGAGATCCGCCTCTCACAGGTTGCCTCCCAGGCGCAACATGACACCAGTGCCAACTTAGTCTGGTTTAAGAGTGCCAAGTGGGTCCTGAAAACTGACACCCAGAACAGTGGCTTGTGAGTTTTGTTTCCCAGGGAAAAAGCCTGTACAATGGTTCAGGGTCCTGCGGCCTTTAATTGCCGGGTGCCTCCTGGAATTCGGCGTCTTGCAAGATGCCTCCCAGACGCAAGGTGGCACCAGTGCCAACTTGGTCTTGTTTAGAGTGCCAAGTGGGTCCTGAAAACTGACACCCAGAACAGTGGCTTGTGAGTTTTGTTTCCCAGGGAAAAAGCCTGTACAATGGTTCAGGGTCCTGCGGCCTTAAATTGCCGGGTGCCTCCTGGAATTGCGCATCTCGCAGGATGCCTCCAAGACGCAAAATGGCACCAGTGCCAACTTGGTCTGGTTTGAGAGTGCCTGGTGGCTCCTGCAAACTGACACCCAGAACAGTGGCTTGTGAGTTTTGTTTCCCAGGGTAAAAGCCTGTTCAACGGCTCAGGGTCCTGCGGCCTTAAATTGCCGGGTGCCTCCTGGAATTCGGCCACTCGCAGGATGCCTCCCAGACGCAAGGTGGCACCAGTGCCAACTTGGTAGGGTTTAAGAGTGCCAAGTGGATCCTGAAAACTGACACCCAGAACAGTGGCTTGTGAGTTTTGTTTCCCAGGGAAAAAGCCTGTACAATGGTTCAGGAGCCTGCGGCCTTAAATTGCCGGGTGCCTCCTGGAGATCCGCCTCTCACAGGATGCCTCCCAGACGCAAGGTGGCACCAGTGCCAACTTGCTCTGGTTTGAGAGTGCCAAGTGGGTCCTGAAAACTGACACCCAGAACAGTGGCTTGTGAGTTTTGCTTCCCAGGGAAAAAGCCTGTACAATGGTTCAGGGTCCTGAGGCCTTAAATTGCCGGGTGCCTCCTGGAATTGCGCCTCTCGCGGGATGCCTCCCAGACACAAGGTGGCACCAGTGCCAACTTGGTCTGGTTTGAGAGTGCCAAGTGGGTCCTGAAAACTGACACCCAGAACAGTGGCTTGTGAGTTTTGTTTCCCAGGGAAAAAGCCTGTACCATGGTTCAGGGTCCTGCGGCCTTAAATTGCCGGGTGCCTCCTGGAATTGCGCCTCTCGCAGGATGCCTCCCAGACGCAAGGTGGCACCAGTGCCAACTTGGTCTGCTTTGAGAGTGTCAAGTGGGTCCTGAAAACTGACACCCAGAACAGTGGCTTGTGAGTTTTGTTTCCCAGGGAAAAAGCCTGTACAATGGTTCAGGGTCCTGCGGCCTTAAATTGCCGGGTGCCTCCTGGAATTCCGCCTCTCGCAGGATGCCTCCCAGACACAAGGTGGCACCAGTGCCAACTTGGTCTGGTTTGAGAGTGCCAAGTGGGTCCTGAAAACTGACACGCAGAACAGTGGCTTGTGAGTTTTGTTTCCCAGGGAAAAAGCCTGTACAATGGTTCAGGGGCCTGAGGCCATAAATTGATGGGTGCCTCCTGGAATTCGGACTCTTGCAGGGTGCCTCCCAGAGGCAAAATGACACCATTTCCAATTTGGTCTGGTTTGAGAGTGTCAAGTGGGTCCTGAAAACTGACACCCAGAACAGTGGCTTGTGAGTTTTGTTTCCCAGGGAAAAAGCCTGTGCAATGGTTCAGGGTCCTGCGGCCTTAAATTGTTGGGTGCCTCCTGGAATTCGGCCTCTCGCAGGATGCCTCCCAGACACAAGGTGGCACCAGTGCCAACTTGGACTTGTTTAAGAGTGCCAAGTGGGTCCTGAAAACTGACACCCAGAACAGTGGCTTGTGAGTTTTGTTTCCCAGGGAAAAAGCCTATACAGTGGTTCAGGGTCCTGCGGCTTTAAATGGCCGGGTGCCTCCTGGAATTGCGCCTCTCGCAGGATGCCTCCCAGACACAAGGTGGCACCAGTGCCAACTTGGTCTGGTTTGAGAGTGTCAAGTGGGTCCTGAAAACTGACACCCAGAACAGTGGCTTGTGAGTTTTGCTGCCCAGGGTAAAAGCCTGTACAATGGTTCAGGGTCCTGCGGCCTTAAATTGCCGGGTGCCTCCTGGAATTCCGCCTCTCGCAGGATGCCTCCCAGATGCAAGGTGGCACCAGTGCCAACTTGGTCTGGTTTGAGAGTGCCAGGTGCCTCCTTCAAACTGACACCCAGAACAATGGCTTCTGAATTTTTTTTTCCAGGGAAAAAGCCTGTAGAATGGTTTTGGGTCCTGCGGCCTTAAATTGCCAGGTGCCTCCTGGAATTCCGCCTCTCGCAGGATGCCTCCCAGACGCAAGGTGGCACCAGTGCCAACTTGGTCTGGTTTGAGAGTGCCAAGTGGGTCCTGAAAACTGACACCCAGAACAGTGGCTTGTGAGTTTTGTTTCCCAGGGAAAAAGCCTGTACAATGGTTCAGGGGCCTGCGGCCTTAAATTGCCGGTTGCCTCCTGGAGATCCGCCTCTCACAGGATGCCTCCCAGACGCAAGGTGGCACCAGTGCCAACTTGGTCTGGTTTGAGAGTGCCAAGTGGGTCCTGAAAACTGACACCCAGAACAGTGGCTTGTGAGTTTTGTTTCCCAGGGAAAAAGCCTGTACAATGGTTCAGGGTCCTGCGGCCTTTAATTGCCGGGTGCCTCCTGGAATTGCGCCTCTCGCAGGATGCCTCCCAGACGCAAGGTGGCACCAGTGCCAACTTGGTCTGCTTTGAGACTGTCAAGTGGGTCCTTAAAACTGACACCCAGAACAGTGGCTTGTGAGTTTTGTTTCCCAGGGAAAAAGCCTGTACAATGGTTCAGGGTCCTGCGGCCTTAAATTGCCGGGTGCCTCCTGGAATTCCGCCTCTCGCAGGATGCCTCCCAGACGCAAGGTGGCACCAGTTCCAACTTGGTCTGCTTTGAGAGTGCCAGGTGCCTCCTGCAAACTGACACCCAGAACAATGGCTTCTGAATTTTTTTTTCCAGGGAAAAAGCCTGTACAATGGTTCAGGGTCCTGCGGCCTTAAATTGTCGGGTGCCTCCTGGAATTCCGCCTCTCGCAGGATGCCTCCCAGACGCAAGGTGGCACCAGTGCCAACTTGGTCTGGTTTGAGAGTGCCAAGTGCGTCCTGGAAACTGACACCCAGAACAGTGGCTTGTGAGTTTTGTTTCCCAGGGAAAAAGCCTGTACAATGGTTCAGGTTCCTGCGGCCTTAAATTGCCGGGTACCTCCTGGAAGTCGGCGTCTTGCAAGATGCCTCCCAGACGCAAGGTGGCACCAGTGCCAACTTGGTCTGCTTTGAGAGTGCCAAGTGGGTCCTGAAAACTGACACCCAGAACAGTGGCTTGTGAGTTTTGTTTCCCAGGGAAAAAGCCTGTACAATGGTTCAGGGGCCAGCGGCCTTAAATTGCCGGGTGCCACCTGGAATTGCGCCTCTCGCAGGATGCCTCCCAGAGGCAAGGTGGCACCAGTGCCAACTTGGTCTGCTTTGAGAGTGTCAAGTGGGTCCTGAAAACTGACACCCAGAACAGTGGCTTGTGAGATTTGTTTCCCAGGGAAAAAGCCTGTACAATGGTTCAGGGTCCTGCGGCCTTAAATATCCGGGTGCCTCCTGGAATTGCGCCTCTCGCAGGATGCCTCCAAGACGCAAAATGGCACCAGTGCCAACTTGGTCTGCTTTGAGAGTGCCAGGTGCCTCCTGCAAACTGACACCCAGAACAGTTGCTTGTGAATTTTGTTTCCCAGGGAAAAAGCCTGTACAATGGTTCAGGGTCCTGCGGACTTAAATTGCCGGGTGCCTCCTGGAATTCGGCCACTCGCAGGATGCCTGCCAGACGCAAGGTGGCACCAGTTCCAACTTGGTCTGGTTTAAGAGTGCCAAGTGGGTCCTGAAAACTGACACCCAGAACAGTGGCTTGTGAGTTTTGTTTCCCAGGGAAAAAGCCTGTACAATGGTTCAGGGGCCTGAGGCCTTAAATTGCCGGGTGCCTCCTGGAATTCGGCCTCTCGCAGGATACCTCTCAGACACAAGGTGGCACCAGTTCCAACTTGGTCTGGTTTAAGAGTGCCAAGTGGGTCCTGAAAACTGACACCCAGAACAGTGGCTTGTGAGTTTTGTTTCCCAGGGAAAAAGCCTGTACAATGGTTCAGGGTCCTGCGGCCTTAAATTGCCGGGTGCCATCTGGAATTCCGCCTCTCGCAGGATGCCTCCCAGACGCAAGGTGGCACCAGTGCCATCTTGGTCTGGTTTGAGAGTGCCCAGTGGGTCCTGAAAACTGACACCCAGAAAAATGGCTTCTGAATTTTTTTTTCCAGGGAAAAAGCCTAAAGAATGGTTTTGGGTCCTGCGGCCTTAAATTGCCGGGTGCCTCCTGGAATTCCGCCTCTCGCAGGATGCCTCCCAGACGCAAGGTGGCACCAGTGCCAACTTGGTCTGGTTTGAGAGTGCCAAGTGTGTCCTGAAAACTGACAACCAGAACAGTGGCTTGTGAGTTTTGTTTCCCAGGGAAAAAGCCTGTACAATGGTTCAGGGTCCTGCGGCCTTTAATTGCCGGGTGCCTCCTGGAATTCCGCAACTCCCCAAGTGTTTCCCAGACGCTAGGCAACACCAGTGCCAACTTGGTCTGGTTTAAGAGTGCCAAGTGGGTCCTGGAAACTGACACCCAGAACAGTGGCTTGTGAGTTTTGTTTCCCAGGGAAAAAGCCTGTACAATGGTTCAGGGGCCTGCGGCCTTAAATTGCCGGGTGCCTCCTGGAATTCGGCGTCTTGCAAGATGCCTCCCAGACGCAAGGTGGCACCAGTGCCAACTTGGTCTGGTTTGAGAGTGCCAAGTGGGTCCTGAAAACTGACACCCAGAACAGTGGCTTGTGAGTTTTGTTTCCCAGGGAAAAAGCCTGTACAATGATTCAGGGGCCTGCGGCCTTAAATTGCCGGGTGACTCCTGGAATTCCGCCTCTCGCAAGATGCCTCCCAGACGCAAGGTGGCACCAGTGCCAACTTGGTCTGGTTTGAGAGTGCCAAGTGTGTCCTGAAAACTGACACCCAGAACAGTGGCTTGTGAGTTTTGTTTCCCAGGGAAAAAGCCTGTACAATGGTTCAGGGGCCTGAGGCCTTAAATTGCTAAGTGCCTCCTGGAATTCGGACTCTCGCAGAGTGCCTCCCAGACGCAAAATGACACCAGTTCCAACTTGGTCTGGTTTAAGAGTGCCAAGTGGGTCCTGAAAACTGACACCCAGAACAGTGGCTTGTGAGTTTTGTTTCCCAGGGAAAAAGCCTGTACAATGGTTCAGGAGCCTGCGGCCTTAAATTGCCGGGTGCCTCCTGGAGATCCGCCTCTCACAGGATGCCTCCCAGACGCAAGGTGGCACCAGTGCCAACTTGGTCTGGTTTGAGAGTGCCAAGTGGGTCCTGAAAACTGACACCCAGAACAGTGGCTTGTGAGTTTTGTTTCCCAGGGAAAAAGCCTGTACAATGGTTCAGGGTCCTGCGGCCTTTAATTGCTGGGTGCCTCCTGGAATTGCGCCTCTCGCAGGATGCCTCCCAGACGCAAGGTGGCACCAGTGCCAACTTGGTCTGCTTTGAGACTGTCAAGTGGGTCCTGAAAACTGACACCCAGAACAGTGGCTTGTGAGTTTTGTTTCCCAGGGAAAAAGCCTGTACAATGGTTCAGGGTCCTGCGGCCTTAAATTGCCGGGTGCCTCCTGGAATTCCGCCTCTCGCAGGATGCCTCCCAGACGCAAGGTGGCACCAGTTCCAACTTGGTCTGCTTTGAGAGTGCCAGGTGCCTCCTGCAAACTGACACACAGAACAATGGCTTCTGAATTTTTTTTTCCAGGGAAAAAGCCTGTAGAATGGTTTTGGGTCCTGCGGCCTTAAATTGTCGGGTGCCTCCTGGAATTCCGCCTCTCGCAGTATGCCTCCCAGACGCAAGGTGGCACCAGTGCCAACTTGGTCTGGTTTGAGAGTGCCAAGTGCGTCCTGAAAACTGACACCCAGAACAGTGGCTTGTGAGTTTCGTTTCCCAGGGAAAAAGCCTGTACAATGGTTCAGGGTCCTGCGGCCTTAAATTGCCGGGTGCCTCCTGGAATTCCTCAACTCGCCAGGTGTTTTCCAGATGCTAAGCAACACCAGTGCCAACTTGGCCTGGTTTAAGAGTGCCAAGTGGGTCCTGGAAACTGACACCCAGAACAGTGGCTTGTGAGTTTTGTTTCCCAGGGAAAAAGCCTGTACAATGGTTCAGGTTCCTGCGGCCTTAAATTGCCGGGTACCTCCTGGAATTCGGCGTCTTGCAAGATGCCTCCCAGACGCAAGGTGGCACCAGTGCCAACTTGGTCTGCTTTGAGAGTGCCAAGTGGGTCCTGAAAACTGACACCCAGAACAGTGGCTTGTGAGTTTTGTTTCCCAGGGAAAAAGCCTGTACAATGGTTCAGGGTCCTGCGGCCTTAAATTGCCAGGTGACTCCTGGAATTCCGCCCATCGCAGGATGCCTCCCAGACGCAAGGTGGCACCAGTGCCAACTTGGTCTGGTTTGAGAGTGCCAAGTGTGTCCTGAAAACTGACACCCAGAACAGTGGCTTGTGAGTTTTGTTTCCCAGCGAAAAAGCCTGTACAATGGTTCAGGGGCCTGAGGCCTTAAATTGCTGGGTGCCTCCTGGAATTCGGACTCTCGCAGGGTGCCTCCCAGACGCAAAATGACACCATTTCCAATTTGGTCTGGTTTGAGAGTGTCAAGTGGGTCCTGAAAACTGACACCCAGAACAGTGGCTTGTGAGTTTTGTTTCCCAAAGAAAAAGCCTGTATAATGGTTCAGGGTCCTGCGGCCTTAAATTGCTGGGTGCCTCCTGGAATTCGGCCTCTCGCAGGATGCCTCCCAGACGCAAGGTGGCACCAGTTCCAACTTGGTAGGGTTTAAGAGTGCCAAGTGGGTCCTGAAAACTGACACCCAGAACAGTGGCTTGTGAGTTTTGTTTCCCAGGGAAAAAGCCTGTACAATGGTTCAGGGGCCAGCGGCCTTAAATTGCCGGGTGCCACCGGGAGATCCGCCTCTCACAGAATGCCTCCCAGGCGCAACATGTCACCAGTGGCAACTTAGTCTGGTTTAAGAGTGCCAAGTGGGTCCTGGAAACTGACACCCAGAACAGTGGCTTGTGAGTTTTGTTTCCCAGGGAAAAAGCCTGTACAATGGTTCAGGGTCCTGCGGCCTTAAATTGCCGGGTGCCTCCTGGAATTGCGCCTCTCGCAGGATGCCTCCCAGAGGCAAGGTGGCACCAGTGCCAACTTGGTCTGCTTTGAGAGTGTCAAGTGGGTCCTGAAAACTGACACCCAGAACAGTGGCTTCTGAATTTTGTTTCCCAGGGAAAAAGCCTGTACAATGGTTCAGGGTCCTGCGGCCTTAAATATCCGGGTGCCTCCTGGAATTGCGCCTCTCGCAGGATGCCTCCAAGACGCAAAATGGCACCAGTGCCAACTTGGTCTGCTTTGAGAGTGCCAGGTGCCTCCTGCAAACTGACACCCAGAACAGTTGCTTGTGAATTTTGTTTCCCAGGGAAAAAGCCTGTACAATGGTTCAGGGTCCTGCGGACTTAAATTGCCGGGTGCCTCCTGGAATTCGGCCACTCGCAGGATGCCTGCCAGACGCAAGGTGGCACCAGTTCCAACTTGGTCTGGTTTAAGAGTGCCAAGTGGGTCCTGAAAACTGACACCCAGAACAGTGGCTTGTGAGTTTTGTTTCCCAGGGAAAAAGCCTGTACAATGGTTCAGGGGCCTGAGGCCTTAAATTGCCGGGTGCCTCCTGGAATTCGGCCTCTCGCAGGATACCTCTCAGACACAAGGTGGCACCAGTTCCAATTTGGTCTGGTTTAAGAGTGCCAAGTGGGTCCTAAAAACTGACACCCAGAACAGTGGCTTGTGAGTTTTGTTTCCCAGGGAAAAAGCCTGTACAATGGTTCAGGGTCCTGCGGCCTTAAATTGCCGGGTGCCATCTGGAATTCCGCCTCTCGCAGGATGCCTCCCAGACGCAAGGTGGCACCAGTGCCAACTTGGTCTGGTTTGAGAGTGCCAAGTGGGTCCTGAAAACTGACACCCAGAAAAATGGCTTCTGAATTTTTTTTTCCAGGGAAAAAGCCTAAAGAATGGTTTTGGGTCCTGCGGCCTTAAATTGCCGGGTGCCTCCTGGAATTCCGCCTCTCGCAGGATGCCTCCCAGACGCAAGGTGGCACCAGTGCCAACTTGGTCTGGTTTGAGAGTGCCAAGTGTGTCCTGAAAACTGACACCCAGAACAGTGGCTTGTGAGTTTTGTTTCCCAGGGAAAAAGCCTGTACAATGGTTCAGGGTCCTGCGGCCTTAAATTGTTGGGTGCCTCCTGGAATTCCGCAACTCCCCAAGTGTTTCCCAGACGCTAAGCAACACCAGTGCCAACTTGGTCTGGTTTAAGAGTGCCAAGTGGGTCCTGGAAACTGACACCCAGAACAGTGGCTTGTGAGTTTTGTTTCCCAGGGAAAAAGCCTGTACAATGGTTCAGGGGCCTGCGGCCTTAAATTGCCGGGTGCCTCCTGGAATTCGGCGTCTTGCAAGATGCCTCCCAGACGCAAGGTGGCACCAGTGCCAACTTGGTCTGGTTTGAGGGTGCCAAGTGGGTCCTGAAAACTGACACCCAGAACAGTGGCTTGTGAGTTTTGTTTCCCAGGGAAAAAGCCTGTACAATGGTTCAGGGGCCTGAGGCCTTTAATTGCTAAGTGCCTCCTGGAATTCGGGCTCTCGCAGAGTGCCTCCCAGACGCAAAATGACACCATTTCCAATTTGGTCTGGTTTGAGAGTGTCAAGTGGGTCCTGAAAACTGACACCCAGAACAGTGGCTTGTGAGTTTTGTTTCCCAGGGAAAAAGCCTGTATAATGGTTCAGGGTCCTGCGGCCTTAAATTGCCGGGTGCCTCCTGGAATTCGGCCTCTCGCAGGATGCCTCCCAGACGCAAGTTGGCACCAGTTCAAACTTGGTCTGGCTTAAGAGTGCCAAGTGGGTCCTGAAAACTGACACCCAGAACAGTGGCTTGTGAGTTTTGTTTTCCAGGGAAAAAGCCTGTACAATGGTTCAGGGGCCTGCGGCCTTAAATTGCCGGTTGCCTCCTGGAGAACCGCCTCTCACAGGATGCCTCCCAGGCGCAACATGACACCAGTGCCAACTTAGTCTGATTTAAGAGTGCCAAGTGGGTCCTGAAAACTGACACCCAGAACAGTGGCTTGTGAGTTTTGTTTCCCAGGGAAAAAGCCTGTACAATGGTTCAGGGTCCTGCGGCCTTAAATTGCCGGGTGCCTCCTGGAATTCCGCCTCTCGCAGGATGCCTCCCAGATGCCAGGTGGCACCAGTGCCAACTTGGTCTGGTTTGAGAGTGCCAGGTGCCTCCTGCAAACTGACACCCAGAACAATGGCTTCTGAATTTTTTTTTCCAGGGAAAAAGCCTGTAGAATGGTTTTCGGTCCTGAGGCCTTAAATTGCCGGGTGCCTCCTGGAATTCCGCCTCTCGCAGGATGCCTCCCAGACGCAAGGTGGCACCAGTGCCAACTTGGTCTGGTTTGAGAGTGCCAAGTGGGTCCTGAAAACTGACACCCAGAACAGTGGCTTGTGAGTTTTGTTTCCCAGGGAAAAAGCCTGTACAATGGTTCAGGGGCCTGCGGCCTTAAATTGTTGGGTGCCTCCTGGAATTGCGCCTCTCGCAGGATGCCTCCCAGACGCAAGGTGGCACCAGTGCCAACTTGGTCTGCTTTGAGAGTGTCAAGTGGGTCCTGAAAACTGACACCCAGAACAGTGGCTTGTGAGTTTTGTTTCCCAGGGAAAAAGCCTGTACAATGGTTCAGGGTCCTGCGGCCTTAAATATCCGGGTGCCTCCTGGAATTGCGCCTCTCGCGGGATGCCTCCCAGACACAAGGTGGCACCAGTGCCCACTTGGTCTGGTTTGAGAGTGCCAAGTGGGTCCTGAAAACTGACACCCAGAACAGTGGCTTGTGAGTTTTGTTTCCCAGGGAAAAAGCCTGTAAAATGGTTCAGGGTCCTGCGGCCTTAAATTGCCGGGTGCCTCCTGGAATTCGGCCTCTCGCAGGATGCCTCCCAGACGCAAGGTGGCACCAGTACCAACTTGGTCTGCTTTGAGAGTGCCAGGTGCCTCCTGCAAACTGACACCCAGAACAATGGCTTCTGAATTTTTTTTTCCAGGGAAAAAGCCTGTAGAATGGTTTTGGGTCCTGCGGCCTTAAATTGTCGGGTGCCTCCTGGAATTCCGCCTCTCGCAGGACGCCTCCCAGACGCAAGGTGGCACCAGTGCCAACTTGGTCTGGTTTGAGAGTGCCAAGTGCGTCCTGAAAACTGACACCCAGAACAGTGGCTTGTGAGTTTCGTTTCCCAGGGAAAAAGCCTGTACAATGGTTCAGGGTCCTGCGGCCTTAAATTGCCGGGTGCCTCCTGGAATTCCGCCTCTCGCAGGATGCCTCCCAGGCGCAACATGACACCAGTGCCAACTTGGTCTGGTTTGAGAGTGCCAGGTGCCTCCTGCAAACTGACACCCAGAACAGTGGCTTGTGAGTTTTGTTTCCCAGGGAAAAAGCCTGTACAATGGTTCAGGGTCCTGAGGCCTTAAATTGCCGGGTGCCTCCTGGAATTGCGCCTCTCGCGGGATGCCTCCCAGACACAAGGTGGCACCAGTGCCAACTTGGTCTGGTTTGAGAGTGCCAAGTGGGTCCTGAAAACTGACACCCAGAACAGTGGCTTGTGAGTTTTGTTTCCCAGGGAAAAAGCCTGTACCATGGTTCAGGGTCCTGCGGCCTTAAATTGCCGGGTGCCTCCTGGAATTGCGCCTCTCCCAGGATGCCTCCCAGACGCAAGGTGGCACCAGTGCCAACTTGGTCTGCTTTGAGAGTGTCAAGTGGGTCCTGAAAACTGACACCCAGAACAGTGGCTTGTGAGTTTTGTTTCCCAGGGAAAAAGCCTGTACAATGGTTCAGGGTCCTGCGGCCTTAAATTGCCGGGTGCCTCCTGGAATTCGGCGTCTTGCAAGATGCCTCCCAGACGCAAGTTGGCACCAGTGCCAACTTGGTCTGGTTTGAGAGTGCCAAGTGGGTCCTGAAAACTGACACCCAGAACAGTGGCTTGTGAGTTTTGTTTCCCAGGGAAAAAGCCTGTACAATGGTTCAGGGTCCTGCGGCCTTAAATTGTTGGGTGCCTCCTGGAATTCGGCCTCTCGCAGGATGCCTCCCAGACACAAGGTGGCACCAGTGCCAACTTGGACTTGTTTAAGAGTGCCAAGTGGGTCCTGAAAACTGACACCCAGAACAGTGGCTTGTGAGTTTTGTTTCCCAGGGAAAAAGCCTATACAGTGGTTCAGGGTCCTGCGGCTTTAAATGGCCGGGTGCCTCCTGGAATTGCGCCTCTCGCAGGATGCCTCCCAGACACAAGGTGGCACCAGTGCCAACTTGGTCTGCTTTGAGAGTGTCAAGTGGGTCCTGAAAACTGACACCCAGAACAGTGGCTTGTGAGTTTTGCTGCCCAGGGAAAAAGCCTGTACAATGGTTCAGGGTCCTGCGGCCTTAAATTGCCAGGTGCCTCCTGGAATTCCGCCTCTCGCAGGATGCCTCCCAGACGCAAGGTGGCACCAGTGCCAACTTGGTCTGGTTTGAGAGTGCCAAGTGGGTCCTGAAAACTGACACCCAGAACAGTGGCTTGTGAGTTTTGTTTCCCAGGGAAAAAGCCTGTACAATGGTTCAGGGTCCTGCGGCCTTAAATTGCCGGGTGCCTCCTGGAATTCCGCAACTCCCCAGGTGTTTCCCAGACGCTAAGCAACACCAGTGCCAACTTGGTCTGGTTTAAGAGTGCCAAGTGGGTCCTGGAAACTGACACCCAGAACAGTGGCTTGTGAGTTTTGTTTCCCAGGGAAAAAGCCTGTACAATGGTTCAGCGTCCTGCGGCCTTAAATTGCCGGGTGCCTCCTGGAATTCTGCGTCTTGCAAGATGCCTCCCAGACGCAAGGTGGCACCAGTGCCAACTTGGTCTGGTTTGAGAGTGCCAAGTGTGTCCTGAAAACTGACACCCAGAACAGTGGCTTGTGAGTTTTGTTTCCCAGGGAAAAAGCCTGTACAATGGTTCAGGGGCCTGCGGCCTTAAATTGTTGGGTGCCTCCTGGAATTGCGCCTCTCGCAGGATGCCTCCCAGACGCAAGGTGGCACCAGTGCCAACTTGGTCTGCTTTGAGAGTGTCAAGTGGGTCCTGAAAACTGACACCCAGAACAGTGGCTTGTGAGTTTTGTTTCCCAGGGAAAAAGCCTGTACAATGGTTCAGGGTCCTGCGGCCTTAAATATCCGGGTGCCTCCTGGAATTGCGCCTCTCGCGGGATGCCTCCCAGACACAAGGTGGCACCAGTGCCCACTTGGTCTGGTTTGAGAGTGCCAAGTGGGTCCTGAAAACTGACACCCAGAACAGTGGCTTGTGAGTTTTGTTTCCCAGGGAAAAAGCCTGTAAAATGGTTCAGGGTCCTGCGGCCTTAAATTGCCGGGTGCCTCCTGGAATTCGGCCTCTCGCAGGATGCCTCCCAGACGCAAGGTGGCACCAGTACCAACTTGGTCTGCTTTGAGAGTGCCAGGTGCCTCCTGCAAACTGACACCCAGAACAATGGCTTCTGAATTTTTTTTTCCAGGGAAAAAGCCTGTAGAATGGTTTTGGGTCCTGCGGCCTTAAATTGTCGGGTGCCTCCTGGAATTCCGCCTCTCGCAGGACGCCTCCCAGACGCAAGGTGGCACCAGTGCCAACTTGGTCTGGTTTGAGAGTGCCAAGTGCGTCCTGAAAACTGACACCCAGAACAGTGGCTTGTGAGTTTCGTTTCCCAGGGAAAAAGCCTGTACAATGGTTCAGGGTCCTGCGGCCTTAAATTGCCGGGTGCCTCCTGGAATTCCGCCTCTCGCAGGATGCCTCCCAGGCGCAACATGACACCAGTGCCAACTTGGTCTGGTTTGAGAGTGCCAGGTGCCTCCTGCAAACTGACACCCAGAACAGTGGCTTGTGAGTTTTGTTTCCCAGGGAAAAAGCCTGTACAATGGTTCAGGGTCCTGAGGCCTTAAATTGCCGGGTGCCTCCTGGAATTGCGCCTCTCGCGGGATGCCTCCCAGACACAAGGTGGCACCAGTGCCAACTTGGTCTGGTTTGAGAGTGCCAAGTGGGTCCTGAAAACTGACACCCAGAACAGTGGCTTGTGAGTTTTGTTTCCCAGGGAAAAAGCCTGTACCATGGTTCAGGGTCCTGCGGCCTTAAATTGCCGGGTGCCTCCTGGAATTGCGCCTCTCCCAGGATGCCTCCCAGACGCAAGGTGGCACCAGTGCCAACTTGGTCTGCTTTGAGAGTGTCAAGTGGGTCCTGAAAACTGACACCCAGAACAGTGGCTTGTGAGTTTTGTTTCCCAGGGAAAAAGCCTGTACAATGGTTCAGGGTCCTGCGGCCTTAAATTGCCGGGTGCCTCCTGGAATTCGGCGTCTTGCAAGATGCCTCCCAGACGCAAGTTGGCACCAGTGCCAACTTGGTCTGGTTTGAGAGTGCCAAGTGGGTCCTGAAAACTGACACCCAGAACAGTGGCTTGTGAGTTTTGTTTCCCAGGGAAAAAGCCTGTACAATGGTTCAGGGTCCTGCGGCCTTAAATTGTTGGGTGCCTCCTGGAATTCGGCCTCTCGCAGGATGCCTCCCAGACACAAGGTGGCACCAGTGCCAACTTGGACTTGTTTAAGAGTGCCTAGTGGGTCCTGAAAACTGACACCCAGAACAGTGGCTTGTGAGTTTTGTTTCCCAGGGAAAAAGCCTATACAGTGGTTCAGGGTCCTGCGGCTTTAAATGGCCGGGTGCCTCCTGGAATTGCGCCTCTCGCAGGATGCCTCCCAGACACAAGGTGGCACCAGTGCCAACTTGGTCTGCTTTGAGAGTGTCAAGTGGGTCCTGAAAACTGACACCCAGAACAGTGGCTTGTGAGTTTTGCTGCCCAGGGAAAAAGCCTGTACAATGGTTCAGGGTCCTGCGGCCTTAAATTGCCAGGTGCCTCCTGGAATTCCGCCTCTCGCAGGATGCCTCCCAGACGCAAGGTGGCACCAGTGCCAACTTGGTCTGGTTTGAGAGTGCCAAGTGGGTCCTGAAAACTGACACCCAGAACAGTGGCTTGTGAGTTTTGTTTCCCAGGGAAAAAGCCTGTACAATGGTTCAGGGTCCTGCGGCCTTAAATTGCCGGGTGCCTCCTGGAATTCCGCAACTCCCCAGGTGTTTCCCAGACGCTAAGCAACACCAGTGCCAACTTGGTCTGGTTTAAGAGTGCCAAGTGGGTCCTGGAAACTGACACCCAGAACAGTGGCTTGTGAGTTTTGTTTCCCAGGGAAAAAGCCTGTACAATGGTTCAGCGTCCTGCGGCCTTAAATTGCCGGGTGCCTCCTGGAATTCTGCGTCTTGCAAGATGCCTCCCAGACGCAAGGTGGCACCAGTGCCAACTTGGTCTGGTTTGAGAGTGCCAAGTGTGTCCTGAAAACTGACACCCAGAACAGTGGCTTGTGAGTTTTGTTTCCCAGGGAAAAAGCCTGTACAATGGTTCAGGGTCCTGCGGCCTTAAATTGCCGGGTGACTCCTGGAATTCCGCCTCTCGCAGGATGCCTCCCAGACGCAAGGTGGCACCAGTGCCAACTTGGTCTGGTTTGAGAGTGCCAAGTGTGTCCTGAAAACTGACACCCAGAACAATGGCTTCTGAATTTTTTTTTCCCAGGGAAAAAGCCTGTACAATGGTTCAGGGTCCTGAGGCCTTAAATTGCCGGGTGCCTCCTGGAATTCCGCCTCTCGCAGGATGCCTCCCAGACGCAAGGTGGCACCAGTGCCAACTTGGTCTGGTTTGAGAGTGCCAAGTGCGTCCTGAAAACTGACACCCAGAACAGTGGCTTGTGAGTTTCGTTTCCCAGGGAAAAAGCCTGTACAATGGTTCAGGGTTCTGCGGCCTTAAATTGCCGGGTGCCTCCTGGAATTCCGCCTCTCGCAGGATGCCTCCCAGGCGCAACATGACACCAGTGCCAACTTGGTCTGGTTTGAGAGTGCCAGGTGCCTCCTGCAAACTGACACCCAGAACAGTGGCTTGTGAGTTTTGTTTCCCAGGGAAAAAGCCTGTACAATGGTTCAGGGGCCTGAGGCCTTAAATTGCTAAGTGCCTCCTGGAATTCGGACTCTCGCAGAGTGCCTCCCAGACGCAAAATGACACCAGTTCCAACTTGGTCTGGTTTAAGAGTGCCAAGTGGGTCCTGAAAACTGACACCCAGAACAGTGGCTTGTGAGTTTTGTTTCCCAGGGAAAAAGCCTGTACAATGGTTCAGGAGCCTGCGGCCTTAAATTGCCGGGTGCCTCCTGGAGATCCGCCTCTCACAGGATGCCTCCCAGACGCAAGGTGGCACCAGTGCCAACTTGGTCTGGTTTGAGAGTGCCAAGTGGGTCCTGAAAACTGACACCCAGAACAGTGGCTTGTGAGTTTTGTTTCCCAGGGAAAAAGCCTGTACAATGGTTCAGGGTCCTGCGGCCTTTAATTGCTGGGTGCCTCCTGGAATTGCGCCTCTCGCAGGATGCCTCCCAGACGCAAGGTGGCACCAGTGCCAACTTGGTCTGCTTTGAGACTGTCAAGTGGGTCCTGAAAACTGACACCCAGAACAGTGGCTTGTGAGTTTTGTTTCCCAGGGAAAAAGCCTGTACAATGGTTCAGGGTCCTGCGGCCTTAAATTGCCGGGTGCCTCCTGGAATTCCGCCTCTCGCAGGATGCCTCCCAGACGCAAGGTGGCACCAGTTCCAACTTGGTCTGCTTTGAGAGTGCCAGGTGCCTCCTGCAAACTGACACACAGAACAATGGCTTCTGAATTTTTTTTTCCAGGGAAAAAGCCTGTAGAATGGTTTTGGGTCCTGCGGCCTTAAATTGTCGGGTGCCTCCTGGAATTCCGCCTCTCGCAGTATGCCTCCCAGACGCAAGGTGGCACCAGTGCCAACTTGGTCTGGTTTGAGAGTGCCAAGTGCGTCCTGAAAACTGACACCCAGAACAGTGGCTTGTGAGTTTCGTTTCCCAGGGAAAAAGCCTGTACAATGGTTCAGGGTCCTGCGGCCTTAAATTGCCGGGTGCCTCCTGGAATTCCTCAACTCGCCAGGTGTTTTCCAGATGCTAAGCAACACCAGTGCCAACTTGGCCTGGTTTAAGAGTGCCAAGTGGGTCCTGGAAACTGACACCCAGAACAGTGGCTTGTGAGTTTTGTTTCCCAGGGAAAAAGCCTGTACAATGGTTCAGGTTCCTGCGGCCTTAAATTGCCGGGTACCTCCTGGAATTCGGCGTCTTGCAAGATGCCTCCCAGACGCAAGGTGGCACCAGTGCCAACTTGGTCTGCTTTGAGAGTGCCAAGTGGGTCCTGAAAACTGACACCCAGAACAGTGGCTTGTGAGTTTTGTTTCCCAGGGAAAAAGCCTGTACAATGGTTCAGGGTCCTGCGGCCTTAAATTGCCAGGTGACTCCTGGAATTCCGCCCATCGCAGGATGCCTCCCAGACGCAAGGTGGCACCAGTGCCAACTTGGTCTGGTTTGAGAGTGCCAAGTGTGTCCTGAAAACTGACACCCAGAACAGTGGCTTGTGAGTTTTGTTTCCCAGCGAAAAAGCCTGTACAATGGTTCAGGGGCCTGAGGCCTTAAATTGCTGGGTGCCTCCTGGAATTCGGACTCTCGCAGGGTGCCTCCCAGACGCAAAATGACACCATTTCCAATTTGGTCTGGTTTGAGAGTGTCAAGTGGGTCCTGAAAACTGACACCCAGAACAGTGGCTTGTGAGTTTTGTTTCCCAAAGAAAAAGCCTGTATAATGGTTCAGGGTCCTGCGGCCTTAAATTGCTGGGTGCCTCCTGGAATTCGGCCTCTCGCAGGATGCCTCCCAGACGCAAGGTGGCACCAGTTCCAACTTGGTAGGGTTTAAGAGTGCCAAGTGGGTCCTGAAAACTGACACCCAGAACAGTGGCTTGTGAGTTTTGTTTCCCAGGGAAAAAGCCTGTACAATGGTTCAGGGGCCAGCGGCCTTAAATTGCCGGGTGCCACCGGGAGATCCGCCTCTCACAGAATGCCTCCCAGGCGCAACATGTCACCAGTGGCAACTTAGTCTGGTTTAAGAGTGCCAAGTGGGTCCTGGAAACTGACACCCAGAACAGTGGCTTGTGAGTTTTGTTTCCCAGGGAAAAAGCCTGTACAATGGTTCAGGGTCCTGCGGCCTTAAATTGCCGGGTGCCTCCTGGAATTGCGCCTCTCGCAGGATGCCTCCCAGAGGCAAGGTGGCACCAGTGCCAACTTGGTCTGCTTTGAGAGTGTCAAGTGGGTCCTGAAAACTGACACCCAGAACAGTGGCTTCTGAATTTTGTTTCCCAGGGAAAAAGCCTGTACAATGGTTCAGGGTCCTGCGGCCTTAAATATCCGGGTGCCTCCTGGAATTGCGCCTCTCGCAGGATGCCTCCAAGACGCAAAATGGCACCAGTGCCAACTTGGTCTGCTTTGAGAGTGCCAGGTGCCTCCTGCAAACTGACACCCAGAACAGTTGCTTGTGAATTTTGTTTCCCAGGGAAAAAGCCTGTACAATGGTTCAGGGTCCTGCGGACTTAAATTGCCGGGTGCCTCCTGGAATTCGGCCACTCGCAGGATGCCTGCCAGACGCAAGGTGGCACCAGTTCCAACTTGGTCTGGTTTAAGAGTGCCAAGTGGGTCCTGAAAACTGACACCCAGAACAGTGGCTTGTGAGTTTTGTTTCCCAGGGAAAAAGCCTGTACAATGGTTCAGGGGCCTGAGGCCTTAAATTGCCGGGTGCCTCCTGGAATTCGGCCTCTCGCAGGATACCTCTCAGACACAAGGTGGCACCAGTTCCAATTTGGTCTGCTTTAAGAGTGCCAAGTGGGTCCTAAAAACTGACACCCAGAACAGTGGCTTGTGAGTTTTGTTTCCCAGGGAAAAAGCCTGTACAATGGTTCAGGGTCCTGCGGCCTTAAATTGCCGGGTGCCATCTGGAATTCCGCCTCTCGCAGGATGCCTCCCAGACGCAAGGTGGCACCAGTGCCAACTTGGTCTGGTTTGAGAGTGCCAAGTGGGTCCTGAAAACTGACACCCAGAAAAATGGCTTCTGAATTTTTTTTTCCAGGGAAAAAGCCTAAAGAATGGTTTTGGGTCCTGCGGCCTTAAATTGCCGGGTGCCTCCTGGAATTCCGCCTCTCGCAGGATGCCTCCCAGACGCAAGGTGGCACCAGTGCCAACTTGGTCTGGTTTGAGAGTGCCAAGTGTGTCCTGAAAACTGACACCCAGAACAGTGGCTTGTGAGTTTTGTTTCCCAGGGAAAAAGCCTGTACAATGGTTCAGGGTCCTGCGGCCTTAAATTGTTGGGTGCCTCCTGGAATTCCGCAACTCCCCAAGTGTTTCCCAGACGCTAAGCAACACCAGTGCCAACTTGGTCTGGTTTAAGAGTGCCAAGTGGGTCCTGGAAACTGACACCCAGAACAGTGGCTTGTGAGTTTTGTTTCCCAGGGAAAAAGCCTGTACAATGGTTCAGGGGCCTGCGGCCTTAAATTGCCGGGTGCCTCCTGGAATTCGGCGTCTTGCAAGATGCCTCCCAGACGCAAGGTGGCACCAGTGCCAACTTGGTCTGGTTTGAGAGTGCCAAGTGGGTCCTGAAAACTGACACCCAGAACAGTGGCTTGTGAGTTTTGTTTCCCAGGGAAAAAGCCTGTACAATGATTCAGGGGCCTGCGGCCTTAAATTGCCGGGTGACTCCTGGAATTCCGCCTCTCGCAAGATGCCTCCCAGACGCAAGGTGGCACCAGTGCCAACTTGGTCTGGTTTGAGAGTGCCAAGTGTGTCCTGAAAACTGACACCCAGAACAGTGGCTTGTGAGTTTTGTTTCCCAGGGAAAAACCCTGTACAATGGTTCAGGGGCCTGAGGCCTTTAATTGCTAAGTGCCTCCTGGAATTCGGGCTCTCGCAGAGTGCCTCCCAGACGCAAAATGACACCATTTCCAATTTGGTCTGGTTTGAGAGTGTCAAGTGGGTCCTGAAAACTGACACCCAGAACAGTGGCTTGTGAGTTTTGTTTCCCAGGGAAAAAGCCTGTATAATGGTTCAGGGTCCTGCGGCCTTAAATTGCCGGGTGCCTCCTGGAATTCGGCCTCTCGCAGGATGCCTCCCAGACGCAAGTTGGCACCAGTTCAAACTTGGTCTGGCTTAAGAGTGCCAAGTGGGTCCTGAAAACTGACACCCAGAACAGTGGCTTGTGAGTTTTGTTTTCCAGGGAAAAAGCCTGTACAATGGTTCAGGGGCCTGCGGCCTTAAATTGCCGGTTGCCTCCTGGAGAACCGCCTCTCACAGGATGCCTCCCAGGCGCAACATGACACCAGTGCCAACTTAGTCTGATTTAAGAGTGCCAAGTGGGTCCTGAAAACTGACACCCAGAACAGTGGCTTGTGAGTTTTGTTTCCCAGGGAAAAAGCCTGTACAATGGTTCAGGGTCCTGCGGCCTTAAATTGCCGGGTGCCTCCTGGAATTCCGCCTCTCGCAGGATGCCTCCCAGATGCCAGGTGGCACCAGTGCCAACTTGGTCTGGTTTGAGAGTGCCAGGTGCCTCCTGCAAACTGACACCCAGAACAATGGCTTCTGAATTTTTTTTTCCAGGGAAAAAGCCTGTAGAATGGTTTTCGGTCCTGAGGCCTTAAATTGCCGGGTGCCTCCTGGAATTCCGCCTCTCGCAGGATGCCTCCCAGACGCAAGGTGGCACCAGTGCCAACTTGGTCTGGTTTGAGAGTGCCAAGTGGGTCCTGAAAACTGACACCCAGAACAGTGGCTTGTGAGTTTTGTTTCCCAGGGAAAAAGCCTGTACAATGGTTCAGGGGCCTGCGGCCTTAAATTGTTGGGTGCCTCCTGGAATTGCGCCTCTCGCAGGATGCCTCCCAGACGCAAGGTGGCACCAGTGCCAACTTGGTCTGCTTTGAGAGTGTCAAGTGGGTCCTGAAAACTGACACCCAGAACAGTGGCTTGTGAGTTTTGTTTCCCAGGGAAAAAGCCTGTACAATGGTTCAGGGTCCTGCGGCCTTAAATATCCGGGTGCCTCCTGGAATTGCGCCTCTCGCGGGATGCCTCCCAGACACAAGGTGGCACCAGTGCCCACTTGGTCTGGTTTGAGAGTGCCAAGTGGGTCCTGAAAACTGACACCCAGAACAGTGGCTTGTGAGTTTTGTTTCCCAGGGAAAAAGCCTGTAAAATGGTTCAGGGTCCTGCGGCCTTAAATTGCCGGGTGCCTCCTGGAATTCGGCCTCTCGCAGGATGCCTCCCAGACGCAAGGTGGCACCAGTACCAACTTGGTCTGCTTTGAGAGTGCCAGGTGCCTCCTGCAAACTGACACCCAGAACAATGGCTTCTGAATTTTTTTTTCCAGGGAAAAAGCCTGTAGAATGGTTTTGGGTCCTGCGGCCTTAAATTGTCGGGTGCCTCCTGGAATTCCGCCTCTCGCAGGACGCCTCCCAGACGCAAGGTGGCACCAGTGCCAACTTGGTCTGGTTTGAGAGTGCCAAGTGCGTCCTGAAAACTGACACCCAGAACAGTGGCTTGTGAGTTTCGTTTCCCAGGGAAAAAGCCTGTACAATGGTTCAGGGTCCTGCGGCCTTAAATTGCCGGGTGCCTCCTGGAATTCCGCCTCTCGCAGGATGCCTCCCAGGCGCAACATGACACCAGTGCCAACTTGGTCTGGTTTGAGAGTGCCAGGTGCCTCCTGCAAACTGACACCCAGAACAGTGGCTTGTGAGTTTTGTTTCCCAGGGAAAAAGCCTGTACAATGGTTCAGGGTCCTGAGGCCTTAAATTGCCGGGTGCCTCCTGGAATTGCGCCTCTCGCGGGATGCCTCCCAGACACAAGGTGGCACCAGTGCCAACTTGGTCTGGTTTGAGAGTGCCAAGTGGGTCCTGAAAACTGACACCCAGAACAGTGGCTTGTGAGTTTTGTTTCCCAGGGAAAAAGCCTGTACCATGGTTCAGGGTCCTGCGGCCTTAAATTGCCGGGTGCCTCCTGGAATTGCGCCTCTCCCAGGATGCCTCCCAGACGCAAGGTGGCACCAGTGCCAACTTGGTCTGCTTTGAGAGTGTCAAGTGGGTCCTGAAAACTGACACCCAGAACAGTGGCTTGTGAGTTTTGTTTCCCAGGGAAAAAGCCTGTACAATGGTTCAGGGTCCTGCGGCCTTAAATTGCCGGGTGCCTCCTGGAATTCGGCGTCTTGCAAGATGCCTCCCAGACGCAAGTTGGCACCAGTGCCAACTTGGTCTGGTTTGAGAGTGCCAAGTGGGTCCTGAAAACTGACACCCAGAACAGTGGCTTGTGAGTTTTGTTTCCCAGGGAAAAAGCCTGTACAATGGTTCAGGGGCCAGCGGCCTTAAATTGTTGGGTGCCTCCTGGAATTCGGCCTCTCGCAGGATGCCTCCCAGACACAAGGTGGCACCAGTGCCAACTTGGACTTGTTTAAGAGTGCCAAGTGGGTCCTGAAAACTGACACCCAGAACAGTGGCTTGTGAGTTTTGTTTCCCAGGGAAAAAGCCTATACAGTGGTTCAGGGTCCTGCGGCTTTAAATGGCCGGGTGCCTCCTGGAATTGCGCCTCTCGCAGGATGCCTCCCAGACACAAGGTGGCACCAGTGCCAACTTGGTCTGCTTTGAGAGTGTCAAGTGGGTCCTGAAAACTGACACCCAGAACAGTGGCTTGTGAGTTTTGCTGCCCAGGGAAAAAGCCTGTACAATGGTTCAGGGTCCTGCGGCCTTAAATTGCCAGGTGCCTCCTGGAATTCCGCCTCTCGCAGGATGCCTCCCAGACGCAAGGTGGCACCAGTGCCAACTTGGTCTGGTTTGAGAGTGCCAAGTGGGTCCTGAAAACTGACACCCAGAACAGTGGCTTGTGAGTTTTGTTTCCCAGGGAAAAAGCCTGTACAATGGTTCAGGGTCCTGCGGCCTTAAATTGCCGGGTGCCTCCTGGAATTCCGCAACTCCCCAGGTGTTTCCCAGACGCTAAGCAACACCAGTGCCAACTTGGTCTGGTTTAAGAGTGCCAAGTGGGTCCTGGAAACTGACACCCAGAACAGTGGCTTGTGAGTTTTGTTTCCCAGGGAAAAAGCCTGTACAATGGTTCAGCGTCCTGCGGCCTTAAATTGCCGGGTGCCTCCTGGAATTCTGCGTCTTGCAAGATGCCTCCCAGACGCAAGGTGGCACCAGTGCCAACTTGGTCTGGTTTGAGAGTGCCAAGTGTGTCCTGAAAACTGACACCCAGAACAGTGGCTTGTGAGTTTTGTTTCCCAGGGAAAAAGCCTGTACAATGGTTCAGGGTCCTGCGGCCTTAAATTGCCGGGTGACTCCTGGAATTCCGCCTCTCGCAGGATGCCTCCCAGACGCAAGGTGGCACCAGTGCCAACTTGGTCTGGTTTGAGAGTGCCAAGTGTGTCCTGAAAACTGACACCCAGAACAATGGCTTCTGAATTTTTTTTTCCCAGGGAAAAAGCCTGTAGAATGGTTTTGGGTCCTGCGGCCTTAAATTGTCGGGTGCCTCCTGGAATTCCGCCTCTCGCAGGATGCCTCCCAGACGCAAGGTGGCACCAGTGCCAACTTGGTCTGGTTTGAGAGTGCCAAGTGCGTCCTGAAAACTGACACCCAGAACAGTGGCTTGTGAGTTTCGTTTCCCAGGGAAAAAGCCTGTACAATGGTTCAGGGTTCTGCGGCCTTAAATTGCCGGGTGCCTCCTGGAATTCCGCCTCTCGCAGGATGCCTCCCAGGCGCAACATGACACCAGTGCCAACTTGGTCTGGTTTGAGAGTGCCAGGTGCCTCCTGCAAACTGACACCCAGAACAGTGGCTTGTGAGTTTTGTTTCCCAGGGAAAAAGCCTGTACAATGGTTCAGGGTCCTGAGGCCTTAAATTGCCGGGTGCCTCCTGGAATTGCGCCTCTCGCGGGATGCCTCCCAGACACAAGGTGGCACCAGTGCCAACTTGGTCTGGTTTGAGAGTGCCAAGTGGGTCCTGAAAACTGACACCCAGAACAGTGGCTTGTGAGTTTTGTTTCCCAGGGAAAAAGCCTGTACCATGGTTCAGGGTCCTGCGGCCTTAAATTGCCGGGTGCCTCCTGGAATTGCGCCTCTCCCAGGATGCCTCCCAGACGCAAGGTGGCACCAGTGCCAACTTGGTCTGCTTTGAGAGTGTCAAGTGGGTCCTGAAAACTGACACCCAGAACAGTGGCTTGTGAGTTTTGTTTCCCAGGGAAAAAGCCTGTACAATGGTTCAGGGGCCAGCGGCCTTAAATTGCCGGGTGCCACCGGGAGATCCGCCTCTCACAGAATGCCTCCCAGGCGCAACATGTCACCAGTGGCAACTTAGTCTGGTTTAAGAGTGCCAAGTGGGTCCTGGAAACTGACACCCAGAACAGTGGCTTGTGAGTTTTGTTTCCCAGGGAAAAAGCCTGTACAATGGTTCAGGGTCCTGCGGCCTTAAATTGCCGGGTGCCTCCTGGAATTGCGCCTCTCGCAGGATGCCTCCCAGAGGCAAGGTGGCACCAGTGCCAACTTGGTCTGCTTTGAGAGTGTCAAGTGGGTCCTGAAAACTGACACCCAGAACAGTGGCTTCTGAATTTTGTTTCTCAGGGAAAAAGCCTGTACAATGGTTCAGGGTCCTGCGGCCTTAAATATCCGGGTGCCTCCTGGAATTGCGCCTCTCGCAGGATGCCTCCAAGACGCAAAATGGCACCAGTGCCAACTTGGTCTGCTTTGAGAGTGCCAGGTGCCTCCTGCAAACTGACACCCAGAACAGTTGCTTGTGAATTTTGTTTCCCAGGGAAAAAGCCTGTACAATGGTTCAGGGTCCTGCGGACTTAAATTGCCGGGTGCCTCCTGGAATTCGGCCACTCGCAGGATGCCTGCCAGACGCAAGGTGGCACCAGTTCCAACTTGGTCTGGTTTAAGAGTGCCAAGTGGGTCCTGAAAACTGACACCCAGAACAGTGGCTTGTGAGTTTTGTTTCCCAGGGAAAAAGCCTGTACAATGGTTCAGGGGCCTGAGGCCTTAAATTGCCGGGTGCCTCCTGGAATTCGGCCTCTCGCAGGATACCTCTCAGACACAAGGTGGCACCAGTTCCAATTTGGTCTGGTTTAAGAGTGCCAAGTGGGTCCTAAAAACTGACACCCAGAACAGTGGCTTGTGAGTTTTGTTTCCCAGGGAAAAAGCCTGTACAATGGTTCAGGGTCCTGCGGCCTTAAATTGCCGGGTGCCATCTGGAATTCCGCCTCTCGCAGGATGCCTCCCAGACGCAAGGTGGCACCAGTGCCAACTTGGTCTGGTTTGAGAGTGCCAAGTGGGTCCTGAAAACTGACACCCAGAAAAATGGCTTCTGAATTTTTTTTTCCAGGGAAAAAGCCTAAAGAATGGTTTTGGGTCCTGCGGCCTTAAATTGCCGGGTGCCTCCTGGAATTCCGCCTCTCGCAGGATGCCTCCCAGACGCAAGGTGGCACCAGTGCCAACTTGGTCTGGTTTGAGAGTGCCAAGTGTGTCCTGAAAACTGACACCCAGAACAGTGGCTTGTGAGTTTTGTTTCCCAGGGAAAAAGCCTGTACAATGGTTCAGGGTCCTGCGGCCTTAAATTGTTGGGTGCCTCCTGGAATTCCGCAACTCCCCAAGTGTTTCCCAGACGCTAAGCAACACCAGTGCCAACTTGGTCTGGTTTAAGAGTGCCAAGTGGGTCCTGGAAACTGACACCCAGAACAGTGGCTTGTGAGTTTTGTTTCCCAGGGAAAAAGCCTGTACAATGGTTCAGGGGCCTGCGGCCTTAAATTGCCGGGTGCCTCCTGGAATTCGGCGTCTTGCAAGATGCCTCCCAGACGCAAGGTGGCACCAGTGCCAACTTGGTCTGGTTTGAGAGTGCCAAGTGGGTCCTGAAAACTGACACCCAGAACAGTGGCTTGTGAGTTTTGTTTCCCAGGGAAAAAGCCTGTACAATGATTCAGGGGCCTGCGGCCTTAAATTGCCGGGTGACTCCTGGAATTCCGCCTCTCGCAAGATGCCTCCCAGACGCAAGGTGGCACCAGTGCCAACTTGGTCTGGTTTGAGAGTGCCAAGTGTGTCCTGAAAACTGACACCCAGAACAGTGGCTTGTGAGTTTTGTTTCCCAGGGAAAAAGCCTGTACAATGGTTCAGGGGCCTGAGGCCTTTAATTGCTAAGTGCCTCCTGGAATTCGGGCTCTCGCAGAGTGCCTCCCAGACGCAAAATGACACCATTTCCAATTTGGTCTGGTTTGAGAGTGTCAAGTGGGTCCTGAAAACTGACACCCAGAACAGTGGCTTGTGAGTTTTGTTTCCCAGGGAAAAAGCCTGTATAATGGTTCAGGGTCCTGCGGCCTTAAATTGCCGGGTGCCTCCTGGAATTCGGCCTCTCGCAGGATGCCTCCCAGACGCAAGTTGGCACCAGTTCAAACTTGGTCTGGCTTAAGAGTGCCAAGTGGGTCCTGAAAACTGACACCCAGAACAGTGGCTTGTGAGTTTTGTTTTCCAGGGAAAAAGCCTGTACAATGGTTCAGGGGCCTGCGGCCTTAAATTGCCGGTTGCCTCCTGGAGAACCGCCTCTCACAGGATGCCTCCCAGGCGCAACATGACACCAGTGCCAACTTAGTCTGATTTAAGAGTGCCAAGTGGGTCCTGAAAACTGACACCCAGAACAGTGGCTTGTGAGTTTTGTTTCCCAGGGAAAAAGCCTGTACAATGGTTCAGGGTCCTGCGGCCTTAAATTGCCGGGTGCCTCCTGGAATTCCGCCTCTCGCAGGATGCCTCCCAGATGCCAGGTGGCACCAGTGCCAACTTGGTCTGGTTTGAGAGTGCCAGGTGCCTCCTGCAAACTGACACCCAGAACAATGGCTTCTGAATTTTTTTTTCCAGGGAAAAAGCCTGTAGAATGGTTTTCGGTCCTGAGGCCTTAAATTGCCGGGTGCCTCCTGGAATTCCGCCTCTCGCAGGATGCCTCCCAGACGCAAGGTGGCACCAGTGCCAACTTGGTCTGGTTTGAGAGTGCCAAGTGGGTCCTGAAAACTGACACCCAGAACAGTGGCTTGTGAGTTTTGTTTCCCAGGGAAAAAGCCTGTACAATGGTTCAGGGGCCTGCGGCCTTAAATTGTTGGGTGCCTCCTGGAATTGCGCCTCTCGCAGGATGCCTCCCAGACGCAAGGTGGCACCAGTGCCAACTTGGTCTGCTTTGAGAGTGTCAAGTGGGTCCTGAAAACTGACACCCAGAACAGTGGCTTGTGAGTTTTGTTTCCCAGGGAAAAAGCCTGTACAATGGTTCAGGGTCCTGCGGCCTTAAATATCCGGGTGCCTCCTGGAATTGCGCCTCTCGCGGGATGCCTCCCAGACACAAGGTGGCACCAGTGCCCACTTGGTCTGGTTTGAGAGTGCCAAGTGGGTCCTGAAAACTGACACCCAGAACAGTGGCTTGTGAGTTTTGTTTCCCAGGGAAAAAGCCTGTAAAATGGTTCAGGGTCCTGCGGCCTTAAATTGCCGGGTGCCTCCTGGAATTCGGCCTCTCGCAGGATGCCTCCCAGACGCAAGGTGGCACCAGTACCAACTTGGTCTGCTTTGAGAGTGCCAGGTGCCTCCTGCAAACTGACACCCAGAACAATGGCTTCTGAATTTTTTTTTCCAGGGAAAAAGCCTGTAGAATGGTTTTGGGTCCTGCGGCCTTAAATTGTCGGGTGCCTCCTGGAATTCCGCCTCTCGCAGGACGCCTCCCAGACGCAAGGTGGCACCAGTGCCAACTTGGTCTGGTTTGAGAGTGCCAAGTGCGTCCTGAAAACTGACACCCAGAACAGTGGCTTGTGAGTTTCGTTTCCCAGGGAAAAAGCCTGTACAATGGTTCAGGGTCCTGCGGCCTTAAATTGCCGGGTGCCTCCTGGAATTCCGCCTCTCGCAGGATGCCTCCCAGGCGCAACATGACACCAGTGCCAACTTGGTCTGGTTTGAGAGTGCCAGGTGCCTCCTGCAAACTGACACCCAGAACAGTGGCTTGTGAGTTTTGTTTCCCAGGGAAAAAGCCTGTACAATGGTTCAGGGTCCTGAGGCCTTAAATTGCCGGGTGCCTCCTGGAATTGCGCCTCTCGCGGGATGCCTCCCAGACACAAGGTGGCACCAGTGCCAACTTGGTCTGGTTTGAGAGTGCCAAGTGGGTCCTGAAAACTGACACCCAGAACAGTGGCTTGTGAGTTTTGTTTCCCAGGGAAAAAGCCTGTACCATGGTTCAGGGTCCTGCGGCCTTAAATTGCCGGGTGCCTCCTGGAATTGCGCCTCTCCCAGGATGCCTCCCAGACGCAAGGTGGCACCAGTGCCAACTTGGTCTGCTTTGAGAGTGTCAAGTGGGTCCTGAAAACTGACACCCAGAACAGTGGCTTGTGAGTTTTGTTTCCCAGGGAAAAAGCCTGTACAATGGTTCAGGGTCCTGCGGCCTTAAATTGCCGGGTGCCTCCTGGAATTCGGCGTCTTGCAAGATGCCTCCCAGACGCAAGTTGGCACCAGTGCCAACTTGGTCTGGTTTGAGAGTGCCAAGTGGGTCCTGAAAACTGACACCCAGAACAGTGGCTTGTGAGTTTTGTTTCCCAGGGAAAAAGCCTGTACAATGGTTCAGGGTCCTGCGGCCTTAAATTGTTGGGTGCCTCCTGGAATTCGGCCTCTCGCAGGATGCCTCCCAGACACAAGGTGGCACCAGTGCCAACTTGGACTTGTTTAAGAGTGCCAAGTGGGTCCTGAAAACTGACACCCAGAACAGTGGCTTGTGAGTTTTGTTTCCCAGGGAAAAAGCCTATACAGTGGTTCAGGGTCCTGCGGCTTTAAATGGCCGGGTGCCTCCTGGAATTGCGCCTCTCGCAGGATGCCTCCCAGACACAAGGTGGCACCAGTGCCAACTTGGTCTGCTTTGAGAGTGTCAAGTGGGTCCTGAAAACTGACACCCAGAACAGTGGCTTGTGAGTTTTGCTGCCCAGGGAAAAAGCCTGTACAATGGTTCAGGGTCCTGCGGCCTTAAATTGCCAGGTGCCTCCTGGAATTCCGCCTCTCGCAGGATGCCTCCCAGACGCAAGGTGGCACCAGTGCCAACTTGGTCTGGTTTGAGAGTGCCAAGTGGGTCCTGAAAACTGACACCCAGAACAGTGGCTTGTGAGTTTTGTTTCCCAGGGAAAAAGCCTGTACAATGGTTCAGGGTCCTGCGGCCTTAAATTGCCGGGTGCCTCCTGGAATTCCGCAACTCCCCAGGTGTTTCCCAGACGCTAAGCAACACCAGTGCCAACTTGGTCTGGTTTAAGAGTGCCAAGTGGGCCCTGGAAACTGACACCCAGAACAGTGGCTTGTGAGTTTTGTTTCCCAGGGAAAAAGCCTGTACAATGGTTCAGCGTCCTGCGGCCTTAAATTGCCGGGTGCCTCCTGGAATTCTGCGTCTTGCAAGATGCCTCCCAGACGCAAGGTGGCACCAGTGCCAACTTGGTCTGGTTTGAGAGTGCCAAGTGTGTCCTGAAAACTGACACCCAGAACAGTGGCTTGTGAGTTTTGTTTCCCAGGGAAAAAGCCTGTACAATGGTTCAGGGTCCTGCGGCCTTAAATTGCCGGGTGACTCCTGGAATTCCGCCTCTCGCAGGATGCCTCCCAGACGCAAGGTGGCACCAGTGCCAACTTGGTCTGGTTTGAGAGTGCCAAGTGTGTCCTGAAAACTGACACCCAGAACAATGGCTTCTGAATTTTTTTTTCCCAGGGAAAAAGCCTGTAGAATGGTTTTGGGTCCTGCGGCCTTAAATTGTCGGGTGCCTCCTGGAATTCCGCCTCTCGCAGGATGCCTCCCAGACGCAAGGTGGCACCAGTGCCAACTTGGTCTGGTTTGAGAGTGCCAAGTGCGTCCTGAAAACTGACACCCAGAACAGTGGCTTGTGAGTTTCGTTTCCCAGGGAAAAAGCCTGTACAATGGTTCAGGGTTCTGCGGCCTTAAATTGCCGGGTGCCTCCTGGAATTCCGCCTCTCGCAGGATGCCTCCCAGGCGCAACATGACACCAGTGCCAACTTGGTCTGGTTTGAGAGTGCCAGGTGCCTCCTGCAAACTGACACCCAGAACAGTGGCTTGTGAGTTTTGTTTCCCAGGGAAAAAGCCTGTACAATGGTTCAGGGTCCTGAGGCCTTAAATTGCCGGGTGCCTCCTGGAATTGCGCCTCTCGCGGGATGCCTCCCAGACACAAGGTGGCACCAGTGCCAACTTGGTCTGGTTTGAGAGTGCCAAGTGGGTCCTGAAAACTGACACCCAGAACAGTGGCTTGTGAGTTTTGTTTCCCAGGGAAAAAGCCTGTACCATGGTTCAGGGTCCTGCGGCCTTAAATTGCCGGGTGCCTCCTGGAATTGCGCCTCTCCCAGGATGCCTCCCAGACGCAAGGTGGCACCAGTGCCAACTTGGTCTGCTTTGAGAGTGTCAAGTGGGTCCTGAAAACTGACACCCAGAACAGTGGCTTGTGAGTTTTGTTTCCCAGGGAAAAAGCCTGTACAATGGTTCAGGGTCCTGCGGCCTTAAATTGCCGGGTGCCTCCTGGAATTCGGCGTCTTGCAAGATGCCTCCCAGACGCAAGTTGGCACCAGTGCCAACTTGGTCTGGTTTGAGAGTGCAAAGTGGGTCCTGAAAACTGACACCCAGAACAGTGGCTTGTGAGTTTTGTTTCCCAGGGAAAAAGCCTGTACAATGGTTCAGGGTCCTGCGGCCTTAAATTGTTGGGTGCCTCCTGGAATTCGGCCTCTCGCAGGATGCCTCCCAGACACAAGGTGGCACCAGTGCCAACTTGGACTTGTTTAAGAGTGCCAAGTGGGTCCTGAAAACTGACACCCAGAACAGTGGCTTGTGAGTTTTGTTTCCCAGGGAAAAAGCCTATACAGTGGTTCAGGGTCCTGCGGCTTTAAATGGCCGGGTGCCTCCTGGAATTGCGCCTCTCGCAGGATGCCTCCCAGACACAAGGTGGCACCAGTGCCAACTTGGTCTGCTTTGAGAGTGTCAAGTGGGTCCTGAAAACTGACACCCAGAACAGTGGCTTGTGAGTTTTGCTGCCCAGGGAAAAAGCCTGTACAATGGTTCAGGGTCCTGCGGCCTTAAATTGCCAGGTGCCTCCTGGAATTCCGCCTCTCGCAGGATGCCTCCCAGACGCAAGGTGGCACCAGTGCCAACTTGGTCTGGTTTGAGAGTGCCAAGTGGGTCCTGAAAACTGACACCCAGAACAGTGGCTTGTGAGTTTTGTTTCCCAGGGAAAAAGCCTGTACAATGGTTCAGGGTCCTGCGGCCTTAAATTGCCGGGTGCCTCCTGGAATTCCGCAACTCCCCAGGTGTTTCCCAGACGCTAAGCAACACCAGTGCCAACTTGGTCTGGTTTAAGAGTGCCAAGTGGGTCCTGGAAACTGACACCCAGAACAGTGGCTTGTGAGTTTTGTTTCCCAGGGAAAAAGCCTGTACAATGGTTCAGCGTCCTGCGGCCTTAAATTGCCGGGTGCCTCCTGGAATTCTGCGTCTTGCAAGATGCCTCCCAGACGCAAGGTGGCACCAGTGCCAACTTGGTCTGGTTTGAGAGTGCCAAGTGTGTCCTGAAAACTGACACCCAGAACAGTGGCTTGTGAGTTTTGTTTCCCAGGGAAAAAGCCTGTACAATGGTTCAGGGTCCTGCGGCCTTAAATTGCCGGGTGACTCCTGGAATTCCGCCTCTCGCAGGATGCCTCCCAGACGCAAGGTGGCAGCAGTGCCAACTTGGTCTGGTTTGAGAGTGCCAAGTGTGTCCTGAAAACTGACACCCAGAACAGTGGCTTGTGAGTTTTGTTTCCCAGGGAAAAAGCCTGTACAATGGTTCAGGGGCCTGAGGCCTTAAATTGCTGGCTGCCTCCTGGAATTCGGACTCTCGCAGAGTGCCTCCCAGACGCAAAATGACACCATTTCCAACTTGGTCTGGTTTAAGAGTGCCAAGTGGGTCCTGAAAACTGGCACCCAGAACAGTGGCTTGTGAGTTTTGTTTCCCAGGGAAAAAGCCTGTACAATGGTTCAGGGGCCTGCGGCCTTAAATTGCCGGTTGCCTCCTGGAGATCCGCCTCTCACAGGTTGCCTCCCAGGCGCAACATGACACCAGTGCCAACTTAGTCTGGTTTAAGAGTGCCAAGTGGGTCCTGAAAACTGACACCCAGAACAGTGGCTTGTGAGTTTTGTTTCCCAGGGAAAAAGCCTGTACAATGGTTCAGGGTCCTGCGGCCTTTAATTGCCGGGTGCCTCCTGGAATTCGGCGTCTTGCAAGATGCCTCCCAGACGCAAGGTGGCACCAGTGCCAACTTGGTCTTGTTTGAGAGTGCCAAGTGGGTCCTGAAAACTGACACCCAGAACAGTGGCTTGTGAGTTTTGTTTCCCAGGGAAAAAGCCTGTACAATGGTTCAGGGTCCTGCGGCCTTAAATTGCCGGGTGCCTCCTGGAATTGCGCATCTCGCAGGATGCCTCCAAGACGCAAAATGGCACCAGTGCCAACTTGGTCTGGTTTGAGAGTGCCTGGTGGCTCCTGCAAACTGACACCCAGAACAGTGGCTTGTGAGTTTTGTTTCCCAGGGTAAAAGCCTGTTCAACGGCTCAGGGTCCTGCGGCCTTAAATTGCCGGGTGCCTCCTGGAATTCGGCCACTCGCAGGATGCCTCCCAGACGCAAGGTGGCACCAGTGCCAACTTGGTAGGGTTTAAGAGTGCCAAGTGGATCCTGAAAACTGACACCCAGAACAGTGGCTTGTGAGTTTTGTTTCCCAGGGAAAAAGCCTGTACAATGGTTCAGGAGCCTGCGGCCTTAAATTGCCGGGTGCCTCCTGGAGATCCGCCTCTCACAGGATGCCTCCCAGACGCAAGGTGGCACCAGTGCCAACTTGGTCTGGTTTGAGAGTGCCAAGTGGGTCCTGAAAACTGACACCCAGAACAGTGGCTTGTGAGTTTTGCTTCCCAGGGAAAAAGCCTGTACAATGGTTCAGGGTCCTGCGGCCTTTAATTGCCGGGTGCCTCCTGGAATTGCGCCTCTCGCAGGATGCCTCCCAGACGCAAGGTGGCACCAGTGCCAACTTGGTCTGCTTTGAGAGTGTCAAGTGGGTCCTGAAAACTGACACCCAGAACAGTGGCTTGTGAGTTTTGTTTCCCAGGGAAAAAGCCTGTACAATGGTTCAGGGTCCTGCGGCCTTAAATTGCCGGGTGCCTCCTGGAATTCCGCCTCTCGCAGGATGCCTCCCAGACACAAGGTGGCACCAGTGCCAACTTGGTCTGGTTTGAGAGTGCCAAGTGGGTCCTGAAAACTGACACCCAGAACAGTGGCTTGTGAGTTTTCTTTCCCAGGGAAAAAGCCTGTAAAATGATTCAGGGTCCTGCGGCCTTAAATTGCCGGGTGCCTCCTGGAGATCCGCGTCTCGCAGGATGCCTCCCAGGCGCAACATGACACCAGTGCCAACTTGGTCTGGTTTGAGAGTGCCAGGTGCCTCCTGCAAACTGACACCCAGAACAGTGGCTTGTGAGTTTTGTTTCCCAGGGAAAAAGCCTGTACAATGGTTCAGGGTCCTGAGGCCTTAAATTGCCGGGTGCCTCCTGGAATTGCGCCTCTCGCGGGATGCCTCCCAGACACAAGGTGGCACCAGTGCCAACTTGGTCTGGTTTGAGAGTGCCAAGTGGGTCCTGCAAACTGACACCCAGAACAGTGGCTTGTGAGTTTTGTTTCCCAGGGAAAAAGCCTGTACCATGGTTCAGGGTCCTGCGGCCTTAAATTGCCGGGTGCCTCCTGGAATTGCGCCTCTCGCAGGATGCCTCCCAGACGCAAGGTGGCACCAGTGCCAACTTGGTCTGCTTTGAGAGTGTCAAGTGGGCCCTGAAAACTGACACCCAGAACAGTGGCTTGTGAGTTTTGTTTCCCAGGGAAAAAGCCTGTACAATGGTTCAGGGTCCTGCGGCCTAAAATTGCCGGGTGCCTCCTGGAATTCGGCGTCTTGCAAGATGCCTCCCAGACGCAAGTTGGCACCAGTGCCAACTTGGTCTGGTTTGAGAGTGCCAAGTGGGTTCTGAAAACTGACACGCAGAACAGTGGCTTGTGAGTTTTGTTTCCCAGGGAAAAAGCCTGTACAATGGTTCAGGGGCCTGAGGCCATAAATTGATGGGTGCCTCCTGGAATTCGGACTCTTGCAGGGTGCCTCCCAGAGGCAAAATGACACCATTTCCAATTTGGTCTGGTTTGAGAGTGTCAAGTGGGTCCTGAAAACTGACACCCAGAACAGTGGCTTGTGAGTTTTGTTTCCCAGGGAAAAAGCCTGTACAATGGTTCAGGGTCCTGCGGCCTTAAATTGTTGGGTGCCTCCTGGAATTCGGCCTCTCGCAGGATGCCTCCCAGACACAAGGTGGCACCAGTGCCAACTTGGACTTGTTTAAGAGTGCCAAGTGGGTCCTGAAAACTGACACGCAGAACAGTGGCTTGTGAGTTTTGTTTCCCAGGGAAAAAGCCTGTACAATGGTTCAGGGTCCTGCGGCCTTAAATTGCCGGGTGACTCCTGGAATTCCGCCTCTCGCAGGATGCCTCCCAGACGCAAGGTGGCAGCAGTGCCAACTTGGTCTGGTTTGAGAGTGCCAAGTGTGTCCTGAAAACTGACACCCAGAACAGTGGCTTGTGAGTTTTGTTTCCCAGGGAAAAAGCCTGTACAATGGTTCAGGGGCCTGAGGCCTTAAATTGCTGGCTGCCTCCTGGAATTCGGACTCTCGCAGAGTGCCTCCCAGACGCAAAATGACACCATTTCCAACTTGGTCTGGTTTAAGAGTGCCAAGTGGGTCCTGAAAACTGGCACCCAGAACAGTGGCTTGTGAGTTTTGTTTCCCAGGGAAAAAGCCTGTACAATGGTTCAGGGGCCTGCGGCCTTAAATTGCCGGTTGCCTCCTGGAGATCCGCCTCTCACAGGTTGCCTCCCAGGCGCAACATGACACCAGTGCCAACTTAGTCTGGTTTAAGAGTGCCAAGTGGGTCCTGAAAACTGACACCCAGAACAGTGGCTTGTGAGTTTTGTTTCCCAGGGAAAAAGCCTGTACAATGGTTCAGGGTCCTGCGGCCTTTAATTGCCGGGTGCCTCCTGGAATTCGGCGTCTTGCAAGATGCCTCCCAGACGCAAGGTGGCACCAGTGCCAACTTGGTCTTGTTTGAGAGTGCCAAGTGGGTCCTGAAAACTGACACCCAGAACAGTGGCTTGTGAGTTTTGTTTCCCAGGGAAAAAGCCTGTACAATGGTTCAGGGTCCTGCGGCCTTAAATTGCCGGGTGCCTCCTGGAATTGCGCATCTCGCAGGATGCCTCCAAGACGCAAAATGGCACCAGTGCCAACTTGGTCTGGTTTGAGAGTGCCTGGTGGCTCCTGCAAACTGACACCCAGAACAGTGGCTTGTGAGTTTTGTTTCCCAGGGTAAAAGCCTGTTCAACGGCTCAGGGTCCTGCGGCCTTAAATTGCCGGGTGCCTCCTGGAATTCGGCCACTCGCAGGATGCCTCCCAGACGCAAGGTGGCACCAGTGCCAACTTGGTAGGGTTTAAGAGTGCCAAGTGGATCCTGAAAACTGACACCCAGAACAGTGGCTTGTGAGTTTTGTTTCCCAGGGAAAAAGCCTGTACAATGGTTCAGGAGCCTGCGGCCTTAAATTGCCGGGTGCCTCCTGGAGATCCGCCTCTCACAGGATGCCTCCCAGACGCAAGGTGGCACCAGTGCCAACTTGGTCTGGTTTGAGAGTGCCAAGTGGGTCCTGAAAACTGACACCCAGAACAGTGGCTTGTGAGTTTTGCTTCCCAGGGAAAAAGCCTGTACAATGGTTCAGGGTCCTGCGGCCTTTAATTGCCGGGTGCCTCCTGGAATTGCGCCTCTCGCAGGATGCCTCCCAGACGCAAGGTGGCACCAGTGCCAACTTGGTCTGCTTTGAGAGTGTCAAGTGGGTCCTGAAAACTGACACCCAGAACAGTGGCTTGTGAGTTTTGTTTCCCAGGGAAAAAGCCTGTACAATGGTTCAGGGTCCTGCGGCCTTAAATTGCCGGGTGCCTCCTGGAATTCCGCCTCTCGCAGGATGCCTCCCAGACACAAGGTGGCACCAGTGCCAACTTGGTCTGGTTTGAGAGTGCCAAGTGGGTCCTGAAAACTGACACCCAGAACAGTGGCTTGTGAGTTTTCTTTCCCAGGGAAAAAGCCTGTAAAATGATTCAGGGTCCTGCGGCCTTAAATTGCCGGGTGCCTCCTGGAGATCCGCGTCTCGCAGGATGCCTCCCAGGCGCAACATGACACCAGTGCCAACTTGGTCTGGTTTGAGAGTGCCAGGTGCCTCCTGCAAACTGACACCCAGAACAGTGGCTTGTGAGTTTTGTTTCCCAGGGAAAAAGCCTGTACAATGGTTCAGGGTCCTGAGGCCTTAAATTGCCGGGTGCCTCCTGGAATTGCGCCTCTCGCGGGATGCCTCCCAGACACAAGGTGGCACCAGTGCCAACTTGGTCTGGTTTGAGAGTGCCAAGTGGGTCCTGCAAACTGACACCCAGAACAGTGGCTTGTGAGTTTTGTTTCCCAGGGAAAAAGCCTGTACCATGGTTCAGGGTCCTGCGGCCTTAAATTGCCGGGTGCCTCCTGGAATTGCGCCTCTCGCAGGATGCCTCCCAGACGCAAGGTGGCACCAGTGCCAACTTGGTCTGCTTTGAGAGTGTCAAGTGGGCCCTGAAAACTGACACCCAGAACAGTGGCTTGTGAGTTTTGTTTCCCAGGGAAAAAGCCTGTACAATGGTTCAGGGTCCTGCGGCCTAAAATTGCCGGGTGCCTCCTGGAATTCGGCGTCTTGCAAGATGCCTCCCAGACGCAAGTTGGCACCAGTGCCAACTTGGTCTGGTTTGAGAGTGCCAAGTGGGTCCTGAAAACTGACACGCAGAACAGTGGCTTGTGAGTTTTGTTTCCCAGGGAAAAAGCCTGTACAATGGTTCAGGGGCCTGAGGCCATAAATTGATGGGTGCCTCCTGGAATTCGGACTCTTGCAGGGTGCCTCCCAGAGGCAAAATGACACCATTTCCAATTTGGTCTGGTTTGAGAGTGTCAAGTGGGTCCTGAAAACTGACACCCAGAACAGTGGCTTGTGAGTTTTGTTTCCCAGGGAAAAAGCCTGTACAATGGTTCAGGGTCCTGCGGCCTTAAATTGTTGGGTGCCTCCTGGAATTGCGCCTCTCGCAGGATGCCTCCCAGACACAAGGTGGCACCAGTGCCAACTTGGACTTGTTTAAGAGTGCCAAGTGGGTCCTGAAAACTGACACCCAGAACAGTGGCTTGTGAGTTTTGTTTCCCAGGGAAAAAGCCTATACAGTGGTTCAGGGTCCTGCGGCTTTAAATGGCCGGGTGCCTCCTGGAATTGCGCCTCTCGCAGGATGCCTCCCAGACACAAGGTGGCACCAGTGCCAACTTGGTCTGCTTTGAGAGTGTCAAGTGGGTCCTGAAAACTGACACCCAGAACAGTGGCTTGTGAGTTTTGCTGCCCAGGGTAAAAGCCTGTACAATGGTTCAGGGTCCTGCGGCCTTAAATTGCCGGGTGCCTCCTGGAATTCCGCCTCTCGCAGGATGCCTCCCAGATGCAAGGTGGCACCAGTGCCAACTTGGTCTGGTTTGAGAGTGCCAGGTGCCTCCTTCAAACTGACACCCAGAACAATGGCTTCTGAATTTTTTTTTCCAGGGAAAAAGCCTGTAGAATGGTTTTGGGTCCTGCGGCCTTAAATTGCCAGGTGCCTCCTGGAATTCCGCCTCTCGCAGGATGCCTCCCAGACGCAAGGTGGCACCAGTGCCAACTTGGTCTGGTTTGAGAGTGCCAAGTGGGTCCTGAAAACTGACACCCAGAACAGTGGCTTGTGAGTTTTGTTTCCCAGGGAAAAAGCCTGTACAATGGTTCAGGGTCCTGCGGCCTTAAATTGCCGGGTGACTCCTGGAATTCCGCCTCTCGCAAGATGCCTCCCAGACTCAAGGTGGCACCAGTGCCAACTTGGTCTGGTTTGAGAGTGCCAAGTGTGTCCTGAAAACTGACACCCAGAACAGTGGCTTGTGAGTTTTGTTTCCCAGGGAAAAAGCCTGTACAATGGTTCAGGGGCCTGAGGCCTTAAATTGCTGGGTGCCTCCTGGAATTCGGACTCTCGCAGAGTGCCTCCCAGACGCAAAATGACACCATTTCCAACTTGGTCTGGTTTAAGAGTGCCAAGTGGGTCCTGAAAACTGACACCCAGAACAGTGGCTTGTGAGTTTTGTTTCCCAGGGAAAAAGCCTGTTCAATGGTTCAGGGGCCTGCGGCCTTAAATTGCCGGTTGCCTCCTGGAGATCCGCCTCTCACAGGATGCCTCCCAGACGCAAGGTGGCACCAGTGCCAACTTGGTCTGGTTTGAGAGTGCCAAGTGGGTCCTGAAAACTGACACCCAGAACAGTGGCTTGTGAGTTTTGTTTCCCAGGGAAAAAGCCTGTACAATGGTTCAGGGTCCTGCGGCCTTTAATTGCCGGGTGCCTCCTGGAATTGCGCCTCTCGCAGGATGCCTCCCAGACGCAAGGTGGCACCAGTGCCAACTTGGTCTGCTTTGAGACTGTCAAGTGGGTCCTGAAAACTGACACCCAGAACAGTGGCTTGTGAGTTTTGTTTCCCAGGGAAAAAGCCTGTACAATGGTTCAGGGTCCTGCGGCCTTAAATTGCCGGGTGCCTCCTGGAATTCCGCCTCTCGCAGGATGCCTCCCAGACGCAAGGTGGCACCAGTTCCAACTTGGTCTGCTTTGAGAGTGCCAGGTGCCTCCTGCAAACTGACACCCAGAACAATGGCTTCTGAATTTTTTTTTCCAGGGAAAAAGCCTGTACAATGGTTCAGGGTCCTGCGGCCTTAAATTGTCGGGTGCCTCCTGGAATTCCGCCTCTCGCAGGATGCCTCCCAGACGCAAGGTGGCACCAGTGCCAACTTGGTCTGGTTTGAGAGTGCCAAGTGCGTCCTGAAAACTGACACCCAGAACAGTGGCTTGTGAGTTTCGTTTCCCAGGGAAAAAGCCTGTACAATGGTTCAGGGTCCTGCGGCCTTAAATTGCCGGGTGCCTCCTGGAATTCCGCAACTCGCCAGGTGTTTTCCAGATGCTAAGCAACACCAGTGCCAACTTGGCCTGGTTTAAGAGTGCCAAGTGGGTCCTGGAAACTGACACCCAGAACAGTGGCTTGTGAGTTTTGTTTCCCAGGGAAAAAGCCTGTACAATGGTTCAGGTTCCTGCGGCCTTAAATTGCCGGGTACCTCCTGGAATTCGGCGTCTTGCAAGATGCCTCCCAGACGCAAGGTGGCACCAGTGCCAACTTGGTCTGCTTTGAGAGTGCCAAGTGGGTCCTGAAAACTGACACCCAGAACAGTGGCTTGTGAGTTTTGTTTCCCAGGGAAAAAGCCCGTACAATGGTTCAGGGTCCTGCGGCCTTAAATTGCCGGGTGACTCCTGGAATTCCGCCCATCGCAGGATGCCTCCCAGACGCAAGGTGGCACCAGTGCCAACTTGGTCTGGTTTGAGAGTGCCAAGTGGGTCCTGAAAACTGACACCCAGAACAGTGGCTTGTGAGTTTTGTTTCCCAGGGAAAAAGCCTGTACAATGGTTCAGGGTCCTGCGGCCTTAAATTGCTGGGTGCCTCCTGGAATTCGGACTCTCGCAGGGTGCCTCCCAGACGCAAAATGACACCATTTCCAATTTGGTCTGGTTTGAGAGTGTCAAGTGGGTCCTGAAAACTGACACCCAGAACAGTGGCTTGTGAGTTTTGTTTCCCAAAGAAAAAGCCTGTATAATGGTTCAGGGTCCTGCGGCCTTAAATTGCTGGGTGCCTCCTGGAATTCGGCCTCTCGCAGGATGCCTCCCAGACGCAAGGTGGCACCAGTTCCAACTTCGTAGGGTTTAAGAGTGCCAAGTGGGTCCTGAAAACTGACACCCAGAACAGTGGCTTGTGAGTTTTGTTTCCCAGGGAAAAAGCCTGTACAATGGTTCAGGGGCCAGCGGCCTTAAATTGCCGGGTGCCACCTGGAGATCCGCCTCTCACAGAATGCCTCCCAGGCGCAACATGTCACCAGTGGCAACTTAGTCTGGTTTAAGAGTGCCAAGTGGGTCCTGAAAACTGACACCCAGAACAGTGGCTTGTGAGTTTTGTTTCCCAGGGAAAAAGCCTGTACAATGGTTCAGGGTCCTGCGGCCTTAAATTGCCGGGTGCCTCCTGGAATTGCGCCTCTCGCAGGATGCCTCCCAGAGGCAAGGTGGCACCAGTGCCAACTTGGTCTGCTTTGAGAGTGTCAAGTGGGTCCTGAAAACTGACACCCAGAACAGTGGCTTCTGAATTTTGTTTCCCAGGGAAAAAGCCTGTACAATGGTTCAGGGTCCTGCGGCCTTAAATATCCGGGTGCCTCCTGGAATTGCGCCTCTCGCAGGATGCCTCCAAGACGCAAAATGGCACCAGTGCCAACTTGGTCTGCTTTGAGAGTGCCAGGTGCCTCCTGCAAACTGACACCCAGAACAGTTGCTTGTGAATTTTGTTTCCCAGGGAAAAAGCCTGTACAATGGTTCAGGGTCCTGCGGACTTAAATTGCCGGGTGCCTCCTGGAATTCGGCCACTCGCAGGATGCCTGCCAGACGCAAGGTGGCACCAGTTCCAACTTGGTCTGGTTTAAGAGTGCCAAGTGGGTCCTGAAAACTGACACCCAGAACAGTGGCTTGTGAGTTTTGTTTCCCAGGGAAAAAGCCTGTACAATGGTTCAGGGGCCTGAGGCCTTAAATTGCCGGGTGCCTCCTGGAATTCGGCCTCTCGCAGGATACCTCTCAGACACAAGGTGGCACCAGTTCCAACTTGGTCTGGTTTAAGAGTGCCAAGTGGGTCCTGAAAACTGACACCCAGAACAGTGGCTTGTGAATTTTGTTTCCCAGGGAAAAAGCCTGTACAATGGTTCAGGGTCCTGCGGCCTTAAATTGCCGGGTGCCATCTGGAATTCCGCCTCTCGCAGGATGCCTCCCAGACGCAAGGTGGCACCAGTGCCAACTTGGTCTGGTTTAAGAGTGCCAAGTGGGTCCTGAAAACTGACACCCAGAACAGTGGCTTCTGAATTTTTTTTTCCAGGGAAAAAGCCTAAAGAATGGTTTTGGGTCCTGCGGCCTTAAATTGCCGGGTGCCTCCTGGAATTCCGCCTCTCGCAGGATGCCTCCCAGACGCAAGGTGGCACCAGTGCCAACTTGGTCTGGTTTGAGAGTGCCAAGTGTGTCCTGAAAACTGACACCCAGAACAGTGGCTTGTGAGTTTTGTTTCCCAGGGAAAAAGCCTGTACAATGGTTCAGGGTCCTGCGGCCTTTAATTGCCGGGTGCCTCCTGGAATTCCGCAACTCCCCAAGTGTTTCCCAGACGCTAAGCAACACCAGTGCCAACTTGGTCTGGTTTAAGAGTGCCAAGTGGGTCCTGGAAACTGACACCCAGAACAGTGGCTTGTGAGTTTTGTTTCCCAGGGAAAAAGCCTGTACAATGGTTCAGGGGCCTGCGGCCTTAAATTGCCGGGTGCCTCCTGGAATTCGGCGTCTTGCAAGATGCCTCCCAGACGCAAGGTGGCACCAGTGCCAACTTGGTCTGGTTTGAGAGTGCCAAGTGGGTCCTGAAAACTGACACCCAGAACAGTGGCTTGTGAGTTTTGTTTCCCAGGGAAAAAGCCTGTACAATGATTCAGGGGCCTGCGGCCTTAAATTGCCGGGTGACTCCTGGAATTCCGCCTCTCGCAAGATGCCTCCCAGACGCAAGGTGGCACCAGTGCCAACTTCGTAGGGTTTAAGAGTGCCAAGTGTGTCCTGAAAACTGACACCCAGAACAGTGGCTTGTGAGTTTTGTTTCCCAGGGAAAAAGCCTGTACAATGGTTCAGGGGCCTGAGGCCTTAAATTGCTAAGTGCCTCCTGGAATTCGGACTCTCGCAGAGTGCCTCCCAGACGCAAAATGACACCATTTCCAACTTGGTCTGGTTTAAGAGTGCCAAGTGGGTCCTGAAAACTAACACCCAGAACAGTGGCTTGTGAGTTTTGTTTCCCAGGTAAAAAGCCTGTACAATGGTTCAGGGGCCTGCGGCCTTAAATTGCCGGGTGCCTCCTGGAATTTGGCGTCTTGCAAGATGCCTCCCAGACGCAAGGTGGCACCAGTGCCAACTTGGTCTTGTTTGAGAGTGCCAAGTGGGTCCTGAAAACTGACACCCAGAACAGTGGCTTGTGAGTTTTGTTTCCCAGGGAAAAAGCCTGTACAATGGTTCAGGGGCCTGCGGCCTTAAATTGCCGGTTGCCTCCTGGAGGTCCGCCTCTCACAGGATGCCTCCCAGGCGCAACATGACACCAGTGCCAACTTAGTCTGGTTTAAGAGTGCCAAGTGGGTCCTTAAAACTGACACCCAGAACAGTGGCTTGTGAGTTTTGTTTCCCAGGGAAAAAGCCTGTACAATGGTTCAGGGTCCTGCGGCCTTAAATTGCCGGGTGCCTCCTGGAGGTCCGCCTCTCACAGGATGCCTCCCAGATGCAAGGTGGCACCAGTGCCAACTTGGTCTGGTTTGAGAGTGCCAAGTGGGTCCTGAAAACTGACACCCAGAACAGTGGCTTGTGAGTTTTGCTTCCCAGGGAAAAAGCCTGTACAATGGTTCAGGGTCCTGCGGCCTTTAATTGCCGGGTGCCTCCTGGAATTGCGCCTCTCGCAGGATGCCTCCCAGACGCAAGGTGGCACCAGTGCCAACTTGGTCTGCTTTGAGACTGTCAAGTGGGTCCTGAAAACTGACACCCAGAACAGTGGCTTGTGAGTTTTGTTTCCCAGGGAAAAAGCCTGTACAATGGTTCAGGGTCCTGCGGCCTTAAATTGCCGGGTGCCTCCTGGAATTCCGCCTCTCGCAGGATGCCTCCCAGACGCAAGGTGGCACCAGTGCCAACTTGGTCTGGTTTAAGAGTGCCAGGTTCCTCCTGCAAACTGACACCCAGAACAATGGCTTCTGAATTTTTTTTTCCAGGGAAAAAGCCTGTAGAATGGTTTTGGGTCCTGCGGCCTTAAATTGTCGGGTGCCTCCTGGAATTCCGCCTCTCGCAGGATGCCTCCCAGACGCAAGGTGGCACCAGTGCCAACTTGGTCTGGTTTGAGAGTGCCAAGTGCGTCCTGAAAACTGACACCCAGAACAGTGGCTTGTGAGTTTCGTTTCCCAGGGAAAAAGCCTGTACAATGGTTCAGGGTCCTGCGGCCTTAAATTGCCGGGTGCCTCCTGGAATTCCGCAACTCGCCAGGTGTTTTCCAGATGCTTAGCAACACCAGTGCCAACTTGGCCTGGTTTAAGAGTGCCAAGTGGGTCCTGGAAAATGACACCCAGAACAGTGGCTTGTGAGTTTTGTTTCCCAGGGAAAAAGCCTGTACAATGGTTCAGGTTCCTGCGGCCTTAAATTGCCGGGTGACTCCTGAAATTCGGCGTCTTGCAAGATGCCTCCCAGACGCAAGGTGGCACCAGTGCCAACTTGGTCTGCTTTGAGAGTGCCAAGTGGGTCCTGAAAACTGACACCCAGAACAGTGGCTTGTGAGTTTTGTTTCCCAGGGAAAAAGCCTGTACAATGGTTCAGGGTCCTGCGGCCTTAAATTGCTGGGTGACTCCTGGAATTCCGCCCATCGCAGGATGCCTCCCAGACGCAAGGTGGCACCAGTGCCAACTTGGTCTGGTTTGAGAGTGCCAAGTGTGTCCTGAAAACTGACACCCAGAACAGTGGCTTGTGAGTTTTGTTTCCCAGGGAAAAAGCCTGTACAATGGTTCAGGGGCCTGAGGCCTTAAATTGCTGGGTGCCTCCTGGAATTCGGACTCTCGCAGGGTGCCTCCCAGACGCAAAATGACACCATTTCCAATTTGGTCTGGTTTGAGAGTGTCAAGTGGGTCCTGAAAACTGACACCCAGAACAGTGGCTTGTGAGTTTTGTTTCCCAGGGAAAAAGCCTGTATAATGGTTCAGGGTCCTGCGGCCTTAAATTGCTGGGTGCCTCCTGGAATTCGGCCTCTCGCAGGATGCCTCCCAGACGCAAGGTGGCACCAGTTCCAACTTGGTCGGGTTTAAGAGTGCCAAGTGGGTCCTGAAAACTGACACCCAGAACAGTGGCTTGTGAGTTTTGTTTCCCAGGGAAAAAGCCTGTACAATGGTTCAGGGGCCAGCGGCCTTAAATTGCCGGGTGCCTCCTGGAGATCCGCCTGTCACAGAATGCCTCCCAGGCGCAACATGACACCAGTGGCAACTTAGTCTGGTTTAAGAGTGCCAAGTGGGTCCTGAAAACTGACACCCAGAACAGTGGCTTGTGAGTTTTGTTTCCCAGGGAAAAAGCCTGTACAATGGTTCAGGGTCCTGCGGCCTTAAATTGCTGGGTGCCTCCTGGAATTGCGCCTCTCGCAGGATGCCTCCCAGACGCAAGGTGGCACCAGTGCCAACTTGGTCTGCTTTGAGAGTGTCAAGTGGGTCCTGAAAACTGACACCCAGAACAGTGGCTTGTGAGTTTTGTTTCCCAGGGAAAAAGCCTGTACAATGGTTCAGGGTCCTGCGGCCTTAAATATCCGGGTGCCTCCTGGAATTGCGCCTCTCGCAGGATGCCTCCAAGACGCAAAATGGCACCAGTGCCAACTTGGTCTGCTTTGAGAGTGCCAGGTGCCTCCTGCAAACTGACACCCAGAACAGTTGCTTGTGAATTTTGTTTCCCAGGGAAAAAGCCTGTACAATGGTTCAGGGTCCTGCGGCCTTAAATTGCCGGGTGCCATCTGGAATTCCGCCTCTCGCAGGATGCCTCCCAGACGCAAGGTGGCACCAGTGCCAACTTGGTCTGGTTTGAGAGTGCCAAGTGGGTCCTGAAAACTGACACCCAGAAAAATGGCTTCTGAATTTTTTTTTCAAGGGAAAAAGCCTAAAGAATGGTTTTGGGTCCTGCGGCCTTAAATTGCCGGGTGCCTCCTGGAATTGCGCCTCTCGCAGGATGCCTCCCAGACGCAAGGTGGCACCAGTGCCAACTTGGTCTGGTTTGAGAGTGCCAAGTGTGTCCTGAAAACTGACACCCAGAACAGTGGCTTGTGAGTTTTGTTTCCCAGGGAAAAAGCCTGTACAATGGTTCAGGGTCCTGCGGCCTTTAATTGCCGGGTGCCTCCTGGAATTCCGCAACTCCCCAAGTGTTTCCCAGACGCTAAGCAACACCAGTGCCAACTTGGTCTGGTTTAAGAGTGCCAAGTGGGTCCTGGAAACTGACACCCAGAACAGTGGCTTGTGAGTTTTGTTTCCCAGGGAAAAAGCCTGTACAATGGTTCAGGGGCCTGCGGCCTTAAATTGCCGGGTGCCTCCTGGAATTCGGCGTCTTGCAAGATGCCTCCCAGACGCAAGGTGGCACCAGTGCCAACTTGGTCTGGTTTGAGAGTGCCAAGTGGGTCCTGAAAACTGACACCCAGAACAGTGGCTTGTGAGTTTTGTTTCCCAGGGAAAAAGCCTGTACAATGATTCAGGGGCCTGCGGCCTTAAATTGCCGGGTGACTCCTGGAATTCCGCCTCTCGCAAGATGCCTCCCAGACGCAAGGTGGCACCAGTGCCAACTTGGTCTGGTTTGAGAGTGCAAAGTGTGTCCTGAAAACTGACACCCAGAACAGTGGCTTGTGAGTTTTGTTTCCCAGGGAAAAAGCCTGTACAATGGTTCAGGGGCCTGAGGCCTTAAATTGCTAAGTGCCTCCTGGAATTCGGGCTCTCGCAGAGTGCCTCCCAGACGCAAAATGACACCATTTCCAACTTGGTCTGGTTTAAGAGTGCCAAGTGGGTCCTGAAAACTAACACCCAGAACAGTGGCTTGTGAGTTTTGTTTCCCAGGGAAAAAGCCTGTACAATGGTTCAGGGGCCTGCGGCCTTAAATTGCCGGGTGCCTCCTGGAATTTGGCGTCTTGCAAGATGCCTCCCAGACGCAAGGTGGCACCAGTGCCAACTTGGTCTTGTTTGAGAGTGCCAAGTGGGTCCTGAAAACTGACACCCAGAACAGTGGCTTGTGAGTTTTGTTTCCCAGGGAAAAAGCCTGTACAATGGTTCAGGGGCCTGCGGCCTTAAATTGCCGGTTGCCTCCTGGAGGTCCGCCTCTCACAGGATGCCTCCCAGGCGCAACATGACACCAGTGCCAACTTAGTCTGGTTTAAGAGTGCCAAGTGGGTCCTTAAAACTGACACCCAGAACAGTGGCTTGTGAGTTTTGTTTCCCAGGGAAAAAGCCTGTACAATGGTTCAGGGTCCTGCGGCCTTAAATTGCCGGGTGCCTCCTGGAGGTCCGCCTCTCACAGGATGCCTCCCAGATGCAAGGTGGCACCAGTGCCAACTTGGTCTGGTTTGAGAGTGCCAAGTGGGTCCTGAAAACTGACACCCAGAACAGTGGCTTGTGAGTTTTGCTTCCCAGGGAAAAAGCCTGTACAATGGTTCAGGGTCCTGCGGCCTTTAATTGCCGGGTGCCTCCTGGAATTGCGCCTCTCGCAGGATGCCTCCCAGACGCAAGGTGGCACCAGTGCCAACTTGGTCTGCTTTGAGACTGTCAAGTGGGTCCTGAAAACTGACACCCAGAACAGTGGCTTGTGAGTTTTGTTTCCCAGGGAAAAAGCCTGTACAATGGTTCAGGGTCCTGCGGCCTTAAATTGCCGGGTGCCTCCTGGAATTCCGCCTCTCGCAGGATGCCTCCCAGACGCAAGGTGGCACCAGTGCCAACTTGGTCTGGTTTAAGAGTGCCAGGTTCCTCCTGCAAACTGACACCCAGAACAATGGCTTCTGAATTTTTTTTTCCAGGGAAAAAGCATGTAGAATGGTTTTGGGTCCTGCGGCCTTAAATTGTCGGGTGCCTCCTGGAATTCCGCCTCTCGCAGGATGCCTCCCAGACGCAAGGTGGCACCAGTGCCAACTTGGTCTGGTTTGAGAGTGCCAAGTGCGTCCTGAAAACTGACACCCAGAACAGTGGCTTGTGAGTTTCGTTTCCCAGGGAAAAAGCCTGTACAATGGTTCAGGGTCCTGCGGCCTTAAATTGCCGGGTGCCTCCTGGAATTCCGCAACTCGCCAGGTGTTTTCCAGATGCTTAGCAACACCAGTGCCAACTTGGCCTGGTTTAAGAGTGCCAAGTGGGTCCTGGAAAATGACACCCAGAACAGTGGCTTGTGAGTTTTGTTTCCCAGGGAAAAAGCCTGTACAATGGTTCAGGTTCCTGCGGCCTTAAATTGCCCGGTGACTCCTGAAATTCGGCGTCTTGCAAGATGCCTCCCAGACGCAAGGTGGCACCAGTGCCAACTTGGTCTGCTTTGAGAGTGCCAAGTGGGTCCTGAAAACTGACACCCAGAACAGTGGCTTGTGAGTTTTGTTTCCCAGGGAAAAAGCCTGTACAATGGTTCAGGGTCCTGCGGCCTTAAATTGCTGGGTGACTCCTGGAATTCCGCCCATCGCAGGATGCCTCCCAGACGCAAGGTGGCACCAGTGCCAACTTGGTCTGGTTTGAGAGTGCCAAGTGTGTCCTGAAAACTGACACCCAGAACAGTGGCTTGTGAGTTTTGTTTCCCAGGGAAAAAGCCTGTACAATGGTTCAGGGGCCTGAGGCCTTAAATTGCTGGGTGCCTCCTGGAATTCGGACTCTCGCAGGGTGCCTCCCAGACGCAAAATGACACCATTTCCAATTTGGTCTGGTTTGAGAGTGTCAAGTGGGTCCTGCAAACTGACACCCAGAACAGTTGCTTGTGAATTTTGTTTCCCAGGGAAAAAGCCTGTACAATGGTTCAGGGTCCTGCGGCCTTAAATTGCCGGGTGCCATCTGGAATTCCGCCTCTCGCAGGATGCCTCCCAGACGCAAGGTGGCACCAGTGCCAACTTGGTCTGGTTTGAGAGTGCCAAGTGGGTCCTGAAAACTGACACCCAGAAAAATGGCTTCTGAATTTTTTTTTCAAGGGAAAAAGCCTAAAGAATGGTTTTGGGTCCTGCGGCCTTAAATTGCCGGGTGCCTCCTGGAATTGCGCCTCTCGCAGGATGCCTCCCAGACGCAAGGTGGCACCAGTGCCAACTTGGTCTGGTTTGAGAGTGCCAAGTGTGTCCTGAAAACTGACACCCAGAACAGTGGCTTGTGAGTTTTGTTTCCCAGGGAAAAAGCCTGTACAATGGTTCAGGGTCCTGCGGCCTTTAATTGCCGGGTGCCTCCTGGAATTCCGCAACTCCCCAAGTGTTTCCCAGACGCTAAGCAACACCAGTGCCAACTTGGTCTGGTTTAAGAGTGCCAAGTGGGTCCTGGAAACTGACACCCAGAACAGTGGCTTGTGAGTTTTGTTTCCCAGGGAAAAAGCCTGTACAATGGTTCAGGGGCCTGCGGCCTTAAATTGCCGGGTGCCTCCTGGAATTCGGCGTCTTGCAAGATGCCTCCCAGACGCAAGGTGGCACCAGTGCCAACTTGGTCTGGTTTGAGAGTGCCAAGTGGGTCCTGAAAACTGACACCCAGAACAGTGGCTTGTGAGTTTTGTTTCCCAGGGAAAAAGCCTGTACAATGATTCAGGGGCCTGCGGCCTTAAATTGCCGGGTGACTCCTGGAATTCCGCCTCTCGCAAGATGCCTCCCAGACGCAAGGTGGCACCAGTGCCAACTTGGTCTGGTTTGAGAGTGCAAAGTGTGTCCTGAAAACTGACACCCAGAACAGTGGCTTGTGAGTTTTGTTTCCCAGGGAAAAAGCCTGTACAATGGTTCAGGGGCCTGAGGCCTTAAATTGCTAAGTGCCTCCTGGAATTCGGGCTCTCGCAGAGTGCCTCCCAGACGCAAAATGACACCATTTCCAACTTGGTCTGGTTTAAGAGTGCCAAGTGGGTCCTGAAAACTAACACCCAGAACAGTGGCTTGTGAGTTTTGTTTCCCAGGGAAAAAGCCTGTACAATGGTTCAGGGGCCTGCGGCCTTAAATTGCCGGGTGCCTCCTGGAATTTGGCGTCTTGCAAGATGCCTCCCAGACGCAAGGTGGCACCAGTGCCAACTTGGTCTTGTTTGAGAGTGCCAAGTGGGTCCTGAAAACTGACACCCAGAACAGTGGCTTGTGAGTTTTGTTTCCCAGGGAAAAAGCCTGTACAATGGTTCAGGGGCCTGCGGCCTTAAATTGCCGGTTGCCTCCTGGAGGTCCGCCTCTCACAGGATGCCTCCCAGGCGCAACATGACACCAGTGCCAACTTAGTCTGGTTTAAGAGTGCCAAGTGGGTCCTTAAAACTGACACCCAGAACAGTGGCTTGTGAGTTTTGTTTCCCAGGGAAAAAGCCTGTACAATGGTTCAGGGTCCTGCGGCCTTAAATTGCCGGGTGCCTCCTGGAGGTCCGCCTCTCACAGGATGCCTCCCAGATGCAAGGTGGCACCAGTGCCAACTTGGTCTGGTTTGAGAGTGCCAAGTGGGTCCTGAAAACTGACACCCAGAACAGTGGCTTGTGAGTTTTGCTTCCCAGGGAAAAAGCCTGTACAATGGTTCAGGGTCCTGCGGCCTTTAATTGCCGGGTGCCTCCTGGAATTGCGCCTCTCGCAGGATGCCTCCCAGACGCAAGGTGGCACCAGTGCCAACTTGGTCTGCTTTGAGACTGTCAAGTGGGTCCTGAAAACTGACACCCAGAACAGTGGCTTGTGAGTTTTGTTTCCCAGGGAAAAAGCCTGTACAATGGTTCAGGGTCCTGCGGCCTTAAATTGCCGGGTGCCTCCTGGAATTCCGCCTCTCGCAGGATGCCTCCCAGACGCAAGGTGGCACCAGTGCCAACTTGGTCTGGTTTAAGAGTGCCAGGTTCCTCCTGCAAACTGACACCCAGAACAATGGCTTCTGAATTTTTTTTTCCAGGGAAAAAGCCTGTAGAATGGTTTTGGGTCCTGCGGCCTTAAATTGTCGGGTGCCTCCTGGAATTCCGCCTCTCGCAGGATGCCTCCCAGACGCAAGGTGGCACCAGTGCCAACTTGGTCTGGTTTGAGAGTGCCAAGTGCGTCCTGAAAACTGACACCCAGAACAGTGGCTTGTGAGTTTCGTTTCCCAGGGAAAAAGCCTGTACAATGGTTCAGGGTCCTGCGGCCTTAAATTGCCGGGTGCCTCCTGGAATTCCGCAACTCGCCAGGTGTTTTCCAGATGCTTAGCAACACCAGTGCCAACTTGGCCTGGTTTAAGAGTGCCAAGTGGGTCCTGGAAAATGACACCCAGAACAGTGGCTTGTGAGTTTTGTTTCCCAGGGAAAAAGCCTGTACAATGGTTCAGGTTCCTGCGGCCTTAAATTGCCGGGTGACTCCTGAAATTCGGCGTCTTGCAAGATGCCTCCCAGACGCAAGGTGGCACCAGTGCCAACTTGGTCTGCTTTGAGAGTGCCAAGTGGGTCCTGAAAACTGACACCCAGAACAGTGGCTTGTGAGTTTTGTTTCCCAGGGAAAAAGCCTGTACAATGGTTCAGGGTCCTGCGGCCTTAAATTGCTGGGTGACTCCTGGAATTCCGCCCATCGCAGGATGCCTCCCAGACGCAAGGTGGCACCAGTGCCAACTTGGTCTGGTTTGAGAGTGCCAAGTGTGTCCTGAAAACTGACACCCAGAACAGTGGCTTGTGAGTTTTGTTTCCCAGGGAAAAAGCCTGTACAATGGTTCAGGGGCCTGAGGCCTTAAATTGCTGGGTGCCTCCTGGAATTCGGACTCTCGCAGGGTGCCTCCCAGACGCAAAATGACACCATTTCCAATTTGGTCTGGTTTGAGAGTGTCAAGTGGGTCCTGAAAACTGACACCCAGAACAGTGGCTTGTGAGTTTTGTTTCCCAGGGAAAAAGCCTGTATAATGGTTCAGGGTCCTGCGGCCTTAAATTGCTGGGTGCCTCCTGGAATTCGGCCTCTCGCAGGATGCCTCCCAGACGCAAGGTGGCACCAGTTCCAACTTGGTCGGGTTTAAGAGTGCCAAGTGGGTCCTGAAAACTGACACCCAGAACAGTGGCTTGTGAGTTTTGTTTCCCAGGGAAAAAGCCTGTACAATGGTTCAGGGGCCAGCGGCCTTAAATTGCCGGGTGCCTCCTGGAGATCCGCCTGTCACAGAATGCCTCCCAGGCGCAACATGACACCAGTGGCAACTTAGTCTGGTTTAAGAGTGCCAAGTGGGTCCTGAAAACTGACACCCAGAACAGTGGCTTGTGAGTTTTGTTTCCCAGGGAAAAAGCCTGTACAATGGTTCAGGGTCCTGCGGCCTTAAATTGCCGGGTGCCTCCTGGAATTGCGCCTCTCGCAGGATGCCTCCCAGACGCAAGGTGGCACCAGTGCCAACTTGGTCTGCTTTGAGAGTGTCAAGTGGGTCCTGAAAACTGACACCCAGAACAGTGGCTTGTGAGTTTTGTTTCCCAGGGAAAAAGCCTGTACAATGGTTCAGGGTCCTGCGGCCTTAAATATCCGGGTGCCTCCTGGAATTGCGCCTCTCGCAGGATGCCTCCAGGACGCAAAATGGCACCAGTGCCAACTTGGTCTGCTTTGAGAGTGCCAGGTGCCTCCTGCAAACTGACACCCAGAACAGTTGCTTGTGAATTTTGTTTCCCAGGGAAAAAGCCTGTACAATGGTTCAGGGTCCTGCGGACTTAAATTGCCGGGTGCCTCCTGGAATTCGTCCACTCGCAGGATGCCTCCCAGACGCAAGGTGGCACCAGTTCCAACTTGGTCTGGTTTAAGAGTGCCAAGTGGGTCCTGAAAACTGACACCCAGAACAGTGGCTTGTGAGTTTTGTTTCCCAGGGAAAAAGCCTGTACAATGGTTCAGGGGCCTGAGGCCTTAAATTGCCGGGTGCCTCCTGGAGATCCGCCTCTCGCAGGATGCCTCCCAGGCGCAACATGACACCAGTGCCAACATGGTCTGGTTTGAGAGTGCCAGGTGGCTCCTGCAAACTGACACCCAGAACAGTGGCTTGTGAGTTTTGTTTCCCAGGGAAAAAGCCTGTACAATGGTTCAGGGGCCTGCGGCCTTAAATTGCCGGGTGCCTCCTGGAATTCCGCATCTCGCCAGGTGTTTCCCAGACGCTAAGCAACACCAGTGCCAACTTGGTCTGGTTTAAGAGTGCCAAGTGGGTCCTGCAAACTGACACCCAGAACAGTGGCTTGTGAGTTTTGTTTCCCAGGGAAAAAGCCTGTACAATGGTTCAGGTTCCTGCGGCCTTAAATTGCCGGGTGCCTCCTGGAATTCGGCGTCTTGCAAGATGCCTCCCAGACGCAAGGTGGCACCAGTGCCAACTTGGTCTGGTTTGAGAGTGCCAAGTGGGTCCTGAAAACTGACACCCAGAACAGTGGCTTGTGAGTTTTGTTTCCCAGGGAAAAAGCCTGTACAATGGTTCAGGGGCCTGAGGCCTTAAATTGCTGGGTGCCTCCTGGAATTCGGACTCTCGCAGAGTGCCTCCCAGACGCAAAATGACACCATTTCCAACTTGGTCTGGTTTAAGAGCGTCAAGTGGGTCCTGAAAATTGACACCCAGAACAGTGGCTTGTGAGTTTTGTTTCCCAGGGAAAAAGCCTGTACAATGGTTCAGGGGCCTGCGGCCTTAAATTGCCGGGGGCCTCCTGGAATTCGGCCTCTCGCAGGATGCCTCCCAGACGCAAGGTGGCACCAGTTCCAACTTGGTAGGGTTTAAGAGTGCCAAGTGGGTCCTGAAAACTGACACCCAGAACAGTGGCTTGTGAGTTTTGTTTCCCAGGGAAAAAGCCTGTACAATGGTTCAGGGGCCTGCGGCCTTAAATTGCCGGGTGCCTCCTGGAGATCCGCCTCTCACAGGATGCCTCCCAGGCGCAACATGACACCAGTGCCAACTTAGTCTGGTTTAAGAGTGCCAAGTGGGTCCTGAAAACTGACACCCAGAACAGTGGCTTGTGAGTTTTGTTTCCCAGGGAAAAAGCCTGTACAATGGTTCAGGGTCCTGCGGCCTTAAATTGCCGGGTGCCTCCTGGAATTCGGCATCTTGCAAGATGCCTCCCAGACGCAAGGTGGCACCAGTGCCAACTTGGTCTTGTTTGAGAGTGCCAAGTGGGTCCTGAAAACTGACACCCAGAACAGTGGCTTGTGAGTTTTGTTTCCCAGGGAAAAAGCCTGTACAATGGTTCAGGGTCCTGCGGCCTTAAATTGCCGGGTGCCTCCTGGAATTGCGCCTCTCGCAGGATGCCTCCAAGACGCAAAATGGCACCAGTGCCAACTTGGTCTGGTTTGAGAGTGCCTGGTGGCTCCTGCAAACTGACACCCAGAACAGTGGCTTGTGAATTTTGTTTCCCAGGGAAAAAGCCTGTACAATGGTTCAGGGTCCTGCGGACTTAAATTGCCAGGTGCCTCCTGGAATTCGGCCACTCGCAGGATGCCTCCCATACGCAAGGTGGCACCAGTTCCAACTTGGTCTGGTTTAAGAGTGCCAAGTGGGTCCTGAAAACTGACACCCAGAACAGTGGCTTGTGAGTTTTGTTTCCCAGGGAAAAAGCCTGTACAATGGTTCAGGAGCCTGCGGCCTTAAATTGCCGGGTGCATCCTGGACATCCGCCTCTCACAGGATGCCTCCCAGGCGCAACATGACACCAGTGCCAACTTAGTCTGGTTTAAGAGTGCCAAGTGGGTCCTGAAAACTGACACCCAGAACAGTGGCTTGTGAGTTTTGTTTCCCAGGGAAAAAGCCTGTACAATGGTTCAGGGTCCTGCGGCCTTTAATTGCCGGGTGCCTCCTGGAATTGCGCCTCTCGCAGGATGCCTCCCAGACACAAGGTGGCACCAGTGCCAACTTGGTCTGCTTTGAGACTGTCAAGTGGGTCCTGAAAACTGACACCCAGAACAGTGGCTTGTGAGTTTTGTTTCCCAGGGAAAAAGCCTGTACAATGGTTCAGGGTCCTGCGGCCTTAAATTGCCGGGTACCATCTGGAATTCCGCCTCTCGCAGGATGCCTCCCAGACGCAAGGTGGCACCAGTACCAACTTGGTCTGCTTTGAGAGTGCCAAGTGGGTCCTGAAAACTGACACCCAGAACAGTGGCTTGTGAGTTTTCTTTCCAAGGGAAAAAATCTGTAAAATGATTCAGGGTCCTGCGGCCTTAAATTGCCGGGTGCCTCCTGGAGATCCGCCTCTTGCAGGATGCCTCCCAGGCGCAACATGACACCAGTGCCAACTTGGTCTGGTTTGAGAGTGCCTGGTGGCTCCTGCAAACTGACACCCAGAACAGTGGCTTGTGAGTTTTGTTTCCCAGGGAAAAAGCCTGTACAATGGTTCAGGGTCCTGAGGCCTTAAATTGCCGGGTGCCTCCTGGAATTGCGCCTCTCGCAGGATGCCTCCCAGACACAAGGTGGCACCAGTGCCAACTTGGTCTGGTTTGAGAGTGCCAAGTGGGTCCTGAAAACTGACACCCAGAACAGTGGCTTGTGAGTTTTGTTTCCCAGGGAAAAAGCCTGTACAATGGTTCAGGGGCCTGCGGCCTTAAATTGCCGGGTGCCTCCTGGAATTCCGCATCTTGCCAGGTGTTTCCCAGACGCTAAGCAACACCAGTGCCAACTTGGTCTGGTTTAAGAGTGCCAAGTGGGTCCTGCAAACTGACACCCAGAACAGTGGCTTGTGAGTTTTGTTTCCCAGGGAAAAAGCCTGTACAATGGTTCAGGGGCCTGAGGCCATAAATTGATGGGTGCCTCCTGGACTTCAGGCTCTTGCAGGGTGCCTCCCAGAGGCAAAATGACACCATTTCAAACTTGGTCTGGTTTGAGAGTGTCAAGTGGGTCCTGAAAACTGACACCCAGAACAGTGGCTTGTGAGTTTTGTTTCCCAGGGAAAAAGCCTGTACAATGGTTCAGGGTCCTGCGGCCTTAAATTGCCGGGTGCCTCCTGGAATTCGGCCTCTCGCAGGATGCCTCCCAGACACAAGGTGGCACCAGTGCCAACTTGGTCTTGTTTAAGAGTGTCAAGTGGGTCCTGAAAACTGACACCCAGAACAGTGGCTTGTGAGTTTTGTTTCCCAGGGAAAAAGCCTGTACAATGGTTCAGGGGCCTGAGGCCTTAAATTGCTGGGTGCCTCCTGGAATTCGGACTCTCGCAGAGTGCCTCCCAGACGCAAAATGACACCATTTCCAACTTGGTCTGGTTTAAGAGTGTCAAGTGGGTCCTGAAAACTGACACCCAGAACAGTGGCTTGTGAGTTTTGTTTCCCAGGGAAAAAGCCTGTACAATGGTTCAGGGTCCTGCAGCCTTAAATTGCCGGGTGCCTCCTGGAGATCCGCATCTCACAGGATGCCTCCCAGGCGCAACATGACACCAGTGCCAACTTAGTCTGGTTTAAGAGTGCCAAGTGGGTCCTGAAAACTGACACCCAGAACAGTGGCTTGTGAGTTTTGTTTCCCAGGGAAAAAGCCTGTACAATGGTTCAGGGTCCTGCGGCCTTTAATTGCCGGGTGCCTCCTGGAATTCGGCGTCTTGCAAGATGCCTCCCAGACGCAAGGTGGCACCAGTGCCAACTTGGTCTTGTTTGAGAGTGCCAAGTGGGTCCTGAAAACTGACACCCAGAACAGTGGCTTGTGAGTTTTGTTTCCCAGGGAAAAAGCCTGTACAATGGTTCAGGGTCCTGCGGCCTTAAATTGCCGGGTGCCTCCTGGAATTGCGCCTCTCGCAGGATGCCTCCAAGACGCAAAATGGCACCAGTGCCAACTTGGTCTGGTTTGAGAGTGCCTGGTGGCTCCTGCAAACTGACACCCAGAACAGTGGCTTGTTAATTTTGTTTCCCAGGGAAAAAGCCTGTACAATGGTTCAGGGTCCTGCGGACTTAAATTGCCGGGTGCCTCCTGGAATTCGGCCACTCGCAGGATGCCTCCCAGACGCAAGGTGGCACCAGTGCCAACTTGGTCTGGTTTGAGAGTGCCAGGTGGCTCCTGCAAACTGACACCCAGAACAGTGGCTTGTGAGTTTTGTTTCCCAGGGAAAAAGCCTGTACAATGGTTCAGGGGCCTGCGGCCTTAAATTGCCGGGTGCCTCCTGGAATTCCGCATCTCGCCAGGTGTTTCCCAGACGCTAAGCAACACCAGTGCCAACTTGGTCTGGTTTAAGAGTGCCAAGTGGGTCCTGAAAACTGACACCCAGAACAGTGGCTTGTGAGTTTTGTTTCCCAGGGAAAAAGCCTGTACAATGGTTCAGGGTCCTGCGGCCTTAAATTGCCGGGTGCCTCCTGGAATTGCGCCTCTCGCAGGATGCCTCCCAGACGCAAGGTGGCACCAGTGCCAACTTGGTCTGCTTTGAGAGTGTCAAGTGGGTCCTGAAAACTGACACCCAGAACAGTGGCTTGTGAGTTTTGTTTCCCAGGGAAAAAGCCTGTACAATGGTTCAGGGTCCTGCGGCCTTAAATATCCGGGTGCCTCCTGGAATTGCGCCTCTCGCAGGATGCCTCCAAGACGCAAAATGGCACCAGTGCCAACTTGGTCTGCTTTGAGAGTGCCAGGTGCCTCCTGCAAACTGACACCCAGAACAGTTGCTTGTGAATTTTGTTTCCCAGGGAAAAAGCCTGTACAATGGTTCAGGGTCCTGCGGACTTAAATTGCCGGGTGCCTCCTGGAATTCGGCCACTCGCAGGATGCCTCCCAGACGCAAGGTGGCACCAGTTCCAACTTGGTCTGGTTTAAGAGTGCCAAGTGGGTCCTGAAAACTGACACCCAGAACAGTGGCTTGTGAGTTTTGTTTCCCAGGGAAAAAGCCTGTACAATGGTTCAGGGGCCTGAGGCCTTAAATTGCCGGGTGCCTTCTGGAATTCGGCCTCTCGCAGGATACCTCTCAGACACAAGGTGGCACCAGTTCAAACTTGGTCTGGCTTAAGAGTGCCAAGTGGGTCCTGAAAACTGACACCCAGAACAGTGGCTTGTGAGTTTTGTTTCCCAGGGAAAAAGCCTGTACAATGGTTCAGGGTCCTGCGGCCTTAAATTGCCGGGTGCCATCTGGAATTCCGCCTCTCGCAGGATGCCTCCCAGACGCAAGGTGGCACCAGTGCCAACTTGGTCTGGTTTGAGAGTGCCAAGTGGGTCCTGAAAACTGACACCCAGAACAGTGGCTTGTGAGTTTTCTTTCCCAGGGAAAAAGCCTTTAAAATGATTCAGGGTCCTGCGGCCTTAAATTGCCGGGTGCCTCCTGGAGATCCGCCGCTCGCAGGATGCCTCCCAGGCGCAACATGACACCAGTGCCAACTTGGTCTGGTTTGAGAGTGCCAGGTGGCTCCTGCAAACTGACACCCAGAACAGTGGCTTGTGAGTTTTGTTTCCCAGGGAAAAAGCCTGTACAATGGTTCAGGGGCCTGCGGCCTTAAATTGCCGGGTGCCTCCTGGAATTCCGCATCTCGCCAGGTGTTTCCAAGACGCTAAGCAACACCAGTGCCAACTTGGTTTGGTTTAAGAGTGCCAAGTGGGTCCTGGAAACTGACACCCAGAACAGTGGCTTGTGAGTTTTGTTTCCCAGGGAAAAAGCCTGTACAATGGTTCAGGTTCCTGCGGCCTTAAATTGCCGGGTGCCTCCTGGAATTCGGCGTCTTGCAAGATGCCTCCCAGACGCAAGGTGGCACCAGTGCCAACTTGGTCTGGTTTGAGAGTGCCAAGTGGGTCCTGAAAACTGACACCCAGAACAGTGGCTTGTGAGTTTTGTTTCCCAGGGAAAAAGCCTGTACAATGGTTCAGGGGCCTGAGGCCTTAAATTGCTGGGTGCCTCCTGGAATTCGGACTCTCGCAGAGTGCCTCCCAGACGCAAAATGACACCATTTCCAACTTGGTCTGGTTTAAGAGCGTCAAGTGGGTCCTGAAAACTGACACCCAGAACAGTGGCTTGTGAGTTTTGTTTCCCAGGGAAAAAGCCTGTACAATGGTTCAGGGGCCTGCGGCCTTAAATTGCTGGGTGCCTCCTGGAATTCGGCCTCTCGCAGGATGCCTCCCAGACGCAAGGTGGCACCAGTTCCAACTTGGTAGGGTTTAAGAGTGCCAAGTGGGTCCTGAAAACTGACACCCAGAACAGTGGCTTGTGAGTTTTGTTTCCCAGGGAAAAAGCCTGTACAATGGTTCAGGGGCCTGCGGCCTTAAATTGCCGGGTGCCTCCTGGAGATCCGCCTCTCACAGAATGCCTCCCAGGCGCAACATGACACCAGTGGCAACTTAGTCTGGTTTAAGAGTGCCAAGTGGGTCCTGAAAACTGACACCCAGAACAGTGGCTTGTGAGTTTTGTTTCCCAGGGAAAAAGCCTGTACAATGGTTCAGGGTCCTGCGGCCTTAAATTGCCGGGTGCCTCCTGGAATTGCGCCTCTCGCAGGATGCCTCCCAGACGCAAGGTGGCACCAGTGCCAACTTGGTCTGCTTTGAGAGTGTCAAGTGGGTCCTGAAAACTGACACCCAGAACAGTGGCTTGTGAGTTTTGTTTCCCAGGGAAAAAGCCTGTACAATGGTTCAGGGTCCTGCGGCCTTAAATATCCGGGTGCCTCCTGGAATTGCGCCTCTCGCAGGATGCCTCCAAGACGCAAAATGGCACCAGTGCCAACTTGGTCTGCTTTGAGAGTGCCAGGTGCCTCCTGCAAACTGACACCCAGAACAGTTGCTTGTGAATTTTGTTTCCCAGGGAAAAAGCCTGTACAATGGTTCAGGGTCCTGCGGACTTAAATTGCCGGGTGCCTCCTGGAATTCGGCCACTCGCAGGATGCCTCCCAGACGCAAGGTGGCACCAGTTCCAACTTGGTCTGGTTTAAGAGTGCCAAGTGGGTCCTGAAAACTGACACCCAGAACAGTGGCTTGTGAGTTTTGTTTCCCAGGGAAAAAGCCTGTACAATGGTTCAGGGGCCTGAGGCCTTAAATTGCCGGGTGCCTCCTGGAATTCGGCCTCTCGCAGGATACCTCTCAGACACAAGGTGGCACCAGTTCAAACTTGGTCTGGCTTAAGAGTGCCAAGTGGGTCCTGAAAACTGACACCCAGAACAGTGGCTTGTGAGTTTTGTTTCCCAGGGAAAAAGCCTGTACAATGGTTCAGGGTCCTGCGGCCTTAAATTGCCGGGTGCCATCTGGAATTCCGCCTCTCGCAGGATGCCTCCCAGACGCAAGGTGGCACCAGTGCCAACTTGGTCTGGTTTGAGAGTGCCAAGTGGGTCCTGAAAACTGACACCCAGAACAGTGGCTTGTGAGTTTTCTTTCCCAGGGAAAAAGCCTGTAAAATGATTCAGGGTCCTGCGGCCTTAAATTGCCGGGTGCCTCCTGGAGATCCGCCTCTCGCAGGATGCCTCCCAGGCGCAACATGACACCAGTGCCAACTTGGTCTGGTTTGAGAGTGCCAGGTGGCTCCTGCAAACTGACACCCAGAACAGTGGCTTGTGAGTTTTGTTTCCCAGGGAAAAAGCCTGTACAATGGTTCAGGGGCCTGCGGCCTTAAATTGCCGGGTGCCTCCTGGAATTCCGCATCTCGCCAGGTGTTTCCCAGACGCTAAGCAACACCAGTGCCAACTTGGTTTGGTTTAAGAGTGCCAAGTGGGTCCTGGAAACTGACACCCAGAACAGTGGCTTGTGAGTTTTGTTTCCCAGGGAAAAAGCCTGTACAATGGTTCAGGTTCCTGCGGCCTTAAATTGCCGGGTGCCTCCTGGAATTCGGCGTCTTGCAAGATGCCTCCCAGACGCAAGGTGGCACCAGTGCCAACTTGGTCTGGTTTGAGAGTGCCAAGTGGGTCCTGAAAACTGACACCCAGAACAGTGGCTTGTGAGTTTTGTTTCCTAGGGAAAAAGCCTGTACAATGGTTCAGGGGCCTGAGGCCTTAAATTGCTGGGTGCCTCCTGGAATTCGGACTCTCGCAGAGTGCCTCCCAGACGCAAAATGACACCATTTCCAACTTGGTCTGGTTTAAGAGCGTCAAGTGGGTCCTGGAAACTGACACCCAGAACAGTGGCTTGTGAGTTTTGTTTCCCAGGGAAAAAGCCTGTACAATGGTTCAGGGGCCTGCGGCCTTAAATTGCCGGGTGCCTCCTGGAATTCGGCCACTCGCAGAATGCCTCCCAGACGCAAGGTGGCACCAGTTCCAACTTGGTAGGGTTTAAGAGTGCCAAGTGGGTCCTGAAAACTGACACCCAGAACAGTGGCTTGTGAGTTTTGTTTCCCAGGGAAAAAGCCTGTACAATGGTTCAGGGGCCAGCGGCCTTATATTGCCGGTTGCCTCCTGGAGATCCGCCTCTCACAGGATGCCTCCCAGGCGCAACATGACACCAGTGCCAACTTAGTCTGGTTTAAGAGTGCCAAGTGGGTCCTGAAAACTGACACCCAGAACAGTGGCTTGTGAGTTTTGTTTCCCAGGGAAAAAGCCTGTACAATGGTTCAGGGTCCTGCGGCCTTTAAGTGCCGGGTGCCTCCTGGAATTCGGCGTCTTGCAAGATGCCTCCCAGACGCAAGGTGGCACCAGTGCCAACTTGGTCTTGTTTGAGAGTGCCAAGTGGGTCCTGAAAACTGACACCCAGAACAGTGGCTTGTGAGTTTTGTTTCCCAGGGAAAAAGCCTGTACAATGGTTCAGGGTCCTGCGGCCTTAAATTGCCGGGTGCCTCCTGGAATTGCGCCTCTCGCAGGATGCCTCCAAGACGCAAAATGGCACCAGTGCCAACTTGGTCTGGTTTGAGAGTGCCTGGTGACTCCTGCAAACTGACACCCAGAACAGTGGCTTGTGAATTTTGTTTCCCAGGGAAAAAGCCTGTACAATGGTTCAGGGTCCTGCGGACTTAAATTGCCGGGTGCCTCCTGGAATTCGGCCACTCGCAGGATGCCTCCCAGACGCAAGGTGGCACCAGTTCCAACTTGGTCTGGTTTAAGAGTGCCAAGTGGGTCCTGAAAACTGACACCCAGAACAGTGGCTTGTGAGTTTTGTTTCCCAGGGAAAAAGCCTGTACAATGGTTCAGGAGCCTGCGGACTTAAATTGCCAGGTGCCTCCTGGAATTCGGCCACTCGCAGGATGGCTCCCAGACGCAAGGTGGCACCAGTTCCAACTTGGTCTGGTTTAAGAGTGTCAAGTGGGTCCTGAAAACTGACACCCAGAACAGTGGCTTGTGAGTTTTGTTTCCCAGGGAAAAAGCCTGTACAATGGTTCAGGGGCCTGCGGCCTTAAATTGCCAGGTGCCTCCTGGAATTCGGCCTCTCGCAGGATGCCTCCCAGACGCAAGGTGGCACCAGTTCCAACTTGGTAGGGTTTAAGAGTGCCAAGTGGGTCCTGAAAACTGACACCCAGAACAGTGGCTTGTGAGTTTTGTTTCCCAGGGAAAAAGCCTGTAAAATGGTTCAGGGGCCTGCGGCCTTAAATTGCCGGCTGCCTCCTGGAGATCCGCATCACACAGGATGCCTCCCAGGCGCAACATGACACCAGTGCCAACTTAGTCTGGTTTAAGAGTGCCAAGTGGGTCCTGAAAACTGACACCCAGAACAGTGGCTTGTGAGTTTTGTTTCCCAGGGAAAAAGCCTGTACAATGGTTCAGGGTCCTGCGGCCTTTAATTGCCGGGTGCCTCCTGGAATTCGGCGTCTTGCAAGATGCCTCCCAGACGCAAGGTGGCACCAGTGCCAACTTGGTCTTGTTTGAGAGTGCCAAGTGGGTCCTGAAAACTGACACCCAGAACAGTGGCTTGTGAGTTGTGTTTCCCAGGGAAAAAGCCTGTACAATGGTTCAGGGTCCTGCGGCCTTAAATTGCCGGGTGCCTCCTGGAATTGCGCCTCTCGCAGGATGCCTCCAAGACGCAAGGTGGCACCAGTGCCAACTTGGTCTGGTTTGAGAGTGCCTGGTGGCTCCTGCAAACTGACACCCAGAACAGTGGCTTGTGAATTTTGTTTCCCAGGGAAAAAGCCTGTACAATGGTTCAGGGTCCTGCGGACTTAAATTGCCGGGTGCCTCCTGGAATTCGGCCACTCGCAGAATGCCTCCCAGACGCAAGGTGGCACCAGTTCCAACTTGGTAGGGTTTAAGAGTGCCAAGTGGGTCCTGAAAACTGACACCCAGAACAGTGGCTTGTGAGTTTTGTTTCCCAGGGAAAAAGCCTGTAAAATGGTTCAGGGGCCTGCGGCCTTAAATTGCCGGCTGCCTCCTGGAGATCCGCATCTCACAGGATGCCTCCCAGGCGCAACATGACACCAGTGCCAACTTAGTCTGGTTTAAGAGTGCCAAGTGGGTCCTGAAAACTGACACCCAGAACAGTGGCTTGTGAGTTTTGTTTCCCAGGGAAAAAGCCTGTACAATGGTTCAGGGTCCTGCGGCCTTTAATTGCCGGGTGCCTCCTGGAATTCGGCGTCTTGCAAGATGCCTCCCAGACGCAAGGTGGCACCAGTGCCAACTTGGTCTGGTTTGAGAGTGCCAAGTGGGTCCTGAAAACTGACACCCAGAACAGTGGCTTGTGAGTTTTGTTTCCCAGGGAAAAAGCCTGTACAATGGTTCAGGGTCCTGCGGCCTTAAATTGCCGGGTGCCTCCTGGAATTGCGCCTCTCGCAGGATGCCTCCAAGACGCAAAATGGCACCAGTGCCAACTTGGTCTGGTTTAGAGTGCCTGGTGGCTCCTGCAAACTGACACCCAGAACAGTGGCTTGTGAGTTTTGTTTCCCAGGGAAAAAGCCTGTACAATGGTTCAGGGTCCTGAGGCCTTAAATTGCCGGGTGCCTCCTGGAATTCGGCCTCTCGCAGGATGCCTCCCAGACGCAAGGTGGCACATGTTCCAAATTGGTGTGGTTTAAGAGTGCAAAGTGGGTCCTGAAAACTGATACCTAGAACAGTGGCTTGTGAGTTTTGTTACCCAGGGAAAACGCCTGTACAATGGTTCAGGGTCCTGCGGCCTTAAATTGCCGGGTGCATCCTGGAATTCGGCCTCTCGCAGGATGCCTCCCAGGCGCAACATGACACCAGTGACAACTTGGTCTGGTTTAAGAGTGCCTAGTGGGTCCTGAAAACTGACACCCAGAACAGTGGCTTGTGAGTTTTGTTTCCCAGGGAAAAAGCCTGTACAATGGTTCAGGGTCCTGCGGCCTTAAATTGCGGGGTGCCTCCTGGAATTCCGCACCTCGCCAGTTGTTTCCCAGACGCTAAGCAACACCAGTGCCAACTTGGACTGGTTTGAGAGTGCCAAGTGGGTCCTGAAAACTGACACCCAGAAGAGTGGCTTGTGAGTTTTGTTTCCCAGGGAAAAAGCCTGCACAATGGTACAGGGCCCTGCGGCCTTTAATTCCTCGGTGCGTCCTGGAATTGCGCCTCTCGCAGGATGCCTTTCAGACGCAAGGTGGCACCAGTGCCAACTTGGTCTGCTTTGAGAGTGTCAAGTGGGTCCTGAAAACTGACACCCAGAACAGTGGCTTGTGAGTTTTGTTTCCCAGGGAAAAAGCCTGTACAATGGTTCAGGGGCCTGAGGCCTTAAATTGCGGGGTGCCTCCTGGAATTCGGCCTCTCGCAGGATGCCTCCCAGATGCAAGGTGGCACCAGTGCCAACTTGGTCTGGTTTAAGAGTGCCAAGTGGGTCCTGCAAACTGACACCCAGAACAGTGGCTTGTGAGTTTTGTTTCCCAGGGAAAAAGCCTGTACAATGGTTCAGGTTCACGCGGCCTTAAATTGCGGGGTGCCTCCTGGAATTCCGCATCTCGCCAGATGTTTCCAAGACGTTAAGCAACACCAGTGCCAACTTGGTCTGGTTTGAGAGTGCCAAGTCTGTCCTGAAAACTGACACCACGAACCGTGGCTTGTGAGTTTTGTTTCCCAGGGAAAAAGCCTGTACAATGGTTCAGGGTCCTGCGGCCTTAAATTGCCGGGTGCCTCCTGGAATTCGGCGTCTTGCAAGATGCCTCCCAGACGCAAGGTGGCACCAGTGCCAACTTGGTCTGGTTTAAGAGTGCCTAGTGGGTCCTGAAAACTGACACCCAGAACAGTGGCTTGTGAGTTTTGTTTCCCAGGGAAAAAGCCTGTACAATGGTTCAGGGTCCTGCGGCCTTAAATTGCCGGGTGACTCCTGGAATTCCGCATCTCACCAGATGTTTCCCAGACGCTAAGCACACCAGTGCCAACTTGGTCTGGTTTAAGAGTGCCAAGTGGGTCCTGGAAACTGACACCCAGAACAGTGGCTTCTGAATATTTTTTCCCAGGGAAAAAGCCTGTAGAATGGTTCAGGGTCCTGCGGCCTTAAATTGCAGGGTGCCTTCTGGAATTGCGCCTCTCGCAGGATGCCTCCCAGACGCAAGGTGGCACCAGTGCCAACTTGGTCTGCTTTGAGATTGTCAAGTGGGTCCTGAAAACTGACACCCAGAACAGTGGCTTGTGAGTTTTGTTTCCCAGGGAAAAAGCCTGTAAAATGGTTCAGGGTCCTGCGGCCTTAAATTGCCGGATGCCTCCTGATATTCGGCGTCTTGCAAGATGCCTCCCAGACGCATGGTGGCACCAGTGCAAGCTTGGTCTTGGTTGAGAGTGCCAAGTGGGTCCTGCAAACTGACACCCAGAACAGTGGCTTCTGAATTTTGTTTTCCAGGGAAAAAGGCCTGTAGAATGGTTTTCAGTCCTGCGGCCTTAAATTGCCAGGTGCCTCCTGGAATTCAGCCTCTCGCAGGATGCATCCCAGACGCAAGGTGGCACCAGTGCCAACTTGGTCTGGTTTGAGAGTGCCAAGTGGGTCCTGAAAACTGACACCCAGAACAGTGGCTTGTGAGTTTTGTTTCCCAGGGAAAAAGCCTGTACAATGGTTGAGGGTCCTGCGGCCTTAAATTTCCAGGTGCCTCCTGGAATTCAGCCTCTCGCAGGATGCCTCCCAGACGCAAGGTGGCACCAGTGCCAACTTGGTCTGGTTTAAGAGTGCCAAGTGGGTCCTGAAAACTGATACCCAGAACAGTGGCTTGTGAGTTTTGTTTCCCAGGGAAAAAGCCTGTACAATGGTTCAGGGTCCTGCGGCCTTAAATTGCCGGGAGCCTCCTGGAATTCGGCCTCTCGCAGGATGCCTCCCAGACGCAAACTGGCACCAGTGCCAACTTGGTCTGGTTTAAGAGTGCCAAGTGGGTCCTGAAAACTGACACCCAGAACAGTGGCTTGTGAGTTTTGTTTCCCAGGGAAAAAGCCTGTACAATGGTTCAGGGTCCTGCGGCCTTAAATTGCCGGGTGCCTCCTGGAATTCGGCCTCTCGCAGGATGCCTCCCAGACGCAAGGTGGCACCAGTGCCAACTTGGTCTGCTTTGAGAGTGCCAAGTGCGTCCTTAAAACTGACACCCAGAACAGTGGCTTGTGAGTTTTGTTTCCCCGGGAAAAAGCCTGTACAATGCTTCAGGGTCCTGCGGCCTTAAATTGCCGGGTGCCTCCTGGAATTCAGCCTCTCGCAGGATGCCTCCCAGACGCAAGGTGGCACCAGTTCCAACTTGGTCTGGTTTAAGAGTGCCAAGTGGGTCCTGGAAACTGACACCCAGAACAGTGGCTTGTGAGTTTTGTTTCCCAGGGAAAAAGCCTGTAGAATGGTTCAGGGGCCTGAGGCCTTAAATTGCCGGGTGCCTCCTGGAATTCGGCCTCTCGCAGGATGCCTCCCAGACGCAAGGTGGCACCAGTGCCAACTTGGTCTGGTTTATGAGTGCCAAGTGGGTCCTGAAAACTGACACCCAGAACAGTGGCTTGTGAGTTGTGTTTCCCAGGGAAAAAGCCTGTACAATGGTTCAGGGTCCTGCGGCCTTAAATTGCCGGGTGCCTCCTGGAATTGCGCCTCTCGCAGGATGCCTCCCAGACGCAAGGTGGCACCAGTGCCAACTTGGTCTGCTTTGAGAGTGTCAAGTGGGTCCTGAAAACTGACACCCAGAACAGTGGCTTGTGAGTTTTGTTTCCCAGGGAAAAAGCCTGTACAATGGTTCAGGGTCCTGCGGACTTAAATTGCCGGGTGCCTCCTGGAATTCGGCCACTCGCAGGATGCCTCCCAGACGCAAGGTGGCACCAGTTCCAACTTGGTCTGGTTTAAGAGTGCCAAGTGGGTCCTGAAAACTGACACCCAGAACAGTGGCTTGTGAGTTTTGTTTCCCAGGGAAAAAGCCTGTACAATGGTTCAGGAGCCTGCGGACTTAAATTGCCAGGTGCCTCCTGGAATTCGGCCACTCGCAGGATGGCTCCCAGACGCAAGGTGGCACCAGTTCCAACTTGGTCTGGTTTAAGAGTGTCAAGTGGGTCCTGAAAACTGACACCCAGAACAGTGGCTTGTGAGTTTTGTTTCCCAGGGAAAAAGCCTGTACAATGGTTCAGGGGCCTGCGGCCTTAAATTGCCAGGTGCCTCCTGGAATTCGGCCTCTCGCAGGATGCCTCCCAGACGCAAGGTGGCACCAGTTCCAACTTGGTAGGGTTTAAGAGTGCCAAGTGGGTCCTGAAAACTGACACCCAGAACAGTGGCTTGTGAGTTTTGTTTCCCAGGGAAAAAGCCTGTAAAATGGTTCAGGGGCCTGCGGCCTTAAATTGCCGGCTGCCTCCTGGAGATCCGCATCACACAGGATGCCTCCCAGGCGCAACATGACACCAGTGCCAACTTAGTCTGGTTTAAGAGTGCCAAGTGGGTCCTGAAAACTGACACCCAGAACAGTGGCTTGTGAGTTTTGTTTCCCAGGGAAAAAGCCTGTACAATGGTTCAGGGTCCTGCGGCCTTTAATTGCCGGGTGCCTCCTGGAATTCGGCGTCTTGCAAGATGCCTCCCAGACGCAAGGTGGCACCAGTGCCAACTTGGTCTTGTTTGAGAGTGCCAAGTGGGTCCTGAAAACTGACACCCAGAACAGTGGCTTGTGAGTTGTGTTTCCCAGGGAAAAAGCCTGTACAATGGTTCAGGGTCCTGCGGCCTTAAATTGCCGGGTGCCTCCTGGAATTGCGCCTCTCGCAGGATGCCTCCAAGACGCAAGGTGGCACCAGTGCCAACTTGGTCTGGTTTGAGAGTGCCTGGTGGCTCCTGCAAACTGACACCCAGAACAGTGGCTTGTGAATTTTGTTTCCCAGGGAAAAAGCCTGTACAATGGTTCAGGGTCCTGCGGACTTAAATTGCCGGGTGCCTCCTGGAATTCGGCCACTCGCAGAATGCCTCCCAGACGCAAGGTGGCACCAGTTCCAACTTGGTAGGGTTTAAGAGTGCCAAGTGGGTCCTGAAAACTGACACCCAGAACAGTGGCTTGTGAGTTTTGTTTCCCAGGGAAAAAGCCTGTAAAATGGTTCAGGGGCCTGCGGCCTTAAATTGCCGGCTGCCTCCTGGAGATCCGCATCTCACAGGATGCCTCCTAGGCGCAACATGACACCAGTGCCAACTTAGTCTGGTTTAAGAGTGCCAAGTGGGTCCTGAAAACTGACACCCAGAACAGTGGCTTGTGAGTTTTGTTTCCCAGGGAAAAAGCCTGTACAATGGTTCAGGGTCCTGCGGCCTTTAATTGCCGGGTGCCTCCTGGAATTCGGCGTCTTGCAAGATGCCTCCCAGACGCAAGGTGGCACCAGTGCCAACTTGGTCTGGTTTGAGAGTGCCAAGTGGGTCCTGAAAACTGACACCCAGAACAGTGGCTTGTGAGTTTTGTTTCCCAGGGAAAAAGCCTGTACAATGGTTCAGGGTCCTGCGGCCTTAAATTGCCGGGTGCCTCCTGGAATTGCGCCTCTCGCAGGATGCCTCCAAGACGCAAAATGGCACCAGTGCCAACTTGGTCTGGTTTAGAGTGCCTGGTGGCTCCTGCAAACTGACACCCAGAACAGTGGCTTGTGAGTTTTGTTTCCCAGGGAAAAAGCCTGTACAATGGTTCAGGGTCCTGAGGCCTTAAATTGCCGGGTGCCTCCTGGAATTCGGCCTCTCGCAGGATGCCTCCCAGACGCAAGGTGGCACATGTTCCAAATTGGTGTGGTTTAAGAGTGCAAAGTGGGTCCTGAAAACTGATACCTAGAACAGTGGCTTGTGAGTTTTGTTACCCAGGGAAAACGCCTGTACAATGGTTCAGGGTCCTGCGGCCTTAAATTGCCGGGTGCATCCTGGAATTCGGCCTCTCGCAGGATGCCTCCCAGGCGCAACATGACACCAGTGACAACTTGGTCTGGTTTAAGAGTGCCTAGTGGGTCCTGAAAACTGACACCTAGAACAGTGGCTTGTGGGTTTTGTTTCCCAGGGAAAAAGCCTGTACAATGGTTCAGGGTCCTGCGGCCTTAAATTGCGGGGTGCCTCCTGGAATTCCGCATCTCGCCAATTGTTTCCCAGACGCTAAGCAACACCAGTGCCAACTTGGTCTGGTTTGAGACTGTCAAGTGGGTCCTGAAAACTGACACCCAGAACAGTGGCTTGTGAGTTTTGTTTCCCAGGGAAAAAGCCTGTACAATGGTTCAGGGTCCTGCGGCCTTAAATTGCCGGGTGCCTCCTGATATTCGGCGTCTTGCAAGATGCCTCCCAGACGCATGGTGGCACCAGTGCCAGCTTGGTCTGGGTTGAGAGTGCCAAGTGTGTCCTGCAAACTGACACCCAGAACAGTGGCTTCTGAATTTTGTTTTCCAGGGAAAAAGGCCTGTAGAATGGTTTTCGGTCCTGCAGCCTTAAAATGCCAGGTGCCTCCTGGAATTCAGCCTCTCGCAGGATGCCTCCCAGACGCAAGGTGGCACCAGTTCCAACTTGGTCTGGTTTAAGAGTGCCAAGTGGGTCCTGAAAACTGACACCCAGAACAGTGGCTTGTGAGTTTTGTTTCCCAGGGAAAAAGCCTGTACAATGGTTCAGGGTCCTGCGGCCTTAAATTGCGGGGTGCCTCCTGGAATTCCGCACCTCGCCAGTTGTTTCCCAGACGCTAAGCAACACCAGTGCCAACTTGGACTGGTTTGAGAGTGCCAAGTGGGTCCTGAAAACTGACACCCAGAAGAGTGGCTTGTGAGTTTTGTTTCCCAGGGAAAAAGCCTGCACAATGGTACAGGGCCCTGCGGCCTTTAATTCCTCGGTGCGTCCTGGAATTGCGCCTCTCGCAGGATGCCTTTCAGACGCAAGGTGGCACCAGTGCCAACTTGGTCTGCTTTGAGAGTGTCAAGTGGGTCCTGAAAACTGACACCCAGAACAGTGGCTTGTGAGTTTTGTTTCCCAGGGAAAAAGCCTGTACAATGGTTCAGGGGCCTGAGGCCTTAAATTGCGGGGTGCCTCCTGGAATTCGGCCTCTCGCAGGATGCCTCCCAGATGCAAGGTGGCACCAGTGCCAACTTGGTCTGGTTTAAGAGTGCCAAGTGGGTCCTGCAAACTGACACCCAGAACAGTGGCTTGTGAGTTTTGTTTCCCAGGGAAAAAGCCTGTACAATGGTTCAGGTTCACGCGGCCTTAAATTGCGGGGTGCCTCCTGGAATTCCGCATCTCGCCAGATGTTTCCAAGACGTTAAGCAACACCAGTGCCAACTTGGTCTGGTTTGAGAGTGCCAAGTCTGTCCTGAAAACTGACACCACGAACCGTGGCTTGTGAGTTTTGTTTCCCAGGGAAAAAGCCTGTACAATGGTTCAGGGTCCTGCGGCCTTAAATTGCCGGGTGCCTCCTGGAATTCGGCGTCTTGCAAGATGCCTCCCAGACGCAAGGTGGCACCAGTGCCAACTTGGTCTGGTTTAAGAGTGCCTAGTGGGTCCTGAAAACTGACACCCAGAACAGTGGCTTGTGAGTTTTGTTTCCCAGGGAAAAAGCCTGTACAATGGTTCAGGGTCCTGCGGCCTTAAATTGCCGGGTGCCTCCTGGAATTGCGCCTCTCGCAGGATGCCTCCCAGACGCAAGGTGGCACCAGTGCCAACTTGGTCTGCTTTGAGAGTGTCAAGTGGGTCCTGAAAACTGACACCCAGAACAGTGGCTTGTGAGTTTTGTTTCCCAGGGAAAAAGCCTGTACAATGGTTCAGGGTCCTGCGGACTTAAATTGCCGGGTGCCTCCTGGAATTCGGCCACTCGCAGGATGCCTCCCAGACGCAAGGTGGCACCAGTTCCAACTTGGTCTGGTTTAAGAGTGCCAAGTGGGTCCTGAAAACTGACACCCAGAACAGTGGCTTGTGAGTTTTGTTTCCCAGGGAAAAAGCCTGTACAATGGTTCAGGAGCCTGCGGACTTAAATTGCCAGGTGCCTCCTGGAATTCGGCCACTCGCAGGATGGCTCCCAGACGCAAGGTGGCACCAGTTCCAACTTGGTCTGGTTTAAGAGTGTCAAGTGGGTCCTGAAAACTGACACCCAGAACAGTGGCTTGTGAGTTTTGTTTCCCAGGGAAAAAGCCTGTACAATGGTTCAGGGGCCTGCGGCCTTAAATTGCCAGGTGCCTCCTGGAATTCGGCCTCTCGCAGGATGCCTCCCAGACGCAAGGTGGCACCAGTTCCAACTTGGTAGGGTTTAAGAGTGCCAAGTGGGTCCTGAAAACTGACACCCAGAACAGTGGCTTGTGAGTTTTGTTTCCCAGGGAAAAAGCCTGTAAAATGGTTCAGGGGCCTGCGGCCTTAAATTGCCGGCTGCCTCCTGGAGATCCGCATCACACAGGATGCCTCCCAGGCGCAACATGACACCAGTGCCAACTTAGTCTGGTTTAAGAGTGCCAAGTGGGTCCTGAAAACTGACACCCAGAACAGTGGCTTGTGAGTTTTGTTTCCCAGGGAAAAAGCCTGTACAATGGTTCAGGGTCCTGCGGCCTTTAATTGCCGGGTGCCTCCTGGAATTCGGCGTCTTGCAAGATGCCTCCCAGACGCAAGGTGGCACCAGTGCCAACTTGGTCTTGTTTGAGAGTGCCAAGTGGGTCCTGAAAACTGACACCCAGAACAGTGGCTTGTGAGTTGTGTTTCCCAGGGAAAAAGCCTGTACAATGGTTCAGGGTCCTGCGGCCTTAAATTGCCGGGTGCCTCCTGGAATTGCGCCTCTCGCAGGATGCCTCCAAGACGCAAGGTGGCACCAGTGCCAACTTGGTCTGGTTTGAGAGTGCCTGGTGGCTCCTGCAAACTGACACCCAGAACAGTGGCTTGTGAATTTTGTTTCCCAGGGAAAAAGCCTGTACAATGGTTCAGGGTCCTGCGGACTTAAATTGCCGGGTGCCTCCTGGAATTCGGCCACTCGCAGAATGCCTCCCAGACGCAAGGTGGCACCAGTTCCAACTTGGTAGGGTTTAAGAGTGCCAAGTGGGTCCTGAAAACTGACACCCAGAACAGTGGCTTGTGAGTTTTGTTTCCCAGGGAAAAAGCCTGTAAAATGGTTCAGGGGCCTGCGGCCTTAAATTGCCGGCTGCCTCCTGGAGATCCGCATCTCACAGGATGCCTCCTAGGCGCAACATGACACCAGTGCCAACTTAGTCTGGTTTAAGAGTGCCAAGTGGGTCCTGAAAACTGACACCCAGAACAGTGGCTTGTGAGTTTTGTTTCCCAGGGAAAAAGCCTGTACAATGGTTCAGGGTCCTGCGGCCTTTAATTGCCGGGTGCCTCCTGGAATTCGGCGTCTTGCAAGATGCCTCCCAGACGCAAGGTGGCACCAGTGCCAACTTGGTCTGGTTTGAGAGTGCCAAGTGGGTCCTGAAAACTGACACCCAGAACAGTGGCTTGTGAGTTTTGTTTCCCAGGGAAAAAGCCTGTACAATGGTTCAGGGTCCTGCGGCCTTAAATTGCCGGGTGCCTCCTGGAATTGCGCCTCTCGCAGGATGCCTCCAAGACGCAAAATGGCACCAGTGCCAACTTGGTCTGGTTTAGAGTGCCTGGTGGCTCCTGCAAACTGACACCCAGAACAGTGGCTTGTGAGTTTTGTTTCCCAGGGAAAAAGCCTGTACAATGGTTCAGGGTCCTGAGGCCTTAAATTGCCGGGTGCCTCCTGGAATTCGGCCTCTCGCAGGATGCCTCCCAGACGCAAGGTGGCACATGTTCCAAATTGGTGTGGTTTAAGAGTGCAAAGTGGGTCCTGAAAACTGATACCTAGAACAGTGGCTTGTGAGTTTTGTTACCCAGGGAAAACGCCTGTACAATGGTTCAGGGTCCTGCGGCCTTAAATTGCCGGGTGCATCCTGGAATTCGGCCTCTCGCAGGATGCCTCCCAGGCGCAACATGACACCAGTGACAACTTGGTCTGGTTTAAGAGTGCCTAGTGGGTCCTGAAAACTGACACCTAGAACAGTGGCTTGTGGGTTTTGTTTCCCAGGGAAAAAGCCTGTACAATGGTTCAGGGTCCTGCGGCCTTAAATTGCGGGGTGCCTCCTGGAATTCCGCATCTCGCCAATTGTTTCCCAGACGCTAAGCAACACCAGTGCCAACTTGGTCTGGTTTGAGACTGTCAAGTGGGTCCTGAAAACTGACACCCAGAACAGTGGCTTGTGAGTTTTGTTTCCCAGGGAAAAAGCCTGTACAATGGTTCAGGGTCCTGCGGCCTTAAATTGCCGGGTGCCTCCTGATATTCGGCGTCTTGCAAGATGCCTCCCAGACGCATGGTGGCACCAGTGCCAGCTTGGTCTGGGTTGAGAGTGCCAAGTGTGTCCTGCAAACTGACACCCAGAACAGTGGCTTCTGAATTTTGTTTTCCAGGGAAAAAGGCCTGTAGAATGGTTTTCGGTCCTGCAGCCTTAAAATGCCAGGTGCCTCCTGGAATTCAGCCTCTCGCAGGATGCCTCCCAGACGCAAGGTGGCACCAGTTCCAACTTGGTCTGGTTTAAGAGTGCCAAGTGGGTCCTGCAAACTGACACCCAGAACAGTGGCTTGTGAGTTTTGTTTCCCAGGGAAAAAGCCTGTACAATGGTTCAGGGTCCTGCGGCCTTAAATTGCGGGGTGCCTCCTGGAATTCCGCACCTCGCCAGTTGTTTCCCAGACGCTAAGCAACACCAGTGCCAACTTGGACTGGTTTGAGAGTGCCAAGTGGGTCCTGAAAACTGACACCCAGAAGAGTGGCTTGTGAGTTTTGTTTCCCAGGGAAAAAGCCTGCACAATGGTACAGGGCCCTGCGGCCTTTAATTCCTCGGTGCGTCCTGGAATTGCGCCTCTCGCAGGATGCCTTTCAGACGCAAGGTGGCACCAGTGCCAACTTGGTCTGCTTTGAGAGTGTCAAGTGGGTCCTGAAAACTGACACCCAGAACAGTGGCTTGTGAGTTTTGTTTCCCAGGGAAAAAGCCTGTACAATGGTTCAGGGGCCTGAGGCCTTAAATTGCGGGGTGCCTCCTGGAATTCGGCCTCTCGCAGGATGCCTCCCAGATGCAAGGTGGCACCAGTGCCAACTTGGTCTGGTTTAAGAGTGCCAAGTGGGTCCTGCAAACTGACACCCAGAACAGTGGCTTGTGAGTTTTGTTTCCCAGGGAAAAAGCCTGTACAATGGTTCAGGTTCACGCGGCCTTAAATTGCGGGGTGCCTCCTGGAATTCCGCATCTCGCCAGATGTTTCCAAGACGTTAAGCAACACCAGTGCCAACTTGGTCTGGTTTGAGAGTGCCAAGTCTGTCCTGAAAACTGACACCACGAACCGTGGCTTGTGAGTTTTGTTTCCCAGGGAAAAAGCCTGTACAATGGTTCAGGGTCCTGCGGCCTTAAATTGCCGGGTGCCTCCTGGAATTCGGCGTCTTGCAAGATGCCTCCCAGACGCAAGGTGGCACCAGTGCCAACTTGGTCTGGTTTAAGAGTGCCTAGTGGGTCCTGAAAACTGACACCCAGAACAGTGGCTTGTGAGTTTTGTTTCCCAGGGAAAAAGCCTGTACAATGGTTCAGGGTCCTGCGGCCTTAAATTGCCGGGTGACTCCTGGAATTCCGCATCTCACCAGATGTTTCCCAGACGCTAAGCACACCAGTGCCAACTTGGTCTGGTTTAAGAGTGCCAAGTGGGTCCTGGAAACTGACACCCAGAACAGTGGCTTCTGAATATTTTTTCCCAGGGAAAAAGCCTGTAGAATGGTTCAGGGTCCTGCGGCCTTAAATTGCAGGGTGCCTCCTGGAATTGCGCCTCTCGCAGGATGCCTCCCAGACGCAAGGTGGCACCAGTGCCAACTTGGTCTGCTTTGAGATTGTCAAGTGGGTCCTGAAAACTGACACCCAGAACAGTGGCTTGTGAGTTTTGTTTCCCAGGGAAAAAGCCTGTAAAATGGTTCAGGGTCCTGCGGCCTTAAATTGCCGGATGCCTCCTGATATTCGGCGTCTTGCAAGATGCCTCCCAGACGCATGGTGGCACCAGTGCAAGCTTGGTCTTGGTTGAGAGTGCCAAGTGGGTCCTGCAAACTGACACCCAGAACAGTGGCTTCTGAATTTTGTTTTCCAGGGAAAAAGGCCTGTAGAATGGTTTTCAGTCCTGCGGCCTTAAATTGCCAGGTGCCTCCTGGAATTCAGCCTCTCGCAGGATGCATCCCAGACGCAAGGTGGCACCAGTGCCAACTTGGTCTGGTTTGAGAGTGCCAAGTGGGTCCTGAAAACTGACACCCAGAACAGTGGCTTGTGAGTTTTGTTTCCCAGGGAAAAAGCCTGTACAATGGTTGAGGGTCCTGCGGCCTTAAATTTCCAGGTGCCTCCTGGAATTCAGCCTCTCGCAGGATGCCTCCCAGACGCAAGGTGGCACCAGTGCCAACTTGGTCTGGTTTAAGAGTGCCAAGTGGGTCCTGAAAACTGATACCCAGAACAGTGGCTTGTGAGTTTTGTTTCCCAGGGAAAAAGCCTGTACAATGGTTCAGGGTCCTGCGGCCTTAAATTGCCGGGAGCCTCCTGGAATTCGGCCTCTCGCAGGATGCCTCCCAGACGCAAACTGGCACCAGTGCCAACTTGGTCTGGTTTAAGAGTGCCAAGTGGGTCCTGAAAACTGACACCCAGAACAGTGGCTTGTGAGTTTTGTTTCCCAGGGAAAAAGCCTGTACAATGGTTCAGGGTCCTGCGGCCTTAAATTGCCGGGTGCCTCCTGGAATTCGGCCTCTCGCAGGATGCCTCCCAGACGCAAGGTGGCACCAGTGCCAACTTGGTCTGCTTTGAGAGTGCCAAGTGCGTCCTTAAAACTGACACCCAGAACAGTGGCTTGTGAGTTTTGTTTCCCCGGGAAAAAGCCTGTACAATGCTTCAGGGTCCTGCGGCCTTAAATTGCCGGGTGCCTCCTGGAATTCAGCCTCTCGCAGGATGCCTCCCAGACGCAAGGTGGCACCAGTTCCAACTTGGTCTGGTTTAAGAGTGCCAAGTGGGTCCTGGAAACTGACACCCAGAACAGTGGCTTGTGAGTTTTGTTTCCCAGGGAAAAAGCCTGTAGAATGGTTCAGGGGCCTGAGGCCTTAAATTGCCGGGTGCCTCCTGGAATTCGGCCTCTCGCAGGATGCCTCCCAGACGCAAGGTGGCACCAGTGCCAACTTGGTCTGGTTTATGAGTGCCAAGTGTGTCCTGAAAACTGACACCCAGAACAGTGGCTTGTGAGTTGTGTTTCCCAGGGAAAAAGCCTGTACAATGGTTCAGGGTCCTGCGGCCTTAAATTGCCGGGTGCCTCCTGGAATTGCGCCTCTCGCAGGATGCCTCCCAGACGCAAGGTGGCACCAGTGCCAACTTGGTCTGCTTTGAGAGTGTCAAGTGGGTCCTGAAAACTGACACCCAGAACAGTGGCTTGTGAGTTTTGTTTCCCAGGGAAAAATCCTGTACAATGGTTCAGGGGCCTGAGGCCTTTAATTGCCAGGTGCCTCCTGGAATTCGGCCTCTCTCAGGATGCCTCCCAGACGCAAGGTGGCACCAGTGCCAACTTGGTCTGGTTTAAGAGTGCCAAGTGGGTCCTGAAAACTGACACCCAGAACAGTGGCTTGTGAGTTTTGTTTCCCAGGGAAAAATCCTGTACAATGGTTCAGGGTCCTGAGGCCTTAAATTGCCAGGTGCCTCCTGGAATTCGGCCTCTCTCAGGATGCCTCCCAGACGCAAGGTGGCACATGTTCCAAATTGGTCTGGTTTAAGAGTGCCAAGTGGGTCCTGAAAACTGATACCCAGAACAGTGGCTTATTAGTTTTGTTTCCCAGGGAAAAAGCCTGTACAATGGTTCAGGGTCCTGAGGCCTTAAATTGCCGGGTGCCTCCTGGAATTGCGCCTCTCGCAGGATGCCTCCCAGACGCAAGGTGGCACCAGTGCCAACTTGGTCTGCTTTGAGAGTGTCAAGTGGGTCCTGAAAACTGACACCCAGAACAGTGGCTTGTGAGTTTTGTTGCCCAGGGAAAAAGCCTGTACAATGGTTCAGGGTCCTGCGGCCTTAAATTGCCAGGTGCCACCTGGAATTGCGCCTCTCGCAGGATGCCTCCCAGACGCAAGGTGGCACCAGTGCCAACTTGGTCTGGTTTGAGAGTGCTAGGTGCCTCCTTGAAACTGACACCCAGAACAATGGCTTCTGAATTTTTTTTTCCAGGGAAAAAGCCTGTAGATTCGTTTTGAGTCCTGCGGCCTTAAATTGCCGGGTGCCTCCTGGAATTAGGCCTCTCGCAGGATGCCTCCCAGACGCAAGGTGGCACCAGTGCCAACTTGGTCTGGTTTAAGAGTGCCTAGTGGGTCCTGAAAACTGACACCCAGAACAGTGGCTTGTGAGTTTTGTTTCCCAGGGAAAAAGCCTGTACAATGGTTCAGGGTCCTGCGGCCTTAAATTGCCGGGTGCCTCCTGGAATTCCGCATCTCGCAGGATGCCTCCCAGACGCAAGGTGGCACATGTTCCAAATTGGTCTGGTTTAAGAGTGCCAAGTGGGTCCTGAAAACTGACACCCAGAACAGTGGCTTGTGAGTTTTGTTTCCCAGGGAAAAAGCCTGTACAATGGTTCAGGGTCCTGCGGCCTTAAATTGCCGGGTGCCTCCTGGAATTCGGCGTCTTGCAAGACGCCTCCCAGACGCAAGGTGGCACCAGTGCCAACTTGGTCTGGTTTAAGAGTGCCAAGTGGGTCCTGGAAACTGACACCCAGAACAGTGGCTTGTGAGTTTTGTTTCCCAGGGAAAAAGCCTGTACAATGGTTCAGGGTCCTGCGGCCTTAAATTGCCGGGTGCCTCCTGGAATTCCGCATCTCGCCAATTGTTTCCCAGACGCTAAGAAACACCAGTGCCAACTTGGTCTGGTTTAAGAGTGCCAAGTGGGTCCTGGAAACTGACACCCAGAACAGTGGCTTCTGAATATTTTTTCCCAGGGAAAAAGCCTGTAGAATGGTTCAGGGTCCTGCGGCCTTAAATTGCAGGGTGCCTCCTGGAATTGCGCCTCTCGCAGGATGCCTCCCAGACGCAAGGTGGCCCCAGTGCCAACTTGGTCTGGTTTAAGAGTGCCAAGTGGGTCCTGCAAACTGACACCCTGAACAGTGGTTTGTGAGTTTTGTTTCCCAGGGAAAAAGCCTGTACAATGGTTCAGGGTCCTGCGGCCTTAAATTGCCGGGTGCCTCCTGGAATTCGGCCTCTCGCAGGATGCCTCCCAGACGCAAGGTGGCACCAGTGCCAACTTGGTCTGCTTTGAGAGTGTCAAGTGGGTCCTGAAAACTGACACCCAGAACAGTGGCTTGTGAGTTTTGTTTCCCAGGGAAAAATCCTGTACAATGGTTCAGGGGCCTGAGGCCTTAAATTGCCGGGTGCCTCCTGGAATTCGGCCTCTCGCAGGATGCCTCCCAGACGCAAGGTGGCACATGTTCCAAATTGGTGTGGTTTAAGAGTGCAAAGTGGGTCCTGAAAACTGATACCCAGAACCGTGGCTTGTGAGTTTTGTTACCCAGGGAAAACGCCTGTACAATGGTTCAGGGTCCTGCGGCCTTAAATTGCCGGGTGCCTCCTGGAATTCGGCCTCTCGCAGGATGCCTCCCAGGCGCAACATGACACCAGTGCCAACTTGGTCTGGTTTAAGAGTGCCAAGTGGGTCCTGAAAACTGACACCCAGAACAGTGGCTTGTGGGTTTTGTTTCCCAGGGAAAAAGCCTGTACAATGGTTCAGGGTCTTGCGGCCTTTAAATTGCGGGGTGCCTCCTGGAATTCCGCATCTCGCCAATTGTTTCCCAGACGCTAAGCAACACCAGTGCCAACTTGGTCTGGTTTGAGACTGTCAAGTGGGTCCTGAAAACTGACACCCAGAACAGTGGCTTGTGAGTTTTGTTTCCCAGGGAAAAAGCCTGTAAAATGGTTCAGGGGCCTGCGGCCTTAAATTGCCGGCTGCCTCCTGGAGATCCGCATCTCACAGGATGCCTCCTAGGCGCAACATGACACCAGTGCCAACTTAGTCTGGTTTAAGAGTGCCAAGTGGGTCCTGAAAACTGACACCCAGAACAGTGGCTTGTGAGTTTTGTTTCCCAGGGAAAAAGCCTGTACAATGGTTCAGGGTCCTGCGGCCTTTAATTGCCGGGTGCCTCCTGGAATTCGGCGTCTTGCAAGATGCCTCCCAGACGCAAGGTGGCACCAGTGCCAACTTGGTCTGGTTTGAGAGTGCCAAGTGGGTCCTGAAAACTGACACCCAGAACAGTGGCTTGTGAGTTTTGTTTCCCAGGGAAAAAGCCTGTACAATGGTTCAGGGTCCTGCGGCCTTAAATTGCCGGGTGCCTCCTGGAATTGCGCCTCTCGCAGGATGCCTCCAAGACGCAAAATGGCACCAGTGCCAACTTGGTCTGGTTTAGAGTGCCTGGTGGCTCCTGCAAACTGACACCCAGAACAGTGGCTTGTGAGTTTTGTTTCCCAGGGAAAAAGCCTGTACAATGGTTCAGGGTCCTGAGGCCTTAAATTGCCGGGTGCCTCCTGGAATTCGGCCTCTCGCAGGATGCCTCCCAGACGCAAGGTGGCACATGTTCCAAATTGGTGTGGTTTAAGAGTGCAAAGTGGGTCCTGAAAACTGATACCTAGAACAGTGGCTTGTGAGTTTTGTTACCCAGGGAAAACGCCTGTACAATGGTTCAGGGTCCTGCGGCCTTAAATTGCCGGGTGCATCCTGGAATTCGGCCTCTCGCAGGATGCCTCCCAGGCGCAACATGACACCAGTGACAACTTGGTCTGGTTTAAGAGTGCCTAGTGGGTCCTGAAAACTGACACCTAGAACAGTGGCTTGTGGGTTTTGTTTCCCAGGGAAAAAGCCTGTACAATGGTTCAGGGTCCTGCGGCCTTAAATTGCGGGGTGCCTCCTGGAATTCCGCATCTCGCCAATTGTTTCCCAGACGCTAAGCAACACCAGTGCCAACTTGGTCTGGTTTGAGACTGTCAAGTGGGTCCTGAAAACTGACACCCAGAACAGTGGCTTGTGAGTTTTGTTTCCCAGGGAAAAAGCCTGTACAATGGTTCAGGGTCCTGCGGCCTTAAATTGCCGGGTGCCTCCTGATATTCGGCGTCTTGCAAGATGCCTCCCAGACGCATGGTGGCACCAGTGCCAGCTTGGTCTGGGTTGAGAGTGCCAAGTGTGTCCTGCAAACTGACACCCAGAACAGTGGCTTCTGAATTTTGTTTTCCAGGGAAAAAGGCCTGTAGAATGGTTTTCGGTCCTGCAGCCTTAAAATGCCAGGTGCCTCCTGGAATTCAGCCTCTCGCAGGATGCCTCCCAGACGCAAGGTGGCACCAGTTCCAACTTGGTCTGGTTTAAGAGTGCCAAGTGGGTCCTGCAAACTGACACCCAGAACAGTGGCTTGTGAGTTTTGTTTCCCAGGGAAAAAGCCTGTACAATGGTTCAGGGTCCTGCGGCCTTAAATTGCGGGGTGCCTCCTGGAATTCCGCACCTCGCCAGTTGTTTCCCAGACGCTAAGCAACACCAGTGCCAACTTGGACTGGTTTGAGAGTGCCAAGTGGGTCCTGAAAACTGACACCCAGAAGAGTGGCTTGTGAGTTTTGTTTCCCAGGGAAAAAGCCTGCACAATGGTACAGGGCCCTGCGGCCTTTAATTCCTCGGTGCGTCCTGGAATTGCGCCTCTCGCAGGATGCCTTTCAGACGCAAGGTGGCACCAGTGCCAACTTGGTCTGCTTTGAGAGTGTCAAGTGGGTCCTGAAAACTGACACCCAGAACAGTGGCTTGTGAGTTTTGTTTCCCAGGGAAAAAGCCTGTACAATGGTTCAGGGGCCTGAGGCCTTAAATTGCGGGGTGCCTCCTGGAATTCGGCCTCTCGCAGGATGCCTCCCAGATGCAAGGTGGCACCAGTGCCAACTTGGTCTGGTTTAAGAGTGCCAAGTGGGTCCTGCAAACTGACACCCAGAACAGTGGCTTGTGAGTTTTGTTTCCCAGGGAAAAAGCCTGTACAATGGTTCAGGTTCACGCGGCCTTAAATTGCGGGGTGCCTCCTGGAATTCCGCATCTCGCCAGATGTTTCCAAGACGTTAAGCAACACCAGTGCCAACTTGGTCTGGTTTGAGAGTGCCAAGTCTGTCCTGAAAACTGACACCACGAACCGTGGCTTGTGAGTTTTGTTTCCCAGGGAAAAAGCCTGTACAATGGTTCAGGGTCCTGCGGCCTTAAATTGCCGGGTGCCTCCTGGAATTCGGCGTCTTGCAAGATGCCTCCCAGACGCAAGGTGGCACCAGTGCCAACTTGGTCTGGTTTAAGAGTGCCTAGTGGGTCCTGAAAACTGACACCCAGAACAGTGGCTTGTGAGTTTTGTTTCCCAGGGAAAAAGCCTGTACAATGGTTCAGGGTCCTGCGGCCTTAAATTGCCGGGTGACTCCTGGAATTCCGCATCTCACCAGATGTTTCCCAGACGCTAAGCACACCAGTGCCAACTTGGTCTGGTTTAAGAGTGCCAAGTGGGTCCTGGAAACTGACACCCAGAACAGTGGCTTCTGAATATTTTTTCCCAGGGAAAAAGCCTGTAGAATGGTTCAGGGTCCTGCGGCCTTAAATTGCAGGGTGCCTCCTGGAATTGCGCCTCTCGCAGGATGCCTCCCAGACGCAAGGTGGCACCAGTGCCAACTTGGTCTGCTTTGAGATTGTCAAGTGGGTCCTGAAAACTGACACCCAGAACAGTGGCTTGTGAGTTTTGTTTCCCAGGGAAAAAGCCTGTAAAATGGTTCAGGGTCCTGCGGCCTTAAATTGCCGGATGCCTCCTGATATTCGGCGTCTTGCAAGATGCCTCCCAGACGCATGGTGGCACCAGTGCAAGCTTGGTCTTGGTTGAGAGTGCCAAGTGGGTCCTGCAAACTGACACCCAGAACAGTGGCTTCTGAATTTTGTTTTCCAGGGAAAAAGGCCTGTAGAATGGTTTTCAGTCCTGCGGCCTTAAATTGCCAGGTGCCTCCTGGAATTCAGCCTCTCGCAGGATGCATCCCAGACGCAAGGTGGCACCAGTGCCAACTTGGTCTGGTTTGAGAGTGCCAAGTGGGTCCTGAAAACTGACACCCAGAACAGTGGCTTGTGAGTTTTGTTTCCCAGGGAAAAAGCCTGTACAATGGTTGAGGGTCCTGCGGCCTTAAATTTCCAGGTGCCTCCTGGAATTCAGCCTCTCGCAGGATGCCTCCCAGACGCAAGGTGGCACCAGTGCCAACTTGGTCTGGTTTAAGAGTGCCAAGTGGGTCCTGAAAACTGATACCCAGAACAGTGGCTTGTGAGTTTTGTTTCCCAGGGAAAAAGCCTGTACAATGGTTCAGGGTCCTGCGGCCTTAAATTGCCGGGAGCCTCCTGGAATTCGGCCTCTCGCAGGATGCCTCCCAGACGCAAACTGGCACCAGTGCCAACTTGGTCTGGTTTAAGAGTGCCAAGTGGGTCCTGAAAACTGACACCCAGAACAGTGGCTTGTGAGTTTTGTTTCCCAGGGAAAAAGCCTGTACAATGGTTCAGGGTCCTGCGGCCTTAAATTGCCGGGTGCCTCCTGGAATTCGGCCTCTCGCAGGATGCCTCCCAGACGCAAGGTGGCACCAGTGCCAACTTGGTCTGCTTTGAGAGTGCCAAGTGCGTCCTTAAAACTGACACCCAGAACAGTGGCTTGTGAGTTTTGTTTCCCCGGGAAAAAGCCTGTACAATGCTTCAGGGTCCTGCGGCCTTAAATTGCCGGGTGCCTCCTGGAATTCAGCCTCTCGCAGGATGCCTCCCAGACGCAAGGTGGCACCAGTTCCAACTTGGTCTGGTTTAAGAGTGCCAAGTGGGTCCTGGAAACTGACACCCAGAACAGTGGCTTGTGAGTTTTGTTTCCCAGGGAAAAAGCCTGTAGAATGGTTCAGGGGCCTGAGGCCTTAAATTGCCGGGTGCCTCCTGGAATTCGGCCTCTCGCAGGATGCCTCCCAGACGCAAGGTGGCACCAGTGCCAACTTGGTCTGGTTTATGAGTGCCAAGTGGGTCCTGAAAACTGACACCCAGAACAGTGGCTTGTGAGTTGTGTTTCCCAGGGAAAAAGCCTGTACAATGGTTCAGGGTCCTGCGGCCTTAAATTGCCGGGTGCCTCCTGGAATTGCGCCTCTCGCAGGATGCCTCCCAGACGCAAGGTGGCACCAGTGCCAACTTGGTCTGCTTTGAGAGTGTCAAGTGGGTCCTGAAAACTGACACCCAGAACAGTGGCTTGTGAGTTTTGTTTCCCAGGGAAAAATCCTGTACAATGGTTCAGGGGCCTGAGGCCTTTAATTGCCAGGTGCCTCCTGGAATTCGGCCTCTCTCAGGATGCCTCCCAGACGCAAGGTGGCACCAGTGCCAACTTGGTCTGGTTTAAGAGTGCCAAGTGGGTCCTGAAAACTGACACCCAGAACAGTGGCTTGTGAGTTTTGTTTCCCAGGGAAAAATCCTGTACAATGGTTCAGGGTCCTGAGGCCTTAAATTGCCAGGTGCCTCCTGGAATTCGGCCTCTCTCAGGATGCCTCCCAGACGCAAGGTGGCACATGTTCCAAATTGGTCTGGTTTAAGAGTGCCAAGTGGGTCCTGAAAACTGATACCCAGAACAGTGGCTTATTAGTTTTGTTTCCCAGGGAAAAAGCCTGTACAATGGTTCAGGGTCCTGAGGCCTTAAATTGCCGGGTGCCTCCTGGAATTGCGCCTCTCGCAGGATGCCTCCCAGACGCAAGGTGGCACCAGTGCCAACTTGGTCTGCTTTGAGAGTGTCAAGTGGGTCCTGAAAACTGACACCCAGAACAGTGGCTTGTGAGTTTTGTTGCCCAGGGAAAAAGCCTGTACAATGGTTCAGGGTCCTGCGGCCTTAAATTGCCAGGTGCCACCTGGAATTGCGCCTCTCGCAGGATGCCTCCCAGACGCAAGGTGGCACCAGTGCCAACTTGGTCTGGTTTGAGAGTGCTAGGTGCCTCCTTGAAACTGACACCCAGAACAATGGCTTCTGAATTTTTTTTTCCAGGGAAAAAGCCTGTAGATTCGTTTTGAGTCCTGCGGCCTTAAATTGCCGGGTGCCTCCTGGAATTAGGCCTCTCGCAGGATGCCTCCCAGACGCAAGGTGGCACCAGTGCCAACTTGGTCTGGTTTAAGAGTGCCTAGTGGGTCCTGAAAACTGACACCCAGAACAGTGGCTTGTGAGTTTTGTTTCCCAGGGAAAAAGCCTGTACAATGGTTCAGGGTCCTGCGGCCTTAAATTGCCGGGTGCCTCCTGGAATTCCGCATCTCGCAGGATGCCTCCCAGACGCAAGGTGGCACATGTTCCAAATTGGTCTGGTTTAAGAGTGCCAAGTGGGTCCTGAAAACTGACACCCAGAACAGTGGCTTGTGAGTTTTGTTTCCCAGGGAAAAAGCCTGTACAATGGTTCAGGGTCCTGCGGCCTTAAATTGCCGGGTGCCTCCTGGAATTCGGCGTCTTGCAAGACGCCTCCCAGACGCAAGGTGGCACCAGTGCCAACTTGGTCTGGTTTAAGAGTGCCAAGTGGGTCCTGGAAACTGACACCCAGAACAGTGGCTTGTGAGTTTTGTTTCCCAGGGAAAAAGCCTGTACAATGGTTCAGGGTCCTGCGGCCTTAAATTGCCGGGTGCCTCCTGGAATTCCGCATCTCGCCAATTGTTTCCCAGACGCTAAGAAACACCAGTGCCAACTTGGTCTGGTTTAAGAGTGCCAAGTGGGTCCTGGAAACTGACACCCAGAACAGTGGCTTCTGAATATTTTTTCCCAGGGAAAAAGCCTGTAGAATGGTTCAGGGTCCTGCGGCCTTAAATTGCAGGGTGCCTCCTGGAATTGCGCCTCTCGCAGGATGCCTCCCAGACGCAAGGTGGCCCCAGTGCCAACTTGGTCTGGTTTAAGAGTGCCAAGTGGGTCCTGCAAACTGACACCCTGAACAGTGGTTTGTGAGTTTTGTTTCCCAGGGAAAAAGCCTGTACAATGGTTCAGGGTCCTGCGGCCTTAAATTGCCGGGTGCCTCCTGGAATTCGGCCTCTCGCAGGATGCCTCCCAGACGCAAGGTGGCACCAGTGCCAACTTGGTCTGCTTTGAGAGTGTCAAGTGGGTCCTGAAAACTGACACCCAGAACAGTGGCTTGTGAGTTTTGTTTCCCAGGGAAAAATCCTGTACAATGGTTCAGGGGCCTGAGGCCTTAAATTGCCGGGTGCCTCCTGGAATTCGGCCTCTCGCAGGATGCCTCCCAGACGCAAGGTGGCACATGTTCCAAATTGGTGTGGTTTAAGAGTGCAAAGTGGGTCCTGAAAACTGATACCCAGAACCGTGGCTTGTGAGTTTTGTTACCCAGGGAAAACGCCTGTACAATGGTTCAGGGTCCTGCGGCCTTAAATTGCCGGGTGCCTCCTGGAATTCGGCCTCTCGCAGGATGCCTCCCAGGCGCAACATGACACCAGTGCCAACTTGGTCTGGTTTAAGAGTGCCAAGTGGGTCCTGAAAACTGACACCCAGAACAGTGGCTTGTGGGTTTTGTTTCCCAGGGAAAAAGCCTGTACAATGGTTCAGGGTCTTGCGGCCTTTAAATTGCGGGGTGCCTCCTGGAATTCCGCATCTCGCCAATTGTTTCCCAGACGCTAAGCAACACCAGTGCCAACTTGGTCTGGTTTGAGACTGTCAAGTGGGTCCTGAAAACTGACACCCAGAACAGTGGCTTGTGAGTTTTGTTTCCCAGGGAAAAAGCCTGTACAATGGTTCAGGGTCCTGCGGCCTTAAATTGCCGGGTGCCTCCTGATATTCGGCATCTTGCAAGATGCCTCCCAGACGCATGGTGGCACCAGTGCCAGCTTGGTCTGGGTTGAGAGTGCCAAGTGTGTCCTGCAAACTGACACCCAGAACAGTGGCTTCTGAATTTTGTTTTCCAGGGAAAAAGGCCTGTAGAATGGTTTTCGGTCCTGCAGCCTTAAAATGCCAGGTGCCTCCTGGAATTCAGCCTCTCGCAGGATGCCTCCCAGACGCAAGGTGGCACCAGTTCCAACTTGGTCTGGTTTAAGAGTGCCAAGTGGGTCCTGAAAACTGACACCCAGAACAGTGGCTTGTGAGTTTTGTTTCCCAGGGAAAAAGCCTGTACAATGGTTCAGGGTCCTGCGGCCTTAAATTGCCGGGTGCCTCCTGGAATTCCGCACCTCGCCAGTTGTTTCCCAGACGCTAAGCAACACCAGTGCCAACTTGGACTGGTTTGAGAGTGCCAAGTGGGTCCTGAAAACTGACACCCAGAACAGTGGCTTGTGAGTTTTGTTTCCCAGGGAAAAAGCCTGCACAATGGTACAGGGCCCTGCGGCCTTTAATTCCTCGGTGCGTCCTGGAATTGCGCCTCTCGCAGGATGCCTTTCAGACGCAAGGTGGCACCAGTGCCAACTTGGTCTGCTTTGAGAGTGTCAAGTGGGTCCTGAAAACTGACACCCAGAACAGTGGCTTGTGAGTTTTGTTTCCCAGGGAAAAAGCCTGTACAATGGTTCAGGGGCCTGAGGCCTTAAATTGCGGGGTGCCTCCTGGAATTCGGCCTCTCGCAGGATGCCTCCCAGATGCAAGGTGGCACCAGTGCCAACTTGGTCTGGTTTAAGAGTGCCAAGTGGGTCCTGCAAACTGACACCCAGAACAGTGGCTTGTGAGTTTTGTTTCCCAGGGAAAAAGCCTGTACAATGGTTCAGGTTCACGCGGCCTTAAATTGCGGGGTGCCTCCTGGAATTCCGCATCTCGCCAGATGTTTCCAAGACGTTAAGCAACACCAGTGCCAACTTGGTCGGGTTTGAGAGTGCCAAGTCTGTCCTGAAAACTGACACCACGAACCGTGGCTTGTGAGTTTTGTTTCCCAGGGAAAAAGCCTGTACAATGGTTCAGGGTCCTGCGGCCTTAAATTGCCGGGTGCCTCCTGGAATTCGGCGTCTTGCAAGATGCCTCCCAGACGCAAGGTGGCACCAGTGCCAACTTGGTCTGGTTTAAGAGTGCCTAGTGGGTCCTGAAAACTGACACCCAGAACAGTGGCTTGTGAGTTTTGTTTCCCAGGGAAAAAGCCTGTACAATGGTTCAGGGTCCTGCGGCCTTAAATTGCCGGGTGACTCCTGGAATTCCGCATCTCACCAGATGTTTCCCAGACGCTAAGCACACCAGTGCCAACTTGGTCTGGTTTAAGAGTGCCAAGTGGGTCCTGGAAACTGACACCCAGAACAGTGGCTTCTGAATATTTTTTCCCAGGGAAAAAGCCTGTAGAATGGTTCAGGGTCCTGCGGCCTTAAATTGCAGGGTGCCTCCTGGAATTGCGCCTCTCGCAGGATGCCTCCCAGACGCAAGGTGGCACCAGTGCCAACTTGGTCTGCTTTGAGAGTGTCAAGTGGGTCCTGAAAACTGACACCCAGAACAGTGGCTTGTGAGTTTTGTTTCCCAGGGAAAAAGCCTGTAAAATGGTTCAGGGTCCTGCGGCCTTAAATTGCCGGATGCCTCCTGATATTCGGCGTCTTGCAAGATGCCTCCCAGACGCATGGTGGCACCAGTGCAAGCTTGGTCTTGGTTGAGAGTGCCAAGTGGGTCCTGCAAACTGACACCCAGAACAGTGGCTTCTGAATTTTGTTTTCCAGGGAAAAAGGCCTGTAGAATGGTTTTCAGTCCTGCGGCCTTAAATTGCCAGGTGCCTCCTGGAATTCAGCCTCTCGCAGGATGCCTCCCAGACGCAAGGTGGCACCAGTGCCAACTTGGTCTGGTTTAAGAGTGCCAAGTGGGTCCTGAAAACTGATACCCAGAACAGTGGCTTGTGAGTTTTCTTTCCCAGGGAAAAAGCCTGTACAATGGTTCAGGGTCCTGCGGCCTTAAATTGCCGGGAGCCTCCTGGAATTCGGCCTCTCGCAGGATGCCTCCCAGACGCAAGGTGGCACCAGTGCCAACTTGGTCTGGTTTAAGAGTGCCAAGTGGGTCCTGAAAACTGACACCCAGAACAGTGGCTTGTGAGTTTTGTTTCCCAGGGAAAAAGCCTGTACAATGGTTCAGGGTCCTGCGGCCTTAAATTGCCGGGTGCCTCCTGGAATTCGGCCTCTCGCAGGATGCCTCCCAGACGCAAGGTGGCACCAGTGCCAACTTGGTCTGCTTTGAGAGTGCCAAGTGCGTCCTTAAAACTGACACCCAGAACAGTGGCTTGTGAGTTTTGTTTCCCCGGGAAAAAGCCTGTACAATGCTTCAGGGTCCTGCGGCCTTAAATTGCCGGGTGCCTCCTGGAATTCAGCCTCTCGCAGGATGCCTCCCAGACGCAAGGTGGCACCAGTGCCAACTTGGTCTGGTTTAAGAGTGCCAAGTGGGTCCTGCAAACTGACACCCAGAACAGTGGTTTGTGAGTTTTGTTTCCCAGGGAAAAAGCCTGTACAATGGTTCAGGGTCCTGCGGCCTTAAATTGCCAGGTGCCTCCTGGAATTCGGCCTCTCGCAGGATGCCTCCCAGACGCATGGTGGCACCAGTGCAAGCTTGGTCTTGGTTGAGAGTGCCAAGTGGGTCCTGCAAACTGACACCCAGAACAGTGGCTTCTGAATTTTGTTTTCCAGGGAAAAAGGCCTGTAGAATGGTTTTCAGTCCTGCGGCTTTAAATTGCCAGGTGCCTCCTGGAATTCAGCCTCTCGCAGGATGCATCCCAGACGCAAGGTGGCACCAGTGCCAACTTGGTCTGGTTTGAGAGTGCCAAGTGGGTCCTGAAAACTGACACCCAGAACAGTGGCTTGTGAGTTTTGTTTCCCAGGGAAAAAGCCTGTACAATGGTTCAGGGGCCTGAGGCCTTAAATTGCCAGGTGCCTCCTGGAATTCAGCCTCTCGCAGGATGCCTCCCAGACGCAAGGTGGCACCAGTGCCAACTTGGTCTGGTTTAAGAGTGCCAAGTGGGTCCTGAAAGCTGATACCCAGAACAGTGGCTTGTGAGTTTTGTTTCCCAGGGAAAAAGCCTGTACAATGGTTCAGGGTCCTGCGGCCTTAAATTGCCGGGAGCCTCCTGGAATTCGGCCTCTCGCAGGATGCCTCCCAGACGCAAACTGGCACCAGTGCCAACTTGGTCTGGTTTAAGAGTGCCAAGTGGGTCCTGAAAACTGACACCCAGAACAGTGGCTTGTGACTTTTGTTTCCCAGGGAAAAAGCCTGTACAATGGTTCAGGGTCCTGCGGCCTTAAATTGCCGGGTGCCTCCTGGAATTCGGCCTCTCGCAGGATGCCTCCCAGACGCAAGGTGGCACCAGTGCCAACTTGGTCTGCTTTGAGAGTGCCAAGTGCGTCCTTAAAACTGACACCCAGAACAGTGGCTTGTGAGTTTTGTTTCCCCGGGAAAAAGCCTGTACAATGCTTCAGGGTCCTGCGGCCTTAAATTGCCGGGTGCCTCCTGGAATTCAGCCTCTCGCAGGATGCCTCCCAGACGCAAGGTGGCACCAGTGCCAACTTGGTCTGGTTTAAGAGTGCCAAGTGGGTCCTGCAAACTGACACCCAGAACAGTGGCTTGTGAGTTTTGTTTCCCAGGGAAAAAGCCTGTACAATGGTTCAGGGGCCTGAGGCCTTAAATTGCCGGGTGCCTCCTGGAATTTGGCCTCTCGCAGGATGCCTCCCAGACGCAAGGTGGCACCAGTGCCAACTTGGTCTGGTTTATGAGTGCCAAGTGGGTCCTGAAAACTGACACCCAGAACAGTGGCTTGTGAGTTGTGTTTCCCAGGGAAAAAGCCTGTACAATGGTTCAGGGTCCTGCGGCCTTAAATTGCCGGGTGCCTCCTGGAATTGCGCCTCTCGCAGGATGCCTCCCAGACGCAAGGTGGCACCAGTGCCAACTTGGTCTGCTTTGAGAGTGTCAAGTGGGTCCTGAAAACTGACACCCAGAACAGTGGCTTGTGAGTTTTGTTTCCCAGGGAAAAATCCTGTACAATGGTTTTGGGTCCTGCGGCCTTAAATTGCCAGGTGCCTCCTGGAATTCGGCCTCTCTCAGGATGCCTCCCAGACGCAAGGTGGCGCATGTTCCAAATTGGTCTGGTTTAAGAGTGCCAAGTGGGTCCTGAAAACTGACACCCAGAACAGTGGCTTGTGAGTTTTGTTTCCCAGGGAAAAATCCTGTACAATGGTTCAGGGTCCTGAGGCCTTAAATTGCCAGGTGCCTCCTGGAATTCGGCCTCTCTCAGGATGCCTCCCAGACGCAAGGTGGCACATGTTCCAAATTGGTCTGGTTTAAGAGTGCCAAGTGGGTCCTGAAAACTGATACCCAGAACAGTGGCTTGTGAGTTTTGTTTCCCAGGGAAAAAGCCTGTACAATGGTTCAGGGTCCTGAGGCCTTAAATTGCCGGGTGCCTCCTGGAATTCCCCCTCTCGCAGGATGCCTCCCAGACGCAAGGTGGCACCAGTGCCAACTTGGTCTGCTTTGAGAGTGTCAAGTGGGTCCTGAAAACTGACACCCAGAACAGTGGCTTGTGAGTTTTGTTGCCCAGGGAAAAAGCCTGTACAATGGTTCAGGGTCCTGCGGCCTTAAATTGCCAGGTGCCACCTGGAATTGCGCCTCTCGCAGGATGCCTCCCAGACGCAAGGTGGCACCAGTGCCAACTTGGTCTGGTTTGAGAGTGCTAGGTGCCTCCTTGAAACTGACACCCAGAACAATGGCATCTGAATTTTTTTTTCCAGGGAAAAAGCCTGTAGATTGGTTTTGAGTCCTGCGGCCTTAAATTGCCGGGTGCCTCCTGGAATTAGGCCTCTCGCAGGATGCCTCCCAGACGCAAGGTGGCACCAGTGCCAACTTGGTCTGCTTTGAGAGTGCCAAGTGGGTCCTGAAAACTGACACCCAGAACAGTGGCTTGTGAGTTTTGTTTCCCAGGGAAAAAGCCTGTACAATGGTTCAGGGTCCTGCGGCCTTAAATTGCCGGGTGCCTCCTGGAATTCGGCCTCTCGCAGGATGCCTCCCAGACGCAAGGTGGCACCAGTGCCAACTTGGTCTGGTTTAAGAGTGCCAAGTGGGTCCTGAAAACTGACACCCAGAACAGTGGCTTGTGAGTTTTGTTTCCCAGGGAAAAAGCCTGTACAATGGTTCAGGGTCCTGCGGCCTTAAATTGCCGGGTGCCTCCTGGAATTCCGCATCTCGCCAATTGTTTCCCAGACGCTAAGAAACACCAGTGCCAACTTGGTCTGGTTTAAGAGTGCCAAGTGGGTCCTGGAAACTGACACCCAGAACAGTGGCTTCTGAATATTTTTTCCCAGGGAAAAAGCCTGTAGAATGGTTCAGGGTCCTGCGGCCTTAAATTGCAGGGTGCCTCCTGGAATTGCGCCTCTCGCAGGATGCCTCCCAGACGCAAGGTGGCCCCAGTGCCAACTTGGTCTGGTTTAAGAGTGCCAAGTGGGTCCTGCAAACTGACACCCTGAACAGTGGTTTGTGAGTTTTGTTTCCCAGGGAAAAAGCCTGTACAATGGTTCAGGGTCCTGCGGCCTTAAATTGCCGGGTGCCTCCTGGAATTCGGCCTCTCGCAGGATGCCTCCCAGACGCAAGGTGGCACCAGTGCCAACTTGGTCTGCTTTGAGAGTGTCAAGTGGGTCCTGAAAACTGACACCCAGAACAGTGGCTTGTGAGTTTTGTTTCCCAGGGAAAAATCCTGTACAATGGTTCAGGGGCCTGAGGCCTTAAATTGCCGGGTGCCTCCTGGAATTCAGCCTCTCGCAGGATGCCTCCCAGACGCAAGGTGGCACATGTTCCAAATTGGTGTGGTTTAAGAGTGCAAAGTGGGTCCTGAAAACTGATACCCAGAACAGTGGCTTGTGAGTTTTGTTACCCAGGGAAAACGCCTGTACAATGGTTCAGGGTCCTGCGGCCTTAAATTGCCGGGTGCCTCCTGGAATTCGGCCTCTCGCAGGATGCCTCCCAGGCGTAACATGACACCAGTGCCAACTTGGTCTGGTTTAAGAGTGCCTAGTGGGTCCTGAAAACTGACACCCAGAACAGTGGCTTGTGGGTTTTGTTTCCCAGGGAAAAAGCCTGTACAATGGTTCAGGGTCCTGCGGCCTTAAATTGCGGGGTGCCTCCTGGAATTCCGCATCTCGCCAATTGTTTCCCAGACGCTAAGCAACACCAGTGCCAACTTGGTCTGGTTTGAGACTGTCAAGTGGGTCCTGAAAACTGACACCCAGAACAGTGGCTTGTGAGTTTTGTTTCCCAGGGAAAAAGCCTGTACAATGGTTCAGGGTCCTGCGGCCTTAAATTGCCGGGTGCCTCCTGATATTCGGCGTCTTTCAAGATGCCTCCCAGACGCATGGTGGCACCAGTGCCAACTTGGTCTGGTTTAAGAGTGCCAAGTGGGTCCTGCAAACTGACACCCAGAACAGTGGCTTCTGAATTTTGTTTTCCAGGGAAAAAGGCCTGTAGAATGGTTTTCGGTCCTGCAGCCTTAAAATGCCAGGTGCCTCCTGGAATTCAGCCTCTCGCAGGATGCCTCCCAGACGCAAGGTGGCACCAGTGCCAACTTGGTCTGGTTTAAGAGTGCCAAGTGGGTCCTGCAAACTGACACCAAGAACAGTGGCTTGTGAGTTTTGTTTCCCAGGGAAAAAGCCTGTACAATGGTTCAGGGTCCTGCGGCCTTAAATTGCGGGGTGCCTCCTGGAATTCCGCACCTCGCCAGTTGTTTCCCAGACGCTAAGCAACACCAGTGCCAACTTGGACTGGTTTGAGAGTGCCAAGTGGGTCCTGAAAACTGACACCCAGAAGAGTGGCTTGTGAGTTTTGTTTCCCAGGGAAAAAGCCTGCACAATGGTACAGGGCCCTGCGGCCTTTAATTCCTCGGTGCGTCCTGGAATTGCGCCTCTCGCAGGATGCCTTTCAGACGCAAGGTGGCACCAGTGCCAACTTGGTCTGCTTTGAGAGTGTCAAGTGGGTCCTGAAAACTGACACCCAGAACAGTGGCTTGTGAGTTTTGTTTCCCAGGGAAAAAGCCTGTACAATGGTTCAGGGGCCTGAGGCCTTAAATTGCGTGGTGCCTCCTGGAATTCGGCCTCTCGCAGGATGCCTCCCAGATGCAAGGTGGCACCAGTGCCAACTTGGTCTGGTTTAAGAGTGCCAAGTGGGTCCTGCAAACTGACACCCAGAACAGTGGCTTGTGAGTTTTGTTTCCCAGGGAAAAAGCCTGTACAATGGTTCAGGTTCACGCGGCCTTAAATTGCGGGGTGCCTCCTGGAATTCCGCATCTCGCCAGATGTTTCCAAGACGTTAAGCAACACCAGTGCCAACTTGGTCTGGTTTGAGAGTGCCAAGTCTGTCCTGAAAACTGACACCACGAACCGTGGCTTGTGAGTTTTGTTTCCCAGGGAAAAAGCCTGTACAATGGTTCAGGGTCATGCGGCCTTAAATTGCCGGGTGCCTCCTGGAATTCGGCGTCTTGCAAGATGCCTCCCAGACGCAAGGTGGCACCAGTGCCAACTTGGTCTGGTTTAAGAGTGCCTAGTGGGTCCTGAAAACTGACACCCAGAACAGTGGCTTGTGAGTTTTGTTTCCCAGGGAAAAAGCCTGTACAATGGTTCAGGGTCCTGCGGCCTTAAATTGCCGGGTGACTCCTGGAATTCCGCATCTCACCAGATGTTTCCCAGACGCTAAGCACACCAGTGCCAACTTGGTCTGGTTTAAGAGTGCCAAGTGGGTCCTGGAAACTGACACCCAGAACAGTGGCTTCTGAATATTTTTTCCCAGGGAAAAAGCCTGTAGAATGGTTCAGGGTCCTGCGGCCTTAAATTGCAGGGTGCCTCCTGGAATTGCGCCTCTCGCAGGATGCCTCCCAGACGCAAGGTGGCACCAGTGCCAACTTGGTCTGCTTTGAGAGTGTCAAGTGGGTCCTGAAAACTGACACCCAGAACAGTGGCTTGTGAGTTTTGTTTCCCAGGGAAAAAGCCTGTAAAATGGTTCAGGGTCCTGCGGCCTTAAATTGCCGGATGCCTCCTGATATTCGGCGTCTTGCAAGATGCCTCCCAGACGCATGGTGGCACCAGCGCAAGCTTGGTCTTGGTTGAGAGTGCCAAGTGGGTCCTGCAAACTGACACCCAGAACAGTGGCTTCTGAATTTTGTTTTCCAGGGAAAAAGGCCTGTAGAATGGTTTTCAGTCCTGCGGCCTTAAATTGCCAGGTGCCTCCTGGAATTCAGCCTCTCGCAGGATGCATCCCAGACGCAAGGTGGCACCAGTGCCAACTTGGTCTGGTTTGAGAGTGCCAAGTGGGTCCTGAAAACTGACACCCAGAACAGTGGCTTGTGAGTTTTGTTTCCCAGGGAAAAAGCCTGTACAATGGTTGAGGGTCCTGCGGCCTTAAATTGCCAGGTGCCTCCTGGAATTCAGCCTCTCGCAGGATGCCTCCCAGACGCAAGGTGGCACCAGTGCCAACTTGGTCTGGTTTAAGAGTGCCAAGTGGGTCCTGAAAACTGATACCCAGAACAGTGGCTTGTGAGTTTTGTTTCCCAGGGAAAAAGCTTGTACAATGGTTCAGGGTCCTGCGGCCTTAAATTGCCGGGAGCCTCCTGGAATTCGGCCTCTCGCAGGATGCCTCCCAGACGCAAACTGGCACCAGTGCCAACTTGGTCTGGTTTAAGAGTGCCAAGTGGGTCCTGAAAACTGACACCCAGAACAGTGGCTTGTGAGTTTTGTTTCCCAGGGAAAAAGCCTGTACAATGGTTCAGGGTCCTGCGGCCTTAAATTGCCGGGTGCCTCCTGGAATTCGGCCTCTCGCAGGATGCCTCCCAGACGCAAGGTGGCACCAGTGCCAACTTGGTCTGCTTTGAGAGTGCCAAGTGCGTCCTTAAAACTGACACCCAGAACAGTGGCTTGTGAGTTTTGTTTCCCAGGGAAAAAGCCTGTACAATGGTTCAGGGTCCTGCGGCCTTAAATTGCGGGGTGTCTCCTGGAATTCCGCATCTCGCCAATTGTTTCCCAGACGCTAAGCAACACCAGTGCCCACTTGGTCTGGTTTGAGACTGTCAAGTGGGTCCTGAAAACTGACACCCAGAACAGTGGCTTGTGAGTTTTGTTTCCCAGGGAAAAAGCCTGTACAATGCTTCAGGGTCCTGCGGCCTTAAATTGCCGGGTGCCTCCTGGAATTCAGCCTCTCGCAGGATGCCTCCCAGACGCAAGGTGGCACCAGTGCCAACTTGGTCTGGTTTAAGAGTGCCAAGTGGGTCCTGCAAACTGACACCCAGAACAGTGGCTTGTGAGTTTTGTTTCCCAGGGAAAAAGCCTGTACAATGGTTCAGGGTCCTGCGGCCTTAAATTGCCGGGTGCCTCCTGGAATTCGGCCTCTCGCAGGATGCCTCCCAGACGCAAGGTGGCACCAGTGCCAACTTGGTCTGGTTTAAGAGTGCCAAGTGGGTCCTGAAAACTGACACCCAGAACAGTGGCTTGTGAGTTTTGTTTCCCAGGGAAAAAGCCTGTACAATGGTTCAGGTTCACGCGGCCTTAAATTGCGGGGTGCCTCCTGGAATTCCGCATCTCGCCAGATGTTTCCCAGACGCTAAGCAACACCAGTTCCAACTTGGTCTCGTTTAAGAGTGTCAAGTGTGTCCTGCAAACTGACACCCAGAACAGTGGCTTGTGAGTTTTGTTTCCCAGGGAAAAAGCCTGTACAATGGTTCAGGGTCCTGCGGCCTTAAATTTCCGGATGCCTCCTTATATTCGGCGTCTTGCAAGATGCCTCACAGACGCATGGTGGCACCAGGGCCAACTTGGTCTGGGTTGAGAGTGCCAAGTGGGTCCTGAAAACTGACACCCAGAACAGTGGCTTCTGAATTTTGTTTCCCAGGGAAAAAGCCTGTACAATGGTTGAGGGTCCTGCGGCCTTAAATTGCCAGGTGCCTCCTGGAATTCAGCCTCTCGCAGGATGCCTCCCAGACGCAAGGTGGCACCAGTGCCAACTTGGTCTGGTTTGAGAGTGCCAAGTGGGTCCTGAAAACTGACACCCAGAACAGTGGCTTCTGAATTTTGTTTTCCAGGGAAAAAGCCTGTAGAATGGTTCAGGGTCCTGCGGCCTTAAATTGCGGGGTGCCTCCTGGAATTCCGCATCTCGCCAATTGTTTCCCAGACGCTAAGCAACACCAGTGCCCACTTGGTCTGGTTTGAGACTGTCAAGTGGGTCCTGAAAACTGACACCCAGAACAGTGGCTTGTGAGTTTTGTTTCCCAGGGAAAAAGCCTGTACAATGGTTCAGGGTCCTGCGGCCTTAAATTGCCGGGTGCCTCCTGATATTCGGCGTCTTGCAAGATGCCTCCCAGACGCAAGGTGGCACCAGTGCCAGCTTGGTCTGGGTTGAGAGTGCCAAGTGGGTCCTGCAAACTGACACCCAGAACAGTGGCTTCTGAATTTTGTTTTCCAGGGAAAAAGGCCTGTAGAATGGTTTTCGGTCCTGCAGCCTTAAAATGCCAGGTGCCTCCTGGAATTCAGCCTCTCGCAGGATGCCTCCCAGACGCAAGGTGGCACCAGTTCCAACTTGGTCTGGTTTAAGAGTGCCAAGTGGGTCCTGCAAACTGACACCCAGAACAGTGGCTTGTGAGTTTTGTTTCCCAGGGAAAAAGCCTGTACAATGGTTCAGGGTCCTGAGGCCTTAAATTGCCGGGTGCCTCCTGGAATTCCCCCTCTCGCAGGATGCCTCCCAGACGCAAGGTGGCACCAGTGCCAACTTGGTCTGCTTTGAGAGTGTCAAGTGGGTCCTGAAAACTGACACGCAGAACAGTGGCTTGTGAGTTTTGTTGCCCAGGGAAAAAGCCTGTACAATGGTTCAGGGTCCTGCGGCCTTAAATTGCCAGGTGCCACCTGGAATTGCGCCTCTCGCAGGATGCCTCCCAGACGCAAGGTGGCACCAGTGCCAACTTGGTCTGGTTTGAGAGTGCTAGGTGCCTCCTTGAAACTGACACCCAGAACAATGGCATCTGAATTTTTTTTTCCAGGGAAAAAGCCTGTAGATTGGTTTTGAGTCCTGCGGCCTTAAATTGCCGGGTGCCTCCTGGAATTAGGCCTCTCGCAGGATGCCTCCCAGACGCAAGGTGGCACCAGTGCCAACTTGGTCTGCTTTGAGAGTGCCAAGTGGGTCCTGAAAACTGACACCCAGAACAGTGGCTTGTGAGTTTTGTTTCCCAGGGAAAAAGCCTGTACAATGGTTCAGGGTCCTGCGGCCTTAAATTGCCGGGTGCCTCCTGGAATTCGGCCTCTCGCAGGATGCCTCCCAGACGCAAGGTGGCACCAGTGCCAACTTGGTCTGGTTTAAGAGTGCCAAGTGGGTCCTGAAAACTGACACCCAGAACAGTGGCTTGTGAGTTTTGTTTCCCAGGGAAAAAGCCTGTACAATGGTTCAGGGTCCTGCGGCCTTAAATTGCCGGGTGCCTCCTGGAATTCCGCATCTCGCCAATTGTTTCCCAGACGCTAAGAAACACCAGTGCCAACTTGGTCTGGTTTAAGAGTGCCAAGTGGGTCCTGGAAACTGACACCCAGAACAGTGGCTTCTGAATATTTTTTCCCAGGGAAAAAGCCTGTAGAATGGTTCAGGGTCCTGCGGCCTTAAATTGCAGGGTGCCTCCTGGAATTGCGCCTCTCGCAGGATGCCTCCCAGACGCAAGGTGGCACCAGTGCCAACTTGGTCTGGTTTAAGAGTGCCAAGTGGGTCCTGCAAACTGACACCCTGAACAGTGGTTTGTGAGTTTTGTTTCCCAGGGAAAAAGCCTGTACAATGGTTCAGGGTCCTGCGGCCTTAAATTGCCGGGTGCCTCCTGGAATTCGGCCTCTCGCAGGATGCCTCCCAGACGCAAGGTGGCACCAGTGCCAACTTGGTCTGCTTTAAGAGTGTCAAGTGGGTCCTGAAAACTGACACCCAGAACAGTGGCTTGTGAGTTTTGTTTCCCAGGGAAAAATCCTGTACAATGGTTCAGGGGCCTGAGGCCTTAAATTGCCGGGTGCCTCCTGGAATTCAGCCTCTCGCAGGATGCCTCCCAGACGCAAGGTGGCACATGTTCCAAATTGGTGTGGTTTAAGAGTGCAAAGTGGGTCCTGAAAACTGATACCCAGAACAGTGGCTTGTGAGTTTTGTTACCCAGGGAAAACGCCTGTACAATGGTTCAGGGTCCTGCGGCCTTAAATTGCCGGGTGCCTCCTGGAATTCGGCCTCTCGCAGGATGCCTCCCAGGCGTAACATGACACCAGTGCCAACTTGGTCTGGTTTAAGAGTGCCTAGTGGGTCCTGAAAACTGACACCCAGAACAGTGGCTTGTGGGTTTTGTTTCCCAGGGAAAAAGCCTGTACAATGGTTCAGGGTCCTGCGGCCTTAAATTGCGGGGTGCCTCCTGGAATTCCGCATCTCGCCAATTGTTTCCCAGACGCTAAGCAACACCAGTGCCAACTTGGTCTGCTTTGAGAGTGTCAAGTGGGTCCTGAAAACTGACACCCAGAACAGTGGCTTGTGAGTTTTGTTTCCCAGGGAAAAAGCCTGTACAATGGTTCAGGGGCCTGAGGCCTTAAATTGCGGGGTGCCTCCTGGAATTCGGCCTCTCGCAGGATGCCTCCCAGATGCAAGGTGGCACCAGTGCCAACTCTGTCTGGTTTAAGAGTGCCAAGTGGGTCCTGCAAACTGACACCCAGAACAGTGGCTTGTGAGTTTTGTTTCCCAGGGAAAAAGCCTGTACAATGGTTCAGGTTCACGCGGCCTTAAATTGCGGGGTGCCTCCTGGAATTCCGCATCTCGCCAGATGTTTCCAAGACGTTAAGCAACACCAGTGCCAACTTGGTCTGGTTTGAGAGTGCCAAGTCTGTCCTGAAAACTGACACCACGAACCGTGGCTTGTGAGTTTTGTTTCCCAGGGAAAAAGCCTGTACAATGGTTCAGGGTCATGCGGCCTTAAATTGCCGGGTGCCTCCTGGAATTCGGCGTCTTGCAAGATGCCTCCCAGACGCAAGGTGGCACCAGTGCCAACTTGGTCTGGTTTAAGAGTGCCTAGTGGGTCCTGAAAACTGACACCCAGAACAGTGGCTTGTGAGTTTTGTTTCCCAGGGAAAAAGCCTGTACAATGGTTCAGGGTCCTGCGGCCTTAAATTGCCGGGTGACTCCTGGAATTCCGCATCTCACCAGATGTTTCCCAGACGCTAAGCACACCAGTGCCAACTTGGTCTGGTTTAAGAGTGCCAAGTGGGTCCTGGAAACTGACACCCAGAACAGTGGCTTCTGAATATTTTTTCCCAGGGAAAAAGCCTGTAGAATGGTTCAGGGTCCTGCGGCCTTAAATTGCAGGGTGCCTCCTGGAATTGCGCCTCTCGCAGGATGCCTCCCAGACGCAAGGTGGCACCAGTGCCAACTTGGTCTGCTTTGAGAGTGTCAAGTGGGTCCTGAAAACTGACACCCAGAACAGTGGCTTGTGAGTTTTGTTTCCCAGGGAAAAAGCCTGTAAAATGGTTCAGGGTCCTGCGGCCTTAAATTGCCGGATGCCTCCTGATATTCGGCGTCTTGCAAGATGCCTCCCAGACGCATGGTGGCACCAGCGCAAGCTTGGTCTTGGTTGAGAGTGCCAAGTGGGTCCTGCAAACTGACACCCAGAACAGTGGCTTCTGAATTTTGTTTTCCAGGGAAAAAGGCCTGTAGAATGGTTTTCAGTCCTGCGGCCTTAAATTGCCAGGTGCCTCCTGGAATTCAGCCTCTCGCAGGATGCATCCCAGACGCAAGGTGGCACCAGTGCCAACTTGGTCTGGTTTGAGAGTGCCAAGTGGGTCCTGAAAACTGACACCCAGAACAGTGGCTTGTGAGTTTTGTTTCCCAGGGAAAAAGCCTGTACAATGGTTCAGGGTCCTGCGGCCTTAAATTGCGGGGTGTCTCCTGGAATTCCGCATCTCGCCAATTGTTTCCCAGACGCTAAGCAACACCAGTGCCCACTTGGTCTGGTTTGAGACTGTCAAGTGGGTCCTGAAAACTGACACCCAGAACAGTGGCTTGTGAGTTTTGTTTCCCAGGGAAAAAGCCTGTACAATGCTTCAGGGTCCTGCGGCCTTAAATTGCCGGGTGCCTCCTGGAATTCAGCCTCTCGCAGGATGCCTCCCAGACGCAAGGTGGCACCAGTGCCAACTTGGTCTGGTTTAAGAGTGCCAAGTGGGTCCTGCAAACTGACACCCAGAACAGTGGCTTGTGAGTTTTGTTTCCCAGGGAAAAAGCCTGTACAATGGTTCAGGGTCCTGCGGCCTTAAATTGCCGGGTGCCTCCTGGAATTCGGCCTCTCGCAGGATGCCTCCCAGACGCAAGGTGGCACCAGTGCCAACTTGGTCTGGTTTAAGAGTGCCAAGTGGGTCCTGAAAACTGACACCCAGAACAGTGGCTTGTGAGTTTTGTTTCCCAGGGAAAAAGCCTGTACAATGGTTCAGGTTCACGCGGCCTTAAATTGCGGGGTGCCTCCTGGAATTCCGCATCTCGCCAGATGTTTCCCAGACGCTAAGCAACACCAGTTCCAACTTGGTCTCGTTTAAGAGTGTCAAGTGTGTCCTGCAAACTGACACCCAGAACAGTGGCTTGTGAGTTTTGTTTCCCAGGGAAAAAGCCTGTACAATGGTTCAGGGTCCTGCGGCCTTAAATTTCCGGATGCCTCCTTATATTCGGCGTCTTGCAAGATGCCTCACAGACGCATGGTGGCACCAGGGCCAACTTGGTCTGGGTTGAGAGTGCCAAGTGGGTCCTGAAAACTGACACCCAGAACAGTGGCTTCTGAATTTTGTTTCCCAGGGAAAAAGCCTGTACAATGGTTGATGGTTCTGCGGCCTTAAATTGCCAGGTGCCTCCTGGAATTCAGCCTCTCGCAGGATGCCTCCCAGACGCAAGGTGGCACCAGTGCCAACTTGGTCTGGTTTGAGAGTGCCAAGTGGGTCCTGAAAACTGACACCCAGAACAGTGGCTTCTGAATTTTGTTTTCCAGGGAAAAAGCCTGTAGAATGGTTCAGGGTCCTGCGGCCTTAAATTGCGGGGTGCCTCCTGGAATTCCGCATCTCGCCAATTGTTTCCCAGACGCTAAGCAACACCAGTGCCCACTTGGTCTGGTTTGAGACTGTCAAGTGGGTCCTGAAAACTGACACCCAGAACAGTGGCTTGTGAGTTTTGTTTCCCAGGGAAAAAGCCTGTACAATGGTTCAGGGTCCTGCGGCCTTAAATTGCCGGGTGCCTCCTGATATTCGGCGTCTTGCAAGATGCCTCCCAGACGCAAGGTGGCACCAGTGCCAGCTTGGTCTGGGTTGAGAGTGCCAAGTGGGTCCTGCAAACTGACACCCAGAACAGTGGCTTCTGAATTTTGTTTTCCAGGGAAAAAGGCCTGTAGAATGGTTTTCGGTCCTGCAGCCTTAAAATGCCAGGTGCCTCCTGGAATTCAGCCTCTCGCAGGATGCCTCCCAGACGCAAGGTGGCACCAGTTCCAACTTGGTCTGGTTTAAGAGTGCCAAGTGGGTCCTGCAAACTGACACCCAGAACAGTGGCTTGTGAGTTTTGTTTCCCAGGGAAAAAGCCTGTACAATGGTTCAGGGTCCTGCGGCCTTAAATTGCGGGGTGCCTCCTGGAATTCCGCACCTCGCCAGTTGTTTCCCAGACGCTAAGCAACACCAGTGCCAACTTGGACTGGTTTGAGAGTGCCAAGTGGGTCCTGAAAACTGACACCCAGAACAGTGGCTTGTGAGTTTTGTTTCCCAGGGAAAAAGCCTGCACAATGGTACAGGGCCCTGCAGCCTTTAATTCCTCGGTGCGTCCTGGAATTGCGCCTCTCGCAGGATGCCTTTCAGACGCAAGGTGGCACCAGTGCCAACTTGGTCTGCTTTGAGAGTGTCAAGTGGGTCCTGAAAACTGACACCCAGAACAGTGGCTTGTGAGTTTTGTTTCCCAGGGAAAAAGCCTGTACAATGGTTCAGGGGCCTGAGGCCTTAAATTGCGGGGTGCCTCCTGGAATTCGGCCTCTCGCAGGATGCCTCCCAGATGCAAGGTGGCACCAGTGCCAACTTGGTCTGGTTTAAGAGTGCCAAGTGGGTCCTGCAAACTGACACCCAGAACAGTGGCTTGTGAGTTGTGTTTCCCAGGGAAAAAGCCTGTACAATGGTTCAGGGTCCTGCGGCCTTAAATTGCCGGGTGCCTCCTGGAATTGCGCATCTCGCAGGATGCCTCCCAGACGCAAGGTGGCACCAGTGCCAACTTGGTCTGGTTTGAGAGTGCCAAGTGGGTCCTGAAAACTGACACCCAGAACAGTGGCTTGTGAGTTTTGTTTCCCAGGGAAAAAGCCTGTACAATGGTTGATGGTTCTGCGGCCTTAAATTGCCAGGTGCCTCCTGGAATTCAGCCTCTCGCAGGATGCCTCCCAGACGCAAGGTGGCACCAGTGCCAACTTGGTCTGGTTTAAGAGTGCCAAGTGGGTCCTGAAAACTGACACCCAGAACAGTGGCTTGTGAGTTTTTTTTCCCAGGGAAAAAGCCTGTACAATGGTTCAGGGTCCTGCGGCCTTAAATTGCCGGGAGCCTCCTGGAATTCGGCGTCTAGCAAGAAGCCTCCCAGACGCAAGGTGGCACCAGTGCCAACTTGGTCTGGTTTAAGAGTGCCAAGTGGGTCCTGAAAACTGACACCCAGAACAGTGGCTTGTGAGTTGTGTTTCCCAGGGAAAAAGCCTGTACAATGGTTCAGGGTCCTGCGGCCTTAAATTGCCGGGTGCCTCCTGGAATTCGGCCTCTCGCAGGATGCCTCCCAGACGCAAGGTGGCACCAGTGCCAACTTGGTCTGGTTTAAGAGTGCCAAGTGGGTCCTGCAAACTGACACCCAGAACAGTGGCTTGTGAGTTTTGTTTCCCAGGGAAAAAGCCTGTACAATGGTTCAGGGGCCTGAGGCCTTAAATTGCCGGGTGCCTCCTGGAATTTGGCCTCTCGCAGGATGCCTTCCAGACGCAAGGTGGCACCAGTGCCAACTTGGTCTGGTTTAAGAGTGCCAAGTGGGTCCTGAAAACTGACACCCAGAACAGTGGCTTGTGAGTTGTGTTTCCCAGGGAAAAAGCCTGTACAATGGTTCAGGGTCCTGCGGCCTTAAATTGCCGGGTGCCTCCTGGAATTGCGCCTCTCGCAGGATGCCTCCCAGACGCAAGGTGGCACCAGTGCCAACTTGGTCTGCTTTGAGAGTGTCAAGTGGGTCCTGAAAACTGACACCCAGAACAGTGGCTTGTGAGTTTTGTTTCCCATGGAAAAATCCTGTACAATGGTTCAGGGGCCTGAGGCCTTTAATTGCCAGGTGCCTCCTGGAATTCGGCCTCTCGCAGGATGCCTCCCAGACGCAAGGTGGCACATGTTCCAAATTGGTCTGGTTTAAGAGTGCCAAGTGGGTCCTGAAAACTGACACCCAGAACAGTGGCTTGTGAGTTTTGTTTCCCAGGGAAAAAGCCTGTACAATGGTTCAGGGTCCTGAGGCCTTAAATTGCCGGGTGCCTCCTGGAATTCGGCCTCTCGCAGGATGCCTCCCAGGCGCAACATGACACCAGTGCCAACTTGGTCTCGTTTGAGAGTGCCAAGTGTGTCCTGAAAACTGACACCCAGAACAGTGGCTTGTGAGTTTTGTTTCCCAGGGAAAAAGCCTGTACAATGGTTCAGGGTCCTGCGGCATTAAATTGCGGGGTGCCTCCTGGAATTCCGCATCTCGCCAATTGTTTCCCAGACGCTAAGCCACACCAGTGCCAACTTGGTCTGGTTTGAGACTGTCAAGTGGGTCCTGAAAACTGACACCCAGAACAGTGGCTTGTGAGTTTTGTTTCCCAGGGAAAAAGCCTGTACAATGGTTCAGGGCCCTGCGGCATTTAATTCCAGGGTGCCTCCTGGAATTGCGCCTCTCGCAGGATGCCTTACAGACGCAAGGTGGCACCAGTGCCAACTTGGTCTGGTTTAAGAGTGCCAAGTGGGTCCTGAAAACTGACACCCAGAACAGTGGCTTGTGAGATTTGTTTCCCAGGGAAAAAGCCTGTACAATGGTTCAGGGTCCTGCGGCCTTAAATTGCCGGGTGACTCCTGGAATTCCGCATCTCACCAGATGTTTCCCAGACGCTAAGCAACACCAGTTCCAACTTGGTCTGGTTTAAGAGTGCCAAGTGGGTCCTGAAAACTGACACCCAGAACAGTGGCTTCTGAATATTTTTTCCCAGGGAAAAAGCCTGTAGAATGATTTTGGGTCCTGCGGCCTTAAATTGCAGGGTGCCTCCTGGAATTCCCCCTCTCGCAGGATGCCTCCCAGATGCAAGGTGGCACCAGTGCCAACTTGGTCTGGTTTGAGAGTGCCAAGTGTTTCCTGAAAACTGACACCCAGAACAGTGGCTTGTGAGTTTTGTTTCCCAGGGAAAAAGCCTGTACAATGGTTCAGGGTCCTGCGGCCTTAAATTGCGGGGTGCCTCCTGGAATTCCGCACCTCGCCAGTTGTTTCCCAGACGCTAAGCAACACCAGTGCCAACTTGGACTGGTTTGAGAGTGCCAAGTGGGTCCTGAAAACTGACACCCAGAACAGTGGCTTGTGAGTTTTGTTTCCCAGGGAAAAAGCCTGCACAATGGTACAGGGCCCTGCGGCCTTTAATTCCTCGGTGCGTCCTGGAATTGCGCCTCTCGCAGGATGCCTTTCAGACGCAAGGTGGCACCAGTGCCAACTTGGTCTGCTTTGAGAGTGTCAAGTGGGTCCTGAAAACTGACACCCAGAACAGTGGCTTGTGAGTTTTGTTTCCCAGGGAAAAAGCCTGTACAATGGTTCAGGGGCCTGAGGCCTTAAATTGCGGGGTGCCTCCTGGAATTCGGCCTCTCGCAGGATGCCTCCCAGATGCAAGGTGGCACCAGTGCCAACTTGGTCTGGTTTAAGAGTGCCAAGTGGGTCCTGCAAACTGACACCCAGAACAGTGGCTTGTGAGTTTTGTTTCCCAGGGAAAAAGCCTGTACAATGGTTCAGGTTCACGCGGCCTTAAATTGCGGGGTGCCTCCTGGAATTCCGCATCTCGCCAGATGTTTCCAAGACGTTAAGCGACACCAGTGCCAACTTGGTCTGGTTTGAGAGTGCCAAGTCTGTCCTGAAAACTGACACCACGAACCGTGGCTTGTGAGTTTTGTTACCCAGGGAAAAAGCCTGTACAATGGTTCAGGGTCCTGCGGCCTTAAATTGCCGGGTGCCTCCTGGAATTCGGCCTCTCGCAGGATGCCTCCCAGGCGCAACATGACACCAGTGCCAACTTGGTCTGGTTTAAGAGTGCCAAGTGGGTCCTGAAAACTGACACCCAGAACAGTGGCTTGTGAGTTTTGTTTCCCAGGGAAAAAGCCTGTACAATGCTTCAGGGTCCTGCGGCCTTAAATTGCCGGGTGACTCCTGGAATTCCGCATCTCACCAGATGTTTCCCAGACGCTAACCAACACCAGTGCCAACTTGGTCTGGTTTAAGAGTGCCAAGTGGGTCCTGGAAACTGATACCCAGAACAGTGGCTTCTGAATATTTTTTCCCAGGGAAAAAGCCTGTAGAATTGTTCAGGGTCCTGCGGCCTTAAATTGCAGGGTGCCTCCTGGAATTCAGCCTCTCGCAGGATGCCTCCCAGACGCAAGGTGGCACCAGTGCCAACTTGGTCTGCTTTGAGAGTGTCAAGTGGGTCCTGAAAACTGACACCCAGAACAGTTGCTTGTGAGTTTTGTTTCCCAGGGAAAAAGCCTGTAAAATGGTTCAGGGTCCTGCGGCCTTAAATTGCCGGATGCCTCCTGATATTCGGCGTCTTGCAAGATGCCTCCCAGACGCAAGGTGGCACCAGTGCAAGCTTGGTCTTGGTTGAGAGTGCCAAGTGGGTCCTGCAAACTGACACCCAGAACAGTGGCTTCTGAATTTTGTTTTCCAGGGAAAAAGGCCTGTAGAATGGTTTTCAGTCCTGCGGCCTTAAATTGCCAGGTGCCTCCTGGAATTCAGCCTCTCGCAGGATGCATCCCAGACGCAAGGTGGCACCAGTGCCAACTTGGTCTGGTTTGAGAGTGCCAAGTGGGTCCTGAAAACTGACACCCAGAACAGTGGCTTGTGAGTTTTGTTTCCCAGGGAAAAAGCCTGTAGAATGGTTTTCGGTCCTGGGGCCTTAAAATGCCAGGTGCCTCCTGGAATTAAGCCTCTCGCAGGATGCCTCCCAGACGCAAGGTGGCACCAGTGCCAACTTGGTCTGGTTTAAGAGTGCCAAGTGGGTCCTGAAAACTGACACCCAGAACAGTGGCTTGTGAGTTTTGTTTCCCAGGGAAAAAGCCTGTACAATGCTTCAGGGTCCTGCGGCCTTAAATTGCCGGGAGCCTCCTGGAATTCGGCCTCTCGCAGGATGCCTCCCAGACGCAAAGTGGCACCAGTGCCTACTTGGTCTGGTTTAAGAGTGCCAAGTGGGTCCTGAAAACTGACACCCAGAACAGTGGCTTGTGAGTTTTGTTTCCCAGGGAAAAAGCCTGTACAATGGTTCAGGGTCCTGAGGCCTTAAATTGCCGGGTGCCTCCTGGAATTCGGCCTCTCGCAGGATGCCTCCCAGACGCAAGGTGGCACCAGTGCCAACTTGGTCTGGTTTAAGACTGCCAAGTGGGTCCTGAAAACTGACACCCAGAACAGTGGCTTGTGAGTTTTGTTTCCCAGGGAAAAAGCCTGTACAATGGTTCAGGGTCCTGCCGCCTTAAATTGCCGGGTGCCTCCTGGAATTCGGCCTCTCGCAGGATGCCTCCCAGACGCAAGGTGGCACCAGTGCCAACTTGGTCTGGTTTAAGAGTGCCAAGTGGGTCCTGGAAACTGACACACAGAACAGTGGCTTGTGAGTTTTGTTTGCCAGGGCAAAATCCTGTACAATGGTTCAGGGTCCTGCGGCCTTAAATTGCCAGGTGCCTCCTGGAATTCGGCCTCTCGCAGGATGCCTCCCAGACGCAAGGTGGCACCAGTGCCAACTTGGTCTGGTTTAAGAGTGCCAAGTGGGTCCTGAAAACTGACACCCAGAACAGTGGCTTGTGAGTTTTGTTTCCCAGGGAAAAAGCCTGTAAATTGGTTCAGGTTCACGCGGCCTTAAATTGCGGGGTGCCTCCTGGAATTCCGCATCTCGCCAGATGTTTCCCAGACGCTAAGCAACACCAGTTCCAACTTGGTCTCGTTTGAGAGTGTCAAGTGTGTCCTGCAAACTGACACCCAGAACAGTGGCTTGTGAGTTTTGTTTCCCAGGGAAAAAGCCTGTACAATGGTTCAGGGTCCTGCTGCCTTAAATTTCCGGATGCCTCCTGATATTCGGCGTCTTGCAAGATGCCTCACAGACGCATGGTGGCACCAGTGCCAACTTGGTCTGGGTTGAGAGTGCCAAGTGGGTCCTGAAAACTGACACCCAGAACAGTGGCTTCTGAATTTTGTTTCCCAGGGAAAAAGCCTGTACAATGGTTGAGGGTCCTGCGGCCTTAAATTGCCGGGTGCCTCCTGGAATTCAGCCTCTCGCAGGATGCCTCCCAGACGCAAGGTGGCACCAGTGCCAACTTGGTCTGGTTTGAGAGTGCCAAGTGGGTCCTGAAAACTGACACCCAGAACAGTGGCTTCTGAATTTTGTTTTCCAGGGAAAAAGCCTGTAGAATGGTTCAGGGTCCTGCGGCCTTAAATTGCCGGGTGCCTCCTGTAATTCGGCCTCTCGCAGGATGCCTCCCAGACGCAAGGTGGCACCAGTGCCAACTTGGTCTGGTTTAAGAGTGCCAAGTGGGTCCTGAAAACTGACACCCAGAACAGTGGCTTGTGAGTTTTGCTTCCCAGGGATAAAGCCTGTACAATGGTTCAGGGGCCTGAGGCCTTAAATTGCCCAGTTGCCTCCAGGAATTGCGCCTCTCGCAGGATGCCTCCCAGACGCAAGGTGGCACCAGTGCCAACTTGGTCTGCTTTGAGAGTGTCAAGTTGGTCCTGAAAACTGACACCCAGAACAGTGGCTTGTGAGTTTTGTTTCCCAGGGAAAAATCCTGTACAATGGTTCAGGGGCCTGAGGCCTTAAATTGCCGGGTGCCTCCTGGAATTGCGCCTCTCGCAGGATGCCTCCCAGACGCAAGGTGGCACCAGTGCCAACTTGGTCTGCTTTGAGAGTGCCAAGTGGGTCCTGCAAACTGACACCCAGAACAGTGGTTTGTGAGTTTTGTTTCCCAGGGAAAAAGCCTGTACAATGGTTCAGGGTCCTGCGGCCTTAAATTGCCGGGTGCCTCCTGGAATTCGGCCTCTCGCAGGATGCCTCCCAGACGCAAGGTGGCACCAGTGCCAACTTGGTCTGGTTTAAGAGTGCCAAGTGGGTCCTGAAAACTGACACCCAGAACAGTGGCTTGTGAGTTTTGTTTCCCAGGGAAAAAGCCTGTAAAATGGTTCAGGTTCACGCGGCCTTAAATTGCGGGGTGCCTCCTGGAATTCCGCATCTCGCCAGATGTTTCCCAGACGCTAAGCAACACCAGTTCCAACTTGGTCTCGTTTGAGAGTGCCAAGTGTGTCCTGCAAACTGACACCCAGAACAGTGGCTTGTGAGTTTTGTTTCCCAGGGAAAAAGCCTGTACAATGGTTCAGGGTCCTGCGGCCTTAAATTTCCGGATGCCTCCTGGAATTCGGCCTCTCGCAGGATGCCTCCCAGGCGCAACATGACACCAGTGCCAACTTGGTCTGGTTTAAGAGTGCCTAGTGGGTCCTGAAAACTGACACCCAGAACAGTGGCTTGTGAGTTTTGTTTCCCAGGGAAAAAGCCTGTACAATGGTGCAGGGTCCTGCGGCCTTAAATTGCGGGGTGCCTCCTGGAATTCCGCATCTCGCCAATTGTTTCCCAGACGCTAAGCAACACCAGTGCCAACTTGGTCTGGTTTGAGACTGTCAAGTGGGTCCTGAAAACTGACACCCAGAACAGTGGCTTGTGAGTTTTGTTTCCCAGGGAAAAAGCCTGTACAATGGTTCAGGGTCCTGCGGCCTTAAATTGCCGGGTGCCTCCTGATATTCGGCGTCTTGCAAGATGCCTCCCAGACGCAAGGTGGCACCAGTGCCAGCATGGTCTGGGTTGAGAGTGCCAAGTGGGTCCTGCAAACTGACACCCAGAACAGTGGCTTCTGAATTTTGTTTTCCAGGAAAAAAGGCCTGTAGAATGGTTTTCGGTCCTGCAGCCTTAAAATGCCAGGTGCCTCCTGGAATTCAGCCTCTCGCAGGATGCCTCCCAGACGCAAGGTGGCACCAGTTCCAACTTGGTCTGGTTTAAGAGTGCCAAGTGGGTCCTGCAAACTGACACCCAGAACAGTGGCTTGTGAGTTTTGTTTCCCAGGGAAAAAGCCTGTACAATGGTTCAGGGTCCTGCGGCCTTAAATTGCGGGGTGCCTCCTGGAATTCCGCACCTCGCCAGTTGTTTCCCAGACGCTAAGCAACACCAGTGCCAACTTGGACTGGTTTGAGAGTGCCAAGTGGGTCCTGAAAATTGACACCCAGAAGAGTGGCTTGTGAGTTTTGTTTCCCAGGGAAAAAGCCTGCACAATGGTACAGGGCCCTGCGGCCTTTAATTCCTCGGTGCGTCCTGGAATTGCGCCTCTCGCAGGATGCCTTTCAGACGCAAGGTGGCACCAGTGCCAACTTGGTCTGCTTTGAGAGTGTCAAGTGGGTCCTGAAAACTGACACCCAGAACAGTGGCTTGTGAGTTTTGTTTCCCAGGGAAAAAGCCTGTACAATGGTTCAGGGGCCTGAGGCCTTAAATTGCGGGGTGCCTCCTGGAATTCGGCCTCTCGCAGGATGCCTCCCAGATGCAAGGTGGCACCAGTGCCAACTTGGTCTGGTTTAAGAGTGCCAAGTGGGTCCTGCAAACTGACACCCAGAACAGTGGCTTGTGAGTTTTGTTTCCCAGGGAAAAAGCCTGTACAATGGTTCAGGTTCACGGCAGCCTTAAATTGCGGGGTGCCTCCTGGAATTCCGCATCTCGCCAGATGTTTCCAAGACGTTAAGCAACACCAGTGCCAACTTGGTCTGGTTTGAGAGTGCCAAGTCTGTCCTGAAAACTGACACCACGAACCGTGGCTTGTGAGTTTTGTTTCCCAGGGAAAAAGCCTGTACAATGGTTCAGGGTCCTGCGGCCTTAAATTGCCGGGTGCCTCCTGGAATTCGGCGTCTTGCAAGATGCCTCCCAGACGCAAGGTGGCACCAGTGCCAACTTGGTCTGGTTTAAGAGTGCCTAGTGGGTCCTGAAAACTGACACCCAGAACAGTGGCTTGTGAGTTTTGTTTCCCAGGGAAAAAGCCTGTACAATGGTTCAGGGTCCTGCGGCCTTAAATTGCCGGGTGACTCCTGGAATTCCGCATCTCACCAGATGTTTCCCAGACGCTAAGCACACCAGTGCCAACTTGGTCTGGTTTAAGAGTGCCAAGTGGGTCCTGCAAACTGACACCCAGAACAGTGGCTTCTGAATATTTTTTCCCAGGGAAAAAGCCTGTACAATGGTTCAGGGGCCTGAGGCCTTAAATTGCCCAGTTGCCTCCAGGAATTGCGCCTCTCGCAGGATGCCTCCCAGACGCAAGGTGGCACCAGTGCCAACTTGGTCTGCTTTGAGAGTGTCAAGTGGGTCCTGAAAACTGACACCCAGAACAGTTGCTTGTGAGTTTTGTTTCCCAGGGAAAAAGCCTGTAAAATGGTTCACGGTCCTGCGGCCTTAAATTGCCGGATGCCTCCTGGATATTCGGCGTCTTGCAAAATGCCTCCCAGACGCATGGTGGCACCAGTGCAAGCTTGGTCTTGGTTGAGAGTGCCAAGTGGGTCCTGCAAACTGACACCCAGAACAGTGGCTTCTGAATTTTGTTTTCCAGGGAAAAAGGCCTGTAGAATGGTTTTCAGTCCTGCGGCCTTAAATTGCCAGGTGCCTCCTGGAATTCAGCCTCTCGCAGGATGCATCCCAGACGCAAGGTGGCACATGTTCCAACTTGGTCTGGTTTGAGAGTGCCAAGTGGGTCCTGAAAACTGACACCCAGAACAGTGGCTTGTGAGTTTTGTTTCCCAGGGAAAAAGCCTGTACAATGGTTGAGGGTCCTGCGGCCTTAAATTGCCAGGTGCCTCCTGGAATTCAGCCTCTCGCAGGATGCCTCCCAGACGCAAGGTGGCACCAGTGCCAACTTGGTCTGGTTTAAGAGTGCCACGTGGGTCCTGAAAACTGATACCCAGAACAGTGGCTTGTGAGTTTTGTTTCCCAGGGAAAAAGCCTGTACAATGGTTCAGGGTCCTGCGGCCTTAAATTGCCGGGAGCCTCCTGGAATTCGGCCTCTCGCAGGATGCCTCCCAGACGCAAAGTGGCACCAGTGCCAACTTGGTCTGGTTTAAGAGTGCCAAGTGGGTCCTGAAAACTGACACCCAGAACAGTGGCTTGTGAGTTTTGTTTCCCAGGGAAAAAGCCTGTACAATGGTTCAGGGTCCTGCGGCCTTAAATTGCCGGGAGCCTCCTGGAATTCGGCCTCTCGCAGGATGCCTCCCAGACGCAAGGTGGCACCAGTGCCAACTTGGTCTGCTTTGAGAGTGCCAAGTGTTTCCTGAAAACTGACACCCAGAACAGTGGCTTGTGACTTTTGTTTCCCAGGGAAAAAGCCTGTACAATGCTTCAGGGTCCTGCGGCCTTAAATTGCCGGGTGCCTCCTGGAATTCAGCCTCTCGCAGGATGCCTCCCAGACGCAAGGTGGCACCAGTGCCAACTTGGTCTGGTTTAAGAGTGCCAAGTGGGTCCTGAAAACTGACACCCAGAACAGTGGCTTGTGAGTTTTGTTTCCCAGGGAAAAAGCCTGTAAATTGGTTCAGGTTCACGCGGCCTTAAATTGCGGGGTGCCTCCTGGAATTCCGCATCTCGCCAGATGTTTCCCAGACGCTAAGCAACACCAGTTCCAACTTGGTCTCGTTTGAGAGTGTCAAGTGTGTCCTGCAAACTGACACCCAGAACAGTGGCTTGTGAGTTTTGTTTCCCAGGGAAAAAGCCTGTACAATGGTTCAGGGTCCTGCTGCCTTAAATTTCCGGATGCCTCCTGATATTCGGCGTCTTGCAAGATGCCTCACAGACGCATGGTGGCACCAGTGCCAACTTGGTCTGGGTTGAGAGTGCCAAGTGGGTCCTGAAAACTGACACCCAGAACAGTGGCTTCTGAATTTTGTTTCCCAGGGAAAAAGCCTGTACAATGGTTGAGGGTCCTGCGGCCTTAAATTGCCGGGTGCCTCCTGGAATTCAGCCTCTCGCAGGATGCCTCCCAGACGCAAGGTGGCACCAGTGCCAACTTGGTCTGGTTTGAGAGTGCCAAGTGGGTCCTGAAAACTGACACCCAGAACAGTGGCTTCTGAATTTTGTTTTCCAGGGAAAAAGCCTGTAGAATGGTTCAGGGTCCTGCGGCCTTAAATTGCCGGGTGCCTCCTGTAATTCGGCCTCTCGCAGGATGCCTCCCAGACGCAAGGTGGCACCAGTGCCAACTTGGTCTGGTTTAAGAGTGCCAAGTGGGTCCTGAAAACTGACACCCAGAACAGTGGCTTGTGAGTTTTGCTTCCCAGGGATAAAGCCTGTACAATGGTTCAGGGGCCTGAGGCCTTAAATTGCCCAGTTGCCTCCAGGAATTGCGCCTCTCGCAGGATGCCTCCCAGACGCAAGGTGGCACCAGTGCCAACTTGGTCTGCTTTGAGAGTGTCAAGTTGGTCCTGAAAACTGACACCCAGAACAGTGGCTTGTGAGTTTTGTTTCCCAGGGAAAAATCCTGTACAATGGTTCAGGGGCCTGAGGCCTTAAATTGCCGGGTGCCTCCTGGAATTGCGCCTCTCGCAGGATGCCTCCCAGACGCAAGGTGGCACCAGTGCCAACTTGGTCTGCTTTGAGAGTGCCAAGTGGGTCCTGAAAACTGACACCCAGAACAGTGGTTTGTGAGTTTTGTTTCCCAGGGAAAAAGCCTGTACAATGGTTCAGGGTCCTGCGGCCTTAAATTGCCGGGTGCCTCCTGGAATTCGGCCTCTCGCAGGATGCCTCCCAGACGCAAGGTGGCACCAGTGCCAACTTGGTCTGGTTTAAGAGTGCCAAGTGGGTCCTGAAAACTGACACCCAGAACAGTGGCTTGTGAGTTTTGTTTCCCAGGGAAAAAGCCTGTAAAATGGTTCAGGTTCACGCGGCCTTAAATTGCGGGGTGCCTCCTGGAATTCCGCATCTCGCCAGATGTTTCCCAGACGCTAAGCAACACCAGTTCCAACTTGGTCTCGTTTGAGAGTGCCAAGTGTGTCCTGCAAACTGACACCCAGAACAGTGGCTTGTGAGTTTTGTTTCCCAGGGAAAAAGCCTGTACAATGGTTCAGGGTCCTGCGGCCTTAAATTTCCGGATGCCTCCTGGAATTCGGCCTCTCGCAGGATGCCTCCCAGGCGCAACATGACACCAGTGCCAACTTGGTCTGGTTTAAGAGTGCCTAGTGGGTCCTGAAAACTGACACCCAGAACAGTGGCTTGTGAGTTTTGTTTCCCAGGGAAAAAGCCTGTACAATGGTGCAGGGTCCTGCGGCCTTAAATTGCGGGGTGCCTCCTGGAATTCCGCATCTCGCCAATTGTTTCCCAGACGCTAAGCAACACCAGTGCCCACTTGGTCTGGTTTGAGACTGTCAAGTGGGTCCTGAAAACTGACACCCAGAACAGTGGCTTGTGAGTTTTGTTTCCCAGGGAAAAAGCCTGTACAATGGTTCAGGGTCCTGCGGCCTTAAATTGCCGGGTGCCTCCTGATATTCGGCGTCTTGCAAGATGCCTCCCAGACGCAAGGTGGCACCAGTGCCAGCATGGTCTGGGTTGAGAGTGCCAAGTGGGTCCTGCAAACTGACACCCAGAACAGTGGCTTCTGAATTTTGTTTTCCAGGAAAAAAGGCCTGTAGAATGGTTTTCGGTCCTGCAGCCTTAAAATGCCAGGTGCCTCCTGGAATTCAGCCTCTCGCAGGATGCCTCCCAGACGCAAGGTGGCACCAGTTCCAACTTGGTCTGGTTTAAGAGTGCCAAGTGGGTCCTGCAAACTGACACCCAGAACAGTGGCTTGTGAGTTTTGTTTCCCAGGGAAAAAGCCTGTACAATGGTTCAGGGTCCTGCGGCCTTAAATTGCGGGGTGCCTCCTGGAATTCCGCACCTCGCCAGTTGTTTCCCAGACGCTAAGCAACACCAGTGCCAACTTGGACTGGTTTGAGAGTGCCAAGTGGGTCCTGAAAACTGACACCCAGAAGAGTGGCTTGTGAGTTTTGTTTCCCAGGGAAAAAGCCTGCACAATGGTACAGGGCCCTGCGGCCTTTAATTCCTCGGTGCGTCCTGGAATTGCGCCTCTCGCAGGATGCCTTTCAGACGCAAGGTGGCACCAGTGCCAACTTGGTCTGCTTTGAGAGTGTCAAGTGGGTCCTGAAAACTGACACCCAGAACAGTGGCTTGTGAGTTTTGTTTCCCAGGGAAAAAGCCTGTACAATGGTTCAGGGGCCTGAGGCCTTAAATTGCGGGGTGCCTCCTGGAATTCGGCCTCTCGCAGGATGCCTCCCAGATGCAAGGTGGCACCAGTGCCAACTTGGTCTGGTTTAAGAGTGCCAAGTGGGTCCTGCAAACTGACACCCAGAACAGTGGCTTGTGAGTTTTGTTTCCCAGGGAAAAAGCCTGTACAATGGTTCAGGTTCACGGCAGCCTTAAATTGCGGGGTGCCTCCTGGAATTCCGCATCTCGCCAGATGTTTCCAAGACGTTAAGCAACACCAGTGCCAACTTGGTCTGGTTTGAGAGTGCCAAGTCTGTCCTGAAAACTGACACCACGAACCGTGGCTTGTGAGTTTTGTTTCCCAGGGAAAAAGCCTGTACAATGGTTCAGGGTCCTGCGGCCTTAAATTGCCGGGTGCCTCCTGGAATTCGGCGTCTTGCAAGATGCCTCCCAGACGCAAGGTGGCACCAGTGCCAACTTGGTCTGGTTTAAGAGTGCCTAGTGGGTCCTGAAAACTGACACCCAGAACAGTGGCTTGTGAGTTTTGTTTCCCAGGGAAAAAGCCTGTACAATGGTTCAGGGTCCTGCGGCCTTAAATTGCCGGGTGACTCCTGGAATTCCGCATCTCACCAGATGTTTCCCAGACGCTAAGCACACCAGTGCCAACTTGGTCTGGTTTAAGAGTGCCAAGTGGGTCCTGCAAACTGACACCCAGAACAGTGGCTTCTGAATATTTTTTCCCAGGGAAAAAGCCTGTACAATGGTTCAGGGGCCTGAGGCCTTAAATTGCCCAGTTGCCTCCAGGAATTGCGCCTCTCGCAGGATGCCTCCCAGACGCAAGGTGGCACCAGTGCCAACTTGGTCTGCTTTGAGAGTGTCAAGTGGGTCCTGAAAACTGACACCCAGAACAGTTGCTTGTGAGTTTTGTTTCCCAGGGAAAAAGCCTGTAAAATGGTTCACGGTCCTGCGGCCTTAAATTGCCGGATGCCTCCTGGATATTCGGCGTCTTGCAAAATGCCTCCCTAACGCATGGTGGCACCAGTGCAAGCTTGGTCTTGGTTGAGAGTGCCAAGTGGGTCCTGCAAACTGACACCCAGAACAGTGGCTTCTGAATTTTGTTTTCCAGGGAAAAAGGCCTGTAGAATGGTTTTCAGTCCTGCGGCCTTAAATTGCCAGGTGCCTCCTGGAATTCAGCCTCTCGCAGGATGCATCCCAGACGCAAGGTGGCACATGTTCCAACTTGGTCTGGTTTGAGAGTGCCAAGTGGGTCCTGAAAACTGACACCCAGAACAGTGGCTTGTGAGTTTTGTTTCCCAGGGAAAAAGCCTGTACAATGGTTGAGGGTCCTGCGGCCTTAAATTGCCAGGTGCCTCCTGGAATTCAGCCTCTCGCAGGATGCCTCCCAGACGCAAGGTGGCACCAGTGCCAACTTGGTCTGGTTTAAGAGTGCCACGTGGGTCCTGAAAACTGATACCCAGAACAGTGGCTTGTGAGTTTTGTTTCCCAGGGAAAAAGCCTGTACAATGGTTCAGGGTCCTGCGGCCTTAAATTGCCGGGAGCCTCCTGGAATTCGGCCTCTCGCAGGATGCCTCCCAGACGCAAAGTGGCACCAGTGCCAACTTGGTCTGGTTTAAGAGTGCCAAGTGGGTCCTGAAAACTGACACCCAGAACAGTGGCTTGTGAGTTTTGTTTCCCAGGGAAAAAGCCTGTACAATGGTTCAGGGTCCTGCGGCCTTAAATTGCCGGGAGCCTCCTGGAATTCGGCCTCTCGCAGGATGCCTCCCAGACGCAAGGTGGCACCAGTGCCAACTTGGTCTGCTTTGAGAGTGCCAAGTGTTTCCTGAAAACTGACACCCAGAACAGTGGCTTGTGACTTTTGTTTCCCAGGGAAAAAGCCTGTACAATGCTTCAGGGTCCTGCGGCCTTAAATTGCCGGGTGCCTCCTGGAATTCAGCCTCTCGCAGGATGCCTCCCAGACGCAAGGTGGCACCAGTGCCAACTTGGTCTGGTTTAAGAGTGCCAAGTGGGTCCTGCAAACTGACACCCAGAACAGTGGCTTGTGAGTTTTGTTTCCCAGGGAAAAAGCCTGTACAATGGTTCAGGGTCCTGCGGCCTTAAATTGCCGAGTGCCTCCTGGAATTGCGCCTCTCGCAGGATGCCTCCCAGACGCAAGGTGGCACCAGTGCCAACTTGGTCTGGTTTAAGAGTGCCAAGTGGGTCCTGAAAACTTACACCCAGAACAGTGGCTTGTGAGTTTTGTTTCCCAGGGAAAAAGCCTGTAAAATGGTTCAGGGTCTTGCGGCCTTAAATTGCGGGGTGCCTCCTGGAATTCCGCATCTCGCCAGATGTTTCCCAGACGCTAAGCAACACCAGTTCCAACTTGGTCTCGTTTAAGAGTGTCAAGTGTGTCCTGCAAACTGACACCCAGAACAGTGGCTTGTGAGTTTTGTTTCCCAGGGAAAAAGCCTGTACAATGGTTCAGGGTCCTGCGGCCTTAAATTTCCGGATGCCTCCTGATATTCGGCGTCTTGCAAGATGCCTCACAGAGGCATGGTGGCACCAGGGCCAACTTGGTCTGGTTTGAGAGTGCCAAGTGGGTCCTGAAAACTGACACCCAGAACAGTGGCTTCTGAATTTTGTTTCCCAGGGAAAAAGCCTGTACAATGGTTGAGGGTCCTGCGGCCTTAAATTGCCAGGTGCCTCCTGGAATTCAGCCTCTCGCAGGATGCCTCCCAGACGCAAGGTGGCACCAGTGCCAACTTGGTCTGGTTTGAGAGTGCCAAGTGGGTCCTGAAAACTGACACCCAGAACAGTGGCTTCTGAATTTTGTTTTCCAGGGAAAAAGCCTGTAGAATGGTTCAGGGTCCTGCGGCCTTAAATTGCCGGGTGCCTCCTGGAATTCGGCCTCTCGCAGGATGCCTCCCAGACGCAAGGTGGCACCAGTTCCAACTTGGTCTGGTTTAAGAGTGCCAAGTGGGTCCTGAAAACTGACACCCAGAACAGTGGCTTGTGAGTTTTGCTTCCCAGGGATAAAGCCTGTACAATGGTTCAGGGTCCTGCTGCCTTAAATTGCCCAGTTGCCTCCTGGAATTGCGCCTCTCGCAGGATGCCTCCCAGACGCAAGGTGGCACCAGTGCCAACTTGGTCTGCTTTGAGAGTGTCAAGTGGGTCCTGAAAACTGACACCCAGAACAGTGGCTTGTGAGTTTTGTTTCCCAGGGAAAAATCCTGTTCAATGGTTCAGGGGCCTGAGGCCTTAAATTGCCAAGTGCCTCCTTGAATTGCGCCTCTCGCAGGATGCCTCCCAGACGCAAGGTGGCACCAGTTCCAACTTGGTCTGGTTTAAGAGTGCCAAGTGGGTCCTGAAAACTGACACCCAGAACAGTGGCTTGTGAGTTGTGTTTCCCAGGGAAAAAGCCTGTACAATGGTTCAGGGTCCTGCGGCCTTAAATTGCCGGGTGACTCCTGGAATTCCGCATCTCACCAGATGTTTCCCAGACGCAAGGTGGCACCAGTGCCAACTTGGTCTGGTTTGAGAGTGCCAAGTGGGTCCTGAAAACTGACACCCAGAACAGTGGCTTGTGAGTTTTGTTTCCCAGGGAAAAAGCCTGTACAATGGTTGATGGTTCTGCGGCCTTAAATTGCCAGGTGCCTCCTGGAATTCGGCGTCTTGCAAGATGCCTCCCAGACGCAAGGTGGCACCAGTGCCAACTTGGTCTGGTTTAAGAGTGCCAAGTGGGTCCTGGAAACTGACACCCAGAACAGTGGCTTGTGAGTTGTGTTTCCCAGGGAAAAAGCCTGTACAATGGTTCAGGGTCCTGCGGCCTTAAATTGCCGGGTGCCTCCTGGAATTCGGCCTCTCGCAGGATGCCTCCCAGACGCAAGGTGGCACCAGTGCCAACTTGGTCTGGTTTAAGAGTGCCAAGTGGGTCCTGCAAACTGACACCCAGAACAGTGGCTTGTGAGTTTTGTTTCCCAGGGAAAAAGCCTGTACAATGGTTCAGGGGCCTGAGGCCTTAAATTGCCGGGTGCCTCCTGGAATTTGGCCTCTCGCAGGATGCCTCCCAGACGCAAGGTGGCACCAGTGCCAACTTGGTCTGGTTTAAGAGTGCCAAGTGGGTCCTGAAAACTGACACCCAGAACAGTTGCTTGTGAGTTGTGTTTCCCAGGGAAAAAGCCTGTACAATGGTTCAGGGTCCTGCGGCCTTAAATTGCCGGGTGCCTCCTGGAATTGCGCCTCTCGCAGGATGCCTCCCAGACGCAAGGTGGCACCAGTGCCAACTTGGTCTGCTTTGAGAGTGTCAAGTGGGTCCTGAAAACTGACACCCAGAACAGTGGCTTGTGAGTTTTGTTTCCCAGGGAAAAATCCTGTACAATGGTTCAGGGGCCTGAGGCCTTAAATTGCCAGGTGCCTCCTGGAATTCGGCCTCTCGCAGGATGCCTCCCAGACGCAAGGTGGCACATGTTCCAAATTGGTCTGGTTTAAGAGTGCCAAGTGGGTCCTGAAAACTGATACCCAGAACAGTGGCTTGTGAGTTTTGTTTCCCAGGGAAAAAGCCTGTACAATGGTTCAGGGTCCTGAGGCCATAAATTGCCGGGTGCCTCCTGGAATTCGGCCTCTCGCAGGATGCCTCCCAGGCGCAACATGACACCAGTGCCAACTTGGTCTGGTTTAAGAGTGCCTAGTGGGTCCTGAAAACTGACACCCAGAACAGTGGCTTGTGAGTTTTGTTTCCCAGGGAAAAAGCCTGTACAATGGTTCAGGGTCCTGCGGCCTTAAATTGCCGGGTGACTCCTGGAATTCCGCATCTCACCAGATGTTTCCCAGACGCTAAGCAACACCAGTGCCAACTTGGTCTGGTTTAAGAGTGCCAAGTGGGTCCTGAAAACTGACACCCAGAACAGTGGCTTCTGAATATTTTTTCCCAGGGAAAAAGCCTGTAGAATGATTTTGGGTCCTGCGGCCTTAAATTGCCAGGTGCCTCCTGGAATTCCACCTCTCGCAGGATGCCTCCCAGACGCAAGGTGGCACCAGTGCCAACTTGGTCTGGTTTAAGAGTGCCAAGTGTTTCCTGAAAACTGACACCCAGAACAGTGGCTTGTGAGTTTTGTTTCCCAGGGAAAAAGCCTGTACAATGGTTCAGGGTCCTGCGGCCTTAAATTGCCGGGTGCCTCCTGATATTCGGCGTCTTGCAAGATGCCTCCCAGACGCATGGTGGCACCAGTGCCAGCTTGGTCTGGGTTGAGAGTGCCAAGTGGGTCCTGCAAACTGACACCCAGAACAGTGGCTGCTGAATTTTTTTTTCCAGGGAAAAAGGCCTGTAGAATGGTTTTCCGTCCTGCAGCCTTAAAATGCCAGGTGCCTCCTGGAATTCAGCCTCTCGCAGGATGCCTCCCAGACACAAGGTGGCACCAGTTCCAACTTGGTCTGGTTTAAGAGTGCCAAGTGGGTCCTGCAAACTGACACCCAGAACAGTGGCTTGTGAGTTTTGTTTCCCAGGGAAAAAGCCTGTACAATGGTTCAGGGTCCTGAGGCCTTAAATTGCGGGGTGCCTCCTGGAATTCGGCCTCTCGCAGGATGCCTCCCAGATGCAAGGTGGCACCAGTGCCAACTTTGTCTGGTTTAAGAGTGCCAAGTGGGTCCTGCAAACTGACACCCAGAACAGTGGCTTGTGAGTTTTGTTTCCCAGGGAAAAAGCCTGTACAATGGTTCAGGTTCACGGCAGCCTTAAATTGCGGGGTGCCTCCTGGAATTCCGCATCTCGCCAGATGTTTCCAAGACGTTAAGCAACACCAGTGCCAACTTGGTCTGGTTTGAGAGTGCCAAGTCTGTCCTGAAAACTGACACCACGAACCGTGGCTTGTGAGTTTTGTTTCCCAGGGAAAAAGCCTGTAAAATGGTTCACGGTCCTGCGGCCTTAAATTGCCGGATGCCTCCTGGATATTCGGCGTCTTGCAAAATGCCTCCCAGACGCATGGTGGCACCAGTGCAAGCTTGGTCTTGGTTGAGAGTGCCAAGTGGGTCCTGCAAACTGACACCCAGAACAGTGGCTTCTGAATTTTGTTTTCCAGGGAAAAAGGCCTGTAGAATGGTTTTCAGTCCTGCGGCCTTAAATTGCCAGGTGCCTCCTGGAATTCAGCCTCTCGCAGGATGCATCCCAGACACAAGGTGGCACATGTTCCAACTTGGTCTGGTTTGAGAGTGCCAAGTGGGTCCTGAAAACTGACACCCAGAACAGTGGCTTGTGAGTTTTGTTTCCCAGGGAAAAAGCCTGTACAATGGTTGAGGGTCCTGCGGCCTTAAATTGCCAGGTGCCTCCTGGAATTCAGCCTCTCGCAGGATGCCTCCCAGACGCAAGGTGGCACCAGTGCCAACTTGGTCTGGTTTAAGAGTGCCACGTGGGTCCTGAAAACTGATACCCAGAACAGTGGCTTGTGAGTTTTGTTTCCCAGGGAAAAAGCCTGTACAATGGTTCAGGGTCCTGCGGCCTTAAATTGCCGGGAGCCTCCTGGAATTCGGCCTCTCGCAGGATGCCTCCCAGACGCAAAGTGGCACCAGTGCCAACTTGGTCTGGTTTAAGAGTGCCAAGTGGGTCCTGAAAACTGACACCCAGAACAGTGGCTTGTGAGTTTTGTTTCCCAGGGAAAAAGCCTGTACAATGGTTCAGGGTCCTGCGGCCTTAAATTGCCGGGAGCCTCCTGGAATTCGGCCTCTCGCAGGATGCCTCCCAGACGCAAGGTGGCACCAGTGCCAACTTGGTCTGCTTTGAGAGTGCCAAGTGTTTCCTGAAAACTGACACCCAGAACAGTGGCTTGTGACTTTTGTTTCCCAGGGAAAAAGCCTGTACAATGCTTCAGGGTCCTGCGGCCTTAAATTGCCGGGTGCCTCCTGGAATTCAGCCTCTCGCAGGATGCCTCCCAGACGCAAGGTGGCACCAGTGCCAACTTGGTCTGGTTTAAGAGTGCCAAGTGGGTCCTGCAAACTGACACCCAGAACAGTGGCTTGTGAGTTTTGTTTCCCAGGGAAAAAGCCTGTACAATGGTTCAGGGTCCTGCGGCCTTAAATTGCCGGGTGCCTCCTGGAATTGCGCCTCTCGCAGGATGCCTCCCAGACGCAAGGTGGCACCAGTGCCAACTTGGTCTGGTTTAAGAGTGCCAAGTGGGTCCTGAAAACTGACACCCAGAACAGTGGCTTGTGAGTTTTGTTTCCCAGGGAAAAAGCCTGTAAAATGGTTCAGGGTCTTGCGGCCTTAAATTGCGGGGTGCCTCCTGGAATTCCGCATCTCGCCAGATGTTTCCCAGACGCTAAGCAACACCAGTTCCAACTTGGTCTCGTTTAAGAGTGTCAAGTGTGTCCTGCAAACTGACACCCAGAACAGTGGCTTGTGAGTTTTGTTTCCCAGGGAAAAAGCCTGTACAATGGTTCAGGGTCCTGCGGCCTTAAATTTCCGGATGCCTCCTGATATTCGGCGTCTTGCAAGATGCCTCACAGAGGCATGGTGGCACCAGGGCCAACTTGGTCTGGTTTGAGAGTGCCAAGTGGGTCCTGAAAACTGACACCCAGAACAGTGGCTTCTGAATTTTGTTTCCCAGGGAAAAAGCCTGTACAATGGTTGAGGGTCCTGCGGCCTTAAATTGCCAGGTGCCTCCTGGAATTCAGCCTCTCGCAGGATGCCTCCCAGACGCAAGGTGGCACCAGTGCCAACTTGGTCTGGTTTGAGAGTGCCAAGTGGGTCCTGAAAACTGACACCCAGAACAGTGGCTTCTGAATTTTGTTTTCCAGGGAAAAAGCCTGTAGAATGGTTCAGGGTCCTGCGGCCTTAAATTGCCGGGTGCCTCCTGGAATTCGGCCTCTCGCAGGATGCCTCCCAGACGCAAGGTGGCACCAGTTCCAACTTGGTCTGGTTTAAGAGTGCCAAGTGGGTCCTGAAAACTGACACCCAGAACAGTGGCTTGTGAGTTTTGCTTCCCAGGGATAAAGCCTGTACAATGGTTCAGGGTCCTGCTGCCTTAAATTGCCCAGTTGCCTCCAGGAATTGCGCCTCTCGCAGGATGCCTCCCAGACGCAAGGTGGCACCAGTGCCAACTTGGTCTGCTTTGAGAGTGTCAAGTGGGTCCTGAAAACTGACACCCAGAACAGTGGCTTGTGAGTTTTGTTTCCCAGGGAAAAATCCTGTACAATGGTTCAGGGGCCTGAGGCCTTAAATTGCCAAGTGCCTCCTTGAATTGCGCCTCTCGCAGGATGCCTCCCAGACGCAAGGTGGCACCAGTTCCAACTTGGTCTGGTTTAAGAGTGCCAAGTGGGTCCTGAAAACTGACACCCAGAACAGTGGCTTGTGAGTTGTGTTTCCCAGGGAAAAAGCCTGTACAATGGTGCAGGGTCCTGCGGCCTTAAATTGCCGGGTGCCTCCTGGAATTGCGCCTCTCGCAGGATGCCTCCCAGACGCAAGGTGGCACCAGTGCCAACTTGGTCTGGTTTGAGAGTGCCAAGTGGGTCCTGAAAACTGACACCCAGAACAGTGGCTTGTGAGTTTTGTTTCCCAGGGAAAAAGCCTGTACAATAGTTGATGGTTCTGCGGCCTTAAATTGCCAGGTGCCTCCTGGAATTCGGCGTCTTGCAAGATGCCTCCCAGACGCAAGGTGGCACCAGTGCCAACTTGGTCTGGTTTAAGAGTGCCAAGTGGGTCCTGGAAACTGACACCCAGAACAGTGGCTTGTGAGTTGTGTTTCCCAGGGAAAAAGCCTGTACAATGGTTCAGGGTCCTGCGGCCTTAAATTGCCGGGTGCCTCCTGGAATTCGGCCTCTCGCAGGATGCCTCCCAGACGCAAGGTGGCACCAGTGCCAACTTGGTCTGGTTTAAGAGTGCCAAGTGGGTCCTGCAAACTGACACCCAGAACAGTGGCTTGTGAGTTTTGTTTCCCAGGGAAAAAGCCTGTACAATGCTTCAGGGCCTGAGGCCTTAAATTGCCGGGTGCCTCCTGGAATTTGGCCTCTCGCAGGATGCCTCCCAGACGCAAGGTGGCACCAGTGCCAACTTGGTCTGGTTTAAGAGTGCCAAGTGGGTCCTGAAAACTGACACCCAGAACAGTGGCTTGTGAGTTGTGTTTCCCAGGGAAAAAGCCTGTACAATGGTTCAGGGTCCTGCGGCCTTAAATTGCCGGGTGCCTCCTGGAATTGCGCCTCTCGCAGGATGCCTCCCAGACGCAAGGTGGCACCAGTGCCAACTTGCTCTGCTTTGAGAGTGTCAAGTGGGTCCTGAAAACTGACACCCAGAACAGTGGCTTGTGAGTTTTGTTTCCCAGGGAAAAATCCTGTACAATGGTTCAGGGGCCTGAGGCCTTAAATTGCCAGGTGCCTCCTGGAATTCGGCCTCTCGCAGGATGCCTCCCAGACGCAAGGTGGCACATGTTCCAAATTGGTCTGGTTTAAGAGTGCCAAGTGGGTCCTGAAAACTGATACCCAGAACAGTGGCTTGTGAGTTTTGTTTCCCAGGGAAAAAGCCTGTACAATGGTTCAGGGTCCTGAGGCCATAAATTGCCGGGTGCCTCCTGGAATTCGGCCTCTCGCAGGATGCCTCCCAGGCGCAACATGACACCAGTGCCAACTTGGTCTGGTTTAAGAGTGCCTAGTGGGTCCTGAAAACTGACACCCAGAACAGTGGCTTGTGAGTTTTGTTTCCCAGGGAAAAAGCCTGTACAATGGTTCAGGGTCCTGGGGCATTAAATTGCGGGGTGCCTCCTGGAATTCCGCATCTCGCCAATTGTTTCCCAGACGCTAAGCAACACCAGTGCCAACTTGGTCTGGTTTGAGACTGTCAAGTGGGTCCTGAAAACTGACACCCAGAACAGTGGCTTGTGAGTTTTGTTTCCCAGGGAAAAAGCCTGTACAATGGTTCAGGGCCCTGCGGCCTTTAATTCCAGGGTGCCTCCTGGAATTGCGCCTCTCGCAGGATGCCTTACAGACGCAAGGTGGCACCAGTGCCAACTTGGTCTGGTTTAAGAGTGCCAAGTGGGTCCTGAAAACTGACACCCAGAACAGTGGCTTGTGAGTTTTGTTTTCCAGGGAAAAAGCCTGTACAATGGTTCAGGGTCCTGCGGCCTTAAATTGCCGGGTGACTCCTGGAATTCCGCATCTCACCAGATGTTTCCCAGACGCTAAGCAACACCAGTGCCAACTTGGTCTGGTTTAAGAGTGCCAAGTGGGTCCTGAAAACTGACACCCAGAACAGTGGCTTCTGAATATTTTTTCCCAGGGAAAAAGCCTGTAGAATGATTTTGGGTCCTGCGGCCTTAAATTGCCAGGTGCCTCCTGGAATTCCCCCTCTCGCAGGATGCCTCCCAGACGCAAGGTGGCACCAGTGCCAACTTGGTCTGGTTTAAGA